>NC_139220.1:248290752-249515098 GCF_055691185.1 Crinia signifera
ATTGGCCTTCCCCAATACAGAATCATTGGTTACCTGTATTCTACCGTACTCAATACAAAATCCTTTTACTTACACATAAAACCATAAACCAAACTACACCAACATACATATCTTCTCTTATCTCAAAATATCTTCCAACCACCAACACTCCTCCAAAGATCTGCGTCTCTCATCCACACTCATTACTTGCTCCCATTCCTGACTGCAGGACTTTCTTCGGGCTGCACCCATTCTGTGGAATGCCCTCCCGAGCACAATAAGACTCTCCTCCAGTCTCCAAACCTATAAGCGTTCCCTAAAAACTCATCTCTTCAGTCAAGCTTATCAAATTCCAGAACCAGTCACAGAACCTTGCCTTCTGGTGGTATCGATGCAATAAAGAATACAGTATCTATCCTTATGTATCAATGCTTATTTCTCTATAGATTGTAAGTTTGCGAGCAGGGCCCTCCTACCTTTTGATTGTCTGTAAATACCCTGTTTGTTGTATCACTGTCTCCTTTGTAAAGCACAACAAAATATGCTGTGCTCTATAAGAAACTGTTATTTATTTAATAAATAAATAAATAGGCATCTATCCACTAACTGAACACCTCAAGCTTTGAAAGCCCTTGATGCTCTGAAACAAGCTTTTGCCACAGCCCAAGTACTTCATCATCCTGACCAACAATTGTGGACATGGATTCTTCAGAGGTACAGATTGGGGCAGCCGTGTCCCAACAAGATGCAACTGAAGATAAGCTGCCCCATGTGCTCCCCCTGTTCTGCCAAGTCCAAAACCAAAATTATGGTGTTTTGCAAAAAAATCGGCCTTCAAGAATTGGGGGCACTGGTTAGAACGAAGGTGACAGATACATTAATACAGTCATTATGGATCGTAAAACTTTACTGTACTTTGAATCCACCAAAAGATAGGCACATGGGACATTATTTTTCTTGGTTCAATTTTATCATCATCTATAAACCCAGTTCAAAGAATCTCAAGGCTGATACTTTTTGTATCACAACTTCCTTCCAAATCATGCCTGCATCACTGAGAATTTGCCATTGTTCCAGCCACCTCATATATGCAGGACTGGCTCCAGAGCTATCATTTCAGATTAGACAACTTCAGGACCACACGCATCCTGAAACTCTCCTGGATTACTTTCATTTCTGAATTATTTAGAGAATTGTTTTTTATTCTAAGTCCATATGAACAAGATCTTAGGACACCCCAGAATTTTTAAGACCCAGGAACTCCTGACTGTGTGTGGTGGCCTACTATTATTTAGGATCTCAATGAATTCGTTCTTGCTTGACTAGTCTTTTGCCAGGACCTGGAGTTAATTATAGAGTGGCATTGGGTTAAGTATGATTTGCCAGCAGCCAGGATCCAGGTGGACACAATCCCAACAGTGGGATCCTGGTCTCCAGAATGCTGGCACAATTTGGCACAATGTGGCCTCTTGCGGGCATGGTGGTTCACTTTGCTTGCCACAGGTTCTGTTTCCCCTCAAGGGAGTATAGGCCCTGTGCGTCGGGATTCCGGCTGGCGGTGATGTCGGCAGTTGGGATTTTGGAGTCGGCATCCTTACCGCCGGGATCCCGACTGTTGGCATATTAACTACATCCCCTTGAAATAACACAGACAGTAACAACAGAAAATCATGGGCGGATTTAGGGATCAGGCCACCCCTAGGAACATTATTGGTCAACTCCCCCATCACATTGCCACCCACTTAATTTCATCCCCAACCTCACCTCCCAGACCACAACTTGCTGCCCATTGTCTCACCAACAACAGTTGCATAATAAAATAATTTTAAAAAGTCATAATGACAAAATAAAGACTCACCAGGCCTCATTAGTCTGCCTCACATGCCTAATGGGAAATCCACCAGTGCATAAAATTAGTTTTTTTTTGGTATCTACTAATAACTATATAATACTTGTATTACAGTGGTTAAGTGCAATCAGAGGCAGATTGGCCCACCGGGAAACCTCTGGCTGCGCCGCCAACCGTGCTTCCAGGGCTGCCACAGCCTCTTCACAAACGGCAGCATATCCCAAAACAAATATGGCCGCCGCATATATCCCATATGCGTCCAGGCTGCGGCCGCTGTCGGATGACGTCACCAGCGGACGGAAGTGCGGCGTTGCCTGGTGAGTAGTTTCCGCACACACACACACACACACCCCCATCCCTGGGCCATAGCGTCAGAACCCCCCCCCCCACCCCCCTGCTCCCCGGCCGCCCATGAGTGCAATTTATAGTCATCTTTTATCCGCATCCTATCTTATATTTGGGTTCTATAAAATGTTTTTTAATACGTTGTATATTATTGTTTTTTATTAAAGACTAATTTTTAAGATAACCGTCTTGTAGTTATTCAGCCAGTGCTGCCATATTTCTTATTTTTTACTAATAATATTAGGGGCGTGACTACCCCATGCCAGCTGCTGTTAATTGCGCAACACACAAACTCCCATTCTTTTTATATTTCTATATGTTATTTGTAGGTTTTAGTGTGTTGCCAGAGACCAGTTAGTCTTTACATGTACAAACACACACACAAAAGATGTGTGTCAAATACAGTTTAAAGGTCTGTTTTTAAAATAAAAATTGCAACATTAAATTTGAACATGTAAAATATACTGTATGTTCATGATAGAGCTTACAGTCCAAGAATGAAACTGTTAACATACTAAACCACTAGAGGGCAGTGGATATGAATGGAAGAATACTATAACAGCTATACAATCAATAGACCAACTTCCCAACCACAAACACGAGTTTTGTTAGCATTAACAGTTACTGTTTATTTTCTAAGATGCCACCTTGTTCACTTACATTTCTGTGAATTGTTGCATGCACCAGTCTCCTAGACTAGCAGCGCAACTAGAGTTGGTGTCACCCGATGTAGTTACTCATTGTTTCACCCCCCAACTTTCTGTAAGCAGGAGACGGCATGCTTGTGTGCGCACCAAAAAATGGGGGCATGGCCTAACAAAAAGGGGTGTGGCCTGTACCATGATTGCATTGTGTACCTGCAGATTGCACATTTTAGTGAAGTTTGTAATACCATACTCTCCAACATGACCCATTCCATTAGGTACAAAATGCTCTGTTCCTGGAGTTTCCTGCCAGTGGCAGTCACAGAGGTTGGACTCTAGCACAGTCCAAAATTCAAAGAGGGGGTCACATCAACTGCCAGTGAGTCCAGGACAGTGATGTTTGGAGTGGCATTAGGTGTGTCTCCCCTTTTTGAATATTGGACTGTGCTGCAGGCTCACATCTGTAACTGCCACTGGCAGGGAAGTCCATGAACAGAGCAGTTTGTACCTAATGGAATGGGTCATGTTGGAGGGTATGTAATACCCATTATACATAAAGCCACATGCCGTAATGCCAATTACACATAAGGCCACACATGAGGCCCATTGCATACTATATAATAGACCGTAATTCCCATTACATACTGACACATACGTGCCACTTACCTACATGCTCATTGCTAGGAACTTCATGCTCGATGCCAGGGGCTTCATGCTCGATGCCAAGGGGGACTGAAATTGCTTGTTGCCAAGGGGGACTGAAATTGCTCGTTGCTAAGGGGGACTTAAATTGCTTGTTGCCAAGGGGGACTAAAATAGCTCGTTGCCAAGGGGGACTACAATTGCTCGTTGCCAAGGGGGTACAATTGCTCATTGCCAAGGGGAACTACAATTGCTCATTGCCAAGGGGTACTACAATTGCTCGTTGCCAAGGGGGACTACAATTGCTCGTTGTCAAGGGGGACTACAATTGCTCGTTGCCAAGGGTGACTTCAATTGCTCGATGCCAAGGGGGACTTTAATTGTTTGTTGCCAAGGGGGACTTCAATTGCTCATTGCTAAGGGGGACTTCAATTGCTCATTGCCAAGGGGGACCTCCCCCCCCCTCCCCCGCTTAAAATGGACCAGTGTTAGGTTAACCGGAAAAAGTGAACTGTGTGGGGTACTGAAGACTGAGTTTGAAAACCACTGATATATTCAATATCTATGGTAGGACTTCCAGAAAATAATAGCTAGAACCTGATAGTTTCCTGTCCTCTTGCATCCATTCAGGAGACTCCCATTTCAGTCAATAGGGCGAGATGTATCAAAAATCGCATTGTTACCGAGTTTTTGCCGCTGCGCAAACTACCTTCGGTCGCCGAGCTGTTTCTCCTATGTATTATTATTTATCAGCCTGGCGGCCGTTGTCCTCTCCGCGATGAGCGGCTTACTGTTGTCTGCGCATGCGCGCCGAGGCTCCCGGCGTTATGGGAATTGAAGTCTGTAGTTTCCGCCCGGCGCATGCGCAGGATCTCCATACACGGCATCACTGCGCATGCGCCGGTCAGAAACTACAGACTTCATTTCCCATAATGCCGGGAGCCTCGGCGCGCATGCGCAGACAACAGTAAGCCGCTCATCGCGGAGAGGACAACGGCCGCCAGGCTGATAAAACATAGGAAAAGTGATCGGCTATTTCCAGGCGCAATTGTAGGAGCTAAATAATCGTGGTGGGTACGCCTTCGCGCGTTAGCTCCCCGTGTGCCCGGGCTTGTGATGTGGGTTATCTGGTCGGCGCATGCGCAATACTGGTGTCTCTCCGAGTCCTCAGTAGCGGCCGCCATTTTAGGTTCATGTGTTGGCGCGAAAGTCAGTGTGGTGCATGTTCCCACAGAATTTAAAGTGTGCAGGTAATTGTGTCGTGAATATGGGCACACTTTTATAAGGGTATATTGAGTTTGGTTAGGTGGCTAATGTTCAACCAGTGTTCGGATGTGCCTGCGCGTGCGGGAGGACAGGCAGGCATGCATGGGTGGATGGGTAGGTGGAGGGCAAGGAGGTGTGTACTATGTGATGGATTTGTTAAGAGATGTACGGTAATATGAAGTGCTGTATAAATTATTAGTTGAATAATATTGTTTTTTTTCAATGCTTTTTCTATGTATGTATGTATGTGTGGTATGTATTTGCTTACAATTATGTATATATTCTGTTTTTCTATCCTGTGTATCTCTGTTTAGTATGTGGGTATTGAATGTAGTGTCGACCAAACTTTGGTCGACAGTCAATTGGTCAACACCTTTGGGTCGACAGTTGGGAAGATCAACAGGTGTCTAGCTGGACATAGGTGGCAAGGACGACATGGATAAGGTCGACCCCCCTTTTTTTTTTTTCTTTTTTTTTTTTACTGATTACTGAACGCAATGTCGACACTGTTGGAAGTCAACTGTATCCCCTTGATTGATTGATTTGCAACCAATGTTTTGTACACGGTGCCTCAATGTGCTTGCCACACTAATCTTCCACCGCACCAATTTGGTCATATAGGGAGTGATTTGTTAACTATCCGTACATGTCGGCATCAAAATCAGTTATAAAATACCATGTCAACCATTCAATTATTACACCTAGCCCATGACCATAGTCGGCCTTGCCACTTGTTGCCCTTCACCTATGTCCACCTTGCAACCTATCGACCTTTCCTCCTGTTGATCCAATGCTGTGTCCATGTCGACATTTGGTTTTAAAAACTGTGAAAAACCCATGTCGACCATATGATCTGTTGAACTTCCTCACGTCGACCTTTATGCAAAATCGACCGTAAGTCATGTTGACCTTGGCCCATGTCGACCTTAAGTCCGGTCGCTCTTCCTGTCAGTCGACCTAGTGGGGTCAACCTAATGACTGTAGACCAAAGTTCATTCTAATAGATGATCCACTCCCAACTCTATGTTTGTGTGTGTGTGTGTGTGTATGTATATATATATATATATATATATATATATATATATATATATATGTATGTATGTATGTATATATATATATATATATGTATATATATATCATACACAGAGAGTGGATATATAGCGCTATTAAGTCCTCAGTCCAGCAAAAAAAGCCTCTGATTCACAGGGCTATATAAGCACCAAGTCCCAATAAGACTGCGGCTCCCTCAAAAGGTGACTCCTTGGATCCTCAGGAGTAAAGGAGATCTGTAGCAAATAGATAAAGAGAGGGGCGCTCCATAGTGCATAAAAACAGTTTTATTCAAATGAACAGCAAACAGCAGCAGAAAAAGGTCACAAGTTGCTCGTATCAAGTTATTCAACAGTTGTGGGCTGGATACCCCATGGTCTAATCAAATAGATGTTACCAGGCCAAAGCAGGTCCAACGGGAGTCCGGGGCACCGTCAGGAGCACAGCCCACGCCGCTTTCCCCAAGGGGATACACAGCGTGCCGGGAACCTAGGCAGGAACAGACCGCCGGAGGACGCCTGGAAGCAGGACAGCGAGCGTCACCGTAGCCGTCCTCCTTCCAGGCGTCCTCCGGCGGTCTGTTCCTGCCTAGGTTCCCGGCACGCTGTGTATCCCCTTGGGGAAAGCGGCGTGGGCTGTGCTCCTGACGGTGCCCCGGACTCCCGTTGGACCTGCTTTGGCCTGGTAACATCTATTTGATTAGACCATGTGGTATCCAGCCCACAACTGTTGAATAACTTGATACGAGCAACTTGTGACCTTTTTCTGCTGCTGTTTGCTGTTCATTTGAATAAAACTGTTTTTATGCACTATGGAGCGCCCCTCTCTTTATCTATTTGCTACAGATATATATATATATATATATATATATATATATATATATATATATATATATATATATATAATGTGTATTGCAGGGCCGGGCACAACCTCCAGGTATGGTTGCTCAGTCGGGTGCCCTCTTCAGGGTAGATACACACCTCTGTAGGGATGGACGCGGCACTCCAGGCTTTTGTGAACAGCAAAATTTCTTTATTCGAGTGAATATGTTCACGCGGATAAAGATATTTTGCTGTTCACAAAAGCATGGAGTGCTGCGTCCATCCCTACAGAAGTGTGTGTATATATATATATATAGATATATATAGATAGATATGGGGGTGAACCGGCTCTCTGCTTAATGCATAAAACTTTGCTGGGTGCCCTCCCGGATAAGCCCTTGCAGGACTTCCCTTGGTATATTCTGTTGCTGGCGGCACTCTCAGAAATAAAGACACACACGACGGTGTAGTACTTTTAACTCAACGTTTCAATTGTATTGGCACAATTTTCGTCAGGAGTAGAACCTAGGAATCTACTCCTGACAAAAATTGTGCCAATACAATTGAAACGTTGAGTTAAAAGTACTACACCGTCGTGTGTGTCTTTATTTCTGAGAGTGCCGCCAGCAACAGAATATATATATGTATGTATGTGTGTGTAAAATATATATATGTGTGTGTAAAATATATATATATATATATATATATATATATATAATTTGTGTATGTAAAATATATATAAGAGAAGGGTAAGACACTATTGCTAAATTTTACTATGTGCCAAATTTTGCATATGTTAAACCTTGCGTTGTGGGATTCAGGACTTTGAATGTTATGCTATCATAGGGTTGGAACCATATGGGTGCTAACAACTGAATATAACATCTTGTAAGCCACTGTGTGCAATTAGCCCACTTAAAGTGTCCATACGTGTAAACTAACCCATATTGAATGTATACCTAAAAGTGCGTATGTATTTTCTCACCAGACAGTGGTAACCATTATTCTCGACCAGTTTTTGACTGTATACTGGATGCTTCTTTCTCGAATTTATTGGTATGTATACCAATCCTGTGTTTGTCCCTATCTGCTCCGCTATTTAAAGACCATATTATGGGGGATATCCTTGAACTGAGCCACCTATAGGGTTTTATTATAATGGTGCATTAATGACTTTACTATCTAATTTGAAGGATATAGCCCAATTAGTGAGACACCTAGTGCTCACTATTAATCAAATTATTAAACCCTGATATAGTTACAGAGATGTGCTAGCTGATCCCTAAACACTCCATTTCTTACAGTTCTATAACGGTCCCTTAAGGAGAGTATCCATCTGACAAGGGCTATCGGAACAGCCCCATCAAACAAGGGCTATCGGAACAGCCCTAATCGACCCATTGAGAGTTTTATCCATACGGCCTCCATACCTGTAGGTACATACCCATCAATTTGCTGTTAAACTATAATAAGCACACCTTTTTAAACTATAAGGTAGACTATAATATAACTATTATTGTCAAACAGAAATTATCCCAAAGAGGTGAACAGAATTGTGAATTGATCATCGGGTAAACACCCTTGAACCCTTAAACCCCAAGGTAAAAGAAGTAGTATGTTTAACCTTGTACCCAATAAAGGGGAATACCATAATAGTATATGTATACTTATACTCCTTCTATACACCCACAGTTGTTCAATCATCCGTTCTTATACGGATTGAATCGGTCATTCGCACCGTAGCACTGAAGCACCAAGATCCTGAATAAAGAGGTGAACGTACATCTGGAACGACGAAATTCTAATGGTATGAACATGCTTAAATGAGGTCCATAGAGCCCTCTCCTTACAAGCCTACTACCTTTAGCGAATCCCCGTTGTTAAAAGTATCCTCTAAAGAAATAATATGTCTATCCATCAGGTACTTTTGATATCCTAAGGACTTAGTACTCAAAACATCCAGTTTGAAGACATCTTCACCAAGATAGTGGTTGAAATTGTTCATAAGCTTTTCGGTATGTCTAAACCACTTACCTGGTTCTTGTTCTCCCTTAAATTATTTGGAACTAAGACTCTTATTTTCTCGTTTGTTCTTTTTTCTTCTTCTCATCACCTGTTCTCCATCTTTCCATCAAACAATGTATTGTCAATAGAATTTCTGCCTACAATATTGTTTAAATGCTTTTTGTGTAAATTCTTATGATTTTTTTTTTCTGCTGGCTTTGATGTGCTTCCGAGACTGTGTGTGCATTGCATCGAGCTTAGTATAAAGGATCTCATTCCGTTTTCAGGGTCCCCTACACGTGAGTCTAAATTGCTTGTGGGCTTCAGAGTGTCAACCGCCGTGGAATATAAGCCGCCTTGGATCCCTTATTTTGGTAAGGAAACAGGTTGTGTGTGTCCCTGGCCTCGGAGTGAGTGGAGTTATTGTGGGTATGTCATAGTATGGCATAGTATATCATGATGTTTTGTAGGATCATGCGCATTTCTACCAATGGGTAATGGATATTTTAATATTAGTTTAGAAATAAAGCCTTGTCTTCTAGAGATGGGGGATGACCCTATCAAATAAGCCTGCCGTCTTTTGAAGCCAGTTGCTCACAAGCTTGAGCCCTAAAATTTAGATAAAAGTTCAAGTAACGTGTAAATCAGTCCAGGAGGTAGTGAAGGGGGGGGAATAGCTTTTTTTTAATATTTTCAATATTATCTAGTTATGGGGTGATTTATAGGCAAGATGTGTGTACATATAATATTCATATGCATTGTTTCCAATTGGAGTATGATATGTAAATGACTGAATAAAACCTGTGTATATGTGCAACTTATTTTGCCCTTTGCATTTTGATGTTTTATGTATGTGTTTATGGGTGTGTAAGCTGTGTGTATGTTTTGATGTATCTATATAGGTATTAATTTTTATTACAACATTTTGCCATGATTGTTTGTGAAAATGTCGTAGTAAAAAAGGAATGTGTTAAAGTTATTCATGGCAGAATAGAACAATGTGGGCCATGAAGTTTACCCTTTTTTAATCCTTAAAAAAAATCTTAACCCTTTGTAAACCTTATTTATTTGTAAGGATATTCATATGCCTATCCCAAGCATGTTTACATTGTTCTACTGTCTTAGCCTCTACCACCTCTAATGGGTGGCTATTCCACTTATCCACTACCCTTTCTGTGAGGTATTTCTTTCTCACATTTCGCCTGAATCTACCACCTACTTCAAACCCCACAACATTGCGAGCGAACTCTGCTTTAAATATATGACCGAGCACAGCTGATAGCTGCTCCAGCCTCCAGCTAATGGTATGCTTGTTAGGGACTGGATTGATTTTCTGAAGCACACATGAGGCCACTTGTAGATAAGTTTAAGGGACACTTTTAATATCCAATTGATCACAGTATGCAAGAGTGGAGGCATGTGAATGTTTGCGTGTCTGTTTTGAATGTTTTAGTAATTTATTAAATAGTATTAGTAATTTATGTGTGATGTGTGTCTATGTTTTGTTGAGTATAGGTTTATGTTCATTTTCTTTTTTTTATACTGCAGGTTCAAGTAAAAATGACTGAATCAGATACTAATTGGTCTGAAAACAATGTCCAAAATAGTTCAGATGAGAACTCATCTATTTCTGGCTCCAAGAAACCACTACAAAAAACCAAGCGTGGCCCCAAATTTTCCATGATAGAGAATGAGGCATTAATTGACGGTGTAATATCGAATTGCAAATTGTTATTTGGCAAACCATCTGGTTTAAATGTTCCGTTTGAAAGCCGAGAGAGCACCTGGCGGAAAATAGCGAAATCTGTTTCTGCAGTAAGTAAAGTGACCCGGAACGCTTTTGTATGCAAAAAAAGGTATTCGGATTGCAAGGTGACAGTCAGGAGAAAAATGTCTCTGATTAACAACCATCAAAAAAAAAACTGGAGGTGGTGGACCATTAGTTCTTGATTTTGCCGACTGGGAGAAGAAATTAAGAAAGAAAATAATACCATCTACCGTGGTGGGAATTCCAGAAGGTGTGGATACGGAGGCTGTCTCTCCTAATTTCAAATGTAAGCTTTTTTTGTTTTGTCTTCTCTATAATTAATCTAAAATATTTTGTGAATTTATTTTTGGTAAGAATATATTCTTTATGTCAAAATTGTAACTATGATCTATAAATTTTTAGTGAACAATCGAAAACTAAAAAAAAAGAAAGATCTCAATGTAGACCAAATTGGTGACTCACAGCAAGCGTCCTCAAGTAATGTCTCACAATCCAGAAGGAATCGTGCAGTAGGTAAGTGTATTACATAGTGTATATATTTTATTTTTACACATAGTTGATGTACCCTGTAATCTGTCCAATCGAGTATAAATTGTTTTCTAACCAAATTTTGCCCATGTTTTTTAAGTGTGTGACCCTTTTTTTTTCTCCAAGTTTGCACCATCTCTGGCCAGCAGAGATCTATCATCTCCTTATGAAAGGGTGTTGGAGAATACATAATAGCATATTAGTGCATAATAGCCTATTCAAACCAATGTGGTTATTGTGAATCTGCATTATGCCATGTTGGCTGACAAGGTGGAGGACAATTATTTTATTTTGAATTTTCTACTAATGTCAATTTATGCCATTGGATATTCCTAACGGCATATATATGGTTGACTTTTTAGTTTAATTAATAGATAAGTCACTAGGAACCAATGCCATGCTTGATTATTAGCAATAATGTTCACCCACAATGCTTCAACTCTCTGGATGTTTTTTCATAGCCCTAACGAGCCATTAGAATAATTAAATGTACATAAAAAGTACATTCAGCAAAGTTCCACTACAGGTCTCCCTCCTAAGTTTACAGTTGTACCTTGGTTTTTATTAAAATGTATTGATTCGACATTTGGATGTAATGAGTATGGTTTTAAAAATATCAAAATATTGTATGTGATGCTCCTGTGGACTACAACATGCCATTGCTTTTCTGAAGACTTACTCTATATAGCCATAATCTGGGTTAGTGCACCATAAATAATTAAACCCTGCTGTCCCTTTGATGTGCCTGGTGTACTTGCTTATTTTACCTGCCTGGTGGCATAGACGATGGGGGGTAGGGGGCCATGTGCGCAGAGTGAGTAGATGTTGCAAACTTGTCATAACTGATGCTGACTGTGATAGATGGCCTATCAGTGATGGTGTCCTTGCAGCCGATATGAACTAGGAGTAATGGCTACGAATGTACCCCATACCCACAACACAAGCTGCACACACCCCCCTACTCCCAATGCTGCATGGTCCGGCTCCCCCCGACTACATGTGCATTCATCCAGTTGCCAGTGCTGCATTCAGCCACTGGCACCAAGTTCAACGATTCCTGCACCGGTACAAAATATGTTTGATTCCGGTTTCAACAAGGGTAGAGAGGCCGTCTAAAAGTGCAATACTTAATATTTTTCAAAGCAACAAGTATCTGATCATCCGTTGACCCCGACTTAGTAACACTGTACAAGGGATAATATTACTCCTTTTTTGGGGGGTTATTCAAGGGCTTAATTTTTTTTTGTTGTAAATTTTTATTGCCAACGTCTAAAATGGTAAATAATTCAAACTTAATTAAATCTTTGTAGTGTACATGCTCAATTTTTTTCCCATGTTATTGTTTTCCAGAAACCACACAAAAACATATTTTAAGGCCTAACCGTATAATCGAGGATGATGATTCTGATAATTCAGAAGTGAGATCAAATTCCAAGAGGACAGATCCATCCAACTTTCAAGAAAACGTTTTATTAACTATACATGATGACACCTCTAGTGTTGAATCTGTCATTTGTAATTCAGTAGAGAAATCAGGGGGAAATGTGAAATCTGCCGAAATGTTGAACATGGATTCTACAGCAGAAATATCCGATATCATTAATTCGGCAGTTGATGTACATTTGAAACACCAGAGCAATGATAACAATCGCCTAATTCAGGAGATAAAAGACTTTCGTGCAGATTTCAATCATTTCACTTCTGATTTCTCTACTACTTTCAAATCGCTTAGCGAAACGTTCGACCATATATGTGTGAATATTTGCGAGATAAAAGATCTTCAAAAACAACTTGTACAATGTAAAAAAACAAAACTGGATTACATGATTAAAAATCATGTTGCTAATATAAATGATGAATTTGATGTAGATCAGACTCCTGCTCCTATAATTAATGGAGAAGAAGGAGGTTCTGTTTCACAAAATGGAAATGTGTCTTTTCGTCCAAAACGCCATTTTAAAAAGCCTAAGCGATTTGAACAAGCGGAGATGTAGATCCTCGCTACATTTTCAATATGCTATCAAAGTTCCTCTTATTTTAGTTTGCTGCCAACAATGCTCATAATTTGCACAGATGCGTGTTGTTTGCGGAAAGTTAACCTCATATTAGGTTTTGAATTATTAATTTTGTTTATGTTTTTTTCCTTGACTGGTGTTAACTACGCTAATATTTGTATGGAAATTGCATGGGACATTGCAGTGGCTTGCAATGCAATGTGTCGTTAACATGTACATTTGGTACTTGTTTCCTAGCACGGCCACCACGATTTCTATCGTGGTGGTCGTGTCGGAAAAAATTGCGTCGGGTGCATACCAAAACGCACACGACGCGATGCCCCCGATTTCTCCATAGACTTCAATGTTAAAATAATTTAACATTGAATCCTATGCGAGGGCCCCGATTTGTCCATAGGCTTCAATGTTAAATTATTTTAACATTGAAAATGAGTGCATTTAACGTAGGTAAAAAAACGTAAATGGCCCAATATGGGCCATTTCGCATTTGGTATGGCCCCGGCATATGTGTGTAAAAAATTCTGGCCCCCCCATTGTGACCGCCACCCCCACGATTGACGTGAACCCGAAGCGTGGCGTACACAGCGCGTCCTCCGACCTTTTCATTACCCTACTTTCCACGTCGGCGTGGAGTTGAGAATATATAGTGTAGCGAGCCACCGAGCCCGAAGCGTGGCGAGCGCACACGGATACCTGTCAAGCCCACGAGGACGCCCCTCGTGGGCTTGACAGGTATCCGCATCCCCTCGCGGGGCTCGCAACGCTTCGGTCTCGGTAGCTCGCAACGCTCGCCTCACTATATATTGGCAACTCCTCGCCAACGTGGAAAGTAGGGGAATGAAAAGGTCGGAGGACGCGCTGTGCACGCCACGCTTCGGGATCGCGTCAATCGTGGGGGTGGCGGTCACAATGGTGGCCATTATTTTTTACACACATATGCCGGGGCCATACCCAATGAGAAATGGCCCATATTGGGCCATTTACCTTTTTTTTCCCTATGTTAAATGCACTCATTTTCAATGTTAAAATAATTTAACATTGAAGCCTATGGACAAATCAGGTCTTTCGCATAGGCTTCAATGTTAAATTATTTTAACATTGAAGTCTATGGAGAAATCGGGGGCATCGCGTCGGACGCGCATAGGCTTCAATGTTAAAATATTTTAACTTTGAAGCCTATGGGGAAATCGCGGGCATCATGTGCCTTAAAGTTAAGGCACACGATGCCCGCGATTGTGGCCGTGCTAGGAAACAAGTACCGTACATTTTTCACAACTATGTGTAGCCCTAGGGACTCGCATAGCACCTTTGTCAAAAATTGCAATTGATCTCTTGCGTTTTTTGGAGGTGAACGCTTGCCATTACATTGGTAAACATTAATAAGAATGCATGATTTCAAAAGAGGTTTTGGTACTCTTTACCTAGAACGGCGCCCACGATTGAAATCGCGGGCGTCAGGGGTAAAAATCGCGGTCATCGCGGTCATCGCGGTCATCGCGGGTAAATCGGGATGCCCGCGATGCCCGCGATGACCGCGATTACCGCGATTTTCCCATAGGGAACAATGTTAAAAAGCCTGATTGACCGCGATTTTACACTTAAATGCCTCAATGGACCCGATTTGGGCATAGAAATCAATGTAAAATGGGCCACACAGCCCAAATAGGGCCAATGAACCGTTAAATGTCCCCCCAAATTTTTAACGCCACCCCACGATCCACGCCAACCCGAAGCGTGGCGAGCGCAGCGAGCCCGCGAGGGGCGGCGGTACGCGTCCTCCGACCTTTTCATGCCCTACTATCCACGTCGGCGTGGTGTGAGAATATAATAGTGTGGCGAGCGCAGCGAGCCACCGAGCCCGAAGCATGGCGAGCGCAGCGAGCCCCGCGAGGGGACGCGGATACCTTCACAGGTAGACGCGTCCCCTCGCGGGCTTCACAGGTGTCTGGGTCGCCACGGACACCTGTGAAGCCCGCGAGGGGACGCGTATAACTGTGAAGGTATCCGCGTCCCCTCGCGGGGCTCGCTGCGCTCGCCACGCTTCGGGCTCGGTGGCTCGCTGCGCTCGCCACACTATTATATTCTCACACCACGCCGACGTGGATAGTAGGGCATGAAAAGGTCGGAGGACGCGTACCGCCGCCCCTCGCGGGCTCGCTGCGCTCGCCACGCTTCGGGTTGGCGTGGATCGTGGGGTGGCGTTAAAAATTTGGGGGGACATTTAAGGGTTAATGGGCTCTGTGGCCCATTTAACATTGATTCCTATGCCAAAATCGGGTGGATTGAGGCATTTAACAGTCAAATCGGGTCCATCGCGGCTTTTAACATTGATTCCTATGGGAAATCGGGAGCATCGCGTCGCGGGCATCGCGGGTGCATTTATGGCCGGCCGCGACGCGACCGACACGATTTCCAAGTTTAACATTGGTTTCAATGGGAAATCGCGGGCATCGCGTCGGTCGCGACGCGGCCATACATAAATGTACCCGCGATGCCCGCGACGGGCGCCGTACTAGGTAAAGAGTACCGAGGTTTTACACACACCCCTGTCTGCACCACCCCCAAAACATGCAAAGTGACATTGGAACGCATTCTCCAACATATTCCTTCCTTCCCTATCCAAATTGGCAAGGAGTTTATTTGAGATCATTTTGAAAACGCATAAAGCTACAGAGTCAGAAACAAGATGAATGCTGCCAGCCACGCTACGGAGTGTAAAAAACATGAAAAGTAACCCACATCTCCTGGTCGAGCTTGCTGCATTCACCATGTTTTGTACTAAGGACAAGTCGCCCTAGTGCAGTGGTAGCCAACCCTAGCCCTCGAGAGCTACCAACAGTGCACATTTTCCAGACAACCTTGCTGCTGCACAGCTGCACTCATTAATCACTGACACATTTTAAAAGATACACAGATGGAGCTAATTAGCTCACTTGTGATTCTGTGAGGAGACCTGCAAAACATGCACTGTTGGTAGCTCTCGAGGACTAGGGTTGGCTACCCCAGCCCTAGTGTATGGGGGCCTTAAGTTCAATGGTACATATGCCTGTGTTTGCTTTTTTACTCCACTCACCCATCTAGAAATGTTTATTCAGACCAATCTATTGATGTAATCCGATGTAATGGATTGCAATTGAGTTTGCCACCAACTACTGGAGATAAGTGTGTTTACATTCTTTGTTATGCATCTGTGGTGGTTTGTAAAAGTGCCTAATGAGCTAATGTTGGAATACATTTTGGAGGATGTTCAGTACATAATAAAAAGATTAAGTAATGTTAACAGTTTGAGTTTTATTTTTTCTTAACTTTGTTTTTTTGGCAGAACTTACAAAATGGTAACATTTGTGTAAATAATGTTAGATGTAAGAATACTGACATTGAATTTTTTAATACAGTATAAGATTTATGTAAATATGTCTGCTATTAATTTTGAACGAATGACTTTACCCTTTGCGGTAACAATGTACACAAAAAACAAATTTCGACAGGAAGATAAATGCGCCCTGGACTGCTGCTATGTGTGTTCTCTGTGGGTCACTACACCCCACTACTAAAATACACCAAAAACACAATTTGAGAACACACTTTAGCGCTATCCCAAAAGAAAATATATAGCTCCTCAGCACAGCACCAGACTTGCTTGCAGAATTATTGGGTCTGTTTATATCCTAAATGTGTGCTGTAGAGTAATTGGGGCCTTCTACTGACCTCCGTAGGGGTCCCTATATGCCCATAAAGGTATCTTTTATGTTCACACTCCACGGTAATCTCCTCTAGATTTCTTGTGACCGCCCGTCACTCACAAGCAGAATATAAAAATTACTGACCTGTGTTACAGGCCCTATGTGCGTGTAACGGTATCTTTAAAACAGGATCACAATCTTCAACAATAGTTCGACACCCCGTATTCAATCATAAAACATCACTCGTCTGGTGGAACAACACTCACCTCAATGTGAGGCCCTATATGCATAGAGCAGTTTCTTTAACTTGGTCCTGATAAGGAAATTTCTCACATCCAGGATGCTCCGTATAAAAAGTATTTTATTCCACACGATATACAGGTAAAACAGACGATAAAAAGTGGGTTAAAAAACAAATACACACATTGATGTGTGAGACCACACTACACTCTCTCCCTGTATCCGGAACAGGGTGAGATGAGTTGCTAGGTGGAAATAAAGCAAAAAGGTCTCACCATCAAATGTGCCCCCTTCTCCTCACCAACGCGTTTCGGGCTCAAGCTGCAGCCCTTTTTCAAGGTCTAGAATCGAGGTACTGAGATGTAAGCAGCCTGTAATACCAGTATTGTGATTTAGTCACAAATAGAAAACCTTACGCCGGTGCATCACTGCATGTCTGTCCCTGGCACCCTCACAAATTACCAGCAACAGGAAAAATGTCCATTTCCATTGGTAGCTTGAGGGCTGATATACCTTCTGGGATCCTGGAGGACATGCAGCAATTAACACAAGTAACAAGGCGGCTCGTCTGAGTTGGTTGAAAGAAGCCCATAGCCGTATTCAGGCTATTACTCCACTTTGGTAGACAATTTTACAGGTATGAGTATAGACAACGGCTTAACATTTACACAATAGGAACTAAGACAAACACTTTTAATTGTGGGATATATGGCATTTTTGATCAAATACATTACACAACCATCGAAAAAATAATGCACGCCGACAGTGTGGATAGAGCAAGGTCTTGCCAGGAGAAGGTGGGTTTCTAATCCCTCAAACCATTTCATCAGTTGAAGATATTGAAATAATTAACAACCAAATGCCAGCCTAAAAATTATGTACTGACAAATACTGATAGTGCAGTGGCGAGGTGACAAAAGCCCCTCCCAATAAATATGTCGTAGTGTACATGTGTTATTCAAAGTTCGACACTTGCTACAAGTTGTACGCGCCCCCCCCCCTCACGTTCTCCACAAACTCCTCCTCCCCCTGGTGTGACAGCCGGGAGGACTTCCGGATTCAGGGGGGAGGAGGAGACGCAGTGGGACACTGCCAGCCGCCTGGAGGTGACTGAGACCCCCGCAGCCCACATCACATGTATCGCGAGGGTCTCCGTCACCGCAACCCGATGCTGGCCGCATATGTTAGTACCTATGCGTAAGCATCGCAGTGGCTGCAGTGCGAAGGGCGGCGAAGTATGTTAATACATCCCGCCCTTGGTCGTTACATAATTAATTTTCATGTTGGCTAATATAAATTGCTGAGCCATCTAGCCTAGACATTCAATGTAATGTCAACTCACCAAGTAGCCACCCATCAGGATAATCTGAATTTTCAAATTTGAGAAACAAATTCGAATTTCTTAAAATGTGAGAGTCATGTGCTGATCCTGGGAATGCTGCATACACGTTTAAAAATTTGGTCTTGGAATCACATACTGCTTGGAAGTTCATAGAATGAAAATTTTTGCGATTGCGTGAGGCCTCCTCTAAATCATGGGAAGGACTAAACTGTATGTGTGTGCAATCTATTGCACCAACTACGTTTGGAAACTTTGCAATCTTGTAGAAACCTTGTTTTAGATTAATCCAACCCTCAACTGTTTTAGGAAAAGAGATGTAATCTGCTGTGTGTTTTAGAATAGCAGATAGTACTTTGTCAAAAAAACGACTAAATGTAGACTGACTAATACCTCCAACCTCTGACACAGTAGTTTGTATGGTTCCAGTTGCAAGAAAATGTAGAGTTGCAAGTAATTTTGTCAACCCAGAAATAGCAAAACTTCTTTTGGTTTTAGGATCAATGTCTCTCCGTATTTTGTTGTATAATTCAAGTATGGCAACACTTGGTAAACGATAGAATTTCATTATAGACGATTCACGTCTTCCATGTAGATTTCGCCTGTTTTTAAATATTCGTTTACGTCGCTTATTAAAAATTGGTTTACTCCTGGAATTTAAAAAGTGTTGCGCTGATTTCCTCTGATTCTTGAACATAACTATTCTCAAGAATAGATGCAGGATTTTCAGTGTGAAATCCATCTGTATCCTACAAATGACAAGCCAAAATAATTATTAAGATGACTGCTGTTCTCAACTAAATAAGTTAATTAATTTGACTGTGGTTGTGCAAATCTAAACAATAAATAAGGGAACTATTTACCTAGAACGGCGACCATCGCGACCATCGAATGCACTAAAAATCGGGTGCAATGCGTTGACCGCGATTTCCCATAGGGACCAATGGTAAAAGTGAGATTGGACGCGATTTCAGTGTTCAATGCCTCAATGCCCACGATTGTTACATAGGGAACAATGTTAAATGGGCCACAGAGCCCAAATAGTCACCGTGAAATCTGAAATGGCCCCCACAATTCTTAACGTCAACCCAAAGGGGAGGGGAGGCGGTATGCGTCCTCCGACCTTTTCATACCCCCACTATCCACGTCGGCGTGGAGTTGAGAATAGAATAGTGTGGCGAGCCACCGAGGCCGAAGCGTGGCGAGCGCACACGGATACCTTCACAGTTATACGCGTCCCCTCGCGGGCTTCCAAGGTGTCCATGACGACACGGACACCTGTGAAGCCCGCGAAGGGACGCGTTTACCTGTGAAGGTATCCGCGTCGCCTCGCTTCGGGCACGGTGGCTCGCTACGCTCGCCACACTATTCTATTCTCAACTCCACATCGACGTGGATAGTGGGGTTATGAAAAGGTCGGAGGACGCATACCGCCTCCCCTCGCGGGATTGCTGCGCTCGCCGCGCTTCGGGTTGACGTTGATCGTGGGGTGGCGTTAACAATTGTGGGGGCCATTTCAGAGTTCAAGGGCACTATTAGGGCTCTGTTGCCCATTTAACATTGTTTCCTATGGCCAAATCGCGGGCATTGAGGCATTTAACAGTAAAATCGCGTACAATCACCGTTTTAAAATTGATCCCTATGGGAAAATCGTGGGCATCGCGTCGCACCCGTTTTTTATGTACCCGCGATGCCCGCGATTTTTTACCCCCGACGCCCGCGATTCCAGTCGCGGGTGTCGTTCTAGGTAAAGAGTACCTAAATAAGTATTGCAAACAAACTTTAGAGATGCATTTAAATAGAGACAATTACTCATTGCTATGTGTAGACACATCGCAATTATCCATTGGATAATAATATCTACATTTTTCACCTAAAATAATAATATTGAAAAGATCAGAAATGATCCCGTCCCATTTAAGGCTTGAACACAAAGACACGATGTATATACATGTGAGTATGTTCTGAACACCCACCAACCCCATTTACCAGAACACCCACCAACCCCATTTACCATAATTCCACTATGGCACTATACACCAGAAAGTCATGGGCAACCTATCACAGACCTTGCGGCAGCAGAGGGGAGGAGGAAGTGCCGGGGACAGCATGCTTAGCTGTCCCCGGCGTGAGGGGAGAACCAGGCGGCAGGGAGGTGACGGAGACCCCCCACACACCAGTGTACAGGTCTCGTACTGGCAATCCGTCACTGCACCGCGATGCCAGCCACATATGTTACTACATATGCGGCAGCATGGCGGCGTGGTGGGGGCCGGAGAAAGGCGGCGATGTATTTAAATACATCCCACCCAGAGACCCCCGTATATGCATAGTGCATATGCAGTAGAATGGCGGCAGCCGAGGTGAGACCAAGTATATTAATACATTCTTCATTGCCGCCCTTTGCTCCCCCCCACCCCACCCCCCCGCACGATGCCGCCGCATATGTACTATCATATGCGGCTGGCATCACGATGCGGTGACGGAGGCCCCCCCGCCATACCTGTACTGTGGTCTGCGGGGGGTCTCCGTCTCCTCCCAGCCGGCTTCTGCTGCTTTCACGCTGAGGACAGCTCAGCAGGCTGTCCCCGGCGCTTCCTCCTCCCCTCTGCAGCTGGAAGGACTTCCGGCTGCGTTGATAGACGGTGGAAGGGCTTACCTTCCGGGGTCCAGGAGGACCTGCAAGAAGGTAAGCCAAAGGGGGGGGGGGGGGGCGGCGAGGCGGCGGGGTTGCAGCTGGCGGCGAAAAGAAGCCCATAGGCTTCTATAGGGTATCGCCACCCTAAGGTGGCGATACCCTGCCCTGTGATATCGCTGTAAATGGGTTTTAGTACATAGAAAGATGCGGTAAAACAGGGGTTTTACCGCATTTTCCCTTTAGTACATCTCGCCATCGCAATCAACCAGCCTGGACCTGTCATTTTTCTAACACAGTCTGCGACATGCATAGCCATGAGCAGGGGGGATGTGGTATAATTTGTAATGGGCATTACAGCGTGTGGCATTACTTGTAATGGACATTAAAGCGTGTGGCATTATGTTTAATGGGCATTACGGTGCGTGGCATTATGTGTAATGGGCATTACGGAGTGTGGCATTATGTGTAATGGGCATTACGGTGTGTGGCATTATGTGTAATGGGCAGACTCCTGCTGCCATTAGCTTTGTACCACATACTGGCAGCTGCAATTAGCCCTACACATTACAGGAGGGAACTCTACAATAGGATATCTGCGATTGTGACCCGATACCCTTAGCTGTCAGGACCTGCACCTACAGCGTCTGTACTTATATTGGTCCCAGAACAGGTTATGTTGGTGGTTCTCAAACTCTGTCCTGTACAGGAGTACTAATTACTCACTGACATTTCCCAGGATACCCCATGGGGTCACAGATGTACTCACTTACACAGTTCCCAAGTCACCCTACAGGTGTACTCATTACTCACTGACACATTCCCCTGCTCACCCGGCAGCTGCACAGGTGTACTCATTAGTCACTGAAACATTCCCCTGGTAACCTGGCAGGTGCGCAGGTGTACTTATTACTCATTGACACATTTCACAGGTCACCCGGCAGCTGCACAGGTGCACTCATTACTCACTGACGCATTTCCCAGGTCACCCAGCTGGTGCACAGTTGCACTCATTACTCACTGACACATTTCCCAGGTCACACAGCACAGGTGTACTCATTACTCATTGACACATTTCCCAGGTCACCCAGCAGGTGCATAGGTGTACTCGCTACTCACTGACACAGTTCTGAGCTCACACGGCAGATGCACAGATGTACTCATTACTCACTGACATATTTTCCATGTCACCCGGCAGCTGCACAGATGTACTCATTAGTCACTGAAACATTCCCCAGGTAACCTGGCAGGTGCGCAGGTGTACTTATTACTCATTGACACATTTCACAGGTCACCCGGCAGCTGCACAGTTGCACTCATTACTCACTGACACATTTCCCAGGTCACACAGCACAGGTGCACTCATTACTCACTGACACATTTCCCAGGTCACACAGCACAGGTGCACTCATTACTCACTAACTCATTTGCATAAAGGTCGACGTGAGGAAGTTCAACAGGTCATTTTGGTAACATGGGTTTCTCACTGTTTTTATAACCGAATGTCGACACGGACTCAGTCGGAAATGAGAATTGGACCCTACCATCTCTCGCTAAAGTCGCTATGCTTGGGGCACAGTGGCACGCTTCACTCGCCACAGCTTTACTAACCTCCTCCATGCCCTAGTAGATGGTAGGGCATGAAATATATCCTGTCGGCACAAATAACAGTAAAAAACCAAAGTCGACATTATGACCAGTTGAACTTCCTCATGTTATGTCGACCTTAGCCCATGTTGACCAAGTCAGGTCGCCCTTCCTGCCAGTCACGGATCCCTCTACTGAGATTATATATATATATATATATATATATATATATATATACACAAAACCTATATATATATATATATATATATATATATATATATACACACACACATAATTTATAAAATATATATGTATATATGTGTATATATATATATATATATACATATATATATATATATATAAATACACACATATATATATATATATATATATATATAGATTTCGACTGCAGATGGATATATAAATATATATGACAGATAAAAAGGTGTAACTGCAGGGGCATATAAGTACCACACACACCTCCGAAGTTACTGTCTGTGGAGGCAATACTTAAAATCGCCGCTCTGCTGTGGCGAAAAAAATATACCAATGCCTCCCCGCGGGTGCTCTTAATACATACGAGCCCGCGATCAGTGCCCTGTTTTGTATGGGCGGGTAGTACCGCCGGACTCATCTCGCGCTATTTGCCGCGCCGAGAGTTTAGCGATTTTTTGTCAACAAAACTTTATACATACATAGGCGAACACGCTGCCGCGGCGGAAACAAGCAAACTCCGCCGCGGCATAGGTTAGTACATCTCGCCCAATAATCTCCTTCTGCCCTGCATCGTGGCAGCCCCACTCCTCCGCAAAGGTAAGAGCCGGCACTGGTAATGGGATTCCCATAAAAACGGATTTCTCTATATTCACATGCTGTATCTTACACCTACTTATGACTGAATTAGAGGAACATGGTAAGAAAAGGGTGGTCAAAATATATCCAAGTATAATAAGAGCATATTTGCAAAATTCAGACTTAGGCTCTTATCCAATTAGCACCATTAACTTTTCATCCAGAACAAAAAAACAGACTGGTCATTATCGAGCTATCCAATTGTAGACCATTTTGGGGGGGGGGGGCCGAGAAAAATTTCCTGTTATAACAGGTGCCAGTCGGGATCCCGACTGTCAAAACACCAATAGCCGGGTTCCCGACGGCCACCTGCTAATTTACCTTGTGGGGGTCCAGAAGGAGAATAGAATAGGTGGCTCGCGTAGCCTATAAGAAACTGGCCTTAGACAGACCCCTATGTAGTTGCAGATATGCCTGACAGTTACCATATCACTTATTTGTGATGGGGGCTGGTAAAAAAAAAAATGTCTATAATAAAATTTTAAGTGAATGTGTATATTGCTATCTAAACAAATACTAAGAAAATATTGTTGTGCTTTCGACCTGCTTTGGAGTAAGTGTGAAAACCTAGTGGGTGTGATACAGATTTTTTTTACACTTATAATATAATATAATATCTATATACAATATAATATTACGCATTAATGAGAAAATGAGAACCAACTACAATCATTCAACTACAAAGCAGCCAAAATAACAACTGGCATCTCTTGGCTTCTCTTACAGATTTGGATCCAAGACCAGTTTTATTATGTTTCTTTATTTGATCATTTAAGCTTTACTATAAAATAAACTAACGTCTAGCATTGGTTTCTAGTGTCTCTAGACACTATTGTGGCTGCCAATATTCTAACAAGTATGGGTCATTTTGCATAGTAAATATAGGAGAATATTTGGTTGTTAATTTTTACGTTCATGGAAGCTATGGGAATTATCCATATTTAATGAGTGAATATACTGTAGTATAATCTGCAGATGAAAACGTAGAATAGTGCTATCATTCAACCACAATATCTCTGCCGTTTACTCGCCTCATCTGTTCTCGTTTTCGTGGGCCTGATTCAGATTCATGCGCAGTTCTCAGAAAATCACTACTCTGGAGACCACCGTTTAAATACCGCCGGGGGCAGTGAGGGAGTGTTGTGAGGATGGCGAGGCAGAGTTTTGTAGGACATTAGATGGGTGTCCGGACTGCTCTGGGGTCATCTCTCTTTCTGGAGGACAGCCCTGGGGTCCTCACCCTCACCAGCAAAGAGCTTGCACTTTAGTGATGGCAACTTATTACAGTTCACTAAAACTGGGCAACATTTTTGTCAAACTTTATAAGCAAAAATGTTACTTTTTCAACTAACACTGTGATTGATAAAGTTTAAAAAGCTTTGCATCGCATCACATTGCACCCGCACAGTACAGTAGATCGCATCACATCGCATCCCCTTTCAAGTGCCAAAATTGCACGGCACAAATGAAGTACAAAATGCACAGCACACATATCGGCACGTGTATGGGCACCTTTAATCAGATCTGATTGCAGTACAAATGTGTTTTCAAAATGGGCACAACTATGTGCACTGCAGGTGGGGCAGCTGTAACATGTGCAGAGAGTTAAATTTGGGTGGGGTGTGTGGCAGTGCCGGATTTGCCACTAGGCCCGTGAGGCACGGGACTAGGGGCGGCACATATTAAGGGCGGCAGCCAGGCTGCCTAGTCTGGACGGGTGGCGTTTAATAGTTAGGGAACATCGGGCAGTCACACAGACCGGCAGCCCGCAGCCCCAGCACCCGATTCTCCGCCGCCACCGCCGGCGCTCACATTGAACATGATGTGGGGTGCAGCGCAGCGCTGCTGCTGAGACACGGCAGACTCTGCAGAAGAACGCTGTGTGCGCGCACCCTGGAGCCATTAATCAGCCTGCCTTTTTAAGCACAGGCTGGTGGCGGCGCATGCGCAGGAGGACATCACGGACGCTGGGGCTGCACACAGCGCTGTTCCGCTGCCGCCGGAGAATTGGGTGATGGGGCTAAGGGCTGCCAGTCTGTGTGACTGCCCGATGCTCCCTGACTATTGAACGCCACCCGTCCAGACAAGTCCCAGTGCCTCCGCAGCATCAGTATATGTACTGTAAGTTCCACTGATAATTTGTGGCAAAAAGTGCACTTAGTGCAGTGCAATGCTATGTGTGGGGCCCAGCATACCCTGTGGCTCAGCTGCCGTCACCGTGTGGCACTTATAGGCTGTGAGGAGCCCTTGCGTCCCTGGCCCCTGCTGCTGCCAAGGTCTCAGGCTGCCCTAGCAAAGCCCGGCCAGGCTCCAGCCCTGTGATTGTGGGCCCACCCTCTTGAGTCCTGTGGCTCTGAGAAATTGCCCCCCTGGCCCCTGCTGCCCTAGCAGGTCCCTCCTACTTGGCCTGTTCTCCACAGGGAAGGCTGAGTGACACTGACACCACACAGGTGTCACTGGCTACCTGTCACAGAGACCCCAGACAAAGCATGAAACCCCTGGAATCAAGCATGAAACCCATAGCAACGAGCATGCAAGTAAGTGGCACTTATGTGGCATAATATGTAATAGGCAGTATGGCGTGTGTTATTATATAATGGGCATTACGGTTTTGGTATAACATGTAATGGGCATTATGGTGTTTGGTATAATGTGTAATGGGCAGTACTGTGTTTGGTATAGTGTGTAATGGGCATTACGGTGTTTGGTATAACGAGTAATGGGCATTACAGGGTTTGGTATAACGAGTAATGGGCATTACAGGGTTTGGTATAATGTGTAATGGGCATTACAGGGTTTGGTATAACGTGTAATGGGCATTACAGGGTTTGGTATAATGTTAATGGGCATTACGGGGTTTGGTATAGCGTGTATTGGGCATTACAGTGTTTGGTATAACATGTAATGGGCATTATGGTGTTTGGTATAGCGTGTAATGGGAATTACGACATGTGGTGTAATAGGTATGGCGTGTGGCATAATGTGTAATGGGCATTATGGCATGCGGTATAATATGTAATGGGTGTGTGATGACATCAAGTACATGGTAAAAATAGTGTTGTTTTAATTCAGCATGGTGACTCCTGGAGACTGCTGTCACCATGTTGAATTAATACAACACTCTTTTACCAACATGTCAGTCAGTCTCCGAGTGCCGCTAATTTAGGTTTCTATTTGTATATTATCAGGCAGGGTCCGGTTTTAGCTCTACTCTTGGCTGTTTTATTATTACAGTTTACTGGTAATTGCATAGTTAGGACTTAATAATGAATATGTTAAAATGGGGGGAGGGGGGCGACCAAAAATGTTGTGCCTAGGGGCGGCCTGTCCAGTAAATTCGCCCCTGGTGTGTGGGAACTGAAATGTTAATGCCAGTGTAATAATAATGCAGCCAGTATTTACCCTGCACAGAAACAAAATAACTCACACAAATCTAACTCTCTCTACACATGTTACATCTGCCCCCCCCCCCTGCAGTGCACATGGTTTTGCCCATTTTGAGAACAAATTTGCACTGCGATTACATCTGAATGAGGCCCTCTGTACACATATTTCCTGGTAATCTACCAGCATCTCACTCTATGCAAAATATTCCCTTCCCAATGCATTAGGCACAAAATTAACATTATACCACACAGAATAAGCCAACATTCACATTATACCTTGCTGAAATATCATAAATATTTACCACAGTTCTAGATGAACATAGCAGATGGCACTCCACGGATTTGGTAAAACAGTGTATTGGATCAATCAATCAAATATACATTACATTATTTGCTGGAATGTCATCAACAGGCAAAGTAGATCAATGCAGTAGTACGGACAAAAATTAGCATTGCCTGTATCTACTGGTTGAAAGATGAAATAAACACTTTTATTTGGAAGAACTTTATTATCTCTACTTCACTGGACTGAGGACTTTACACCCAAGAATACGGGGTGTTTGTACCACTTTTCTGCAGGTCCTACTCCTAACACTATTGCTCAACATGGCTACAATACACATAGCTATCACATTAATGTGTGAAGGGGGCTGTCCCGTGAAAAGGGCTGCAGGCTTAAATGATCAATTCATGAACCAAATCTCCACTATTTATTAATATCAGTTAATTTAGTGAGTGCAGAGCCCCTACAATTTCTGTTTAAACAATGTGGTCACAAGCCATAGGGCACCCCAAAACTAGGAAAGGTGAGTGCCGATGTTTAGTGTATAATATATATATATGGGTTTTTTGAAAAGAGATGTTACAAGTGTGTCATTTTTAATAGTAATAAGCACATCCAAAAAATGTATGCTAACTGTACTGCAATTGGATGTGAACCTAATGTTCCCTGGAATGGAATTCAAAAGGTTAACAAACTCATTGAGAAGTGCCTCAGTGCCAGTCCAAATAAAATAATATATATATGTGTGTGTGTGTGTGTGTGTGTGTGTGTGTGTGTGTATATATATATATATATATATATATATATACACACACACACACACACACACACACATATATATATTATTTTATTTGGACTGGCACTGAGGCACTTCTCAATGAGTTTGTTAACCTTTTGAATTCCATTCCAGGGAACATTAGGTTCACATCCAATTGCAGTACAGTTAGCATACATTTTTTGGATGTGCTTATTACTATTAAAAATGACACACTTGTAACATCTCTTTTCAAAAAACCCACGGACAAGAATACACTCTTACTTGCTACCAGTTTCCACCCCCAGCCGCTTAAACGCGGTTTACCATACTCCCAACTCCTAAGAGCAGTACGCATTACGTCTGACCCAACAGCCTTGGACAGTGCCTTGGATACAATGTGTAAACAATTTATTGACCGTCAGTATGACCGCAAGGAGGTCGAAGATGCCAGAGTCAAGTGCAAGGGTCTCCATAGGGTGGAATTGCTGTCCCCTAAAGTGAGGGAAGAGAAAGAACAGAGGTTGCATTTCGCCACCACGTATTCGGTGGCGTCAAAAGCTATCAAGGAATCGATTTTACATCATTGGCACATTCTACGCACCGACCCAATTATGGGGAATGTATGTCGGTGTCTTCCTCTGTTCTGCTTTAAAAGAAGTCAGAATTTCAAACAACAACTGACTTATTCGGACATTAGCCCTAAAGTAGACCAGTCGAAAAGATGGCTCTCTAGGCCTGTCGGCTCCCAAAACTGTACTGGTTGCGTCAACTGCCGATATATGATCAAGACCAAAATATTTACACACCCAACCACAGGCAAGAGATACAATCTTAAACATCCAATGGACTGTGAGACCAAATACGTGGTCTATCTGATTAAATGCCCATGCAACAAAATCTACGTGGGCAAAACCATGCAAATGCTCAAGTAGCGAATAGGAGCACACAGGTCCTCCATTAATAAGGCATATCAGAAGTTGGAAGCAAGTACGCCCCCAGTGGCGCGTCATTTTGTCAATTGTGGACATTCCATAAAGGATTTTGCTTTTATGCCATTGGAGCATGTGCCCCCCCTGAGGCGAGGTGGGGATAGACTTTTGATGAAGAAAGAATGTTATTGGATCTATGAACTCAATTGCATGAGACCGTTGGGCCTCAATGAAGAGTTCTCATTTGCCCCGTTCATTAATTAAATGTGTAAGCTAGTGTGTCCATTTAGCTAGTTTTCTATGTATTTTGAACGTTTAGCTCATTGATGTACCGCTTCAATCAATCCTCATTTATTATTCATGGGTAATCTTTCGAGATTATTCATGACTAGTATTGTGCCTTCAGATTGTATGGTTTAATTTGTGTATGTATATGTTGAAGCGCATCTGACACTTGCCTCCTGCTGTCAGGCGATTGCGGTGACGCTATTTACTAACGTATATTTTTCAATTATTCACTTGATATACTTTCTTTGTTTCATGTATATCTTCCCATATTGACGTGGTTTTACTTAATGTAGTATAATGTAGTAAACAGGATTGTTAGAAGTCACGTACATGTTGTGGGGTTTGGCTACCATGACAACCGCCTGGAGACCGGACTACTTCCGGGGACAGTGGAACCACATTTCCTTCCCCCTCCGGCGTGTGCGGCAGATTGGTTCCACACCGCCGCCTGTACTTCCGGTACACGGAGGTGATGTGCGCTGTCTGCTGTGACGCGGGGAGTGAGTGGAATGTGCGGACGCTGCACCTGAGGTTGATGGTCTGAGTGTTGACAGGTGAGTATGCCATTGGATGCCATTTAAATTCTAGGTCCTGAGTTCAGTGTCTTGATGACCCCTCTTGATGAAGGTGCTATGCACCAAAACAGCCGTCGAGGAGACGTGTAATGTATCAAGTTGTTTAAGCATTGTATTAGCCTGATGGGTGTCCATTTATGCTCCAGATGATTGTGAGCTTGGATCTATTAAAACCTGCATTTATTTATCTGGTGGATTGGATCTTTCATGACTGGTGCTGTCAGTTCTGTTACCCCTTGGGGATCATACACAGGACTTTAACCTATATATATATATATGCACATGAGAATTACCTGTCAGCACCTCACTGAAAATGATAAGGTCACAGGCGGCAACTAGCATCCTATGTTAGTATAATTTATTATTTTTTTACTAGCTAAAGTACCCAGGGTTTATCTCTTCATGTTATTAAGTTATCAATGAGTTTGATGTAACTGACATTGAAATAATAATTAGCAGCTTAGCAGCTCTTCCAACACACCCAGGAGGTGGCTGCTGTGTGACGTTTTTGTTTTTGGGGTGTCGCCAGTAGCCCTATTTCCCAGTTTTTCCTTTTGCTCAGATCTATAATATGACGCCACATGGGATTTAATGTGGAGCTTCAGCTAATAACTCCCACATCACAGTACCTCGTTTATTAAGTCCTTACTGAATGACGCATCTTCTTCTACAGGTTTTTGGAGGTGGTCTCACTTTTTCAGTTTCTTCGATGCTGTTACACATCCCAGCATGCCTTGCCACAGCTTTAGCATTAATAGCAAAACTCTCACTTTTACAAGACTATCATTGGGCTGCTCCCACCCTATGGAATGCCCTCTTATACACAATAAGACTCTCCACTAGCCTCCAAACGTTTAAGCATTCCCTGAAAACTCACCTCTTCAGGCGAGCCTATTATATTTAAGTTCCACACACATAAACCTTTGAGGCACTTATGTATCATATAGCTTCCCTTCTGGACTTGTAACTTGGTGGGACTGCTATGCTATTACTGGTGCCTGTCCTTGTGTTTCCCTCCTATGTCCCTATAGACCCGTGGTTCCCAAACTGTGTGCCTAGGCACCCTGAGGTGCCTCAGGACACTTGCAGGGGTGCCTTGGGTTGGTGGACCAGGATCAATTCATATTAGTTATGTGCAATGTAACAGGCAAAAGCAGTGCTAGTGGCTGCCAATCATAACATATGTGCACAAACAGAAGCAAATCCTGTCCCTCACCAGATAACTGTGACATATACACACAATGCAGTGCCGTCTTTCCCATTGGGCACGATGGGCAGTTGCCCGAGGGGCCCTAGGACCTAGGGGCCCCCGGCCCAGCCCAATGGGAAAGATGGTGGCCGGGGTCCGGGAATCCGCTCACCCTCGCTGGGGGATCCGGGCAGGGGGATCAGGGCGGTGGCGGTAGCTAGAAGCCTGATTCGGCGAAGCTCTATTTGCCGGCGGGGCGGGAAGCGCTGTTGCATTTGAATAGACTGGCCGGACGCTGATTGGCTGAATTCAGAAAATCAGCATCCGGCCAGTCTTTGAAAAGGCAACAGCGCTTCCCACCCCGCCGGCAAATAGCGCTTCACCTCCTAGCTAGCAGTGAATTTAATTTCGGGGGTCCGTGTGCCAGGGTTCTGATCACCCTCACTGGGTGATCCGGCAGGGGGATCAGGGCATCGGTGGCGGTAGCTAGGAGCCCGAAGCGGCGAAGCGCTATTTGCCGGCAGGGGGGGCGAGAAGCGCTGCTGCATTTAAAATGACTGGCTGAATGCTGATTGGCTGAATTCAGCCAATCAGCATCCGGCCAGTCTTTTCAAATTCAACAGCGCTTCCCGCCCCCGCCGACAAATAGTGCTTCGCCGCTTCGGGCTCCTAGCTACCGCCACCGCCGCCCTGATCCCCTTCCCCAGCGAGGATGGTCGGATCCCCGCCACCCGGCCACCATCTTTCCCATTAGCGCTATTTGCCGGTGGGGCGGGAAGCGCTGCTGCATTTGAAAAGACTGGCCGAACGCTGATTGGCTGAATTCAGCCAATCAGCGTCTGGCCAGTCTTTTCAAATGCAACAGCGCTTCCCGCCCCGCCAGTTAATAGCGCTTTGCCACTTCAGGGCAGGCTCCTAGCTACCGCCGCTGCCCTGATCCCGCTGCCCGGATCCCCCAGCGAAGATGATCGGATCCCCGGCCGCCGGAAGCTGACTGGCTGCCGCACGGAGCCAGAGAGGTGAGGGTTGGGGAGGTGACTGTGGGCTCCTGGGCAAACTAATTGGGGGGGGGGGGTCCAGTGAACTAGGTTGCCCAGGGGCCCTTCCTAATGTTAAGACGGCCCTGACACAATGTACTTACTTTTACTTTTTCCTGAATTTCTCAATAAGACACATTTGACCTAGGGGTGCCTTGAAAACATTTTGATGCTCTAGGGTGCCGTGATTCCAAAAAGTTTGGGAACCCATGCTATAGAGAGAAAGCTTGCAGCAGGGCCCTCCTACCTCCAAGTCTGACTTTTTTGAACTACAGATAGTGACCCACACTCTGCAACTTCAGAAGGTTGTGGATTATTAGATAGACAGGAGGAAATTTACTAAGATTAGAGTTCTATTTCACATATGTTGCTATTGGCAACCAATCTGATAATATCTGTTTTCTTCTTGAAGGTGCTAAAAAAAATAAGAAGTAGATTCTGACTGGTTACCCAGAGCAACATCCCATGTGAAACAGAACTCACAACTTAGTAAATTTCCTCCACAGTGTCTAGATCAGTGTTTTTCAACCACTGTGCTGAAGCGCACTAGTGTACCTTGAGCGGTTCCCAAGTGTCAAGTGTGCCCCCACATCTAGAGATGCCCAAACAAGTTTACAGCCATCACCAGTTCAACTGTTATTAACTGGTCTCTTCTTTACATGTAAAGGGTCAATGTATTTTATTTTTGTTACCTGTGGGGACGAGTGTGATTGTTTTTTATATGGGGCCAATAGGTTTGTTTGTTTTTCCTGTGGGGGGCCAATGTGTTTTGCCCTGTGGGGATCTCATAGGAGGAGGGCAATTTTAAAATCTTATTTAGTGTGCGGCAAGGTAAAAAGGTTGAAAATCACTAGTCTAGATAGGTTGACATGGTCAAAAAGGTCAACATGATAAAGGTTGACACACGAAAAGGTAGACATGATTTTTTTCACATTTTCTATGCCAATGTCGCCAACTATTAACATGGATGTGTAACATGTACTATCGCCATGCTTCGGGCCTGGTCCCTCGGTCTGCTGGCCCTTAACTCCTCATTTTTAACATTCTAATGTGGATGGTAAAGTATGAAAAATTACCCAAAAATTACAATGTTGACCTTTTGGTGTCGACCTATTGACAGTATATCTAAGCACTGTAGATTTCAACTAGAATAAGTACAGAATATCCAGTAAACTAATTACTGAATGAATAATGGGGGCGTAATGAATGTATCTGATACCGGTAATGAATTGGGGGCGTGGCTAACATGTGTTGGCATGTTACATTTGAAATATATAAGACACTGTAACGCAATCTACTGCACTATATAAGACACTGTAACGCAATCTACTGCACTATATAAGACACAGTAACGGAATCTGCTGTGCTATATAAGACACTGTAACAGAATCTGCTGCACTATATAAGACAATGTAACGGAATCTGCTTAGCTTTATAAGACACTGTAACGGAATCTGCTGTGCTATATAAGACGCTGTAACGGAATCTACTGCACTATATAAGACACTGTAACGGAATCTGCTGCGCTATATAAGACGCTGTAACGGAATCTACTGCACTATATAAGACACTGTAACGGAATCTGCTGCACTATATAAGACACTATAACGCAATCTACTGCACTATATAAGACACAGTAACGAAATCTGCTGCGCTATATAAGACACTGTAACAGAATCTGCTGCACTATATAAGACACTGCAACGGAATCTGCTGCGCTATATAAGACACTGTAACAGAATCTGCTGCACTATATAAGACACTGTAACGGATTCTGCTGTGCTATATAAGACAATGTAACGAAATCTGCTGCGCTATATAAGACACTGTAACGGAATCTGCTGCGCTATATAAGACACTGTAACGGAATCTGCTGCGCTATATAAGAATCTGTAACGGAATCTGCCGCACTATATAAGACGCTATAACAGAATCTGCCGCGCTATATAAGACACTGTAACGGAATCTGCTGCGCTATATAAGACGCTGTAACGGAATCTGCAGCGCTATATAAAATGCTGTAACGCAATCTGCTGCGCTATATAAGACACTGTAACGGAATCTGCTGTGCTATATAAGACACTGTAACGGAATCTGCTGCGCTATATAAGACACTGTAACGGAATCTGCTGCGCTATATATGACACTGTAACTGAATCTGCTGCGCTATATAAGACACTGTGACGGAATCTGCTGCGCTATATAAGACACTGTAACGGAATCTGCTGCGCTATATAAGACACTGTAACGGAATCTGCTGCGCTATATAAGACACTGTAACGGAATCTGCTGTGCTATATAAGACGCTGTAACGGAATCTACTGCACTATATAAGACACTGTAACGGAATCTGCTGCAGTATATAAGACACTATAACGCAATCTACTGCACTATATAAGACACAGTAACGAAATCTGCTGCGCTATATAAGACACTGTAACAGAATCTGCTGCACTATATAAGACACTGCAACGGAATCTGCTGCGCTATATAAGACACTGTAACAGAATCTGCTGCACTATATAAGACACTGTAACGGATTCTGCTGTGCTATATAAGACAATGTAACGGAATCTGCTGAGCTTTATAAGACACTGTAACGGAATCTGCCGCACTATATAAGACGCTATAACAGAATCTGCCGCGCTATATAAGACACTGTAACGGAATCTGCTGCGCTATATAAGACGCTGTAACGGAATCTGCAGCGCTATATAAAATGCTGTAACGCAATCTGCTGCGCTATATAAGACACTGTAACGGAATCTGCTGTGCTATATAAGACACTGTAACGGAATCTGCTGCGCTATATAAGACACTGTAACGGAATCTGCTGCGCTATATATGACACTGTAACTGAATCTGCTGCGCTATATAAGACACTGTGACGGAATCTGCTGCGCTATATAAGACACTGTAACGGAATCTGCTGCGCTATATAAGACACTGTAACGGAATCTGCTGCGCTATATAAGACACTGTAACGGAATCTGCTGCGCTATATATGACACTGTAACTGAATCTGCTGCGCTATATAAGACACTGTGACGGAATCTGCTGCGCTATATAAGACAGTGTAACGGAATCTGCTGCGCTATATAAGACACTGTAACGGAATCTGCTGTGCTATATGACACTGTAACGGAATCTGCCGTGCTATATAAGACGCTGTAACGGAATCTGCTGCGCTACAGATGGAGCAGGGCTCCCTCTTGCTGGCGAATCGCCAGACTGTCTCCGCTGGCAATCCGCCAGTGGCGAGGCGCTCCAGTCTCACATGCACGCGCGTCTAAGTTTCCGGGCGGCGGGAACTCTGTCCGTCTCCGCTTCAGGGAGATGGACAAGGTAAGGGGGGGGGGGGGGGTGCGGGGAGGTGGTGGAGACCCCGGGTGACCGCCGACAAGCCGGCGGGGACCCGGGGGAAACGGCGGGGACCCGGGGGAAGCGCCGTTGGAAGGGGACGCGCGCGCATCTCGTGCACGCATGTCCCCTTTCACATATCAGATGGCAGCGATTCTTCCGCCATCCCCTGCAAAGACCAGGCCGGCTCCATCTGTATATAAGAAGCTGTAACGGAATCTGCTGCACTATATAAGGCACTGTAACAGAGGCTGACAGGCAACTTTCAGCCTGGGGGACAGGCACAAGCAAGTGGCCCAGCTTCTCACAGGGAAAGGGAATGCAAAATTGGGCATGAATGTAATGTTAGTTGAGTGGCTTTCAAAGATATATATATATATATATATATATATATATATAAAAGGAGACACTGCTCACCTCTGCCCTCTCTTCCAGTCCGTGGGTGTCTCTTCATCGTGCTGCTCCTCTTCCTTTGATAGCAAGCCCCCGATTAGCCCTCCCCATTGGTTGTACAGCGGCCATCTTTTTGTAGCCTACTATGGAGGCAGACACATATTCTGTTGACACCTGATACTCCATATCCCTTAAATCCTGAGCAGCCAATCGGAGCAGGATCATTGTGTGCCTGCATCCCTCCGACGGTCGGGACTCGGGAAGCCCTGTCTGCATGGCAGGTAGGAGCTGATTGTCTGGCTGTTTATCAATCTCCATTTTATCACTTTTGAAGCTTAGTACATCTGGCCCTTTATCACATCACTGAGCTTAATAAATCTGCCCCTTTGAAAATACTCTGTTTCTGGACTTCCTTACCAGTGGCAGTTGCAGATGCGAGCCTGCAGCACAGTTAGGGATGGCCATCGTTGCCATTGCCATCGATGGCAATTTGGCAACTGGCCATCGATAGTGCTAAACTATGCAATGGATGACCATCAATATTTTTACATATCGATGGTCATCCATTGTGTTCACTTGATTGGCATGTGGGTCAATCAAAACACGGGGGCGGGGCTTCGTGGGTGTCGGGGGCGTAGCTATGCTCCATGTCCCGGAACTTTGTAGAAAAAAAAAAAGCTGTTCCATCGATGGAGGGAAACCATCTGGTTCTCCCTCATCGATGGCAAAAGTATTCGACATTGGCCATGAGCCATCGAGGATTTTGAATCATCGATAGTCGATGGCCATCCCTAAGCGCAGTCCAATATTCAAAAAGGGGAGCCACACCTACTGCCACTCCAAACATCACTGTCCTGGACCCACTGGCAGTTGATGTGACCCCCTCTTTGAATTTTGGACTGTGTTGGAGTCCCACCTCAGTAACTGTCACTGGCAGGTAAGTCCAGGAACAGAGCATTTTGTACATAATGGAATGGGTCATGTTGGAGGGTATGCACCTGTGGTGAAACACCTTTCCTATCGATTAACCTGTTCAGCAAAGGTGATGGCAATCATACATTACCAGGGGCAGGGCCGAAACAAGGGTTTCCGGAGCCCGGGGCAAGGCAGTCATTTTGTCGCCCACCCCCCTCCCCTCCCTTTGGGGACCAAATGACTGCCTTGCCCCTGGCGCTCTCGGCGGCTGCTCTCACTCGTAGCGCTATTTGCCTGGTGATGGGATCAGGGTTGCCGACCCTCCCGCATTTAGCGGGAGTATCCCGCTTTTTGATCCCTTCTCCCGGTCTCCCGGGAATATATGGGATCCTCCCGGCTTTTAGGCTGCCTGTCAAAAAAAGAAAAAACCCCAGTGACTGCGCATGCGCAAATTACAAAGCGCAGGGGCTGACGGTGACCTCGCGGCTTTCCTATTACATGGCGGCCGGTGTTTTGTAGCTCCGGACGTTGTCATGTCACCGTCATTGCCCTGGCAGCGGCAGCATGGGGCAGACACGGGAACAGCAGAGGAAGCAGCACGAGCAGCAGAGGGCAGCGCCGCAGAGGACATGGTAAGCTAGCGGCAGGCTTCCCTCCTGCTTCTCTCCCTCTGCTCCCCGCTGTTTTCTTTAATAGGACTCGGGGCTTGGGCTCAGGCTGTCTCTCCCCCCCCCCTCGCTACAGACCCCACGCTGCTGCTGCAGCTTCATAAAAATTGCTCCCCTCCCCACTGCCTTATAACATATAAGGTGCAGGAGGAGAGGAACATTTATATTTATAAAGCAGTAGCGTCGTGGAGGGAGGGAGGGAGGGAGGGAAGAAGGAAGGATTTTCACATTTGCAAAATGTAGCTCTAAAGTACACTCTGAAATGTACTTTGCATAGCTCCGCCCATGGCCCCGCCCCATTTACATGTCATAAATGAGGCGTGGCCATGGGCGGAGCTATGCAAATTACGTTTGAGAGCTCCCACGCCCCCTATTTCCTCTAACAAGCTGCTCTCTCCCGCAAAGCCCAGCTCAAAAGTCGGCAAGTATGGATGGGATGCGCTGATGATTTTGAAAAGACTTGCTGAACGCTGATTGGCTGAAAGAATTCAGCCAATCAGCGTCCGGCAAGTCTTTTCAAAATCTGCTTCCCGCTCGCCGCCTGGCAAATAGCGTAGCTTGTTTCCAGCTGCCGCTACATCCGTCCCCGGACCCCCACTGCCCATTCCCAGAACCCCGCTGTCCGTCCCCGGACCCCACTGCACGGACCTGACAGCCCCCCCCCCCCATGTAGCGCCCAGGGCGCGTAACCCCCTAGCCCTCCCCTAGTTACGGCCCTGCCAGGGCAGTCCAGGAAAAGAGCATTTTCTCCCTCATGGATAGGATCAGGTAGGTAACTATGAACAGTTACTTACTAATGCTTCCATAGCCAAGCTGTGGCTCTCCAGCTCATGTAAAACTACACATCCCAGCATGCCTTGCCACAGTTTTAGCATTCACTAATAGCAAAACTGTGGCAAGGCATGGTGTGATTTGTAGTTCCACAGCAGCAGGAGAGCCACAGGTTGGCCAGGCTTGTCAATTTGACATTAATAGTATTTATTATTGTGTTACAGACTTGTTCTAACTTCCAGTACGTGAAACCTCAACCTGTACAGAAAATAACCTACCAACTTTAGCCAAAAGGAAAACTATCTGTATGTTGTGGACACAGCTCCAGACCAGCATTTTATTGCAGTGTTCTGTAATATTTTTATTTTTACATGATTAATGTTGGTACCAGACACGAAATGCTGACAGTCACAGGATAATAACAATATACTTCAATGATAGCAATAACAATATAGTACATATAGTAACACAGTAGTTTTACCTATTGTTATACATTCCCAAGTGTCTGTTTAGTGACAGCATCAGAAATTTCCCAGAAAGCTTTTGGCTGTATCCCTCTATTTAATAATCCCTCCCAAATTCTGTGTCCTGGGACTGAGGAAGCAGCAGCAACTCCCAGAGTGATCCCCATGCTCAGCCAACGTTCCATCGTCTCTCTCTCATTGGCTGTCTGAAGAACAGACCCGCCCTCTACCATTCCTGGCGATCAGCCATTGGATGCTTCCCCATGTCACCTTCTCCGCCCTGTGTGTGAGAACTAGTTTGCTTTTGCTTTTCTCTGCTTGATGAAGCTGAACATGAGAACACTGATGCCCAGACTGACTGTACTGTAATATTACATTACCTGCCGGCCGGGGGAGGGCTCTGCAGCCTGCTGCTTATCGGACATGGTAAGGGACAGGGACACAGACCCATCATGCGGGGATCTTCCCGGGGAGCAGATCACACACACAGCAAGAGATACACAATTGCTCTGTTCTACGCTCCCTTTCTTGCAGTACACTGGTTGGGAACAATGTGGCATCATAGAATGGTTTTAAAGTGAATGTATTTGTAGTAGTACCTGCTGCCCATAACAATGAGCTGGAGAGTCAGTAGTAAACAGCATGATTCATGTATTAGCTGGCACGGAGTGGTTATTCTACTTCTATGCTCAGGGGAAGAGATGGATAAATAAATAAATAATGGTGAGCCTATGTCTAGAACTGGTCTGGAACAAGAGGACAATTGTGTCCAGAAAAAAATGTCAGAGGAGGGGGTTAACTGTGTCCAAGAGATGTATGGCAGAGAAGGGGTTAACTGTGTCCAAGAGTTGTATGGCAGAGAAGGGGTTAAGTGTCCAAGAGATGTATGGCAGAGAAGGGGTTAAGTGTCCAAGAGATGTATGGCAGAGAAGGGGTTAAATGTGTCCAGGAAAGGTCTGGTAAAGTATGTGTAACCTCTTCAAGCCTGTCAGTAGGGTTAATACATTAAACATTGCGGTAGCCTGTGTGCACTATATACAGTATATGTGGTAAGTCAGGTGTTTATTGCTGTATCTTGCTGACCACTGGTATCTATCTATAGCATCTACTGGCATACTACGGATGTGCCCAGATCTGTACCTTGCCTGATGCCTGCAATAGGTGGCAACATATTTAAAAACATTCTGCACTTGAAAGATTAAAACCCCAACTCTGCTTAATGTGACAGTACAGTTTTATTCCTGTCACACTACATTACGGCCCCGGTGACATCAAAGCATGCAATGTTCACATGTCATGTTTTGGTCACTCAGCCTGTCAGACACCCCAATCTGTCACACATTTATCTTTTATTAAACCAGCTCTTCAGGATGAGAGGACACCCAGGAGAATTAACTCCTTGTTAAAAGAGTTGTATAACATGCGGTGACAGATATCTGTCTGAGGCTCACCATCCTTACTTTATAGATATTAGTCAGTTCTTAGATTTTCTTACTCATTCTTCTTGTAACATTGTTGCATATACATTGCTATTGGGGTGTATAGTTAGTAGGTCTGTTCAACTATTTTTAACACTGGGTATAGATAGCTTTAGGTCATAAGGGCGACACAATCAAAAGGTAGACATGATTTTTTGGGGGGGTGTTTGTTGACGTAGGTCGACATGGACACCATATAAGTGTACCGCATCTCCTCCCATTGCTCGCTGCTCTCGCCATGCTTCCGACATAGTGCCCCGCTGCATTTGGCTCACTATTATATCACTGGGATGGTAAAGTATGAACAAGTCCTTTTTTGGAGAAAAAAAATGTGAAAAACTCATGTCGACCTTTTGACCATGTCCACCTAATGCATGTCGGCATTTTTCATATGTCGACCTAACGACCGGATACCTTTATGCTTTACACTCACATTTATATTTAAGATAGAAAACTGTTCTAATGGCCACAAAAACAAACAGCATGCTTTGAAAAGGTCATAAATGATATGGTGTATACTGTACGTGTAATGATGCCTGCAATCTCTTATATCTCATTTATTATATATGTATTATTCCATCACATGAATCAACTTAAGATAAGTATTAGTAGAATGTGATGAAACCTTGCCAACCACTAAGTACTTAGCACTATTGTCTAAGCTTACCATACTATCCATTAAACCAGAGCACTCATGAATTACACAGGTGCTGTGGCTAGCGGACTCTTAAGGGTTGGTATTCAAACAGCCGTGACCTTGTCCCATTCTCGGTCTGCTCGACCGAGAAAAAGCAGGAGGGATTTAATGTCCCGCCTGTAGCGGGATGAGAAGGGGGCGTGGCCGCGAGCTGCAGCCGGGAGCTCATCACTTCCCCACCGTTCTCAGCAGTACGAGCCTGACTGCTTGTGAAGTCAGGCTCGTTCTGCCGAGCTCCCCTGTTCAATGCTGTTGGGGAAGACAGCATTGAATAGGGCCCCGCAGCCATCTCCCCTGTCAGGAGATGGCTGCGGGAGATTGAATACCCCCCTAAGCCTGCTTTTCACCTGGTTTTAATAAGCCCCGGTGTAATTCATGAGTGTCCTGGTTTAAGGGGATAGTATTGTAAGCCTATTCATATATATGTATGTATATGCTCCTTCAATAAGATATTGATACAGTAGGTATGTGACACTGCAGTAGTGTACAGTATATATATATTATTGACTGTTATTTTATCTACGGCAAATTTGGCATTTCTCTTTCCCAGAAATAGTTATCCATTGTGCACACTGATAATGGTGGCTGCACTGCTTATTTTACATGCAGTGTAAATGTAGGCTGATTTTGCATGTAGCCCCCAAAATGCTGGCCAACTTGATTTTTTTTTTACACAGTAATTTTATCCCTCCCAAATCTAATGTCTTTGTACATTGTGTATCTTGCTTGCAGTGCAACGTGGTTTTACCAGCATTACCTGTCAAACAGCCCATACATCAACAATTATACCCCTTTTCCTGTAGCAAAAATAACCCGCGTAAATAACCAGTGGACAAGCAAAATCCCATGTGGACTAACCCGGGACTCCAACCTTGGTAGTTTACCTGGATTGGACCCAGGAAGCTCCTGGGTCCAGGAGCAGTGGAACTGGGTAACCCGGATCAATGCAACCCGGGTCCCATTCACTGCACCGTAAAGGTGCCACTAGGAGATGCTGTCATCTCCCAGCGCCGCCCTGGCCCCGCCTCCCAATTACATCACCTGCCCGGCTTAATACTGGGTCGGGCTTCTAATGGGAAAGCAAATGCAAGCTGGGTCGCAAGCCAGGAACAAAATTCCAGGTGCAACCCGGCTTGCTAATGGAAAAGAGGTAACAATTAGTTGGTACTGTTCTGCGTTGTACAAATGATTTTGTTAAAAAGTCATCAAAATTCAATATGTTGGAAATCCTCCATTTGACGATTCTGACCCAAATATGATGGGAATGGAAAGTTGTGATTTTTATCATGCTGTATTTTGCAGATCATCAGAGGTCGCTGAGTCTGATCAGCCTTCAATATATCAGGGTTTCACCCGATTGATGCATGGTATGTACCTCTTTCGTTTTTGTGTTACACCTAGACTCTGACCCTATGAGGGTGGCAACTTTTTTCTTGGTTAAATAAACTTGAGAGTACTTCACACTCTGCACACATCCAGTTATTTAAGTTGTTATGTTTTTTTTTTTCTTATTATTCCTTTATTTTGGTCATTTAAGATAGAAAATGATAAAAGCATGGTGCTTCTTCCTGTCCTCTATAAAATAAATGATTCATTTCCTCAGTGCAAATAAAGCCTTTTGGAAAAAACAGATCAATAGACCGGCAGGTCACTTTGATTTTGTACTTTGAAGCACTAAGGGCACATCATGACTGTGCATCCTCACCAACTGTGTTTGTGGCCATTTCCATCCTGCTTGCCCACTCTCTATACACGTGTATGGATCCCCTGGGGTCCAGTAAGCAAGTATATCTAAATGTAGTAATCACAGAACTAATTGTTCTGATAGAAGTACTTCATCGTTCTTCTTATTTTATACATTGCTCTCTGGGCAGACAGACACATTGATTTCTATCATGGAAGATACTAAATATAAAATTTAGCTTGAATATGATCCAGATTAAAACAAATGAAGAGCGAAATCTAATATTCATGTGATGGGCATTGTCCTCGGGGATTCTTGTGAATGGTCTTTCAAATCTTCTGTTTCTTCCTGGAATACAATTGTCAGTTCTTATTTCGCCCCCAGCTATTGAAGCTGCCGTGTGTTGAAGACAGAAGGTGGCTGTTAACGGAGTGAGGTGAGGACATGTAGAATTTCTTTGTGTCACAGGAGACGCCAATAAAATACCTGTATTCGGTAATGCTAATTGTAATACAACCAGAACATTACCACACATGTTACATGAACCTGATACATGCTCTATAGTAGTGTTTATCAACCACTGTGCCGTGGCACACTAGTGTGCCTTGAGCCGTTTTCAAGTGTGCCTCCAGATCTAGAGATGCCCAAACCAGTTTATCAAAGTAGATGGGCCCAGCCGCCGTTATCAAAGTGGACATACATGGATGCCGCTGTCACTGTTGGGGGCGTGCCCAGCACCTATTTAGTGCTTTGGGGCTTGTCTTGGTGTTATAACATGCCGTAACAGCATCACTCCACCATTTATACGGAATGAGCCCTGGGCATTGGTCACTGCCCATTTATACTGTGTCTATGCATTGGTCATTACCTATTTATACTGAGCCCTGGGCATTGGTCATTGCGTATTTATACTGAGCAGTCAATTGTATAGTTGCGGTTACTTATGCCGAGCGCTACATAACCTTGTGCTTTATTGAAGTCCCCCAATATACAGATATCTGTGGCGACTTGCCGAAATTGTACGTAATCAAAATTCACAGATTCTAAACAAATGTGGATATAAAAATGAGAATTATAGTAAAGACATACTGTATTACCAGTGTGTGAATGCATTATACATAGTCACCAGGTTTATTAAGTACACGTGCTTGATTAAATACATGCCTTGTGGGCACTTAAAATTGCATAGAAGGAATGGCCTGTGTCTCTCCTTATTATCTGGGAAGCAGTGCAGTGTAACTGAGCAGTTTTCAATCATGCCATTGTTGCGGGTAATAGAAGTAAGGTCTTATGTGATGGTTGGTCTTGTGAACAGCAAGGCTGTGCGTTCCCAAACCTAAATATGACTCAGAATACACAGCACTATGGACCTTATTCTGGTTCACTCGCAAAGGCAAATTCATTTTCAAATGGACAAAACCATGTGCACGCAGGTGGGCAGATGTAACATTTACAGAGAGATTTAGATTTGGGTAAGATATTTTGTTTCTGTGCAGGGAAAATACTGGCTGCTTTATTTTTACACTGCAATATAGATCTCACTTTGAAGTAAAACCCCACCCAAATCTAACTCTCTCTGCACAAGTAACATCTACCCCACCTGCAGTGCACATGGTTTTGTCCATTTGAGAATGAATTTGCCTTTGCAAGTGAACCAGAATAAGGGCCTATGTGTGTCAGTGACATGGTATTTGCTAAATAGTATAGGTATTACTAGCAAGTAACTCTGTACAGATGTATTTAGGCCTCAGTGCATGTAAATATCCCAAGAGCCACAGAATATCTCTGTCTTGATCTACAAATGAAAATCACATTCCCTACTGCAGACTTGCTGTGAAGGTCCTATATTATAGATGGTGTGTCTGTGAAATGAGTGTGCTGTACAATATTAGTTTATATCCAGTGTGAACAGCCTTTTGGCCGAGTATCCCCATGGCTGTTTACGCTAGGTACAATCTGTAGCAATAAGCAGATTCTATGTAGTCCAGGCCTCAGTGGAACGTCAGGAATGTGCTGCTGTATGGGACGGCGGGAGAGAATGTTCTGCATTTCATACCCTGCCTGTTAGACATCCTTTATATCCCAGCCTCCAGTATGCATCCCTCTGTGTGTTGTGGTCTTACGTCTACTACTTTGGCTCCAAAATACATCTTACAACCAAGCCTTTTCAAGAATACACATGTGATATTGTTGTAATATATAATTATATCTTGATTTTCAGATGTAAGCCATTGATTCCACTGGAATAGTTGTGTGTGCTGACTAAATAATATTAAGTTTTTATTTTTCATTTAAGCAGTGGGTGTAGAATCAAATCAGTTGGTATTAAACTGACTTGTCCACTGTGGAACCTCTAGCAACACTATGGGCAGTATTCAATGCTCCCGATTCACTGGGTTTTTTCCCGGCGAATCGGGCTGTTTTCACTCCTTGCGGTGAATCTTTTTCACCCTATTCAATGTTCACTGTTCGCCGAAAGCAAACAGAGAATGCCAGCCAGTTCTCCGTTTCATGCTGGTGTATTTCAATGGGGTTTTCACTGTGATTCATCGAGAGTGTATTCAGTGCAAGGATGGCGAACTGCTTTCAGCATGACTTTCGCCATGATTCACCATTTTTGCATTCAACATCTTTTTAAGATGAACTATAAATAAAGTTTTTTTTGTTTGTTTTTTTGGTGTCAAAAAATCAGAAATTTTATTCTGTGAAGGGGCATGCTATTTTTATTCATGTGCATGCAGCACATAAATATATATTTATTTTAATTTTATATTTTTTGGGGGGGTGGGGGGGCAGGGCCTAATGTCTGACACCCTCCTCACAATCACCTGCCGCAGTGATAGCAGAGTACAGTCACCACCCCTTCTTCCGAGGCACCCGGGCAGTACTGCATTACTAGCCGGTCACCGATTTGTTTGCTGTGGTGAGGGGGATTACAGTTACTACCATGTGTGTGAGTGGGCAGCACCTCACAGGCAGGACAAGAAACCACATCTCTGTTCTGGGGGTAGCCAGGCTTGGCCGCTGCTGTTTTTTTTTTTTCTTCCTGGGGGTGCACACCATAATGTAATGTGCTGCACACGCCAATGACTATCTCTGTATTATGATGGTGTTAGCTAGCGGCTATAAGCACTGAAAAGATTGATGAATGCAGATGAATACATATTGAGAATGAAGTCCCGTCCAGGCGCATAGCTCCCGTGTAACCATAAAGGTAGAAAGTGCACCTGATCCTTCTGCTTTATCCTTTGAAGCACCAGTAGTATAAAGCAAGGCTCATCAAATGTCTATTTCACTTTAGAAATATGAGTCCTAGCCAAAACTCAAGATTCAGCTATATCTAAAAAAAAAAAAAAATTGTGCAGCTTGTGAGGTGACTTAGTGGGCCAGGCAGCAGCGGCAGGACATCTTCAAACTGAGCACTAGAATGCTACGGTGTGTGGTACTAACCCCACAATGAGAAACCACCCAGTTAGGTATTACTTTATAACAGTCAGATTTATCTAAAAAAATGTTTGTTTATAACAAAAAATGTCAAGTACTTCTATACTGCTGTCACTTTCCACTTTGTTATGTGGGTGACATGCAACTAAAATGCAGAAAATGCAGAATAAAGTCACAAGGATAAGAAAAAATTCCATGATCACTACAACTGTTTTCGGTCTTATACCTGCATTCATTATTGCATCTTATCTAAGTGCAGCTGCTAGAGAACACAATCAGGGTGTATATTTATTTTGTTCTTTTCTGTAACAGCTGGAAACATTTGTGCAGTGTAGAAATGGAATAAGACTCTGGTAATGGAACAGCATAAGGGAACCTTATTAACACAATGTTCTTTTGGCCCCATATAGTGGAAATGTATACTAATTTGTGTGAGTGGCCTTGTAATGGTTCTGTGTTGGAATTTCTACAGTGGAACATTTCTAACACAACATAGCTTGGATGTATTGTTTCACTGCATGCTTTCTGTTCAGTGTATATTATATTATTTATTTATTTATCTAATAACAGGTTCTTATAACACACACATATTCCACAGCACTTTACAGAGAATATTTGAACATTCACATCAGTCCCTGCCCTAGTGGAGCTTACACTCTATATTCCCTACCACATGTACACGCACACACATTCACACTAGGGTTAATTTTTGTTGGGCACCAATTAACCTACCAGTATATTTTTGGATTGTATGAGGAAACCGGAGAACCCAGATGAAACCCACGCAAGCACGGGGAGAATATACAAACTCCGCACAGTTAGGGCCATGATGGGAATCAAACCCCTGACCTCAGTGCTGTGAGGCAGTAGTTCCATTCATGCCAAAGTACGATTACTCAAAATTTCTCATAAAATATGGGCATAGTATACATCTTGTGGATCAGAAAATGTACAGATGTCCTCATACATATTTCCTGCCGTGACGCCAAACCGCCCTTCTTGGTATGCTAGGTCCCATGAATCTCTGAATCTGTACACAAAGTGCGACAATGTAGCTGCTGCATCTTTACTCCTATACAAGTTCAACTGTGCTCCATATACAGATTCAGGGGGATATTCAATCCGGGATTCCGATTGTCTGAACGTCCCGACAGTAGGAGTTCCAGGCTGTTTTCGCTCTGCTGCACAGATACTTGACCGGCGGAATTCATTTTTTTCTGCCTGTCAAGTGTCATAACTGGGTGTGTCAGTGACAACCGCTGTGGATTGTCGAAAAAAGCCGTGAATTCAACAATCCGCAGCCGCACTGGAAGACGGTGATATTGCTTACACTGGCTTCGGCCAGAAGAGTGTCGGAGCTAAGTGCTCTTTCCTATAAAAGTCCATATCTGATTTCCATCAGGTTAGGGCGGAACTTAGGACAAGGCCTCAATTTTAACCCAAGGTGGTGTCTGCGTTCTAGGTGAACCAGCCGATTGTGGTGCCTTCAAACTGGGACATCAGAATATCCCAGTTTCCTTGGATGTGGTTCAATCCCTTACGGTCTATGTCATGGGGACTGCAAGAGTCCGTAAGACCGATAGTCTGTTGGTACTTTACGACGCACAAAAGAAAGGCTGGCCGACTTTAAAGCAATCAGTGGCTAGGTGGATGCGTTCCACCATACAAGCAGGCCTATGTGGCAGCCCAATTGACTATACCGGCCTCGGTGTGAGCTCACTCCACTAGAGCCGTGGGCGCATCCTGGGCAGCTACCCAGGGTGTGTAAGCATTGCAGCTCTGTAGAGCTGCCACTTGGTCAGGTCAACATGCCTTTGTTAAATATTATATTATAATTGCAACAGGCTCTGCACGTTCCCGCCCTTTCTGGAAGCTTTGGGACCTCCCCAAGGTTATGAGACCTCAGTACCCCATATGAATGATAGTGAAAATACTATTTTAATACCTACCAGTAAATCCTTTTCACGGAGTTCATATGGGGTACTGAGTGCCCGCCTCAGTGCGGTGCTCTGATTGCAAATGTTGTAATCCTGTTTCAGCCTTCTTGCAGGTTTCAAGACAGTGGCTTTTGTACTCTTGTACAGTACAGGTCCGTTGACCTATGTTGGAGCATCTGAGTTTTGGTGACTTCTTGCTCCCCACAAATCTTTAAGCAATTATACGTTATATGATAATATAACACAATGACGGGGTTAACTAAGTTTAGTTGAGAGTGTTGTTGTGGTGTGCTGGTGCGAATCTCACCACGTTACTTATTATGCTAATCCTACCTCACATATGTTATCCTTCCTTCGGGCACAGTTTCTTAACTGGCTAGTAAGGGGAAGTAGAGGGGAGGAGCCAGCACACCCTGGTTAAAGAAAAGTTATGTGCCTGTCTCCTGTCAGATACCCTCTATTCCCCAAGGTTATGAGACCAGTATTATCTATATTTGATCTTTATAAATGTACTTTTTATTGCTTTAAGTAGTTGGTACTACTTACTACAAACCCGAGCGCTGTATTCTCTCTTTTTTTTTTTTTTCATGCACAGCGCAGCGGCTTGTCTTCTGTCCTGTGGACAGCAGGCTGCAGCACACGTCCTCCGCTCTTCGTCTTCTGCAGAGGCTCCCTGAATGTGGCACCCGCCTGCTCGCACATCTGCTTTTCAGAATCATGGCGCAGGACATATCAGGGTGTTGTTGGGCAAGGGCCGTGTGAATGTAATAGCATCTGCTTAACGGGGTGAGGGGCACTCTTATAATGGAGACAAACTGGTATGACTGGGCAGAGGGCAGGATAAACTTGCTGGAATCTAATTTGGGGAAGACTATGGGCAGCAATAGGGAAAAGGCAGATAAAAACAAAAAAAGAATACTTACCTTACACCCAGAAAACCTTGCAAGCATCTCTTCAACAGAAGCAACACTTTTTCATGCAGTCCGCTACTCCTCATTGCCATGCACGTCCTCTTCCACAAAATGCAGCATTGCAGCTAAATAAGCTAGTATGCTAAACAAGCTAGCAAGCTAAACATGGTGGGCGGAGGTAAACAGAATGGAACAAAATAGGGAATAAAAATGAATAAAATGGCAAGCAAATAAATATGCAATCCGTGATATTAAAAAAGAAGGGATAAAATGGGCGTGATAATTAAGACAACTACAGCAGATTAGACGTCTAAAAAAAACATTTGAATAGCAAACCCGACCATTACTTCAAAAGACGTCGGATGCGTGAATTTGGAAGGTGTGAAATATAAGACATCTAAAAGTGAACATTTTGAATCCCATTGTGCGGATTGTAGAATGTTTATGGGCAGGTGCACGGACTTGTGGGTCATATACAGTATATTTCCTGGATTCCCGTTCTGCAGGGTAATTCAGAATATAATGTATATGATTCAGCATGGCATGGTACATCGCATAGTCCTCCACTGCATCGAGCAGTGTGCACATGCAGCACAATATGTGGCCTGTCAGATCGACTGGGAATGCCTGGTTCTGATGTATACCAGGTCTTTGTTGAGCAGAATAATTCATTTATTGATATCTCTGATTGTTCATTTGTGCTAAGCTTTCATTTCAGAATATAATGAGATATTAAAATGCCTAATTTCAATAAAATGGGTGGGCATGAAAGGAGATAAGGTGGTTGCCGCTGGAAACTCTGAGAACTACATGATTAGACTCGTCACTTGGGTGCTAGTAGTGTTCATTCTAGCACCCGCCATCTTTCAAAACACATGCAGTTCCTCTTTCCTGCCTGGGGTGTCACTGTCTGCTGTAGTGCTTCTAGCACAGTGCGGTCTGTATATCTGCACTGATATGCAAACCAGACCTGTGCTAGAAACACCACAGCAGACAGCGACACCCCAGGCAGGGTAGAGGAACTGCATGGGTTTTCAAAGATGGCGGGTGCTAGAATGAGCACTATGCTAGTAGTAGCCATCACAAAAGCATACTTTGATTAGCCTCTTGTACTTGGGAAGACGCACACACACGCACACGCACACAATAGTTACTTGGAACAATTGTGGATCTCATTTCTTTTTAACTTTCGTGTGAAATGTTTTCAGGGCATTCATTTTTTTTCACTGTGCTTTTAATGTGTGGAGCAAGTCTGAGAAACATTATTCTCAGGTTAGAGCTTGTTCAGTTAATTACAGGTGATTTGTCTGAAATAAGCGCTGTGAATGTAGGCACAAGCCATAAGCTATATTCTCACACTGGGGATATGGCACTCTATTGATCTGTCCATGGATTGCAGTGACTCACACCATTATGTATTACGCAGAGTAAGCAAAAATCTGAGGTTCATATTAATGTATATGTGTGTTTTCGCAGTGACCTCACTAAACAAACACTGCTGCGGTAATGAAAGTCTCATGCTGGTCAAGAGAATGTTTCCCGCAGCAGTCACATGACAGGTGATGTCATGTTAGCCTACAGAGATGCCTCTCTCATCATTTGGCTGGGGACTCCTGGGAATCGCTGCAATGTATTCTTATTTGTGTAATAGAAGATTGCATATGTGAGCTGTAAAATAGCCAATGTGGATTAGATTGTAAGTGGTAATTTATTTCCTTTTTATTTTTTAAACTTAAAGCAGTTACAGTAATTTTGCAGCTATTGTATACAAGTTTTTTTTTTTGTCTGAGGAGGCCACGCATGCAATAAAGTATCCAGGCTTTTTCTAAAACTATGGTGGAGGTATTATTCCCACCCGTGCTGTTATTAAGCAAAAAATACCTTATATGGTTTCTAGGAACCACAATAACACAGTATAAATCACAACACTTTTAGAATAGTTTTTGTTACATATCTATTCTTGGAGTGGTTACAGTCGGTTAATCACCGTTTCCAGCACTCAGAGATGTGGTTTTTAGGGTTACCCTGCACTTATTATCTGAAGAGCAGCAGTATTATTTATTAATGCATTTGCAAAGGTTATTTTTGTTACTTTGTTCTTATACTTGGTGGGACTGCAAGCCACTGTACCTTTTACTTCGGAGACGATGATGTGCTCTGCTAATCCCTTACTTGGTTTTGCATTTTAATTAGCCTGAACTGAGTAGTGAAAAAAAATAAAAATGATGGTCCGGATGTAGCAGTGCAAGTACGGCGGCTTTTTGGGATGCTGGACGAACTCTGAGGTTTTCTTAAAGGGGCAGTCATTTTTACAAGGTGAAGCCATGCCTTGTAAATGACTTCCCCGTTAAAAAAAACCTTTCAGGTCAACCAGCATCCCACACGGCTGCCGGATTCGCACCACATTACATCCTGCCCCATATATTTAATTAGACGACCCCCCCCCCAAAAAAAAAAATTAAAAATTAATTGTGTTTGCAGACATGAAAGCTACAAATTCGTATGAAGTGAGGCTAACTGCATTGTATCTCTGCTAACTGATCTCCTTTATACACATGGTCATAACTAGGACATTGATTTTTTTTTTTTTTCGACCCATGCCAATTTCACCTATTTGCCTGCTAAATACATTGGGTCCTGCCCAGTCTGAGCACTAACATATGCAATTATTAACGCAAAGGATAGCTCCGGTTCAGGACTTTCGGGGCATACTGGGAGGGATCCGTGATGAATCCCTCACACAGTGCTGCGGAGAGAAGCCCATAGGCTTTTATAGGTTATTGCCAGCTTGCTGGTGATTCCTCCTGCAGCGGTTCCCCGCCACGTATGTTTTAGAGCATTCCAAAATGCGGTAAAACCCCGGAAGTGGTGTTTGTACCGCAGTTTCACTTTAGTGCATCCCGCCCATAATGCGAATTGGGGATACTGTGTGGGATAATGTGTACTGACTTTCCATTAATTTGACATCATGTAAACTAGGGAACTACTATAGTGCATATCGGTAAATAGGGGATAACCGAATATTAACTAAGGCACTATTTTGGTCAAAATAAACCATAGCGCTATTATGGGGCATAAAGTTTTACTGCTGCAGAGAGGTCTCTGATCAAATGGAGAGTGATAAACCAACAGCCAGTCAGTTTCTACTGTCATGTTGCAGGCCGTGTTTGAAAATGACAGTTATGAGCTTATTGGCTGATGGTTTATCAGTCTTCGTTTTATCACTTTTCAAGGCTTATTACATCTCCCACTTGGACAGGGGCTCCTTCAATATATAGCCGTGGGTGCCACAAATTTCTGGATACACCCATGCATAGACATGTTCTTGGTTTCACAGCAGTCATCATTATCGAAAACAGATTTGCACCAGCTTTATCTCTGGTACAAAAGATAATCTGTAACCAAGTCCAATAGCCAGCAATTCTGTCCTCATACCCCGAGGAGCGCTTTCTTACCATCCATTTGCACATCCTTTCATCGCATGTGGAGATGCAACTGATTTGTGCTCATTGCCACTACATCACAAACCTGCGTTCCGCTTTGTATCAGTCCCAGAACGTTTGGGTGTGAACAGTAATACAATTCTCACCCTGATCGCTATGATAGATTCATGGCTTTGTGGATATTAACTGTTTTATTTATGCATTTGTTTAATTAATTGTGAAAATGCAGTTGTCCTTTTTAAAGCCTCTCTTACACAACTAGTGCATGTTATTATACATCCGTTTGCCAAATCAAATTGTAATTTCTGTCTGTGTTGAAATTTTTACATAGGTCAAAGTATAACAGCAGATGGGCCAAGAAACTTGAGTGGGACAATATGCTGCAATAATGTAAGTCACATTTACAACAACATCCTTTGCTCTGGAAATTTTTTTAATATTCTGCTAACAGAGCAGTACATAAAACGTCCCCAAATGACACATAAACAGGACTCAGTGCAAAGGCAAACATGAAAAGCTTATTAAAGGGGAGAAGATTGTATGATCATGTTTATTCTCCAACCCCCAACTAGCTTATTGTGAACCAGGACCTCGTATTTACACACACTAAAGTCCTCACCCCATGCTCTGGATCAGGCATGTCCAAACAGTGGCCCTCTAGCTGTTGTGTAACTACAAGTCCCATCATGCCTTGCCACAGTTTTGCTATTAGGGAATGCTAAAACTATTGCAATGCATGCTGGGATATGTAGTTTTACAACAGCTGGAGTACCATAGTTTGGACATGCCTGCTCTAGATCCCCTTCTTGTGGGCACTGCACTTAAGAATTGGAATGTAAACCGCACCGTTATTTTAGGATCCTCCACAGTGGTGATCGAACGGTTGATGTGGTTGGTGGATCTATTAAAGTGCAGCTGGGAACATTCTATGCAGTTCTGAGAGTTTTGGAAGGGGGATGGAGGCTGACTTTTTTGTGTGGAAATATAATTGTATCTACAAGTTTTCACACATGGCTGTGATTCCAGCTAAAACAGATAAATATAAATAATAAACATAGAGGGTAAGTTGTTTTCCACATTGAGATTAAGATTTAGGGGTTTCCAATTATATTCATGAAGCAGATTCGGCTACCAGTCAATAATGGTCAGGGCTATTTTTCAGTAGGCTCCAGCAGGAACTGAGGCCCTTATTCTAGTTCACTCTTTCTGACAAAATATTTCTTAGATGGACAAAACCATGTGCACTGCAGGTGAGGCAGGTGTAAAACACCACCCAAATCTAATTATCTTTACAAAAGTAACACCTGCCTCACCTGCAGTGCACATGGTTTTTTCCATCTAAGAAATATTTTGTCAGAAAGAGTGAACTAGAATAAGGGCCTCAGTTCCTGCTGGAGCCTACTGAAAAATAGCCCTGATAATGGTCATTACTACGGTGTCCAAATAGAGGCCATTTTTTTCCTGGTGAAAATGGAAAATGTTATTGTGGGTCTAGCGGTTGCTTATTGGGTATAATGCTTTGCGTGCCTGAGGTAAGTGCAGGTATTTGGCGATACAGATGCTGGCATGAGGCTAATTGGATTAACCCTGTGAACCAATTACCTGTTGTCAATGAACACGGGTAATTGGATACCCCAGGTATTTTCACTAGATTGCTGAACTAGACCAGTGTTTCTCAACCTCGGTCCTCAGGACCCCCCAACAGTTCATGTTTTCCATGTCACCCTGCAGGTGCACAGGTGTACTCATTCACTGGCACATTTTAAAAGATCTACAGGTGGAGCTAATTATTTCACTTTCTATGTGGAGACCTGGAAAACGGGAAATGTTGGGGGTCCTTGAGGACTTAGGTTGAGAACCACTGGACTAAACAACTACTTGACATGACACCCAGACCTATAAAGGTTTGCGTTGAGGAACCAAATTGTCCGAGTGGTGGCCTTTCAAAGCTTGGACCATTTATCACTTATAGTACACACTGGGGGCCTAATTCAACATGGATCTGTTTTGCAATTCATTAGCAAAATTGCAAGGGGCGTTTTTTCTTTCTGTATGGGCGGCAGACAACTGCAAGGTATCAAATTAATGACCCATGCTGAATTAGGCCCTGAGTTCTGTTAGTGTACTTAAAAGTGTACTGTCAGTGTACTTAAAATTTTTAAGCATGCATGCCAACCCAAACTACAATGTCCAGCCAACATATGCAACTCTATTGTATTTGGCCACATTCATTTCTTTTTTTTTTTTTTGCTATTGAGTGAACTTTTCTCTGCAGAGATGATGATGGTGCTGAAAAATAACATGGTTCCTACTGTACCTTTTCTTTTTCTGTATGCCAGCTTTAAGTGTCATCATGTCAGTCAGCGTCCATGAAAACCGCAAATCCCGGACCAGTACTGGGTCTATGAATATTTCATTATTTCACAAACCAGCGCATCCAGACTGTGTCCTGAACCATCTCAACACCATGCGGAAACAACAACTATTTACCGATGTCACCCTGTGGGCAGGAGATCGCTTTTTCCCAAGCCACAGAGTCGTGCTGGCAGCCTGCAGCCAGTATTTCGAGGCCATGTTTAGTAATGGTTTGAAAGAGAGTCTTGATAACGCTGTGAATTTCCATGACAGCCTTCATCCGGAAGTGTTGGAATTGTTACTCGACTTTGCTTACTCTTCAAAAATCATAATTAATGAAGAAAATGCTGAGTCTCTGCTAGAAGCAGCCGACATGCTTCAGTTTCATGACATAAGAGACGCTGCGGCAGAGTTTTTAGAAAAAAATCTTTATCCCTCAAATTGCTTGGGAATGCTGCTGCTGTCAGATGCTCATCAGTGCCGGCGACTGTACGAGTTGTCCCTGCAAATGTGCTTAGTTAACTTTGAAACCGTGCACAGGACTGAAGACTTTAACAGTCTCTCCAAAGACATTTTGCTTGACTTGGTTTCCAGCGACGAACTTGAAATTGAGGACGAGCAAGTGGTTTTCAACGCGGTGCTGCAGTGGGTTAAATGTGACTTGGACAAAAGGAAAGATTACTTTCCTGAGTTGTTAAAAAACATCAGATTGGCTTTGCTCACCTCTGATTCGCTGAAAGAAGCCATCACTTGCGAGGACTTGGTAATGGCCGATGAGAGGAGCAAATTAATTATGGAGGAGGCTGTTCATTGCAAGAGAAAGATACTGCAGAATGATGGCATAGTGACTAGCCTTTGTGCCAAGCCTCGGAAAGCTGGGTATACGCTTCTGATTCTAGGTGGGCAAACATTTATGTGCGATAAAATTTATCAAGTTGATCATAAGGCTAAGGAGATCATTCCTAAAGCTGATCTACCAAGTCCTAGGAAAGAATTTAGTGCTTGTGCCATTGGCTGCAAGGTCTATGTGACCGGTGGGCGGGGCTCTGAGAATGGAGTGTCAAAAGATGTTTGGGTTTATGACACAGTTCACGAGGAATGGTCAAAGGCTGCACCCATGATCATTGCAAGGTTTGGGCACGGTTCTGCTGAGTTACAAAACTGCCTCTGTGTAGTTGGAGGACATACAGCAGTTGCTGGAATTTTTCCAGCATCCCCTTCAGTTTCATTAAAGCAAGTGGAGCGGTATGATCCTCTGTCAAATAAATGGACAATGGTGGCACCACTTAGGGATGGCGTAAGCAATGCGGCGGTTGTCAGTGCTAAACTGAAGCTTTTTGTATTTGGAGGAACAAGTATACACAGAGATAGGGTTGCCAAGGTGCAGTGCTATGACCCATTTGAAAACCGATGGAGTATAAAAGCAGAATGCCCCCAGCCGTGGCGCTACACTGCTGCTGCTGTTCTGGGAAGCCAGATTTTCATTATGGGAGGGGACTCAGAATTTACAGCGGCCTCCGCCTATCGCTTTGACTGTGAAACAAATCAGTGGACAAGAATTGGAGATATGACTGCCAAACGCATGTCTTGTCATGCTCTAGCATCAGGCAATAAACTCTATGTGGTTGGTGGGTACTTTGGGACACAGAGGTGTAAGACACTAGATTGTTATGATCCAATATCGGACTCTTGGAATAGTATCACCACGGTGCCTTACTCCCTTATACCGACTGCTTTTGTGAGCACATGGAAGCACTTGCCGACATGAGAAGATCGGCTATGTAACTGATCACTTATCGCGTCACTAAGAGGTAATATGCAGTTAGACCTTTTGTATGACCTGAGGTTTTATGTTCTAGTTTTTATATCTGTGACTTTACATGGAACTTATACAACCAAAAATAAATCTATACATAAAATACATCAAAGCAAAGAAAACCGAATGTTTATCTAGCAAGAATAGCAAATGAATCCAATCTATCATTACTAGTAGGATCATATTACCTCCGAGTTTGTACACATACTAATAAAGTCGGATTACAGAGAAAATGTTACAAGAAAACAGGGACAGGTAAAGATAGGGATAAGGGTTGTGTCTGCTGACCGTGGGCCACACTGAGTGAGACATCAGGATGGTCTAACAGGTACTGTAGCACAAATAGTCATTGTTTTATTGTTAATCTATATTTATTCGCTGGACCCAATTGAATCAAATGGGGGTGAGGGTTGGGGGGTGTCAGGCCGATTTACTTGATTCTCACCCCCTTCCCCCCGTAACAGAGACCCACTGTCTCCACTTTGGGTGGCCACATTCTTTTACTCTTTCTTAGTGCCAAGCTCTCAGTCGCCTCCCTCGCGTTCCCATGTAGGGGGTGAGACACTGAGGACTAGAGTGAAGTCATTGCTGCCGAATTGCATTTTGCTTTGACGTGCATACTCTGCCTACTGCACATAGTATCATTTGGCATGCTGACAAACATTTGGCAAATGTCAGCATTATGGGCCTTATTCTTGTTCACTCTCAGAGGCAAATTCCTTCTCAAATGGACAAAACCATGTGCACTGCAGGTGGGGCAGATGTAACTTGTGCAGAGAGAATTAGATTTGGGTGGGGTTTTACTTCAAAGTGAGATCTATATTGCAGTGTAAAAATAAAGCAGTCAGTATTTTCCCTGCACAGAAACAAAATAACTCACCCAAATCTAACTCTCTCCGCACATGTTACATCTGCCTCCCCCCCCTGCAGTGCACATGGTTTTGTCTATTTGAGAAGGAATTGCCTCTGAGATTGAACCAGAATAAGGCCCTATATTCTTTTAGCTTCAGTCTTAATTGAAATGAGAGTCCTGGGGCAGTGCGCACGGGCCGCTGAGTCCTAGGGGAGCACACGCTGCACTCATTTTCTAATACTTACCCTCCGGAGTACAGAAACGCTGCAGAAATCACTGGAAAATGGCACTGCGATCTGTGAATGCGCAGTGGGGTCTGAGCGCACTAATGTTCAGACTTCATAGTGCGGCAGAGATTCCCTCATGCGCAGTAGGGTCTGAGCACTAGAGCACTCTGATTCTGCATCTTCCGGCAGAGAGGAGGCTGCACACAGGCCTCCTCCTCTCTTAATATGCCCCTGTCCTGGGGACTTAGTGGTCACTGGTCTGTACCATGGCCCTTATTCTGGTTCACTCGCAAAGCAAATTTCTTCTCAAATGAACAAAGCCATGTGCACTGCATTGGGGGGCAGATGTAACTTATGCAGAGAGAATTAGATTTGGGTGAGTTATTTTGTATCTATACAGGGAAAATACTGACTGCTTTATTTTTACATTGCAATATAGATCTCACTTTGAAGTGAGGGGAACATTTACTAAAGCTTTCAAAAATGAAAAATGGTGATGTTGCCAATAGCAGCCAATCAGATTCTGTCTATCATATCTCTGTTGCATGCCAGAAAATCATAGACCGAAACTGATTGGTTGCTATGGTCAACATCACCTCTTTTTTTACATTTTTAAAAACTTTATTAAATGTACAATATATTGCTCAGCGATCATATTGCCCCTGTGTATGGAGCTATAAGGGTAATTGTATATGAAGCTCGCAGCCACCAGTGCCTTCACTTATACATTATACATTCACTTTTGCCACCACCCTTGAACATACACCTGCCTAGTTGCCTCTCTTCTGAAGTTGGAGTCTGTTTTGAGCAAGTTTCCTTTTTATTTTTACTCAATTGCCATTTCTAGCAAGTTACTGACCCCTTTGCATGTGCCCCTATTATCATTATCGTTTCTTTATATGACTCCACAAGGGTTCCGCCGTGCCTAACAATACATAAATGAGCAAAAACAAACAAATAACGTATTACCGTACATGGCAATTTAAGACATGTACATGGTAAATAAAGATAGTTCAGGGGACAGGACACTTTATCAGGGTGGCAGGATATTTCAGGGTGGCAGAAATACATGAGGAGAGAGGGCCCTGCTGGTGTATAGCCACTTTTACTTGCAGTTGAATGCCAGTTGGTTTTGCTTCGGCACTAAGCATATGCAGCTACAGCCAGTTGTGAGCCATGCAGTCTGATATTCTCCCGCAGCACTTGGCTTCAGTCACAGAGGAAGAGCCAACACTACCGACAGCCCAGTCTCTGGGGGAAGCCAGCATCAGGGATGCTGGATACACCCATGGAGTGATATAATAGGGATTTCCACTAGGGTACGTCCTTTTGCATTCAGATATTCCCCCTTTTCAGGTGGCGAGCGTCCCACGTGCCAGAAGGAATGTAGAGAGCACACCAAACTCAGTGATGCCTCTGGTAATGGCATTTTCATGAAGGCTAACATCAATCAGGGCATGGCAATGGAAATCTGGGTAATTCATGTCTGTTTACAGACATTCTTTGCTTCAAGGTTAGGGATGTTGCAAGCGCACTCTGATACCAAGTGGCCAGATTAGGGGGGTGGGGGGCAGGGGCGAATTTGGGGGTCCGGCCGCTCCTAGACACATTAGTAGCTGCCCCCACCATCACATCACTCTCCCTTCATTTTGGGTTGATAGCAGAGGCCTCAAGAACCCCAAGCAGCCTCAACCCACTAACACCTCCAGTACCGCAATTTGCTGCCCATTATACCACTCCTATCATTTGCAGAGTAAATCTAAAAGAAATAAGGGTACTTGTTTCCTAACACGGCGCCCATCGCATCGTATACCATTGTGCTAAATTAGGTATACAATGGTATGCGATGCAACGCGATGTTGTACAATAAAATATCGCATCGCATCGTATGCCATACGCATTGATTTTTTTTTTTTATTGTACAAGCACCCTGAGGGGTCCTTACAATGTTAAATGGCCCCCCATAGTCAACGCCACCCCCAGGATCAGCGCCAACCCGAAGCGTGGCGAGCGGCGGCGGTACGCGTCCTCCGATCTTTTCATACCCCCACTATCCACGTCGGCGTGGAGTTGGTTTTAGATAGTGTGGCGAGCCACCGAGCCCGAAGCGTGGCGAGGGGATGCGGAATACATGTAAAGTAATACGCGTGCGTTCGCCACGCTTCGGGCTCGCTGCGCTCGCCACACTATCTAAAATCAACTCCACGCCGACGTGGATAGTGGGGGTATGAAAAGGTCGGAGACCGTGTACCGCTGTGCTCGCCACGCTTCGGGTTTGCGCTTCGCCTTTGCGTTGATAGTGGGGGTGCCGTGAGGGTACATTTAACATTGTAAGCACCCATCAGGGTGTTTGTACAATTAAAAAACGTATCGCATCTGATCGCATCACATGCATCGCATGCAGCTATATGGCATGCGATGCGATCAGATGCTGCAAGACGCCGTGCTAGGAAACAAGTACCGAAATAAGTCATAATGACATAAAAAAGGAATCACCTGGCCTTATTAGCCTGCATGTGCCCAGTGGGAAATCCACCACTGTAGGGAGGGTCCTAACCACGGAGATGCAAATATATGCATTAGTTCCATGCATGCAACTTAACATTGGCCCCATTATGCGCACTATACAACATTTACAGACTGATAGAAGTAATCTTGCAAGGCGAGCTCAGGGAGGACAGAAACCTCCCGTGGAGCAGAAGGGCAAAAGCTTTTAAAATGTACCTTTCACTTTACACACAGAAGAGCAGGAGCAACAAATAAGTATCTGTCCAGCTGCTGAGTGACTACAGATCCCAGCATGTCCTGCCACCAATCTGCTATTGATGTGCTTAAACTGTGCCAGGTCATGCTAGGAATTGTAATTCAACACCAGCAGTGCATGCTGGGAAGTGTCAATTTTGACCCGCCCCTGCAGTAGAGGAAGTGTGCTGATACAAAGGGCTTATTGTATAATAAATATCACTAGTTGATAAATTATATTCCCATGAACTTTGCTCCATAAAATAGCAGCTTCCATTCTATATCGCAGGATTGTTCCCTTTAAATAAAAGTTAAAGAGATTCAATCGTTTATTATTTTTTTCCTTCCCTCCCGGTGGACCAGCACTGTTAGATCATTACTGATTTAATTGTGAAACAGGCTACTGGCTGGGGAACTGTTAGTCATACTATCTTTTGTCTATTGCACCCCCTCCCCCATATAAAAAAAAAACTATCATTATAAATCAAGAAGACTCTAAGCAGATTGTGGTTTTCATCATTACCGGGGGGACATCTGCCAAATAGACTGGGGTTAGGAGAACTGATTATTTGAAGGGAATTGATCTTCTCATTACCCCAATTAATTGAATTGGAAACTATACACACACTTATGATGTGTAGGGAAAGTGACAGCCTTAGCTGAGACAGCATTCTGGATTCCCTCCTCCTCCTCCTCTCTAGAATCCGAGCTCTGGATGTAATTTGTGGGCTGCTGCTGGCATCCACTCAGTCATGATCATCTGCAGCGTTCTGACATTTCTAAGCCTCTATAATGTTAATCACCGGCTACCTCATGACTTCATTAATCCTTTTATAAAGGCTGTCAGCTTTCACAATTTGAAGCAATAAGACTCTATGCCGTGGCTCGGCGACGGAACGTTATACATTTGGATTGGTATTATGGATCAAATAGCTCACTAGATTTCTCTTTTTTTTAGACAATATTTGGTTACTCATAGATGTAATACTTTCTGTGTTTCGTTGTTTGGCTTCACCTGGAAGGAACATTATTTAGAGAATGATATTTCCATAATCTTTGTAGGGGTCTAGACATTACCCATAAAATATTTATGAGAGTTGTAATTATTATTATTGTTTACTAATATGGAGCCACAAGGGTTCTGCAGAATCTGGCAGAATACCTAAATTAGCAAAAACAAGAATACAATAACTAGACAGTACGAGGCAATTTAGGACAAGTACATGGTAAATAAAGACAGTTGCGTCAAGGGACAGGCCTTGAAGTAATTATTAGGGTGGCAGAGAACTTAAGATTGTGTAGGGATGTGAAGTCATTTGCCAAAAGTACCCTTGCTGATCTTGTTTTTGGATCTGTAATTTTTTTTCTTTTATTTTTGGCAAAAAATCATAAAAACAGCTAAAATCACAAAATTTTGCCCTTTTTTTGTTCCTACGGTATTGTTAACATCAATAGCATTAATTTCCAATCCTGTCTAGTCAATTTTGACCACCTCACATCTCATAGGGCAGTATTCAATGAAAAAAATTCTCTGTGCATGGCGAGAGATTTTTTCTCTCGCCATGCACTCTCCGTGTTCCGGAGCCTCCTGCTCCCACTATGTATTTAAGACTCGCCGCCACTCGCGGCGAGTCTTAACCCCTGCAGCGGACGAGCGTCCACGGCAGGGAGCTGACAGGGAGCCGTGGGACGGTGGCATCCAGGGAGATTAAAGTCTCCCTGGATGCCCCAGAACATATGTGGAGGGGAGGGGGCTCCCCGGGACCCAGGCAGCACAGGCTGCCCCCCCCCCCCTATAGCCAGCGGGGGACCCAGTATTCACTGCACCCGATCGTGCATATTAACGATCGGGTGCAGTGAATATATGAATATCTAATGAGCGGCTCGAGCACTCCGGCCCCCTGCTGGCTGCACTGTGTAAAAAAAAATATATATAAATAAATTAAAAAATATATTTTATTTTTTATTAAATATATATTCATGTGCTCTAAGCACATGAATAAAAATAACATGCCCCTTCACAGATAAAAAAAACAAAAAAAACCTGATTTTTTTTTTACACCAAAATTTAAAAAAAAAAACTTTTAGTTTAAAAGTTCACATTCCAGCTCTCCATCAAAAGATGGAGAATTTCTACATGGAGAGAGACGGCGAAAATCACTTAGATCACGGTGAATATTTCACATTGAATGGGGTGGTTCACTTTTGGAGAGCAAAATGCTCCATCCAAGGTGAAAAAAGCAAAAATTCTCCATAAAACACGGAGAATTTTTCTCATTGAATACTGCCCATAATATTGTTTTCAATTGTTCATAAATGTTGTTCAAAGGCTGTAGTGAGTTGGCGGGTGTCACTAAAGGGGGGAATTTAATAAGATGGCAGTTCTATTTCACATGATGTTGCTATCGGCAACCATTTAAAATCTACTTATTTAGCATCATCTAGAACAGGGGTGTCAAACTCAAATTCATCGGGGGCCGCATCAGCAGTTTGGTCACCCTCAAAGGGCCGGTTGTATCTGTAGGACTATGTGTTCACTCTTTATTATCATAAATTATTGTCACTGCATTCAATTATTGTATAGTCAGCAGTAGCATTTCCCTACTGCTATTGCAGTGAACTGCAGTGCATTAGGGCACACGCTGCCTGCACAGGGGGGCAGCACTCAGTCTTAGGGCATATGTCCTGCTTATTATCATGGGACACAGCAATTAATGATGGGCTGCAATGTGCCAGTGCACACACACACACACACATAGGCAGAGAGTTTGACACTTACCCGCTCTGATGCGTCCACTCCAGTCTGAGCTGCTCCACCACCAAGGACACAGCTGCGCTCTCACACAGGCGCATTTCCCCCTCCCTCCTGTGAGTAGCGCTCCTCGCACTATCTATCCAGGAGTGGGGGGCAGCGTGCTTCCGGTCACTGTGCAGTGTACACTCAGCAGTAAGTGACCTGGAGCGCACAGCAGCAGCAGCACCATTCACCACGATGGACCTGCTTTTTCCTCTCTCTGGCTCCTATACAGCAGGTGGGAGCGAAGGAGGGGGTTGACGACCGGCGGCACTGCGCTAGAGGACAGACATTCTCTGGCTTGTAGGCTGCCGCGCATGCGCTGAAGAGGCGGCTTTCTTGTTTAAAAAAAAATAAAAATCGAGAACAAAAGGTGAAGGCTGGCGGTGGCTGCGCGGGCCACATGAAGAGGTCTGGCGGGCCGGATTTGGCCCGCGGGCCTTGTGTTTGACACCCCTGATCTAGAAGATCATAGATAGGATGTTGCTATGTGCAACCAGATACTATCAGAAATAGAACTCGCATTTTAGTAAATTTCCCCTTAAAGTTCCCCATACACTTGTCTGACTTGTCTGAGCCAGGTTAGACCCGAGTTTCCCCAAACTTCCCCAGCAGCTCCCCAGGGGTCCTGTCATCTGATTTGGCACTTGATTACGCAGATCAGTGATTTTCGCTATTCTGGAAACTACATTGAATTAGGTTCAGTGTCAGCAGAAGCAGGCATCATTTGTAAATGTCGATTAGTATATTATATACTGTGTATGGTGCTCCAAACTATGGTAAAAGCTTCATCCAGAACACACGCTTAATCATTCTGGATTATATAATTCTTACCTTTATTCTAACAAATGTTTTGGCTGCTCCTAATGTCTGTATGTAATAGATGCACATTCATTTCTTCCTTCCCTATAGATATAGTTTTTTTTTTTTTTTTATGTTAAATTTATTATGTTTTTCCCAAATGACTGAGCTTTGTTATCTGGCTTTTATATATATTTTTTCCTAGAAACTGGTTTTCTAGGTAAGTGACTTTAGTGACACGGTGAATCCAAGAGCGTACAGCACAAAAGTATCATCTATCTATATGTGTCTAGTGTCCAGAAGTCTCCGAAACACTGCCATCTGCTGGCAGAGAGTGAAACTACATCTCTATCTCACACATGAACAAACACATAGCAGACTAGCTTTTGAAGCTTTTGCTTCGAGCAGGCTTACTAGTTTTAGTTATAATAAGAGATATGCAGATTCGGATTTACTTGGTTCTTATCCCCAAATTAGTGCAAGTTTGGATTTATTCAAAGAGTTCTTATTGGCTATCCAAAACATGTGACAGCCGATATTAATAATATACCGAATCTGTAAAACCAGTTATAATCTTGTCTGAGGCTATCCACTAGACTAGAGTCATGTCGGTCGTACCTGATTACATTAAAACAAAAAAAAGGTGAAAGTTCTAACAAATGGTTACATTAGTTGCAGAACAGGAAACTTTTTCTACTTTTACATTTAAAATTCAGAAACACTGGTGGTTTTTGTTATTGCACTATTTAAAAATTAAGTGATTAGCTGCAATGTGAACTTTGAGATGCACTCACTAATAAATACTACATTACATCCAAATGTGTGTTTGTCATTTATTTGGACTAAATCAACTTGTGACATTTTTTAGTTTTGCCTGGAATTAGACTAAATAAAATATCGGTGTTCCTATGACAACCCAATTTCCTCTATACAGTACCTATAACATGTTGTGAAAATGTTTTTTGTCTCTTTCTTAAACAAGGATGGATGAACTCTTAGCTGGGGTGTCTGAACCCCTCCCACATCTGTTCCTTTGCATAAATGGTAGGTTTTTTTCAGCAAAGGGACACCTTCAGTTAGCTGCATCGGGAGATTTAAACAGTGGGGTTTATCCCGCTCAGTAAACTACAGGGGAGGACTTTATGGCGCTGCCTCAGTGAGTAAAGGAGCTATCAGGGGTTTAACACGCAGGGAAAAGCTATCAATTATGCCATTTATGCTGAAGCAGTGGATTAGAGCACGTCAAACCATGATTCATTTAGCGGGGAAAAGCTATTTCATTGAATATATTTTTCCCACGTGTCTACTTGAATGTTTGAAAGGATTTGCTCTGTTGTATTTTAAGCTTGGTGTATGCCGTCACTTCGGGGCAGATCAGACTGGCATTTTGAATATATCGCTCAGTGTGCACCTGCGATATGTATTATGATAATCTGGGGTGAACTCGGGGTTAACCCTTGCTCTGACTGGCAGGTCATGTTGATTACAGCCTGAATTGTGCTTCTGTGGCCGAAGTGGTGAAGCCACAGCAGCACCTGAGCCTGACTCTATTACTAAACCCTAAGTCGGCCTTCGCAGGTCTTCGACTTCCCCAATAATAGGCGCCTTTCCAGGGCAGACTAGCTCCACCCTGTACGCGGATGCCACCTGGTCTTTTGCGCTGACACAAAGTCCCAACCGAGTCAGGGTACTAGTAAGAGGATAAACTGACTAGACAACACAAAGATAAACTAGGCTCTGCACATGGACTAAAATATGCAACCTTGCAGACAAGGACCGAACACAGGATTTGCGGCCTTTACCACTATAATGCAAACACGTAACAATAAACAAAACTATAACCAAGGTATTGTGGATAGGTTTGCAACCTAACCGCCTAAGCGACACTGTCGCCGGGCTAGACCAAGGCCTCTGGCATTTGCTGTGAGACAAACAAACAAACAAGAAACATACACAATAAAAGTCAGCATGCGATTAGACTTGCACCCTAACTCACTCACATACAGGGCCATCTCTAATTCCATTGCTCCATACTGTATATCTCTAACCTCATCTCTATTCATACGACCACCCGCCCTCTACGGTCGGCTGACGACTGTCGTCTCTCCACCCTGATCACTGCTTCCCATGCAAGAGTACAGGACTTTGCCCGTGCTGCACCCCTTCAGTGGAACGCACTCCCTCGCTCCATTAGACTCTCCCCGACCTTGCAAAGCTTCAAATGGGCACTGAAAACTCACCTATTCATCAAAGCATACCCTTTCACTGCATAAACCAGCTGGTTCTCCGACCCCTTGCCTGTTTACATCCTGCTATCTAACCACCACCCACTCGCTTGCACCTCTTGTAATCTGTCTGTCTCCCCTTCCTACTAGATTGTAAGCTCCTCCGAGTAGGGCCCTCTTCCCTCCTGTTGTCAAAGCCCTCTTCTCTTCACATGTCACTCACAGCTCTCCTATACTCCAACACTCAGTGACCATCTTCGTCTGCATACTCATCTCCATCATTGGCCTCAAGTTTTATTTTAGTTTTATTTGATTGAGTCCTCACTAATTACATTTAAGCTGTAATGTGTATTGAACTGTGGTGCTCTTTATTTGTACTGTATTTTTTGTTATTTATTCAATGTTATGCCAAGCTTTGTGTCCCTGTATTGTTCCTTTGTACGGCGCTGCGAAACACTTGTGGCGCCTTATAAATAAAATTATAATAATAATAATAACCACCTCCTTGACTTGACACAGACAAGATCTCACACACTGGAAGCAGGGGTTCTCTGACACAGGCAGGATCTCACAGGACACCCGGACAGGTGTGCTTGCTGGAATACTTAGACACAGGCCGGAATAAACTAAACTCTGGAGTAATCTCAGACAGTAATTAGGTAGGAACTCTGAGAATCTCTGGGAACATAGAAATCAACAGGAACAAGGAGCATAATAAGAGTATCACAGGAATATAACCGACAGGGTTTATTGCTTGGAGCATACCTATACACCCAAAGACTAAGGTATGCATGGAAACAAGACAAGATGGATCAGCCAAAACCCAGAGCACTGATCCGGTGAACACATAAACCCCACATAGAACATGAATAACAGTGGCAGCTGCAGTCGCAACCCATGACAATATGTGCGCTCCAGCCATCAAATACGCCAAAGCTAGGTTTGATATGCTGCACATGGAACTTGGCAATATCGCTAGCAAATGATGCATGCTACTGAAGAACAGAACAGTGTTCATTCTGTCCTTCCTTCAAGTGTACACACAATCCAGGCTGACAGGGATCATTCCGATATTGGAACAAATCCCTATTGCGCTAGTGTGTACCCTGCATAACAGGCATTGGAGGAAGACACAAGGGGCCAGATGCACTAAGCTTCAAAAGTGATAAAATGGAGAGTGATAAACAGCCAGCCAATCAGCTCCTACCTGCCATGTCACAGACTGTTTGAAAGATGTCACGCAGCAGCTGATTGGTTGGTTGTTTATCACTCTCCATTTTATCACTTTTGAAGCTTAGTGCATCTGGCCCAAGGTTATTAACAGAAAAGAGATGACTAATATTTTGTATTTCATTTCAACCGCTACAGTAGTTTTAATCCCAATACAGTTTGAGTCTTCCTTATCAAAAATTGAACAAGGAGAATTTTGAATATTGGAATTTTCTGTGTTTAGAAATGTTTGCATGCAATAATTAAATACCTTGGAGATTGGACTCATCTAAACACAGAATGCATTTACAGATGTAGCCACGCTCAGCTTTGCATGTTGGTATTGCATGTGCATGACCATAGGAATCTATGTAGTGGCCATGATTCATTTGCCCATACATACGCATCACAATAAACTTGAGCATGGCTATATCTGTATGTTTCATGTTCATCTTATACATGTTGTTAGTACTTTTGGTGAAAGTTCCTGTGTGTTTCCAAAAGCTATTACCCATAGGTGAAGAGCATTGAAAGACATAAACTCTCTATCTTTATCTTATACATACAGCCTGCTGGCACTTTAATACAATTGTGTGCATTTAAACAAAGTTTTTGTACACTAACCCATCAGAAAGCAAATTATTCCATAGTTCGGAATATTCCATATTTTGGATATGGGAGACTCATCGGGTATCGACTCCTTGAATACTTACAGTATATCCAATGCATTGTGTGAATATGAACTTTATGGTGGTCCTCTCAATGCTTCACTGTGCAAATCAACTTAAGTATAACAAATAACAGTTACTCTATAATTATCTGCCTGACAGCAGAATTGACCTCATTTAAGAAAAATACAAATTCATATGACTCAATTGTGGATATGGATTACAATGAAAATGTCAACACCTGAATATTGACATGTCTAAAGATGGCTTTGCCGCCACATCCAAGCCCCAGAATTTATTGTTTTGCAGTAAGTGGCCAAAAATCCACAAAACTCATTTTTAACCTTCCTGCATCCCGAACAATATACTATATTTAGAACAATGAAAATGTGTAAATTGATTTAACCAGTTAAGCTGGCCATACACCTAAAGATTTTATTGTCTCATCTGGATGGTTGGAATAAAATCTGGTAATATCTGAATGACCATTTTTGTCAGTTTTCCATAATTTTGAAACAAATGTCAACTGTCATTTGTAATCTCGACGTGGTCAGAATGTAGACAATATCTTTTTTAAAGTGTGTCGCTAATCCTGATGCAAATGTTGACATTCTGTAAAGGCTGATATTCTATAATGCTGACATTTTCCAGCTATTGAAATTGATGATGTTGACATTGTAACCATGTCATCTTACTGGGAATTCTGGCTGTCTTGATGGTGACTACATACTAAAAATAATGACATTCACAGATTTAAGGAACTATTGGGAAAAAGTAAACAATGAGATACCTATAAATCTTATACCACTTTAATAGAGAAAACTAAAGCGGCATGCTTTATTGCCATAGAAAACATTAAAGTGCTTAAGAAACTAGAAAATAGCTTGTAACATAAAGGTGGAAAAGTCGTATTACTGTAGGTGCATTGTGTCTGGAATAAAGAGATGATATAGAAACAAGTCTAGCAGGCAATATAATGCAGGAACGACAGGAGGCTCAAAAGAGTGTTTATGTTTTATTTATTGCTTTAGGACTTGGAGCTATAATACTAGAAATTGGCTTCAGTTCAAGGATGACAACATCAATTGTTCAGATGCTCTATTACCAATGTAGCCAATTTATAAGTGAGCTAGTTTAGAGTAGTGATACTCCACTGGGGGATATGCACCCTGAGATAAACTGTGTTTTATGTATACGGTCATGCATATGGAGATGTATTTATATGTTATATGTGTTATATCTATGTCAGTTGTTAAAGCCGTATCTGGCTATCAATGCTAAGCATGTTTTGGGGTAGTGTCCCATGGTGGACTAAAAATGACAGTGTGGGTCTTGCTAGCATGAGGATGCTGACAAGAAAGTAATATTTGTCTGAATTACATCTAATCAGTGAGTATTGCTGCTGGTTAATGGGTAAAATAGAATTCTGCAGGAAACTTACTAAGTTACTGTCATCATTCTCTGCATTGTCTGGGCAAACTCCGCTGACTTATTAAACTTAGTAAGTTCTTATATACTGAAGTGCAAAATCCATTGTTTTTGTTCTGGTCTCTTCTAAGAAGGCAGCGACTTGCTGAATCAGTGCAATAGAGGAAAGGTAACGATTGTTTTTATGAGAAACTCACACTTGTTCTGTCAGACAAGTAAGAGAGAAGAATTGGTTTAAGCTCATAAGAAGAATATCTACCCAGGGCATTCCTCCCAGCTTTCCCTATTTCCATAGAACAGTGCCACTCTCCGGAAACTGACCCTCGGTTCCTTGTGCTGGGTGAGGTGCCTCGTGTGTGTGTGGGTGGGGGGTGGGGGAGAATTGGGGGAGAATATAATAATCACTGTTCTGTACAACAAAGCAGCGGGTAATCCTTGAACAGGTGCCATATGCACGCCATCTAAGAAGTGCAGGAAAGTGAGCCTGGGGCCTGCTATGGGAGTGGAGGGCACGCTCTCCCCTCCCACATGGAGGCCACTCCCCCAGCCAGCAAAGGCCATGCCCACTATTAAGCTTTACATGGCTTCGCTGTGCGCAAGGGTTCAGAATTTCAACCCTATTGAAATACACCAGCGAATTGCAGCGAGCATGAAACGGAGAACTGGCCGGCATTCACTTCCCTTTCGGCGAACAGTGATCGTTGAATAGGGTGAATCAGATTTTCAGTGAAAAAGATTCACCGCAAGGAGTGAAAACAGCCCGATTCGCTGGAAAAAAACGGTGAATCGGGAGCATTGAATACTGGCCTATGCTGCACAGCTCATATGCAGAGATATGTGTAATTTCGGGCGGATCGCTTGCATCAGGACAGATGGGGTGGTGCAGACATATAGATTTTGTCAACTACATTGAGGGTGAAACATTTATTTACACCGGGTTCAACACTAAATAAGCCCCAGAATCAATCATGAAAATGTAGCACATTCTCTTACCCCGAACAAGTGACATGGGTTACACCACTGCACACAGGCAATGGATATGCAATAAAAAGCATTAATGCTGTAATACTTTGGGGAAGGGTATATAGAGCCTAGTACTATATTACAGAAAGAATATCTAAAATGGCTGTTTGAGGATAATTAGAGAGTACTGCAGCTCTAAGGTGCCAAAGAGAAGCAGAGAGAGAGAGATGTGTCGAGTGGGGAGAGAAATAAGCAGAAGACAGGAACAAGCAGAAGAGAGAAGTGGGAGAGACTCAGGAGGAAACAGGGGATGTAGTCCGGATACTGGTGGACAGAATCCTGTCTGTGGAAACCCAACTATTTTAGGGTCAAGGTAAGAGTAGGGCAGTAGGGGGAGGGTTAGGATGTGGGAGGGGACAATTTGGGTTAGGCTGCCAAGGGGGTCCGGTTGTGGTTAGGTATCGCTCAGCAATTCCGTCAAGATTCTTTTGTCAATGTTTAACTAATGCATATCTAACTTTTGTGTCAACCTATTGACTGTCTGTCTGTGAGCTATACCCCACCCCTCTTATGCAGTACTGTATGTCTTTCTATGTGTCTGTGTGTGATACATTGCCTCTCTGCCAAGGTGTGGTGAAGGGAAGATCAGCAACGAACTGAGGAATCCTCCACTAGGATAACTGTGGTGTTACTACATAATATATACCAGTCATTCCACATCTGTTTCCTCAAGACTCACATGGGGCCTTATTTTGGTTCATTCTTTCTGACAAAATCCTTCTTAGATGGGCAAAACCATGTGCACTGCAGGGGGGCAGGTGTTACTTGTGCAGAGAGAATTAGATTTGGGTGGGGTTTTACTTCAAAGTGAGATCTATATTGCAGTGTAAAAATAAAGAAGTCAGTATTTTCCCTGCACAGAAACAAAATTACTCACCCAAATCTAATTCTCTCTGCACATGTTACATCTGCCCCCCCTGCAGTGCACATGGTTTTTTCCATCTAAGAAGGATTTTGGGCGGGATGTATTAAAATACATCGCCGCCCTTCGCGCCGCCGCCGCATATGTACTAACATATGCGGCTGGCATCGCGATGCGGTGACGGAGGCCCCCCACGATACCTGTACTGTGGTCTGCGGGGGGTCTCCGTCACCTCCCAGCCGGCTTCTGCAGCATCCACGCCGGGGACAGCTAAGCAAGCTGTCCCCGGCGCTTCCTCCTCCCCCTGCAGCCGGAAGGACGTCCGGCTGCGTTGCTAGGGGGAGGAAGGGCTTACCTTCCGGGGTCCAGGAGGACCTGCAAGAAGGTAAGCCCAAGGGAGGGGGGAAAGGGGGGGTCGGCGAGGCGGCGGGTTGCGGCGACGCGGCGAAAAAAAGCCCATAGGCTTCTATAGGGTATCGCCACCCAAAGGTGGCGATACCCTGCCCTGCGAAACCGCTGCGAACGGGTTTTAGTACATAGGAAAATGCGGTAAAACGGGGGTTTTACCGCATTTTCCCTTTAGTACATCTCGCCCTTTGTCAGAAAGAATGAACCAAAATAAGGCCCATAGTCCAGGTCAGGGGTTCCCAATCTTTTTTGAATCACGGCACCCTAGAGTATCAGAATTTTTTCACGGCACCCCTGGGCCCCCCCAAAAAAGCAGAATAAATATAACATTAAGTAGAATATGCAATTCTTAGGGTCAGTTATGTGGTAAAGGGCAGGATTTGCATCTTTTTGTACACATTTTATGATTAGCAGCCACCAGCACTGTTTTTTCCCCATAAATTATTAAACATAAATAAGTTGAATTGGTCCTGGACCACCAACCCGGGGAACCCTTGCAAATGTCCCAAGGCACCCCAGGGAGCCACGGCACACAGTTTGGGAACCACTGGTCCAGGTTTTAGTGATATCCATGTTTGAGCACAGGTGGCTTACTCAATACCTCAGTTAATGTAACCATATGTGTTAAAACCTAGTTATCACTAAAACCTGAACTGTTATTGTGCCTTGAGAACCGAGGCTGGGAATGCCTGATATATATATATATATATATATATATATATATATATATATATATATATATATATATTACACCGGGGTATCACATTGCTGAACATGAAATATTAGTTTTAAAATTTTATTGAACCCTACATACTCTTATATTCATATTCTTCATATATCAATTTGTAGGATGTCATACAGTGAAGTCTCTAAGAACACCAAGTATTTGGATCCATGCCCATTGAATCCTCATAACACCACTTGCAACTAGATGTGTGGTGGAAGGGGACATGATTGCAACACTACAAAATTGTAAATGGCGCATGAAAAGTCGAACGTCCAATCACTTTAGTATCACACTTTTATTGAATAAAACTTTATTAAAGAACTTAACTGCATCTGGCCACAGTGTTCCAGTGAGTGTCTCTACCTACCTCCAAGTCTCTGTCATGTATCCCATTACAGCTCTAGAACCTTGCCAAAACAAGTGATAGTGGCTTCGTCTGTAGCATTGAGGATCGCCACAAGTGGTATATAGTCGATATGTTGACAATAGTTATATCAAAATTGCTAAAAGTGAACATTTCAACATTAGGTTTAGGCTGTGGTGGGAGTTTTACAGTTAAGGTCCATACACACTGGGCGACTATGCCCAGCGCGTATGGACAGCGATGATGCCAATCATCGTTGGGGGGAAAGCCGCTCAGTGCATACACACTGAGCGGCTTTCCCCCTGCCCGGTGCCGACGGAGGGGGGGGGGGGGGGAACGTTGTTGCATAGCAGAGCTCTATGCAAAGCCGCCCTGAAAGCCGCTCATCTGCTGGTATAACCAGTAGATGAACGGCTTTCCTGGTGATGTTGCGGGAGCGCGCAGCAGCGCTCATCGCCGGGCGGCTTTGAGCTGAAAGCCGCTCAAACTGGGTGTTTTGAGCGACTTACAGCTCAAAGACGTCCAGTGTGTATGGGCCTTTAGACGCTAGAGCAGGTATTCTTAACCTTGGTCCTCAAGGCACACTAACAGGGCAGGTTTTAGTGATATCCAGGCTTCAGAACAGATGTTTAAATCAAAATAGCTGAAGTACTAATTAATTCACCTGTGTTGAAGCATGAATGTCACTAAAACCTGCACTGTTAAGGACCATGGTTGGTCTAGACCAGGCATGTCCAACGTTGGCCCTCCAGATGTTGTGAAACTACACTTCTCAGCATGCTTTGCCACAGTTTTGCTATTAGAGAATGCTAAAACTATTGCAAAGCATGCTGGGATGTGTAGTTTCAAAACATCTGGAGGGCCAACGTTGGACATGCCTGGTCTAGACCATTGATAGCTAACCTTGACACTCCAGCTGTTGTTGAACTACACATCCCAGAATGCTATGCATCAGATTTAGCATGGTGAAATAACAAAACTGAAGCAGAGCATGCTGGGATGTGTAGTTCAACAACAGCTGGAGTGTCAAGGTAAGCCATCAAGGGTCTAGAGCAGGGGTAGCCAACTCCAGTCCTCGGGAGCTACCAACAGTTAACATTTTCCAGGTCTCCTCACAGAATCACAAGTTAAGTAATTATCTCGACCTGTGGATCTTTTGTAATTTGCCAGTGAGTAAAGAGTGCACCTGTGCACCTGCTAGGTGGTCTGGAAAACATGAACTGTTGGTAGCTCTCGAGGACCGGAGTTGGCTACCCCTGGTCTAGAGCATGGGTCTTCAACCTGTGGCCCTCCAGATGTTGTGAAACTACATGTTCCAACATGCATTGCCACATTTTTTCCTATAAGAGCATTCCAAAACTGTCAGGGCATGATGGGACATGTAGTTCCACAACATCTGGCGGGCCACAGGTTGAAGACCCGTGGTCTTGAGTCTCCTTTCCGAGAGAAGCCCAGAGAAGATATTATGCTTGCACCTTCAATAAACAGGGGCTGGGCTGTCAATCACTAGGCCCCAACACAAAATGCAGGTGCACAAGGAGGGGGCTGGGCTAAACAACACAATTTTGTGTCATTAAACCCCCTCCTTGTGGACCTACAATTCCCCAGAAAGTCTACTCATCCTGCTTGCTTCACTAGGAATATGGGATGCGGGAGGCGTGGGACTGCCCCAAAAAATCAGGAATTTCCCACAACTTGTAGGATAGTAGATATGTATAATTCAATTTAGATAATAAGTGATCTGCAAAGATTAAATCTAAGTATTCACAATAACCAAAATAATGCAGACAACACATATATGCCCTTTGTATACATTATATAATGATCTGCTGCAGGTGTCATTATTGGCAGATACTGGAAGTGCACTAACTGGTGCGGGTGCATAGACTTGTCATACATGGATATTGGGAAAACGGCTTTCAAATATATATACACTTATGTTGAAGACTCCTCTATCGCCATCCTTGTATATTACCTTCTACTGTTTATTCCATTAGCTCTATATTCTAAATAGCAATACTATCAAATTCATTAGTCCTCTCTTCTTGTTTACACATAAATCAGTTTCCCTTTTCAGTGTTGTAGTATATTATATGTTTACATTTGTTGCTATAAGACTATATTTAATAATTTATGTAGAAATCTAATAAACATGATACATTTCAGATAACATGTTTCTAAACTACAATATATCCATAATAATTGTTATAAATAGTTGCATTTACCAACATTATCTATATATGTGTCTAGTGTCCGTGAGTCTCCGAAACACTGCCATCTGCTGGCAGTGAGTGAAACTACGGGTGACATTCTATGGGATGAGAGTTTTTCGCACGTCAGTTTTTCGCCCATTATCGCACTTTTTTTAAATCGCATTTTTGCCTTGGATTAGCATATTTAATGAGGTGCGTGTTTCGGCAAGAAAAGTGCGATTGAGTGCGATAATGGGCGAATTTTCGGCATGAAAATGTGCGATTTTTAGGCATGAAAATATGCGAATTTGAGGTTATGTGCGATTATGTGTTTGTATTAAAAAAAAAATTGAGTGGGGTCCCCCTTCCTGAGCAAAACCAGCCCCGGGCTCATTGAGCCGGACCTGGTTCCAAAAATACGGGAGACAAAAAGCATAGGGATCCCCCGTATTTCTGAAACCAGCCCCGGACTCTTGGACCGGTCCTGGTTCCAAAATACGGGGGACAAAAAATCTGGGGGTCCCCCCGTATTTTGAAACCAGCACCGGGCTCCAACAGCCCGCAGTGTCATGCCACAGCCGGGGGACACTTTTTACATAAGGTCCCCCGGCCGTACCATGAGCACCGTGGCTGGTCAGCCTTGGACGGGGTACCTGGAGGAGTGGGGACCCCCCCCAGGCTTCACCCGTCCAGGGCTGAAGCCCGGGGCTGTCAACAGCGTCCCTGGCCAGTGGACGCCGGCCTGATGGGGTAAAATCTTTCAATTCTAACATTGCTTTATACAGGAGAACTACAAGTACCAGCAGACCTCCCCCCGCAGGCTGGGACTTGGAGAACCAGAAGTCCCAGCATGCGGGGCATTAATGGGCCCGATGGGACTTGTAGTCCACCTGTAAAAAGAATGTTAAAAGAAAACACACACACACACAGAAGTATAACTTTATTACATACACACACACACACCTCACTTTTACACCCACATACTTACCGATCCAGGATCCAACGCTGGTCTCCCTTCTGCAGAGCCGGCTACCCCCGCACTGACAGCGGGGACAACCCGCTTTCTCCGATGCAGCTAACAGCTTCTGTCGCGCTGACTCCCTGCGCTACACAGGCTGAGAGCGTCTTCCGCTTATGTGTCTCCATGGAGACGCATAGCTCAGCCAATCAGGGCTGAGCTATGCGTCTCCATGGAGACGCATCACCCAATCACGCTCTCAGCCTGTGTCGCGCTGGGACAACGCGACAGAAGCTGTTAGCTGCATCGGAGAAAGCCGGTTGTCCCCGCTGTCAGTGCAGGGGTAGCCAGCTCTGCAGAAGGGAGACCAGCGTTGGATCCTGGATCGGTAAGTATGTGGGTGTAAAAGTGAGGTGTGGGTGTATGTAATAAAGTTATACTTCTCTGTGTGTGTTTTCTTTTAACATTCTTTTTACAGGTGGACTACAAGTCCCAGCGGGCCCATTAATGCCCCGCATGCTGGGACTTGTGGTTCTCGAAGTCCCAGCCTGCAGGGGAGGTCTGCTGGTACTTGCAGTTCTCCTGTATAAAGCAATGTTAGGATTGAAAGATTTTACCCCATCAGGCTGGCGTCCACTGGCCAGGGATGCCGGTGACAGCCCATGGCTTCAGCCCTGGACAGGTGAAGCCTGGGGGGGGACCCCTTTATTGGGGGGGTCCCCACTCCTCCAGATACCCCGTCCAAGGCTGACCAGCCACGGTGCTCATGGTACGGCCGGGGGACCTTATTTAAAAAGTGTTCCCCGGCTGTGGCATGACACTGCGGGCTGTTGGAGCCCGGTGCTGGTTTCAAAATACGGGGGACCCCCAGATTTTTTGTCCCCCGTATTTTTGGAACCAGGACCGGTCCAAGAGTCCGGGGCTGGTTTCAGAAATACGGGGGACCCCTACGCTTTTTGTCCCCCGTATTTTTGGAACCAGGTACTGCTCAATGAGCCCGGGGCTGGTTATGCTCAGGAAAGGGGACCCCACGCAATTTAAAAATAAAAATAAAAAAATAACACATTTTTTACCACAGAACCCTGCACAGATCTCAATGATCTGTGCAGGGTTTTGGCCAACTCGCATATCAGAACCTGGTCTGATTTTTTGGCGAATTTTAGACACATTTCCCAAATTCGCATCTCATTAAATATGCGATTTGTATACTTTTCAATGGGAAAACATCTGGATGCGACTTCCGGCGCGGCAAAATCTGAGATTTTTGCCGTTTTTCGCATCTCATTAAATATGCGAAAACAAGATTTCGCCAAAAAACACACATCTCATCCCATAGAATGTCACCCTACATCTCTTTCTCACACATGCATAAACACAGAAGGTAGCAGCTAGCTTTCGAAGCTTTTGCTTCAAGAGGGCTTACAAGTAATCAGATAAGTCATTACTGTACAAAAGAAACTAACAAGCTCTGGGGAAACCATGTATTTGCTTTATTATCCAACTATTGAACCAATTAGGCTTCAAGAAAAACATCTATTTCCACAATAATCCAACTACGGCTCTCAATGAACCAATCACTTCCCTAGTTAAGCTCCATGATAACTTGCGTACACATCACTGTCTACAGATCTCTTCCAGTATCAGTAAATATCCAGAACGTGGAGCCGCGCCTGCATAAGGTGACTGCAGTCTGTGTCCAGGCCATACAGTATAAGTAGTAGTACAGGGTATACTGCAACATTCACATTGGAACATCTATTCATTCATTTCATCATTCACATCAGTCTATTGGGATCTCTAATGCATTGTATATCTCTACAAATGAATGTTTTTACAGCATGCGCATTTAGATGAGATGGCAATCTTATTATAGCAGCAGAGGTAACAATAACCCATTAAGTAATTGAATTAATCCTGCATTATGCCAAAAGTGTATAGAGATGCAATACAAGTATGAGCTCATTTTCCTTCTGCGTTTGCATGTACCAGAGCCATTAGTTCAGCCACCTGTGGTAAGTTGACAGAAGGTAAGTGATTGCTTCTATGACTTCATGCAGAAAATATATAGTGAATCCTGACAACCACAAGGATTGTCACTAAAAAAGGAAAATTCAAAACGATTTCTACTCTAATTAAAAACGGAGCAAGACTTATATGGATCATAAAATCATTTTTTTATGTATATAGAATGATTCATGTATTTAATATACTTATTACACAACATTAAGAATTATACATTCAATATATTAATTTTAATAAGTAATGCACCATACATTTATAAATTAGGTAGATCAGGTATAAAAAAGCTTTAAAATGATGCTGGAAGCTTCTAAAAATACTATATCATGTGGATCATGGAGAGCCACTGGCCAGATATTGTACAGGTTGAGTGTCCCTTATCCAAAATGCTCGGGACCAGAAGAATTTTGGATAACAGATTATTCCGTATTTCAGAATATTTTTATATTTCAATTATGTATATTGAGATATCTTGCATTTATGTTGTATAATCACATCAAACACATGAAATACACACAAATATATTTTATTTGTGCATAAAACAAGGTTTCAAAATCTGATCAAAGTTTTTGTACTATCTCAGGTACTGAATTTGAATGCCAAGCAATCATTTTCTTGCAGAGAGTTAGCGCCAGTTACAGATGTCCCCAGTAGTGCATTTTCCACTTTATGGAATGTATGGTTTTCGGAATAATTTGGATAGCAGATATTTGGATAAGAGATACTCAACCTGTATATCCAATGAGTAATTAGCCTCATCGTTACCTTATCTCCGCTGTGGGAGACGTACAATGTCAGTGGCTCCCCGTAATCCACAACGGTATGGGTCATTGGTCCTACCCTATTTAAGTCCCCATGCAATGGGTCGACACCTGAAATGGGTCAACGCAAGCATTAGGTCGACAGCCAAAATGTCAACATGGGTTTTTCATGGTTTTTTTTGTCCTGAATGTCGACATAGTTCACATGGACACCGTCAAAGTGTACTGCTGCACTCGCCATGCTTCGGGCACACTATTCTGTTCTCCTACCATGCCCTTGTGGATGGTTGGGCATGATGGTTGGATAGAAAGTCATTACTATAAACACGAGCAGATGGGGAAAACAGTCCAGGTTTTAAGTATATCCTTAGCTCAGCACAGATGGTTAAATCAAATTGACTGAGGTATCACTTAAGTCACTTGTGGCCAACCATGGATATACTGAAAACCTAAACCAGGCTTTCCCAACCACAGTCCTCAAGGCTCACCAACAGTGCAGGTTTTAGTGATATCCAGGCTTGAGCACAGGTGACTTAATTAGTACCTGAGTGATTCTGATTAAACCATCTGTGCTGAAATCTGGATATCACTAAAACCTGCACTGTTGGTGTTCCTTGAGGACGGTGGTTGAGAATGCCTAGCCTCAACTGTTGGGGTCCTTGATGTCTGCATTTGAGAACCTGTGATCTAGAGTAATGGCCAGTGGTTTGTATACAATGAAAGGGTTCAGTGATAACAATAAATGAGATATGGGATTTAAAACCGAATGATTTTTTCTGTGGAAAGTAAAATAAAGTTATACTTGGACAGCCTTCTGCAGCATTAAAATGCTTTTGTCTGATGGACTTATAAGAGAGCTTCTGATTGGAGAGCAACAGCTGTATGCAGTGATCCTCAAGTGACTTGAACCTTAAACTCCACAGTACTAAGTTATTGACAGGGGTGTAAGTTCATTCCAGGTGCCTGGTGGCTAATTTGATGACAGCCCATCCTCTTCAATTTAACCACCCCTTTTCAATCTCTCAAGGCAGACCCTATCTCCTCCAGTAGAGAAGCCAATCCTGGGGCATTTTCCCTAATAAAAAAAACGCCCTGACCTCCCCGCATATTTACTTAAATGAGTGTGTGCGGACTGTGCAGCATGACCTCTGACCACGTCATGCTGAGCAGTGCCTCACAGCTGGGGATGGGAGATGCCGGGCACCTTCTGAGCAGATTCTCAGACGTTGCCCAGCATTAGACTCAGCATGCGCAGTCTAATCCTGGGATTGGAAACTCCAATCCCGGGATTGAAATCCCGGCAATTTTGTGGCCAAATCCCACTTATCCCAATCCTGGGATTGGCCACTCTATCCCGAGGCAGCATCCTTTTTTCTTTCCAGCTGGCTACTTTTTTCCCAGCTAACCATTTTCTGTCTCTCCAGCCAGCCCATATCTCTAACAATCTTCCTGTCTCTCTAGCGAGAACCCTTCTTTTTTAACTATCCAGCCCTCTCTTCCCAGCCATCACCCTTTTATCCCTCCAGGGAGCCCATCTCCAAAGCCAAAACCTTTCTGGCTCTTAAGCCAGCAACCTTTTGTCTTCATAACCATCACCTTTCTATCTCTCTAGAAATCACCATTCTGTCTCTTCAGCCAGCCCATCTCCCAGCCAACACCATTCTGTCTCTTTAGCCCATCCTGCCTCCCCAGCCAACACCATTCTGTTTCTCCATCCAATCTGTCTCACCAGCTTCCTTCTTTTGCTCCATCCAGCATTCTTTTGTCTATCCAGCCATTCTGTCTTCTCAACAGTGCAAAGTTATGCTAATGAGGATACCACATAAGCATAAAAAGCAGCGCTGGACAGGTTTTTTAGTAAAAAATAACAAATTTTAATACACAACCATAAAATAATTCACACAATCATTAAAAGGCACAAAAAGTTAACTGATTAAATCGGCCTGAGATGTTGAGTGGCCACATCAATATGGTGGGCCTAGGGACATATATTTATAGCCATAATTTGCCAAATCTGGATGGAGGAATAAGGGGTATCTCCGGAGGGGATTATAATTACCAAGATGGTCGCCACAAGTGGGATAGAAGATTATCCTTGGATGTGATGCGGTCCAATGCACTCCATGTGAAGATTAAGCAAACAGCTTATTAGGTATATTGCAGTTCCTCTGACAGAAAAAGTCCACCTTGTAAATAAAATAGCGTCCTCCTCATGTATAGTGGATCCTAGACTGGTCCCCAAAGGCAATCCTCAGGTCAATGATATGATATGATATCAAAGATAGGTAGGGATCTCTTGTTTTGTAGGGAGCAGCCAGCCCATAGCACAGAGACAAGAGGAGAGCAGAGTCTGAATTAAGTGCAATATGGCTAGAGCGGAGCTGGAGGTTCTTGAGCTACTCAAATATACATTGCTGCTCAGACCTCAGGAGGGATGCAAGAGGAAATACTCTGCTTGGGCATAACAGCCTGCTCAATCGAATAGCTCCAGCATTATACAAATCTTGCTGAATTTAATTGGACCCTTTGTGACAGTAGGTTCTAACAGCTTTAACATGTGAAAAGAGAGGCTATGCTCTGATTGCGCAAAGGTTTATTAATGGAATAATATCCCAGAATACTCTGCATGCATTAGGCAAACATAAAGAATAATGTTGCCTTTAGAAATGTCAGTATAATCTGTGTTAACCTGATAACCTCCACTCTGTGATGCATGTAGATGTTCCTACCACAAAGTTTGCATAGAATCATCTTTTTTTCCCCTGTGCATGCAATACCTGTGTAATTACTCCCAAATTGCATCAACCCTAATTGTTCCATGTTTACATGAAAACAAATTAAACTACTGTAAATCTGGATACAACCTATTTGCTAATTAAAAAATTGAATGATGCCAATCTATTGTATGCAGCATTTATAATTCATATAACATATTTGTCGAAACCTCACAACATTCATTCTGAATTTCAAAGGTGCTGCGCCAAGCATGAGCGAAACGCTAGAGACTGGATTCTGTAATTATCATCTGAAAAGCTGAGAGAGAATGGTGCTGTCCTGGGGAATGCCAGCTTTGCTTTACAGACACAAACAAAATCTATTAACCTCTTCACAACGGGATGGAACTTCCAAGTGGGCAACATAAATGTCTTTGTCAGACAAGGTTTCCAGTATGAAGTAGTGTAATGGATTTCAGCATGCATAGCACAATAGTAGCCTCTTTGGGAAACAACATTAAAGCAGCTGCCAGATATTTAGAACTGAAATTTGCTAACCAGGAGAATCTCGGCTACTCGAGTGTGCAAATCTCATTGGTTGGTTTTGAAACTACCAGGGGGTGGCTGGAAAACTGTAACCTCAACACTGAAGAATCAGAAACACCGATACAGGTATTGCATACTGGCCTCCATTTTTTACCTCTGCAGCTTACTGGCGCTTGCATGGAAGAACAAAGGGCCCCATTTCTGCCATTAGGAAAAAATGAGGCAACTGCACAGTGTGTTGGGATTGGGGAGGGACCCCTAAAGTACCTGGGCCTGGAGCCACTTTCTACAGCCCTGAGCACAGTAGCAGAGAAAGCAAGCTGGAGGCAACTTTAAACCTGTGAAAAATGCTCCAATCTTCTGGGGACAGTACTTCCTCATCTTTGCGGCCACCGCTATGCCAGTTATGTTAGCAGCACCATTGTCCCGTCGCAGGCTCGCTTCACTCGCCACACTTCAGGCTCGGTGGCTCGCTTCGCTTAGCTTGCCACAACTTTACTAAAGGTAATAGATGGTAGCATGGACCCAGGGTGGTGGTGCGCAAAGATTCCTGACCTGATACTGCTTTTTTTTTCATCTCAAGGCCCATTTGAACATTTTCTCTGTAGCGTAAGTGGTGGTTGCAAAGATGAGGAAATACCCTAGGGACTTACTGAAAACATGGCAGGTTTTTCTTTCAATTCGTGAAAAATTGTTGATTTTGTGTCGTTTGCTCTATATAAAGCAGGGATTTGTGCTTAGATGAGGATTTAGTTTGAGAAATGTGGTTTTGATGAGTGGTTCATTGCAAGTTTATAAAGTTTTGTCTGTGTTAGAGTGATTTTTGTTTAATTTTAAGGTTTTTTTTCTCTTACTCCCTTGTCTATATTGTCTTATTTGTATCTGAGTGGTATGTGTTTGTATGTTTGGCTTTTAGTTTAAGTGTTCTGTGTCTTGTCTGTTTTCAATGTTACAGTATGTGTGATGGAGAGTGGAAAGAGGGGAATAGGGACAGTAAGGAGGAGCAGGACGATAGATGGATGTGGAGAGGAAGGTGAGGCAGCAGTCAGCAAGTCAGTCTGCACCAGGGGAAAGTAAAAGCAGAGCCATTATCTGCACAAATTAGGAGAAATGTGCCCTGGTGTCTGCCAAAACTTCCCTGCCTAGAAAGGAACGTTTATGGTAAGGCAGTTAATACTATGATACAAGTTCTCAAGAGTGTGGACAATTACCCCCAAAATTTTTGGGACATTAAAAGAGGTTTGAAAGAAAGAGGGCAAAGAGAAGACCAGCTGCATAGACAGGAGGTGGCACACCCTTATAGATGGATTATGCCTCCTGAGGAAAACGTCCAACAATAAAAACTTAATATTAAACATATGGACAAACCCGAGAAAAAAGAAATAAAAATCACAAGTGACAGTACAGGCGCTTAGGGGGTGGGTAGTTGTGCCAGCTGCTCACACAAAGGGAAGGTCAGTCCCCAGAAAAGGTATTGAGAAGGGAAGCGCTCCACAACCCTTTTTTCCTTTCTCAATATTGACAAACAACAAGCATCATCTGTGTCTAGTTAGGGGATGCGGTCATTTTGCCGGCGGTTGGAATCCTGGCGGTCTAAATACCGACGCCGGAATCCCGACCGCCGCAATGCCGGCACTTTGAGAATAAAATAGTGAATAAAATAGTGTGCCAAGCGTAGCGATCCTGAAAGGTGAATTCATGTATTTTTTTTCCTTCAAACATCCAGTACCAGCCACCACCAAAAACACAGCAGGATAATAAAAAAACATCAGCCGGTTATCGATAGAATGCGCATAGGTACGGCTAGCATGCACGACGCCTGCTAGCCTACAAATGCTGCTACTTTTTTCCTTCGCTAGCCGTTCACAAGGTGATTGACAGGATGTTGTCATCTGGGGATATTAACTGGACATTTAGTGGGAGTGCAAAGAAAAATGACAGGAAAAACACTTGGCGTGCCTAGAAAAATTCAGAAGTGTCCAAGCATTATATAGGAGGGTGTGATGTCAGCTTCTGGCCGGATATGCCGGTTTTCATCGCAGCCACCGAGGAAGTCCCTGGCTACTTCTAGCTTGCGATGACTGGTGCCCAGTGGAAAAATCATTTGACAATGACAGTCTAATTAATGGTGTTGGACATTTTTGCTTGTTGCAAATTCTTCGCTAGCCATGCACATCAATCTGTACAGTGCGCACATTAATTTGCAAAGCCGACATTGTCTACCAGTTTGATGGCCACTGCTAATTCGCTCAGCAGCGGTCAGGTCTGAATCGGGCCCACTATGTGCTTACCCCTAATCCAGAAGACACTCCTTTGAAAGAAACATTGAGAGAGTATGTGGCATAATACAATGAGTAACATACCCATCCACAGGCAGCCCACCTGGCACAATCACAAGCAGCCCACCAGGTACAGGTACAACCACAAGCAGCCCACCAGGCACAAACACAAGCAACCCACCAGGCACAAACACAAGCAGCCCACCAGCCACAAACACAAGCAGACAATAGCTAACCAAGATTCAGGAATATGTTACTGAAGCTTTTAGGACTTTCATCATTTCCAATTTCCAGAACCATTGTGATTCCATTTCCAATTACCATCTGGATGGGTTGGCATAGTGCACTGTGAAACAAGCTGTATCCAATGGGATGCCACACTAATTGTCGTCGTGATTTTTTCTTTTAAAATGTGTGCGCTGTATAAATACATTGTTATATTTTGTTCCAACAGTGTTGCACGAGTACTGAGCATAAAGCACCTAATTAGTCCCTACAGTGATTGAAATAACAATAAAAGATCATCATATCACTAGGATGGAACTTGAACCACAGCGTAAATAACTGACTTTTTTTCTTGGATCCTTATTTTATCATGAACTTATTTATTCAGAGTGTTTTCTATCCCAAGCAAAACCTATTAGCACCATTTTGAGGTCATCTACCTTTCATTTGTTCAGCATTGATTGTAAAGTGGTAAAATTCCCTGGGTTCCTACTCTGCTTCTTTTTGGAATATCTCCGCACAATCTTGTCATTCGCACTTGTACATTTCCTTACCCTTGAGTACAAAGGGAATTTGTCAAAATAGGTGTGAAAATTGACATGTAAATCTTTTTATTAACACTTTGAGTGTCAACGTTGCTGTGAGTGATCCTCAAATACCCGTTAAAAACTCACAGCGACCGTTCTTTTTTGAGTGCTATATTTGACTAAACTTCTATTAATTGACTCGGCTGTATTTGTATTTATTTATACTAAAAGAACAGTGGCTGTAAGCGACGATGTCATTATTTTTCATATTTTTAGGATCTCTCACAGCAACGTTGGCAATCAAAGGGTTAAACAATAAATCCTTTACCACATAACTCTTTTTACAATTGTACTCATCAAAAAAAGGAACTTTTGGTACTTATGTAGTATCTGGGCGTCCGATTTTGTGATTGTATGCCTTACCTTAAGGCATACAATCAGATGCGATGCGATTTTGCATAGGATTCAATGTTAAGAAGGTCCTGTTCATTTCCCCACTATCCAAGTGGGCATAGAGTTAATTTTTTATATAGCGTGGCGAGCGCAGCGAGCCACCGAGCCCGAAGCGTGGCGAGTGAAGCGAGCCCCGCGTGGGGACGCATATTTCTTAAAAAGTATTCTGTGTCCGCTCGCCACGCTTCGGGCTCGGTGGCTCGCTACGCTCGCCACAGGTTTATATCCAACTCCATGCCCACTTGGATAGTGGGGAAAGAAAAAGGACCCCTTTTTCCCATTGAATTCTATGTTAAAATGGACTCAGACCATTTTAACATTGAATCCTATGGAAAAATCTTGACCATCGCATCGCATACGATTTGGTCGCATGCGATGCGATCCGATTTCTAAATCGGACGCCCAGATACTACATAAGTACCGAACTTTTGTGCTAATATGGATGTGTTACCTCCCTTTATCCATGTTCATACATACACTGGGATGATGTTTTGTTATTTCTTGCAGTCTTCTTTTTCCCCCAGACACCACCACAGTACTGAAAATGTGTAAAGCTGGATCAGCAGCGTTGTTTTCAATGTTTGAGATCTGACTGACTCAGTCTCCATTTTGTTTTTGGATGCCATTTCCTTCCAATGCATGCTCCAGTATTGTATTTTAGGCACAGGCATTTAAGTTTACCTGCAGAATTGCCTCTCACGGCTTACAGCATGAAATAATGCATTACTTGGACCCATGACGAAATAAGCTGCTACACTACAGAAAAAACAAGCTACTAACTTTTAGGCTAATGGTCAGGGAGGCATAATAATAATATAACTAGAACCAATTCAATAAGTCTTTACCCAAAGCAAGATTTATTTTCTTTTGCATTTAAATTGAGAGCATTCAAAGTTTACTTGTACGGAACGGAGAGTTAATAATACTTAAAATCGGAAGATATTGGAATTTACATGAAGCAGCAAGATTGAAGGTCAGAAAATGATAACTGATTAAATGTTGGGATATGCAAAGTTTGTCCCATACTTTGATAGTAAATCGTATAGTTGGGATCGCACAGACTGAGGCTGGTCTAAGCCATACTATCCCGTCAACTTGTCCCTCCTGAAGTATAGAGCTTTTTTGGTCCAACCACCTCCTACATCCGGGTCAGAATGCCATGAGTTTATCTGATTTAGTTGAGCAGCGTGAATGATGCACCACAAGTCCAAGGCCTCCTTCAGGTAAAGATTTGGCAAGAGATAGATCTGCAAATATGAGGTTTACGATGTCCCCAGACAAAACGGTTACAAAAAGGTTGCGTGAAATCTAAAGCTGAATTTAGTACAGGAAGTCTGGAACAAATATAGTAACCGTGGGAGGAGATTCATGTTAATTGTATTGATCCTGCCAAATCATGAAATAAAAAGGGATTAATTGCTATTGTGCTAGATCTTTAACCAAGGTATGGAACAATGGGGAGTAGGTAAACTGGTATATAAGAGAGTAAGACTTGGTAATAGAGATGGCAAGATGTTGGATATCCATAGGGCGCCATGTAAAGGGGAATGAGGTAGTTTGCATTCCCCCGCAGCTATAGTCCATGCTGAGAGCCATAGCTTCAGACTTTCAGACAGAGCGATTCATTCTGTATGCCGAAGGGGGTCCATACTTCTGCAACTCCAACTGTAAATTAGAAAGAGACACTAAGGGGTTGGACAGAGTGAGAAGTATATAGTCTGCAAAAGACACTTTATATTGAGTCTTCCCCCACTTCAATGCCACTGATATCTAAATTATTTAATTCTAGCTGCCAATCATTCAATACAAAGAGAACAGGGTAGAGGTGGCAACCCTGCCTCTTCCCATTTACTAGAGCAAAACATGTGGGGTGACATTTAATAGGAGTCGATTTGTGTTTTTTTGTGAACACAGGCTGAGAGCGTGATTGGGCGATGTGTCTCCATGGAGACGCATAGTTTAGCCCTGATTGGCTAAGCTATGAGTTTCCATGGAGACGCATAAAGCCCAAGACGCTCTCAGCCTGTGTAGCGTAGGGAATCAGCGCTACACAGTCTGTTATCTGCACGGGAGAAAGACTGTTCAGCGGCTGACAGTGCGGGCTGAGCCGTCTATGCAGGAGGGAGACAAGCGCTGGATCCTGGATCGGTAAGTATGTGGGTGTAAAAGTGAGGTGTGTGTATGTGTATGTAATAAAGTTATACTTCTCTGTGTGTGTGTGTTTTCTTTTAACATTCTTTTTACAGGTGGACTTTAGACCTCCAGGCGGGCCCATTAATGACCCGCATGCTGGGACTTGTGGTTCTCCAAGTCCCAGCCTGCGGGGGAGGTCTGCTGGCACTTGTAGTTCTCCTGTATAAAGCAATGTTAGGATTGAAAGATTTAATCCTATCAGGCCGGCGTCCACTGGCCAGGGACGCCGGTGACAGCCCCGGGCTTCAGCCCTGGACGGATGAAACCTGGGGGGGGACCCCTTTATTGGGGGGGTCCCCACTCCTCCAAGTACCCTGTCCAAGGCTGACCAGCCACGGTGCTCATGGTACGGCCGGGGGACCTTATGTAAAAAGTGTCCCCCGGCTGTGGCATGACACTGCGGGCTGTTGGAGCCCGGTGCTGGTTTCAAAATGTCCCCCGTATTTTTGGAACCAGGACCGGTCCAAGAGTCCGGGGCTGTTTCAGAAATACGGGGGACCCCTACGCTTTTTGGCCCCCGTATTTTTGGAACCAGGTCCGGCTCAATGAGCCCAGGGCTGGTTATGCACATTACCTCAAATTCGCACATTTTCATGCCTAAAATTCGCACATTATCGCACTAAATCGCACTTTTCTTGCCGGAACACGCACCTCATTAAATATGCGAATCCGCTGCAAAGATGTGATTTTAAAAAAGTGCGATAATGGGCGAAAAACTGAAGTGCGAAAAACTCTCATTCCATTAAATGTCACAATGTGCAAACCATTTGTCATAACAGTTTAAGATGGGTAAGAATAAAGAGCTTTAATGGCCTTTAAAAAATTGCCAAAAATACCCGAGGACAGTGTAGCAAACATACAGTGTGTCCAAAAGAAGCGGTCATATGCTTTTTCTGCATCCAAGGACAAAACAAATGAGTGAGTCTTCTCAGCATTAATGTAATGGGTCAAATCTATGGTACGTCTGGTATTATCAGATGCCTACAGTTGAAATTTGTGGTGTGAATGACAATAATAGGCCATTGTGAACCCACCAGGGCCGGGAGCCTTTGATGGGTTTTGTGTTTTAAGAGGGGAAGCAAACTCCTCCTCTGTGATAGCCACCCCAGGGCATGAGCTGTAATCTCAGAAATAATAGGGAGAGCACAAAAATCCAGGTATTGCTGGATTCCTTGGGTGTGAGAGTAAGCATCTGATGGAGTTGACAAATTATAGAGAGTAACATAGGAATGGGCAAACATACCATTGATTTCTTTGGGATTATATACTATATTCCCTGAGGAATCTCTAAGGGAAGAAATGAAAGTGGATAAATCAATGGGGGCAGGCGGAGTGTATCCAAGGATACTAAAAGAACTAAAAGATGTGTTGGTAGCGCCATTAACAGATTTATTCAACCAGTCACTAGATACAGGTGCAGTTCCAGAGGACTGGAGAAAAGCAAATGTAGTTCCACTGCACAAAAGTGGAAGCAAAGAAGAAGCAAGTAACTACAGACCAGTGAGCCTTACATCAGTAGTAGGGAAAATAATGGAAACACTATTAAAAGAAAGAATAGTGGAATCTTAAATTAAACAACTTACAGGATCCAAAACAGCATGGTTTTACTGCAGGGAGATCATGCCAAACAAGTCTTATTGACTTTTTTGACTCCGTGACCAAAATACTAGATGAAGGGGGGCTGTAGATGTGGCATATCTAGACTTTAGTAAGGCATTTGACACTGTCCCACATCGCAGGCTGCTAAATAAACTTGAAAGTGTGGGATTGGATTATAAAACAATTAAATGGATAAGAACCTGGTTGCAGGATAGGAAACAGACAGTTGTAGTAAATGGAGTGCATTCTATGGAGGGACATGTTACCAGTGGAGTACCCCAGGGATCTGTACTTGGACCAGTGCTCTTTAATATCTTTGTTAGTGACATTGCAAATGGTATTGAAGGGAAAGTATGCCTTTTTGCAGATGACACAAAGATATGCAACAGAGTAGACACAGCAGGAGGGGTAAATCAAATGACTGATGATCTAAGTAAACTTGAGAATTGGTCAAGGGAATGGCAACTACAGTTTAATGCTAAAAGATGCAAAATTATGCACTTGGGACTCAAAAACCCAAAGGCTCAATATAGTATCAAGGGTACTATAATGGAAACTACTGAGGAAGAGAGGGATCTAGGAGTCACTATTTCAAGTGACTTAAAGGCAGGGAGGCAATGTAACAAAGCAATGAGGAAGGCTAGTCATATGCTTGGTTGCATAGGGAGAGGAATCAGTAGCAGAAAAAAGACGTAATAATGCCACTTTATAGGTCATTGGTACGACCTCATCTGGAATACTGTGTCCAGTTCTGGAGACCATATCTTCAGAAGGATATAAATACATTGGAGTGTGTACAAAGAAGGGCAACTAAAATGGTTCATGGCCTACATCACAAAAAACTTACCTGGATAGACTAAAAGATCTTAACATGTATAGTTTGGAGCAGAGAAGGGAAAGGGGGGACATGATAGAAATCTTCAAATATATCAAGGGTTTTAACATAGTACAGGTGGGAAATTTTCTTCAAAGGAAAACAAGTAATAAAACACGAGGACATGCACTGAAACTGGAGGGAGGTAGGTTCAGGGGAAATGTTAGAAAGAATTACTTCACAGAAAGGGTAGTGGATAAGTGGAATAGCCTCCCATCAGAGGTGGTAGAGGCTAAGACAGTAGAACAATTTAAACATGCTTGGGATAGGCATATGAATATCCTTACAAATAAATAAGGGTTGAGTTTACCTGAAGGGTAAAAAAAGGGGCAGACTAGATGGGCCAAATGGTTCTTATCTGCCATCAAATTCTATGTTTCTATAAAAAAACCTGTGAGGCCTTTTTAGATCTAAGTCTACAGGCTTTATCACTCTTGTTATAAAATGTTTGATTTACCCATCAGAGGCCCATCACAGCACGTTCAGCTAAAAGGGCTTGTAGCGCTGGCTGCTTTTGGGAGAGTTGAGAGGCAATAGTAGAGTTTGAAGAGTAAATCAGCGCCTCTTGGGATTTTTTGCAACAGGATCGCAGGCATGGCCAAACTATGGCCCTCCAGCTGTTGTGAAACTATAAGTCCCATCATGCCTTGCCACAGTTTTGCTATTGGGGAATGCTAAAACTATGGCAAGGCATGCTGCGATGTGTAGTTTCACAACAGCTGGAGGGCCAAAGTTTGGCCATGCCTGCTTTGAGCATAGTTTAATGAGCCCCCCAAACTGTAGGAAAGGGTTATCCTGTTACATGGAGTTATTCTGAAAGGACAGTACATCCGGAATGTATTCACAGCGTTTCATTTTTAACACATTCCAAAATCAAATTAATTCATTTTTCCCTCAAAATTTTACACACAATACCCCAATAATAACAATGTGAAAAATGGTATCTTTAAATGTTTGCAAATTTATTTAAAAAAAAAGACATTAAGAAATCACATGTACATACAGGATTGTCTCGGGCACAAATCTGGGGAACGGTACAAAAAAAGATCTGCTGCTTTGAAGGTCCCAATAAGCAAAGTGGCCTCCATCATCCATAATGAGACACATTCGGAACCACTGGGGCTCTTCCTAGAGCTGGCAATCGGGGGAGGAGGACCCTAGCCAGGGATGTTGTCAAGAACCCAAAGGTCACTCTGCCAACTACGGAATTCCTTTGAGGAGAGAGAAGATCCTTCTCAGCACAAATCCACCAATCAGGCCTGTATGGTAGATGAAAGCCACTCCTTAGCAAAAAAAGCACTTGGCAGCCCGCCTGGAGTTTGCCAAAATGCACCTGAAGGACACTGAGACCATGAGAAACAAAATTCTCTGGTAGGATGAGACAAATATTAAATTATTTGGTGTAAATGCCAGGTGACATGTTTGAAAGAAACCAGGCACTGCTCATCACCAGGCCAATACCATCCCTACAAGTGAAGCATGGTGGTTACAGTAGCATCATGCTGTGGCAATAACTAGGAGACTAATCAGGATAGAGGGAAAGATGAATGCAGCATTGCACAGAGACAGGATGAAAACTCATGTGCTCATGACCTTAGACCGGGGCGACGGTTCATTTTAAAGCAGGACAATGACCCTAAGCACACAGCCAAGATATTAAAGGAGTGGCTTCAGGACAACTCTGTGAATGTCCTTGAGTGATCCAGCCAGAGCCCAGACTTGTATCCGATTGAACATCTCTGTACAGATCTGAAAATGGCTGTGCATCGACGCTTCCCATATGACTGGATGGAGTTTGTGAGGTGCTGCCAAGAGGAATTGATGAAACTGCTCAAACATAGGTGTGCCAAGCTTGTGACATCTTATTCATAAAGACTTGAGAAGTTGAAACGTTTTTACATTATCACTATGTGTATCGAATTTTGAGCGGAAACCTAATTTATTCCATTTTGGAATAAGGCTGTAGCATAACACATTTGTGATCACTAGGTGATTAATCGCGCCCTACGGGCGCTCTTCACACCGGCGTAAGGGGCTACGCCCCTTAATTTGTGAACATTTGTATTGTGAGAAATATGGTTAGAATTGTATGAAAGATGCCCTGTATTGCAGCTTCTGGCAGTGGGTGAGGGTCCAGCGTGGCAGCACAGGAGTACCGGACGGTGGCCCTGAGTCAGTGTCTCCTCCTACTGGGTGGGAGTTAGGGTGCATGAGAGCAGGAGGCTGGGATATGAGGCATGATAGGGTTATGTGGGCAACACAGCGTCAGCGATTACCCAGTGGTGGAAGTTACGGTTCAGGAGAGCAGGAAGCTGGGTAGTGATAGGGGTGTGTGGGCATACGGGGGACTAAAGAGGGTGGTGGACACTGTGCAGCTTCTGCCAGTGGGTGAGGGTCCAGCGTGGCAGCACAGAAATACAGGAGTCAGTGTCTCCTCCGACTGGGTGGGAGTTAGGGTGCATGAGAGCAGGAGGCTGGGCGGTAAAGCATGATAGGGGAATGTGGGCAACACAGGGTGAGCGGGTCTCCACTGGCGGAAGTTACGGGGCAGGAGAACAGGAGGCAGGGCAGTGTCCTCACACATTGATGGCAAAAGTATTCAACATCGGCCATAAACCATCGATTATTTGAAAATCATTGATGGTCGATGGGCATCCCTAGAACTGGAGGAGGGTGGGGGACAGTATGCAGCTCCCGGCAGTGGGTGAGCGTCTCCTCCCACTGGGAGGGAGTGAGCGTGCATGAGAGCAGGAGGCTGTATAATAGTGGTATGTGGGCAAGACATTGATAAAAGTTGTGGCGCTGGTGCAGAGGGCAGTGGGGAAACCTGCAGTGCGACAGCCAGGGCCGGATTTCCCACCTAGGGGCGGTACCTGCTTGTGGTGGTACAGGATCCCCCATTGTCACGGGGGTACGTGAAATGCGGGAGCGGGGGCCACGGTGGTCCGCTGGGGGGTGGAATTGCCGGAATGGGGTCTGGGGGGTCTGCAAATTGCGGGAGGGGGGGTGGTGTGTGGGGATCCGCGGTTAGCGGGAGGGGGGGGTCCGCAAATCGTGGGCGCTTGAATCGTGGGAAGGGGGGTCCGCAAATTGCGGGAGGGGGGTTGTCGGGGTTAGTGAATTGCGGGAGGGGGGGTTGCGGAGGTCCGTGAATTGCGGGAGGGGCGTGTGGGGTGCCGTGAGTTAAGGGGGGGTGGTGCGGGGGTCCGTGAATCACGGGAGGGGTCATGAATCGCAGGAGGGGGGGGTCGTGGGGGGGCTGCGAATCGCAGGAGATGGGGTGTGGGGGGTTGCCGTGAATTGCATGAGGGGGGCGTGAATCAAGGGAGGGTGGGCGCAGGGGGGTGGTGCGGGGGTCCGTGAATCGCGGGAGGGGGCATGAATCGCGGGAGGGGGGGTCGTGGGGGGGTTCCGAATCGCAGGAAGGGGGGTATGGGGGGTGCCGTGAATTGCGTGAGGGGGGCATGAATCGCGGGAGGGGGGGTCCCCGAATGTGTGAATTACGGGGCGGTCGCAAATCGCGAGAGGTGCCAAGGGGGCCCGCAAATCGCGGGAGGGGGGCGCTACGGGGGGTTTCGTGAATCGCGGGAGGGGGGGTCGTGGGGGGTTGCGAATCGCAGGAAGGGGGGTGTGGGGGGTGCCGTGAATTGCGTGAGGGGGGCATGAATCGTGGGAGGTGGGGTCCCCGAATGTGTGAATTAGGGGGCGGTCGCAAATCGCGAGAAGTGCCGAGGGGGCCCGCAAATCGCGGGAGGGGGGCGCTACGGGGGGTTCCGTGAATCGCAGGAGGGGGCGGCGCGAATTGCGGGAGGGGGGTCGCAAATCACAGTAGGGGGGGGGTGCCGTGAAATGCGGGAGCGGGGGCCACGGTGGTCCGCTGGGGGGTGGAATTGCCGGAAGGGGGTCTGGGGGGTGTGCAAATTGCGGGAGGGGGGGTGGTGTGTGGGGATACGCGGTTAGCGGGAGGGGGGGGTCCGCAAATCGTGGGCGCTTGAATCGTGGGAAGGGGGGTCCGCAAATTGCGGGAGGGGGGTTGTCGGGGTTAGTGAATTGCGGGAGGGGGGGTTGCGGAGGTCCGTGAATTGCGGGAGGGGCGCGTGGGGTGCCGTGAGTTAAGGGGGGGTGGTGCGGGGGTCCGTGAATCACGGGAGGGGTCATGAATCGCAGGAGGGGGGGGTCGTGGGGGGGCTGCGAATCGCAGGAGATGGGGTGTGGGGGGTTGCCGTGAATTGCATGAGGGGGGCGTGAATCAAGGGAGGGTGGGCGCAGGGGGGTGGTGCGGGGGTCCGTGAATCGCGGGAGGGGGCATGAATCGCGGGAGGGGGGGTCGTGGGGGGGTTCCGAATCGCAGGAAGGGGGGTATGGGGGGTGCCGTGAATTGCGTGAGGGGGGCATGAATCGCGGGAGGGGGGGTCCCCGAATGTGTGAATTACGGGGCGGTCGCAAATCGCGAGAGGTGCCAAGGGGGCCCGCAAATCGCGGGAGGGGGGCGCTACGGGGGGTTTCGTGAATCGCGGGAGGGGGGGTCGTGGGGGGTTGCGAATCGCAGGAAGGGGGGTGTGGGGGGTGCCGTGAATTGCGTGAGGGGGGCATGAATCGCGGGAGGTGGGGTCCCCGAATGTGTGAATTAGGGGGCGGTCGCAAATCGCGAGAAGTGCCGAGGGGGCCCGCAAATCGCGGGAGGGGGGCGCTACGGGGGGTTCCGTGAATCGCAGGAGGGGGCGGCGCGAATTGCGGGAGGGGGGTCGCAAATCACAGTAGGGGGGGGGGGTGCCGTGAATCGCGGGAGGGGGGGTCGTGGGGGGCCCTTTTAATGCCGGGAGGGGGGGTCGCAGGGGTCCCGCGAATCGCGGGAGGGGAGGATGCAGGGGTCCTGCGAATCGCGGGAGAGGGCTCACGGGAGGGAGGGGTCGCTGGGGTCCCGCGATTTTCGGGAGGGTCGCGGGGGTCCCGCGTTTCGCGGGAGGGGGTGGTCGCGGAGGTCCAGCGAATCGCGGGAGGGGGTGGTCGGGTCTGGGACGGATATTAGACAGCACTTACATCGACAGCCATTACATCGACACCATTAGTTCGACAGCTCAATAGGTCGACATGGTTTTAGGTCGACATACCATTAGGTCGACATGTCATTATGTCGACAGCTCATTAGGTCGACAGCTCATTAGGCCGACATGTTTTTAGGTCGACACTGCCATTAGGTCGACAGAGTTTATGTCAACAGTCAAAAGGTCGACATGGGTTTTTTCACTGTTTTTTGGCCGAAATGTCGACACAGTCGACATGGACACAGTTTGAAGTGTACCGCAGCCGCTCGCTATGCTTCGGGCACGGTGCCTCGCTGCGCTCGGCACACTATTTTATTCTCCCACCACGCCCTAGTGGATAGTAGGGCATGAAATACCGCCTGTCGGCACATGTCGGCTCAATAAACAGTGAAAAAACCCATGTCGACCTTTTGACTGTCGACATAGACACTGTCGACCTAATGGCAGTGTCGACCTAAAAACATGTCGACCTAATGAGCTGTCGACCTAATGAGCTGTCGACATAATGACATGTCGACCTAATGGTATGTCGACCTAAAACCATGTCGACCTATTGAGCTGTCGAACTAATGGTGTCGATGTAATGGCTGTCGATGTAAGTGCTGTCTAACAATAGTCCGGATACCGGGGTGGTCACGGGGGTCCCGCGAATCGCGGGAGGGGGGGTTCACGGGGGTCCCGCGAATCACGGGAGGGGGGGTCGCGGGGGTCCCGAGACTCGCGGGAGGGTGGAAAGCGGGGGTCCCGCGAATCGCGGGAGTGCGGGGTCCCGCGAATGGTGGGAGGGGGGGGTCACGGGGGTTCCGCAAATCGTAGGAGGGGGGGGGTCGCGGGGGTCCCGCGAATCGCGGGAGGGGGGTCGCGGGGGTCCCGCGATTCGCGCGGGGGTCCCGCGATTCGCGGGAGTCGCAGGGGGGTCCCGCGAATCGCGGGGGGGTCCCGCAAATCGCGGGAGGGGGGGGTCGCGGGGGGGTCCCGGCAGAGGGTAGGGATGTGCAGGAGTAATGGTGGATGGTGGCTGTGGAGTAATGGTGGATGGTGGGCGTGTACTGTAGCCCTGGCTGGGCGGGGGGAGGTGATGTCAAGGGGGTGGAACGTCAGACACATGAAAGTGAAACTGTTCTACACAGGAACGTTCTCCACAGGGGTTGAGTGACAGATCTGGCTAAATATATGAGACAAGCTTTATTTTCTATAGGGCTCTATGTACTAAATAATACTTTGTACTTGCTAGACCCATGGCTTTAAGCTTTAGAGCTCTCCATTTGTTGTAAAACTACACATCCCAGCAATCCATAACACAGTTAAGCATTCCCAAATAGCAACATTGTGGTAGGGCATAACTGAACTTACAGCTTCACAAGAGCTGGAGAGCCACAGATTGATCAGGCCTGTTTAGATTTTCGGGGCCTATTGTTTCAGGGTATTCTGTAAAGAACTTTGTTGAAGGACCAAATGAGGCAAACAAATAGAAGTAGTTCAAGTGATATTAGAAAAGATGCATCAGGCGCTGGATTTAGACAGATCAGGCAGACACAGGGGGTTATTTTGTTTTGGTTCACTCTTTCTGACAAACTCATTCTTAGATGGATAAAACCATGTGCACTGCAGGTGGGGCAGATGAGAGAATTATATTTGGGTGGGGTTTTAATTCAAAGTGAGATCTTTATTGCAGTGTAAAAATAAAGCAGCCAGTATTTTCCCTGCACAGAAACAAAATAACTCACCCAAATCTAATTCTCTCTGCACATTTTACATCTGCCCCCCTGCAATGCACATGGTTTTGCCCAGAATAAGGTCCACAGTGAGCATCACAAAAACAAACAAACCAGGTAATATAAGGGTATGGGGTTTGCAGCATGCAATGACCATAAACAATTTTAGGTCATGGGCACACAGTGGGCAACAGAATAAAGTTCAGCCAAGGTCATAGGAGACAAACCAGACAATTCTGGTTATAACAAAGAAGTAGTCACAGGAATGCAAGTTCATCATGCTAGGTTGGACAGAGATAAAGCTGAAATGGTAGCTTTAAGAATCCTAGGTAATCAATAGTATGTTTAAGCCTTTGAATTGCATGAACAAGGAGTAAGCTAAAGCCCTGTACACACAGTGAGATTTTGGCTAATGGGCAATTTATCACTAAGCAATATCGAGAAAGATTTTGGTTAGATGCACTGGAGATTTTGACTAAGCGATTTTGTCTAAAGGCCCATACACACTGGGCGACTTTGAGCTGAAAGTCGCTCAAAACAGCAAGTTTGAGCGGCTTTCAGCTCAAAGCCACCCGGTGTGTATGCCCCAGCGATGGGCGATGAGTGCTGCTGCACATTCCCGCATCTTCGCCGGTAAAGCTGTTCATGTGCTTATACCAGCACATTAGCAGCTTTGAGTACCGCTTTGCATAGCACTGCCCTATGCAAAGCCATTCTTGCCCCTCCTTCGGCGCCGGGCAGGGGGAAAGCCGTTCAGTGTGTATGCACTGAGTGGCTCCCCCCACCCTGCGCGATGAACGCGATCATCGCTGTCCATACACGCTAGGCATAGTCGCCCAGTGTGTATGGACTTTAAGTAATGATAGTCTATGATCTAGTCAAAACGGTCTTGCCTGTACAATCTATGCTAGACAATACTGACTAAGCACCCCTGGGACCAGAGATGCTGCTAAAGAGGACCCTAAAGGCCACCGTGGAACCATCGGGGCACCACCAGGGGACCAGATAAGTATAGAAAAATATATATATATTCCAAAACCCGAAAAAATACCTTATCCAAAATGCCTGTGGTCCCGAGCATTTCAGATAAAAGATACTCAACCTGTACTGTATACTAGATGTTTTCTAGGATATCTGAAACCCGTGTATTTTTGTTCACAAAAACATAATAAATACACTAGAAAAGTCTAGATAAAGGATGGCATTTATTAAGAGAAAATGGTCTTTACAGCAGATTACTAAGAAAAACAGATAAATTAAAGCTAGTTACAAAGTAAACTTGCATATTACAGAAAACAATCATGACTTGTACAGTTATAACTTTTTACATAATTACACAATAAACATAAAATAATTAAGTTCTGTTCTCGTTTCAATTTCTTTACAGCATTTAGAAAAAAAAATACCAAAAAAAAAAAAAAACAATAGCATTTAGCATAGAGTTCTGGGTCATTTAAAAATCACAGTAATTTTACAAAGTAGCGCCATGACACAAAATGCGTTGGTCGCCAGTTTCTCACTGCTATTCCTTAAATGAGGAACAGTCCTGTGTTCAGATCTTTAAATGACACCTACATGTACCTCAGTACAGGCATTTATAAAACAAAAGCAGAGGTATACATGGTATTATAAACCTCCTGAGCATTTCGTAGTTTAGTTACTATAGTGCAGTCCGGGTTAGAAATATATAATATACAACAGTACAAAGCTAATGTTTTATTTCGTATAGACAGAATGAAATGGAATGCCGTTCACTTCCTATTTTCATGAACAAATAGTTTTTCATACATTTAAGATGTATATACAATAAATACAAAAGAAATTGCTAAATTTACACTGAAGCATAACACTACATTATGCGTCTTCTCCACAGCCCTACATTTCTTGCAGATCATATGCTTATTTTGCATAGTACAAATAATTTTGTTTAGTGCGAAAGGTACTATTCTCCTGAGATCATCCTGGTCATATATAAGAGTTTGTGATTTAGTAAAATGGACAAATAATGAGTTCAGTTCATTTGTGGGTGACGTGTAAATCATTTGTCCCAAAAACTTATTTAATTATGGATGGGCTATTATTTATGTCTATATAATTGTATAGCGCCACCTATGAAGTGCTTTCTTAGAACCTGCAGGCAGGGACACATATGGCTCCCAGGAAGATCATTTTTCAGATTATAAATCACATTGCTTCCCATATCACTTCTTTAAAATTAAATGGGATGTATTGAATTTGTTATTCATTAGAGACACCAATGACCATTGTCCAAATACATTCAGTGGAAACAGACAGGACTTAGGCTGTGTACACACGGGGGCGATTTTGTGTAATATCGCGGGTAATATGGTTGCTGAGCGACCATATTGCCCGTGATGGGAGTGTGCACTGGCGATATATCGCCGGGTGCGTGCTCCCGTTTTCTCCCCCGTAGTGTTCGCTGGTTGCAGGAACATGCTCCTGCGACAAGCTGATTTACACTGCCGGGCTCCCCCGGCAGTTTCTTTTTCATCAGCTACCATCTCTGGTTGCTGATGCAAACGAGACACTAAGCGATATATCGCTCATCGCGAGCGATATATCACTCAGCGATATATGCCCCCGTGTGTACAGGGCTTAACTGTAAAAACAGAGACACACATGGACATTGGACAGATTACATTTAGGACATGTGACTTCATTTGGCCTGAACATGGAAGCAACCTGATACTTAGACAAAGTGACCAACATGAATTCTGGAAGCCATGACTGACCGATATCAATAGGGACCAGAAGAAAAAACTCATACTAATGAATAGCACAAATGTGCCATACTATCAAAGGGTAAGACTGGCATATTATAGTTTGTTAGAAATAGTCAAGATTCCAGACCTTGCTAGAGACTGCCCTTTCGCTTGGCATAATATCCTTAGTAGAGAGACAAACCATTTCATTCTGTCTTACGAAGATTAGCGATATACAAACAGGAAAGGAAAAGCGTGATTTGAGAAGGAATAGGGTTATGTTAGAAGGGTTGGCGCGTCTCTGCGGCCTGTCCAGCAGGCGTTATATCCAGAGTGGTTGGAAAAGGAATGTTAAGGGTAATCGTTCATATCTCTTGAAAAAAAAAAAAAAAAAGGTTTTATTCTCTGCTGAACAGCCCAACAGAAGAAAAAACATTAATAACGTATAATAAATTGCAACTTTGTAACTTGAAAATAAAAAGTGAATAAATTTATATTTGCATTGCAGTTACCTTGGCAGTCAAGGGAAACAAACACTTCCTCACAGGATTCAGCCGCCTGTTTGTTACACAGGACATCGAATATAATTTCTGTGAGGTTAGATAGACCACACTCAACACAATAAGTGCTCTTTTATTCTTTAGAAAGCAACTTGGATGAGGTCTCAAGCAGCAATAAGTCATAAGATTCAATTAAAGCTTCAAGAAAGGTGCTTAAACCCAACATAAAGCGTGTTGACGGTACAGTATTACCAGGCTGTGACCCAATCCTGCGCTATACAGTCTATGATCAGAGACCTCTGGTCTTCAATAGGGTTGTTCCTATTTCACAAGAATAGAAACCTAGCAACAGCAAAATACTGCTAACACCACATTACTGGACATGGAAATACAATGTGCACTTTAATGTACAAAACATTAAGCAGGAAACAAGTTCTCAGTGGCCTGGGATGTTTGGCTTCTCAGTGTAACCCTTACATGTGTACAGAATAGTATTCATGACCATTAATAATCAGAACATTAGCAATAGTCTTCAACTTTGATTACAGCAGCTAGCCCAACTGCTAACATAGCTACAACTGAGTTTATTGCAAATTACAAGAGAGAAACCAGTTTAGAGTGGCACAGTCCCTGTAGGAAACAATGGAGCCTCCTACTCTACACTAGGATCCAGGGGTAGATGTGTGAAACAGTAATCAGCTCCTAACTGTCCCTTTTTAAACCCAGTCTATAACTTAACAGTCAGAAGCTGATCGGCCGGTGATAAAGTACAAGGCATTTTATCACTTCTCCTCCCTTATCACTGCTTCATACATCTACCCCACAGTCACACAGTATATACACCTACTGCACTACAGAGTGAGTCATGCACAGCATACGCCTCCTGCACTACAGGGTCAATCATGCATAACACACCTCCTGCACTACAGATTTAATTGTGCAGTATGCATTTCCCACACTAAGGATTTAGTTATATAAGGTCTACCCCACCTGCGCTACTGAGTCAGTCATGGAGGGTATACAACTTCTACACTACAGATTCTGGGCAGTTTCCAATTAGCTGCAGAATGGATTCACCGGGGGTTAGCCATGATAGCCATCACTTATCGGAGATTATGCTTCATGTGCATTAATCATGCAAAGCATAACCCCCAATAATTAGCCTTTAAAGCCACAATAGCACATGGGTCTGGTAACTGGCCTCATGTGTTATCGGCCGAAAAGGAGACATTTTTCTCACAAAAAAACACATGCTTTATTTCGATTGCCCTCCCGTGCTACTGATTCATTCAGTCCCGGAGAGTATACTCCGCCTTGTCTATATAATGTAACCCTCCTGCACTATGGATTCTTTAATTCTCCACATTTGAATATTTTAGAGAGAGATGACCAAGTATTTATAACAAACAGTACGTTCCTGGACATTCTTGATGGTCTATTTCTTACGAATTGAGCTATTTAGGCGATAGCTGCTTATAAAGTGCATAGTGGCATTATACCGTGAAGGATGTTTTGACATTTGTATTACCCATTACTATTCCCAATATTCTGTCACTCATAGCCGAATTAGCTATTTTACCCATATACCCTCATTTTGGGATGGGGGTTCCAGAAACTGTAACATCATCTGATATAGATAGGGCTATATTATTGTCCCTTCCTCAGGCACTTCTTTAAATGTTTATTTTTACCATAAAAATATTTTTGCTACTATATTTATTATTTGTAAGTCAGAAAGGTAAAGAGAAATAAAAGAGCCAGTTCAGGAAACTTGTGCATCCACAGCTGTTGTACAGTTACTACATCTGCTAGGCCAACATCAGCAGCTAATCAGGGCAAACACACAAACATACAGTATGTTATGGTAATTGGGGCACTTAATATGAACTCTATAAACTAGTGAGGTTGTATTACCAGGACTCCATCTACTTAGAAATCCAGCAATCCAGTGGTAAAGCTCGGACCACTTGCTTTATTTTGGTAGCCCCACAGTACAAAATACACCCAATGTGTGTCATACTGTACAAAGTAGATGAGACATCCCTGCAGCCCAATTGTGTGTTTACTCTAAAAAAAACATTCAATAACCTAAACAAAAAAAAGGAAAAATAATGGCAAGTGGTTTCAAAATTATGTCACAAGTTAACTGAAATTATAAAGGGGACGGAAAGGAAACAAATAATACTTTAAATCTGCTGCTTTTCACAACAACAAATTCTCTGTACAGAGGAGAATCTTGCTGTGGTCACAAGGCAGCCTTGGCACGGAACCAACTGTAACTCTCCATTAAGAATGCATAGTTTGCCCTCTACTGGCCACATGGTGCCTTGCGGAGTCGTGCTAAGCACAAACTGGCACAAGGAGATAAATGGGAAAAATGTAACATCCTTACTGAGCACTGCCAAAATGACAACTGAACATTTTGTTCTTTAATAATTTAAATCTATATCTAGTCTAAATGTAAAGACCTACTTCATTAGACACTTTCATCCATATTAACTTTCTTGTTGCAAAAGAAAAAAATAAACAATCCACAGTCTTGTAAGATTAGAAATCATAACCTGCAAACTATGGGAGTAACAAAGTCTAGTGAACTTAACAGGTGGGAAATAAAGAGAAGTGGAACTCTGCGATGTACAGTAATAGTTCCATTCTCAATGGCGCTGATGCAGTGGCAATCTCTTATTACAGTTGCGATATTACATTCGAGTATGTTGCTGCAGTATTCTACTAAACGGATATTGAAGCCCCAGACACATAGGTGGTGAGACTGTTTGCACCCTGGTTACTTTCTCCCATTCTAGGTCTCCTGAAGTATGGCAGGCTATTAAACAACAGTGGTGTGGGGGTGCTGGGGGGGGGTTATTTTCATCAAACACCAAACAATGGGAGCGGACAGTGAGCAGTGCTGCAATCCTCTGTAAGAAATGTAACAGAAGCAGTAACAAGTCACATTTCCTCATGTAACCCATCCAGGCTTTATGGTGTGGATGCTGCAGTATGGAATGAGAATGGCGAGTGTACAGTAATATGTGCGTACACATGTCCTATATAAAACATTGTTCTCAGCAGAAGATCTCTTCCTCTTGGGTCGGTCCTCCCACGGGAAGAGAGTCTGTAAAACAAATCAACATGGTTATGTCAATAAAAAGTTGAATGAAAGGACTCTCATATTTTTTACTCACAGCTATAGATGCTAAATTATTTCTTCTCAATGAGCAGGAACCAAATAATGGATATAAGATCTTGAGGGTCACCTTCATGGGGCACCCAAAGCTGAGACAGACTTCAGTAAGAGACTGTTCCCTAGCACAGAGTACTGCATGCTCTCCTACATATCTTGTGACAGGAGGACAGTGGGGTTCGTGCAAGGTTGGTGACGATGGCTTCCCAAAATGCAGGAGCAATTTACTTTAACTAACAAGGCTGAAATTGCAGGTGTAGGAAAAGCTGCAACCTTCATGAGATAGTGTACAGTACGTTCTGCTTGGCACCAGCAGCATAGCTGCCTGGTCAGATACTGTACTTAGCCTCATGTTTATGGGTCATAGGGTTCACAAGAGAAAGGTCGACACGCATTAGGCTGACCACTGAAGGTCGACATGTCTGAAGGTCAACATGGGGTAAGTTGACAGTCAAAAGGCCGCCATGAGGGTTTCCACCTTTTTAATCCCGAATGTCGACATGGACACCACTGCACTTGCCATTTTTTTCTCCCATCATGCCCTAGTGGATGGCAGGGCATGAAATTCTGCCTGTCGACACGTCGGCTGATAAAAAAGTGAAAACCCATGTCAACCTTCCCCATGTTGACCAAATACATGTGTAAACCTAATGATCCTGTTGACCTAACCCCATGTCAACCTTCAGTGGTTGACCCAATGCATGTCGACCTTCCTCTTCTCGACCTAGTGATCGTATACCATGTTTATAGCCATGTGTATTGTTTCACGAATAGGCGCGAGTATAACAAAAAAACGGTACTTATGTATTATCTGGGCTCCCATGTTAAATGCACCCCATTTTTTCATACCCCTACTATCCAACTACGCATGGAGTTGATTTTATATAGTGTGGCGAGCGCAGCGAGCCCCGCGAGGGGACGCGGTCTCATAAGAAAAACGGGAGCCCAGATATTACATAAGTACCCAAAAAACTCCTCTTTAACCCTTTGAGTGCCAACATCTCTGCAAGATGTTTAAAATATCCACTAAAAGGGCCAGCGTCACTCAATTTTTTATAAAAAATAAAATGAAAATAGACAATATATAAACAATACACATTATAGGTCATGGTTTGCTTCTGCAATTTTGACACCTATTTTCACAAATCTGCTTGGCACTCCGTCGTGTATGTACGATGAACATGAGCTACACGGTCACCAAACATAACCATCCAACCACCCCCCCCACAAACACACATTTTATTTTAAGTAAATAATTGGTTTCACCTACCTGAGGTTGGGGAACGGCTTCCTTTACCCTTCTTCTTTTTGTCCTTTTTTTCCTTTGGTTTTGATAAATTAAAAAGGCGAGTGGGGGTAGGTCCCTCCACTGATTTATTAGTCTGGCTCCCGAGCAGATTGAAGTGGCCTTTTCCTTTTTGTTTACTGTCTGTCCGTAACAAGCTGTCCTTTTTTGGTGAAGCAGACAGGTCAGACTCCAAGTGCTCGTGTTTTGGTGCGCTAGAATTATACCATTTTGATGAAGAGTCCGTGCCCACAGAGAGTGAAGACACCCTGCTCAGCTTTTCCTGTTGCCCCGAAATCTAGACAAAATACAAATAAATATTAATCTGAAGTCCAGACAACCTCCTTCTTAATCTAGTCACTATCTTGCATATGTGCCGAGAAAAGCATTTCCACAAATCTGCAGGTAGCTTATAGAAAAGGAGGAGATTCCTTTAGCAACCAATCAGATTGTATCTCAAAAACTACAAATTTACATCTATATTATATTTATTCAGTTTTTCTTTTCCTTTAGATCAGGATATTTGGAGCTGGACCCGATTCTGTCCCGATCTAAGCCAGTACTATTATTACACCAGCTTCCTTTTTCAAACAATCTGAGTCTTAAAACAATGAATTTAAGAACCACAAATGAGTGAAAACATAAATAACAGGCATGAAATCCATTGCATGGTATACTGCATCAATGCTAATTGATAAAGTGCTATGTACACTTTTCCATTCAGAGGTAAGCAGAGATTGCATGCTGCTTGTTCATCCCCATGTTAAACAGTGCACCCCCACAGATCATTACAAACATTACCAAGCATGTTCTTGGTTCATTATTTATTCTCTAAAGGAGTATACTATATAAAGGTTCAATGATCCCCGAACAATGCCAGTTTCTGAAACAATTATATGTAGAAGGCAAAAGATCATGGGTGAAAGCAAGCTCCTGGCACCACTTAATTAAACAGGCGGGCATATAAATTAACCAATAAGCAAGCACTGGACTGATACCTAGAACAAGGATCCTGAAACCCCTACAGAAATCACCTGGACTATGGGCGGTATCCAATTAGCCCAGATAAAACAATGGGAGCAAAAAAGCCAAATTATCGCTATACTCCAGAAGTCTCCCCAATGTTTTTTTTAAATTGGGCTATACAATTAGAATTGCCTGAAACAAAGCACGTTTTGGCAATCATAGCCCCGTTCTTGCCCGAAACCAGTGCTGGTTTCAGAAATGTAGCTTTGCCCGCCTGAGGCATGCCACAGCTTACCTTGGTAATTGTATAGCCCCCAAGCAAGCCGATTACCTGTGATCAGCGAGTAATTCAGCGAATAAGAAACAGAGTCTGCCCAATGTATATTTTTGATCAAGGAGACCAATTGTTTTATAATGTAACCTGTATTAATAGACACGATCTCCGACATGCTATCAGATCAAAAACAAACAACGTTCTCAAAACACATCACTAAAAATACAATTAAAATATAATAATCCAAGGTAGGGGAGGACTACAAAAGAAGCGGCCCATGTGCAGGTTCCTTGCAAAGCCCCCTCCCAATGTGTTAGAGGCGGAAGTACTGCAGGCTCTGTATCAGTCTACTGTAGACTGTACATGCACAGGTCTCTTGGAAAATGGCGCCTGCACCTTATTCCTGGGGACATACTGTGCATGCACTACCCACCGAAACCCAACTTGGTGTAAATCTTGTTGACAGCCACTGTAAAAGCCATAGTTTCTGCAGCTCTTATAAGCTAAAATGAATAACCCTTAAAAAAAAAAAAAAAGTATGCAGAAGTAATTCGTAAGCCGGCTAATACTTAATTTCAATATAGGATCCCCTGACAAGGTATTAAATGTCCCAGTATGGATGTGGGATTATCTGTAGGAAGGTGACACTATTGCCCCTTTACTGCCGGAGCACACTTGAGAGCTGTAGATGGGGGTCTAAAGGTGCCCACACACTAGAAAGATCTGCGATCATAAGATGTGCGCATAAATTAGCCTTCAAATCTTTTGCCTGTCCTGGATAAAAGATTTCAGGCAAGCGCACCTCTTTACCAAAGATTTTTCTTAAGATCCCGTGTGCGTTCCTATGGATCTTTTGTTAAATCTTCTGATCTTTCATGCAGCACTTAAGATCAGAAGATTTAGCAAAAGATCCACAGATGCGCGCATCGGACCAAAATCGGCCGATTTCCGACCGATTATCGGTAAACATCAATATATCGGCCGATTTATCGGAAATTGGCCCAAAAATCGTTCTAGTGTGTGGGCACCTTAAATCTAATTCTCTGATGAAACGGCCCTGTAAATAGACAGAGTAACTATCCAGGTTCCAGTCTCTGACACTACCCTTATCTCATACAATGAGTCAGCTCTGCTCTTTTCAGGATACCTTATCTTAAGGTGGAGTAACTGCTCCTGTATAGGGATCACCATCCTGGAAGTAATGTCAAGTCCATACTGTGACGTGTAATGCACTGCCAGAGGATACTACATTTGAATGAAGATGCTTACTAACTGCTGCTACTAATGCTTGTATATGGGGAATGTACTAAGGCTGGTGAGAGCTGCAGAAACAAATTGATTTATATGGCTGTTTACAACAAGACTTACAACATACTCACCTGAACTTGCATGGGAAATAATACAAACTGTGGACACAAAGTGTATTGGAGTATCCATGGAGTAAATGTATTCTATTTTATTGGTATTTCTATTGATGTGTTTTGTGTATACTTTTGTTATGGATCTGTTTGTACATCTGGAATAACAATCATTTTTATTAATAAATTTGATACTACAATATATTGGTCTTACTGATCAAATACATATATTGCACAGCGCCTCTAATTATTTCACAAGCTTTTAATGTTTAGAGCACTTCTTGCAGTTACCTGTTTACGGTCGGATTTTTGACCTCTCTCCGATACGTTCTCCATGTCTTTCTTTAGCTGTTCTCGCTCCTTCTCTAGCTGCTTTTGCGCCGCTCTTAGGCGCTCCAGGTCATGCTGATACTCATCCTTCCTTATCTGCAGCTCCACCTTCTCTTGTTCTAACTCCTGGAGGCTTTTGTTTGCTGCCTCCTCCCTCTGCCCCAGCCGAGCTTCCCTCTGTGACAGGTCCTTTTCCCTGGCCTCCCACTCCCGCTCTCTCCTGCGCTTCTCCTCCTGGTGCTGCGCTTGCTGCTTCTGCAGTTCGGCGAGCTCCTGACGCTGTTTCTCCAAGTTGCGATGCTTCTCTTGCTCGATCAGGGAGTTTGGTCTTGAAGACGTCCGTGTGAGGGTTCGCAGCTTCTGATCCTCGATAAATGTGTCTTGCTGAACCACCACGGTCTGCGATGAATGAAACTAATTAGACCATTGATCATAGCTTAATTCCATTACAGATATTCTGCCTCAACATAATTAGCTGAAACAAGCCTTTAAGGCGCTTCAGCAATTTACCTGCAAAGAAGTCAGGAGCTTATGAAGATTAGCGACGGTCTGAAGAACTTGCTGCAATGCATAAAAAGGAAACATGGTCTATGTCACATCAACACAGTCACACATATTACTCCAGCACACGGATAGCTCAATAGTAACGGCTTTCTTACCTCGCCATTTCTCTTAAACATTCCACTCGGACATACTCCCTGCAGGGTAAATAAAGAGATTAGGAACGGTTTTACAAAACACCGCATCAATCAATGGACTCTAAAGATACATACTAACTATAGGGATACTAATGTTGTACTAATGTTGTTTAATGCCATTTTCTTTTAAGATGCGATAAAGGAAAAAAGAAAAACGTGTGCAATATGATGTATACAATCCGCTCAGCACAGTATGATGCGTTGCATTTCAAAGCTCCTGCATCTTCCTCTGTATTAGCAGCTAAATTTAGAATAATCAATTCAAAAACCCACCCAATTTCAAATCTAACATTATTGCCTCATTAATTCCAGCAGCCAAAATTGCCATCGATACAGTAGTTTGAATTAGTAAGTTTGCCAGTCATTGATACTCGTATTAATGTTATGCTGACAGAGGCAGTAACTGCAGGTGCTATGGTCTGCTGCACAGTTAGCAAATCACCTCCAGTATAGGTGCTGCTGGGTATAGACACCTCAGATCATACAGACATGATACTGTTTATGGATGGAATACTTGAACTGCATTCAATCAGAGTGTCCAGCTGTAAAAAGTCACCCCTGAGGGGATTGTAGACCACTTCTGGTTGAAAGACAAAACAATGGCTGTGAGAATATATTATAAACTAAAAATAAATTCTATTGAGAGGGCTCCCTTGATATAGAACATTTTCAAAAGGCCTAAATATTAGATATAATACCGCTAAAGGTTGCCTCACCTCTTTGCTGTTCCTATGCTGCCACTTTACTGGGCTGGTCACATAAAAACAGTAGTATCAATGATTTTTTATGCAGTAACCACTTAAGATACTTTTTTCGGAAATTGTGTTTTATCTGGGCGCCCGATGTTGAAATTGTATGCCAGTACCTAAAGCATGTGATGCGACGTGATTTCCCTTGAAGGCAAGATCGCATCGCATTGTATACTATTGTATGGTATACAATGCGACGTGATGCGATGCGATTTGGGCTAAATGCCCCCCATTTCTATATGTACAGGCATCCAGATGCCTGTAAAATATCTGAAATGGCCCCCCAGACGCCATTTTTTATTGTATACCCACCCTGATGGCTAAATGCCCCCCATTGTTAACGCCACCCCACTATCAATGCCAACCCGAAGCGTGGCAAGCACAGCGAGCCCGCGAGGGGCGGCGGTACGCGTCCTTCGACCTTTTCATACCCCCACTATCCACGTCGGCGTGGAGTTGATTCTATAAAGTGTGGCGAGAGCAGCGAGCCACCGAGCCCGAAGTGTGGCGAGCGCAGTGAACCCCGCGAGGGGACGCGTATTACTTCACATGTAATTCGTGTCCACTCGACACGCTTCGGGTTCGGTGGCTCGCCACACTATATAAAATCAACTCCACGCCGACGTGGACAGTGGGGGTATGAAAAGGTCAGAGGACGCGTACCGCCGCCGCTCCCCAGGCTTCAGGTTGGCGTTAACAATGGGGGCATTTAGCCATCAGGGTGGGTATACAATTAAAATGGGTCTGGGGGGCCATTTCACATATGAAACAGGCATCTGTGTGCCTTTACATATAAAAATCGCGTCAAATCGCATGCAATATGATTGTATGCGATGCAACGTGATTTTTAGGTGCGATGAAAAAAATCAGGTGACCAGATAATACACAAGTACCCTTTTTTCTTCTCCCAGAAGACTTTTACTTTTCTGAGAACACCATTAGTTTTTACTAAATCCTTCTAGCACAATTTTAGAATACGGTGTGGTTCTTGCTTTGGCATTAATCCACCAGTACGAAACAATACTATAACATGGCAGATCAACAAAGAATAGCATTTTGGAAATGGGAAATCCTACATCAAATGAGGAGACCGCTGTTTTTAGAAGACCCAGGATCAGACAGATTTAGCTATTAGGCATTCTCACCATAACCGGATCTATGAAAAATGCCTTTTTTTATTATTATTGGGTGTTATTGTTTGATGGTCCCCAGACAATACATATTGGGGTGGTATATTTTTATGAAGGAGGTAACCCCATTCTATGAAATGACAGTGCCTCTGACTTTGCAGGTGCATGTATGGGGTGGAAGATATACCCATAGAGCTTTCATATCGCTCTTCCCCAAGTTTTGAAAACGTAATGCTTTCCGCAATGCGGGGTGCTATTGTTTGGAGCTCACCAGACTGTACCTACTATGAGGCCAAACATCAAGTAAAAGAGATTGTATAAAAGGGTGTAAGTGGTTTTATTGGTCAAATACAGAGCTCATATGTAATAAAATAATTAATAAATAGGAAGTCACAACATGGAGAATGGACAGGGTCTGATGAGGGTGGCAGTGGAGGGACTCTAGCACTTGTAAAGTACAGAAAAGGCTGGCCACCTCCTGTCCTCTCCCCTGGCACAAACTATCACCCCCACAAAGATAGGGATACATAGCAAATCTATGGCTCTCCTGATCAGGATGTGATCTGCACATATAGTGATATGCTTCCCAATGGCAGAGATCAGTACACCAGCTAGTCAGAGCATCATTTTCTAAGCTTAGAAAGAAATTAATTTTCTGCAATCAAAAAATCAGAGATCTAAAATGGCTCCTAACAAGACCATATTCTAGGTTTAATATGCAGTAGTTGAGGATAGCGATGCCATATTACACTAAAGGACAACTGTACCTTTTTCAGAACACTGTCTGATTCCGTCCTGCGCAGATCTTGTGCGTCTTCTCCCTCATCTTTCTCTCCACCTTCAAGAATGACATGAAACCAATCAGTGTGAAATATGATCCTTCTACCAAACCCATTGCTCTTTAATAGCAAAATGACAATTTGATGTTTCTTATGCGCACAAGCCCTGTTATACAAGATGCCCGCTGTATAAACATAAAACCAATTATTATAGTAAAAGTGGTTGAATTTTGAGTTGCCGAGAGCAAAATAGCAGAATAAAACTAAATTATGGTGTTGCTTGAGCACGTGTGCGTTTATTGCATTTGACTCTTACTTTTAGAGGCATTCAGTTGATGGCTGTCAAACCCTCCAAAAGTTTCTGCTCTTCGAGGGAGAGAAACTGGCCCGACCGCAGCCTCCAGGTCTGTAGGACTAGGAACCTGCTGCACCACATTGCTCCACAGATTCCGGTTCACCAGAACTTGAAGTGTTTCAACTGAAAGGCAAATACACAGCTGTAACAAAGGGTGGATATAGCTTAGAAACTAATAAGCGGCAAAGACAGATGATGTAAAATCTAGCCTACCAAAGGTCAATTTACAATGTTGGATTGTGAATTCTGCATTTGTATAAAAAAAATTCAGAGCAAACAGCCAGTTACATACAAACACACACACACAAAAACAAATTGTGTTGGTTGCAAGATGTCATTCATAATGAGTTCACAATACCAGATGCCTACATGGGATGCAGTTTAAATCCCGGAAGTCGGGATCCCGACGTTCAGAATCCCGACGGCCGAAATCCCGACACTTTCTCCCTCCGTGGGTGTCCACGACACCCCTGGATGGAGAATAAATTTGAGTGCCGAGCGCAGTGAGGCACCGGGCCCGCTGCATGGCGAGCGCAGCGAGCCCGCAAGGGGGGGCGATCCACGTCCCCCCCCCTTGTCGGGATTTTGAACGCCGGGGTCCCGACCGTCGGGATTTCATACTGAATCCGCCTACATTGATCACCATTCTTACGTAGTCGTACATATCTATTTGGCCACACCGCCCCCTGCCTGCGAGAGCAGCCCTCAACTCTAGTAATGGCACTTCCGCCTACTCCATGCCTAGTGCAGAAGATACAACTGAATGTGGGGTTCACTGTGAATATACCTAATTACCAATAGGCTGGAACCCTAGCTACATGTTCATGGGAGGGCACGCTTACTTGCAAATGCCCAGTCACTGCTCATTTGGGAAACAGTGATAAGTGGCTAAAATTCGTACAACTCCCAATCGCTCGTGACTGTTCTAAGTTGTCTACAGCATTTGGACAACTACATATGTGCAATTTGTTCAAATCAGGTCATGTGGGCATACCTGGACTCAGAATCAGATCGTCTGTGCCTACTTTACATCTAACAGCACTCGTGAACTAATACAGAATTCCTAGGAATTCTAGTTGAGCCTGGAAAGTGACTCCGTGATGGCGCTTATGAATGGTTGCTCATGGGTAGGCCACTTGCGCCACTTAAGAAACATTCATAGCATAAATGGTTAAAGGGTCTATGTACTAAGGGCTTGGAGAGAGATCAGATCCTCACTGCCATGTTACAGGCTGTGTTTGAAGTAGGACACTTAGGAGATGTTTGGTTGGTACGTTATATCTGGCCACATTATCTGTCTCCAAGGCCTAGTACACAGACCCCTCAGTCAGGCCAAAGAGATATGTGGATGTAGGATCTATACAAGACATTTTTAGCTCAAATTTGCACAAAGCCTACAATCCCGCCTACATATAAGACACACTTATCCTACATATAAACATCCTGTTGGAGCATTAGACCCACTTAGCCCCAAGTGGAGAGGTGGCGCAGTTGACTAGACTGAAGATCTACAGATATGTGCATGCTTGGATTTTGTGTGCACCTCTGAGAGTCAGGCCCATGGAATTCTAGTTGAACAAAGATGTAACTTATTAACCAGAAAGTGCAAACAAATCAATCCATACCCTCTCGTATTGCATTCTTCATAACAGACTCTCCTAGTGGAGCTTCTCCTGTGTTTGCTCGGAATAGGCTTCTTCCTGATGCGGCTGCAGCGTTCCCCTCACTGGTACTGCAGTCTATCAGTGTTTGGAAGATCTTCTGTTTTTCATCAAGTAAAGTAATGATCTGCTCATCTTTTTGTGTAAGTTGCTCTATATCATGGGAGACATCACATGTTAAAAACGTCCGTTACATTGAGTATTGTGCTGTACTTCATTCTTTCTGTTGTGTATTTTTTTGTTTAAGTTTTTTTATCCCACCAAATTAAGCTAGGAAGATATTTTCTATTGTGAGCCCCCACAATAGTTTTTTTCTCCCAAATTTTAAAGGGGGCCTTACTTTTCCTTTCCATATTTGCCAGACACTACTTACTGTACCAACATATTAGTATGCCATTTTTAATTGTTTACACATACATTGCATACGTTCTTGGGGGTCTGAATTCCTACTATCATTCTAGCTCTATTTAGTACAGTGTATTTGCTGCCATCTACTTGTTACATGGGAAATAAATAATAAGGAGAAGTTGACATAGGGTCGTCCTCAATTGGCCTTTATGCTTCCTATTTAAAGATGTTACAAATTAAAAATAACTGACGACTTCCCCACCTCCTACTAGCACATATGAGCCCTTCATCCCCAGCCATAATAGTAAATAAGTCAGGTGTACTAGCCAAGCTGGGGATACCATTCTCTGTGCATTGCTCAACTCTCACTCTGCATGCAAATCATTTGATGGGACCCTCACTGTAATATGAAATATCTAATAGAGCATTATAGTTTATCCCAGCTCTATACCAGGCATTACAAACCCCCCAAAAAAACCAGAGGGCAGACCTGCTGACCAGTTTAGTACAAGCTACCATGGGGGAGCCATTACTACTATTTACTTTTAATTGTTAAAGCTGCGATAATGGACTAGAAAAAAAAAGAAAAACAATAAACCAAAAGCTAATAAAGACACAATATAGCAGGTAATATATTTACCTTTTAGCTCTCTGGCTTTGGTGTCCCAGTTCCTCTTTTCTTCTTCTGATTCACTTGGAACACCCTCATCTTCGTCTTTGTCTCTATAATAATATGCACAATGGTGAGTGACATTTAAACCATACAGTATATAAAAGCTAGTTCAGAAGGTACAAAGCTGTTACATACATTCCGCCCATCGTCTTCTGGATAGTTAGAATCCAGCTGTTCCGTTCGTCCTTACTACTTGCAAGTACTTCCACCATTTCCGGGACTATTCCTCCCATGCTGATCAGGAACAGACCCTTCTCATCATGTGCCACTTCCCTCACAATCAGCTTCTTCAGGGAAATCACCGTTGATTTTTGCTCCTTGAATCAGGGAATATGGAACATTTAGCAGTTTCAGACACGTATGTACAGTATATAACACAAATGTATCTGTGCTTTTCAGTCGTGTATCTACATAACTAGGGAAAATAATTTGTTGCTGCCTGAATACAGCTTCACTCAATGGGGGAAATTTACTAAGATGGGAGTTCGATTTCACATGGGATGTTGCTATGGGCAGCCAATCAGAATCTACTTTTTATTTAGAACCTTCTAGAAGATAAGAGATACTATCCAATTGGTTTCCCATAGCAACATCCCATGTGACAAAACTCCCATCTTAGAAAGTTTCCCCCCAATGTGTCATGTTCATGTGGTACCAAAAAAAAGACTGCTTAAGGAAGAAACCATGTTGCTATGCAAGGGGGCAAATACATTTATATTATTCTTGTGCAGTGTAAATACTGGCTGCTTTTGCATTTAGTCCATTGCCGTTTGCTTATTTGCAGTGTAAAAAGAAAGCTATCCCAGTTTGGACACATCCCACCCAAAGCTAATGCTGTCCATACATATGTGCGATCGGATTTGTCGCAGTGCGATGTCCATCGAACCTAATCGCATCCTGTGGTGCTAAATTGCCCCCTTTGCAGCACCCGATGTCGCATGCCATCTTGAGATGGCACATCAGGTGCTGGAAGAGGGCAGGAAGAGGGTGGCGTTATGTAGCGCAAGAAGCGCTAGTGCTGCGGCGGGGGTCAATCAGTGGTGGCGGCAGAATTGTTTAAACACTGGGCAGCCCTCTGATTGGCTGAGATAGCTCAGCCAATCAGAGGGCTGCCCAGTGTTTTAAACACTTCTGCCGCCACCGCTGACTAACCCCCACCACCCGCTAGTGCTTCTTGCGCTACATACAGTAGGAGCAAGTTTCATCTTTGCTCCTTTGTCCATGGCTAGCCATGGCTATTCTATTGTTCTCAGCTGCAATACAATACGTATTGCAGCTGAGAACAATAGAATTGCCATGGCTAGCCATGGCCAAAGGAGCAAAGATGAAACTTGCTCCTACTGTAATGCCGCCCTCTGCCCGCCGTCTCCCACGCTACCAGCGGTCCCTCAGGCCCCCTCTCCCCATCCCCACACCGATGAAAAAGCATTCCCTCCGCCCCCAACATGCGGATTGCTTTCGAGCATCACATGTAGTTAAAAACCACATGCTATCGCGATTCGATATTCTGTGCAGCACATGAGATCTTGAGACCCGACTTTCGACCGGCGTGCCCGCGCATCGCATGTCGAATGTCCCCATAAAAATGCATACAATCATTCGATTTCTCAACCAGATGCGGTCGAAATTGAAGGATTGCATGCGATCTCACATATGTATGGGCAGCATAACTCTGCACATGTTACATCTGTCCCACCTGCAGTGCAGCATTCTTCTCCCATTTGCCTGCTTAAATGCTTTGCTAAAAAGAAGCTGAATCAGGCCCAGTTCTACGACCATGCTGCAATACTCTACAGTAGTGTTTACGGTGTATTGCTGCAGGCTTACAAAACAGTTGTTCATATTTTAGTAATTCAGAACAACTATAAAAGACTGAGTTATTGGCTGTAAGCGCAGTATACTGTATCGTTTGATTATTTTTTTTCCCCTCAGTGTGACATGTAATACTATACTGTACATGTTATTGTGGATGCTTTACATACTTAAGCAAATGGCTGAACAAATGAATACAAAGAGAAAGCACGCACACGCGCTAATGCAGACTCCCTGCACCTGGCACTTCAGCATTCTTTGAACTTGAAATGAGGGAGTGAGGGATGGAAGCGGCTTGCAAATGAGTACATCACAGATGTGTCCCTGCAGATGTAGCTCAGACGGAGCAGCCCACGCAGGCCTACACACCTGTCTGGAGGAGTGTCGCTTGCATCTGCTACAGATCAGGCACAAATACACATTGAGGATAAACCGGGCCCATATGCAGCCAAGGCGGAGCCCCAAGTTGAAGTATGAGATCTCTCCTTTAATCTATTTAGTAAGACTCCGATTACATTTACAACAGATCCTGCTGTTAGTTATACGGAGAAACATAAACACATTCGTAATGTGAGTGACCCTTACCAGAGATGCAAAGACATATTTCTGGTCCTTTTCTTGGAGGAATACCAAAGTATCGGACAAAAGAACAGCCAACACCTCTGTGGAATGGAGAAAAAAAGATGTATTGTAAAATAAAAGAGGTCTGCTGAAGCCTCTGTGACGGTTGCTACTGTGTTACAAACACAACGTAATGACAGTGCTGACTCAGATTGCTGTCTATCATGATCCTCACAAGAGAAATGTTCCCATTTGTAGTTTAAAAAAGAATTCAGGTGAAATTGATGTCGATGGCATATAATTTGGTGATTGAACTGGAAAAGGAGGTTATTTTCGGGCATTGTGGTTCCTGGGCAGCAAAAATAATAAGTTAGAATTACGAGTTATTTTTCTTCCCCCCTACACTCTTAATGTCCCCTCTATGCTGATGGAGACTTTTTTTTAGCCAAAAAAGCCAGGTTACCAAGTCCTGTAAAGTTGGTGTTGATGGAACAAGGAATAACAAAATGCTCCTCCAGCAGGGTGGAGACTGGGAGAACTGGTTGTTCTTGGCAGTAAATTGCTTGTGGGCGAGGATGACTAATATACAGCTCAATCGCATTGATGTCACTGTATAAAGGCTGAGTGTCTGGAATGGACAGCACACTCAAAGAGAAATAAATGTAATTCCTGTATTTTGAAGAATGAGCATCGTAACAATAGTTTGTGTTTCATGTGTTGTTCAAAGGTTAATTTATCTTATACTTTATGTTGTGAAAAGGAATAAAAATTAATTTTATATATATATATATATATATATATATATATATATATATATATATATATATATACACACACACACACACACACACATACAGCATATATCTCAAAAAAGAAAAACAGCAGAACTCAGTCTGTTTAAAGTGTGTTTTCAATACGTGGTAATATCCATAAGGCCAATGTTTCGGGGCAGAAAAGGTAGGGAATATAGATTGTAAGCTCCAGGGACTGATGTGAATGTTCAAATATTCTCTGTAAAGCGCTGAGGAATATGAGTGCACTATATAAATAACTGTTAATAATAAATAATAGAGGAGCCGCTGGTAATTTTATTGGTTAGGACAAATTTGAATCAAAAGATCACTCTTGACTTGATCATTAGAAGTAAAATACAATGAAGGAAGTGAAATCTGTAAAATACTTGCTGGTGGTTACAGAACAATTCCTGACCTTTTTTATAACTTGCCTCACAGCATGGGTTCGATTCCCCCCATGGCCCTAACTGTGCGGAGTTTGTATAGTCTCCCCGTACTTGCGTGGGTTTCCTCCGGGTACTTCGGTTTTCTCCCACAATCCAAAAATATACTGGCAGGCTAATTGGCCCTCAACAAAATTAACCCTAGAATGTCTGTGTGTATGTACATGTGGTAGGGAATATAGATTGTAAGCTCCACTGGGGCAGAAACTGATGTGAATGTTCAAATAATCTCTGTACAGCGCTGCAGAATATGTGTGCGCTATATAAGAAACGGTTAATAAATAAATAACGTCCAGGGTGGAACGTTAGGGAAAGGCGTTGAAATAATATGAAGAGATGGACATTAATAGAGAATTCTGGTTGCACAGATGTAAAATCAACCTAAATATTTTACCCTTTGATCGACTGGTTGAACTGGACCTCAACAACACACAGCCATCACGGACCAATTTCCTTCGTTTTAGGTCCTCCTTTGCGAACATCTGGCCACTCTTCATCCGTTGTATAGACTTGCTGTCGGTCTTACTGTAGATGTCATTGAGACGCTTCTTCTTCTCATAATTATTGACCTTGTTGTTCACTTCCGTTATAACATGCTTTACCAAGTTTAGAGCCTGCTCCACCTCATGATGCTCCAGCTCATTCTCTGAAATAATGAAATGATGGTTTCCTTACAGATACATAATTCTTCCCACTTACCAATGAAAAAAATGAAGAGAATAAAAGGGCCATACTATCAACAAGCCAAAAACAAGAAAACCAAAGGAGATGAATACTTCATCATCAACCCCCATTATACCAGCAGTCAACAGATTTTCATATTTATTAGGTTAAGCCTGTCAGGTCTGTGTCTCTAATGGCCCAAATTAGATATCACAGGGTGCTACGTTCCAGTGTTCATGTCGACTGTGTCAAAATTCACACACAAAAAATGTGGAAAAAAAAAAACGTTGACCTTTTGACTGTCGACCTAACGAACCTGTCGCCCTTCCTGCATGTCGACCTAACGACTGGAGACCTAATACATGTCATATGTATGGGGACCTTTACAATTTGGTGGTCTACAGAACCAATGATTGGAAAGCCTTGGTACAAAACATGCACAATTACCTTTTGTATACTGCAGTATTCTCTGTAAAAGTACTGGATACTTTGTAATCCTTTGAGTAACCAATAATATACATTCTGGGATCCCAAGCCTCCTGACAACAGCACTACTTCTCTTTTTCTGAAACAGAACAGAAAGTAGGGGAGAATTCCATAACATCTAGCAAAACAGTTGTTCTCTCATAAAGTAAAGGTAAATCCATTATTTTGATACCTTTATAAAGGCCTGAAACCTCTTATCCTTCGACAGAAGGTCCTTGAAATAATTAACTGCATCGTTGTGGTGGCCACAGAACTTTCCGTACGTTTTCTTCATGCGCTCAGCGTTTTCTCCAGAAAACTGTGAGGAAGTCAGCGATTAGATAATTTTTTTCCAGGAACTGACAATTTTTGCACACATAATAATTAGGGATAAAAAAGAAGCAGACAATTAGCACCGCGTTGCGTGATTTACTCATAGTTGCTCACCACGGGCTGCAATTGTACCAGAACCCATAGTAGTAATTTTCACATACAGTAGCATGGCAATTACAAATCCTACAGTACATTAAGGAAAATGTAAAGGACTACTGAAATACTTCTAGTAATACAAACCGTTATCAGTCTGCAGTCTTCCATGTTGACATATGACTAGCCATATAAAGTCCTCCATTGCTGCCATTCCCTTACCCAACTACCTGGATTATATACTTGGTAGAAGAACACTTGATTATTCGCTGGCCCGTTCGCACGGAGCAGTGCGAACGGGACAGCCACTAATTATACCCCTTTTGCATCACAGAGCCAACCTGTGTCGTGCGCTTTCACACTAAACCCGGGTCACACGTTTATACAGAGGAAAACCTTGGTTTAACCCTTCTTGTTACCCGGATGGAATTGCCGAGTTGGTTTACCCGAGTTGTAAGCTTTGGTGCTTTCACACAACACCTCGACGTAGGCAGACACGTCAGCAACCCGGCAATTACCCTGGTCCGAGTTGCAATGTGAAAAGAGTACACATGAGGAAACAAAGCAAACAACCAGTTTTGAGGATTCTGAAGAACACCACCACCCCCCCCCCCCCCCCCAAAAAAGTAAGGCATCAAAATGCTCGCCAAATAAATAATGTATATTCTTTGCTAGAACAAATCTTATCAAATCTGACCACTCCTTTGGTGAATATACACTCTACAGATAAGAGTCGCAGGCAAAAGTCACAATCGGTACCTGGTGTACGAGAACATCGCCAATCCTTTTGATGACAAAGTTCTTCTCACTCTTTTCAGCTATCGATTCCTTTTTCCTTTCTAGTATTTGTTGGAAAAACTGAGTGTGGATGTCCAGCAAATCTTCCATGCATGGAAAGATCTTCTCCAGGACCTGCTGCTCTAACTGCAGCTCTGTCAGCATTCCACGGCAATAGACGTCACTCATGATTTTTAGAGTCCGCATGTGGTGCATTTCTGTCTGCATCAGTTCTGTGTGGAAGCAAAAGCAGGATGAGATCACTCAGGATCCACAGCAACGCCAGTGCTTCCCTTCTCCATCCAGTCCTCAGGTAAACCTAAAGCTGGATACACGCTTTAAAGGAGCATACACACTGTACAATTTTTTTGACCAATTTGGTTGAAAGACATTTCCATTGAACCCAGTGTCCTGGACGAAAGATGTTGACAAAATATATTGACAACAAACGAACGACGAATGATGATGCGCATACCCGCCAGTTGTTCATCAAGATTGTTCGTCAACTGTGCATGCAGCTCAATTTGAATATCTTTCAAAAAGAGCCTATAAACTGTAGCTAGATCTTTCGTCTGTCGTCAATATCTTTCGTCAACATCTTTCGTCCAGGACACTGGGTTAAATGGAAATGTCTTTCAACCAAATTGGTCAAAATTGTACAGTGTGTATGCACCTTAAGATTATCTGTCCAATCTTTCTGATTAGAGCGAAAATCTGGTAATGTATATACATCAACCAATTGACCACAAAAGCTGAAAAAATGGTAAATGTTTGTTTGGATAAATTGTTTACATCAAATGGATTTAACAAATGTGTCTGAATGTCCATTTTTTTAATCTTTTTTTCCAGTGTTTGGGAGCAAATGCTTGTCATTTTCTCCCATACATTATAAGATTATAATTGGAACAAAAATCTGTTAGTGTGTATCCATCTTAACAGTGCATAGTTTACACATCTCCTAGCTGGTGCACAGGTGCATACATTACTATCTGACACGAGATCCACAGGTGGTGCTAATTATTTCACTTGTGATACTGTGAAGATACTGTGAAGACCTGTGAGACCTGTGAGACATGGCTGAAGTCATTCTCCATATACCTGAGGTCTAGGGATGGAGAGGGAGGGGAATCTAGCTGCTGATACCTGTCCAAAAAGAATGGATTGCGTTTGGCCACACTTGTTGTGGTCACTGATCATTGATGTTTACCGGGACAGGGAATTGGGGATTTGTTGTATTTCATGCATTAAGTAACTCCCTGCAAAGGAAGTACATGACATTCTTTGGTAAAGCACCTACACAAAACACAACCAATTCCTTCCTCTCCCCTATGGACTGTAACAGTAGTATGTACAATTTCAGCACTCACACAATACCAGTCATGTCCCGAGTGAGTTACAACATAAAAGAATGCAAAGGTGCAGCAATTGTGCAATGCTCCAAGAAGGGGGAAGAAGAGCTAAGCAGAAGGCCTATCATGATTATATATCCATTATTCCTAAAATGTAACCTTACAAAAAGAAACTAAACAGCATGGATTTTATTAGAGGGCCCATGGCAAATTCACAAAACAAATAGACAGAATTTTGAGATTTTTCTTGTAAAATTCTAGGATTGTCATCATATTTGTGTTTGTAACATGCTAAGAGTTCTAATAAAAATATATTAAGCACAAAAAAAATCCTTATGAAGAACTAAACTTAAATATGAATTTGTAAGTAAAGGCCTTTTGTACAGTCTGTGTCTGTAACAGACAGGCAGAAATGTCTTTGCCATTTAAGATACAGTACTGTAAGCCTTACAGTACTGTATGTGCTAATAGAAGAACTACCATATATACTCGAGTATAAGCCTACTTTTTCAGAACATTTTTTATGCTGAAAAAGCCCCCCCTCGGCTTATACTCTTGTGAGGGTCCCACGAGTCAATACCTTTTCACAGTTTTTTGTTGTAAAATTAGGTGCCTCGGCTTATATTCGGGTTGACTTATACTCGAGTATATACGGTATGAAGGTTTGAGGAAGAGGTGAGAGTATGCCTTTAGGTTCTGACCTGGCAGAGGAAAAGAGGACTAAACATGACAAAATGTGATCTTTCAGATATGCATATAGCCTATAAATACTACACTAAAAACAAACAAATAAAAACTACTATGCAAAAGTCAGGCTACAACTTGCTATTTCCAAAACTTTTTCAGAAGTTATAGGGTGTAAACACTGCTAAATTTCATCTATTTTTCCTATTTGATTTTGCTTATAAGCAAAATCGAATCAAAATCTAATGTTTTCGAATCAAATAGAAAAATAGACTGTGGAGGCAAAACTATATAGTACATATCTGTACTATATGGTATAAATGTGTACAAGGTGCTGTGTGATTCGATCCCTATTGAATCGGGATTGACTAGAATAGGAATCACACGGTGTGTACACTCGTAAAGCCTACATTTTCCAAACATCACCAGTTTTGTAACAATGTACCAATAACACCAATACCTTCCCCCTTGTGCAGTAAACATGTTAAATGTGTACTAATAAAATGTACCTTATCTCAACTGCACATAAGCCAAATAAACCTGTAGAACTGTTACAATACCGACTTTTTTCTCATTATACAAAGTATTACACAAAGTTGGTAAAAGCTCAAAAGTAACAGCAAAAAGCATTGTGAATTATGTATGTAAAACACAATATGTACTTTAGATTTCCTAATCTGTATATCCAAGAAATGGACGAATATGACAAAAAAAAGTGTCACGTATTTCAAACGTCTTACCATATATGACATCCTGGCGTTTCACCACATCTTTCTTCTGAAGCTTAAGAAACTTGCTGTCCACTACCTGGCTCCAGGACTCTGCCTCCAGCTGCCTGGAATCCGTCTCAAAATCCCCCATGAGCTGGCCCTCGTTCATATCAGTGCCTGTGTGCACAGCAGAGGGGCACGTTATATAGAGGCCTGGCTTGCCCAAAACAAAATAGATAAATTTCAATGACCACCAAAATACAAATAAGGGCCAACATGAGAGCTTTGGCCAATACAATCCTATTTTTAAAGCAAGATGTGTGGGGGGAATTCATAAATACACCTAAAGGGAAGTATATGTTCTCATAAGAAAGCTCTCATAATATCATGTAAAGATTTACTTTTTATAGTACCATGGCTGGGGTAGCCAACTTCAGTCCTCGAGAGCTACCAACAGTCAATGTTTTCCAGATCTCCTCACAGAATCACAAATGAAGTCATTAGCTGCACCTGTGGATCTTTTAAAATGTGTTATTGTGTAATGAGTGCACATGTGCAGCAGATAGGTTGTCTGGAAAATGTGAACCGTTGGTAACTCTCGAGGACTTGAGTTGGCTACCACTGTACTATAGAATGTTAGTAATTTTCTATCTATCTATCTATCTATAAATAAAGGTACTTGTTTCCTAGCAGGGCGCCCAATTTCAGTACGTACGGTACCGTACTGAAATAGCATCGAATGACGTTCTAGTGGCATGCGATGCGATTTCAGTACCGCTCCCGTTCCGGTCATTCCCGCCCCCTGTCAGATTCTCTCAGAAATCATTCTGAGGTGATTTTCTGACAGTACTGGAAGCATCCCTCAGAGCTGCTGGCTAACTATCGCAGAACTAAAGCACATTTAGCAAATGGCTGCATCGATGAACATCTTTAGCTTGCCTCAGAGTGGCCCACTGGTTTCCAGGGTGCCGCTTATCGGTTGTGACCTTGGTGCACTTCATTTACTCCTGGGCACAGGAGCTCACCTCCATTGAGTATTGTGAGCAGCAGCTTCACATTTCTGAAAAAACTGCGGTCCTGTACAACCGCTGGATGCGGGAGGCTTGCGCTCTGGAAATTATGGTGCAGCCACAGCGGCGGATCGGTGGACCTGGCCACATTGTGGAGTAGATGAAACGTTATTTGTTAAGCGCAAAAGTAACGTCGGCCGGATTTTACCACAGCAGTGGATTTTCGGTGGAATATGTAGGGAAACCGGACATTGTTTCCTGAAAATGGTGCCTAGGCGTGATGCCACCACATTGATGGACTGTATAATTGACAATATAGAGCCGGGCACCACTATTTATATGGACTCCTGGAGGGCATACAGCTCTCAACAGCTTGAACTGGCAGGATACCAACATTTCCAAGTCAATCATCGCTACAATTTCATTGACCCGGCCACAGGGGTTCATACCCAGAATGTGGAGAGATTGTGGGGCGCATGTAAATGGTGCAATAAGCGCCAAAGAGGTACTGCGCAACACAAGCTCCAATCCTATCTACAGGAATTCATGTGGAGAAAGACATTGGGAGCTGATGACCCATTCCACCGCATACTCCAAGCACTTAAGCTCCTCCCTAAGGATGATTAAGTGTGACTTTATTTCTTGATTTTTAAGCATTAATGTTGTTGTTTTTAAAGTTCATATATTCTTATTATTAATTATTGTAATCAATGTTCTTAATAATTTATGCTTCTTCAATGAAATTATTTAAGTAAATTACAGTTATTCGTTAACACATGTCGTCATTACTGTGTCAGCTGTATGATATCACCACGACTATCCACGCCACCCCGAAGCAAGGGACGGCGGAACGCGTCATCCGACCTTTTTATACTCCCACTATCCACGTCGGCGTGGAGTTGATTTTATATAGTTTGGCGAGCGCAGTGAGCCACCGAGCCCGAAGCGTGGTGAGCACAGCGAGGGGACGCGGAATACATGTAAAGTAATCCGTGTGCGCTCGCCACACTATATAAAATCAACTCCACGCCGACGTGAATAGTGGGGGTATGAAAAGGTTGGAGGATGTGTTCCGCTGCGCTCGCCACACTTCGGGGTGGCGTCGACAGTGGAGGTAACGCAAAAAAATGGCATAGGTGCTTTCAATAGTAAGCACCCATCACATCTCATACTCAGCACACATCACATCTCATCCAATCACACATCTCATAGTAAGCACACATCACATCTCATCGCATGGGTGCCTTTTACAATGAAATATCGCATCGGATCGCACCCGGTCTACAGTGCCCTCCGATCCCATGCGATATTTCATTGTATAAGCACTCCTGTGCACTTAATATGGACATCGCATTGCATGGCACGGCACTATACACGCTGTGCGATGCAATTTCACTATGGAGAATAGCCCAGTACGCTAAATGCCTACTGGGCGCCCTGCCAGGAAACAAGTACCAAAAAAAATCTTTATACAGTAATGCTTTACAATATTTTCTTATCACAACAAATTTGAAATGAGAGCAATGACAAATTAAAGAAGCGCGTTTACTTTCTTGAGATGGATTTCTGTAATTTCCTGATACATCAATTTTCAGAAACAAATCCTGATGAAGGCATATACATGCGGTCGATCATACCGATCATGAAGCTTTGATATGTACTCGACATAAGTTGATTTAGAAAATGGATTTGTTGTACTTTAGATCCACGTGGCTCCCAACTGGAAGTAGTGGGGCGGGGCACATTTCCCTAACCACGGTGAGTGACGCAAACTGTGTGAGGGGACGTGGTACATTAATTGGGGGTCCATATGCTGAAACTTACAAATTTACTTTAAAAAACCTTTTCATGTGTTGACATGGGGGGGGGGGGGGGGGGAAAGAACACTAAACTGCACACCCTGGACATATGAGGTGCTACCTGCTAAGACCTGTAGTGCAGCAAGCAGGAGGAGGAGTTTGCAGGTGCACACTAAATATAAATGCTAGACCTTTTAATATTATTGCTATATTGCATTTCTGAGGTTCTTAGCATAATAAACAAACTGAAGGGGTGATGGAAAGTGTATGAGTTTGTTTAGTATATATGTAGCACCCTTCACATTTATTATATCATTTCCCTTATCCCTTTTACTATCACTTTAATTTCACACCAATGTGATGCCATGGGGTGTTTCTTCTGGGCTGGCCTGGGGGATCCTGTGCCCTAGACCTGTCTCAGATTAGTGTTAGGGACTTGTCCTATTGAGGTAACCTGGACGTGGTGGACAAGCCCATAATAATGGCCATCATTATACTAAGAACCTCAGAAATGCAATATAGCACTAATATAAAAAGGTCTAGCATATATTTAGTGTGCACCTGCAAACTCCTCCTCCTGCTTGTGTTGACATGACCTGATCGACCTTGTATGCCATAACCCATCTCCTCTGGCACTCTGTAGCGCAAGCATCCTTCAGGCATGTGCATATAGGTAGGATTTTTATTTTTTTCTGGTGCTGAAACAATATTGTGTATACACAAAAGGACATAGAATTTCACCTTCATCAACAAGAGACTCCATAGACTCGTTGACCTTGCTAATCTTGTGCAAAGAGTCTGTAGACTGAGATAAAACTCTCCATGTGCCTAGAAAATTTTCATCACAGCCAATCCTGCAAAAAAAAAAAACATATTGACATTGGGGCTGAGCATACAAAGCATGATTACATATACAGTATCACCAGAGGCGCTCCAGATTTATTGTGCAGACTGTCTTCCTGCTCTGCTTTCAGTGTATGGGGCATGTGATCAGATGGCCAAACAGTATGTAAAAGACCTTTAAACGTGAGAAAACACATGCTTATTTACATTACATTACATTAGGAGGGATTGCTGACTCCAGAATGCCATTGGAGAAGCCAGGGGTATCTCCAGGTAAGCTGGCTCTCAGATGTTATATGCCATTATCATGTGGCCTTACACTGGGCTATTAAGCCCAGACATATATGTTATTGCTTATGGGATGGGTTTGGGAGTGTGGTCCCCCTCATGTTGATATGGCTGGTCTGCTCTAGGTTAGCACACCCTAACACTTTATTAACACTTATTTTTACCTATCACATTGTATATATTTTGTATTTTAATCACAGCTTCACTTCCCTACATAGCACTTATATGCTTATTAACCCCTACTAATTTTCATTTGTGTGCTGTCCTGGAGTACTCAGCCTGTGTCGGCATGTTGGGGGCCCACACCCCAGACCTATACCCAGTATTAGGGACCCCCAGTGTTACAGACGCCTTGACGTAAGGCCTGGGGGCTTAGCCCTTTATCTGCAGATATATACAACCAAGATCTCTGTATTATCTGATTATTATGTAGTTATTTTCTCATTCAGTGTGCAATTGGGATACAAAATGTTTTTTTCCTAGCCAGAATTACCCCTCCCTTTGGCACCTGAGTGACACACCTCTGATTGAGCAGCTTACGAACAAATGTGTTATTTACATTACATGCAGAACAGAAATCCAGTTAATGAGGGTAAATGGCAACTGAATACCTGATCCCATAGCTAGAAGTAAGCAACCAAAATACAAATGACCTACCCTGCAATGTTCTGTGTAGAAATACTTTTGGAAATAGAAAGTGCGGTCTGTGGTCTTCTGCTATTGAAGCTGAGTGACGTGAAGGTGTTCTCATCTGCTACCACAATCGCCGAGCGAGGACGCTCCTTTGGTTGAGAACCTGAAAGAAATATTACAACTATATGTTAATGACAGCAAAGCAGTTTGTACATTCTAAGTGCATTTTATTTAACAATTAAGTAAAAACTCTTATATTGAAAATAAATATTGTGTTTGGTAAGTAGAGGTTGCTCAATACTTTTCTGTGACCAGTTTCATTAGCAAAGTAATCCGTATACAAAGTACAGGTATTCAGTCATGAAAACCCATTGCTGCTATATTATACAGCACGTATCTAAAATGAATTTCTTGTATTTAAAAAGGAGAAACAAAATATATGTAAGAAAGAAATGATCTTGGTTATGTACTACTACAGCAAGAAACAAGAGGCGAAGCTGCCGTATTCTTGTTCCGCTGAAATCTAGATAATGCATATTAATTATACATAACGGCTTACTACAGTATGTACCATCACCTTTGACTAAAGAACCAAACTATAAAGTCATTAAGAAACATTTATAGTCTCTATCAACAGTTATTTACACAGTGCTCATATTACACAGTACTTTTGTCACTCACACCCATCCCTGGCAAATTGGAGCGTGCCATCTATATTGCCTATCACAAGAGCAAACACTAGGGTCAATTTTGGTTGGCAATGACCTCAGTGATGAAACATGTGAGGCAGTAATGCCATCCACTGTACAACTGTGCCTCCCTGGGAAATTACTAAGCATTGACGGTCTGGCATTGCTTACCTTTATTTCTCATGATGACCGCAGGTAGAGAGGAGGTATCATGGGGCTGGAGAACCTTTTGTTGCTAAAAAAAAAAAAATGTGTTTTTTTTTATTAACAAATGTATGACTGAATGTATCTGTAACACTGCCGTTTTTAGACCAACATTTGCAACAAATTTTTGCAATTATCCATATAAATAAGATGGTAATACATGTTGAGTATCCCTTATCCAAAATGCTCAGGACCAGGAGAATTTTGGATAACGGATTATTCCGTATTTCAGAATATTTTAATGTTTCAATAATGTATTTTGAAGTACCTTGCATTTATGCTGTATACACACACAACAAACACATGAAATGCACACAAATATATTTTCAAAAAACAAGGTTTCAAAACATGAAAATTTGTGTACTATCTCAGATACTGAATTTGAATGCCAAGCAATCATTGTCTTGTACATATATAGTGCCAGTTACATATTATGTCCTCAGTAGTGCTGTTACAAATGTCCCCAGTGAGTTTTTATTTAAAAAAAAAGAAAAGAAAAAAAATTAACTTTCTGGAATGTTTGGTTTTCGGAATAATTTGGATAACGGATATTTGGATACGGGACACTCATCTTGAAAGACATTTTCAGAGCAATATCAGAAGATCCATTACAAATCTAGCAAACACTTTACATGAGGCAGGTTAAACAAAAGGGATGGCTCCAACCTTTGCGTCGAATTTAATATATTAGAATAAAAAAAAAAAAGCAACACGTCTGTGGTATTGTATTGGACTATATTGATTATCCCTGGTTTGTTGTTGAGGTCCTTGTTTTATGAAATAGCAGTGAACCTCATGATGTCATATCGTAGGATCATCATTTATTTATTTATTAACAGTTTCTTATATAGCGCAGCATATTCCGTTGCGCTTTACAATAGCAGACAGTGATACAACAAAACAGGGTATTTACAGACAGTCAAAATGTAGGAGGGCCCTGCTCGCAAGCTTACATTCATCATGGCAGGATAAAAAACAAACAAAAAATCTATAACAAAGAACGGACTAATGACCCTGTACATCTCTGGTAAAATGTCAGCCCTCCAAAACTGGCTCTGATAACAACCTTAACATGACCTGCGGCCGAAGAAATAAATAAAGGCATTGAGAATTTACATACAGACAGGGCTATTTTTGTGCAGGCTCCAGCAGGAACTGTGGCCCTTATTCTAGTTCACTCTTTCTGACAAAATATTTCTTAGATGGACAAAACTATGTGCACTGCAGGTGAGGCAGGTGTAAAACCCCACCCAAATCTAATTATCTCTGCACAAGTAACACCTGCCTCACCTGCAGTGCACATGGTTTTGTCCATCTGAGGAATATTTTGTCAGAAACAGTGAACTAGAATAAGGGCCACAGTTCCTGCTGGAGCCTGCACAAAAATAGCCCTGCATACAGATATAGCCAAACTTATCAAGCATCTGCCAGTTGCAGGTCTGACATAAAAAGGACACTGGGAAATGCGTACACCCACCATCGTTCTCATTCGCTCGAGTTGCACGCGCCACTCACAGCACAGCGAAGCGTTTCAGAGTTGCCGGTGCAATTTGCTGTGCAAAGTGGGCACTAGCAGCCATATTGCAGCTCCAATAAGCATGGCTATTATGTTAATTGGGGCACAGACTTTACTGTTCAGTAGCCCCAGAGCCCTAATCATAAGTACCTTGTGCAACATGGGTGTCATTCAGGTGCGCTTGCAGACACTTGGTACTTCTGTGCATGAGTGAATGGGTCCCACAGGATAGGATGCAGGCCAGCATCAGACCATCATTGATTAAGAGTCTGGTGCAGTTTGGGGAAGGGGGTGGCAATGGGCACAGGGAGGTGTGTCGCCAACATACAGGGTGGGAAGAGGCCTCTGCGACGGGGCAGCTTGTGCCACATGCTGCATGATGGTGGGTGCTTTGATCTGATGCTGTATCCTAAGGCACAGCTCGGAGCACTACTGCAGCAGGAGGCATTGGCTTGTAATATTATTTATTTATTTGCAGTTTCTTATATAGCTCAGCAGATTCCGTTGCGCTTTACAGTAGTAGACAGTGGTAAAAAAAACTGGGTAACAACAGACAGACTTGGAGGTTAGAGGGCCCTGCTGCAAGCTTACAGTCTATAGGATAGACTCCTCCTGCTGTATTACCATACAGCAGTAATAGCAACTTCAACTGCACCTGAATGACCCCAATAAACAAATGAAGAGAAAAATGAAGGGAAAGGTTGCACAATCCAGGTTTAGCAGGCTAAAGAGACAGGTTGGATACGAGTGACGCACGCCATGCAGCATTATGTTTAATCAGTGATTTTATACCAATTCCTTTGCTACTAAACAGCTAGTTTTAGTTTGTTGCCCTATCTAGCCACAGGCAAAATTGGACAATGAAGGGGGTGTGCAGAGGTGGTGTTGGTCATATGAACACAGTGATCCCATAAGCAAAATTGAGGAAAAAGTGTGCAACAATGGAATCATAACAGGCCCTTTACACCATGTGGCCCAAATGTTATTATATCTGTATGAGAACACATCTGTATCACAAATAGCATTGTCTACATTTGCCTGGATAACACGCACTTGTACCCACATGCACCGGGGCAGCTGTTCTGAGACCCGAACAATAATCTAATGCAATCTATTCCATCACTAAGAGCTAGATACATCAGTGAGGACCTGCAAGACTACATATTTATAAGGCCATGGTTTCTAATGAATTTATAGTCTTCCGTCCTGTAAATACTGGATCAGCCCGTAAAAAAAATCCAATACCTGCAGGCAGTAGCTGCCAAAAGATCAGACAATGTTGATTATTTTTTCCACGTTTAGGTCACTAATCAGTGTATAAGAAAAGGATGATGCAGGGTTCTCAGCCTTTAGGAGACTCTCTCAACTATTTAGTGATGGAAAGGAAACTTCAAAGGGTCTCTCTCTTACACATTCACTACAGTACACAGGTTAGACTAACCAGATAGATGCTGCAATAAGCGTCAATATACAAAATAACCTGCACCAGAGAATCTGACTAAGGATCACCTAGTTCTGGAAACCCACGTGTATAGTGACTGGTAAATAACTACAGAAAGCCAATGCCTTATTTTGCTTGCAGAACCGCACAATTAACCTCCTTTGATTACATTTTTGAACAACTTTTGAAGGAAGGTTGAAACAAGAAGAAACGTTAATAGAACACAAAACAGGAATCCTACCTTCATTTTGACCTTTGCACAGGGAGTGAAGCTCTCTCTACAGCTTTTATGCACAATTGAGTTACAATCTGAGGAAGAACAAAGAAGCAATAGTAAGCAGTGTTTATATACAAAGCATCACTCAATAAAAAAAGAGAAACATGCATTTATTTTTTTCATGGTAAATGAATAACAGCTCACATACTGCTAATTGCCAGAGTGAAATGAACTCTATTACAAGCGGTAGCAGCATGTAATAATAAAAGCAGCATGTTGCGGAATTGGAAGACACAGCACAATGTGTGACAGATGACTTGTACATCCACAAATACCTACAACATTTAGCCCTTGCTAATTCGGTCATTGGCGGTTCCATATTCTTATGGAATTGCATTGGCTGGTTCAGATCCTTAGAGCAGTGTCACTGGCTGGTTCAGATCCAGCCATTGGCTGCCCAAAGCCCAATAAAACAATGCCAATGTCTTAATAAATGCTGCTTGTACATCATCATGTACACGAATAGCATATTCGATATATAAATATCAACCTATGAACACATTTTTTGGTACTTGTGTAGTATCACGGCTCCCATCGCATTCACAGGTATCCGTGTCCCATCGCGGGCTTCACAGGTATCTGTGTCCCCTCGCGGGGCTCGCTGCACTCGCCACGCTTCGGGCTCGGTGGCTCGCTGCGCTTGCCACACTTTCTATTCTCAACTCCACCCCGACGTGGATAGTGGGGGTATGAAAAGGTCGTAGGACCCGATTGCCGCCGCTCGCCACGCTTCAGGTTGGCGTTGATAGTGGGGGTGGTACAGTGTGAAAAATGACATTTGGGGTGCATTTTACATGATTTCAACTCATGTCCATAATTTCAGTGAAAAATGACATCGCATCGCATGAGATCGAAGATTTTTCCCTGTACGATGCCCATCGTGAGAGCCGTAATACTACACAAGTACCCATTTTTTTTTTATAAAAAAATGGTCACTGTGAAGAAAATATAACTTTAAAATGGAAATTCTTGGAAATTGTGCTATTAATATGCTTTTGCACACTGCCATAGGAAGGAAATGTTTGTATAAAGCTGTATTATAGTCACAAAAAGGAAATGTTTTTCAAAACATTTTTTTTTCTTATTTGAATGTTCACTGATCTCCGAGGCTACAGCATCCTGCAATATTATCTAAGAATATATCAACACTAAATTTAAACAGACTCTGCAGTTTTTAGGTCCTGAACGTCTCAGCCAAAACTTGCAGACTTCAACCTGTCTGATGCACCCCTTTAAGAAAGACTTCTGCCAAATTGATAATAAGCCTTTGCATCAAATGTACTCCATAAGATTGTCACCAGGCGGATGGAGACTACACACAACAATGTAGATCACTCAGCACATCGATGTATCAGTGCTGTGTGCTGAGCGATCGGTCAGGGCCAGTGTTCGGTGACAGTACTGGTCGTGGCCAGCAATTACCTAGATTTATCCAGCATGCTGGATATTAATCGCCGGGCGATATCGCTGCGCGGGGCTGCTTGTCACTGTCGCTCCTACACAAGGAGCAATGTAGGGGCATATTTCCAAGCGATCTAGTGAGAGAGTTTAGAACATGCCCTGAAATCGCCCCGTGTGTAGTCACCTTCATATTGCACAGCAGTCAGCACACTAATGGTTAACTTGTATTTCGTTGAAAAAAGAAAAAAACTATACAGTATGTGATTCAGTGAAAAATCTAATTAACAAGACATTGCACAATGTGTACTGTGATCCGCAGTTACATTCCTATCAGCAATTCAGGTTATCAGACAGCAATGCGTGACTTGTTTGCCAACTTACATATAAAAAAAATGAATCATAAAAAAAATGAATCATAAAATTTCTGTACAGACCAACTGATACGACACACAGAAAAGCCTTCCGTGCGGATGCACAAGCAGAGGCCGGGGTGGCTCTATAAGCACAGCGTGTTCATTGGCTACATAATAACACTTTACGTACAAGTTGTCTGGTCCCATTTTTATACATTTTTTTTTTTACATTCGCGTCATCCTTCTCATCTAACCCAAAAACACAAGGGAGGGAGAGAGAGACAAAACCAAGCAGGAGTCATGAAGTCTACAATACAGTAGCACAGCACATCTACGCAAACAGTAAAGGCCCCCTTACGATTGTCCAACAAGTTGGACCTGATTGACTCGAGATTCATCCTATGTACAGGAGGATCAATCTCTTGGTTATACCCAATGGCACAGGATTGTGCATTGGGTCCTACACATCAGGCAGATAAGATTTTGTCAGATAAATTGACCTAATCCACCTGAATTGGGTCAAATCTGACAAAATCTCACAAGTGTAAAAAGGGGACCTTTACACTCTTATATTTTGTGGAGGCTGAAGCTTGAATAAAAGAAAAAATAGGAATCCGTGACTTATAGATGAAGTATGCTAATAACACTCGTTGCCTGCTTGAAGCAAGTGGTGCTCATGGACCCTTAATACTACTTTTATTTTAAGCTGTGCTAAGAGCAGATTTCGGATCACTAGTGCAGGTGAAAGTCTCTCAGTGGCGACAGCTTTATGCTCTGCAATGATTCACAGCATTTTGTTGGCTAGCAGAGATTACATCTAACCAGTAAGAAGAAAGATCCCCACCTGTAGCGACATGCTCTCTCAGATGTATTTATTTCTGATATGCAGTAGGCCTTGCCAAATGTAATGCCCTAAACAAGATTTATGATGGTGCAAATTACAAGGCATAGGGATGGGTCATGGCCTGCTTTATGTCGCCCGGAACAAATGGTACCCTAGCAGTGTACACACGGGGTAAGTTTTGTAAGCAATTTTGATTACAGTGTCGTCCAAATTGCGATGTGTGGCCCCATAGCGTTGCTATCGCCCGTCCAAATAGTCATCGCAGGCAAGAAGATTCTTGCTGAACTGTATATTTGGCCACAGCTCCTGGGGCTGGCAGGATGTAGTTAGCCGTCTCTCTGATGGCCGGGTCCCGATTGTACACGGCTTTACATTGATCTATACTTAAAAGGTCAGAATGTAAACAATAATGATAGCTAAAGATTTGCACCATACCCTGCTATACTCAAGACACTGGGTCTGAACTAGAGTTGGATGTAATGCCAATATAGATATATACATGGTCCACGCCTTACAACTGCACATGGAAATCATGCATGCCATGATGTGTACGCAGAGACACGCATTAGTTATTGAGAGGCACAGTCTCAGAAATGTATTGGGTGTTCCTGATGGGTGACTGGGAGGTGGCTATTCAGGAGCCCACATGGGCATGTTATAAGTGTGTCTCAAAAGTGGTTGTGCACTCGGACACTAAGGGGATATTCAATTAGTCTCGATTTTTGTCTAGGCAAAAAAAAAAACTGGGCTATTTTGATGTCTTTGTATTCAAATGCGTTTTTTTAATCATTCAATGCCCAAGCCTTTTCCTACTATTTTGGAGGAAAAGGGACTAAAAACCAGGTGAAAAAAACCTCACAATTTTGCCTGAAAAGGGGTGAAAACATGTGGCTTCGACTATCCAAGCAGTTTCACCTATGTCAATGTTTCGCCTAGGAGAAAATCAGCACTTTAATTGAATACCCCCCTTGATCATTAACATTGGAGGCCACACTCTGATAGCAATTCTGTCCCTAGCACGTGGCTGGTGCAAGTTTTGATCCCAGTCCAACACCACCATTTTACACCAGGGTAAGGGCTTGTACTAGCATTATCATAAAGCTGCAGACGCAACTGAAGCAAAGGTAATAAAGCGACCGCAGTAGCCCCTCCACCACACCAATTTGTGCAATGGGCAAATGATAGCACCGTGATTTCCATCTACTCGATCTGCTTGCTTGTTAATAAGGAAATACCTAATTTGTTATCATTTCAAAACCGAAATCTAGTTATTGCTGCATTAGGGACATAAATAGGTATACGCCAGTAATTACAGCATTTTAAACTAATGCGGATAGCAAAGTGATGCCTCACACATCATCATCATCATCATGTTTCTCTAATGTGACGACTAGATAATTACTAATATTGCCTCAGGCCTGTATCACATGTAAACACATGCACCTCCTCAGCTTGCAGAGGATACACCATGTATATCTAAGGAAACACCCAGTACCTCAGTCACTGAATGTACAGCAGCCACTTGTCACATGCTAATTAGATCACCATTGGCCATGCAGCTACAGTATGAATCCAAATGACCACGTGTTACAGAACGTCTAACAGCAGACTATTTACAACCGAGGCAGCTCTTACCAGGCAGACACGCTAGAACACAGCAACATCATCCGGGCAAGGCACTTTGTGATGCCACTAGGTCCCAATGCACCGATAGGCTGATAATTTTGACAAAATGGCTGCTTACAGGGGGGGGGGGAGGGGGGATTACCTGTATTACAATTTATTTCAGCACTACTTTTTTCTTTATATTACTGTATAGCTCATAGCAGGAAATATAAATGTTCAATGCTTTACAAAAATGGACAAACCCTTAAAAATATCACAAAATCAAATTTAGAATGCGCATTACTTTTCAGGCAAGTTACTCATTTTACATGTGCACATGTATGAACAAATGTAAAATAAAAAAAAAGTATATGGCATGGTTACAACATAAGTCTTGCAGTTACATGGTTCCTTCTTTGCCCTCCCACCCTGATTGGTGATGCATCTCAGACTTTGAACCAAACATACAAACAATGTCTACATAAGTTTAAATTTTTTTCTTTAATATCCAAGCAAAGACAACGATTTACAACTTTTTTTTTTTCAAAATCTTCTTTTGCCTTTCATCACACAGAACATTGTACATTCTGTCCCAAGTGTCCATCTAACGTGTGCTGGGCTTTTCACTTGACCTTTTACAGCATATTTGGAAGGGTAGTAGACAAGATTCTCAATAAAGTTTTCCTTTCCACTTTGCTACACACACAAAATTCACTAACCAGCGCTCTTAAGCTGGGCGTACCCAAAGGCACAGGTTCTCAAAGTCGGTCCTCAGGATCCCCACACAGTCCATGTTTTGCAAGGCTCTTCATAGAATCAAGTGAAATAATTAACTCCACCTGCGGATCTTTAAACAGGTGTCAGTCAGTAATATGTGCACCTGTTGGGTGATCTGGAAAATGTGAACTGTATGGGGTCATAAGGACCAAGTTTGAGAACCACTGCACTAGGATGACTTCTCCCCTCTGAGAAGTCATCCGCGATCCTCCCTCTTTTTGCATGGGATATATCGCATTAGATTCCAGCGAAGCCTGCCCAGCTCGGAAGCAATCCAACAGATTGCTTCTGCAGTCGGTGTGACTCGTAGGCTCTGGTGCGATGTGCACTGGACCGTGCATTGCATCGGACCTGCTGTCAATCACATGCAATTTGGACACTATTCATGCAATTGATCACTGCAATCAAATGAAGAGCCCAAATTGCATGTGAATCGCCCTAGTATATAGGAGCCTTTACTTTACACTCGGTTGTAACAATGCTGAACTCTGAAAACCACATAAATAAGAATTTTGCAGATCATCATGCCGTTAATGGGTGGTTATGAGAAATTAGAAAACAGTGAGGGGCAGATGTATGAAGCAGTGATAAGGGAGGAGAGGTGATAAAGTGCCCGGTACTTTAACACCGGTCAATCAGCTTCTGACTGTTAAGTTACAGGCTGGTTTTAAAAAGGGACAGTTAGGAGCTGATTGGCCGGTGATAAAGTACCAGGCACTTTGTTACTTCTCCCTTATCACTGCTTCATACATCTACCCTGAGAGTGTGCAGTGAATTCAAGCCATTTATAGAATTTACGTTAAAGACCAAATACAGATAAAACAAAAAGAAAAATAATTGACCTGAAAGCTATGAAAACAGATGATAAAATTCAAAATAAAAAAAAACAATAGCCATGGCCCAAAATGACCCATGTCATGAACATTTCTAAAATGTTTATAGAAGATCTATGCCCAATTCACATACAAAAAAATATATAATAAAAAAAATACATAGTGCAAAGGAGACCCAGAAAGAAAAGAGCAGAATATAAGAGACGTCAACAGGGGAGAAGAAGGCCCCAAGCAACAGGGCTATGGGGGAAGGGGAATTCATAATAATAAAAATAAGTCATATAGGAGAGAAAAGAAGATATCAGAAAAGGAAATAAGGGGACACATCCCGGGGAAAAGAAGTCAACAACCTACTGCAGGCAAGCCTGGACACCACACCAGTAGCACAACAACAACACACTGCATCAGGGACTTGATAGGGCGAGAAAGCCCAGAGGACTGCTTTATATATGTGCTGTGAGCAGGTGCTCCAGGTACATCTATAACTGCAAATGCTGATGCATCTACACAGGATCCTAAAATTGAAGCCACCATTTGACTCTGTGAGATGGTTTTAGAGATTGCTACGCTTTGTTGCGGCAGCCCTGGTGGTGCGGTCATAAATACATGAGCTACATCGGCTGCTGCAGCATCCAAATTGCTTGCTTCTCTTATGAATTCTGCCCCTAACTGGCTGCAAAAAAAACTAATAGGCTCAGCAATCAACTGATCCCACTGCTGCTTCCCTATGCCTGCAGGCTGCCTGTTTTCTCTCTGGTGGACGATGGGTTTTCTTCCTTTCTGCTGGAGTGCTGCACACACGCGTTGGCCTGTTAGTATGTGGTCAGTATAAGTGATATTAAAGGGTTGTGTGAGAATATCTGAGAGTTATCGAATGCGCATGTCATGGGGACGGAAGGTCCTTGAAGCGGAATGGGGGGGGGGGGGGGGGGAGGGGGTGTGTGTGAAACCAGATGAAAATATTACATCCGCAGCACATACTGCTCATAACTTATAATATGCCATATAGCTGCAGCTTTCTATGTGATAATGGCCGATATGACAAGCTCTGAAAAGCATACATTTTACAATCTTGGCCAAACAGTCATCTGCATCAGCCAATTATATAACATGTTCTCTACAGTAGCTTTAGCATTGCAGATAACAAATGACCATTTGCATGGTAAATTGGGGGAGGGACGATAAGACTCCTGTAGTGTACTTACAACAAATTTACTATACAAACAAAAATTATGTCAGCCCTCCAACCAGACACTGGAATTAAAGGAGGAAACAGCACAAGACAAAAACAAAAAGGGAAAAACACATCTGCACAAAAATCAGCAGAACGAGGCCAGTGAAAAAAATGCAGATGATTATCAGGAGTGCTTAAACTGAAAATATAATCCTAATAATTTAAGTAGATATAGGCGTAAGATACAGCTTTAGGAAAGTGTGTACTTAGCTTAAAAGGACCAAGCTAAGTATAACATTTACTGATTGTACTAAAATAAAATCAAAATGGAAACTTAAATCATAGAATGTATGTCATTAGTGTATTAGGTCATATTAGTGATTGAAAACATGCACAGAATGCAGATCATTTGCATATGAATGATGTGGAATGAAAGTAAACTTTGCATGTTACATTGTCAGCGATAGTCAAATGCACACTTGGTGGGTGATACAATTATTTGTATTGCAGCTCCTGTATAGAGAGCCCGGGAACTTTTTAACTATTTTGTGGGACAAATTGAATTACCACCTTAATTCCCACGACAGCCCCATGATGCACAAGATTGGCTGTGTTAAGCATATTTTCCTGTGCCAAGAGCCAGGTGCAATGTAGCTATGGAGTTCCCTCGCAACACTACTTTACACAGATTTACCTCAGGAGGTAGCAAGCAGAAATCTACAATAAGTGCAGCCATAGGGCTAGTTGTGCAAAATCTTTTGGTGGGAGCTACTGTACAATGCACACAATGGAAATTCTCCTTAATAAGTTATAATACAGATGTGCCTACATATACCTTTATTCGCATTGCACCAAACAGAACTAATTAGTGTGTTTTTTTTAAGCTTTTAAGCCACGCCAAAACACCAATCATATATACATGGTATACAATACGCATGGTAAAATTAAAAATCAAAGTACAATCTAGGATTGAAGACAATGGGCTTGATTCAATTCAGCTTACGTTGAATAGCTATCGGAAGGCAGTCCTGGAGCTATTCAATTGGCTGTACTGTTTTCCCGACTAAAGGATTCCAGCTCATACCCTTCCAGAGGTGCAAGCAGAAATCTGCCCAAACTAGTGCCGCAATGCTGTTTTCTGCCTTAAGTGTAGCGCAAACAGTATTGCAGCATGCACTCAAGTCAAAGAATGCTGGTTCCAGTTAAAGGCTCAGTAACCGGCATTTCCTGACAAAGTGCAAGATGTGAAGGGGACAATTGGAGAGCTTTGGTGCTATCCATATCGTGCTGACCTGATTTGAGCACATAAAGACAGAGCGTACAACTATACATGGCCTGGATACCAGCTATGTTTAATCTGCAATTTTATCATAATACCTTGGTTACAAAAATACCTAGCGCACTAAGCTAAATAAGGTGTAAAACAATGAGGAAAGAGAATTTAAATTTTTTTTTTACAAAAAAGCAGGCAGCATGGGATTGCTACCTGTAGGTCATGTCCGTTTTGCTCCATATAGTGTAAAAAGAACAGGTGTATGAGAGTGAAGAGATTCAATGAGTTAGCATAAAGATTTAAAGCAGCAATTTTTTTGCAATGCAAAACTGCATTGGTTTTGCACGGTAAACAAATCCCACTTTATATCCTGCTGCTAAATAGCCCAAATATTGTCGCTTTCAGATTCTTCAGTCTTCACTTTCCTTAAGATATTTTAAAATACTTATTACTATATAGCATAAGTATAGGAGTAGAAGAAGATGGAGGAAGCATAAGGAGATGGAGGAAGTCCTCCATCTTCTCACTGGCTGTTACAGTAGACACTACACCCACGCTAAGTCATCATTAGATGTTACAGTACACATCGAATCCACATCTCTTAATAGATGTTAAAATACACATTATATCCATACAGAATGGATCCGTGGTCGGGCGAAAACACATGGGATCGGTGAAAAGTCTTCTATCCCGTGTGTTCTAGCTGGTCCCGGCAGCTGCTTATCCGGGATAATGCTTCGTATGACTCAGGCACGCAAAGCACAATACCAGGTAAAAGCAGGTATCTGGGCTATGGGACGCTGGCATCAGAGGTTATGACATAACAAGTGGCAACCAACCACTGCTAATAGGATAGCCTAAGACCTTCTTATAAGATGTTACAACAAAAATTACAACCAAACTAGGGGGGGGGGGGGGGTATTTATTAATTGTGACACAAAGTACTAGCCAATCAGCGTGTCTTTAGAGGCTGTATTTATAAAAATAAAAATAAAAAAATTAAGTGCTTTTTAGATGGTACTGTAGGGGGTATTCAATCCATGGCCCACTTTGGTCCGCTCGCCTGTTTATCAGCAGGCGGAATTTAATGTCCTTTCTGCCGTTTGGCGAAAAGGGGGCGTGTCTGTAAAAATGCCCATGGATTGTAGAGATCCGGCAGCTGCTTTTAAAGTCGAGTCTGTTCTGATTAGCTGCCACTTCAATCCTGTCGGGAACGACACTTATTAGTCAGAAATAGCGGCAAGGATTGAATACCCCCACAGATCTCTCACAATTTTATCTCTTTCCAAACGTCGAAAAAATAGTGTTTCAATCCACTTCCTTATTATATGTTACAATATATCCAGTCTTCCTACTTCTTATTGAATGTTATAGAACACAACACATCCACACGTATACCAACTCTTTTCATTAGATGTTATAATACATCCACACAAAGTCCTCTCTTTTGTTATTTGACACTTTGCTCTAACAAAAGCTAAAAAAAAAAACAACAACAAAAAAAAATGTGTTAACTGAACTAAAACCGTCGCAGATGAAGTTCAAACTAAAACATTTTCAAGTAGCTAGATACAAACGGATTTAAAATAAAGCAAATGTGAAACGAACATAAAAACATCATCACAATAATGGCAGTTTTCAGCTCTCGTTCATACATAACAGTTGCGCCAGTAAATACACACTTCCCAGCAGTAACAGAAACGTAAAATGTTTCCTAAACAGCATTCTAGAACAGGACTGTCCTACCTTACCTAGGCTGCAGTCACTTCTTGAAAACATGTTTTTACTCTGGAACTCCCGCTGTATACCGACATATCCATGAAATTTACATGAACTTGTATCCCAGAAAAATGCCTTCTGTGCTATGTCATCACAGAGTAAGCTGGGCCAGCTCCACTGATAAGGAATAACTTCCTCTTTCATAGGCAGCGCCTCCCATGTACAGAGCACACACACCAACTGCTTGTAGAGTATTTGGAAAGTTTCATGCCTACAGTATACGATTAATATCACAAACGCCTGCTTGCGTGTTCCACTGCAAATTGACATGAAACAGGATCAACTCCAAGACATTTTTAGCAAGTCACATTCATCCAGCAGCCTAAATGACTATAACAAACAGAGGAAGGATGTTCCTCACAAAATCCTCATGTACCCAGCGCATGGAAGATCTTGGCACTTACCAGCCCTGTAGATTTGGACCAGCGGCATTTGTTTTGAGGGTCACTGTTCCTGTGACCTGAGCTGGTTGCACTACAGCGGGTGCTACCAAGACTTTCTGTGCCAGCTGCTTGTACCACATACTTACATGCTTAACAAAGCACTTTGGGGAGGAGGAGCGGAGCGTGTTGATATGTACACACAGAATGGAATGCAGATGATTCCTCAGAAAGCAACACAGGGATTTCCACTGTACAAACCTCCCACATTTATCATAAACATGTCAGACCCACAATAGGAAAATCTATTTCTCTATTTAACAAATACACTGCATTATATACAATACCAGTTCTGCCCTTAATAGGATATGATATATCACCCTATCTTGAGGTCACTACTGGGAGGGTAGGGGGGGGGGGGTAAACAACACCTACTATTAGCCGAAATATACAAATGTGCCCACATACACCTCTTTTCAAATAGTGCCAAACGGCCCTGTTTGTTGTTCTGAGGACATAGCAGTGCCAAATGAGTTTTCCTTATAATATGCATCAACCTGCTGCTTCCTACTGTACCATTATTTTACAGCCGCTACTACTTTTACTAATCCTAGGAGCTCACTATTAGCGTATTAGGATGCAGAATTTGGGAGTACTTCAGCATAGGAATCAGTAGCCATGGCGGTGTTCCTAAGTCACACACACACACACACAATACGGGGCAAAAACTAGTGGTGTATGAGGACACACCTGTATGCAGTTTGGGAATAGATCAAATTTCATGGATTGCATTGACAATTTGTGTTGTTACCATTGTCAATATCAACAGACACGATGAAAAAGGCTTTTTGTGAGAATATAAGATAAAAACAAATACATAAAGTATAAGGGCTATTTAAGGAGTTTTTTTTAAATATCAATCAAATGAACATTAAAGTGAGAAAATAAAGAATTTGATGCAGTACTGTAGCTCCCGAATGCGACCCCACAGCATGCAGGATTGCACTCACAGGGTTACTGTGGATGACGGAATGGCTTCAAATAAAATCATCTAGTCAGCGTGTTTGTAGCATGGGCCATGGACTGCCTGCAACCTTATAGAGGCCATTTAGACACTGGCTGCGCAGAATAACATGAACCTATTTGTTCCATCACCCTGCCTCCCCATATGTGCATCTACGTCCCATCCTTTGTATTATGTCTTCCACCGTTATCATGTCATATATGTAAACCCCTCCTTTTCTCCAATCTGATCTTACTATCTACTTCAACCACAGCCTTCTCCCCGCTTGTATTCAACTTCTCCCCTCTTCTTGTATTCTACTCACTAGGAAAGGCAAAACCAATGCTGGTGGCTTCCAATCAGAAGCAATGTGCACACACAGAAATGCAGGATTGCCACGACCAAATAACTGACGGGATGCACAATTTTATTTTTAAATGATTTTTGCCGAGCATCCCTGTAGGAAATATTAAGCCTAGAGATGCCATGAGAATAATGCAGAGATTTTACTGTGTCATCAACAGCACACTGATTCTAGACGTATATACACTGTAGCACGGAAGGCAGCACAAGAAAAGGGCTTAGAGGCAGAAGATCACAGAAGTTTAAAGGGTATGAAAATAAGGCAATAGAACATAGACAAAAAAAAACATGAGTAAACAGGTTAAACGGTTAAAAAATGCAAGTACTTTATGGATGGGACAAACAGATTCTGAATCTGTTACAAGCATGTAACAATGCATCATGACATTTTCTATGCCACAATGTATTTAGATGACCACAGAACTAAGGGGGTATATCATATTAAACATGGTGAATTATCACAGTTAATGGATTCCCCCAGAACTCAGGCCCATATCTGCTCTAGACATGCAAAGCATAATACCCAAATATTATTATTTTGCCATGCGGTAAATTACCACTTGCAATTGGGTATCCCACTAAATATTTTTTAACAAATGGGAATTTTTCAAAAATGCAACAACATCTTATAACCAAAGAGAAAACCACACTAACTATGACATAACAGTAACTAAGGGCCAGATTCTCTAAGCTTCAAAAGTGATAAAATGGAGAGTGATAAACAGCCAGCCAATCAGCTCCTACCTGCTGTGACACAGACTGTGTTTGAAAAATGTCAGACAGGAGCCGATTGGCTGGCTGTTTATCACTTTCCATTTTATCCCTTTTGACGCTTAGAGAATCTGGCCCTCATTCCCTTAGCTTTTTAATGTGTTCTGCGCAAAATGACACTCGATGACTGACCGAATACAAACCCCTATCTGCTAAGTACACTCTGTACCACAGTACAAATCAACACTTGTAGGTGATGAAAAGACTGTGAATATAATTACTACTAGCAATGGTACAGATCAGTGGTTACCAAACTGTGTGCCTAGGCACCCTGGGTTGCCTCAGATCAGCTTTGATGTAGCATTTATCAAGTACAATCTATAAAATTATAGATATACAGTAGATTGGTTGCTACTAGCAACTTCTCCAGTGTAGCTTAAGGCAAAAGAGTTAGACAGTAACAGAGTAACAAAATAGTCAGAACCAGCCTTTAGGTGGAGAATAATGTTTGTGACAAACCCTGTTACAAATAGCCATGCACATTATTGTGCAAATGTTCTTAGGGTTAGCATCTTTGATACGGATGTTCTTTAACCTGGATAATTATGATCACAACAATGACACAAAACAGCTGCCGCACACAAAGGGCTAAATATATACCTGCATCAAAGTAGCGGTTACATAATTCCAACCAGACCTGTCTTACACCTTGCACAATCCAAATCATATATGTCTTACAATCAACATATGTACAGAATGTTACTGTACATTTTAGTGTCTGACTCACAGGTACAGAAGTCACACTAGAGGATGAACACAATAAATAAATAAATAAATATACAATTGTTGTATAGCAATAGACTGACAGATGGGCCACACTAATGTATACAGAAGATTTTTTTCCCCACTGTAGCAACTGCGCCTAGAGCAGCAATGAAGATTATAAACCACAATGAGGGATAGTTCGGTCCCTCTACACAAATGATACAAAACACAAAAATGTGGTGTGATCCTCGTAGCGCTCACCGTTTTTGATACATTAAAAAATGATAATAGGAAGACAGTAGTTACGTGTTCATATGTCTCATACGTTCCAGGTATGGAATGTGTACCATCCGCAATTCAAAGATGATTCGTACATAAAAAGAAAAAAAGGCACATATAGCGTAATTTGCTTTTTCAAAAGTTCACAACGGGTCAGTATTTCCCAAAAGGACACAAATGAGGTTCTCCTCTGTGTGGTGTTGTTATTCTTTATGGGTTCACCTCCTGTGTCAGTAGTAATGGATAGTGCTTACAATAAGCTTACATTCAAATAGGTGGTATAAAACACATCAAGGTATCTTTCAAACGCTCACTTGTATGCTTACATAATCCTCGTAGTGGGTCCTCATATAACGGTTTCTTTTCCAATAAGATCACATCCAGGCAGAAATTTTTTTTTTTTTAAAAGAATTTTTTGGGAATTTATTTGGAATAAAATAATAAAAAGGAGGGACTTGTTTGATGACAAATACAATTCAAATAGTCTCCTCCAGCATCATAAAACACCAACGCGTTTCAACAGTATCTGTCTTTGTCAAGGTGTAATGTCTATCTGCCTGGAGCTTCTACTTATACCTGAGGGGTATAGGACCACCCTTATGGGAGGTGTGGTTACACGTTAACTAAAGTGGGCTGCAGTTGCTTGATGGAGGCTAGTATAGGTGTATATACTGCCGCACATAGGACAAAAGATATAGTGATAACAATTATGTCCAAAATATAAGCATATAATATGCTAGAAAGGGTCTGAAAAGAGTTAATTGGTGGCGTGCGTTCCACACAGGTGGAACGCACTTCACTTCCGCCGGAAGTGTGTATCGCGGTAATACATACTAATGCGAGTGTTACATGGGCTGTTTTACCACCCTCTAGTAGATGGAGACCGCTATAGACTAGGTCTGTTTTAGGGGAAGATATGATGAGTAACACGGTATGTGTGCCGTGGCGTTTAGGGTTAGCGCTATAACGGAAGTATGTCGCGCTCCTGTCTACTTCCGGTTTCGGAGCGCAGGTATAAGTAGAAGCTCCAGGCAGATAGACATTACACCTTGACAAAGACAGATACTGTTGAAACGCGTTGGTGTTTTATAATGCTGGAGGAGACTATTTGAATTGTATTTGTCATCAAACAAGTCCCTCCTTTTTATTATTTTATTCCAAATAAATTCCCAAAAAATTCTTTTAAAAAATTTTTCTGCCTGGATGTGATCTTATTGGAAAAGAAACCGTTATATGAGGACCCACTACGAGGATTATGTAAGCATACAAGTGAGCGTTTGAAAGATACCTTGATGTGTTTTATACCACCTATTTGAATGTAAGCTTATTGTAAGCACTATCCATTACTACTGACACAGGAGGTGAACCCATAAAGAATAACAACACCACACAGAGGAGAACCTCATTTGTGTCCTTTTGGGAAATACTGACCCGTTGTGAACTTTTGAAAAAGCAAATTACGCTATATGTGCCTTTTTTTCTTTTTATGTACGAATCATCTTTGAATTGCGGATGGTACACATTCCATACCTGGAACGTATGAGACATATGAACAGGTAACTACTGTCTTCCTATTATCATTTTTTAATGTATCAAAAACGGTGAGCGCTACGAGGATCACACCACATTTTTGTGTTTTGGGCCACACTAATGTGTTTTAGTCAAAACACAACTAGTGTACACCAAATCTGCAAATACAGTACATTTGCCTAGACACAGTGGAGGCTGACACTTTTAAAACATACCCTATTGACTGGATAGCCTGTACATAATGGTTTGGGCTCACATGCTCGCGCATCCATTGCAGAAAATGGGACGCACAAGCATCTCAACGTGCGTGTGCCAGGAGCTGCACTGATGCGGCTCTACCTGTATGCATACATAGGCCTGTATTCAATCCTGGCCAAAATTTTTGGCAGGCGAAAAAACTTCAGTTTTTGCCCGTTTATTGGGGCGAATTCAATTTGCCTATTCAATCACAGGCAAAAAAATCCAGCATCAGCAAAAACCGCATGTATCGGCGAAATTTCTGCAAATTCACATAATTTGGCGAATTCGCTGCAGTTTTCTTCCTAACCAATTCCCCCCCCACCCCCCAAAAAAATGTAAATGACATAGGTGAAAATGTACTCAAAAAAATGGGAAAAAAATTCCCATTATTGAATACTGACATTTTGGTACTTCTTTACTTCCACGGCGCCAGCATGGCGCCGCGCGTCAGAGTCCCCTTGCGGGGCTCGCTTCGCTCGCCCATGCTGCGGGCTCGGTGGCTCGCTACGCTCGCCACGCTAATTAAAATCAACTCCATGCCAACATGGATAGTGGAGGTATGAACTATCCATGTTGGCATGGCGTTAACTTAGTTTATTTTACTTAGTTTGTGGCGAGCGTAACCCGGAAGCAGCGCGGCGCCATGCTGGCGCCGTGAAAGTAAAGAAGTACCGACATTTTTGCCGTAACTTTAACCTGGTGAAAATTTTGTCCGGGTTTGAATATGGGCCATAGACTTTGTAAATGAAGGGGGAAAGCCTAGTCAAGGGAAAACTGAAATACCATTTCGTTATGAACAAACAAATAAATAAATGGATATTAACTCATGATGAGAAGCTATAGAACCAACAGATGCCAGTCATACAATACACGGTTACTTACTTGCACAAAGATAACTATCTTTATTGGTGAAGTTCTTGGCGCAATTACTGCAGGTGATAGGACCGACCACTGGTGTAGAGCTAAACAGATGTCCATTGACTGTCTTCTTGTCCTTGTCTTTTGGATCCTTTTCTTTAGGCTTATCTTTCTCTTTCTCTTTTTCCTGGGGAATACAACGAATTAGCTTCTCGATAGAAATAACTGCTTTATGTGCAGACACAGACACTCAGATCTGAGAATAATAACATGCAGAATGTCTGTCAGAAGATTCATATACACAATAGTAAAATTGGAAAATGTATAATATTAATTATATTCACGATAATACAGGATGATGAAACAACAGAAATGTACATCTGTCCGGTCACTTCCCTGTAGTTAGACGAGCTGACAACGGTGGCCTAACTTTAGTAAAGATCAGAACACTAATTGTGTTAAATCCAAAACAAATTACAACCACCAAACACTCCACCAAATATAACTGCACACCATACACAACAGAGCTACAAAACTGAGGTGCTCTCCAGTCATCAAATTCTAGGTCTCTGTGATGACCACACACTATTGCTTTAGACAAGGTAAAACTTGCTATAATAATGTAATTACTAATAAATAACATCTATATGTCACACTGGATCCATCTTTTGCCAGTGCTTAAAAATATACGACTCAATAAAGATAAAAAATGTTTCCGTTGGTGAAGAATTTCTGGGTAATTATACAACTGGCTTTGTTCTGAAATAAGAAATTGTAACCATGAAATCCTGAAATAGACATTTTTTTTAACCTGCAGACTACGGATGTCAACCTGATACAAATATAGTTCTGAGGCTCCAAAAATATACATATACATTCTGGATAGACAAAAAAGACCAACAGTTGTATTTTTTCCCACTTGCACAAAGCTCACAGCAATGCGTGTTGCTTCACTACAGAATAAATACTTAAAGTCCATAGTGTTGTAGTGTGACTAGGCCATTCCAACTAGCAGCCAATATACTGTATGAACAGCTTAATGTATAATGCAGATTTAATACAAAGATCTACAAGCAACACATAAGTAAACATCTCTTAATCAGTGCTTCCTTCCGTCCTTACCTCGCCATGCCTGTATCTTACAGATAGGAACCTCATTTGAGGCGCGTCAATAAATTTACTCCATGGCATTCTGCACCTTGAGGGTAACCCACAAATACAGACACTAGTTACATTGCACCAACACGACAGCTGTCCAGAGTACAGTCCTGTTCATCCTGCACATTCAGGCAAGTCAAGGAAGGAAGTAAAGAAAAACTCAACTTCTGCTTTTTTTCTTCTTAAATAAACCACATCTGTGCTAACATTTTCTGCTTTACTTCATCACGACTTAAAGATTTCTGAAGTAAACAAAGGCAGGCACAGCAGGTGATGCAGCACTGACTTGGTAAAGTAGAAGTAAGTCACTTAAACTTGCAACTGTGGAGCACAGCCAGAGAGGGGAGGGAAAACATGAAATGGGACAGACGTATGGCTATTTGATAAAACAGTCCAGCCTAAATAACACCCCCCCCCCCCCCCCCAAAAAAAAAAAAAAAAAAACAAACACAGGACCATATTAAAGGGCCACTCTTGTTTTTTAAATAGAACAAAAAGCTGTCTCAAGACATAAGGTTTAGGCAATTTTGGGTGTGTACAGCAATGTTATAATTAGAGATCTATGCAGTATAAATGCTAAATAGAGCAAAATCACATATGACAGGACATGGCAAGTTTAGACAAATACTTCCAAAGCTCATCCGTCAAACTCACTGTCACTGTGGATCATTAAGGCTACATGGAAAAAAAATAATAAACCTTCAGGCATGTTTAACCATTGTGTTATTTTAATATAGGGCATAAAATGAAAAGCCTAAAACACAAATACACACACACACAGATGTTTTATGGCAAACTTTGAGGTAGTTGATTATTTTTTTTCAAGTTTACAAACTTTAATTCTAAACATTTTCTAAGAATCGTCTTTGAACAGTCACAAAACTCCCCCCTCTGCACCGTTATTTCCTGACTGCCATTACCTAATAACAGGCATGTGTGACATAAGGTACACAAGCAAAACATGCAACTACAAACTGAATCCGATTGGTTGCTATGTGTTACATCATTTTCAGTAATTACCTGGGGACCATGTATCATTAGCATTCCCCATAGAATTGCAATGTTGTGTGCAAAAGCAGCAGTCTAAGGTAATTGAAATATGATCAAAGCCAAATTTCTTTCAAGCAGCATAAAATGTGCCAAGCGAACACACGTGACCATTCATAATGTGGTCCCCCTGATATCATTTCTGGGTACAGTATGCTACAGAATGTGTTGCTGTGTCAGGAACGTGTGTTCACCCCTTGCAGAGCAAATTTGTTTTCAAGAGACAGCTTCTTGTACTATTAATCAGAAAAAGAGAACTGGCTCGGCTTGCATAATCGCCATCTGTGGCAAGATAAATACAACATGTCCATACTCAACATCCTTCCATATTCCTCTAACACAATGCTTGTGAATGTGTGGGAGGTTGTATGATAGAACAGTCCTCATGTAATAATATTATTGGTACAACACTGTTCTATAAAACAACCAAATGCAAAGCACTGGGGCCTCAGTCAGAGATGGATGCAATGATGAGGTTTGTTACTACACATGCTGGGAAAGAACCGATAACTCCTACAGCCCATGCTTTCTCCGGACTGTACATAGAGATCGCTGTGGACAACAATAGAACTGGTGTGCACAACCTTGGGCATACCTGGAAGTTGACTGGGAGATAGACTGTAGGAATGGGAGATGGACTGTGTGTTCTGCAGCCATAGCGGCCATGTGTCGAGGAATTGAGAAGAAGACACTGTACATGCAATGGTTTAGGCATGGAGAGTTATTCCCATCCACTGGCCAAAGTTGCACTTTCCACAGAGATTGAAAGTGCGAAGCTCAGGGCTTGTGCAGTCTGATGCATGTGCACTAAGTGATGTCTATCATTTGCATATTAGCGCAGCTGTGACGCTGCAATAAGTCACAGCCGTGCATGCATTACAACCATCCTTAAATCTGACCCTGTGTCTGGATGCAACATAAGCTACAAAAAAAAAAAAAAACAGACTAGGACAGCGTAATGAAATAATACTGATAATTACAGATTATAGAGCAACCGCTGTAAAAAAATATATGTGAGCATAGAGGAGTATGGATGCCATTACTGAATGTCAGAATAAAGGAAGTTAAACCTTAGATTAACATACCCTGACTTATTATTACAGTCACAACACTCATTAGAGATATCTTATTTTATGCTCCAGGTTCTTAAAAGCTCCCAAGCTCAGGACAGCACCATTTCTGTTATCAGGACCAATGCGCATCTTCCCTGCAGTACTCTGCCTCAAATATTTATTATACTCTATGCCCCACGCATATATTTACAGGGAGTAGCTACATATCAGACGGTTATTGCCACAATATTATGACATATGTAGGATATACAACTTAAAGTTAGACCTACCTTGGTTTTCTTGCTGCTGGACATTTTATGCCTGAGGTAGCTGAAGGTGCGGCTCACTTTCGTCCCACCTTTTCCTTCTGAGTCTTTCCGCGAGGGACTTGGAGGCAAGTGGTTGCAGCCTTCCTCAGATATGCTTTAAAATGTATTGGAAAACCATATTTAATTGTGATGTTGTTTCATGGTGCAAACATTTTCTGTACAATCGACTGAAATGATCATATAGAGCAGTGGTTCCCAACCCTGGTCCTCAAGTACCCCCAACAGTGCATGTTTTGCAGGTCTCCACACAGAATCACAAGTGCTATAATTAGCTCCACCTGTGGATCTTTTCAAATGTGCCTGAATAATGAGTGCACCTGCCGGGTGACCAGGAAAACGTGCACTGTTGGGGGCAGGGCTATTTTTCAGCAGGCTCCAGCAGGAACTGAGGCCCTTATTCTAGTTCACTCTTCCTGACAAAATATTTCTTAAATGGACAAAACCATGTGCACTGCAGGTGAGGCAGGTGTTAAACCCCACCCAAATCTAATTATCTCTGCACAAGTAACACCTGCCTCACCTGCAGTGCACATGGTTTTGTCCATCTAAGAAATATTTTGTCAGAAAGAGTGATTTAGAATAAAGGCCTCAGTTCCTGCTGGAGCCTGCTGAAAAATAGCCGTGGTTGGGGGTACTTGAGGACCAGGGTTGGGAACCACTGATATAGAGTAGCAAACTCGATCTCTACCTACATGAAATATGTGATCAAGATCATCTCAAAGTTTACCCCTTGCCAAAGCAGGAAAAGTGTGACAATTACAATGCTAAATCGCAATACATATCATATGCTAGACCAGGGTTGGGCAACACCGGCCCTCCAGATGTTGATGAACTACACATCCCAGCATGCCTTGCATCAGTTTCAGCATGGTCACATAGCAAAACTAATGCAAAGCATCCTGGGATGTGTAGTTCATCAACATCTGGAGGGCCGGTGTTGCCCAGCCCTGTACTAGACTCTAGGCCTGGCTCTATGGGGGTTATTTTGGTTCACTCTTTCTGACAAATTCCTTCTTAGATGGACAAAACCATGTGCACTGCAGGGGGGCAGATGTAAAATGTGCAGAGAGAATTTGATTTGGGCGAGTTATTTTGTTTCTGTGCAGGGTAAATACAGACTGCTTTATTTTTTACACTGCAATATAGATCTCACTTTGAAGTAAAACCCCACCGAATCTAACTCTCTCTGCAAAAGTAACATCTACCCCCCTGCAGTGCACATGGTTTTGTCCATCTAAGAAGGATTTTGTCAGAAAGAGTGAACCAAAATAACCCCCTATGTGAGGAACTGCTCTTCCACAGGACTATTCAACATTCTTTACTAAATTTTGGACAATTCCATATACCTTAATAATATGGTAGCAGTCATCGCGTGTTGCCCCCTGCTGGATCATTAATGTGGAGGCAACAACTGGATGAGAATAATTCATGAAAACAAATGTACAACCTCTTTTATATAAGGTCCCATACAATAGTGACATTTTGGCCCTTTTCATCAGATTCCAAGGTATCGAGATGAGAAAATCGTATGCGTTTGACATCAGATCCAATCCGATGCTTAGTCTCGTGCACATTAGATCGGAGCCTGAAGATCAGAAGGGCCTCACTATAGATATGGCAGATCAGGCAGCCTCCGGGATGTTTGGCTGGGATCGCATATGATACATCGTAAGCAAAAGGACTGCATAAGGTGCATCATATGCCGTCCTGCCACCCGGTAAGCTGCTGGGTTGTTCAAGGGAAATCGCATGTAACTTCCCCCCTCGGAGAAATTGCACTAGTGTATTGACACCTTAGGTTGCACATTACTTTTTAATATGCCTTTTGCTCTAAAGAGAGATACACACTATACAATTATCTTTTTAATCTTTATGGAATGAGAATCTGTTAATGTATAGGTACAAATGACAATTGACTATTTGCTCCCAAACACTGGAAAACAGATAAAATGGACGTCGAGACAAACTTTTTACATCACTTTTTTTTTAGGGGGGAGGGTGTTTGTGAGAAAATGGTCATTTGCTGAAAATACATTACCAGATTTTTGTTCCAACCAGAACAATTGGACAGATAGGGGTATATTCAATGCGGGGTGTTACGAGCTGACGGCAAACTATACGGCGAGCAGCGGTGTTAGCCCGCCATCAGTATTCAACGCTGCCCTCTCACTTGCTGTTTCCACCTCACCTCCCTGAAGCGAGGTGGAAATGGTGAGAGTCAAAACGGTGAGGCTCGCCGCTATATGCCGCAGGCTCCCTGCATTTGCGGCAAACCTCGCTGTTCCGGGAAAACGGATTTCCCTAGGACATTGAATACAGCGAGTGGCCAGGCTTTTCCACGCTAAAAAAAGATATCCTCGCAGTACAAACCCCCCTTGCTGATGCTTGCCAAGGCCATTGAATACTGCCCCAAAATCTTATTGTGTTATGAATTAGATACAACAATCTGGCATAGTGGGGCAACCACCATTTCCTATGGGCCAGCAGCACCACCCATATGTTTATAGTAACAGGCTACTGGGGAAAAGATACCAAGCTAGCAGCTCTGGCAACCATGTTCTCGTTAGGGATAATTGTGGTTAGAACTTTACCACAATTTACAGTAGCTGCATAACTAACCTAACATGTATTACCAGCCCTTTCCTAAGAAGGGATATCTGGCATACAAGAGGGTCACAACATACAGTAGATAAAGTATGCCCACTTACCTCTGAGTCAGAGAGTTGCTGTTGGTATTTAAGGATCTTGAGCCTGAAAAGATTAAAGAAAAAAATGACCTTAATATATGATCTACTAAAGTAATTCCCCAAACAAAATTTCTGAAAATGACCAGCCGTGGCAGCGGGAAATGGGAAGCGTGGCACTTTATATGTGATCATACTGCAATGTGTAGCGGTAACGGCGTGGCTTTTCTATAGTGCTGCATTGTGAATAATTAAAACCAATCAATATCTCCAAGGCACAAATAGGCTTATTGGCAGATTGAGAGATTCTACAGACTTATTCCCAATGAACAATAATACATAGTAAACCTGTATGAACGCAAACATGTAACAAAAATTGAGTAGAACATTTTCCAAGCAAAACCTTAAGAATATGGAAGATATCGTACTAGAGACCTCATTACCATGGAAGAAAACCCCCTCACGGTCTAAACGGGAACAACACAAAACTGTTCATGCATAAGCAGGCAAAGCACATGCATGAACAAGAGTGCAGGGAACATGCTGAGGAAGACAGTGCTTTGTGATGGCAGCAATTACTTACAATCTGACTCATCCTCGCTGGACGAGGAGCCAATAGAAAAGACATGCTTAGACTTAGGAATTAGCGGAGAGATGCTGAAGGAGAAGGATATTCGCCTCTTTGGTCTCGTCCGTCCCTGGGCTGAGAAGTGGGTTAACAGCAGACATTAGAGCATGCATGTTTTAGGCAAGCAAGAAAATTACAGAGGCCGGCAGAAGCAGAGGTGTTGTCTGGTTGGAATGTGATTGAACTGTAACATAAGATTTGGTTGTACAGACAATTCCTGGGTGAGGTGCCAATTAAAATATTACTAATGCATCGCATGACAGACAGGAAACATGCTTAATGTTTGTAAGCATGCGGTGAAAATCAGAAATGTTCATAGCCAGAAAATAGAAAACACCAAACAAAATGGAGAAATTCACAAATTGAGGATTCCTAGAATTTGTATGCCCTTTAAATCTTCTGTACAATTAACCACTCCCGCAATCTTAATACTCGGGTATGTATGGCAATAAGGTATGTACCTACAGTAAGTAGGAGCAAATGCGGTCCAGGCCCGTGGACAGACTCAGCATGCCTGTCTGATAAGGCGTGCTCATGGTTCGATTTGGTCTATTTTTCTATTCGATTTTGCTTATATAAGCAAAATGTATCAAAATCAAAAAGGAAATCGAACGCATTCGATTTAGATTTGATCCCGATGCTCGGCACTGCACCATCAAAATCGAATAGAAAAATAGACTGTGCAGAAAAGACAAAATCGTATGTGTACAAGGCGCCATGTGATTTGATCGGGACTAAATAGAAAGTACATCACACAGTGTGTACACCCCTTTAGTACTGTATTCAGCCAATTCTCCAGAGAATGAACGTTTGGGAGTGTTTAAAAAAAAGGTCATATTTTATATACAATATTAATACACATATTAATAGCTGACAAATATATCTTGATTGTTGTTTATATCTTTAGTATTATGTCAAAGTTTCCCCACCTGTACAATGTCCCTCACCACTCCACAATCAGAAGCAGTTCTAAAGCGGATTGAAAATGTTACCTGTCAACTGGGCTGTCGCCGTTTACTAGGTGGGGGGAGGGGATACTTTTGTGTTAAAACATCTATTAAATTTGAGCACACTGCATAGAAGTTGAAACTATGAGGTGATTCAAATGGTTTTTGGGCGCACATCATTGTCTCTTACTTTACATGGGATGATATACCAATGTCTGTGCGCTCTTGTTCAAAAAAGTTTTAAAAGCAAAACTTTTTGCTTGCTGGGAGCATGTGTGTCTGACTGGGAGAGCAACAACAGGGAGCCCCGAAACAATTTGAATCGCCCCTACAGAATCATACAGAGATGTAAGTCATCAGGATTTATCAATAAGGGCACCTAAGTGCACAACTCACCAGCATCTTAGCCTAGAAAACATGGAACTGCAACATTCAAGCCTAAACCATTAACATGGCAAGCATGACAACTAATGCTACCTTTCACAATAATGTACACTGCAAAGCATCCAAATAGAATAAATGTATGATAAAAGATGCAATACATGAGAAGTTTTAGCAAGTAAATAGCATCCCACGCAATGAAATTTGATTTTGCATGCTCATTGTATGGGGCCTCCATAGTAATGTTGTCAATCTGTAAAGCAAGACCAACCTGGGTGGAAACTACTCATGGTCATGTGGTCATGGTTCCATCACACAGTCCAGAGATGGTCACTTATAAAAAGGAGACTCTCTGCCAGGGGAAACAGCTGATAGCAGCAGCATGCTCCTCCGACCAGCAACCACCTCAGGGCTCCTGGCGACAGTCGCCCCTTACACACGGGGATATGGTCGATTAGCAACCATATCCCCAGCAATATAGGCTAGAATTGCCCCGTGTGTATGGGGCTTTAGTCTGACCCTTCCACAGCTCTACAACTGAGACAGGCTGATCTCACTACATACGCTCTCTTAAAATGCCTAGGCAGGCCTGAGTTTTCTCTGATATTCACAGACAATGGCAGGTGTCCACCCCCAAATGTCGATTTTCTGTCCATCAAATTGTGAGGGTATTGCAATTGGATATTTTCGCTATTTCTGTCGCTCAAACATGCTCGCTACAATCCGTTCGCATTCATTCGATAATTGAACGGATTGGGAATTTGCGCATTAGCGATCAATTCTAAATCGGTCCTAGAATCCTTATATTAATCAATAAACCATAATATTATCAAGAAGTTCAAGTTAAGGAAATTTAGGGAAAATTGGACAGTGCGTGTGGGGAACAAAAACAGAAACCAAAACACGGTTGGGAGGAAAAACAGGGGTTCTACTGCATGTACTGATGCGAATGTAAACTAGTTTACCACTAAATAAAATGATTGGTTTGTATATGGAGTTCTCATGCAAATCAGTGTTCTTCAGTAGTTCTGGGGTCATGACCCAGCTGCCGAATATCACATTAATTAGATCAGTTTGCTGTCAATAAAAAAAAAACCCTGACAGCAGTATGAGCGAGAGTGTTCAATCGCCACTATGGAAGAGGGTTCACAACCCATGATAAATGGGTGGTCTGTGTTTATGTTCAGATATATGTGACACTATAATACCAAGAACACATCATATATAAATAATAAAAAAGATCTGACACCGTTTACTTACTGTCAACAAGCGGATTGGCTATTGCTGTAAGTGACATAGACTTTGATAAGTGAGGAGCCGAAACTGAACCGGAATAAACAAATCCCCGAAAGTGAGTATTTCCACATCCCGCCTGCAAGAACAAAGCGTTAGACACAATAAAGTAGGCTGTGCTTCACTAATATTTACAGTCTAAAATAAATACTATTTGACTTTTATATAAAAGTCTACACACATCTCCCCAATTACAGTATCTCCCACTCAGGGGCGCTGGAACGTTTTTAGGTTGGGGGGGGGGCAAGATATAATCTCATTTTGGCGCCCCCTAAATTGCTATATGTTACCCCCGGGCACTATACACACTGGCAGCGGCATATACACGTGGGCATTATACACAGGGCAGCGGCATATATGCATGGGCATTATACACAGGGCAGCGGCATATATGCGTGGGCATTATACACAAGGCAGCGGCATTTACGCATGGGCATTATACACAGGGCAGCGGCATATACACGTGGGCATTATACACCGGGCAGCGGCATATACATGTGGCCAGAGACACCAGGACTGACATTAATCCAGGGGTTGTCATTTACTCGTAAAAAGTGGAAAAAGTGGCAGTGTCACCCCCAAACAGATTTATGTGATTATGTCCGATTATGATAATCAGACATAATTACATAAACCTGTTTGGGTGTGAATCCAGGGGTAAATGACAACCCCTGGATCTGTCAGTCACTGGGGAAGGGAGGGTGAGAGGAGCAGCATTTACCTTTAAGTTTTAGTTGTGGCAGCACAGCGTGATGGCTGCTGCTGCGGCTGTTGTAGGATGCTCCCGCGGCTCCCGCCCATGCACTGATCCACGCGACCAGTCTCCCTCCCTACAGCCCGCATCACGCCCGCCAATCACTGTGGACGCATCACATCCACAGCCACTGTGATTGGCGGGCGCTGGTTCTCAACATCTCCCCGCAGCAGTCATCCATGTGGGCGGACGGCTGCGAATAGGAATCGGATTCTTGCTGAGGCGCTAAAGCAGCTGTGCGGGCGGGCGGCTGCGATTAATCAGTAATATAGGCAGGGGCGGATTGGGAATGGAATTCAGCCCGGGAAAAAAAATCTAGAGCAGCCTGGGGGAGGGGGCTGAGCGCTGGGGGGAGGGGCCTGAGCGCTGGGGGGGGGCTGAGCGCTGGGGGGGGGGGGGTAGGGTCAGGGTCGCACTCAGAGCTCGCTATACCTAGCTACACAGCTCACTTATACCCAGCTACACATACTGTATCTCACTATACCCAATTACACTGCTCACTCTACCCAACTACACTTACACTCACTACACCTAGTTGCACCTACGACAGCTCACTATACCCAGCTACACCTACATGCAGCTCACTATACCCAGCTACACCTCAATATACCAGACACAGCTCAATATACCTAGCTACACCTACACACAGGTCACAATACCCAACTACACAAACACAGCTCACTATACCCAGGTACACCTACACATAGAGAAAACACAGGAAGAGGTTTAACTGTGCTAAAATAGTGAATAGTCAGGCATGTGGCATATAAAAATAAATATTTAATCTTCTGGAGGAACACCACCTCCTTAAAGGGCATCGGGGGGGGGGGGGGGGGGGGGGGCTGCACGCTCGGGGGGGGGGGGGGGTCCCACTCAGAGACCTTAAAAAAAAAAAGGTCCTGCATGCTCATTCAGGGTCCTGGGCAAGGAGCCCTGCAGTGGGTCAGTGCAGCCCGCTCCACCCCCACCTTCTCCTCCCCTCCTAATGTCCCCCGTGCACTCACCATATGCTACAGCCCCTTCGAGTCCAGGTGCTGTGCTGGGGGTTAGCTTCCTTGCACTGCGACATGGTCCATGCCCCGGGAGCCAGCCACCGCGCTACGCGATAATTCACCAGGAGCTACCGCCGGGGCTGCCTGGGAGTTGGGGGCAGCCTCCTGCACACACCATGCTGCTGTGATCTTCCGGGGCAGCAGCGGGGCCCGGTGCAGCATGGGAGATGTAGTCTCCATGTAGACACCATACTGCGGTGCTGTCATCTTCCGTCCAGCAGCTGCCTGCTGCCCTGGCCTGCACGTCTCGCTGACACCACGGCCCGCGGCCCAACCAGCCAGGTGGGAGCACAGCCGGCCCGCTTTAATGAGTTTTGGGGCGGCCAATCCGCCCCTGAATATAGGCGGATGGGCGGGAGGCTGGATCAAGCTTAATCAGCCCACCGCCCGCCCGCCTATATTACTGATTAATCAGCCGCCCGCCCGCACAGCTGCTTTAGCGCCTCAGTAATTTTGGGGGGGCAAGCTGCCCCCTCGCCCCCCCCCCCCGTTCCGGCGCCACTGCTCCCACTAATATTTTCCAAAAACACACTATGCAACCTTTTGTGTTAGTACATGTATATATATGAAAGTCATTTGATAGGTGTGGTAAAAAAAAAAAAAAAAGCAAGTAAAACATTTTTATGGCAGGAAAAAAAACATTTGTTTCTTCGCATAGTCTCCCTCGGATGTGATACACTTGGGTCTATCGAGTTTCCAATTTGTAAATACCGCCTGAAAATGAAGGTGTCTCAAAGTCTGCAAAATACTAATTGACTGTGGCAATGGTTTCCGAATTCAAAGAAAACAAACAGTCATGCACAAAGCATATGAGCAGTGCTAAAATATAAAACCCACTAAATAGCAAGTGTATGGTAAGAAAGATTTTACTTTTACTGTGTATGACCACATAAAAAAAATATACAACAAATTAATTAAAAGCAACACGTCACAGGATTGGCAATTGGGTGTGGATAGGGGCCCAAGTGGGAATTGGAGTTACAAGGTAAGTGCACTTTACCGGTTCAGATAAATCAGAAATAATTGCAGTAGGCTCCACTTTTCATCCGATGAATATCCTCACTAGTGTTGCGGAGTTGTAGGCTGCCGCTAGAGGAAGTTTTTTGGCTTCCGCTTACATGGACCAGCGTCCTCTCAAGTGGCCGGTTGGATTGTTGGGCCACTAGAGGGGTCCCAGGAGCGGTGACCACCAGAGCTTCCGAGAATTGTAGAAATTTACCCCCCACACATCAAACCACCTACATTGCCAATAATGCCAATAACGTGTCCACAACAATAAAAAAAGGCATTCAGATATGGAGTCAGATGCACTAAGCTTCATCAAGTGGAGAGTGATAAACATTGAGCTAATCAGCTCCTAACTGTGACTTTTCAATCCCAACCTGTAACATGACAGCTAGGAGCAGATTGGCTGTTTATTACGCTCTACTTTTTCACTTTATGAAGCTTGGTGCATCTGGCCCGTGTTCATGAGGTTCAGTTGTTGTTCTGACCAAACAACAAAATGGTGTACTCTAAGTGACTTAAACCATGGAATTATTGATCATGGAATCACCCTAGTGACTATGACATTTATAAAATTTAATGTAGTCTGTAAAGTTTAAAAAAAAACAGTGCCCAAAACTGGAAATTCCAGAGGGTACTGTATAACCCTTGGTTAATGAAAGCAGTAAAAGGGGAAAGGTGAGACAGTTTAAGCTGTTAGTAATTCAAGTACACACTTTACAACAGTGGTATGCAGAAGAGCATCTCTAAATGCACCAAGTTGCGCTACTATTGGCTAAGAAAAGGAAACTATGGGTATAGCGGACACAGTTGAATATTGTAAAAACATTGCCTGGTTTGACTAACCCTGGTTACTGCTTCAATATACAGTACACATGCGCAAATTCATGTACGTTTTTTGGTCTTTACAAAAAATTTACCTCAAGTTTAGACCTGTGCTTCCTCTGATCGGGTTCCTGCTCCTCTTCTGTCAGGGAGATCAAGGACCCGCGGTCCTCTCCTTCATATCTTGATCTTCCAGTTCGATTGCTAGTGTTAGCAGCAGAGGAGTTCTCCCGAGTAGTAGCTGGGTTTTTCTCATTATCCACGTCAGCAGCAAGGCCCTCCAAGCTGTAACTAAACAGAGACCATGCAGGTATGTTAACTGGACAAAAAAAAAAGGTAAGGACTGAAATGTATTAGTGTGACGCTGACATTCACGGAATAATGAGCATGTTAATTATTGATTTGAGGAGATAACCGAAACACAACATTAGTTACGCACACACTATATTAACCGTATATATTATTTTGCCATTTAAAATGTATTATAAAAAATGTTTTTAGTTATTTGTATTGTTGTATCAGTATTGAGCGGATCATTTGGGCACCTGAGTAATAGGAGGATGCTAAAATGTAAGTGCTGTATCTTCCAGAAACGATCCAGAACAGTACCACCTAGTGGCCAAATTATAATAAAAATACAGAGATGGTTACATGGCATTGTCAAGCTTTTATAAAACAGATCTTATTGACAGTGTATGAAAAAATTCAATTCATCCTCATGAGAAGAACTCTGGTGAATTCTTGTGTAACAGATTGGGGTTTTACTGAGAGGTCATCTCAGGGATCCTTTACACAGTGAGTGGTCATCACAGCAGCAAACAAGCAGCAATGGATAATGCCATGTTAGTTGTCTTGGCAGATTGTTTAGTTCAGCCTATTACCCCAAAGCACACAGACGGAAGAAAGCAACATACAAACGAATTGCACCAATTACAAAGATACGACCACTTGGCAAATAATAGTATTACTGCGAGAGGCAACGAATGCCAACATAGGTTATGGTATGCGGTTTATTCATGCACTCAATAGGATTAAAATGCACTTGTTGCCTGCGCACAATTGGATTGAACGATTTTGCCAGCTATATCAATATACTGCACTGCCTATCAAATCACTAAGGCCTAACAGTCTCAGTGATGCCACTACTGTAGTTCTTAGTGAATGGATAGACAGATTCGCAATATTGGTACAGTCATTTAATTGGCTGCCTGTGCTCTGCATAAGAGGGGCACATTAAACATTAGCAAAGCTGCTACATAGAATAGCTTTTGCCCTGAGCATAAAGAAGCAAAAGCAATTCCCTTTCCGCCTCCAAATACTATACCTTCTAGAATTAAAGGCACCACCCATAGAAGTGAATTGTGCATCTGATGGACACCAGCTCATACTGAGAAGAGCAACCGCAAAGAGAGGGGAAAAGGTAATATGTTAATAGATGATGTGATATGGAAACGCAGAAACGGTGTCTTGTGATGGTATTAATAAGGCACTAGACAAAGAAAGAATAAAATGGGGAATGATACCTAAAGTACCAGTTTTACAAACAGGAATCCCCAATATACAGATATGTCCTCATACATCTCTGCTGCAGGCATGGCAAACAGACCCTCTTAGCACACTGTGGGAGGGTATGCAATCTGGAAAATCCAACTGTCGGAACGTCCAGACAGTCGGAATCCAGTTTATATCAGATCAGACAGTAAATCGACAGCTGGAATCCAATGTTCCAGCAGTTGAATGTTAATGGATTGTAGAAAACGGCCGCGGAATTCGACAATCCGTGGCGTTTTCTGACAAAACAGATCAGACTTTAAAAAAAAAGTTTGGATCTGACAGATTTCAATGCTGTCAGTAACGGCAGCAATGAATAGCCGAGTGCCGCTTTTCCCCCTGTTGGGAAATAGCGGCACAGATTGAATACCCCATGTCTTATTGGAATCTTCTAGTGTTGGGGAGTCTGTTTTTTAATTTTGTCGAAAATCATCTTCGTTGCAACACAATGTGATTATGAAGCACAGGAAAACTGTTCTGATTTATTTGTATATCTGTGTGTGACTGTATACAAAGTGCTACAACATACAGATGTGTGCTCATATATCTAACATTAGTAGTCTGCGCACTGTGAGCCGACTGTTCTACTATGCTTATGTGAACAGCTTTATTTTATGAAAAACTTGTCTTATGCGCATCACTATGCACAAAAGATGCACAAGCAGACCTTGCTGATTAAAAGCACTGTAATGTAGCATTTTGTATGCAGATGCAACCATCACACAGAGGATGTAGGTATGCTGCATATCATTTTAATCAGCATGGTCTGCCTGAGAGCTTTTATATGCATAGCAATGTGAATAAGATGCATTCTAAGAACAAAGTCGCACATAAAAGTCACACCATGGCACAACTAGAAGGGCTGTTTAATGCCAAGGAGGCTATATGTATGTGGACACATCTGTAGCAGCCACAGTCTCATGGTGTGTTCTGGTCACATTTCATTGTGATTTTTGGCGTGCGCACACACACAATAAAAGATGCCTGACATCAGTAGAGTGGCAAAGAACCGGTGATCCAGGCTACCAAAAACTGGATCACGTTATTTCAGGGTTTAAATAATTTAGCCATGGAAAATGTTGTGCCTTCTGTCTTCTCTAATGTGGGAAGGTCCTATAAAAGAACCTACTAAGGGATTTTCCGAAATGGAATAAAACAGATATATATGCTGGATGTTTTTTTATGTAATTCACTATGTCATGTGGAACTGCAGACTTACACCAACCTTTGTTAATATGGGAACGTACGGACATGGTTAGTAGAACTGTATAAAGGAAGAGAGGAGGATTGTTATTTTGATACCTTCTTCTATGAGCTGTTGGCTTCCTTATAACATCCCCCAGAACTCGCAATGAACTGAAAATGAATCATTGAGAATGAGATGGATCAGCACTGGTCAGAAGAGAATGAATGAAATAATGCGACAGGAGAGGGTGGGGATGGTGCACAGGAACAAATGCTGGTAACCAGAAAGATGGTGGAAACTAGGACTATTCTAGCGGGTTGCCTCCACTGTACTGCATGTGGGTAAGGACTTTGCAATGCTTGTCTACTGAAATAGTGCTGTACTGTAATTTCTACCAAGCAATCGCTCGTTCCCTGGACATGCTCCAAATTCATAAAGGCAATGCTGAAAACGGTTTAAATCAACTGATGCAGAAGTCATTTGGCCCCATCTGTTATGCATTAGCTGTAATTGCTACGTCCGTGGACTTCATTAGTATCTGAAGCTCATTATGGCTTCTCAGTGTTCTGTACTTTCCATACAAGCAACTGTCATCTTAACTTTATAGAGTCAATCCCACAAAGCAGGGATCACACAACAGAGAGAACAAGTCACCAGAGAAGACGTAATCCTAGAGAGGCCAATAGTTAAATCTCCCTGTGCCAAAATAACAGATTAAATGAATATCCTTACAGTATAAAGACCAAAAAAGGAGACCTTATGCTGAATAATTACGAAGCTGCAAGAATGTTATTTTACAATGATCAATTATAGACTGATATAAGGTTTCACTCTAATTCCTATATCACCCTACACAGATATAATGTATCCGTATCATCCTCCTAATTATAGCACAATCATTTTAATCATTAGAAGAATGATCCATTGTAATTTGTAATTTTTCTAAAGCTTACACTATTTATTCCCTAGATTCTATTATTTGCCACCTATATTACTACAATACACATCAGCACACACATATAGCAGTTGATAAGTACTTTCGGAGAGCTATATTTCTTTTATCTTCTAGTGTGTATGTGGCTTCATTCTAGAGATCTTCAGCTTGCGCTTGAAGCTAATTTATTAGACTCTATTCCATAATTAAGGGTGTGATTCAATTAGATGCCTTCATTTACCTTTGGCTAATTTAATTGCTGTGACTATTCAATTAGAGCTAGCGGCAGCCCAAAGGCTGAAGTTAACAAGGTTTTCTTTTTTTTGAGTCTAAGCAGGTTCAAAAAGAATCCACCTTGAATGCCCTGACCGCATTGTCAGCCAACGTGTAACCCATAAGTCTGTGAACTTATTATGGATTCTAAGGGTTAACGAATGATCGCAGAGTAATGTACCAGATGAGAAAAAGGGTCTGCAATTGAAGTGAATTGCGGCTTATATCAGTTGAGTACTACTTCACTGGGAAGTTGGACTGTCACTTGGTAGGACATTTAAATGTGGGAAAATTAAATGTGCGCCAACATTAGCTCCATTGTTTTTGCAAACTTGGCCTATTAAACATTTTCTGAATATCTCTGTGTGAAGGGAAGTAATTTGCTTAATAGCTGCATATGGGATAATAGTGTGATTTTGCAATAAATCATGGATTATATAATTTCACTATCTCAACAAGAGCAATGGCCAAATGTGAAATAAACCGCAAAAGCAATTTCTATTTGATCTACAGTTAATTATTGTGCCATCGCTGCAAATCTCCCCTGTAATTCAGCTTGTGGTAGATATTTTCCACTGCCTGGACTTTACACGTATTTACAGAAACCACATGGCAATTATTTTCACACTTGTGATGTACAGTATGAAAACAACTTGGGCTAACATTGTTTCTTAGTAAAGACTCTACATCAGGAGTTGCACAGATGTCTGAAGCAGTTGTTCCAGAACTTAAGAAATTAAAATTGAAAGTGATAAAACTTTAAAGCGGAACTCACCTCCTGCGGTTGATTTCAGCATCATTGTTGCTAGGCTTTCCTGGCTCCCAGCTATGTCTCCGGAAAGGAGAAAGAGAGCGGATGGCACTCTTAGACCTAGTGGTGTGTGGAGACACTTCTGTAATATTGTCCATCTCCTCTCCTTCAATCTCGGACACTATAGAGTTCTCGCCTTCCCTCTCCTCAACAGATGCAGTCACCGTGCTGCTGCAACTGCTGTCCAGGCTGTTCCGCTCCCTATGCTTTTTCATGTTATGAGGAATGGAGATGTCACTTCCGTGGGACGAGGTCCTCTCTAGAGAAGTAGTGTCATCTGAACCAGAGCTGGTAGCATCACACAAAGACTGTTCCTCTTCAAGCTGAAAATACACAAGGTGATAACTGAACCATTGAACTTCTTCCAGCATAAAACTATGTTGAAGCAAAAGTAAAACCGAAGAGTATCTATAGAGTTCCTTTGCCAGTTAATGGAAAACATGGTGCAACCTGTTGTGCTAGAGTACATCAACAATACTACAGGCATAATAACACAGTTTCTAACCCTAGTGGAAGCATTGAGGCACCAACACAGAACTAATCTTCTGAGGCAGGCAAGATGCTTAACTACTGAGCTTATTAAAAGAACAAAGAGGGTGGCAGTGTGGGAATAGAAACGTTACTTTCACACATTTAAAAAAGTCTAATTATTGAAATGCACTGTAAGAATACGATTCAAGAAATTCTTGTGCCATGGTCGAAGAGATCATTCCTAATACGTACACATATACACATTCTGTATGTATGTTCCTAGATGCAGTGGCCGCTTTATAATGTACAACCTTCTAGTATTTGCAGAAAAGCCTGATTGCTTAACAGCAGGAATGAACAAGGTTCTGGAAATGTTCTTCAGAGAATCTAGACCATGGTAACATAAGAGCATGATATACTTATAGCGGATTCACATTTATCAGCTGCTCCATTATGCCATCAAATTCCTGGTCTGCAACGATACACAGATAGAATCTGGCCTTTAAATGATGCTCAACTGATTCCGGAATTGACACATGCCCTCAAACTCATTTATTTATCCAAGTCTATCACTGCCTTATTATGACTCTCCAGTGCCCAACTTTGCATCCCTCTCCATTTAAAACCCACAGCGCAAATCATCCGCACCCTTCAGGGTAATAGTATTCTTAGACATACTGTAGCTGCACGAAACATTACTGTCTGTATCTTAATGCTTGAATAAACACTTTGATGTTGGTTTTACCACAGAGTGGCGTGTTCACTTTTGACTAAGACTATATTTTATATACATAATGCTAAACCTACTCCTCACCTCTATGAGGGAATTTAAGTATTGTGCATGCTGCCAGCCACTAGATGGTGCCCAACGGTACAATTCAAGAGTTGCTCCTTCGGGGCGTGCACAGCAGAGTCAGTACTGGCTGCTATGCACACCCCAAAGGACAACACTTGAATTGTCCTGTTGGGCACCATCTAGTGGCTGGCAGCATGCACAATACTTAAATTACAGTTATGTTGTTCCGTCATTTTGATGGTCAGGTAAGAAACACACACACACACACACACACACACACACACACACACATATATACACATAGATGGTGATTCTTACTCATTCGATCCCTGGCGAATTTGCAACGGGGATCGATGTTTTTGTTCTGTGCATAATAGCTTACGCGCATGTGCAGGTTCCCAACACATGTGCATAATCCTTGCATTGTGGACGAGCCAATCGCAGGGATCGAGGCTGGCCAGGAGCATGCGGCAGCCGAGATGGGTGTCACCTATGGGAACGCCCAACATTTCATGGACGTCCCCATGAAACCACTGGGCGTTCCCATGGCAATGGGGGTGCAGCTGAGGTCACAGGAAGTCAGCCACCCACCCTGTCTACATCCCTCCACTGACTTATTTGCGAGCCCAGGATAACACATTCGATGGTCGGCGACAATCAATTGATTTCTCCTGCAACGGCGGCATACGAGGGGATGTGTCTTCAATACACATCCCCTCACATGGTTGCGAGGGGACTCAGCGGCAAGGGGGGCAGATGTTCGGTAGGACAGGGTCTCTGGCATTCCGTAAGCTGCGATGTTCACAGCTTACCAATTCAACCAGAACCAGGCCCATAATACACTGGGAGTGTTCTAGATTTACACATGAATATATCTCACTTGTAAACATTTCATCTTTACGGGCACATGGTGGCAGCGATGCAGCAACGACGTATGCATCCATAGGTGGATTTGGGGGGTGGGGGGTGGGGGGGGGGGTTGCGGGACATCAAATCAATTGACCATCCTTATTTTGTAAAATGTTTACTTTAATTTATTCAAGTGCAGCAACACTGTGTGCACAGATGCGGGCCCATGCTGGGGAGGGGACATCCAAGCCAGCAGCACTGGAGTCAGTGACATGCAGCCGATGGGCAAATGGTATTAGTTTCCTCAGCATACAATATACTGTAACATTAACTGGTGCTCCCCCCTCCCCTATACTTCTGCAAACTGTGCTTCTGCACCTGAATAAATTGTTGCTCTATATAGGTATTTCTGGATGGTTTGCAAAGGCAAACTCTTTCTTTAATGGACAAATCCATGTGCACTGCAGGTGGGGCTAATGTAACATGCAGAGAGAGAGAGAGAGAGTTAGATTTGTGCGAGTTATTTTGTTTCTGTGCACAGTAAATAATGTCTGTTTTATTTTTACACTGCAAATTTAGATTTCAGTCTGAACACACCCCACCCAAATGTAACGTTCTCTGCACACTTTACAGTACATCAGACCAACCTGCAGTGCACATGGTTTTGTCCATTGCATCACCCCATAGAGCAAAATATGGATGGCAACTCCTTTATATAAATGTGGTAGGAAACATAGATTGTAAACTCCACTGGGGCAGGTACCGATGCGAATGACAAGTATTCTCTGTAAAGATCTGCAGAAAACAACTGGTAATAATTTGATTCAGGGTGCTAGAATGAACACTATGTACTTTGACAAACTTGCCGCGACCACGCAGAGTCTTAGTGAGCGTCATGCAGCGGTGCTGTACTTTTCCTTGGTGAGAACATCTGACTACACACTTACTAATCTGTTCTGCTCTGCTCCATAATCCTCCTCTGTGGAAGGAGAAGACAGGAAAAGCCTGCACACGGAGCAGCAGACATGCCAGTGATGTCATCCTGCACTCATCCTACTGTGAAACACTGCTGCAATCTGTGTCTACAATGGACAGACTCCTCCACAGGAAACAGACTACATACTGTCACAGCAACACTAGGCTCTTACAAATAAACACATTAAAGCAAGATCCCCCCACCCAAAGAAGGAAAAAAAAAATCAATTGAGGCTACACAAAAGACTAAACAGAAAGAAAGAAGAAAGCTGTGCTGTTGTCATTGTTGGGAAGTTTATAAAAGTTACAATTCTATCCAGCAAGTCTAGAAACACATTACACTGGTATACAGATCCTGTGATCAGCATTCGCTATGCTCTCTTGATGATCGTACTTCTCAGCTTACAAAGGTTTTCTTCCAATACCATCAAATGGTCCCAGATGTGCTGAATAAATGAAATAGTCCAGATCGTACATGGAAGAACATGACAGGGGCTGCCCACTAGCCCAGTCACCTACTCACAGCGTAGGCAGCGCCGCGGGCCTCAGCAATGTTACTAGTTAATTGAAAGCTAAGTAATAGCAGATTTTGTCTACACTGTAAAAAGGCAAAGCTCTTAATTGTTTTCTTATTAACTAATCTCTTGAGTGTAGGGTGCAGGGAGAGCCGGCTGGCAGTGCGGGTGTGTAGGGTACGTACAACTGACGAACAGGGGAAAAAATGCCTCAACTATTTTTCCTATAAACAATACTGCTGGTTTTCTTGGCCAGAGACTTCCCCAAACCCCTGTCTGCTGGAAAATTCTCCCTATTTCCTATTAACAGTGCAATGCATGTATTCAGCCACGAATAAACTCAGGATCTAGTTACTTCAAAAGAACAGTACAGCAACTGGGAACAGTCAGAGTAGCATAGTGCGTAAATAGAGGGCGTTTACAGGGGCCAGAGAAAGTTAGGCTGCGTGATGTCAAATTAGGGAGTGGATGACTGAGGTCCACTACAGGCCCTTAGAATTAGTATACAAGGGAAGGCAAGGCTGTCTGGCCATTTACAGATAATGACCTCACCATGTCAAGGCTGTGCTCTTCTACTATTCAATGCAAAAACTTTTTTTTTATTTTATTAATACATTCTCCCATTGATGTAAATTGGGTTCATTACTACCGCTCTCCTGGTGGCATCACATCCATAATTATAATTATTTCCCATACATTTTAACCCTTTATCTATCAAAGACTAGAGCCCCAATACTCGGTGTCCTAGATATTCTGCAGCAGACTACTGCCCTACACAAAGAAAAGACATTTTGCAAAATAATTGCATAAAAGGGGGATAATTGAAACCGCCAGCTCATCACCAACAACTATGTATACAAACTCCATGCCAATGATAAATAAAAAAAGGTCAAATGGGACAGTTGGTGTTGTGGACCCCACCCAGTAGGACAGAATCAGCCACTAGATCAGTATTGGGAATCGTCCGACCCAAAAAAATCATTTGGTCTAGCCCTACTAAGGCAACTGCGGATGGGACTCGAAATTCAGCAGACCAATTATTAATGAAAAATATCACTAAATTTAGCAGAGTGCAGAAATAATGCGCTATAGTTCCACTGCCTACTTATATTTACTGTACACTGCTAAGCTGCTAGCTGAAGATAGCACGCAGCTCCACTCAGGCATTGTTTCTTCCCATCGGAAGCGAGCTCGGCTAGCCAGGCGAGACAGGGACTGATGACCGACTTTGCAGGTGTGTGTCCAAAATGATGGAGGGTGTGAAAGGAGTGGGTAAAGTGTTAATAAATAAAGCTAGCTGGGTGAGCATTCCCTGCAACTGCATGTGTGTATGTGTGTATATGTGTGTGTGTGTGTGTGTGTGTGTGTGGGGGGGGTAAAGGAGTATGGGTACTTATGTATTAGCTGGGCGCACGGCACGCTACGCTGACAATGTAGCTTTGGTTACGCTGTCAGCGTAGTCTTTGCCGTGTGCCCGGCTAATACTTACGGGGCGGGCGGGCGGCCGGAGGGGGGAGATGCTGGCCGCCCTGTTATTACTTACGGCGGGCAGGGACATTGTGGATGGTAAGTATAATGCACACCACACACACCCCCACTAACACAATCATATCCCCACTATCCACGTCATACCCCCAGTGTCCACGTGGGCATGGAGTCAATTATATAAAGTGTGGCAAGCGCAGTGAGCCACGTGGATCTGCGTCCCCGTGCAGGGCTCACTGCGCTTCGGGCTCGGTGGCTCGCCACACTTTAGAAAATTGACTCCATGCCCACGTGGACACTGCGGGTAGGACATGGATAGTGGGGATATGATCCTTTATGTATTAGCACAGTTCCAGTTACGTTAGTCCAATTTGCCCTTGGCAGAAGAAAAGTTCCCCACCACTACACTAGATGGTGCCAGACAGAGAAATTCAAGTGTTGCTCTGTTCAGGCGAGTACAGCTGCTAATACAGATATTATTATTCTATTGCTCCACCATTTTGAATGGCTAGATCTATAGAATTAAAGGTGGCCATACACCTACAGATTTATCTTCAGATCTGGCTGGTTGGATCAAAACATGGTTATGGATGAGAGCAAATGACAATGTCAGAAAACTGACAAACTGCCATTCAGAAATTACCAGATTTTTGTTCCGACCAGCCAGATCTGAAGATAAATCTGTAGGTGTATGGCCAGCTTTACAGTACTAAATAGATGCCACATAACATCTGTACGGTTTCCCTTAGTAACAACTCTACTTGCCCTTTTTAGGAGGTTTGATATGTACATGCACACACAGACATTCTAGGGTTAATTTTGTTGGGAGCCAATTCACCTACCAGTTTATTTTTGGAATGTGGGAGGAAACTGCAGAGTTAGGGCCATGGTGGGAATGGAACCCATGACCTCAGTGCTGTGAGGCAGTAATGCTAACCATTATACTGCCCGTGCTGCCCCAGATTGTGATGCTCTCGAATAAAATCAGAAGACTGATCATTAGCAGAAATAAATAAGTCTGTGTCTGCAGCAAAAAGTACAAATAAGTGCAGCAACTACACCGGACCTTCGCTGATCTCATTGTTTTATACACAGGAAATCTATTTTCATGTTTTGACTCACCCTGACTCATAAGACCATGATTATTTGCTGCTTCCTGATGGAGGAGATAGGAATGGTAGAGAACCCAGTACTACAGTACTTCAAATGCACCATCACCGTGACCAATATTTCTTAAGCAAAATTCTCCATTCCTCACCTTTGTGAACACCATTTCATCCAGTACTTCTGGGGGCATGTAACACAAGTCTGTGTCGCCAGCCAGTTCCCTCTTCAGTGTTTGTGGAGATGAGTGTTGAGTGTCCAGTGCATTCTCCAGAAACTGCTCACACCCTAATATATCACACGGGGGAAAAAATGCATTTTAATTATTTTATATATAATGTTTCTTGCTAACTTTTAAAAAGGACTAATATTCCTTTCTGCAGTGTCTTGAGACATGCAGCCAGCTGCAGGCACATTAACAGATGGATGGAGAGAGTGCACACATCCCTAGTAACCGGCAGAAAAGTTGGCTGTAAATAATCTGTTAGCCGACACTCCCATGGAAATTTCACAAGGAACCTCCACAACCGTCATCAGAATAATGAGGCGTACAGTAAATGGCTGCAGTCACAGAGGGCAGGAAGAGGCCTCTGTGAAAATAATTAGCACATAACAATGGCTTTACCAGAACAGCGATTTGCACTGTACAACAGAGGGGAAAGGGACTGTTAGACATTTAGCAATCAGGAGTACCACTCCGATCTTACAGATCAGATTAAGAAAACACATTATCTTTGGCTGCTGTCAAACATTAGATTAATAGATTATTGTAATATATAAAGTACCCTAACATTGTCTTTGATTAGTTAACCACTCCTACTGTTTAATGTAGGGTACACACCAGAACGATCATGATCAGATCGTGCGCTCCAACAGATCGTGCGACCATTGTATGACTGTCTCACAATCTGCTCACGATCATGATCGTTCTGTACCCAGTTGAAGGGACAAATCCTGACTGCAGCAGGTAGGATCTGCAAAACGACCAGCGGGGGTGCGCATCAGATCAGATTGGATCCAAAACATGCCCAATTTACATACAATTGGTCAAGATTGTATCTAAATTGGGGGAATTGAGGCCAAATTGTTCTGGGGTGTACCCAGCATAAGTTTTATAAACTTGACAAAGGCCATAGAAATCCTCCAATTTATTGAGTCTTCTGTTCAACTTTACATCACTACACTGGTGTCAGTCTCCACTCCATGCAGTCCCTTACAAAGAATAAAGCCATTGGAGATTTCTAACTGTACCGCTATCTAAAATCCAGATACATTTTCATTTTACCTGTCATAAAATGCATAAGAATCCCTTTATCCTGGCTATACAGACATTGTGGTCAGCAGCATATGTGGTGCATTAGCTGCACCCACAGCTACCGGTTGCAGACCACATCCTCTTATACTAAAACAGTATGGTTAGGCCTAGTTGGAGTAAGGACCTCTGATGTCACGGAGGAGGAGAAAAGTCAGAACATGGGAGCCCAAATGGACCTTTTCGGACTTGCTCCACTCACCACACTTCAGGCACTGTTACTTAAGGCAATAGGTGGTTGTGTGGTTAGTGACCGTGCCCAGTCACCGGCCTTGCTCCTTCCCCTGGGCGTGAAAGGTTCTTTCTCAAACTGGGATCTAGCATGTACCCTACCAGCGGGCTACGTCCCACTCACCAACACCTACAAACAAGCCAGTCTGTTAAGCAATACTGGCCACCTTACAAGAGTAATTTTGACACTAGCATACATATAAGCATGTATAGTCAATTATAAGCTTAAAACAGAATGTTCAATGTCAAATCAGTAACTACAATTAACAATAATTTTACATTATAATTAGTACAATTCAGATGAATAAGCATTCTAAACATTATTCTTAATACGGATATTTCTTATTTATTTTATTACCAGTTAATTATATAGTGCACATATATTCCGTAGCGCATTACTTTTTTTTTTTATTAGCGTATATAATCATGGAGATTCTTCATCTTACTCAATAAGAACCTAATTGGAACAGATAAGCTGCAGCACACAAAATCTGAAATATAGAGCCAATATAACCAACGTGGGTGCCTGACCTCTGGCCCTATGAGTACAGACACATTATGGACATATTTTATATATTTACTTTACATACAGTCATTGGCAAGTATACAATGCCCGGGGCGAGCGGTGACAGCGAGCAGGGCTGCCTGTTCGCTGTTACTACTTGCCCCCACTGTAGTCAACTGACCCCCCTCGCTCCATTTTGGGAGCGAGGGGGAATCTGCATATTTTGCTGCAGAAGCAGCGAAACCCGCGGTGAAACGCAGCCGATTTGCTGCATTAGCCCTGGGATTCGCTGTAGGTGAGAATCCTCGCCATCACAGATTCCCCCGGAACATTGCATAGAGTACAACTAACGATAAGCGATAGAAAAAAAATAAAAAATACTATGCAAGTGCAGCATTCTAGATTAAGGATACAATCAATTACAGAACAGTGAAGAGGCAAAGTAGTAAAAATAAAGAAACCCAGGGACTATTTGTATCCTCAATTACCATCTAGCCCTGGGTGATAGTAATTATTTCAGAAAAAGCTTTAAAAAAAATCTGACTCTGAGCATCTCTTCCATCATTATCAAGATACATCAAAAAGCATATACCTTATGATACATGCTGGCAATAGCATAGTGTAGTGTAGTGTTCATTCTAGCACCCGCCATCTTTGAAAACCCATGCAGTTCCTCTTCCCTGCCTGGCGTGTCGCTGTCTGCTGTGGTGTTTCTAGCAAAGGTCTGGTTTGCATATCCGTGCAAATCACAGACCACACTGTGATAGAAGCACTACGGTACTCTTTACTTAGAACGGCGCCCACGATTTTGATCGTGGGCATCGTTAGTAAAAAAGAGAGTACCAGCACTACAGCAGACAGCGACACCCCAGGCAGGGAAGAGGAACTGCATGGGTTTTCAAAGATGGCGGGTGCGAGAATGAACACTATAGTGCTATCACACACACAAGACATTTTGGGGAAAATTTACGAAGATGTGAATTCTACTTCACATGTGATGTTGCTATGGGCAACCAATCAGAATATACTTCTTATTTATTTAGCACCCTCTAAAACAGGCTTGTCCAAACTATGGCCAACCAGCTGTTGTGAAACTACAAGTCCCATTATGCCTTGCCACAGTTTTTCTATTAGGGAATGCTAACACTATGGCAAGGGATGCTGGGATGTGTAGTTTCACAACATTTGGAGGGCCATAAGAGAGTAGACAGGATCTGATTGGTTGCCCATAGCAACATCACATGTGAAGTAGAATACACATCTTAGTAAATGTCCCCCTTTGTGTGTATGGAACATATTTTACCAATGATCAAAAGCTTTTTACGTTACCTATACTGTCAAACATCGACCAGATGTATGTTGACATTTTGGCTGTCAACCTTGACAGTGTATGTCAGCCATCTGGATACTGATTTAATTGTATACTTGCCAAGAATATTAGCAGCTCCTTAGATTCAGCATATGAGATTCAATAGAGTATCATATCCTGCATGTCTTTAGCTTTCTAATTCCCCGTTTTCACTGCTAGACAAATTCCCGGGTCAAGCATGTTGACCTAGTAATTTGCTCTTTAACACAGGTTTTCTTTTCAGTGTGAATGGTTCAAGCCATGTCGAAATTCCTGGGTCTCCAACCCTGCTTTTTACCGGGTTGGAGACCCAGGAATGCCGACACAGGCTGAACCGTTCACACTGCAAAAAAAACCTGTGTTTAAAGGAAATTACCATGTAGAACTGCTTCACCTGGGAATTGGCCTAGCAGTGAGAACAGGGGTCTCCAGCATATAAATGTCCGGGTAACAGTGCAGGGTTTAGTTGTATCCACACAAAGTGCTTAGATCAAAATTACAGCGGTACTAATTAAGTCACCTGTGCTCAAGTATGGCTTACACTTAAAACCAGGACTGATAGTGGGCCAAGAGCAGTGGTTCTCAACCTTGGTCCTCAAGTACCCCCAACAGTGCACGGCTTCCAGGTCACCCAGCAGGTGCACTCATTACTCAGTGACACATTTTAAAAGATCACAGGTGGAGCTCATTATTTCACCTGTGATTCTGTGTGGAGACATGGAAAACATGCACTGTTGGGGATACTTGAGGACGGGAGTTGAGAACCACTGGCCTAGAGTACTGTGTTTATGTACTAACCGGTTCTAGAGTGTTGGCATATACCACAAGTTCCCTTAAGTTCAATTTGTCAAAAAGAACATTAAGGCAGGTGGCACCCTGTGCTATGGGTACCATAATTCCTATGACTTTAAATCTTGCATGTCCAACCTGCGGCCCTCCAGCTGTTGTGAAACTACACATCCCATCATGCCTTGCCACAGTTTTGATATTAGGGAATGCTAAAACTACGGCAAAGCATGCTGGGATGTGTAGTTTCACAACATCTGGAGGGCCGCAGGTTGGACATGCCTGCTTTAAATGATGGATTCTGCATGCATCAATAAAATCATAGGATTACATTGTACACAGCGCTAAGAATTACTTTACTTTCTTTCACAATACATCTTCCAGTTTCATTAAAGAATATTTTGTTTTGCCACAGATAACATATTTTATTTCTCTTTAATAAATAAACAGCGCTCACATGTTGCAGTACAAACAGAAAGTGTACCCACCTTTAGAGTCGTTTATCTGCTTCGAATCCAAGAGGACTGGATGTGGGCACGGGTCTATGGAACAGCAACTCTCTCTATTAATCTACATAAAAAATGGAAACATATTGTAAACATAAATATAAGAGCAGCATTCGGTGTTATCCAATGACTACATTACTTGTATATTACCATTGTGGAGCATAAGGAAATGCACTGGGAAAATATTTTTAACCAGGCCTCCCCCAGTTCTGCAATAAAACACCCCTTTAAAATGGCAGCCATGATTAATGTGAGAGGGAAGTTCAATATGCTGCTGAACTCACTGTGTTTCTCATTTACCCTTGCAGAAACAAACCGCTAGCTTTGAGCAGAGATTGTTAGATGAACTATGCGGTTAACACCATGAATCTGTTTGTACCAGTTGACATTATAGGTGTGCATATTAGGTCAGTGCAATTGAATGTCTGGGTTTCAGTGTTATCGGTTGTGTTAACAGAATTTAACCTATTAACAATTCAGCTTACACAATACTGGTTACTTTACCAGTGTTTCTGGTACGGGTTTCAAGCCAGGGTTGGGGAAAAAATGGTTTTATTTTGTTTGAAACAAAAAAAAATTTGCATTAATGTTTATTGGAAAAGAAAGTAATCTCCTTTGTTATAATATTACAGTGAAACATTGCTATGTATTAGAAACCTTGATCAATCATATTTTAATGCTTTCTTATGCTGGCCACACATCAAACCAACTTTCTTCCAACTATTTGGTTGAATGGAATAAAAATATGGTACTGGATGGGAGCATATGACAAAGAGCAATATGCTCACAAATCCAAATGTCCAAAATGGACAAAAACATTTAGTGAAATTATTTAAATCAAACAGATACAACTACATTACTTTGTCTGAGCGACAGGTTTAGTCCGTTTCCAGATTTTTGGAGCAAATTACTGAATTACGAATTACATTTGCTCCCATACAGTACCAGATTTTTATTCCATCCAACCAACTAGTTGGATTAAAGTTGGTCTGATGTGTGGCCAGCATTAAAAGTTATTTGGCTTTGATTGGTTTTATTGAAATATTTCAAATAAATCAAATGTTAGACTAAACCTACCGTAATTAAACCATGCAAAAGTACTTTTCAGAGTAACGCACATACAAAAAAAGGAGCACTGGATAGGTCACAAGGTTTTGACAAGAAGTAAACATGGAGATTAAACCATGAGGTGTTTCCGTGTATTGCCTGTTTAATGTGTTTGTGGTATTTACTCTTTAAGATTGTTTGTGTTAATTGTGGTTTTCTTCTGTCCTATGGGGATGTTGGTGGAGAAGCTTCATGCTAGGTGAATTTAGCACCTCCTATCTGATTCACCTCTCTATATCTTTGTTGTGTGTGTGATATACTGCATTGGTTCAGCCTACTTAGATGAAGATCACAAGCAATAAAAAATACCAGGGAATCCCTTAACAATAGGCCTTTTTATATAAAGAAGTCACATTATAAAGAAAAACCAGACTGTTTATTTAAAAAAGAAAAAAAAAACATTTGATTTAAACCACGGTGGTTTTAAACCAGCCAATCCCTGTTTCAAGCTATTTTGGCTCCAGTAGACCAGATCCTATTTCTTTTTACAACTACATGTGTAGTAGATCGATTTAGTAGTGGGCTCAGGTTCCATAATAATCAAATTTGCACTTTTTTTTTAAATTTGAGAGAATATACTGCAATTTTTTACTAAAAAGGAATAATGTAAGTAAAGAACATAAAGCTTTAAAAATGTTGTGGAACCTATTTCCACATGTGATGTACTACTGTATGTGGACTATATAACTTAGAACTCCAAAATCTAAAAAGAGTGCTTGGTTTGTCTTGCAAAATAAACACAGGTTTATGATGAGAAGTAGGCATCAAAGAGATTGTGTGATAGACCACTGCAGGCCTGAACAAACTATGGCTTGTACACTCATTTAAATCCATAAACAAACAAGTTCTGAATTTCTCTGGAAAAATAAACTCAAGTTAAGCAGAGAAAAGTGTAAATTTTTCCATATTCTTTCTGCTTTGAACAAGACAGCCTAGGAACCAGTGGTCGAAGTGGAAATTTTGAAGTGGGGGTATGGAAATTTTGAAGTGGGGGTATGGAAAAGTAAAGAGTGAATATAGTGCGCACCTTCGGACACCCCCCTGTCCATCAACGTCCCCTGCCAGACTGCCCCGTTGTACAGGGGTATTACAAAAGCACAATATGCGCTGCTGAGTGATCAGAGAGCATCCTGAGGGGGAAAAAAAAGTTTTTTTTTTATCTTCAGATTAAAGTGGCGGTATGGCATACCCCCGTATACCGCCCCACTTCGACCACTGCTAGGAACTGTATTCTACTTTGGTAATCTTGTTTGCCAGTACAAATCAAGGTCTAGGAAAACATGTCGTGCTGAATGCAGAAATACTATTTAACCTATTCAGTGGACTCTCTTTAATCATACATATTACATAAACATAAATTAAGAAAACTTAATCTGCTGGGGGTACCCGGAGCTTCGTGGTCATTTCACAAAATTGCTCCAAAATACCCACCAATCTTATAACAATAAAAATAAAACATTTTGGGTCAGATGTACTAAGCTGGAAAAGTGATAAAATGGAGTGATAAACCACCAGCCAATCAGCTCTTATCTGCCATGTCACAGGTTGTGTTTGAAAAATGACAGGTAGGAGCTGATTGGTTGGTGGTTTATCACTCCCCATTTTATCACTTTTCAAGGATTAGTACTTCTCGCCCTTCATGAGAACGTAACTAAAAGACAGTTCAAAGACAACATACAGCAGCAGTCTTAGCACAAAAATATGCGGCGCTGATTTCTGACTAATCGAGACAATTAGTAAACGATACCCCTATCCTGGGGTGGATATTTATCTCTGCTGCAGCCCATATAGGAAGCAATTGTAACCTTCCTTATCACACCCGAATACCTTTTTCCACTAGCTAAGTTAGTGAGAATATGAGGCGCTGATGAGATGAACCGACCACGGCTATTGCATGTAGTTTGAAAAAATATTTTTAAATATATAAAAGGATAATTAGACACATATAGAGACATGGACACACTTAAGTACACACATGGCCATACAAACAAAAACACTCACATAAAAAGAGATCTACAAGGCTTGGTATGGGCTCATGTCCTTCCCCTTGGACATCATTAGCGGCATCATAAAATGTCCATGCATTTGCCGATGCAGGGAAACAATGTGTATCCCAAATGGCATCATGGGCAGCATCTAGTGTGTACCCAGCATTAGTGACCCATCTGCAGTGGATAAAAGCAGTGGTTTCCAATATTTTCGAATCATGGCACCCTAAAGTATCAGACTTTTTTCACAGCTCACCTAGGCCAAAACAAAAAAATTGTAGTACTAATCCTAAATGCTTCTAAAGACATCAGCCCAAACTGACATATTTTACAAAAGACTTTGCTGCAATGTTACATTCTGCATTTGAATTACTCTTAAGGCCCATACACACTCGGCGACTTTGAGCTGAAAGTCGCTAAAAACATGAGGTTTGAGCGGCTTTCAGCTCAAAGCCACCCAGTGTGTATGGCCCGGCTATGAGCGGTGAGCGCTGCTGCGCGCTCCCGTAACATCGCCGGGAAAGCCGTTCATCTGCTGGATATACCAGCAGATGAGCGGCTTTCAGGACGGCTTTGCATAGCGCTCTGCTATGCAAAGCCATCCCCCCCCCGGCGCCAGGCAGGGGGAAAGGCTTTCCCCGCAGTGATGATTGTCATCATCGCTGTCCGTACACGCAGGGCATAGTCGCCCAGTGTGTATGGTCCATTATTATGATATTTTTTTTTTTTTTAAAGTATGACCTGTATTTAAAAAGTACCAGTGAAACTCTGCTGTGCGATTGGTAGGTAATAAAAAGGAAGGGCGTTTCCATAGGTAATAAAAAAGGGGGCGTTTCCAAAGCTTGACAACACAAGAGTCTTGAAATGAGGGAAAACTGGTAGCTTTCTGTTATACGCTGCTTATGAAGCTCAAGTTTATCTGTCTGTAAACAATTTTTAGATTGACGGATCCAGCATTTTAAAGTATTAAGTCAATGAACCAATCTAGAAACATCTCTCTGGTCTTAATAGCTACTTATACTTTATGCCAAATACATAACAGCAAGTTTCCTATACCTCCAGCATATGTGTTACGTGACTGGCTATTGGCGCTCCAGTACAGCCCTATATGTACTATACCAGAAACAGTGCCAGGCTCCAAAAACCGTTAAGAGCGGAACATTCCCAGACTGCAGTTGATTTGTCTTCTGACTGGCTAAATTTAGACGAGCAGTGAATCAAAATATTATAAGACAACTTCATACGAGAGCTCTTCAGTAAAATAAAACTATTGCACTTTCAAGAACACTTTAACAATTTGTGATAAACTGGAGCCAGCATAATTTTTTTTTTTTAAAAAGTCAGAAAATCTGTACAAATAATTTGGCAGTAAAAAACAAACAGACTGCGGAACATCTGCTCTGAACGACTACACAGTGGCAAACAGGATTTAACTCCCAGCTTTAAAATGTCAACAATAGGAAAAGAGGTAAAACAAAGTGACCAGGTTTATTTGTTATCCTAAACAGTGATAGGTTGGGAACAAACAAACATCACATAAGCAAAAAGGTGTTCAGAATGTATTCTAAACCAATGCATAAAACAAATAGTTTTGCATCCAACACAAAGAATAATAAAGATGAAGAAATACAAAAACAGTATCAAATATACAAAGCAAAACACAGGGTGCAAGTTGCAGACAATGAACATTACCTTTAATAGCACCACATCAACAGCTCTGTCAACCTTGGATATGTCGCACAGGCTGTATCGTCTTTTGTATCTCTCATACATCTTTCAGAGTATTGAAGTAAAGAGAGAGGATGCTCCGGACTGTCCCAGTCCGACCACTGCTCAGTAGATGCTACACATGTGAGGAGTCTGCTGCTGCTGCTTCAGCTCTCCCTCCTCCTCAAAGTAAAGAGTCACAACATCACTTTTTTCCTCGACAGAGAAAAATCCTTTTGTGATTGGACAGGTACAAACATTTTCTTCCCCCAAAATAAAGTGCTCACAGCACTAACCGGGCACATTACCTACAAGTGCAATGCCGAAACCAACCTCCGTGTTACAGATGTGCAAACAGCCTCTGCAAGTCCCATAAAAGACGGAGCGAGAACAAAATACAAGTTATTGTCTAGACGTGACTTCAGCATCTCATTCACAGGCACACAGAAATGAGGACTAAAACTCCAGTAAAGTCCCTTTCACATCCAGGGCAAGGTCTTTTTTAGAAGTGAAATCTGAGACACTGCTGCAGAAGCTTTCAAAAAAAAAAAAAAAATACTGTCCCCATATTCCGCCTGAATTGAGCTCCTTTTTTTTTTTTAAGTTTATTATTTCCAATCACAACTCACAAGAGGGAAAGAAACAGCCACTCCTTTGTGGACGTCATCTGCCTTTTCCACTCTACCCTGGCGTTCATCAATGCTGGACTCAGACTCCCACAGCATAAAGACGTTTAATCCAATCAGTTGGAGACTGTGGAAAAAAGGAACCACTGAGCACAAGAGCCAGAGTCCAGATGTGTGCACGCTGGCGGCCCTCGCTGTGCCTCATTCACACGGAGGGCTAAGTAATGCTGCGAGAACAGATGCGTCCCCCTAACAGATCTGTGATGCGAAAATAAAAGTGCTAAGGAGTAACAGACATGGGGCTAGGATTAACACGGAGGAAAGAGGAAACCAACAGATTTTCTTAGAAGAGGGAAGAAGAAGTGTCTGAAACTGGCTGAGGGTGAATTCTGCAAAAAATAAAGGGGGGGGGGGGGGAACCAAATGTACTTTACACTGTCATTTTCGTGACAGGACTCTATAAGCCTGACTAATTTGCTTCTGTCAATGCTCTCATTCACATCAGCTGGGGCCCGTGGAGCGACCTTGCCACATGGTTTCCTGTATTCCACCGGTCCCACCCTTTCCTCCCCCTCCCTGCAGCATCACACTGCCCGTATCCCTCTCAGGGGAGAGAGAGCTTTCCAAAGAGCTTTTAGTAGCACTGTTCTTACATCTCATCAGAGACTTCAGAATGGAAAGAGGAGGATACATGCTCCCACACACGGGTTTCCCAAATACATAGACTAGAATGGGTAGCGTGTTTAAAAACAAAAAACAAAAAAAAACAGCCTTTCTACAAAAGGATCCCTGTGCAGACTTCCCCCACCATGATAATCCATGGACACATGCCTGCCTGTCTTCACAGGGGAAATACTGTCCGCTGTCCCCACAACCTTTCATATTGAGATCCACAAAATAATGATCACTAATTTTCTTTTAAAAAGCATGAAGGTAAAATGTTCAGTATTACTTATATGAGGGCGAGTACACCTCTGCGTACACCATGCATACCACCCACAGCTTATTTTTATGTCAGTAAGAGGAAGCAGATACAGGTCAAAAAAGTCCCTATTGATTACGATCCCTGTGCAAATGATTTCATCGCCTTTCCTGCTCGTGACTGGATTTTTTGTTACCTAGGAGACTGACAACCAATCATTGTGGCTTCCATCCTGATGCAATATCAAATGCCCACCCTCCTGAGACAGAAATGTAGTCAGACACCATAATAGGCAAACTTTGTGTATAATACTACATTAATTTCAGATGTATTATTTATCTCAGTAATTGGTACCACATGGAATCTTAATTAGGTTTTTATTTGCTTAAGGGTCCTACTTCAAAAAAAAAATTCCCATCATAACTTAACGACAGCTCTGACAATGCTAAGTTTGTTACCATTGATTTAGGTCAACCTTCGATAGTGTAAACCACTTTATACCTATGGCGGCATATACAGAGGAGATCTTACGACATGGGTTGCCAACCCTTCGCTTGCGAGCTACTCTTAGCTTACCACAGCGATCCGGGTAGCTCGACCCCTGATGACGGCCATACTGCTCTGCCCACCTGTACTTCTCTGCTCGTACCGCTCCTCCACCTGCCTGACTGTACAGCTCAGTCCCCCTGCCAGCCTGTACCACTTGGAGGAGTCAGACGCTAGAGGGCATTTTGACCTCTAGCGTCTGATGGTGCACAGCGTTAGTTTTGTCAGTGATACCACAAGAAGATGCAGCTTTCAGCAAAGCTGAATCTTATAACCTGGGAACGAGCAGGTCATTTAAGATTAATCAGAATCTTTACTGTGGGGCATAATGGTGTGTGGCATATTGTGTCGGGGGCATTGCGATGTGGGGCATATTGAGTCAGGGTTATTGCGGTGAGGGGAATATTGTGTCAGGGGCATTGCGGTGAGGGGAATATTGTGTCAGGGGCATTGCGGTGAGGGTAATATTGTGTTGGGGTAATTTTGTGTAAGGGGCATTGAGGTGTGTGTCATATCGTGACAGGGGCATTGCAGTGTGGTATTATGTGTAATAAGTATTACGGTGTGTGGCATATGTGTAAGGGGCATTTTTCTATTTTTTTTTAGAAGCTCTAAAGGAGTTTAAATCACGCCCGATTAAAGGTTGAAGACCACCGTCTTACGATCTATCTCCAGCAGCCTCCTGGAAACTGGCACTGTTTTCATGCACAGTTGTGTGTTTAAAAAAAAAAGTGTTAAGACTCCTCTATCTTCCCTGGAATGTAACTACCAAGGACAGCGGTTATCACTGTCATTGTCCCTGCAAATGATATTTAGTACAAAATCATGGAAAAAATTATTATTTTTGGTACTATGTACAATGCACAATGCACATAATTGGACAACTGGAGGTAGCCTCGAGCTTTACCGCCCAGAGCTATTCAATTGTACTGCAGACTTCCCCCAATAGCCTAGTTAATGCCCGTTACTGTAACACTGTTAAATGTTAACACTCAATCTGTGAAAAGGTTACAGATTTGGGACAGGTTGCAGTACCTATCGGATACCTTAAGCAGCTAAACGGGAGGATTACAGCATTGCTGCATTATACAAAACATATCACCATGGCAGAGTTAGCACAAATCTCTTACCAACTAACCTTTTTTACATTTTTATTCAGCTGTGTTAAACTTTTTAGTTCCACTTTAGTTCATGTGATTTGAAATGACTAAATAGACTGTGCCCTGCTCCCCCCAAATCTAATTCTATCTGCACTTGTTATATCTGCCCCACCTAGAGTGCATATGGTTTTGTCCATTTGAGAAGGAATTTGCCTCTAAGAGTGAACCAGAATAATGCCCACAATTTACTCACCATCTAATTATTTTTCCAGTCTGTGCAAATGTGAGAAAATCTGACTTCCACAAGAATGCAAAAGAGATGAGGCTGACCGAGGCCGGCACTGACGTCACACACCCTCCCTTAAAATGCCTAGGCACGACTGCATTTTCTCCCTTCCACCCCCCAAATGCTGACTACTGGTCCGTAAAATTGTGAGGTGCAGTCACTGTTTGAACTCGCACATGCACACTGCACTTCCGTACGCATGTGCAATCATTCGATAATCAAACAGACTGCACATTCACCCCTTACATGAAGAACTCTGAATCAGGACCCATGTCCACTGGTAATTTAAAAATAAATTTGTGGCGCTGGAGACAGAAAAAACATACAGACGTCTCTGACTCCTCATACCCCATTGCCAAGACACTCTCCCAGATCAGTCTCATGCGTCTCTGATCATAAGCCTGATCATCTTTCAGAAGAGAAAGGCTAAATGGCAGGAGGAGAAAGCTGAAAATGTAGTTATAAAGAGAATGCTATCAGAGGACTGATGAGTGTGATGATCATGTTCTGTTATTTTTATTGAAATCCGTGCACTGCTAGTTCGTAGAAGGCCTGTACTCGCGGGTGTTTAGTCAAGAGCACCAGCATTTTCCAAATTTGCTTCCCTAGTTTTGTCGTATTTGTGCCCGGGCCCTAGGAGTGGTGCAGGCAGAAATTCGCTAGCGGGCGTTAGCAGAGCTCCGATTACAATACCCCCGGGAGCTCCCTCCTGGCGCCATTCACATTGTTCTGAATAGAATTGACCCCTATGACATATGATTTAAAAAAAAAAAATGGAATACCAAAACTACCAGACTGCTCCCGCTGAATATTATGGTGCCTGTAAACTAAATGTAAATAATTAGTAAGGTGTACCATGGCACGAAGCAGCTCATAATGGACAATAATGCCCGATATGAATAAAGCGTTCTCAATATCTGACCTCAAGTAAGACCTTTGAACGCCTCTGACTATGAAGTAAGGCGCTTTTGTTTCTTAGTAGAAGATAGGTTTTTAATTACACTATAATTTGGCAAGAAAACATTCCTGCACATTATTACTCTTGCTAATTAAATGTTTGACACAAATCAGTTCAAATATTAAGTCTTAACTTCAATCCTATTAAACAAATGTCTTAAATAGACCACACAGACTGTGACCCAGTCTTTTGGCGGTACAACAAGTAAAAGGTGGTGACCTGTTTGATTACGGCACACACAGCCTGATGCAGTCATAGACGACAGATGCATCTAGTCTGATAGAACCCTATACAGATTGCTTTGGGTCCACATACAGTGGGTGGGATGTTCTAACATCCGCAGCGCCCCTCCGCCGGGCTTCGCATAGTTATGATCGCATACAGTATGCTCTAACATATGCGAACATTAACACAAGGGACAGCACTTGCGATAAGAGCTGTCCCTTGTGATGCAGCCACGGCGCTGGACTTCCCGGTCTGAAACCTGGGAGTCCGTCTGCGCATGCACTGAGCGCTGAAGCCGCCACAGAGCATGGATCCCTCACACAGCGCTGCGGTAACAAGCCCATAGGCTTCTGCGGGGATTCCCTCCACAGCGCTGACACTGCGGAGGGAGGTTCGAGAATCCAGAAATGCGGTAAAAACCCTGATAACGGGGTTTTTACCGCATTTCTGGGTTAGAGCATCAAGCCCAATATGTGCTATATTTGTGCTAATATGAAACAAGAAAGTTTTCCAATGACATCACATCTTCAGTTCACAAAACACAAGCAATGTCCCTTTCGGCAAAAATAATGGTTACAAAGGTTTACTATTTTTTTTTAACCCTGTACTTAAAGCAACCACGGATACAGCTGATAAGCCTAATTCTCTCTCAGAGGTTTACATAATACATAAATATGCTAATGTGACATTTGGCTCACAGTCACATCACACAATCAGCAGCTTATTCAGGGAAATGTGCGCATACAGTAGGAGTCAATGCCTAGACTCATTATGACTTGTTACTGGAAGCACATGATCTGATATACAGCAATGCTAGTGCAAGCCGGGGAATCACAGCAGTCTGGATTCCACACTATAAATGACTGACAACCCAGCCTTCAACTATATGGCAACAGAAACAAAATAAAAAGGATGTTTGTGAAGTTGGGGAAAAAAATAACTGCATCAGCTGATATATTCAGTGATATGGTGACTCTTCATAGAACAGATCTTCATTCTTTTTTTACGGAAGTCATTTGTTTAAACATTTTTTTTTTTAAATTCCTCTAAAACAAAAAAGGTATAAGCGCTTAGACAAACCCGTTAGACTAATAATAGAGGTCAGGCCTTTAAAAAAAAGAATTGTTTATTCTCCAGGACCGGTTACCCACAAACTGCATTCCCCTCAGGCAGAGATACTGCACAGGATGCAAGATGCATAAACTAACTAAATCATTTATAACACTTTCTACGCAACACTATGGAGGTCTATTGACTAAAGGCCCCCATACACTATGCGATTTTGGTCCGATTTCATCCGATTTCGGCACTTGGTGCCGATAATCGGATGAAATCGGCCCAAAATCGTATGTGTGTGATGTCTGATCCGATCCGATGCGCGGTCCCGTGCGCATCGGACCGGATCAGGGAGGTCGGACGGTCAGCACATAAGATCATCCGACCTCCCTGTATGCATATGCCTGCCACCTGACAGGCATATGCATGCAGACACCGGGCGGGCAGCGGGTCCCTGAGCACCGGCTGACTGACCTGGCCGGGCGGTGGTGCGTGCGGGCAGCGGCCAGCGGTGGTGGGGGCGGGCGGCGGGTGCGGTGAACGCTGCTGACCTGGCCGGGCAGTGTACTTACTTACATAACAGCAGCGGGGACGGGCAGCGCAGTGGCGGCTATTATATTTTGAAAATACTTGTCAAATGACCGGCCGCTCTCTGATTGGCTGAGAGCTCTCCGGCCAATCAGAGAGCGGCCGGTCATTTGACAAGTATTTTCAAAATATAATAGCCGCCACTGCGCTGCCCGTCCCCGCTGCTGTTATGTAAGTAAGTACACTGCCCGGCCAGGTCAGCAGCGTTCACCGCACCCGCCGCCCGCCCCCACCACCACCGCTGGCCGCCCCCACCACCACCGCAGCCGCCGCTGCCCGCCCCCACTACTGCCGCTGCCCGCCCCCACTACTGCTCACCGCCCTGCAGCTCCCCGTTTTTTTTTAACATGGGATAAATCGCATGCGATTTATCCCATGTAAAAAATGGCACATCAAGTGCCAAATTGTATGTGAGCCTCCCGGGGAGCTGCCGGGCGGCTCGCAGGTAAATTGGGTCCGACTTGTCCCTAGGACAAGTCGGCCTAATGTATGGGGGCCTTAAGGTGAGAGTTCTATTGCAGATGGGATGTGGCCCATAGCAGATTCTATTTATTATCTTCTAAAAGGTACTAAATAAATAAGTAGAATCTGATTGGTTGTTATGGGCAACATCCCATCTTCAGTAGAACTCCCACCTTAGTAAATTTACCCCCTTCGATTTGCTTCAAAAGTATTCTAGAGATGTTTTTCTCAGCAACTATTCAAGAAAAGAAATAGGATCATTGGGTAGACAAGCATTAGGTTGACATGAGTAGAGGGTCAACAGGGTCATAAGGTTGACATGGGGTTTTTCACAGTTTTTTTTTTTTACCAGAATGTTGACACAGTCGACATGGACACTGAAAAGTAGCACCACTGCTTCGCCATGCTTCGGGCACACTATTGTATTCTCCCACCACGCCCTAGTGGATGGTAGTGCATGATATACCGCCTGTTGGCACATGTCGGCTCAAAAACCAGTAAAAAATCCCAGTGTCGACCTTATGACCCTGTTGACTTTCCCCATGTTGACCTTATGACCCTGTCAACGTTCCTGCATGTCGGCCTAATGCTTGTAGTCCCAATGACCGTATCCCACATCAAGTACACTCAGACTCACACACAAGGGATCATCGGATTAGATTTCTGCAATGCAGAGAGCTCTGTTACATATATTTGTGAACATACGGTTAGCCGCCAGCCATTCCAAGGCGTTCTGTTTTGGTTGCCTTAAGCCCCGTACACATGGAGCAATATATTGCTCAGTGTCCCTTTTTCATCAATGACCAGAGATGGTCGCTGATGAAAAGGAGACACTGCCGGGGGCTGGTCGCGGGAGCGTGCTCCCGGCAACAGTCGCCCCGTACACACGGGGATATGATCGCTCAGCGACCATATCCACGGCGATAATGGCTAAAACCACACCGTGTGTACGGGCTTTACACTACATGAGGATAATAATAGCACCCACTAGTTCCAATGAATTGATTGAAAAACTGCAATTCTGTAGGTCATTCATCTGGGACACGGTCACTAGGTCCGACCCTATTTAGGTAGACATCGACAGGGCTTAGGTCTACAAGTGAAATAGGTTAACATAGGCTAAGGTCAACAGGGTTGGAAGATCAACACAAGCATTAGGTCAACAATCGGAAGGTTGACAGTCAAAATGTTGACGTGTTTTTCACGTTTTCTTTTAGCCGACAGGCGGTACTTCATGCCCTACCATCCACTAGGGCATGGTGGGAAAATAAGTGTACCGAGCGCAGCAAGACCCCAAGCCCGTAGCATGGCACGCACAGCGAGCCATGCATGGGGGCGCGGTACACTGATACTGTGTTCATGTAGACTATATCGACATTCAGGACAAAACCTGAAAAACTCACTCAAACTTGTGACCGTCAACCTTTCCAGCTAATGCTTGTGTCGACCTCCCAACCCGGATGACCTTAGCCATGTTGACCTAATTCAGGTGTCGACCTACAGTGGTTGACCCAATGCATGTTGACCTACACAGGGTCGTCCCAATAACCCATACCCATTCATCCATTGTATACAAGATTGATGATATTGCAGTGTTTATGAAAGGGGACTAGGATGAGCCATTAAGGTAAATGGCAAAAAGAAAGCTTAAATCACAAAAAACGATCAATTTACTGTTATCCAACATTAATGTACTGTAAGAAATACATTAACCTTTTTTATTTATAGTCAAATTTGCTATAATAAAATAAGTGCGGTTGAGGGAAGCTGCAAGGCAGAACACATACAATGCACATGAGACCTATACTGAAATAGATCTATAGAACATGACTCTGCTCGGTGCTTCTGTATTAGCAGCTCACCGGCAATACAACGCATTACATCACCTTCTAAATATAATGAGCAGAGACAAAAGCAGGAAGTGCAGCATGTCTGTATGAGCAGTTATGGGATGTGACCAATACATCATTTTGGGCTTTTTCTGATGGAAATAATGAAAGAAGAAGAATCTTTTTTTTTTTTTTTTTTTTAAACATGTGACTAATTTCCGCGACAAGCGATAACATTTGTTATTTGGTTAGAGAACAAAAGATGAATATAAGTATAAATAAATATTTTTTTAAAGGATTAGTCCACTGAATTTTATTATATATTTACAGATCTTATGGCACCGATCATCCACCTAATGGCCCAATTAAGTTTGTGAGGCGAAACAGATCCTGCATACGTGCACAACGGATGTCCCTCTGCTTCAGACTAATGTCGTCAGAAATACAACAGCCTCTTATTGTTTACTAGTGAGCCCGGTCACAGCACATGCTTCCAAAGCTAGATGTAGTTTCACTTGCTGCCAACGGATGGCAGTGTAAGCCTGCTTCCAAAGCTACGGTAGTAGGTATGGTTTCACTTGCTGCCAACGGATGGCAGTGTAAGCCTGCTTCCAAAGCTACGGTAGTAGGTATGGTTTCACTTGCTGCCAACGGATGGCAGTGTTTCGGAGACACACACAGATACTGTCACAAGCCCTCCGTAATTCTGGGATATGGTCATTGTGTCACCAGCAAGTAGGTCGACAAGCATTAGGTCGACACCACTAGGTCGACATGGAGGAAGGTCGACATGGGTTAGGTCAACAGGGTCATTAGGTCGACAGGAGGAAGGTAAACAGTCAAAAGGTCGACTTGACGTTTTTCACTATTTTTTTGAGCTGACATGTGCCGACAGGCACTATTTCACTACCATCCACTATGGCTGGGGTAGCCAACTCCAGTCCGAGAGCTACCAACAGTGAATGTTTTCCAGGTCTCCTCACAGAATCACAAGTGAAGTAATTCGCTCCACCTGTGGATCTTTTAAAATGTGTCAGTGAGTAATGAGTGTACCTGTGCAGCAACTAGGTTGTCTGGAATATGTGAACTGTTGGTAGCTCTCCAGGACTGGAGTTGGCTACCACTGCACTAGGGCATGGCGGGAGAATAAAATAGTGTGCCGAGCATAACAAGGCACCGTGTCCTAAGCATGGGGAGTGCAGCGAGCCACGCGAGGGGATGCGGTGCTACGTTTCAGTGTCCATGTTGACTGTGTTGATATTGGGGTAAAAAAAAAAGAGTGAAAAACCCTGTGTCAACTTTTTGACTTTCAGACATTTCAACCTTCCTGCATGTCGACCTAGTGGTGTCAACATAATACTTGCCAACCTAGTTGCTGGTGACCCAATGATCCATACCCACAATTCTGAGTCAAAAGTTGAACCTGTCTGACAGAGGTAACAGTCTTGTTCTAGAAAAGTACCACCTGTGCATTATACAGCAGTACCTGAACCTGCTATTTAACAAACACAACTAGAACATCTCTCTCCATACTTCTATAAACAACCTGTTTTGGCCCTTTCGATGAAACACATAAAAGTAAAGTGGTTGTTTTGATGCAATGTAGAGGGGATATCCTTTATTATAGTCTGTTCTATTTGTTGCAACTTAAAAACACATACTAGCTTATACATTCTCTACTGAAGCTCTCCTGAACAGGGATCTCATCTCTCCTTCCTACTCTTATATTCCGATCATCTACTACCTTCTGCAGCACCTAACCTCTGGCTTCTGCAGCCTTGCTTATATGGGTACTAGGACTGCAGATGAAGAAATAATTAAAACAAAATCACTAAAATAGATTATATAATTCACTTACAAAACATTTTCATAATAGTCAGATTAGTGAGCAGCATATGGTTAATTCTGCAGCACAGAAAACAAATGTACCTTAGTGGGCGTACCTAAGGGGAGATGTGCTGAGCGTTCTGAGCAATGCTAGATCGCTTGGCTAGATCGCACAGCACACTGATGTGTCAACGCTGTGCGCTGAGCAATCTGTCAGGGCCAGTGTTCTCCGGTGAGAACCCTGCCCCTGACCGGTGAGTAATTAGATTAATCCAGCATGCTGGATATTAATAGTCGGGCGTCAGCGACGAGTGGGGCCGCGCATCTCTATGGCTGCTACACATGGAGCTGTGTAGGGGCATTTTCTAAGCGATCCAGTGTGTTTGCTTAGGAAATGCTCTGAAATCGCCCCGTGTGTAAGCCCCGTTATTTGTAACCATTCTTATCGTAAGTGACTAATTCAAGAATTCCACAAACTACTTAAGAACTGCGACAAGTTGCCCAAATAAGCATTTTACTGACAATTTTGGCTGCCGGTACATTGAAACACAATGACAGCCAAATCAGATGTCTAAGTTTGTTAAAGGTCAGTAAGAGTTTATGAGACAAAAACAAAACACTTCTAAAGCGCTGGTTTTTCATTAACTCAAGAGCACAGTTTTCAGGAGTGACAATAGAGGTTTATCTCCTGGAATGTACCTACATTACCTAAGTGTCAGGTAACCTGTATTACGTGTACAATTAAATCACAGGAATGTTTACGTTGACAGAACATCTGTGACTAAACACAAATGAAGCTGGATGTGACAGATGTTAGGATATTGTGAATGTACAAACACAGAAATAGCTTCTATACCACAGAGGCGCTCTATATCGCTGTGATTAGCTGTATTTGGTGACACTAATAAAATAACGGTTAACAAAGTATGAATCAATGCTGCGCATTACAACCGCACATGAAGTCACCAGCAGTTATCGGTGCTAGACATTACATGTGGTGGAGAGAAATCATTTACTAAGCTGCAATCCAGCCCTAAAATAGCCATTGTGAATCATCCAATCGACTTCATAGCTACTTCCTGTCGAAAGACAGCTATAAAATAAAAAAGTTAAATAATAAAACAAATTGTTACAAAAGAAGAAGGGGAGGGGGGTGGCACCAGCAGAGGTCTCCTTGGACATTGCATTCTCCCTTCTATAGTTTAACCCTTTGAGTGCCAACATCTGTGAGAGATGTGCAAAATACCCATTAAAAATGCCAGTGTCACTCACATTTGTTATATAAATTCAAATAAAAAATAAGAATACATTTCCTATATAAAGCTAATCATTACAGGTCAGCATAATGAATAGAAATATTTTCTTGGCAAATTTTCACAACTATTTTGACGCATTCCCTTGGCACTCAAAGGGTTAAATTGCTATTCACTTGCTGCTTTTGGAAATTATTAATAAAATATTACATAAAGGGGGTATGCAATCTGCCACTGCTATTTCTGACATGGGAAATAGCGGCGTCTCCATATTCAATGCCGTCTTTAGCGACATCATTGAAGCGGGATCACGGCAGAATGGGCCCGACTTTAGAAGCTGTCTGGCCCGTTCTGCCGATAACGGCTGTGGATTGTCGCGATCCCGGCCGCAGATCGCCAATCCACAGCCGTTTTTGTGGCCACGCCCCCTTTGCGCCGAGCGGCAGGCGGGACACTGAATCCTGCCTGTCGTTCCGCGGTCGATTAGACCGCAAATGGGCCAGGATCACGGCTATCCATACCCCCTATAATCTTTCACATCGTTATTCACGCCAGGAGGGGTAGTGTTAAATTACAACCTTCTTTTACTTTGTTCTCTATAACCAGCCCTGTACCTTCTGACCTCCAACATGGAAGGCAAGCACACCTGCATTTCATGTAATGCAAAAAGTATAGGGACACCAACTGAGTCAACATGATTTTAGCCCAGAGTCTATTCTATTCTACTAAGTGAAAATAATCTGGGCTACTGCTGAATGTTCAAAAAGGTGAAAGGTCACTTGCCTTTCACCAAGGTATGTCCTGTACCAGGCCCGCAACTAGGTGGGTGGGGGAGTGGGATGCCAGGGGGTCACATGCCCTGGGTGCTGGATGTGATGTGATAAGTGCTAGCAGGGTTGGGGGATAGACGAAGCAGAACCAATTTACTGCCTTGCCCTGGGTGAGGAAAATCCTTGTTTCATCCTTGCATGTACATGTATGTAAAAATAGACATATACTGGTGCAAAACTACCATATGGGTCATTGGTCATGTTCTGAAAAAGCCTACACATCACGCTGCCCTGCAAGGAGGAAATGGTAAAGACACAGCCTCCTTTATATATTAGAACGGTTTTCTGACCCAAAAGGGGGATTCCAAGCACCTGGAATCCCCCCGGCACTTGTGGACAACCAGCTGATTACCCTGTAAGGGTATGCTGATTGGCCTCTATGATGTCAGTGCTCACAATGTGACCCTTTGAGAAAGAGCACACAAGAAAAAGGCTCTAGACATATCAAATTTCTATAATATTTTTAATAATAGTTCAGTTAGTCCTCCCGCATGGCCGAATCCCTCAAGATACTTGAAATAAGCACAAATTACAAATAACACATTTGTTTATAAAGACTGGAGTAAAACATACAAAGGCTTCAATTCTGCAAGAATATTACATAAACAGAAGGAAAAGCAATTGTCTTGCACTTAGGACAGGCCTCCGCTTTCCAAACACTGTGCTCTGTGTATCTGATTCTATTTTTATATAAAGTTAGTTAGAGACCAGAGTCGTTTTGTTTTCCTGCAAGTCCTAGCAACAGGAAACTTTACTGTAGCTTCTATAGTACACTTTTCCACTGGCCAAGCCCAGAGACGGCAGAAAAAACCCCCACAGATGACAGCAAATATTTCTGGAGAATAAGTGCACTCAGAATTTTAGAAAACCAAAAGAGTTCTACTTGATCCCCTGCACCACAGGATGTACTTTGTGGGACAAACATCTGAAGATGGTGGCTTTGAATATATATATAAGTTAGAGTTTATGCCTCTGTTTTTTTTATGAGATAAATGTTTTTCTTGTTGCCAGAAAACATTGAACACAAGTTCACACCCTTGTGTTAGTCACCAAAATTACCTCTAACAGGAGGCACCCATCAGAAGTGTGCAGTCCTACAGCACACCCATAATGTACTCACACATGTTACCAATAATATGGAATTGATTATTATAAAGTTGCACTTAATTGATAACACAATACTAAAAAACAACTTTCATAACTAAAAGGTATTTGTTAAGTACATCTAACTAACATACTAACATAATACAATTCATGTAAGAACACGGTTTCTTAAAGCGAATTGTAAAGAAGATACACTGTGGACTGGAAACTTTATACTAAAAAAGTAAAATGAATGCACTGTATAATTAATTATTGATTGCACGGTTATACACACTGTACTAAGGCGCTTATTTAGATCTGATCGCAGAACAAATTTGTTCTCAAAATGGGCAAAACCATGCACACTGCAGGTGGGGCAGATGTATTATGTGCAGAGAGAGTTAGATTTGGGTGGGGCGTGTTGAAACTGATATCTAAATTTGCAGTGCAAAAATAATGCAGCCAGTATTTAAACTGCACAGGAACAAAATAACTCACACAAATCAAACTCTCTCTATATATGTTACAGCTGCTGCCCCCCCCCCCCCCCCCCCCTGCAGTGCACATGGTTTTGCCCATTTTGAGAGCAAATTTGTACTGCGATCAGAATCTGAATAAGGGCCTAAATGTGGCAAAGTACCAAAACTTTCAGTTGAGTAATTATTGATGCAAGCCGATATTAAAAATATACTCCACACTAAATAATTCTGGGGAATTCAGGAAGCAATGGGAAGGTAAATTAGCTCGGCAGTACACTAATCAATTTCATTGTTGTTATGTAACAAATGTGCCCATTAGATTATTTTAGGTTGTTTCCTTAACAAACTCTCTAGATTGCTTTGAAATTAACCAAAAATCGCTCCATGAGTAACCCCATAGCGATAGTGCCCGCTCGCTATCTCCGGCTCAGATCTTGTGTGCATGCAGTCAATATCTAGTTAGATCGCTTAACAAGTTCAAATCGCTATGCATGAACAGCAATAGTGATCTACTATTTAAAATAACCTTTTTGTTTGTGACTTAGCACACATGTGTATATGCGATCTAGACAACAGGAAGTTCAAGGGAAATAGCCTACCCTAAATCGCTTAGCACAAAGGTTAGCACAAGTGTCAATGTGTGTATGCCCCTTAACAGTAGTTGATCATAGGCAACACTTCTCAAAAGCAAATACCATTCTGCACATTAAAAATTAAGTCCTGATTTTGTATCAAATACCAACCGAATACAGCATCCTGCTATGGCCAAAATTTTGATAACAGTTTGTAGGCACATTATTGAATACAATGTAAAATGGACTATTATTTATTTACAGTTTCTTATATAGCACAGCAGATTCCGTTGCACTTTACAATAGTAGACAGTGATAAGACAAACTGGGTAACAACAGACAGACTTGGAGGTAGGAGGGCCCTGCTGCAAGCTTACAATCTATAGGGATATAGGGGGGGAAACACAAGGACAGGCACCAGTAACAGCATAGCAGTTACAAGTCCAGAAGGGAAGCTATATAATACATAAGTGCCTCGGAGGGTTATACATGTAGAACTTAAATATGATAGGCTTGCCTGAAGAGGTGAGTTTTCAGGGAACTATTGATGAATGATACAGACAAGTCACTTACCATTTCTTTACTGGAGCCTAACTGTAAACGCATCACAAAATCCACTTCATCTTCAGCTTTCCCATCAAGGCTTTCTGCTGAGTCACAAAGAAACAGATTTATGATCAAGGGAATGTAGAATATAACAATCAGCTGTCACCAATGCGCAGTGCAGAGGGTGTAGTTACATTCACAGTAATCCATGTAGATGCTATGCAGCAAAGGGTGCTTAACATCTGCACATAAACAACAATAAATCAGTAAGAGCACAAAATGTTCCTTAAATAACCAACTGAAAATATGGCTCCAGAATGAAATGATCCAAACGATTATAAGATTTGGACAGTTCAACTGACTGCCACATATGCTGCGCTGGGTGTGACTTTGTAATAATGCAATTTTGCTACTACTGTAGGAAAAGGTTCAATTCTTTGAGATACACAATAGAGACAAGGCCTGTATTTTAGCTTACACCCCTTGTGGGTGACCAGCTTAAATGACCGGAAAAGTGACTAATTTGAACGGTACTCCAACGGAACTTTTGGCGTTGTATCCATTATCTTGATCAGGTTTAGCTGCTGTATGTGACTAAACAAGAAACTCTATGGGCATGATCAAATAAACTGAGACATACCACCCCACACACACACACACGTCTCCAGTCACTTTAGGTGTGAGATTGGAAGTGCAGAGAAAATGGACTCTTGCCCTATTGTATCCCTATCTATCATAGTAACTATAAATATCATCATGGAGCTACTGTATCTGGCTGAGAGCCCTGTAAATCTACACATAACAGCAAGCATGGAAGTTGAATTTTATGGTTTTGATGGATTTCTGTTTAAAATCACTGTAATAATAATCCTACGCTTTCATCGGTTGCAAAATTTGCAGACACATGTACAAGCCAATTATGCCTCTGATCTTTCTTGGAAGGAAAATCCGTCTTGTCAACTGCCTAAAATATTGTACCCCATCCAAAGAAAATGCCTCACCCAAACCTGTGGGGACTAACCATTGTTGTTTAAAAGGAGACTTGTAACCTCCTACTCAATTATTACATAGTTGTGCCCTGACTTGTCTTTGCCCACTGAATGCTGGCAGAGGATCACCAAACACCAGAGGGCATGAATAGTCTGCGGAACTCCTCAATACAAACAGTAGCCTGACAGATGATAAAGAATCCATTGTGAACAGTTTTTGCAGATAACTATAAATGTATACCAAAATATAGACTAAAAACACAAATCTATAACCCAAGAAAAACAACAAAGGGAATTTACTTAAGATAACCACTCTCCTGATAAAATACTACAGGGACAATATATTTTCCAGGAGATAGTAATAATAATAATAATAAAATAATATCAATATTGTTACAAGTTTCTTTAAAAAAAAAAAAAATATATATATATAAAATTTGCCATGCCCACTGATCCACCTTTTAACAAACATTTGTGAACATATTACCAGGTTTCATCCATCCATCAGTGTTTCCCAATCTCAGTCCTCAAGTACCCGAAACGGTCTAGGTTTTCCAGTTAACCTGACATATTTTAAAAGATCCAAAAGTGGAACTTATTTTGTAGGTCTCCACACAGAATCGCAAGTGAAATAATAACTGTTAGGGGTACTTGAGGACTGAGGTTGGGAAGATATACTGTATAGAAATATTCAGTACCTGGGTGTAGTATAGGAGATATACAGTATTTAGGTCAACAGTAAACAGAACAAGAAATGGTCAACATGCATTCGGTCGATATGATCATGGACAACATTTTTTTTTTGTTTGTTTCTTTGGGTCAAAACTTTAATGTTTGGTAATATCCCAGGTTTCTATTGCCAATTGTAGTCCATGCAATAGCGCACACTGGGGTGGGGGATGCTGAGTACCTAGAATCTCAGATTAATCAATTTTTGCTTTTTCTTTAAATACTGTCATCATATCTGTCTACCCACATTTGTAGCCCCGCCACCTCGCAGTTGTTTGCCGCGAATCAGAAACCGATGGCGAAGGGATGGAGCCAATAGGATGCCCTTGTCATATAATTGTGTCATACTGGCCCCATACCCTTCCCACTGACCCATGAATCGTGGTATTATGTAATGGAAAAGGGACTTCAAAATAAAAAGTGCTCCTGACCAGACCTGGCATCAATCACTTTGCTGCTGCTGCTGCTGTGGCATCCTCCCTCAAGACGTCAGTGTAAAGGAGCCCATACACGCTCCATTGTGGGCTTACGTTTTGTACTTAAATAGTACGCATCACATCGCATGCCTTGTGCATGCAATGCGATGAAAAGCTAGTACAAAAAACATCGGATTATACTTGCCGATAATTCCTTTTCTTCCTAGAGACCATGGCAGCCATCACATTGGGATATCGTCCCATTCCTTGAGTTAGACAGGTTACTTTTTTCCCAGGCTCCTCCCTCTTGGGTATATATCCCTGCTCCTCCCCTCTCCTGGTGTCTTTTCGAGTGTCTCCTTCCTCTCTGGGAAAAAAGAACATAAGGGAGGGCAAATAATGGCTGCCATGGTCTCTAGGAAGAAAAGGAATTATCGGCAAGTATAATCCGATGTTTTCTTCTACGATCCCATGGCAGCCATCACATTGGGAATACCAAAGCTAGATACACGGGAGGGCCCAGTCAAGTTATAATTCTTTTAATTATCCATCACACCATGTAATACTTGATCCCCAAATTGAGGGACAGACACATTTACTTCATAATGTCTAGAAAACGTATGAACTGAGGACCAAGTAGCAGCGTCACACAGGTCCTTTATCGACGCCTTCGCCTTCAAAGCCCACGAAGTCGACGTAGCCCTTGTGGAGTGTGCCGTGACAATTGCTGGAACTTCTCTTCCCTCCAATTTGTACACGAATACAATGACTTCCCTGATCCATCTTGAGATGGTTTGCTTCGTAGGAGTCAATCCCTTCCTTGACCCCTCAGGGATTATAAATAAACTCTTTGCCTTCCTGATCTCCTCTGTTCTTTTGAGATAAGTAGTAATACTCCTTACTACATCTAAATTGTGCAAGACCATCTCTTCCTCATTCTTGGGTTCTGGATAAAACGTTGGCAGAGAAATTTCTTGGTTCAAATGAAATTCAGAAATGACCTTGGGGAGAAAATGAGGATTGGTTCTAAGAACAATTTTATCAGGAAGAATCTTCAGATATGGCTCTTCTGCCCATAGCGCTTGGAGTTCACTGACTCTTCTCGCTGAGGTGATGGCGACCAAAAATACGGTTTTCCAATTTAAGTGCTTTAATGAGATCTCTGCTAACGGTTCAAAAGGTGGATTCATCAGAGCTTTTAATACTAGATTTAGGTCCCAAGAAGCAACCAGAGATCTAATTGGAGGTCTCATCCTCTTGATCGCATTCCCGAACCTAATAATCAGTTGTTCCTCCGCCAGTCTTCTCTCTAATAAGACACTTAAGGCTGAAATCTGAACCTTCAATGTTGAATTAGCCAGACCATCTGCGAACCCCTTGTAAAGGAACTGTAAAACATCAGCAGTTGTAACTTCTTGTATTGCCTCCATTGACCCTCTCCAGTTGAGAAACGCTCGCCAGACCCTATAATAAGCCACAGACGAAATCTTCTTTCTTGCTTGAAGCAACAGAGAAATCACTTGGTCCGAAAGACCCTTCTGCCTCAGATGGCCCCGCTCAATCTCCACGCCGTCAAAGCTAACCCTGCGGGATCTGGATGTAACAGCTGCCCCTGCATCAGAAGTTCTGGAACCACCGGCAATGTCCAAGGTTCTTGAACTGCCATTCTCAGCACTGTTGTAAACCATGCCCTCCGGGGCCAAAAGGGAAGAATGACTATCACCTCTGTCCCATCGTCCATTATCTTCCTTAGAACTTTGGGAATTAGTGGAAACGGGGGAAACACGTACCCCAAACTGCACGTCCACTGGACGGAGAAAGCATCTATCGCTGCTGTCTGGGGAAGAGAGTATCTGGAGAAGAATCTGTTCACCTTCTTGTTTAAGTGTGTCGCCATTAGATCTACTTCCGGCACCCCAAATCGGCTGATCACTTCTCTGAAGACTCTTCCGTTCAGCTCCCATTCCCCTGGGTGCACCTTGTTTCTGCTGAGGAAATCTGCCAGAATGTTCTGCTCCCCTGGGACATGAATGGCTGTTAACGACTCCACGTTCTTTTCCGCCCAAGATAGTATCCTTGAGAGTACTGTCATGAGCGACTTGCTCCTGGTTCCCCCCTGGTGATTTATGTAGGCAACCACCGAGGTATTGTCGGACAAGATTCTTAAATGTGTTCCCATGATCGTCTGGGAAAAGTTTCTCATCGCTCTCCATACGGCCTCTGCTTCTCGCCAGTTTGACGAGTTTGCACTCTCTTTCGCCTTCCACGTGCCTTGAATTGTCTCTCCTTCGCAATGAGCTCCCCAACCTAGCTGACTCGCGTCGGTTGTGATTAACCGGAATCTTGGTGACTGTAGTGATGTCGCCTTGTCTTCCAAAGCTTCTTTGGCCCACCAATGTAGAGACCTTCTTGCTTCTGCAGACAGATTTATCTTCCTTGTTACGGAGACCCTTTTCTTTAGAAGCGGTAGGATTGCCCACTGCAACTCCCTCATTCTCCATTGAGCCCATGGAATGACTCCTATCGTGGAAGACATCATCCCTAGTAGACTTGAGCATTCCTTTAAGGATGTCACTCTTGTCTTTGCAATTGAGTCTGACAGTCCCCTGACCTTTATGCACCTCTCTTCTGATAGTGAAATTTCGAACCTTTTTGAGTCTATTATTACCCCCAAAAACTTGATTCTCTGCGTGGGTGTCAACTGGCTCTTCTGATGATTCACTAGCCACCCGTGCCTCTGTAAACAGTCGATGACGATCTGGACGTGGTAAGTGAGCATCTGTTCGGATGGAGCTGCTATGAGTACGTCGTCTAAATACGGCCAAATGAGAATCCCTCTTTTTCTTAATAATGCCACCAGAGTTACTAACACCTTTGTGAAGACCCTCGGAGAGGCCGCAAGGCCGAAGGGCAGACACGTAAATTGGTAATGCTTCCCTTTTATGCAAAACCTGAGGTACTTCCGATGCAGCTGATGTATTGGAACATGATAGTAGGCATCTTTTAGGTCCAGGGACACCATGAAGTCCCCTCTTCTTATTCCTGCCGTAATGGTTCTCATGGTCTCCATCCGAAACTTCCTCACTTTTAAGAATCGGTTCAGTCTTCTCAGATCTATAATAGTTCTGAACCCCCCCCCTATTACTAATCTGAAATAAAATTTCTAAAACTCCCTATCACAAAAACGCATAAGGCTCACCTCACAGGGGCACTGTTTCCTCTACTGGGGGAAGGCAGATCCATCTCACAACACCACTATCTGCAGCAACATAAAAAACCCATAAGGTATGTATACACATGCTGCGTTTACCGATGCTGATAGCAGAAATAACCCATTGTCCTACCTTACAGCCGCTTGTCAGAACTCCACTGCTGCTGCTTTGCCTCACAGCAGATACTGACATGTTGCCTTTTTATTCAAGCAGAGCGCGCTGGAAGCGTGCAGACGCCGGCCGGCGTACCGGAAGTGCGCGATCGTGCAAAGGATCCTGGGTCCTGTAGTTTCTGCGCGTACTGCCGAAACCGGAAGTACGCTACAGGAAGACGCGACGCAAGGGATTCTGGCTCCTGTAGTCCAATCCCGGCGTCCGCGCTAGCAGCCTCATGCTGGAGTTTATAGTATCCTTGCCGGAGAGTGTACACGCTGCAAGCGCTGGTGCTGGTGATATGAAGGAGAGAGGAGCTACAGACGCCCGCTACTGTGCTCCTGATGGCATGGACAGGCACCCTAATAAGGGTCACGCTCCCAAGCTGCAACCCCCTGAGTGAACCCTGTATCTAAAAGGTGAGCCAGAAATAAAAGTAACCTTCCTGCCCTAACTAACAAGGAGACAGGAAAAAAAGACACCAGGAGAGGGGAGGAGCAGGGATATATACCCAAGAGGGAGGAGCCTGGGAAAAAAGTAACCTGTCTAACTCAAGGAATGGGACGATATCCCAATGTGATGGCTGCCATGGGATCGTAGAAGAAAAAAGGGTGAAAACCCTGAATAATAGAGTCCTAAAAATGTACTTAATTGAATATACACCGTAGTGCTCATTCTAGCAACATGCACCTTTCAAAACCCGTGTAGTTCCTCTTCCCTGCCTGTGGTGTCTCTCTCTCTGCTGTGATGTATTAAGCACAGATTGGTCTGTATCTCAAGATACAGACCTTAAGGACCAAAGCAGAGAGCGACACCGCAGGCAGGGAAGAGGAACTGCACAAGGTTTGAAAGATGCAGGGTGCTAGAATGAACACTAGATAAATAAACTAATTATCTGACAGTGTATGACAATGTCTGACGGTGAGTTTTATCACAAGGCAGATTGCTGGCTTTAGAAGTTTAAAAGACTGCCCTAAGGTCCAAAAAAAGCAGGCACTAAAGACACACTGTGATTTGGCCAGACAATTTTGACTAGTTAAAATCGCCTAGAAGATTAACCTGAATCACACCAGGTGTACACTGCGGGCGATAGTGATGCGTGGCCCCACGACGTCGATATCGCCGGCCATATAGACTATGCTGGCAAGTGTATTTGGCTATGGGTGGGGATTGAAAGATTTAGTTCGCTGTCTATTTTCGATGGCTAGAAGCAGGGCCGGCGACAGGGGGGGTCAAGGGGGACATATGTGACGGGCTCCGGCAATCTGAAGGGCCCCAGAGCCCAGCAGTGGCCCGTCTGTATTACCCCCCTCAGCCGTCTACTGTGCAGTCTGTGTGTGCCGTCCCCCGCTTGTGTCTGTGTGCTGCCCACTGTGTGTGCAGTGCACCGTCGCTGGGTCTCTCTTGCTGTGTGTGCCCCGCTCCTGCCTGCCGCCCGGCACTGACAGCAGTAGTCAGAGGGACCCGCTCATATTCACAAGCCGGACCCCGCTCACTGTCAGCACCGGCTGCTGCTGTCATCCTCTCTCCCTCACTCTCTTGTCAGGCTCCCACTACCTGCCGGTGCGCCCGGCGACATGGGGGGACAAAGGGCTCAGCCACTCGGCTGCTTACCCCAGCCACACAGCCTCTATCCCCTCCCTGCACCCTGGTCAGCGCTGTACATTGATTGCTACTGGGCAGCTCTCAGTGGGAGATGGCCACAGGGGAGGTGCAAGCAGGGCAGAGGCATGCGATCAGATGCAGGAACCTGTCAGCAGCAGCAGCAGCAGCGCTGCTACACAGACTCAGGGTCAGAATCAGCTGTGTAGCAGCACTGCAGTTTCTGACAGGTTACTGCTCACTCCCCTCCTTCTGATCCAGCACTCGGACGCCCGCCCCCCCGCCTGCCAAATATATATTAAAAAAAAAAGAAGTGCGTGTGTCCCCCGGACCCGGTAACTGGCTGTCACGCCCGGGTATACCTGTACTGTACTCCCCCCCCCTCTTCCCTGAGATGGCCAGCGGGAGAGGCAGACAAGCTTTCTTGAATGTATGTATTTATTAATTTTCTGTGTGTATATATGTGTACATACAGGTATCCTGGATGTGGGGGGTTAATAGTGCTTGAGGGGGTGGGGGCCCCCAGAGATATTAGAGTATAGGGCCCCGTGATTCCTGTTGCCGGCCCTGGCTAGAAGACATTGGCCTCAATATTGCTCAGAAAGAGGCTTCTGAGCAATATTGAGGCCAATGTCTTGTAGTGTGTTTGCCTACCCTTGTTAACTATGCAAGCCCCTGCGTGTCGTTATGAAGCCTCTCTATCTGCAGAAAAGGCAGCTTAATCAGCCCAATATCGTTAATATTGTTAGGCACTTTGTTATGTTTGTACGCTGTGCCTAACGATATTGGGCTGCCCCCGCCTCTCTCACCGCCCGCCTGCTCTCCCTCACCGCCGCCTCCTCCTCTCTTCCGAAGCTCAGGCTCCTGCATGCCTGTGGCGATGTGCTGCTGCTTCTGCCGCTGCTCAGCTCCCCTATAAGAGGTGGGGAAGTGGTGCAGCAGCAGCACACTGACGCCGGAGCTCAACACAGATTACTAAATAGTATTCTTCCCACCAATTTTTTAATAGCTTGATCTCAGCTCTGCCCAGCAATGTTTTAGCAAGCATGCATGCACACTTTATAGGCCACTGGCCAACAATGTCTGTCTAAAGACCCATACACATTAGGGTGATCCCCCCGGAAGCAGATATTGGTGACTGGTATCGGCAACTGTATACCCACTTGTCGATGCTGCACATGAGGGGGGCAACCACGGCAGGGGGACAGTCATGCTGCCGCAGCAGCATGGCCAGAGTTGACTATGTCCTCCCATGCTTGGACAAAAGAAAGGGGTCGTTAACGACGTGTGGAAGCGTGCATAGTTTACAAAGCACAGCGTATACACACTGGACGATATGGGTCACACTATCATTCAAAAAGCACTTTCTAAATGATATTGTGACCAATATCGTCCAGTGTGTATGGGCCTTAATGCGCCCTCCACACTGGCCACCAATGTTACTAGCATGCATTGTACCATGCACCCCCTGCCCGTCAATGTAGCATGCATATGTTTGTAGCATGTATACACCCAAAACCCACCAATGTATAGTATACATGTAAGGCAGCGTATAAAATACAGCGTACATGTATTCTATACTTTACACGCTGCAATACATGTAGGCTGTTAGCATGTAAAATACAGGGTGCAATATGTGTAGGCTATACTTTGTCGGCAGCGTGTAAAATACAGAGTATATGTATGCTATATTTTACATGCCGCAATACATGTAGGCTGTTAGCGTGTAAAATACAGTGTACATGTAGGCTATATTTTACACGCTGCCAACAAAGTATAGCCTACCTGTATGGCAATGTGTAAAATATAGCACACATTCTCTTCTATCATACCTTCTAAGGTGTATGGGCCTTTATTGTTTTTACTTTGAGCAGAGATATCAGTGTGTAAATAAAAAAGTACATGTATGCTATATGTTGGTGGCAGCGTGTAAAATGTACGTAAATGTGCATATGTACGTTATATTTTACACACTTTTAGTCTACATGTATTACAGCATGTAAAATATAGTGTTGCCTCCTCCCTATAGTGTGAACAGGACCCGGGTATCTCAATTGGGGTTATCCGTTCATACTGCCCACCAGCCTGGAATTAACCCTTCTTTTAACCCGTGTCGGAATGCAGGGTTACTGGACCTGGGTATTTTCAGAAGACCCTTTCACAACCCAGGTTATTCTTGCAATGTGAAAGGGGTATGATTCTAAAAAGATTTTTTTTAAATGTAAAAAAAAGATAACATAATAAATAACATGGATAATAAACTAACATGGACATGATTGAGTGCTGAAGTGACAGTTATTTTTCATTAGTACAATAAAGCCCACTCTCTATGGGGCAGATGTATTAAGCCTTAACAAGATATAAATGATAGGGTGATAAAGAGAGATAAACGTCCAGCCAATAAGCTCCTAACTGTCATTTTACAGGCTGTGTTTGAAAAAAAAAGTCAGTAAAGAGCTGATTGGCTGGACGTTTATCTCTCTATCACCCTTGCATTTATCTCTTGTTAAGGCTTAATACATCTGCCCCTATATTAGTACTGCTTGTAAGTGTTTTCTACTCATGGGCTTGTTAAAGGTCACTTCCAAATTAAAGCACACATCTGATAGCAGGTGTACAATAAATCACTGCCTACAAAACAGTAGTTAGACCAGCTAAGCGGGAGGAAAATAGGAGCTAGCGGCAATTATCTCTGCCAGGTGTCAGCTTTCAGCCACTCCTATATAAAGCCGAAATGTCATCCATAATACTCTATAACAGAATAGTACTGTAATGGGTACGGAAATGTTAAGTTCTGATGAAAGCTGACCATTTTAGATTGATTCCAGTATTGTTAGCATGTAGTGTTTTACTGCATATTAAACAGTAGGTTGTAAGTGTAGACTATGGTGATGTATTGTATGTAAGGGAACACAGTCACTAGGTTGACAAGCACTACGTCAACCACTGAAGCAAAGGTCGACAGTCAAAATGTCGACATGGGGGTTTTTAATAAAAAAAATTTGGAGCCGACATGTGCCGACAGGTGGTATTTCATGCCCTACCATCCACTAGGATGCCATGCAAAGGGGACGTGGTACACTTTTTTTTTAGTGTCTATGTCGACATTTGGGTAAAAAAATAAAAAAGTGAAAACCCCCATGTCAACCTAATGACCCTGTTGACCTAACCAGTGTCGACCTTCAGTCATGTCGACCTAATGCCTTTCTATCCTATGACTAATACCATTATGTAATACACGAGTACATGGCAGTGGATGGAAGTTTAGTTGGAAGTTCAGTTAATAAAATTGTATAAATTGATACCACAACAGGAATACTAAGGTTATCTCACTGTATGCAGCAACACCATTGTACATTATACAGACACAGACACAGACACACACAGACACACACACCAAAGACGCAAAGCCTACAAAACTAGTTTTTGTCAATAACAAAATTGGATTAAAAGGAGATTAACTTTGGCAATAGCATTCTTGTTTTCTTAAATGAAAATGTACATACTGGTAAATGTACAGCTGTTGCAGGATGTAACAAAACACAGGAAGTGTATACCGCCATGAGAACTACAGCTTTCACACTCGTTATTATACAGTACTTATGCCAGTAATTCAGGATATGAAAATACAGAGACAAATGTATCTACAATGACTTAAATTAGAGGTAAAATGGAAGAAACAATAATGCTAATTACCTGATACGATCTCTGTGTCAGATATGCTGGGGCATAGGGTCTCCTCCAAGTTTACAGATAAATCCAAACCAGAGTCTTCCTCTTTCAGTACATGAGAGCGGTCCCCCGCATCCTGCACAGAATCCTCCTTATCGTGAAAGGACTCTGCATGTTGGACACCGTGAGGCTGAGTGCTTTCACTCACCACAACTCCAGAAACAGCAGTCACTGTCTCCTCCATAGATAATGCTCCATTAAAACCCATCAATGCACGGTCAAGTGCAGCAACCTCTTCATCATCACAGAGGCAATCAACTGCATGCGAAAATGGATCCAGCGCTTTCCTAGCACCCTCGTCATCCGGCTTCTCGGAATCACTAAGAGCAGAAGAACTCTCATTTTCACTGCTTGTTGAGGCAGTGTCTGAACTGGAGTCACCATTGGCTAACGACTCCTCTGCTATAGGATGGAGCGATGCTCGGGAGACTTTTAACACTTCAGAATCTTCATCACTTATGTCATACACTACATTTGACTCCTTGACAACCTCCTCCAGCTCCTCCTTATCACAAGCGACAACACTTAATGCTTCTGTATCCAACATGTCTTGTGGGGCAGTTTCCTTTTCAACCATGACTCTTGTGTTGCCTTGACCTGACTGCGCAATCAGGTTATCAAGTGTTGCTATCTCCTTGAGATCGGTGACAGGTTCTACCTCTTGTTCCTCCAGTTGCAGACTGTAATCCCCATAATCAGTGTTTGGTATAGCACACTGCTCCAAAACTGGCAAACTCACACTACCTACTTGTAGAGCTTGGTTATCTGCTTCGCCGTGCATCAAATGGAGTCCACCTACTTTCGCGTCAGTGATCAAGGGCGGCTCGGAACTTGTGAGTCTGTCTGGCTGGCAAGCTGTATTCACAGCAGCCTCCTGCATTTCAGCACTTGCATTACTGAGAACGGATTGCTCTGTTAATACTTCCTGGTTTTTCAGACCATCATCATTATTAAACACAGAGGGAGTGTCAGAGTCTATTTTCAACGCACCTTTTTCTTTATCCTTATGCAGTGGCTCTCTCTGTCCAGCAGGTGGAAGCTGGTCACCAGTACCTGAGCTCTGCTGCTGTACAATAGCAAGTGCTTTTTGGATTATTAACTCAATCAATTCAGCAACGAATGCTTCCATGCTAGGGTCACTAGGCAGGAGAAGCAGAGTTTGCGCATTAACACTGGAGTCCGCTAGAGAATACGCAGCCGCCTCATCTTCTGTAGTTTCTATTTGATTGTGACAAGGCAATAAGTGAGGCTTTGTTAAATGTTCATTTAGAGAGCAAGAATTAATTGGTATTTCGGTTTTTATTGCATTTTCACCTATGACATTTCCTAATGTAGCACCAGAGGACTCCACCACACCGTGCAGGTGATGTGCTGCTTCTACACTAACAGATACAGACAGCATGTCTGTTTGACGCTTACTGTCCGTACTGGCAGAAGTTTCTGTGCCGTCTCTTTGTGTAGCAGCTGCATTCTCAAGAGGGATTACTTCAGATTCTTTTACACTTGCACGGACTGCTGTTGTAACCACATTTTCACAAACTGGGGGAAGTTCAGCTTCACTTCCTTTTACCGACTGCAAAACACTATCAATGCATTTATCCCCCTCCATCTTTCCATCAGCAGTCAGTATTAAACGGTCGACAAACTTTTTGTCTTGTGCAGTTCTCTCACTTTGTTTAGAATTCCGTTTCTCACTGCAGGTCAAACTGTGTGGCTGCCCCGGTTCCGCATCGCACAGTTCAGCTTCACTTAGAAGTGGTGGTCTGAGCACTTCTTGACTCAAGTGGTTACTGTTCGCATCGACAGGGTGACCCTCATGAGCCAGTGCTGATATTAGACTAGTTTCCTTTTCACTACTTGCTGCACTAGTACAGTAACAATACATAGCCTGCCCCATTTCCCCAGTGACGTGTTGGGTGAGATCAGTGGCTTTGTGTGAAGCTTCCGTAAGCGCAACGTCTGCAGCCGTTGTCTCTGTAGCAGTTAGCATTTCCTCACCAGTATTATCTCTCATACACTGGCCTCTGTGGTCCAAAACAATTCCAGTTGAGTTCATTCCAGTTTCCGTATTTAGATTTCCACCACACAGAATTGTTTCGGCAGTCTGCGCATCGGTGGAACAGCTTTGCCTCGGCTGGATTGTAACTAAAGCATCCGGCACCTCTACAACAAGTTCATTCCCCTCCTTTTCCTCTTTTCTTTCTACATCATGACTTTTACTTGCAACATCCACACCCACAGTTTCCATCTCATTGTCATATTTATCGCAAAGCTTCGCCGCACAGTCAGCCAGGCAGCCCTCCTCGCAGAATGCGGTCTCTGAAGGCTCCTGTGTGCAGCCAGCGTTGCTGTGTAAATCTGCCTGGGAGCGGTTGGGTTTATCAGTGTCAGGTTTCCCTACATCCTGGTGGCATAAATCAGCTGGCTCTTCAAGCGCTGGTTCCTGTTCTGTCTTTACACTTGCGTCCTGACAAACCAGAGAAAACTAGATTAATGGCTGAAAACAATGGACAATGTAATGCACACAAAATCAGCAAATTATATTTTTTTCATTATAATCTCTTGTGATATAAATAGTACTTGGAGAAAGCAAAAGTCCATGATACTCAGCACAATGTTTTCTCTAACAGATATATACTAATGGATATGCGTGCAGAAAGTGTAAAAGTAAAAGCAGAACACAAGTACAACAAACACAAAGCATGCTAGCTAGCAAACATGGTTATGGTATAAAAAGTCAACTGTCAATAGGTCAACATGTACACGGTCGACATGAGTGAGGTTTATTTAGTGTCAAATGTATAGCTTTTATCATGTGGACTCTCGTAGTGTACCGATTCGCTCACCAAGCTTCAGGCTCCTCGCTCCGCTACACCTGCGCTCGGCACTTGCAGTCCACATGTATGGTATGAAAAAGTCCAATAATAGAAAACTGGGTACTCTTTACCTAGAACGGCGCCCACGATGTCCATCGCGGTCATCGGGGGTAAAAAATCGCGGGCATCGCGGCAATCGCATGCACTAAAAAAACGGGTGCGACGCGATGCCCGCGATTTCCCATAGGGATCAATGTTAAAAGTGTCAATGGACGCGATTTTTGTGTTCAATACCTCAATGCCCGCGATTTTTCCATAGGAAACAATGTTAAATGGGCCACAGAGCCCTAATAGTCCCCCTGAAGTCTGAAATGGCCCCCACAATTGTTAACGCCACCCCACGATCAACGTGAACCCGAAACGTGTTGCGAGCGCAGCGAGCCCGCGAGGGGCGGAGGTACGCGTCCTCCGACCTTTTCATACCCCCACTATCCACGTCGGCGTGGAGTTGAGAATAGAATAGTGTGGCGAGCGCAGCGAGCCACCGAGCCCAAAGCGTGGCGAGCGCAGCGAGCCCCGCGAGGGGACGCGGATACCGGTGAAGCCCGCGAAGGGACGCGTTTACCTGTGAAGGTATCCGCGTCCGCTCGCCGCGCTTTGGGCTCGGTGGCTCGCTGCGCTCGCCAAACTATTCTATTCTCAACTCCACGCCGACGTGGATAGTGGGGGTATGAAAAGGTCGGAGGACGCGTACCGCCGCCCCTCGCGGGCTCGCTGCGTTCGCCACGCTTCGTGTTCACGTTGAACGTGGGGTGGCGTTAACAATTGTGGGGGCCATTTCAGACTTCAGGGGGACTATTTGGGCTCTGTGGCCCATTTAACATTGTTTCCTATGGAAAAATCGCGGGCATTGAACACTAAAATCGCGTCCATTGACACTTTTAACATTGTTCCCTATGGGAAATCGCGGGCATCGCGTCGCACCCGTTTTTTAGTGCATGCGATGGCCACGATGCCCGCGATGGGCGCCGTGCTAGGTAAAGAGTACCGAAAACTGTACTAAAAAACAAACAAACACAAAAAGTTCACCTTTTTTTTCCCATATGTCCACCTTGTGCATGTCAAACTATTGACCAGATTCTTTGAACATTGCAGTAGATCATTAAGCATTTCAAGGATTTTTTTTACTATTGCTGACTTTGGGCCCGATTCAGACCTGTTTGCTAGGCTGCTTATATTTGTATCACACACAGACGTACATCAGTGAGAATGTGAGCATGCAGTGTACTGTTCCCGTATCACACACACACACACATAGATGTACATCAGCAGTGAGAATGTGAGTGAACCCATATTTTTAAACCTAAGAGGTATTTTACAACACAACTGATTACAACGGTTCTGTTCATATGAAGAAAAACAAAAACTTTTCCCCTGGAATACTCAAACCGAATAGAAAGTTAGTCAGAATCGCACAGTACTAAGTCAGACGCACTGCCAGTTTTACGTAGATGTGTGCCCCGTTGAGTCAGTACCGCATAGAAAAATAGATAGTCAAAATAGATTTGCTTGCAGAATATCGACACTACAAAATATGTACTTACATTTTATAGAAGTAACGGTACTTGTGTATTTTGGCGGCGGCCATCGCATCGCATACCATAAGGCATGCGATGCGACGTGATATCGCGCGATATTGTACAATGGCATACAATTTTAAAATTGTATGCCATTGTATACGGCATACAATGCGATGCGTTGAAACATTGTATAAGCACCCTAATGGGTGCTTACAATGTTAAATGCACCCCCACGCCACCCCCCCACTATAAATGTGAACCCGAAGCGTGGCGAGCGGCGGCGGTACACGTCCTCCGACCTTTTCATACCCCTACAATCTTTCATCGAATAGGGGGCAAAAATCGCTTTGCATCGCATGCCATCGGGTGCATGGCATGTGATGCGATGTACACATTGCGCGATGGAGATCGGGAGCGCCGCCAAAATACACAAGTACTGAAGTAACAAACATCAATAGGTCGCATATAGTCATGTGATATACACTGTTCTGGAGATGGCACGGCAGCAGTCCTGGTCAGTGGTTATTATGGCTATAACACGGTAACCATACCGTATTTACGCCGTATTTGTGACGTGTGAAAACTATAATGTATTTAGAACTACTGAAAAAAAATAACAGAGCGTATAGACAAAACCATTGCAATATGCACTGTGTGAAACCAGCTACACTGTAGACTTAATGATGTTCAGTTAGTACCTGACATTAATTGAAGCACTTTAACATGGTCCATAGTATAACTTTAAACACTGCAGTGAAAGCAGCCTGTTTATGTTCATACTGGTGTCAGCATTACAATGCAGCAATTAGCATTTAAATGGAGTCAACATCATTGTGTCAGGACAAACGTGATGAGAACATGGTCTGCAACTTTTTGTCGACATAGTGTACTCAAGTCTATATTTTATAATTCTATATTATCAATCCTTATGATTTCTGGTGAATATTTAGATCAGGACAACCTACAGAACCTATTTTTTATGTACGAAAGAAAAAAGATGAATGAAAAGAAATGGTCTAATACTAAACAAAGATTGCTGTTTTCATTGACCAATAACAAGTAAACAGAAGGGCCATTTGTTCTAGAACAAACAATTTCTCTCTACAATTAGTATGGGCAGCTTCTAGGATGAAGTTTAGCTAATGTTTATTAAACTATGTTTATCAGGTGCACTTTGTGCAAATATATCCTATTGAAATCAAAACATTACTTACTCTTTTTAACACTGAATAAGTCCCATAATAAAAGTTTTCATTAGTTAACAGAAGTAGAGATATGCTGGCCATACAACATAGACAATATCATTCCTACACTGCTGGTGTGTGGGAGCAAATGATCATTGTCTCACATGCTGGAAAGAGGCTCAAAACAGTTGTTCTATTTAGCAAGAAAAACAACAAGATGTGTCTTGTAAGTCAGTGGTTCCCAAACTGTGTGCCGTGGCACCCTGGGGTGCCTCGGGACACTTACAGGGGTGTCTTGAGTTGGTGGTCCAGGGCCAGTTCAAATTACTTATGGTCAATGTAATAGGGAAAACCAGTGCTGGTGGCTTACAATCATAACATATATAGACAAACAGAAGTAAATCCGGTCCCTCACCACATAACTGGCCTAAGAATGACCTACTGTATAAACACAATTTACTCAATTTAATATCTTTTTTTTACATATCTTATTAAGAAACGTATGGCCTTGTGGTGTCGTGAAAAAAAATCTGGTATTCTAGGGTGCCGTGATTCCAAAAAGTTTGGGAACCACTGTCATAAGTCATTGCTTCAGCTTTGCAAAACAGTGCTCCTGGTCAGCAGGTTTGTTGCAGGAAATGCATATTTGTCTCAATGTGAAGTACTATTGCCCTTAATCTGGTTCACTCGCAAATGCAAATTCCTTCACAAATGGACAAAACCATGTGCACTGCAGGTGGGGCAGATGTAACTTGTGCAGAGAGATTTAGATTTGGGTGAGTTATTCTGTTTCTGTGCAGGGGAAATACTGCATTATTTTTACACTGCAATATAGATCTCACTTTGAAGTAAAACCCCACCCAAATCTAATTCTCTCTGCACATGTTACATCTACCCCACCTAGAGTGCACATGTTTTTTTCCATTTAAGAAGGAATTTGCCTTTGCAAGTGAACCAGAATAAGGGCCTATGTCACACCAGGAAGTTATGCGACACTAGTATACCTTTAAGTGACTGAGCAGTCACGTAACTAGGTGTGGGCGCACGGTGCACCTCACTGAGCGCAGTGACTCTGTGGGTGCACGAAATAGCCCCCTGCAGCCAGTAGCATTGCGGTAGTGCCCATATAAAGGCCCAGACTCCGAAGGCTGATGTAGCTTCCTGATGCTGGCTAACCCGGACCCTGTGTGTGATGTTGCACAAAGTAAGTAGGGCCAGCACAAGATGCTGGGAGCGCTTGTCACAGCGCTAGGACTGAGTCTCTGAAACTGTTTAGGAACTTCTACAATGCCACAGCTTTTTCCCATGCCAAGTTCTGTTGTGATTCATCTACAGAGTCTGTTACACACAGATATACAAGCGTTGCATATCAAACTAAAACACATAGTCTAGTGGAGCTTCCTAATCACATCCTTTTCAATTAACTTATTTTCACCAAAAGAAGATGCCTATCACTAGCAGAGTTCCATCATACATCAGGCATCTCTTGTTGCACCGCATTTTGAGGCTAGATGTAGGAGGACACATCAGGAAGACACTTCCCTCCAAACCCATACACAAACACTTATGCATTACATACACTTATATATTGCATTCAACCATAACTTTGTCCACTGACTCACCAGACAATCAGAATGTCTCTGGATATATTGGTTTAGCTGTTCAATATTGTTCTCCATGTTCATAGGAGCATCTGCTTGTGATTTCTCAGTCAGAGTGTATACATCTAGTCCACAATGGTGTTTAAATTCTAAGTTGCCCGAATGCTCACTATGAGATGGTTCACTAGGAAAGTCTATTTCTTTGGGATCCGCTCTGCAAGAGAAATAATGTGCACACATGAACATCTTGTGAGAATAGAACTAAAGCGAAAAAGACAATTTAATGCTTCAACATGCAAAGTTATCAAACTTAAATACAAAATATTAAAATAGCTTAAATCTTTACACAACCACAAAATGGGTACATCAAACCAAGCGATATTGCTAGTACCTTGTAGTATGCTAATGAAGGACAGAACATGATCATTCCGTCCTTTGGGTGTGGATCATCTCAGACAACAGCTTGGTCAACAGTAAATAAATCAACACTACGGATGCTAATCCCGGGGCATTTCCTCAATCCTGGGAATCGGGATCGTCCTAACTGTTTACCTGATGGGCAGGTTGTACTGGTGGGAGTGGTGCAGCAGAGCATCGGTGCGGGGGTACAGTGCAGACACCAGGCTGCGATTGCCCACGTCACTCTGCGTGACGCCGCACAGCCAGAGACGGGAACAGCCGGGTAGTGTCTGAGTGGGTGCTCATAGGCTGCCTGGCATTAGACTGCGCATGTGCTAGCCAATCCCTAAATGGAAACTCCAATCCCAGCATTAAAATCACGGCAATTTTAGGACCAAACCCCAGTATCCCGAACCCTGGATTGGCCACCCTAGTCTATACAACAGGAAGGCTGCAATAGGTCAACAGTAACAAAAGGTCACTAACAGTGTTTACACAAGGTCACCACATGAAGAGGTCAACATAAGTTTAACCTGAGCACTCCCAAATAGTGCACTGTGTACCCATAGCGAGTGAACGTCCCAAACGGAGGAGAGAGGTTTAAAAACACGTGTCAACATTTTCATGTATCGGCCACTGCAACCTATTGACTGTCAACCTAGACAACCTGTTAGCCATCTGGATGCCCTATCATTCATTAATGTCGCTCCATTGAGTACACACAAACTAGGCTCATACGCACGTGTTCCCATGTCAGAATTAATGCATTTGCTTAAGTGTGTACCCAGCTTAAAGCCCCACGGGCAATATAGATAACCATATCGTCAGTGGCCAATATTGTCCGTACACACCCAACAATATCGGCTGTCGATATAGATGCAGTGACATCACCGAGGCCTGCTAAACATGCAGGTCGCTTGTATATATAGCCAAATTGACCTGCAGGTTTGGAAGACATCACTCATCCTAAACGACGTGTGGGAACGCGCATCGGTATGGATATTGAGTGTAAACACTAGACAATATTATGAACAATATCGCCAAGAAGCCCCTTTCTGAGCGATATTGCTCACAATATTGCCTAGAGTGTATGGGGCCTAAGAAACCAGCATTACATATACTATTTTGCATTATAGCTATAAACTTCAGCCAAACATTCTCCCCAGGTGTTGCTAAGGATTAATATATTTTTCTGAAAGTCAGTAAAAGAAAAGAACATTTCTTTATTTTCTTTTATATAGATCTGTGTGCTACATCAATGCATACTAGGCTCATTTAGATCTTTCTCTAATGGTATTTTGTAATCATGACAATGAGGCACTGGAACCCTTTATCTGCCAGTCAAAGACACCTGCATTATCAATGTTCCAAGTTTCTGTTCGTGTATTATGGGAGAAATATCATAATAAGCCCATAATAAAAACAAATGTCTGAATAATAAACATTATCTTAATTAGTGTGACACTTCCTGTTTCCATGATTCATGAATCCACCTGCCTCTATGCAACACTACAGTCAGTATTTTAAAGAGGCAACAACAGCGACGTCAAACAGCAAACCCCTAATATTCCCTCACACAGGTTAGAAAGTAGGAATGAATGATGCACTCTATATTAACTGCTTTCTTCCTGTACAATGAATGTTACTAGACACCGTAAGGTAGTACAGACAGCGATGATCACAATGAGCTCTGCAGTCACAACACAAGTACTAGGTTTACTAGCAGACACTGATCGCCTGGATAAGGTGCCCGAGCAATGCAAGACATGAAAACTCGGGCTTCGATTATAAAAAATAAAAAAAAAGGAACGGTCTAAATTAAAAAAAAAAAAAAAGGTAGAAAAAGGAAACAACAAAACAAAGTACAAAAATGATCATGCAAATGTCAATACAGACACAATGTTGAGAGGTTTGTGGAATTCTGACACTGTAATCAGCATATAAGATGGCACCAAGTGACAACACAACCCAATACAGAGTGCACTACAGTTTGAAGTACTGCAAAATGAAGGGGGAAAAAAATAGAACTGCTCAGGGCGCTCAGCTTTACTCTAATACAATGTAACTTGGAACTTCTATTAAGAAGCAATAATAAAGGTAGGACTTTAGCTGTAACACATGCCTACTGTAGTTTTGCCAAAAAGTACTTACTTTCCCTGGAATTGTTTCATAATCAGAAATGTTCCAGGGTGGCAGAAAGATGGCAGGCTTACCTACAAAGCAGGTGTATTGTGCAGCCAGTAACACAACACCTGAGGGATTTCAAACACCTTACGTTCCAGCTAAGCCCTCTGCTCATGTATCACCTGGGGAAATTAACTCTCAATGTGACCGCATGACAGAGCTAGAGAAAAACATTCACTCCTCTCTCCAACGTCTGCAATCAAGATGGATACTACATGCAACAAAGTAGAATGAATAGCTACATATAAGCAGTGATAAAAAAAGAAATAAAATAAAATCTAGAAGATGATTTGTTATTGTGACACCACCACCCAAAACAGAAGTTCAGTTTACCTTGAAAGAATATCACACACAGTTCTCCTCCCTACAAGACCTCAAACTAATGTCTTGATATGAGCTGTTAGCAGTCATGAAATAAATCAGATTTCCTGCTTCACCCACAAGGGAGGGAACACATTTAATAGCTGACTTGCAAAACAATTCCGCCAGGCGCTTTGCTATAATAACACACACACACACACACACACACACACACACGAGATCACTGTTTGCAATACATAAAGAACTGTAGCATTCAGAGGTAGGGAAGATCGTAATATTGAATTGATTTCCAAATCCCATTGCCCAGGTGGCCACAGTGCTAACTGCGTCGTTCATACATTTCATACACCCGAGCGCTGCCACTGGACCATTACAGTCATGCGTTACATTGCTGTGCCTGCCTTCTAAATGCTATAAATGTTTGATGACAACTATATATAAAATAAATTGCTCCTCTAAGTACTGTACTGTCCTATTTATACTTTGTGCCACCACACCTATAGCAACAGTACACTTATGGTGTGTACACACGGTGCAACATGGTCGCTGAGCAATTTTAGCTTAATATCTCTAAGCAATATATTGCTCAGTGTACGAGTTTCATCAGCGACCGGAGATTTCGGCTGAAAATTGCAAGCTATTCTGTCTCTACCTCATTTTTACTGCATTGTGCACCAGCGACCAGCAATTTTTAGCCTAAAGCTGTGTACACACGGTGCAGTATCGCTGGCAACATGGTCCATGAGCGACCATATTGCCAGTGATTTGTTTCTGCTGCAGCGATAAATCGCCGGGTGCGCGCTCCATCCCCAATGGTCGCAGGAGAGCTGGTGGGCTCCCCCGGCAGAGTTTCCTCTTCGTTAGAGACCATCTCTGGTCGCTGATGAAAACTGGACACTGAACAATATATTGCACAGTGTGTACACAGCTTAAAGCCCCATACACACGGGGGACATATATTGCTCAGCCATATATGGCTGAGCAATATATTGCTCAGTGTCTCCTTTTCATCGGCGACCAAAGATGGTCGCTGATGAAAGGGAACCTCTGCCGGGGGAGCCGCAGAGGTAATCAGCTGGTCGCAGGAGCAAGCTCCTGCGACCAGCGATTAGAAAGGGGCTGAAAACAGGAGCGTGCAACCGGTGATTTATCGCGGGGGCACACTCCCATCACTGGCAATATGGTCGCCTGCAACCATATTTCCAGCGATTTCAGCCCCTATCGCCCCCGTGTGTACACAGCTTAAGAAACAAGCTCCTGTGACCAAGGGCTGGCTGTGGGAGCGTGCTCCTATTGATCTCCCACAACACAAAACAACAGACAGGCGGTATGGTCGCTTTGCCAACATTTAGCTGGCGATGATGTGTACAGGACTTTACATAAAGCAGTATAAACAGCAGCAATCTCACTGGGTAAACCGACCAAAAACACTATATTAAAAAATAATACACAAGTTCATGTTATTATTTTCTGTATGACAAAGACTCAGAAACTGGACATCAATCACAAGATCATCTACTGCAAAGGATTCCTTTCTAGTTTTTAAGGGTAAAAAGTTGTAAAAATATGGACTTTATATTTATATTTATACTTTGTTCACTGGAAGCTCCATGGCTTTAATCACGGGTTACCAAATTGGGTCTCATGGCGAATCATATGGTCTAAGTCGACAGTCAAAAGGTCGACGTGGACACCGTGTAAATGTACTTCTGCACTCGGCATGTTTGAACGTCTATCTAGAGGGGGTGGATTAGGTATCCCCGATTTAAGAAAATACTATTACACTACGCAGCTCTCCCAATGTGTCCTGGGGGTGCAAAGGAGGTCCGAGTTTGCCACAATATCATCTATGCTGTGGCTCCCCAACACTAATACCACTTTTACACCAAAACGCTGGGTCGCACCCAGGTTTTTGGACCCGCCTCCAACCTTGTGTTTGCCCCCTTTTACAACGGTGACCCCTCAGCATACATGTTTAGTTTTGGATTAGTCAGCCACACATGGTATAAATCACAAACTGTGTACCCCTTTATTGGTGTGTATCGGTAATTATTGATTTAATTAATTCAATCAGGGAGAGTGCAACCACTGGACACTGGATAATATAAAGTACATACAAAGTACTAAATACTTTGTACCCTCAGCATAATGTCCACCAGCGTCCTCCAGACGAAGACGTGTCCTGAGCCGGTGCTTGGAGATTGCATCATCTCCAGCACCAGGAATTCTGCCAGCCAGGACCACCGCAAAGTAATCGACACGATGGGGGCAAGCCCAGGACCCAGTAAAGCTGCTGGGCTGCCCCAACCTCAGTCGATGAGGTGAATAGATGCCGCACGCAGGCATCCCACTCACCTCATCCCAGGCTCCACTGTAGTACAGCAGACCGCAGTGGAGGCTGTAAGCGCCCCCATGCCCAGGACATTGCGGTCGGGAGGTATGGGCTCCCCCATTAGTGGAAATGGGTCCCAGGTCGGACAACCAGAGTTATCCGTTTACACTGCCCCAGAATCTTCTTCACATTTCCTCACACCGCTGTGGAAGACGAGTGGTACTCGTCTCAGGTAGTCTTGGTTTGTTTACAGAGGGAGAGCACCACTCGTCCTTATCAGTGAATGTGTTAAGTTTATTGGATACCTGACTCCTAAGATTAGTCTATGATCCTGCTGAAAGACAGAATAATAAATGTCTGGATTACAGTGATTCAACAAGATCAAATGCACTTACTGGGTGCAGATCATGTACAGCATTCACTTTCCGACTGACTTTAACATCATTAAAACAGGGTCTGACCCTTTCACACTAAACCCGGGGTCGCCCATAATATACAGGGCGACCAAAGTTTAACCCTTCTTATAACTCGGTTCAAATTGCCGGGATTTAGTTGTAATGAAAAAGGGGTACGGGTTACAAAAGTAGCAGTTTACAGTGGAGCTATAGATGAAACTTACTAGAAAAGTAAGGTAACAGACTGCCCCACATCAAAGATAGATAAATAGTTTGTACTGCTAGGATTTAGTAAAAGGTAAATAGGAAATTAAATTTTGAGTTCCTATGGATAACAATACTAAGGAACCACTGAAAGAAAAATGTTTACTAGAATTCTAATGTTCAGGTCTAGAGAGAGCACTTGAGTTGGCCTTAAGTGCATTTGCAGAACGTGAAGATGTACATTTATGAAAAGCTGATGAGCACAATTTACCTTCTCATCACAGGTGGCATAGGCTATTACCATTTCCATATAGCTAAGGAATGTTTTTTTTTAAAAAAAAAACAACAAAAATAAAAAAACAGAAATGCACTGTAGTATACTACGAATGATGCACTAATCTGATCAGTTTACTCATTCTACATTTTTGAACCCACAGTAAATAACCAAAAATAACTTTTTAGAAAGATAACCAAAGCTGATGTGGGTTTTTAATTTTGTTAACTTATAAAACACAAGATATGCTTTGTGGTTCTTATTTCGCTAATAATTCACCTTTCCAAAATAGTAAAAAGCAGTATTTATTGCATAACCTGTGGGAAAAACTATAGTTTAATTTAAATAAACTTACACGGTTTGTTATTTGTGGAGGGGATGAGAAGCGAAGAGAGTGTGGGGGAGGTGCGTTTGCTGCAGATAACAAGGTGGAATTTGTTGTCCACAGCTTTTCGGTACATACGCAGATGACCGGCCCGACTCTTTGGACCAAAGTGGTTTAATTAAAAGTAAACCTACTATTATAAATATTTAAGATCTGTTGTAAATCTTCTATTTTAGCATTAAGACGCAGCTACGAGAAATCCATATTTGAAGGAAATGTAAATAGCACAAGATATTTTTTAATCGATTTTTATTTATTGCAGTGGAGCTTAATTCTGTAATTAGCAACGTACTGTATCCGAAAAGGTCATTAGCAGATTTTATTTTGCTTCTATTTCCTGATGATCTTGATAATAATAAATGTTTTGACATCACTGCAGGTGACCGAATTGAAACCAGTTGCTCTCCAGACTAAAGTATGTAGCTTGTTTAAAACTTAAGTACTAGCAAATACCAATTTTTTTTTATCACTTTTGAATATCTAAATTTAAGATAAAAGATTTTAGTATGACGAGACATTACGGAACAGATTCTATTGGCTGTGGTAATGTACTGCACAGGGAAACAAGTCCTAATACATGTAGCCTCAATATGCCATGCAACGCCGGATGCCTGGGATGAGTGAGTCACCAGCTCCTGTGCTAATGTTGGGTGTCTTTCTGAAAATGTGCCCTACTCATCCAGCTCCTGATGAAGACGCGAGTTAGCGTTGAAACGCGTTGAGCACCATCTCCACTGCACCCCAATTTGCTCCTTTGCACACCAGACTGCACCATACTCTGCACTTTATTCCGGACCAGTCAATTGTTTACCTCCAGGACCTTCAACCCCCCCTCTCCTTGGTTCAGCAGCCACTAGTGTCATGCAAGGTATGCACATACCAAAAGGACTTCCTCATATGAACTTGCTCTGAACTACTTGGACCTACTGGGAAATTATACGGATTGGACAATTTATGCAGCAAACTAGCAAGGAGCCTTTTACCACCTCTAATCTTCCAGTACAACTGGTAACTATAAATTGGCGGAACATTCTTGTGGAGCTCATATTTTATACCCCTTGTTTATAACATTGTTTTTTAATAATTTGCATATATTCATTGTATCATGAGAATTCTCATTAATTGTATATTTTAATATATGATTAAATAGATATATATAAAATCATTTGTGGTAGTGTACATTTCTTCAGTAGAAACCTAGCGCTGTACATCCATATCTTTTTTCCGATACAATATTTTGGGAGACTTACACACTCCCTGTACAGCAGCTTTGGCCCTGCCTATGGTTCTTTTTCTATTTTGAATATTGATCAGAACAGAACTTGTATTGGAAAAAAGTCTGCGGTTGCTACATTGTAGCACTTTGTGTACAGACTCGGAACCTGAATCACACACAGGTATACAATGACAAATATCAGGTTAATCAGTACAGTCTCCATGTGTGTTCTAGTCCCACTGCAATAAAGAGGACATTTCAGCATAAAATAAGAAAAAATAATCTTGACACTAGAAGATTCTCATGCAACCTGATGTACTAAGAGGGGCTGTTTGGAAGGACTGGCAAAGGTGAACGAATACAAATCAGTACAGCCTTTTTATGTAGCAAGGTGGATTTGCGGCTAATGCGTGTTAACTCACAGGTTGTGGGAGAAATAACCTGAGCTGTGGGCTAATGCATTTACGACACCCATGTGATGCCACAGGGCATTTCCCTGCGAGCCTCCCACAGGACAATACACAAACCCACATTAAGTGCATCCTGAGGGCTTATCGCAGGCTGTAATTATACAATTGAGTAGCTATAGGTAAATTAAAATGGAGAATATATTTATAGATAGATCTGTCTATCTATATATATATGTAACCCTCTCTGCACATGTTACATCATGCCCACCTGCAGTGCACGTGGTTTTGCCCATTAAAGAAGTTTGCTTTTGCAAACCAACCAGAATCACCACCTAAATGCAATATTCTTTTATTGGTCACAATTCTGAAAAAAAAAAAAAAATAATGAAAGTCAAGAAAACTATTTGATGGAGAAAAGCAGATGCTGGCACTCGCTCCAGATTTTCCTAAAACGGTTTACATGTATTACATTACTGGTATCACACATAACAAAGTTATGTAAGCAGCTTCAAAGGACTAATTCTAGAATTACCATATTTAATGGTTTCCTTGTATCATACTTAAAAATGCAACAAGGAACAATTATATATTGTAATTCTAGCATTCTTGTGTTTTGCGTATAAGACTTTTTTTTTTTTTTTTAAGGCAGTCGTAATTAAAAATATATTCCATACTTTGTCAACAGTTGGTGCAATTTCCAGAAACCCCGTTCCAAGGCCAGGCTTATAGGTGTCGCACCTCCACTGTCAGGAATAGCCAACGCGGTTTTCCCTCCTGGCTGCTCCAGAAGAAATCTCGACAGTCGACAAAGGCCGAGCCTTGCAGCAAAGTGCATCAACGTCTCCTGCAGACAGCCATCTAGAGAAAAACGCACATTTGTCAATATTACCCATTTACCAAAGGCAGTCTAGAAAACAACTTATGCAGACATTTCATTTAGACATGCAAAACTGTATATGAATAGGAGGATTTAGGACTCTGGATGCCCCTATGCACAACATTATTGCACAAAAAATGTCTTTGTGCCCACTCCCCTATAAAAAAGAATGTGCCTCTTTATAGTATAGAACAGAGGTGGGCAACAGCCGGCCCGCGAGACGCTTTGGTCTGGCCCGGCGCACTGACATATATTAGTATGACAAGCGGCCCAACTATAGCCGCTTGTAATTATCAGATGTGACCTCGAGCGCTATGACATAAATAACATGTACTTTGCATAATAATTACAGTGTTATTGCTGCCGCCGCCGTTACAGCATTACTGGGAGCATGGGAGGGGATGCGATGACGCGGCAGCTGCCTCCCCGACATTGGTTGGCGCTGCCGCATCACTGCGTCCCCTCCCACGCTCCCAGAAATGCTGTGTGCGGCAGGCACAGACGGAGACGGGCATTAAAGGTGGCGGTGACGGCAGCAGTAACAGTGTCACCGCGTCCCCTCCCAGGCTCAAAGAAATTCTGTGCGCGTCAGGCACAGACAGGAATAAACGGCGGCAGCAGTATTAAAGTGTCTCCGCGTCCCCTCCCAGGCTCCCTGGCAGATCATGTTAACCCCTGGCAGAGCAGGTTAACCCCATAGAAACATGCTTTTACCCCTGGCAGAGCATGTTAACCCCATTGGCAATGAGCATGTTAACCCCTAGCATCAAACATGAAACCCATAGCAACAAGCATGTAGGTAAGCAAAACTTATGTGGCATAATATGTAATTATGGCATGTGGTATGTAATAGGCATTATAGTGTGTGGCATAATGTGTAATGAGCATTAAGATGTTTGGTATAATGGGTAATGGACATTATGGCATGTGGTATATGTAATGGGCATTATGGCGTGCACTGTCCCTATTTTTAGTTTGTCTGGCTCCTACATGTTAAAGAAATTTGTCGAGCCCTGGCGTAATGTGTAAGGTGCAAGTATAAAAGGGTCTACTATTGAGTTGCATAATGTGTATAAGGGGTATATCGTGTGGTACACTACACCAAAGACCCCCCATTTATGTGACCATACCCTGCATGGCCACACCCACTTTTCATGAGCGCGGCCCTCGAACATTTGCTGGAAGTGTTAAGCGGCTCCCCAGCTGAAATTATTGCCCACCCTTGGTATAGAATATAGCATGCCTCCCCTTAGTATAGAATGCAATGTGCTTCCGCCTCCTTTAGGGAGAATTAAAACCCCACACTGCCTTTAGATCCCATGTATTGACCAATTGCAGCTGCACCTCTCCCTGCATTATGTAGTGAAGGAAGCTGCAGTGCAGCCACTAGGCATGTGCCTAGTGGGAATCTGGCACTGTGTATATGCCTATAGGACACTTATTTTGCAATAAAACCTATACTGGAAATATGCTGAGGCAAAATCATAAGAGGTGTACCACCCACTCTTACAGTAGTGAAAGTAGCCACTTTGTGGTCTGGATCATAATAATGTAGCCTCATGCAAAAGTGATACCACCACCAGTTTATACTGAAATCCCAGCTATCCTTACCATTGGATAAATAGATACATACAGTACACTTCACTATAAATAATAGAATTGCTGCTCCAATTTTAATGGTGTGTTGACAAATATATACAACTGCTGAATTTATGCTGTATTCTGATCAGTTAAGTGTTAAGAATGGTAATAAAGATCATTAGGCTGCGGACACACTAATGTATATAGTACAGCAATGTTGTAATATTAAGTGTATTGGTTCATGTGTACAGCCAATAAATTGGCTGTACAAACATATCACAATTCGGTATACCAAACTGCCACCCTCTTCCCCCCGCACAAAGCACACATACAGCAAAAAAAAAAAAAAAAACAACTACTGGGCCGCGGATAGAGGTGTTAGTTAATGTACTACAATTCCGATTTAGGGGGAATTTAATAGGATGAGAGAATCAGAAACAGAGAGATTTGGTAAGAAATCTCCAGTTTATTTAAATCGGCAATCATTTACACTGTACTGCCAGTGTGATTTTGTAGTGTAAATGATTGCCGATTTAAAAAAAAAACTGGAGATTAGTTATCAAATCTCTCACTGATTCGGATTCTCTCATCCTATTAAAATTTCACCATTAATCTGTGTCTGCCGTCTACTTGAAAAAGACTAAGCAGAAACAATAGGAGACAGAACATACATAACACACATTTTTGGTAAACAACAGCTGCCATGACATAGACTTACATGCAATGATTCAAACCTACATTTGTGGGGGAGATGGCACATTTATGACACGGAGCTCAACTATAAAAGGCATTTTTTTATCTAGAATTATAAATAAGGGATCCAAGAGAAAAAAAGCCTAAAACGGGAGACTTGTGGCAAACAAAGGCAGAAATAAATTTCAGGATTTTCCTTCCTTTCGGCTCACCTGTGTATTTTGAACGGGAGCCAGTTCTGTAACTGTTCCCCATTTAGCAGCTGGCTGGATATAATGAGTCATGAGATTGCATTCCACATCTATAGTTCAGAGACGTAACTCAGCGCCCTCTCATTTCAGAAGAAAGTGTGTACTATAGTCCAGTCCACTGTAACTGGGGATTCACTACAAGGCCCTATTTAGTCAGGAGTTCAATACCCCTCATCTGAAATAGACCACTGAGGGGTATTTATTTTTTTCTAAATATATATATATATATATATATATATATATATATACATACATACACATACACACACACACACACACACACACACACCCCACCCATGTGTTATACCTTGTGTAATTTAATAATGTTACTTATATTTGCCAATTTCTCAAATACAATTTTAACAATGCTTAATAAGAAATACATTTGTGAGAGATATAGTACATCAAATATACAGTCTATTACCAATCAATCAAAAGAAGATTGGCTGGTATTTTATCTCTGTTATTTGAGCTTTGATATATACCCCCTAAATGGGATTGGTATGAAATCCAGGCGATTGGCATCCCGGCGGTCAAAATCCCAACCGCTTGCTGCACTCGCCACGTAGCGGGCCCGGTGCCTCGATACGCTCGGCACACTAATTTATTCTCCCTCTATGGGTGTCATGGACACCCATAAATGGACAAAGTGCCGGGATTTCGGTGGTTGGGATTCCGGCCGCCGGGATAATAACTGCATCCCCTCTAAATGAGTATTCAATAAGACAAGTTATTTTATGCACAGAACCTTATTATCATTAAAAGCGTAAAATCTGTACATACCAAAAAGATCACTAAACAGCGATAAAGCCATACTGTGATCTCCTTTACAAGAGTAAGAACGCTTGACTAATATTACACAGTAATTGACTTCTCATGACATTGAAGCTGCTGCAAGCAGAGCCACACAAACTATATATTCTATAGTATAATTGCTGCATACTTGACCTTTTACAGTTAGTGAAATGGCCTTTGCAGTAGCAGGTCACATTAAAAAACTAAATGTGCCTGTGAAAGCAGGCCTACAGTGCGAGCACCTGCAGCGAGATCATGTGTCTAGCATAAACAGAAAAAGGGATCTTGAGCATTGTGGGATATCGGCAAGTATTGTAAATACAGACTGCAGCATGCTGGTGCATTGTTTGCTTAAAGTGCCCTTGGCCACCTTATATTATTGGCATGATGCGAGGCATCCCCACAGATGTGAAGTTCAAGGAGACACGAGAGATAGAAACTTGTGCTGTTTACACAGCTGTACTGGTGTGAACTGATGTATAAAGTGAATGGTGACCGACATCACCCACTGGATTTGTGTTTCGAACAAGATTCAGGAATGATATGAAAGACCATAATTTTTCCTAAAAACGCGTAGGACAGATCAACAGGCTTTAAATCTCCTTCACAAAAACTGCAGATCTATATAAGCACACAGCCATTGAAATGAACACTATTGTGACTATTCAATTAGCAATGAAAAATTTATCTCGGGTCAAGCTATTGCATGAAAAAGTGCAGCAAAAATGGCTTATCACCTGCATGCACACTCCCATTTTACACACCTATTCAATTACAAAACTGCAAAAACCAAGACTCGCGTGATCATGTGGAAATCTGCCTGTACACACTGTATACATGAGCAATGGTAATTTGCACCCTTTGCTAGCAATTGGATTCTCCCCTATGTATTATAATGAACAGCACCATTATCTTTTGAACTTTCTACCTTGACTTTCATGTAGGTCAGTCATACACATAAAATTAGCCATCTGAGTTCAGCATGTATGGTTTTTTTTCTGTATACTACACGTGATATGTTGGAATAAGCATAAAAATAAACCTCTGTAAAATATATCTATAAACAGAGTTCTTGGTGACTAATAATATCTTCATTATATGAAGGCTAAAGATTATCACTAGGGTTTAACTGAATGGTATGCCATAAACATTTTATAAATATTCTCTCTTCCTTTAGAAACTGACACATAAGGAAAGAAACAGACATACAGCGATAATATTCACCTGCAATTGCTATGGCCCATTTTTGTTTTATAGAGTACCAAGCAATTAACTATGACATGGGAGGGTAACAAAATATGGATGATAAAAAAAACTGTATTATTAAAATGACTGAATGAATCATGTACACATTTGTTTAATTCAGACTCTTGATCTGTCTGTTAGACATTAACCTCCAATGGATTTTGTACAGCAGTAAACAATTTACTACAAAATTACCTCAATCAAGCACAGTGGGAGCAGAACAGTTTTAAAGTTGTCAGTCTGCTATGACATTAGCATAATGTAGATAGTCATTAATAAACCATTGGAAAGTAATGGGGGTGCACAACATTTGAATGAAAGAACACTGTAAAACAGTAGGTGTAAGTAGGTGGAGGAGTATGCCAGTGCAGTCTGTGATGTCTCTGCAGTAGATGGCTAGTATCAGTTTGGGTTAGGGTGCCTGTGCAGTAGGTGGGGTGCGGGGTGTCTATGCAGTAGGAGGCTGGCAGCAGTTGGGAGAGGGTTTCTGTGCAGGTGTGGAACGTAGGATAGACAGTGTAAGTCGACAATTTGTCCCCAAAAAGTTGTCATGCAAAAGACCAACCTTGGCAAAAGGTCAACATGATTAAGGATCAACAATTTATTTGATTACAGTTTCTTATATAGCGCAGTAAACGCCATTGCACTTTACAATAGGAAACAGTGACAAAACAAACTGGGTAATAACAAACAGAGGTAGTAGGGCCCTGCTCACAAGCTTACAATATATAGGGATACATAAGGACAGAATTCCATAGCATGGCAGTCCCACCAGATTGCAAGACCGTCCTGATGGGATGCAATTAGATATAACTGCTAAATGGAGGTTATGTGGGGGTTCTGGAATATGATAAGCTTGCCTGAAAAGGTGAATTTTTAAGGAACGCTTGAAAATTTGGATGCTAGAGTCTTAATGTGCGTGGAAGGGCATTCCAAAAGGTGGGTGATGCCCAAAGAAAGTCCTGCAACTGTGACTGGGATCTAGTAATGAGTGTGGATGAGAGACGTAGATCTTGTGCAGAGCGGAGAGGTCGGTGGGGATATATTTTGAGATAAGCAGAGACATATATGTTGGTGTAGTCAGAGTAATGGCCTTGAATGTGAGTAGACATATTTTATATTGAATAAAGTAAAATACAGGCAACCAACGGAGAAACTGACAGAGCGGATCAGAAGACGTTGAACGTGTAACTAGGAAGATCAGCCTCGCAGCTGCATTTCAAATGGATTGCAGTGGTGAGAGTCTTTTCTTAGGATGACCGGTAAGGAGGCCATTGCAATAATCAATGCGTGATATAATGAGTGCATGGATTCGAGTTTTTGCAGTCTTCAGTGTAAGAAAAGGACAGATTTTGGATATGTTTTTTAGCTACATGTAACATGATTTAGAGACAGTTTGAATGTGAGGAACAAAGGACAGTTGAGAGTCAAGGATGACCCCTAGGCAGTGAGCGCGTGGAGTAGGATTGTTGTGTTCTCAAGATATCAGGCTGGTAGGAACATAATTATTTGTGTTTTGGAAATGTTGAGTTTGAGGTGGTGAGATGACATCCAAGATTAAATGGCAGAAAGACATTCAGAGACACGGAGAAATACTTACGGTGTCAATTCAGAGGAGGATAGATAGATTTGAGTATCATCAGCATACAGATAATAGTGAAAACAGAAAGAGCTGATTAGTTTCCCAAGTGAGGAGGCATAGATTGAGAAAAGCAGAGGACCTAAGACTGAGCCCTGAGGTACTCAAACTGACAGAGGTAGTGAGGAGAAGGTAGAATCAGAGAAGCGAACACTGAAAGAGTGATTAGATAGGTAGGATGAGAACAAAAAAACCCGCTGCATTCTAGGGACTGTATTGTTTGTATGAGAAGACAGTGGCCAACCCTGTTGAAGGCATCTCTTGCAATAGGAATCTGTTAATTTTATCGGCAATTTGTGTTAAATGGAGAATTATCTGTACAAGAATTCAATGGCAAAATGGGGGTAGTTGTTAACATATTTAGCTTATTTAGCATATGAAATGTGCCTATTAAATTTTGCACAGACAGAACACATTTAAAGTTAGTTAAGGTTTACACCATCGGAGGCAATTCACAGCATAGCCGACTTATTTATCCCTGTGCAATGTGTCTTGATGATAGCCTCTGTCCTGGATAAGAGCTTGGTAGGAAAAAAGCACTTGGGATTCTGGATACAAGAGCCTCAAGGTTCACATCCACAAATCAATTACACAGGACTAAAATACTGTAAATAGGTGAGTGACCTCTAGTTGCCAAACAATAAAATGACACTTCACACGCCAACAACAAATTAATATAAAGCACATACTCAATATTTTGTACAATATTGGGAGTACTTGTCCAATACAGCAAAAATGATTTATAATAATTCTTTATGAATAAAGTGCTGACATATGCAGGACCCTATACCTTGTGATGAAGAACGCACATTCAAATTACAACATTTTGTAAATACTGCAATGATCTATGAGCAAAGGGTCTAGCAAGTCAGTTTGCAATCAAATCGTTATGAACAAACATCATGCGTATTATAATCCTTCTACTTTCAGGACACATGCACATTACTGAGACCTGAGATTTATTTGTAGTGGTTACATTATATTCCCTTTCTTCCAATGTGAAGGACAGATCGATGTATACAGACAGACACAAATACAGATGAACTACTCATATGTATATGTACTGGTTTATGTGAGACAGTCACAAATGCACCACACCTTTCATTTTGAATAATAAAACATAAACGTCTCAAATTATTACCCTTTCTTCCATGCTCTTCACCTAGAACATTCCATCCATTAGGCAACTGCAGGTGTCGGAAAGCCAACGTGATCCTTTCATCCAGAATGGATGCATCCCCGGGAGATGGTCTTGAGCTATCCAAAAACCGTGCGAATATCAAGGCTTGCTGATTGCCAGCATTGGCTGCTAAAAACTGAGCTGAATCATACGCTTCGTCCTGGATGAACTCAAAGCTGTCCACTGCTACTACCACAGATGAACCTTTCTTAGACGCACAAAGTGAGACTTTTACTCGCTCGCAGCAGTCGTGACCTGAAAGACACAAATAGAAAGGTCAGTCAATGAGGACAAACTCTGGTTCGAGAAATTGTTTAAATAGAATTAAAAGCACAAGAAACTGATTATAGTCTCGCTAGTACTATCCTCGGTAGCAGAAAAAAAACGCTACTACACAAAGCAACATATCCATCATTTTGGGATTCAGCCAAACAATAATTGATGCAGGTGAATCCCAAATTGAAACAGAAGTCAAACTAGATTCACACAGATTCTTGGGGAAATTCCATAAAGAAACAATTAATCTAAAACTTTTACAAATGTATTGTTTCATCACTCTTTTCCGGTTTTCTTTCAGCCATATATTTATATTGGTTTATTATTGTAGTTTATTTATATGGAGCTGCAATGGTTCCAGATTTACTTATTTATTCATTAACCGTTTCTTATATAGCGCAGCATATTCTGTTACACTTTACAATAGGAGACGGGGATAAAACAAACTGGGTATTTACATACAGTCAAAGGTATGAGGGCCCTGCTCGCAAGCTTACAATCTATAGGGAAAAAGGCATTGACACAAAGGATATATTTTCTTTATTGTATAAAGTGGAGCAGAATGCAAAAGGTTCCTGGTGTACAAGAAATAAAAGAACATTTGACATTTTCAGACTAGTTTTTAGACAGATATACAAAAATTACATAAACAAAGCCTCTAATTGCAGGGGGACATTAGGAGAGAGGGCCCTGCTTTTAAGAATGTACATTCTAGGAGAATGTCAGTGGACACAAGGTGGGATAGGGGAGCAACATTGTGGGGTGCAGAAGCTAGAGGTTTATGGGGAACAGTGGTAAGGTTTGCTTTAAAGATGTTTTTTAAGTGAGTGTTTCAAGACTATTGAAAACACAAAAAAAGTCTGAGATAGAGGATATTCCGGGAGTTCGGAACAGCACAGAAAACATGAGAGGGAAGTGGAGACTGTCGAGGGTAGACATTTAATTCCACGGGACAGTTCTACATAGGCAACAATCGTCTCCAATTTAGTCACATTGAGCATTAACAACTCTGTCTAATGGGGCTTACACACATATCGATGTATGTAGATGAGCGTTCTGAGCAATGTTAGATTGCTCAGACCACTCAGCACACAGCACTGCACAGTGATGTGTCAACGCTGTGTGCTGAGTGATCTGTCCGGGTCAGCGTTCTCCCGTGAGAACATTGGCCCTAACCGATTAGGAATCGGGCCATGACAAGCACCATCATTAATCACCGGGCAACCCGTGGTGCCACACATCGATATCGCCCCTACACACAGCGATGTAGGGGCATTTCTGAGCGATAGTTAAATTAAGTAACATCGCTCAGAAAATGCCTGTATATCACTACGTGTGTAGGGCAAATTAGGTTATAAATACATGTCTAAAGAAAAGAAGGCCAAACATTACAGAGGAAAATCAAAAAAACATTTACAGTTGGTGAAAATTATGTACACGCCAACAAATTAAATTGATCTGAAGCTGAAGATTTATTTAAGCTGCTCAAAAGGAGGATAGACTGATAAGGATGGCCAATGAAATGCTGATTTGCTCGACTACTTTGTCCATCTTCAAAGTGAAAGGCCACTGAACAAAATCAACCACAAACTAAATATAGCCACCCGCTGGTTCTCCAAGTGCATGTGTAGGGTCACTGGCCTAAGTAGAACAGATGCTCAATGCAAAGTTATGGCTTGGGATTGTAACGTGCTGCAGAAAGAATATGCAAGAGGCTTATACTTCTCTAAATAAACATGGCATTCTCTATACAGAATTGCCAAATATTACTGATCATTTTTCTATACACAAAGGGTGACCATAAATCACACTTTTACACTTGCATGTCAAACAGGCGAGCGGGCAGCACTGTCACATTAATGCCAGAACCAAACATTTACACATATGAATGGGGGATAGATCATCAAATCATTACTGACCATGGAAAAGTTTTCAAACACTACAAACAACTGGGTCTATACACTGTCCAGATGCCTCCCATGTACTCTGTGCTGCTGGGGCGATCTACTCTCCAGATGCCTGCTATGTATTTCGTGATATCAGAAGACAAGGCACCGAACTTATTATTACAACATATACATTTCCGTCCTATGCCCGAGGTTCCCAAACTTTTTTGAATCACGGCACCCTAGAGTATCAGAATATTTTTCAGGGCACCACTAGGCCAAGTTTGTTACCAAAAAATAAATAAATAAGTTGTGCTTAAATGTTTTCCATAGGTCCAGTTATGTAGTGAGGAACACAATTCACTTCTGTTTCCCCACATATTTTATAATTGGAAGCCCCAAGCACTGATTTTGCCTGTTTCATTGGCCATAAATAATTTGAATTGGTTCTGTCCCACCAACCTGAGGCACCCCTGGAAGTGCTCCGAGGCACCCCAGGGAGCCTAGGCGCACAGTTTGGGAACCACTGGTCTATGTGCTAGTTACAGTAAATGGATTAAAAAGAAATAATAAAATGCAAGAACAATTCTGACACACTGTTACAATGCCAATTCTAGAAAGGTGATGGGGATTATGGTTTTGGGATGGGGGATGGCAGGTCGACAGTAATAAGGTTGACAAGCGAAAGGTCGACGTGAGTTTTTCGCTTTCTTTCCCAAAAGGGTGTTTTTTCATCCTTTACTATTCAAGAGGTGTGCCGTGTGTTGTGAGGCACAGCGCCCAGAGCATGGCAAGGGAAGCCTACACTTATACAGTGTCCATGTCGACATATGGCCCTACCCCTGGAGAAATGTAGGGGCAGTTTTTAAGCTATCTAGTTAGATCGCTTAGAAAATGCCCTGAAATTGCCCCATATGTAGGCCCCATAAGATAAAAGCAATTTAATAATAAACAATTCAGAAAATTATTGAAATATCACATTTGGAGGTGGGGGGGGGGGGGGGGGGGTACAGCAATGCTTGGAGAGAGATAAATTACCGTCTGCTGAAATTTCACAGGACACAGTAAAAAAAAAAAAGCCAACAGAGAATGAATAGTCTGGTACTATTATCTCTTTAACTCTTCATCTCCCTCAACAATGTACCAACGCTCCCCCCATGTATATTTGGTAGGTTACTTTTTAAACACTTTTCCCTTGACAGAGACACGTGTCTGGCTGTAGCTGTATGGTCAACATCACCGGTTATAGACTAAAGCTGGGTACACATATGTACAATCGTCGGCCCGTTCTTCCGTTCTGCGGACGAACGGCCGTTCGATTGTATATATATGTACGCAGTCCCGATCCCTTCGTTGCGATCGATAAACGGCCAAAAACGCTCTTGGCCGTCCACGGTCGGTCGGTCGAAGGTTCTTTGCTGCTTAATATTCTTCCGACAGGACGGCTCCATATCGAAAGAAAAGTGACATGTGTACGCACGTTCGATCGATATGCAGCCCGTTCCTGCGATCATTCCTCCCAAAAGCAGCACGCCCATATAGAATAGCCAGATCGGGAGAGTGTGTACGGTGGTACAATCTTTTTCTTGCGATTGTTTGGACGGGAGTACATCGGACGTCGCAAGTAAAATTGTACATATGTGTACGCGCAGATCGGTCGTATGTTTTGGACGGTCGAACGTGTATTCGGTCGATCGAACGGTCGCAAGAAAAATGAAATTGTACATATGTGTACCCAGCTTTACTGTGTTAAGAGGTAACCAATGAATCTAAAGATAAGTGGACAACAACATATAATCTGAGGATATACAGATGACATATGCTGTAGCTGCAGACAAGATGCTGTATTAGGGTTCTCCTAGAAAACGCTAACTTAGCATTTGGTATGCAGATACAATCTCGCAGTCGCATACATATGCCGCAGGTTCATTATTTCAAAATGGTAGTTGTATTAAGAGAAGTATCTAGAGTAGTTAAACATGCACAGGGGTTAAAGCCACTCCAAGCTGGTTTATATATTTGACGGCTGCAGACTGGCTCCAAGGTAGGGGCCAGGGAAGGATGTCTATCACAGGTGAAATACTGGTGACTTTTTGTGATTCAGAACTGGAGGAATAACGGACAGGGAAGGTCCATCATCGAAAGAGGTGAAAGGATGAGGAAAGGAGCTCAGCGAACAGACACTAGGGCATATTTATTGAACTATTTTAGCATAAAACCAAACAAAAATGTTAGTTATGGGGAAATATCTGCAGAATGTAAGCATTGCCAGGATGTTAGTCAGTAGGGGCTTCAGCAGCCGATATCCAAATGCAAAAGTAGACCCCAAAAGTTTCTATTAAGGCTGCAAGATAGGCCACTATAGCCTATGGGCTACAACTCACACAATGTACCAGAAAAAGGATTCATAGACTCCTAGCCTCAATTAAGTGACACATTCAGTGACTAAAGGTTCTGACTTTGTAGCACAAGAGCAAGTCAAGGACCAGGGTGGCACAGGAAGAGTGTGCTGTAGGACAGTCACATGGCAGGCAACGATAGGTATTGGAAATGCTTCCACTATGCACCGCAATAGGCTCATATACACCTGCACACAAAATATACAAAACTGATATTTATTTATACTATTCAAACATCATTTGGAGGTCAAATCAGGTGCTTTGTTAGCCATCTGCTTTATATCTGGAATCCCATGATTAATTATCATTTAGATCATTCTGTCCATAACTAAACTGACAAATACAATTAGAGAGAAAGTAATCGAATAATACTCAATTTTAATTATGAGATTGCATTTACAGAATTGCTTGAAGATCTAGACTGAAGACAAAAACAATAATCGTACAGGTTATAACATGATTACATGTGCCCTGCCATTCAGGAACCAAAACGATGACTCTGTTGGAGCTACAATAGTAAGTCACATAGGAAGCACACACACATATATACAACCTGCATGCAGGAGGAGCGGTATATGGAACATGACAAATGGAGTCTTGTGTCAGCCAAGAACTTTATCCCAGCTTATAAACGTAATAACTTCATTTTACATCTGTGGAGCACAGAGAAATCCAAGCCACTGTAGCGTGGCTGCATGTACCCAGCGACAAGAACAAAACAAACAGTTGAAGCTCCCAGAAATCTAAACTAATCTCCTGGCAATGTGGTGCTGGGAGCAAGCTGCAGAGTTGCTTGGAGTATTTTCACAGATAGATGACACTATGCAATGTCATTATGTCTAAATAGAACTTATCCTGTAATCCAATTAGAGCAGTGTTGGTAGAACTGTACAGCCACATGAACCCTGCACTATGCGAGGCAGCAATATTAAGACCAAAACAACATTCTCTGGAGTGTATACAAGACAAACACTTCAGTATTATTTTAATATATCCAACAAATGCTTATGGCCGTTTAATGATAGATAGGTTACCAAGACCATGCACTGAAATGCACATTTAAAACTAGATTATGTCTACTTCTAGGCCCTTATTCTGGTTGACTTGCTAGGATGTGAATTCGCATCCTTGAGAGAGTCACCCTAACCCCACCTTGCAAATGGTTTACCGGCGCCACCCATTTGCAATTGGGATTCGTTCACAAGGCTTGTGAATGGATGTCTTTCGATGGTTGCCGACCATCGAATGATGGTGAAGGCGCACGCATGGGAAGGCCCTTGAAACGCTGGGCGTTAATGGCCCAGCCTGGCTCACCACGCCCCTATCCACCTACCGCTCGCAAGGCTGGGTCATCTACCCGGCAAACAGTCTTTTTGTTGAGTTCGCACACACCCAGCGTATACACATGCGCAGAAATGCTGCTGCGCATATACAAAATATCGGTATGCGAATTCTCGGCCACTGCGAATGAACCAGAATAAAGGCCCTAATCTATTACATTTCCCACCATAAAGGGGCCTACACACAGGAGATGTTGCTGAGCGATCTGAGCAATGTAGATCACTCAGCACACAGCGATGTGCACTGGGAGATCTGTCAGGGCTAGTGTTCTCCGGTGAGAATATTGGCCCTGGCCAGCGATTAAGTAGACTTATCCAGCATGCAGGACCTTTATCGCCGGGCGATAGTGCCATGCATCGCAATCGCTATGGCCCCTACACCCGGTGCGATGTAGGGGCATTTAAGAGATCTAGCGAGACGACTTAAGGGGTGTACACACGGTGAGACTTTGGCAGGAGATTTTGACTAGATAGTCAAAATCTCCTAAAGGGTTAGTCAAAATCTCCCAGTTTTTCTCCTGCTTATGGGGCCTACACAGATGCCGATATTAAGGCATTTTCTAAGCGACTTTGCTTAGTTTGGCAAAGTCGCTTAGAAAATGCCCCCACATCGGTGTGTGTGTGGGGGCTATAGCGACAGCAATGCGCGTCCCCGCGCGTCTCTGGCCGAGATTGATGAACAGTGTCCATCAATATCGTCAGGGTTCTCTCACCGGAGAACACTGGCGCTGTCCGCTCGCTCAGCACACAGAGCTGACAGCTCGCTCTGTGTTTGGGCTGTCAGCTCTGTGTGCTGAGCGACAGAGGAGCAGAACGGCCCGACCAAGCACAGATAGGTCGCCCTACACACATCGGCATGTGTGTAGGGCCCATAAGTCAATATTGTCTAGCATAGATTGCTTAGCATACATAGACTGTGCAAGCAAGGCAATTAGGACTAGATCATAGACAAAATCGCTTAGTCAAAATCTCCAGTGCATCCATCCAAAATCTCTTGTGCGCCTAGTCACAATTGGCAATTAGCCAAAATCTGACCGTGTGTACGGGCCTTTAGAAAATGCCCTGATATCACAATGTGTGTAGGCCCCATAAGTGTCCACCCTTTGTGGCTACTTGCCTGGCATTATTTCAGCTACGCCGGCAAAGGTGTGTTGTGAAACTGAATGCCTAGGTTCTCAAAAAATGGAAAATAAAACATAATAGAGATGACCAGTCTAATTTGGCACCTGAGCAGCTGGAAGGCCTAATGCCATATTAGGAACACACTTGGTACTTAAGATATAAAGAAGCTCAAGAGCAGTGACAGTAAATAACTGTTTCCATGCTATTTATTCAGAGTTGCACCATTCTATGTCTACAGTCTGGGTGTGGTATGAAGAGTCAGAGGACCAAGCCTGCTCGTATACAATTTTCTGCATCTATCTAAAGAGTATTATGTGCAATTAATTTGCCAGTTCGGTATTACAGTATGGAGAGAAAAAAAACTATCTACACTGTAGCAATGCCCCCATAGTGCTCCCTCCAGGCTCTGGGGTAGTTAGTAAAATACTTTCCTGGGTGACAGCAAAAGCTTAAGATACTATATGCTCGAGTTATGCAGCACAAAACAAATTCAATACCCATATATCACCAAAGAAGGGAATAATATCAGAATTCAATAGTACTCTGAACTCCCAGGGTTAAATAAAAGATTCAATAAATCGTCAGTGTAAAGGTGCCTACACATGCACCGATCCCGGCGGTGCGATGCTATACGATGGGGTGCGCGCTCCCGCGGCACCTCATCGCACAGTACAAAAAGTATGTGCTGCACATACTTTTTGTACTAGCTTTTTCTAGCATAGCATCGCATCGCATGCACATCGTATGCACAAGGCATACGATGCGATGCTATGTGTGCTAGTTAAGCCCACAACGCACGCCGGGATCGGTGCGTGTGTGGGCACCTTAAGTACTGCACATACTGTACAAAAGTGCTAACCAGGCTGCACCCCTGTGTATTCCATTTCCCGTCTATAAGTAGATGCTCTTGCCATGACACATTGAATACTTACTCAAATTCTGACCAATTCTTGCATCCTAAATGCATTTCTAGATTAACAGTGTTGTGTATAATCCATCCAACCTTTCCAACCAATTAGCCTGAATGCATCATTCTACTGTGAAATATCACAGAAAAAAGGCTTATTGCTAAACACAGATTTTATTTACTTTATTTTATCATTTTCCCTCCAAAGTAATGTCATGTATGTTCGCTGCCCATAATATTGGTTTATATCAGTGTTCAAAATACAAATGATTTTATGACACATTATAAATAATATTTGTATCTTGCAATATTATCCGACAACACCATGTGGTATGGTGAAATAGACCATGGAAAAATAAAAACACAAAGCAAACATTTGAGAACAAATTAAGAAGACAAAACTTAAAAAAAAAAATCATATGAAGTGCAAATAAAAGCAATGTGCTGTAAAACATGTGCTTGTGGACCTCTGGCCAGCCAAGTGTTTTAGCAACCGTGACTGTTTATCTCACATGCTACAGAACAACAGATGTCTGTGAATCCGGACATAAATCACAGGGGTTAAATATGCCGACAACTGACCAGGGGAACAGCCAATCCGAGCACAGATCTGGGGCATACATGGAGCAGTCACTAAACCTTAGCTATGAGCAGCAGTCAAACATTTGGCACAATATGCACGCTACAACCATGTCAATGTGCCAGCATCAGAGATCAGCAGATATACATGGCGCCACCGGTGAAGATATACGTCCAATGGCTATACGTACAAAGTATGCATGTGTATATATTACAGTACTTACACAACACAATACTTATAAAGCAATGTAAGGACTGACTGTGGGCAAATACAGTACATATGAACTAAAAAGTACAATAGCTTAGATCATGCATGTCTAAACTGTGGCCCTCCAGCTGTTGTGAAACTACACATACCAGCATGCCTTGCCATAGTTTTAGAAATCTCTAATAGCAAAACTGTGGCAAGGCATGATGTAACTAGTAGTTTCACAACAGCTGGAGGGCCATAGCTTGGACATTTAAGAAAAAAAAATTTTGGAGGAAAAAAAATGCTGCTGTAAGTTAAATGGTAATTTCTTTTTATTTCACAGCCTGGCAACAACATTAATAAACGTTCAGTTTCCTGCTAGATCTCATAAATTCTTAATCGTAAAAACAATCTGGTCAACATCTGTCACAGTAAGAACACTTGTGGCTTTAGCTTGTGCTCAGTGCTGGTATGGCCAGGGCCTTCCACAGATAAACACCTGGAGATGGGGGTTCTAATCTTACTCAGGCCTTCTGACAATTGACACAAAACAGCATAACGGTTATTTGCATTAATGGAACTAGTCAGTCTCAAGAATGGTAAAATGTAATTAAAACTAGTTGGCTATAATATAAGAACATATTATATAGCCATCTGAAAGCTTAGTTTTGTTTAAAAGGAAAAATAAAATACATATGTGCCATTATACACTAATGGACATGCGCAAGCTAAAATAGCAAGAACAATTAATTGCAACCACCTCGCACTTTGACCGATAGATAGCCTGTGTTAGGGGGTGGCAACCTGCCATTGTCTGGAAGTGTCCGAAATAATGCAGGCGTGCCCAGGCGGATTAAGGTGGAGTATATGTTGTCAGCCCTGGCCTCGATCAGCCTGTATCGTTCATAGAGTTGTGGAGGGGTAAAGACCCATACACACGGGGCGATCTGACTAGAGCGCAAACAAATTAAGCACACATCCACCAGTGTTTAGAATGCCCAGCAGCAATCAGTGGTCCCGTGCGTCACTATTGCCTGAATAGATCTTGACTGCAACCTATGTGTGAATACAAAATGCATTTATGTTGTATAAACACATCAAACGCACACAAATATATTTTAAAGTTTCAAAGCATGAAAGAAAGTTAGAGTACTATCTCAGGCTAAGTAATCAATTTATTGCACATATTTAGTGCCAGTTACATATCGTGTCCCCAGTAGTGCCAGTTACATATTGTGTCCCCAGTAGTGCCAGTTACATATCATGTCCCCAGTAGCGCCAGTTGCATATCGTGTCTCCAGTAGTGCCAGTTGCATATTGTGTCTCCAGTAGTGCCAGTTGCATATCGTGTCCCCAGTAGTGCCAGTTGCATATCGTGTCCCCAGTAGTGCCAGTTGCATATCATGTCCCCAGTAGTGCCAGTTACATTTCATATCCCCAGTAGTGCCAGTTACATTTCATGTCCCCAGTAGTGCCAGTTACATATCATGTCCCCAGTAGTGCCAAAAAAAAGTACATTCCAAAACCTTAACTTCTGAAAAAGCACCTCATGTGTAAGATCTTGCTGAATGCGGTTTGTATTGGCTGTAAGACTTTCTGACTTGCTGCAACAAGAATGGGCTAAAGCAGCTTACTACCTGGCACAGGAGGCAGAGTTGACTGGATAAAATGAAACACATTAAACAAGACATGGTATTAAATCAACTAACCCATTTTCTAAATATATGTAAACTCTGCTCATGTAAGCAATATTATAGTTGCCTTGACAATGTCAGGGAATCCAGAAATCATGTAAAAACCAATGGAAAGGGATTATCAGCTAAAAAATGCGATCTATCCTACAGCTATACATATTTTAAAGCATGACCTGGACAAACGGTGGCTCTCCAGGGTGGTAAACTGTCCAAGAAAACCCAGAAATTCGTCAGCTGGCAAAATATGCTGGGGCTTTTAGTATCCCAACCCTTGAAAAATCTCAAATTAATTTGGACTGTTGGTACTTCTGTACTTTCACGGCGCCACTAGAAATCGCGGTCATTGAATGCACTTAAAAACGGCCGCGACGCGACCGACGCGATGCCCGCGATTTCCCATAGAGATCAATGTTAAATTTCTCAATGGACCCGATTTTACTGTTAAATGCCTCAATTGACACGATTTTTCCATAGGAAACAATGTTAAATGGCCCACAGAGGCCAATTAGCCACCCTGAAGTGTGAAATGGCCCCCACAATTGTTAAAGCCACCCCACGATCAACGTCCTACGACCTTTTCATACCCCCACTATCCACGTCGGCGTGGAGTTGAGAATAGAATAGTGTGGCGAGCGCAGCGAGCCACCGAGCCCGAAGCGTGGCGAGCGCAGCGAGCCCCGCGAGGGGACGCGGATACCTTCACAGGTAAACGCGTCCCTTCACGGGCTTCACAGGTATCCTCGTCCGCTCGCCACGCTTCGGGCTCGGTGGCTCGCTGCGCTCGCCACACTATTCTATTCTCAACTCCACGCCGACGTGGATAGTGGGGGTATGAAAAGGTCGTAGGACGCGTACCGCCGCCCCTCGCGGGCTCGCTGCGCTCGCCACGCTTCGGGTTCGCGTTGATCGTGGGGTGGCGGTAAAAAATGTGGGGGCCATTTCACACTTTACGGTGACTATTTGGCCTCTATGGGCCATTTAACATTGTTTCCTATGTAAAAATTGTGTCAATTGAGGCATTTAACAGTAAAATCGGGTCCATTGAGAAATTTAACATTGATCTCTATGGGAAATCGCGGGCATCGCGTCGGTCGCGTCGCGGCCGTTTTTAAGTGCATTCAATGCCCGCGATGACCGCGATTTCTGATCTAGTGGCGCCGTGAAAGTAAAGAAGTACCGGACTGTTCTACACCGGTCAAATAACACTGGTCCCTGTGGCCAGTGGTGGAAGCGTGAAAGGGGGGTGCACACCGACCCATGTCTCTCCCCCCCCCCTCTTTATAATTTCTTGCATTTTTGTCCCCTCCAAAGGAGAGTAGCAGCAACAGCTCTGCTGCTGTCTCCAGTCACTAGAACCAGCCGTTGTACTAAATGAAGGTCCTGACGGGTATGCTCACCAATTGTTTATCAAGCAACTGCTGGGAAACTTGCCAGTGGTGAACCATATGCTGTGAGAGGTATGGGGAATGGGGAGGGGTGAGAGTGCTGTGGATTGTTACCATTGACGGGGTTGGGGAGGGAAGGGTGTGTGCTGTAGAATGGACATTAAAGGGTCTGTGTTGGTGGGACTACTGTACTCTGGACATTGAAGCGGCCTGGGGGGCGGGAGTAGTACTGTGGGGTGTGTGTGTGCTGTGCGGTAGCCATTGAATGGGGTGGGGTGCTAGGAGCAGTACATCTCTTTTTAACTGCGCTGTTTCCATTTCATTTTAACAACTATCGCAGAGATTGTGCAAGCAGAGGTGCGGCTCATGGGGATGGCATGACCTGTGAGGCCATGTCATACCACACCCCTTTTATTACATAGCAACACTAGCCCGCCACAACCTCCTATCTCCTAACATAGAGCCCTCTCTGTCACTGTGACCTGGATCCACCCCGGACTGCGGCTCACATCACCTTGCCTGCAGCTACTTGTAGATAAGTTTCTACCATGTACTGTATATGTAACCTAATAAATAAGCCAGAATTACTGCATTCTGCATGATACGTCACAGAAATAACTGCAAATAAAATTCCCAAGAAGCACTGGTCCAGATACAATGAGACAGGTGATGTTAAAAGGACCACCATCTTTTTGCTACATTTCTCAGTTATACGATATAATCAAATCACCGGTCTCAACTCCATATTCAGCCTACACCCCCAGAGTGCATGAATCACAAGGTCTTTCTTTACTAAAAATAGAAGTACACGTTTATATCCAGAGACAAAAGCAGGAAAGAAAACAATAAATAAATAAAAAGGAAAAAAGCTAAAGAAAAATAGGCTGTGATCACAGTACTATAATTAAAAATACTTATTCTTAAGAGACTTCATAACGATTAGATCATATTTCCAGAGGTTTGCAAAAGAACAGTACATCCATCTGAAGCTGCCTTCTTATAGTTTCCTCCTCAATCCTTTAATGAATAATGTATCTCATCAGATTATTCAGAGCTAATGAAATATGTATGCAGGTTCTGCCTAAAATAATCTTAAAGGATCAAATAAAAATAAAGTAAAGTAAAGAGCAAACATCCCCATTACTATGCGGAAGCTGCTCACCTGGGGTGACCGTTTCTAGGGTTTCAGAGTTGATTTTTCGAGTGCTTGTTAAATGTTTCAGAGTTGAGCCAGCAAACAGCAGGTAAAACACAACATCATCTTCCAGCTCTGATTGTTCGGTGAGTAGCACTGTAAGGACACAGTCACCCTGAAAAGGAAAGACAAAAAGCCAGTTAGTAACGTTATTCATTCTACCAGTCAAACAATATGGATGTATCGGAGTTCACTGTTCAGTAGCAAAGCATGTTCATAAGAAGCAGGTGTTTGCATGCATGCCTGGAGATGCATTCTCTTCAGATCTGTCATACAAAAAGTGGTGTAGTTTAAGCTGTGCCTGGTGAGACCTGAGGATATCAAGGGACAGGCAAGTTGAGAAAAGTGTTGCCAGGATACCCCTGAGGAGACAGGGACAGCACTGAGAACACCTTACTGATAATATAGACTGTCCCATAGTGAAGGCGGCGAAGGTAGTGTTTTCCAGAGGCAGTAGAGGGAGACACAATAAAGTGCCTGCATATTTCACATGATATACTACAACGTTTGGCTGATGCGTTTCGTCCTCCACAGACAACTTTATCAAAGGTAAGGGTCTGCGGACGACGAAACGAGTCAAGCCAAATGGTACACCCTTGCTGGACCTTTGGATTACAAATTTGGTATATCACTTGGACCAACTCTCCCCTCCCCTATTTTTCCAAATTGTTGGACTTTTACTAACTGGACTCTATAAGGGACACCACCACCTGCCAATCACTGGAGCCTTTCCACTTGATGAGAATTGAACCATCCTATCCTTCACGACGGGAATAGGATATCAAGCTTCCAGTCAGGTTTATGGATACCTGCCATTCCAGTTACTATACATACTAATGTGGGAGACTGTGACCATATAAACCAGGAGAGTAACACTGGGAACAAGTGAGACACCATATAAACACATAATTGTTTCCATAGTCCATGCGTAATCTAAACCATAGGGTGTATACCATTTTTACTAATACTGTATGCAATTGCTTTTTAATGTGTTTTCAAATATACATTTGATAGAATAAATATCCTTCATATGCAATACCCAATTGGTCATATTTATATTTTATGCAGCGCTCCACCACATCTTGTTTTTTTGCTATTGATTATGACTATATAGTAAAAACGAATTCGGTATGAAATACCGGCGGTTAGAAAAACCGACACCGGAATCCTGACCGCCGAAATGCCGACAAGGGGGACCGTGGATTGCTGCGTTCGTCACGCAGCGGGCCCGCTATTTTCGGCACACTATTTTATTCTCCCTCTATGGGTGTCGTGGATTGCTGGCATTGCGGTGGTCGGGATTCCGGCAGTGGTATTTCATCCATCGGGATTCCGACTGCCGGCATTATTGACCACATCCTGTAAAAACCAGATAGCCCAAATTGCACCATGTGTACACAGCTTAAATGTGCAAAAACCTGGTGAGATTTGGGTTAGGTACAATTTTGACTATGTGATTTCCCTTGAACTGCCCGGAGACTAGAACCACACAATCTTGACTATATTTAGCTCAAATCGCACCATGTGTATGCACCTTAAGCTTCAGTAAAAAATATATAAATATATTTACAAAGCAACCTTTGAAAAACCTGCATTGTCCCCTGCACATTCTATAATAGTACGGAGTCCTTTGGATGGCATAGGTAAAGGGGTGACTCATTGGTGCATAATTATTGTAGCTAGTGTAGACCCATGGGATACAGAGGTGGCGGAAAAGCCACTGAAAGAAGAGGTGGAGGGTGAAGTCCTTTTGTACATTGGATATGGTCTTGTGCTCCACCACATAGCAAAAAGTGTCCCAGAAGGATGCAGCCTTTCCATCCTATCCCATCATCACTTCTCTCATTGCAGACACCGCACTGAGTCCTCTCTGTACCTCAGCACTTTTAGGGCAGTATTCAATGCCGCGGCGGGGGGGGGGGGGGGGGGGTTATGGAGAGTATTCTCCCCATATTCAATGTCTGGCCAGAATCCTCGCCTTCGGAGGTCAGCGAGGATCCCCTAAAACGACAAGGTTCACAGCAAGTGCAGCGAGTCCGCTGCATATTTTAAAGAGCCCCGTCATTTTAATGTCCACACTCGTCATTTCCAACTCACCGAAGGGAACCAGCGAGGTGGAAACGGAGAGTGAAGGGGAGGGAGTTCAATTCTCAGGGCAAGCTCTCGGCACTGATCGCCGGCATAGCTCGCCATTGAATACCCCTCCCAGAGGTATTTGTTCTTGTAGGCAAATCACCAATATAAATCGTACAATAATTTAGACTCACAGATGAAATAAAAGTCATTTTATATGACAAACATTTGAGAGCAAAGAGATTGTGAAAATATTTTACACGGTAAAGAGAAAAGATATGCTTTAATTTAAGGGATTACCATGAGCATGCTGCAGTAAACAGCATTTCATTTCAGAAAGTGGTACTGACAAATCCTGACTCCGCGAGAGATTATGTGGATAAAGGGACTTGCAAATTGCTTGATACAACAACATCAAATTGATGCCTTTTAAATGAAAAGCAAATACGATTAATTTTAAAAGGCAATCTTTAAAAAGAAGAAATATCATAGAACCTCAGAATAAGACAAATTAGAGTGCAGTCATTTAGCCTAGATGCATTCAATAACCAGATCTAAAACAATACAAAAAGCTAGTTTAGTAAAAGGAAAATAAAATAATTCACCTAATAATGCCAGACACTCATAATGCTGCAAATCAGCCCAATCAATAGAAATGGGATCATTTCCGGGCAGACAGATGACCGCCGTCTGCCAAGGCCAAGAGTCATCTGCTGCCTGCATAAACTTTCCTAGCGATCAGACCTCTCAGTTTCAGCACCGAATAACCAAATATAGCTGATGTGGACAGAATGAAGACAGATCCTGGCACTCCGTATCCAGACTATGGGTCAAGAGCAAATAGGCGATGGCTCATGGCAATGGTCAACCACTATTGGTCGTAATGCATTAAGTTGACATAGTGAGTACAGCTACATGGTCAATGTGATTTTTTACTTTTTCACACATTACGACCCACATGGGCTACAACTGGGAACAGTAAAGTAACTGAAACATGGCGGACAAAGAACCATGCAAGAGGAGATTAGTGTACAATCAGGGGTCCATGTGCTGCATTAAAAAAAAAAAAATGATGTTGACCTTTGCTTGTATTGACCTTTTCACATGTCAACCTTATGGGATGATGCATACACTGTCGTCCTAATGAACCACACTTGTCATGTGTGTGGTTTTTGAGGAAATGCCAAATGAGTATTTGAAACAGGTTCTCTTCAGACTTTTAGAATATCAGTAGCACACATCACTATAGAGCCAGGGTGGAATTGAATGGTTTGTGGGTGCCAGGCAGAACAATTCAAGTGTTGCTCCGTTCAGGTGCAAATACCCAGGGGTGCCCATTATTTCTGCTCGCCCCCTTTTGAGGAGGCAAGCAGAAGTTTAAACATGCAAAGCTAAACCCAGTCTACTTAAACGCAATCACCACAAAAAGTATTCGGCGCCCAGAGCCGGAACAATTGCATATCACACCGACCAATGCAATGGGTGATATGGTGCAATAGGGCACAAAAAAAAAAAAAAAAAGCATTTCACTCACACCCACACATCAAAAAATAATTCACATAACAGTATTTCCTTTCTAACCTTATTAAAACAAAGATATTAAACTATAACTTTACAAGCAAAAAACCGTAAGACATACCTATGTCTCCACCAGACAGACAACGTAATCCAGTTATATTACAATTGACCTACTATAAAATCATGAAATTCTTTTCAATGCTGAGTGGGCTGTTAAGATTACAATTTACTTCCTGACTTGCCAGCCATTATAGCAGCGATAGTAGCGTCTCCTCCGTAGCTCATGCTGGAAGGCTGTATATTTTTACACACACTTCTCTAATCCCTAACAACCATCTGGTATCTTTCAACAAGCTCTTTTGTGAACATCTACTTAGCACAACGATCAAGGCAGGCGAAAACAAAAATTTAATGGAAAACGTTTACACCCGGAACAAGAAGTTCATACATAACCTCCTGACAAAAAGGAACATACCTAAAATTCAAATCACATTAAAAATAAGGACTAAAGAGGAAGGAGACTCTATAGTAATCTCCTTAGTTTATGAACAGAATCTAAAAAAAAAAAATCACAATTCGCTTTTAATTGTAAACAGCTGCCATGCCACACTGCGCAGTGATAATGTGCCAAACATGTGCACCCAGTCACTTCCCAGGCAACGCTTGGTATAGCGGGAGGCAGAAAAATGCAAAAATTTCTTACAAAGAGCCATACTAACCCTATATAATGCCCAGAAGCCAACAACAACCATCTACGACATTGCTAAAGCTAAATATTCCCATATGACAAGTGTCTGTGTGTGAATAAGTAGTGAATGCCTGATACAGTGAAGTTAAACATACAGAACGTGCACTAATTAATCTGCTTTACAATTAAGCTGTCCTGCTGTTTAGCAAGCATGCTTCTTTGGCAGCCAGCATCACTTCTGGTTAGTCTCAACTATTTATATGTTTCCGAATGACTTCACCTTTGCCGATATCAAGACAGAGTCTAAGCACTTGAGATCAGGAGGTAATGAACTGGGTCAAGAGTACAAGGGAAGGTCAATGTCATTGCGTGCCATTTGGAGGCGCATTGCTCCCTTTCCCTTACCGATAAGGCCTGGGATGCTGATGACTAGACAGCTCAGTTGGAGCTATATTTATGCTTGAAGATGAGTGGCAGAAATGATTGCCGTAGAGTCGATGACACTATGCAGGCCCAATCACTGTCAGGTTACAGCTTAAAGCAGAAGTGCCCAACCGCTAGAACCTTATAACACTTTACTGAATGACATGAATTTAATAGTACTCAAAGATAAGTATTATTTGTAAGGAGCCCATTGGTATAAATGTCCTGCTCGTTTAGGTGCTCTTTTGGGACACAAATAACAGTTGATATACCAAGTGGTATTTTTAAAAATGACATCATCATGAACACGGTTCCTACTTTCCATAAAATATGTTTTATTTTTAAGCTCTTTTTGAGTGCCTTCTTTTTTTTATTTTAGATGTATGGATGTGTATATATATATATATATATATATATATATATATATATATATATATATATATATATATATATATATATATATATATATATATATATATATATATATATATATATATATATATATATATATATATATATATATATATATATATATATATATCCAGGAAATGAATGGGCACTCAAGGACTCCAATGATGCTGGTGAAACCAGGGACCAAAATTTATTCCATCAGTGGTCTCACAAGCGTCAACGTTTCGGGGGCCGGACCCCCGTCGTCAGGACAAATTGCAGACAATTTGTCCTGACGACGGGGGTCCGGCCCCCGAAACATTGACGCTTGTGAGACCACTGATGGAATAAATTTTGGTCCCTGTTTTCACCAGCATCATTGGAGTCCCTGAGTGCCCATTCATTTCCTGGTTATATACTGTGGGCAGTACCACGCTGCTGCCTTCTGTTAGCTGGCACCGGGGCAAGTTATTGACAACAGCAGCTCACCTCAGTCCTGAGTGACGGCCCTTCCTGCTTTCTATATAGATCCCGTAATGTATATTGTTCAGTGTGTACGCATACATTATCAATATCATTCAGTGACTTCACCCACGCATGCTCCTCATGCCATTGACTACATTGCCAAAATTGATTTGCATGTACAGCCGAAGGTGTAAGGCAGGAGGGGGTAACGATGCTTGATGCTTTTTTATTTAGTTACCAGTTACACACTTTGAGAGACATGCATGAAATCTTGGAGAAAGAGTGGGGAGAGGTAAAGTACTAACCAATCTGCTCCTTACTGTCATTTTTGAAGCACGGCCTGCACCATGACCGAAGCGGATTAGTTGGTGGTTTATCTTTTTCTAAGCTGGTCACATAGGACCCTTTTCTGCCCTACCCATATTCTTCTAATAGGGAACAAGATCAGTACTAGATAAAATGTAAGTCCCTATGTACTGCAAGTTATGAATTCATATATGTACGTAGTCGCGTGTGCGTGCCTGTGGTGCGATATATATTTATACACACAGCGTACATACACACACACACTGCAGACACAAACACAGCATACACAAAGCACACACACAGCATATATATATATACATACACACACACACACACACACAGTATATATACACACATACACACACAAACATACACCCTGCTCCCTCTGTCAAAAATCAGCAAAGTGTACCTGCTCAGCTACTGGGGACAGATCCAGCCTCCCCCAGCCAGCTCTCCAACTCTCACAGCCACATTAAGCACAGCCTGGGAGGAGCTCCATGCTAGCTCGCTCTACTTGCAGCCAGCCCAATGGCAACCTGTCTCTCTATGACAGGAGCAAGCTTCTGGGAGCTGCCCAGCCACCTAGTCTACTGGAGTGGCTGCTTAATATGACAGCTGGGCCTATGGATCGGCAGGGAGGGTTTCTAGGTACAAGGACCTTGAAAAAGATACAGCCCAATATCGAAACGCATTGGTAGAGGGACTGACGAACTTCTTGACCCTAGGTTTGAACAGCCTCTTGCGGGGAAGCCCGTTAGAGGTTTTTGATACTGCTGTTCTAGTCTACAACTTGTTTGTGGACCATACAAAAAGGTGAGAGTCCTGTATACCTCTTTGATTTGATCTGATTTTGTACATGAGAAATAGAAAGGGTGTATACACCATCTGGTGCTCTTTCTCTCTTTATATATATATAGACCCCCATTTTGGAGGAGAAAATGGAGGATTGGAAGCCAGGAGAAAGAAGAATCATATTTTATTTGAATATATGCAATTACAGTCTACTGTGCCAAACGTAGACAACCTTGTGGGGTAAGAGCATTAAGAGTCCACCACATCTCTTCAAATTGATAGTATAATACACCTTCAAATAAACATACTATGTGAAAAATCCTTTTTTGGGGGTAACTTCTTGAGTGGAACCTCCTGAGTAGACGGAGGTCAGACAACCACCTCAACGCATGGGGAGCTTATGGTAATATCTTCATCTTTAACGCATGCTCTTTGCCAAGCACCTGAGCCGGATTAAAGCTCAGAGTTTATTTCTGAAAGTGGTATAAGAAATAGGGGCATTTTTCCAGCCCATTTTAACAAAATTTCCTACCTAACCAGATTCCCTTCCAATGACCATTATGACAGGCCCATCTACACAGATGGTGTCACTGACCTCAGTAGGTTACAAAATAACCTAAACAGCGCACAAGAAGGTAGGGTCATCAAGATCTATTAAATAAAGGTGGTAATTTTTTGTTCGACCGCAGATCGCCAGGCACGATTCAATGCCCCGCATGCCCTTGCATTTTTTTTTCTTTTCTTTTTTTTTGTACAATTTCATTACCATCCCTGCGAATTCCAACTGTGATCATGGTAAAAGAAGCCCTGAACCCAGGGCCGGCGCCACCACTAGGCATTTGCCTAGGGCGCCGGCCGCTAGAGGGCGGTACTGAGCCAAGGGCCGGCGCCATCACTAGGCATTTGCCTAGTGCGCCGGCCGCTAGAGGGCGGTACTGAGCTGCAGAGGTACCATAGAGAGGTACCCGAAAGCAGGGAACCGGGAGCAGGTAAGTCTGTGATTCTTCCTTCCTCCTCCTTCACCCCTCTCCTATCCCGCCCGTGGCATGAAACAACGCTGCTCCCCCCGCGCCGCCCGCTCCCCGCTCCTATCCCGCCCGTGGCATGAAACAATGCTGCTCTCCCCCTGCGCCGCCCGCTCCCCGCTGGGGGGATTTCTACGTGGCACCACCTGTGCTCCGGGGGGGGGGGGGGGGGGGAATCGCCACCGCAGTATCGCCCCCCCCCCCGTGCCGCAGTATCATCCGCAGCCGGCGGGATGGCGGCTCGGGGTTTGTTTGCCTGGGGCGGGCGGGGGGCTTGCACCGGCCCTGCCTGAACCATGGTGAGCGAGGTGGTTCACTAATTGGGGGTGTACATGCTCAGGCGTTAAAAAACCATCTGAAAAAAACATGTGAAGCTTTTCATGTGTTGACCATTCCCTTGTGTCGACTTTCTGCAGGTCAACATAGATATTGTCGACCTGCTATACCAAACCCCAGGGATATAGGTTATTACATTTTAGAAAAAGACAATGTGCTTTTTATTCTGCCAGGTATAAATGGCGTAATAGAAGTCTCTGAGCGGTACAAGACCAGATAATTAAACACTCCTTGACATTACACCAAATAATTAAACAAGCTTCATCATGATGTACAAGCTGGATGAGTACAATGTCACAATGCCTGAATAACTCATACAAACCAACAAGGATCAGCACACTTTGTTCTTATACTCCACTGCGCAACTTGCTGTAACCTCAGGGAGCTTAAGGACATACAGTACACCCAAATATTTAAGGCTTCAATACCTTTAAATAATACAGGAATTTGTTGGAGTTCTAGCATAGTATAGTTTTCTTGCCATCAGATATATAAACTCTACTACTGTCAGAACACCAAAGTTCTGTGGTGTCTTTAGACAGTTGTGGATCAGTTGGTCACCAGCAAGTTGTTAGACAGTCTCTGTGTCGACACGCGTCTGGGTCGACGCGCGGGAAGGTCAACATGGGGGTTTGCACAGTTTTTTTTTACCCGAATGTTGACACAGTCAACATGGACACAGGTTAAACTGCACCGCATGCGCTTGCCGTGCTTTGTGCTTGGCACACTATTTTATTCTCCCACCACACCCTAATGGATGGCGGTAGGGCATGAAATACCGCCTGTCGGCTCATAAACCAGTGAAAAACCCCATGTCGACCTTTTGACAGTCGATCTAACCCATGTCGACCTTTTGACCCAGTCAACCTTAATACAGGTCGACCTAAATGCGTGTCGACTTAATGACTGTTTAACAACTTGCTGGTGATCCAATGATCGTATCCCCTTTAGACACACCAGATTGGAAACGGTCAGCCTCCTGCATAATTATTTCATAGAGTTAGAGTACACGTGGCGATTTTGATTACCATTTTATAAGTTACAAATTTGAGAGTTAGAGCAGAAACATTTATAGAGCCACACACTACCCAATAATTACTAAATCTCCTCAATTTCAGTCACTTAACTCAGATATCCCCATCTGACCTTAAAAAGGAAAAAAACACAACGGCTCTTACAACCTGAACCGTACAGATAGCACAATAGCAAATATTATACCAGTCATAAAGCATTTGAGCAGTCAAGTCTCAAAGCCAAAGATTAGCTTATCTTTTCCATGCTTGCTATCAGAGGGGAATGTGGCCACACTTAAAAGTTCTGCTGCACAGTAGCTAGAAGCGAGCCACACTTTCCCCCTTTTTCTACTTTTCATTTTCTTTATTCATAAATCGATGCTTGGTGGAGGATTACTAAATTTTAATTCTATAAGTAAACAAAGACGTTATGAAGTTTGTAGACAATTAACCCTCTGAGTGCCAAGTGAATTTGTCAAAACAGGTGTGAAAATTGCCAAGCAAACATTTTTATTCATCATAATGACCTGTGATATTTACCTAAAATAGAAAATATAATCTCAATTTACCCAACACTTTTTATTTGAATTTATATAACATGTGTGAGCGAAGTTGGCATTTTTTTTGCCGATATTTTGTGCATCTCTCACAGAGATGTCGGCACTCAAAAAGATAAGTGTGTATGCATTTGCCAATGCCAACACCCCACCGCCACCAATATCTGTGTCGCCAGGGATCGGCCAGTGTGCATAGGGCTTTCAGCTACCATGTGAGGTCATAGTACAACAATTCTACATTTGGCTTTACTACTGTAATTGTCGCAAAGTTCTGCGCACTAGAACTATATAAAGAATAAATTCTCACTTATTACAGCAGGCACTTTTAAGTGGCTGGATTCAGAATTACAAACTGTAACTCTAGTTCTAGTTGAGGGCAAACATGATCGATGGCCTCCGGTTTGCAGTAGCTGACTTACTATTATTATACAGATAGTAAGAGAAGTCCTACAGTATGTTGTGTGAGAAATTTAAAGAGCTCATCCACAAAGTGAAACTTTGCGTAAGCCATCCCTCTCCAAACCCCACGTACGTTGTGTGCATCTCAAATTTTGATCCAAGAGAGCGAGACATATCCTTAATCATGCCGAGGCAATTCCAGTAAAAGAGGAGTATGCCCGAGATGTCAGAAGCTTTCATATGCATATTTCTAAATTTACATGAGTATCTGTCAAATGTTTCCACCATTACTCCACTTATGACTCTCAATGTATTCTGTTTAGTAACCACAAGGTAAAGTATCTGCACTCAGCCTAGTGAAGTGGGTAGAATGCAGAGATAAATACAATGGTCTTCCTGTAGGGGGTGGGGCTTCTCATAGTTAGCATAGCTTTTTGTATCATTTTATCCCCCTCCTCCATTTCAATATGTTACAATGATGGCATTTTCTGGGAGAAGCTTAATGATGTGGGAAGCTCAGCCCTGTCCCTGTAACCACCTATATGCTTCTCCCTCTTGGGCATCTGCCATAGAGGAAATCCTATTTTTAGGAAAACATTAAAAGCTCCCTTCATATTTATGCTTCTTTTCTAAAAAAAAATATGGAAACTGAGGGATTTTCGGCACTCACCTATCAATGCTGTCGTCAACGCATTAAAGGCGGTCAGATCCAACATTTTATTTAATGTCACATCTGTTTGGTCTAAAACAGCCATGGATTGAATCCTTCCCTATGTCTCTATGATGGTAATCTGTAATGACCCATAATTATTTTACTTTACTAGGTATTTTTAAAACCGGGTTTGAACCAGTAATGACACGTAAATTATTAGTTTGTTTTACTGTAATTGCTATGCAAATTGCAGAAACCATAAAGAGATGCATAGGGGGAAGGAAGATTCATTCAGTAAGCAATCAACTATATCTGACACTTCAATTTCTTGCCAATTATCCTAATGTCTATGCAAATTAACCAGTCTAAAAGGTCACCAAACATATGAATGATACTGTACAATTTTGAGAGGTCGTTCAACGGATTGTATGCACATCGTGCGCACGATGCGCGGACTTGAGGTTGGCCTAAAGATCACAATTTGACCCATCAGCTCTCATTAAAGTCGAACGAACGATTGTATGTGCTTTAAAGCACATAAGGTCAACCGTCCCATGACCTGCATATGATCAGGGTCGCATACATTCACATGATGTATGGCCAGCTAAGAGGTGCCCACACACACACACACACACAGATAGATTTAATGTACAATCCAATATCTTATACAAATTTCCCTTAAGATCCAGAAAACTCCTGGCAAAAAATATCATGCACACACACAGAACAACTAGAGACTTATACCCCTTTCACACCGCAATTGTTCAACGGTATATTGCCGTTTTTTTCCCATTTCAAAACGTTTAAGGCTGCAGTGGGAAAGCGCCAGATTTAATTTACCGGTTAAAGATAACCGGTATTTCAAAACATTTAAAAAGCAGAGTCCTACACGTTTCAGAGCAGTTTTTATGCAAGGAGAATGGCTCTGAAACGGTATTTAGTAAAAACAACAGATTACAGACCTGTGATAGGCTGTCCCCTGCATTCTGCCTTGAAACGTGTTCAGGGCATTAAACGGGTTGACTGATGTGAATGGTACTTAAACGGTAATCTACTGCAATGTGTAGGCTCAGACCCGTTTTAAATACCGTTTAAAAATACCGTTTTTTGAAACGTTTTGGCAGTGTGAAAACGGTATTAGATGGGTTGTTTAACAACTGCAAATCATATAACATCACTGCCACGTCGTTCATTATGCCTACACATGACTGTGCCTACACTACTTTGCCTGCTGAAGGGATCAGCGAGCTAGATGAACTACCAGCGGGTACCCGCACTGGATCATGATTATGCCCACACTGAAAGTTTTGAAAAGATTGGTCATTCATATAAGTCTAAAACGCCCATTTAATTTTCAAAAATCATACCAATCTAGATTTTATTCAATATATGGTTGAGACAGACAAAATACGTTAAAATCCCCCATTTGGACCTAGCCTTAACCATATTAAATTTTAATCAACACATCAATATATGAATCATATTCAATCAATAATATTGTACTTTCTTTGATAAATTAACCTTTATATGCAGCCAAAATCTTCTTGGAAAAAATAAAAAGGGTACTTGTTTCCTAGCACGGCCACATATCTTGGCCATCGGGGGTAATTTGAGTGGCCTGCGACGCGACCGACGCGATGCCCCCGATTTTTCCATTGAAATGCATTGAAAACAGTGAAAAATCGGGTCGGTCGCGTCGTGTGCAGCTAAAAATGCTTAAATGGTCCAGACGCGATGCCCCCGATTTCCCCATAGGGAACAATGTTAAATGCCTCAATTTACCTGCGATGACCACGATTTCCCATAGGAAACAATGTTAAATGGATCAATTTACCCAAATCAGCATAGGAACAATAGTAAATGGGCCAAAAAGACCCCTGAACATTGAAATGTCCCCCCAAAAGTAGTTGACGCCACCCCGCCATCAACGTGAACCCGAAACGTGGCGAGCGCAGCGAGCCCGCGAGGGGCGGCGGTACGCGTCCTCCGACCTTTTCATGCCCTACTATCCACTAGGGCGTGGAGTGAGAATAGAATAGTGTGGCGAGCGCAGCGAGCCACCGAGCCCGAAGCGTGGCGAGCGCAGCGAGGGGACGCGGATACCTTCACAGGTAAACGCGTCCCTTCGCGGGCTTCCCAGGTGTCCGCGTCGCCATGGACACCTGGGAAGCCCGCGAGGGGACGCGTATAACTGTGAAGGTATCCGCGTGCGCTCGCCACGCTTCGGGCTCGGTGGCTCGCTGCGCTCGCCACACTATTCTATTCTCACTCCACGCCCTAGTGGATAGTAGGGCATGAAAAGGTCGGAGGACGCGTACCGCCGCCGCTCGCCACGCTTCGGGTTCACGTTGATGGCGGGGTGGCGTCAATAACTTTTGGGGGGACATTTCAATGTTCAGGGGTGTTTTGTGTCCATTTACCATTGTTCCCTATGATAATTTGGCTAAATTGAGCAATTTCACATTGTTTCCTATGGGAAATCGTGGTCATCGCGGGTAAATTGAGGTATTTAACATTGTTCTCTATGGGGAAATCGCGGGCATCGCGTCTGGCCATCGCACCCGATTTTTTTAGCGGCCGTGATGGCCCCGATTTTACCCCCGATGAGCGCGATTCTGATCGGTGTGGCCGTGCTAGGAAACAAGTACCATAAAAAGTAATAGCTACAAATTGTAGAAAATATGTACTTACATATAATGGAGCTTGCTTTGGTTTAAGTTTCATGTCCCAGGATACTGTAACAGACAACAGATAATAAACATTAAACAACTGTGAGCAATACTAACATTCAGAAAAATTAAACAATATTAGCTGAATTTAAAACAAATGGACTTAAATGCTCTATTAAAAGGATTATAATTAAAATCAGTTAAAGGACTCCTGGGGACATCTCACAAAAGCAACATCCCTTGGATGTTGTCCCGCAATTCCCACTCATCTATGTATTTCACCATTGCCTTAGCAATAATTTTTGCGGTTTCATACTGAAGTTTCTGAACTGAGAGCAGCTTTATTACATTCTGTCCTGAAAACCAGAATAGGGAGCTTGTCAACCCATTCTCGGCCAGGTCCTGGACCAATGAGACCACCATGATATTGAGAATTCCTAGAATAAAGTTGGCTTTCATCTCACTTGTAGAAGCTTCTCAGAGCTTCATTTTTGCTCACCGTATAGAGATGGGGCTTTAAATAAGCGGTTCTACATACGGCTGGAGATAAAAGCAGCAATTGCTGAAAATATGTGAGCAGCATTTTTATTTTAGTCCAGTTGAGAGCTGCAGCCACTTCTGGAGTCACAATTGTTATTGATCCAATCATCAAATATCTCTTCTTTGGGCTCACTGCATGTGCTTGCAGTTCTGTAAGATGACTTATCTAAAATAGCAACTGAAGTTAAACCTTCTCCTTCTGACCGGCCTTTCTTTTACAAAAACAAGATTTTTATAAACAATGAAGCAAACTGAAATTTCCTCACGGCACTGCCCAAACCAGCATAAAATAATCTGTGGCATACTTACATAAGGCAAGGGCTACTTTGCACAGGCTTTACTTAAAAAAAAAAAAAATAATAATAAATATATATATATATATATATATATAGAGAGAGAGGTGAAACATTCAGGAGACCTTAAGAAGGTCAATGAACGTGCAGTGGCCTCATTCCATGTTACACATAGGTCCAAACGCAGCCACATTTTGAATGTGAATGGCTTGCAAATGGAATGCTAAATGCAACTATACGCATGACCTAATAATTACACGCCCATTCCTCCCAACATTACCCATTCCAGGAGGGACACAATGCTCTGCTCCTGGACTTCCTTCTCCAATGTTTGATTGCCATCACCTGTTTTAAAAACAGTTTTATTGATTGATCTCCCTCCCGGAGCTATTCACATAGTTTTGAACAGAATCAACCCCTTTTCTCCTGCTTTCTGAATAGTGCACATGCGCCCTGGCTCTTCTCTCTTCCATCGGCTGAGACACATGTACTTATTTCATGGATATCAGAACATGTATTAAAAACATATAATATGATTGTTGATAACTACTTGGCCAATCTAGTCTGCACCATTTCCTTGCCTTTCCTTGCACACTATCCAACGTATTTCTATCTTTCTGAAAATATTGTCTTCAGAACAGGATACAGTATTCACAGTATTACTCTGAAGGACATGTTTCACATTTGCTGACAAGTGATTGTGGGACAGACCTCTTTAGCTGTCCTGGCAGAGGCAATTATATAAAATATAGCAGAAAACTAAATTATGTTTATCACTATTATTCTATAAAGAGCCCTGTGGATTTTATTAGCTATAATGCCGCCCATACACGCTGCGATTCCCGGCGGTGTGATGTGTGCTTTGAGGTGCACGCTCCCGCGGCACCTCATCGCCCAGTACAAAAAGTATGTGCTGCACATACTTTTTGTACTTGCTTTTCATCACATCGCATCGCATTGCATGAACAAGGCATGCACAAGGAATTCAATGCGTTGTGATGGATGCTATTTAAGCCCAGAACACATGCTGGGATCGGAGCGTGTATGGGCAGCTTAAGAGGTAGTTTGCTAGACTACTGTACTGTGTGTAAAGTACTCGCTTTATAGTTGCATGATTTTATCTTTCTATTTCCTTTTCTACCCTCAGTGCAACACATTGACAAACACACCCGACATTTTATTTAAAAAGATTCAATCATATTAAGCAGCACTGTACAGATGTATAATCATTTGCAACTGCCCTGGAATTCATAGAACCTAAACTGTATATCCTGAGAGTTCTTGATTTCATTGAGCTATTTTGGAAAATCTCTAACAGCACAGATGATGTAAGGATAACACTGAGGTCTTGGATTTTATTCCCACAAAGGCCTCTAGCACTTACAGCTTGTATGTTTTCCCCATGCTTGCATGATCTTCCTCCAATAAGACAAAAAGGTATGTATATGTGATAGGGAAAGCTGTACAACAATAGGTTCTGATGTGAATGGCCAAACTCGCTCTATACGGTTGGGATAAGCCACCCACAGCAGCTAACCCAATGGACACATCGAAAAACCTAGTGTGATGTGCCAGATCGGAGCTACATTTGAATCTCTTTTTTGGACGCCCCTCTAGTAGCTGCTGGAGAGAAAAGACCTGAATACGGCCCAAAATGTTCTGTTAGAATGTATATTGTGCTATTTTCATTAAAATATGAATGCGAGGTGATCCACAATCAAACGACATGCAATGCATATTTATAGCCAAACATTAAACTGAGGCGCAGGTTCAAGGAAAGTAATGGCATTGCAAGAAAAAAGGAATATAGTGCTCAGGGGCTTCCCTGCAATGAGGTAAAAAGAATACTTGGCCACAAGTGCACAAACTAGGGGCAGTAACTGAAGCCTTGATACACATTACCGCCCTCTTAATAACACCCGACAACTGCCAGTTTTTGCCATCACCGGCAACCTGGTGCTGATCAGGACTTTCAGAAGCAATTTTCTCCTGTCCATTTTTAAACAAGCCTTTGGTCTGACCAATTTGCTATTTATATATGAACTGTGATCCTGCCATTCATGGAGGTCATAGTCTGTACTAAATAAAACACCAGAAGCAACTGTAGTTTTTACTTTGTTAGTTTTCGAAAAAATGCATTGAAAGCAAACAAAAAACGAGAATTAACATAAAGATGGAGCGTCCCTCTTCCTTGCAGGGACTGGTGGTAGATTCGCCAGCCTACGGAAGACGCGCGTGCATCCCCTTACTACGGAGCTCTCCGCCGGTCCCACCTCCCCCCCACCCCCCACCCCCCCCTAACCCTGGCCGTCTCCCTGAAGCAGAGACGGGCAGGGTTCGCATCGCCCGCCACCAGGAAACTGGGTTGCACGTCCCAGTCAGATGTAGCGCCGGCTCGCCAGTGGGGGCGGTCTGGTGAGCCCCAGCACTGAATGAGCGGCGCTACGTTTGTATGAGCAACTTCAAATCAACACAAATAACTTACGAGACACTACATCAGATATACTCTAAATTATGTGAAAAAATAACTTTGAACTTGACCCATACAGCATTTTAAACAGCATACAATACAATATTAACAAATTTCAAATTAAGCAATAACTAACTTTGTATGGCCAGTCGATTTGGGAGGCAGAACTAATGGTTACAGTAAGCTAAATAACTCATTCACAAGGACATAATCTCTGAAAAGAAGGAAATTGCTTCCTAGGGAATTGATTGGTTGCATACAGACTCCATGCCACAAGTGCAACATTGGCGCACCAAACAGGCACGACTGGCAGTGGCGCAGCAATGATATGAGTGCCTATATCTGTAGCTCAATAAATGCCAAGAGTTGAGGTTGGAAGTAGGCAGACCTACACATTTTAAAGTAGGTTACATACAGTTACTGTAGCAGAAGAAGAAAAAGGCCACTAGTTATAAAAACCAAGCAAAAAAAAAAAAAAACTTCCAAGATTTACCAATGATTGCAAACAATGGCCTGATACATAGATATACACTTATACCGTAGCAGCTGCAGATGATGTGTGCGCAAATACTGTGTGATAATATGCAACTGGCACAGCAGTCTGGACTTGTAGTCAGGCTCCCACCGGTGGGAGTTTCCCAATATGAGCATAAGAGGCCTGTTCTTACACTCTCTGAAAATAAACACGATGTGCCTGTGTTTTTGCCAATTGTCAGCTGCCTGTCAAACTCTGTCACAAGACCATCATGGAGCCTGTGCAGTGTGACTTAGACACATGTTAATTGATCACTGCTCAACATCACTATTGATTGTGAAATGTGAATTCATTGATGACAGTTCCGCATTACAGTGATAATAGTAATATAGAAAAAAGAAACTTAAAAGTTTAGCCAAAAATATGCTTCCCAAAAACAAAAATAGCCCAGAGACAGACCTTATTTACAGAGACACAAATGTTACTTGGAAGTGTTGAGGAAACAGCCCGGTCTGACACTGCACTTTCACTTAACTCACATAGATGACCCTCCTAGGGGGAACTCCCACCCTCTGACCTGTGGCTACATATAGCAGAGATGTCAGAAAGATCTTGCAATGCAGAAATATATAGGACTTATCAGTTATATTCAATGTCTCCTTTTGTAAAGCACAACGGAATATGCTGCGCTATATAAGAAACTGTTAATAAATTAATAAATATAAAGACGCACATTATTTATTAGAGTGGGCAAAATGATTGTCTAAAGCCAGGTACACACCTAGAGATTTATCTGTTTGGTAATGTATGGGAGCATATGACAATCAAACATTTGCTCCCAAATGCTGGTAAATAGCCAAAAAACGATTGTTTGTATTTAACCAATTTGTCTGCATGGCCATTGTTTGTTTGCTAGCTAGTGTTTGAGAGCAAATGCTAGATTTTCATATGCTTCCATACATTACCAGATTTTTGTTCTTACCAGATAGATTGAACAGATACATCTTTAGGTGTGTATCCAACTTAAAGAAAAATAAAAATAAAAACAAGTCGGAGGCGATGGTATTGCATAACACACACAACCACCCAACCCGCAACCTCCCCCCCACACCCAAAAAAAAAAGGCATTTCAAATCTCCAGCTCCTATCTCACTGAACAATTATGATGCTTTTACGATTGATACAAAAAGTCCTTTAAAGCTTTTCGGCATCTTTGCTAAAGTTATCTAAAGTCATTAGACAATTACATGTCTGTTGCAAAAGCTGGCTGGCTCATACATTTTATAATTGAATCATCCTGTCTGCGACTCCGAAGCAATCAAAAATTCAAACAGTCAACATGGACAGTTCCAAATCCCCTTCCTTAATACTTCCTATTTATCAGACAGGAACACTGTGCCTTTCTCAGAGCAAAACCTGAACACAATCAGGGCTCTTACCCACTGACCCTCAAACTAGTTTGCTATATTGCATGGGTGGATGAGATAGTCCCATTGGGTCATAAGCACATTTCTTTTTCTCCATAGCAATGTGGCTAGAAGAAAATGTATCACAATGGTTCCCAAATAATTTTTATTATTTATGTACCAGTTATTTATATAGCGCACATATATCCCGCAGCGCTGTACAGAGAATATTTGATCATTCACATTAGTCCCTGCTCCAGTGGAGCTTACAATCTATATTGCCTACCACATGTACACGCACGCACAGACAAACATTCTAGGGTTAATTTTGTTGGGAGCCAATTAGCCTACCAGTATATTTTTGGATTGTGGGAGGAAACCGGAGTACCTGAAGGAAACCCACGCAAGTACGGGGAGAATATACAAACTCTGCACAGTTAGGGCCATGGTGGGAATCAAACCCATGACCTCAGTGCAGTGAGGCAGTAATGCTAACCCTTACACCTAGGCTCAGCTATATACATATTATGAATAGAAGCCACATGAGCTCACTATAAATAAATGTGAATTGGTCCTACACTACCACTCCAGGACTTAAGGAACTGCTGATGGATCACTTGCAGTATCCTGATAAATCATTATTTCCCCATAGATAGTAAGAGTACAACCAGGGAGCTCTCAACTATTTGCATATCATTGTTGTTTTGTTACATTGTTTGTTCCCACACGACTGATCGGACAGTGTGTATTAAAGGAAGCTGCCCAATCCAATGAGAGATATATATCGGTAGATCAATTGATCTGCAGATATATCATTAAGTCTGTACCCAGCTTAAGGGGGATATTCCATACCCACCGCTATTTCCAACTAGGGAAATAGCGGTGGGCGCCTATTTAATTATGTCTTTCACCACAGCACTGAAGGGCAACCCGGCAGAACGGACCGACTTTAAAAGCCTTTGAGCCTGTTTTGCCAAAAATAGCCCGCCCTGGATTGTTGAGATCATGGCCAGCTCTCGACAATCCATGACAGTTTTCACAAACACGCCCCCTTTTACGCAGATCGGCAGGTGGGACATGCTGATAAAAAGGCAAGCAGACTGAAAACAGGCCAGGGTCCCGACTGTCGGTACATCCCGGGATTGAAAACCCCTATTTGGTGTCCCTTGAGGGCCATGGATGGGAATGTCTTAGCCCATTCACATCATACTAATGTAGTGTGTTCCAGGACATAGCTAAAAACCACCACACTGAAACATAGCATTCCTTTAGAAAACTCACACACAGAAAGAACAAATCCACCCAGTTATTAAGCTGTTGAGCAGTCACATTGTACTATTACATCGGTTTTCTATGCTTAGCATGAAACTACTCAATTAAAACATGAAAAAAGAATGTAAAACCTCCAGCAATCATTCCTTCAGCTGCTCTGTGGTTTTACCACATGCTAAGTCAATCAGATTGCAAAATGAAATAGTGTGTCAGTGGAACAAATGGTACTAACGAATAATACATTCAACCTTTTTTTTTTTGCAAGGGGTGGAAGGGTTTTACGGAAGTGCGGTTTTGCCAAACAACATGGATTTCAGTGGTTTTATGTTCTGTTTTTAAACCGCGAGAATTACTAAAGGCCAGCAAGTCAAACGACATTACAGCATTATGCTTTTGGGAGCCAGGAGTAAGGGTGGCAGCTCCAGATGAGTGTGTGTGTTTGGGGGGCTGATAGACATGCACTCTCTATATATACTTTTTTTTCTTAACGACTTCAGTGTGTTCTTCTATATGTAACCAAAAATTGTTTTGTCACACAATTAAAATATTATTCGTCGTGATAAGCACCAGATTCCTAGGAGTTAAGACCTGCAGCTTGTCAGGTTTGTAATTTAGCTTAGGCTCTTGACGGCATGTGCCTGTGAAAGCTGAGGCAGTGGAGGTGGCAAAGCCACTATCTCTTGAGAATGTATATGTGCCTCTGGACCCTGGAATAGCTTCCGGAGAAGGGGTGCTGCCAACGGCCAGTAGCTTGGGAAATGATTATGTTTAACTCCATCCCGAAGAGCACTTCACCCATAAAAAGGAAGGGCTCGGCTTTTTTAATATCCGCTTCGGCCTGCCTGGACTTAAGCCACAGCGAATGGATGGCTGTAACAGAAAAGGCAGAAATTGTAGTTCCTAAAGCGGACGTATCCTTTGCGGCCTCCCCCAAGTATGCAGCAGACTCACAAATGTGTTCCACCAGTGGAATACACTCAGACTGAGGTCTGCATTCCTCCAGGCATCTGGACAATTCCTGCGCCCATTTCTCCATGGCCTTGCTAATCCATGCAAAGACCAGTGCAGGACGAAGTAGGACACCCGCTGTTGAAAAAAATAGCTTTCAGCATGGTTTCCAAAAGTCTATCTGCAGATTATTTTAATGTGACCACCCCAGGGATAGGGCAGGTAGCTTTCCTCAAAAGCTTTGAGACTGAGGCCTCAGCCTGATGAGGAATCTCCCATTTCTCCCAGGATGTGGGAGGTGGTCCAGCCTGTACTGGGCGGTAAGCCGACCTACCAGAGGATTAACTCTCTGGTCCAGACTGGTTCAGCAGACATAGAGAATATGTGTGAATCTAAAATAACCCCTATATTGTGTTGTGTGAAATGCTCCTTAGACTGCTTACAAGTGTAAACCTTTACTGAGGCATTGGAGCGATTACCTTTCCCTGACATGCTGACAGGGAAAGGTTTCCCCAAATTGTAACCCACACAGTGCAGAATGGTGTAAAACCCAGGAGGGTATTACAGCCACTCACCCAGCATAGAGTCTCTGCAGGTTGTCCTGTAAAAGGAGGATCCTCACAAGCAATATTCCCTCTAATTTTACGAAGTCTGTGTGCGGCAAAAGATTTTGGCTGTGCAACTTTGGAAGGAAGTTAAAAATTTTGTGCATCACTTATATATAACTGGAAAACGACGTTCAGCATTTGTGTTAACTTTACTTCAAAATGATACTAAACATTTAAACATTCAAAACACAGCACACAATGCAGTTAATGGGTGAAACACACATTAATTGAGTCCAGAACTGCAAAAAGGGACCACTGCTACTTTGTGCGCTCAGTTGTAATGTCTGTGCGCACGTTTGTCGAGTTTAGAGGGAACACTGCTCACAAGGCACAGCCTGGTAATTGAGGCAGCAGCATGGGCAGAAAATGTCACAAGAGAACCAGGAAGAAACACTGACCCCGCTCTCCCTGCTCCAGCGTGCGCTTTCTCAGCTGCGGTGGAGTTTTAAATGCCACCCCCTTTGCTGGACTAGTGCGCTACTCTGGTCCAGCAGTCTCCCCAGCATTAGATATTGATGTGGCCCCTGCTCCCCTCGGCGGGTGACTCGGCCGTGGACCTGGACATCAGCCATGGAGGATCCCCGGCACTGATGGCCAGGGTCAGTGACACGCGCCGCAGGAGGCGGTGTCTTGACCCCCACAGGAGGGTGTCCCATGGTGCAGGCAGTCAGCAGGGAGCACTGACTGCCTGTGCTGCCACTGGTAAAAAAAAAAAAAAAAAAAAAAGAATGAGCCCCTTTGTAGGAAGGAGACTCAGACCTAGGGAACAGACTCCTCTGGGCACTTTAGTAAAGGCTCCATACATTAGTCCGACTTGTCCTAAGGACAAGTCGGACTAGATTGTCCTAAGGACAAGTCGGACTAGATTGTCCTAAGGACAAGTCGGACTAGATTGTCCTAAGGACAAGTCGGACTAGATTGTCCTAAGGACAATTCGGACTAGATTGTCCTAAGGACAAGTCGGACTAGATTGTCCTAAGGACAAGTCGGACTAGATTGTCCAAGCAGCTCCACGGGAGGGTAACAAATGTGATTAGGCACTTCATGTGTAAAGTTTTGCATGTGATAAATCGCATGCTGCAAGTGGAGAGAGCAGTGGGGCGGCGGGCGGCAGTGAGGGGACCAAGGAGCGCGGGGGATGATGGCTACCAGAGAGCTGGGCGGCGGGAGCGGGGGGGGGGGGGCTTGGTGGCGGAAGGAGCCGTGCGGTGTGCCGCAGCAGGAACATAAAAAAAAAAAAGCCCATACAAATGAATGAACAGCCACTGATTGGCTGAGACCTCTCTCAGGACCGTGCATCGGTTCGGACGGGATGTGTACATGTGCGATTTGGACCGACTTCACGGACCGATTCATCAGAATCGAGTGAAATCGTGCCCATATGGCATAGTGTATGGGGGCCTTAAGACTGGGGATAAGAGGGAATGATGTGGAGAGGGAGAAGCCATGCTACTCTTACATTTCTTAAAGTGCCAACTCCTGACTGCACAGCTGAAACCCAGCGTAGATACTCCAGTGTCCTCTATGGCATGCTGGAGAAAATCGTTCTAGTGTGTGGGCACCTTTACTCTCATGTCCTATAACGGTCACAAAAATGCCCAGTGTGTATGCACCTTTACTTTCTGCCTAACAATATGTATGATGTGGTTTGTCCAAAAAACTCAAAACAAGCCTGTCGTTTTAAACCTCTCAAACTATTTCCACTGGCTGGTTCTCCCTGCCAACGTTACATACATGTACGCCACATAAATTCCTGAAATAACACCCCCAAGGTATCCAGGCATCAGTAAGCTTCCTGTCCGGACAAGCTAGTAATAAAAAGTGTTAGGAATTAGCATTAGAGTAAAATAACGCTAGGTTAATTCCATGGTCTGTGTAGCAGAAGTACTAAGAACTGTTGACACAAATACAAAAACAAACATGATTAGAAGAGAAAAAACAAAGCTGCCATGCCCATTCCATTGTGCAGTGACTGAAAGACGTATTTAAACTGTGTTTTACAGGATGTTTTTCACGTTTACCATCCAAGTCCAATCCCACATCGCACAGTGATTCCAGAAATCTATAACAAAGTTCAACACAAACACTGACCTGGAAAAAAATTTTTTTTATAGAAATGCTACAGCAACTGTGGCTAATATGTAACCCACCTGCAAACCTTGGTAATATAATGTGCTGCTAACAGAGTAATCCAGACACTGGAAGCTATTCACCTGTAGTTTCCGGAAGGTGAGAAAAGCATCAATAATAAAATTTTAGCAGCACAACAGAACTCAAAATATTTTATGTTGAACCTACACAACCATCTGCTGGGATTGAGGAAGAGATGCCAATATAAGACGGGATATTATAGTTTGGGAATCGTCAAATTGCTAAAGCACTACCACAAACAGGTAACACATTAATAAATGGAATGCTTTGATAGACCACCTAAGCGTATATTCTCAATGGTTTGTCTATACATAGTGGTCCGCAGTGCACCAAATACAGGCCTCTATCAAGGCAACAGGACACTGTGTAATGGTAATTCTTGCTTATTTCTCTTATCTGCTCCACACCATATTTCTCCTTCAAAATGACACAGTACACAAGGAGGAAACCAGACAGTTTCCTTTCTTCTAAAGACAATATTTTCCAAAGGACTGAGAAGAAAGAAAAAAAAAAGGAGGAAAAAAAAAAAAGTAGATCAACAGCAAAATACCCAGACAGCAAGGGGGTCATCTGGAGTTTGTACTTCCACTACACAGCTAAGAAACCTCAAGCTGAAAAGGAGGAAGAGGAGGGGTAACATTGTACTATCTTAAAGGAGCATTATTGTGAAGGGGAAAAAAAAAAGAAAGATGTTGCTTGGCTTGAAAAAGATCATACTGTATACATTGTACATAACTTCTTGCCAAGTATCAAACTCCCATTCTAGAGAGGTTTAGTTATTGCTTTGCAATGCAGAGCAAAAAGTCCTGAAAGAGGTATGTGGGCGCTGGTCCTTTGGGAAACATATGTACAAAGGTAGTTGCGCTACAGAGAATAAACTCAGATTGTGCAATTGTTAGAAAAATAAATATACATTTATTAAACGATAACACTTTAAAAGTTGGCTATGTAGACCAATAAAATAAAAAAAAACAAATTCAGAATTACAAAAAATGGCTTCGTCCAGTCGTAACAACTTAATAGAGAAATGTGTATTAAGATATCACCTCAACTCCTGTAATGTCCTTCTCTTTTTGGGCCCAAAAAGTGTGGACCGTCCTGGTGTGTGGTGCGGTTACCGTCCCTCCAACTACTTCCTCCAATCAAGATGGTGGAGGTGGCATTCCTCCGCAATGGAAAGATGGAATATCTGAAGTAAGATTCACTCAATCCTTAGGCAGGCGAGTTAGAGAGGTGGCCTTTCTCCACAAGTGATGGTAGGCCTGGGTGTGGATCCTGTTGGTATTGTGGTAGGTATAGGAACAAGTGGATCGAACTGCAACTGCGGCTTGGAGAAGGCACTTCAGGTGACTAAATCAGAGGGAATGGGCATATGGCAGCGTTTCATATGTACCAGGAGCTGAAACACTTCGGGAAGGTGACTGTTATAAAAAAAACATCTGGAAATGACCTTTTAAAACATCAGACGCCCGATCATCCTACTAATACTACTCCTTTGGGAAACATATGTGAGTACATATGTTACCGGTGTATATCAACATTAGAAAGTACAGCACAAACCATGGTAATAAGGCTCTATAGGAGAAAAAGCAACGTTCCCCCAAGTTATATAATCTTGCATTCACAAATCCATCACCCCACTGTGACAATCTTGCTGCATGAGGTGGGTATTATTATAAAGCAAAGCCCGTATAGCCACAGCCGTTTAGCAGCAACTAAAGACCTACTTTAAGTACATTCTGGTAGGATGGCTTCCTTCTAGCTCCCTCACATCATACACACACACACCCTGTAAACCACACAATAAAAAAAAAAGTTTAGAGAGAAACTATGGCTGTCAAATACATTGTGCAATGCTAAATTGACTTTTTTCACTACATCTGTTAATATTGTTAAGAATTACCACCCTTCTCCACTACAGATTGCTGAAGCTCATCCAACATATATATAGGTATCACAACCCGGTCAAAAAAAAAAAAAAAGAAGAAGCTAAGAATGCAGATATGTGACCTACCATGAAGTCACTAACCCTGCCTGGACTATGAATACACACAATGAACTTCTACAAGTAAAGTCTGCCAAGCTGTTACTCATAAGCTGCCTGCTTAGAAATAGACCTCTAACCCTAGGAATCCTATTGCAGAGGAGTGCTAGAGCATGGTGACAGAAATCAGGAAGTATGAGCATACTAATTATTTCATCTACACCATTTAAAGAGGTTCAGTTCTGAATTTCCAATAGCTTTACTCATATTTTAAATGTTACTACAAGCACAATGATAAATGCCTAAAATCTATCTAACAGCGGTTTGTGAATATTTTGCATAAAAAATATATTTACGTTACATTTCTGAGGTACATCAGGTCAGGCTTTATGCTGTGCATAGGTAACGCTATTCCAGTCCAAACTCAAAATACACAACCGAAAACCAAACAAAAAAATATGACATTTCTGAAAAGATCCTGGAATTAAGCTGGAATAAATCTAAATGTCACTGAAGAAACATGGTAACTGCAAGCAATCTATGGGAGCACACAAGACGGAACTACAGGTGAGGTCAACATTATGCTTCTGGATTATATGCCATTCCACTGCACAGGAAGAGTTGCTAGTTTCAGCACAAAATAAAGCAACAAAAATTAGCCTGTTTCGTGGTCCAAAACTTTTTGCAATATCTATAGTACAGTAGTGATAGGGAAATTTCAGAGCACACTCGGTGGGGAATAAACACTGCTCAAAAAAATAAAGGGAACACTAACATAACACATCCTAGATCTGAATGAATTAAATATTCTTATTAAATACTTTGCTCTTTACATAGTTGAATGTGCTGACAACAAAATCTCACAAAAATTATCAACGGATATCAAATTTATTAACCCATGGAGGTCTGGATTTGGAGTCACACTACAGGCTAATCCAACTTTGATGTAATGTCCGTAAAACAAGTCAAAATGAGGCTCAGTAGTGTGTGTGGCCTCCACGTGCCTGTATGACCTCCCAAAAACACCTGGGCATGCTCTTGATGAGGTGGCGGATGGTCTCCTGAGGGATCTCCTCCCAGACCTGGACTAAAGCATAGCCAAGTCCTGGACAGTCTGTGGTGCAATGTGGCTTGGTGGATGGAGCGAGACATGATGTCCCAGATGTGCTCAATAGGATTCAGGTCTGGGGAACGGATGGGCCAGTCCATAGCATCAATGCCTTCGTCTTGCAGGAACTGCTGACACACTCCAGCCACATAAGGTCTAGCATTGTCTTGCATTAGGAGGAAACCAGGGCCAACCACACCAGCATATAGTCTCACAAGGGGTCTGAGGATCTCAGCTCGGTAATAGCGAGCAGATGGAGGGATGTGCGGCCCCCCAAAGAAATACCATCCCACACCATTACTGACCCACTGCCAAACCGGTCATGCTGGAGGATGTTACAGGCAGCAGAACGTTCTTCTTGGCGTCTCCAGACTCTGGCACATCTGTCACGTGCTCAGTGTGAACCTGCTTTCATCTGTGAAGAGCACATGGTGTCAGTGGCGAATCTGCCAATCTTGGTGTTCTCTGGCAAAATGTCCTGCACAGTGTTGGGTTGTAAGCACAACCCCCAACTGTGGACATCGGGCCCTCATGGAGTATAATTCTGACAGTTTGTGTAGACACATGCACATTTGTGGCCTGCTCTGCTGGAGGTCATTTTGCAGGGCTCTGGCAGTGCTCCTCCTGTTCCTCTTTGCACAAAGGCGGAGGTAGCGGTCCTGCTGCTGGGTTGTTGCCCTCCTACGGCCTCCTCCACATCTCCAGATGGCCTTCTCCTGGTAGCGCCTCCATGCTCTGGACACTACACTGACAGACGCAGCAAACCTTCTTGCCACAGCTCGCACTAATGTGCCATCCTGGATGAGCTGCACTACCTGAGACACTTGTGTGGGTTGTAGACTCCGTCTCATGCTACCACTAGAGTGAAAGCACTGCCAGCTTTCAAAAGTGACCAAAACATCAGCCAGAAAGCATAGGAGCTGAGAAGTGGTCTGTGGTCACCACCTGCAGAACAACTCCTGTGTCTTGCTAATTGCCTATAATTTCCACCTTTTTTCTATTCCATTTGCACAACAGCATGCGAAATTGATTGTCAATCAATGTTGCTTCCTAAGTGGACAGTTTGATTTCACAGAAGTGTGATTGACTTGGATTTACATTGTGTTGTTTAAGTGTTCCCTTTATTTTTTTTGAGCAGTGTATTTAAATTATATTCTCCAAATGTTGAAGGACGAGTGGAGTACCTGTAAGTAGAGTTAGGACTACAGGGGGGGTTGTCCCACCTGGGCCTGGAAGTAAAACTGCAAAAGAGAGGTCAGTGTCTGACCACACATTTGGTATTAAATATTATTGCAAGACTATTGGGTGGCCTAGAAGACTTAAATAGCATAACCCAGTACATAGCCAAATTTTTCTATGGAGCGCAGGGATGCAGTTTTCTGCCCCTTCCTGTAAGTGTCCCACCCCATTGAGCATTAGAACAGGCCACAAGTTTCTGATGACACAGAACTGCCAGAACCAGACAGAAAATCAATGTCAGAAATGGCTGGTTCTTAATGTTGTGTGGCAGAGGTGTGTTTAATGTTGTGTGGCAGAGGTGTGTTTACACTGTTAACCCCTGACTGAGTATTTATAGGACCATGTAGAAATAAAGAGGCAGTTTCCTTCAAATAAACAGGACATCTGAAAGACTGCAATGGTGCCAGCTCTGTCAGTTTCATTGTTTGCTTTTTGGCAGCGTCTGCTTCCGTACAGTAAAGAAACAGATCTGGATAGTATTTGTAGGCAGCAACAAAGTTAATCAAGACATGCATCTCAAAAACTTATTACCAGGTCTGGTTACTTTCATATTTAAATTCCTGAATCAATAAACAGTTAAATACAATAATCTGGAGCGGTGTCAGTTTGGGGGGGGGTTTGGGGGTGGACTGAATAGTAAATAAAGACGACAGCGTTACTTTGAAAACATGCTTGTGACCAACATTTTCTCAGGCAGGAGCTCCCAATTCCACCACTGGAATCTTTAGCAGAGACTGGTAAACAGATAGAGAAAATGTTGCATTTTCACAGTATGTTTGCTACAGTGAATGCATCAATTTCAGAAAGCAACCTTACCATAAAGTCCTGCAGTCGGGAATACCCATTCCCGACTGCAGGACTTTCTTTAGGCTGCACCCACTCTGCGGAATGACCTCCCAAGCACAAAAAGACTCTCCACCAGTCTCCAAACCTATAAGCGTTCCCTAAAAACTCATCTCTTCAGGCAAGCTTATCAAATTCCAGAACCAGTGACAGAACCTTGCATTCTGGTGGAATTGATGCAATAAAGAATACAGTATCTATCCTTATGTATCAATACCTATTTCCCTATAGATTGTAAGCTTGCGAGCAAGGACCTCCTACCTTTTGACTGTCTGCAAAAACCTTGTTTGTTGTATCACTGTCTCCTTTGTAAAGCGGATTTATGCTCGGCTATATAAGAAACTGTTAATAAATAAATAAATAAATAAATAAATAAAGTGACGCCAACCCAGTACACCCTGTATATGTGTGAAAATGAGCAAGTGCAAGAGAGACAAGAAGAGGAAGAGGCTGTGTCTTCCCCTAAATTACCCCCAATCACTCATGTGAAAGGGTCAACCCAGGTCTTAAATTCAAGGTCGCCACGCCTGGTCAAGTGCAGGGTTGGCGACCCGGAATGTAAGACCTGGGTTGAAAAGCTTTAACACTGTAATTTGCTTTTGGTGTGAATGGGGTATTACTGACTGGGTGTGGGAGGACTGGATTTGGTAACAGATTTTGGGAGGAAGACCATGTTTATGGGAGATTTTATAATGCCTGCTGATTCAGGTTTACAAAGCTGTCCCATACTAATGTAGCCCGAAGGAATTTCTGTACATTTTAGACCACAATAACCTAAACAATTCATTACTGCAAGTTTCCCATACTCCACCACTACAGTCCAGGTTTTAAGGATAGTCATGATTGAGCACAGGTAAGTTAATTAGTACCTCAATCAATTTGATGAAGTCATCTGGACTTAAGCATTGTTGTTAACCTTAAATCCTGGACTGTGGTGTAGTTTGGAAAGCACTGCACCACTGGATATTTTACATACAGCACTAGAAGTTACTGCGAGTAGAAGAGTTGGTACTTATGTAGTATCTGGGCTGCCGATTTTTTGATTGTATGCCTTAAGTTAAGGCATACAATCAGATGCGATGCGATGCGATATCGCATCGCATCGCATCGCATCCGATATCGGATGCGATGACCCGATTTTTCCATAGGAATCAATGTTAAAATGATTCCTATGGAAAAATGGGTCCTTTTCATACCCCTACTATCCAAGTGGGCATGGAGTTGGATATAAACCTGTGGCGAGCGTAGCGAGCCACCGAGCCCGAAGCGTGGCGAGCGAAGCGAGCCCCGCGAGGGGACGGTATTCGTCCCCTCGCGGGGCACGCTTCGCTCGCCACGCTTCGGGCTCGGTGGCTCGCTACGCTCGCCACAGGTTTATATCCAACTCCATGCCCACTTGGATAGTAGGGGTATGAAAAGGACCCATTTTTCCCATTGAATTCCATGTTAAAATGGACTCAGTCCATTTTAACATTGATTCCTATGGAAAAATCGGGTCATCGCATCGCATCGAATCGCATGGTCGCATGCGATGCGATGCGATCTCCCGATCCGACCCGATTTAGAAATCGGCAGCCCAGATACTACATAAGTACCGAAGAGTTTAATTTAAACTCATGTGATCTTTGAAGACAAGTGAAATTAAGAAATTACATTTTAGCAATGATTTTCCAGTAGAAGCTCAGATGTAAAGTAAAACCACAAAAAATGAAAACATTTTTCTAACAAATAAATTCCCCTTTACCATTAATGGGACATATTTAATGCGGCCGGCGAGGGGGTTAAATGGCGGGGATCGCCGAAAAAAAGCCACCCTCGCCATTTACCCCCCGCTCCAGCTGGGGGCTCCAGCTTATTGAATGTTCCAGGGGAACCCTTACTGTCAGAGGATGGCGAGGATTCCCCCAAACCGCAAGCCTTGCTGTTTTGGCGGCTGCACATGCCATTTCCACCTAGCTGTAAAAAGCCAGCGAGGTGGAAATGGTGTGTGCAGGGGGGTCAGTTAAATACTGACCCGCAAGCCTGTGACGGCGAGCAATCAGCACTGCTCGCTGTCACAGCTCGCAAAAGAGCACTTAATATGGCCTATTGTTTCCACTGTATTATCATGCAAAAACATCATTCAACTTTCATTTCAAAACAAAAAAATTAATAAAAATAGCAATTTTAACCTAATACTCAAGTACTCCCAATAAGTCATATTATGTTAATCACGCACAGGTGAGTTCCATTTTGCTGGATCAATAATTATCTCACCTGTGTTCAGACAAAAACCCTGCAAACATGACCTGTTGGGGATACTTGTGGACTTTAGTTGAGAACCATTGCCATAGCTTAATACGTCTAACCATATTATTCATATGCTATAAGTTTAACATAAATGTAATTTTAATGCAGCACACATGAGAGTTCCTATTTATTTGTTGTTGCGTGGAAAAAGTAATCTGCGGAAGGGCTTCTACAAACAACGTTCTATACTTCAACACGTACGGAAGCCAAAAAATAAGTCTTGGTAGGTCAAAGAGGGCAAGCCTAAAGTGAGTTGTGCAAACACAAATATAATAGCAGTAAAATAATGTATTTGCCAATAATACTTTGCATAAACCTGTCAACAATGTTCATGAACAACATTTGTTTGTTAAATAATTTACTCTACTTATAATACAACCTGCTAAATCAGTAACTAAGTAACTGCTATATAAATGTATTGGTAACCGTACAGCTGACTGACAGCGTCTAGGTTGACAGTCAATAAGTCCTCAATATGTGGCCGATCTGGTCAAAGGGTCGACATAAGCAACAGGTCGACAAAGCAATGGTCAACATGGGTTTTTTGCAATGGTTTTCTTCAACACAGCAAAAGGTTCAAACGGGGCCCATATATATATATATATATATATATATATATATATATATATATATATATATATAGGCACTCCAAGGTCTTGTGAAATCAAGCAGAGTTTAGTGGTAATACAACATTTCAGGGTCAATGAACCCCTTTATCAAGGTGTTGACCCCGAAACGTTGGATTACCACTAAACTCTGCTTGATTTCACAAGACCTTGGGGTGCCTCTGCGTGTTTTGTACTGTCTACTATTTATCTTTCGAGAAGGCACCTGGGCAGTTGTGTATCTTCATGGCGAATGCTATACACACACACACACACACAGCAAGATTAAAATATATGTGCCTCCCAGAAGCCGGACAGATCGTACTGGGTGTGGTATGTTAGGTGAACAATATCTAAGTTGATCACAAAAGGTCAACATGCACAAAGTTGACACAGAAGAGTTTGACGCTGAGTCGACATGAGTCTTTCACATTTTATGTGTCAATGTCAACACCTGAGCATGTGGACCCCCAAGTAATGTATTCCTTTGCTCACTATGCTTCAGGCCACTTTACCATCCATGTGATCCGGAACAGCAAAGTATAAAAAAAAAAAAAAAAGTTAACGTGCTAACTATAGCCATGTAGACCATTTGACCATAAGGAGTGGACCTTGACGCTGTCTTTCAGCCATCTGGTTACAGACAGTACTTCACTGACCTCACATGGCACAGTGTGTTACTTTTCAACCATTCATCATCTCACTAGGAACAACAGGTTTCAAATAATTGTTATTTTATTTCAGTCTAGAATTAGAAATTGTATTTGTTTTTTTAAAGTGTAAGTAATGTTCGTGTACCAAAGAAATCTCTTACCTATTCTGTGTTGGTAGCACAGGAAGGAAAATTCTTAAATATTTAAATGCCTAAAAGGAAAAAGAAAAAAAAGAGCATTAGCATGGATACACGGCAGCCAGGCCATCCGGAACTCACTAGTGCTAAAATTTCCTGGCAATGCTATACAGTTTGTGTGCCCGGGAAAGTTGACGTGATAGACACATTTGTTTTTAAGTCCAAAGGTCAGGATATGCTACATATACAGCATGTCACACCTTGTGAACACAATTTTACATGAAAAACACTATTGTACAATTACTGAGCAAGCCATTCTATATTGAATACTTTCTGAAAATTGCCTTCACATTACATATTTTACTAGTGATGTCATCATCGTCATCTTTAGCTGTAATTTACTCCTAATCTCATTTAAGGTCTATAACTCTTGAAGTACCAATGTTTTCAGAGCAGTTAATCCTGCTGTCCGCTGGATTCCTAAAATAACTGGGCAATGTATAAGTTAAAAAGTGACTGCCTGCCAAAATGATGGAGATATAATATAATCATGTGGAAGCTAGCAAAAAGAAAAAAAGGAATGGAACCACCAGATGACAATTTAACCTTTACATGTTGTGATCAACATATCAACAAAGTCCCCATGCTTGTATCTACCAGGTTCTCACAGATTTGCAATCATTACTGTAAGTGCATATAGTAAAGGTGCAGCATAGATACGGTGTGATTTTGGTTATGGCCGATATTGACTGAACTAGAAATTGATTGTACACTTTATAGTCAAAGTTTAACTGCCAGCACAGTCTATTTTTTCCAGCATGATACCGACCCCACGGTGGTGCACATTGGCCTCGCAAGCTGTAATACACACAGTGCGATAAGTACTATGTTTTCTACAGTTATGGACCAGGGTTCGCAAATACTCGCTATAGCGAGTATTTTACCCACTTTGGAGCACCAGGGACTCACTCATTTTTTATGAATGGCTGGGTCCCCTGGGACCCAGCCATTTCGGCATGCACGCCGTGTTAATGTGTGTGACAAGGGCGGAGGGATCTGTTTTTCCCTCAGTTGTGATGCGACTGTGGAGAAGACACAGGGTGACTTACGGCCGATTCATACATCTGCTGGGCGCGAAAATGAATCTGGGCTGCCTATGACTCTGTGGTCCCTGTCACTGCAGAGTCATAGGCAGCATTGCACGGAAGCCGCGTAAGCTGGCTCCTCAACTGTGCCTCAACAACAGCCGGCAGGATCCAACACCAGAAGCAGCTGCCCAGCAGGAGACCAGAGCTGCGGCTTGTGTGAGGACGGAGCACGAGGAACTGAAACCAGCATTGGGGGCCAGAACCAGGGAGGTGTGACACTAAGGACGGAGAAGACCTGGGCAGGAAGTAGAGGTAAGAGGGGTGCGTGGTCCATTTAGCAGGCTGCTTGGCTGTGTCATGTAAGGGGATTTATTGCTAGCAGGACTCGGGCTGCAGACTTCCCTCCTCCTCTCCTACCTCGCGGTGCTGCTCTCTTGTGTGTCACTGTCACCTCCTCCAGGCTCTGAGTGCTGGCTGTTAATGGCCCACTTGTCCCCTCCTCCCCTCACTGCAGGGCTGGCAGAGATGCTGCAGCTCACCAATTAACTTAACAGGCAGAGCTGCCTGCAGGAGAGGAACCTATAGACTCTGCTGGGATTTCACTAACCCTATCCATCCTGTTCCTGCTGCCATTACTTTTAATTTTGTTCTAGAAACAATGGACCCGGGCAGAATCCTGATTGGTGCAGCACAGGTGTCCCTATTCCAACATTATGCCTTTTTCTAGTATATGTGTATCTTGCTTTATGTGAGTGGGCAAATTGTCAAATTAAACACCCCCCACCCCCCCACCCCCCCCCCACAATAGCCACAGTTTTGGGGTGCCAAAAAATAAAAAAAGGCTCAGGGTATATGCCATATGGAAGAGAGGAGGAGGTTTCTGTGTGTGCCATGCTGGGGAAGGGGAGAGGAGGCTTTATTCCGTTGGGACCCAGAAAAGGTCAAGTAGGACCCTGATTTTTGTAAGTGAGGGATCCCAGGGGCCCATAATTTTGGGGGGTTTTCGTGCTCACTGTGGACTATATAGTCCAGTGGTTCTCAACCTTGGTCCTCAGGACCCCTCAACAGTGCACGTTTTTCAGGCCACCCGGCAGGTGCACAGGTGCACTCATTACTCACTGACACATTTTAAAAGATCACAGGTGGAGCTAATTACTTCACCTGTGATTCTGTGTGGAGACCTGGAAAACGTGCACTGTTGGGGTGTCCTTGAGGGCCGAGGTTGAGAACCACTGATATAGTCCATATTGGTAGATAATATCGCACCGTGTATGCCCCTCAACAGCCTGTTTTGTATATGACATTAATACTGCCAAGGAGCTGGTACCAATACCATATAAGTAAAACAAGGGCATATCTCTGTGCTTGGTTTCAAATTTTGCCTAGTGCCATCATGACAGCTTTGAATCAAGGCTATAAAAGGTCTAATTGGGTGTCGCTCACAACCCAGCTCTTGTCTAGATGTTACCCTCCGATTTTGAGAGCAGAATGCATGTAACCTCTACCTCTATGTTGGTTTGTTACTACCCAGTTTGTTTTAACACTGTTTCCAATTGTAAAGTGCAACGGAATATGCTGTAACTGTAAAAAATAAATAAATAAAATGGAACTGCAATTAAACAGGGTGTTTAGTTTGTATATGCTAGTGTAGGGACTTGCAGGGATTGGGTTCCCTTGATACCAGGTTGCAATCATAATTGTTTTGGTCAAAATATGGACAAAAGCACCATTATTTACTAGATGCACATAGATTTGCAGGAAATGATGGATATGGCCAAGACCAAACGTTTTTCTGTTTTGCATACATGCCATTAATAGTTACACACAGCTGGTACCACGTACAATTTAGGAAGAACCAGGTGTGGGTATATTTCTTTTCTTTATACAGGAATTCTCTCTGCTGGAGGATACTTGGTCAGTGGCGGGAATTGTGGTACAGTTTCACCTCACAGCAGTATCCTAAATCCTTGTACAATAAGAGAACATCAGCAGTTGGAGATCTCATGATAGTTGTACTTGCTTTATGTTACATTTCTAGGTCTGATCACAGCTATACTGGACAATACGGAGGACAAGTGGAGATATTCCCCATATTTACCAATACTAATGACTTCTCTAGTACAATTAATAAAAAATAAGCAAGCTAGGTAGATTTTGGTTGCCATAGTTGCCAAACATTCTAAATGTTTGCTATATCTTCCCCAGCGCATGGAATGATGCACAAAAACTACAGTTACCTTGATCACTCTACTGCGGGAAGAACAGTTGCTCAAAGGGCAAACACATAAGTCACTCAGTGGTATTTGCATGACCAGCAATGGATTGCTAAAAAGAGGGCTAGGACTTCATGCCAGGACCCAAAGTAGCCCCATACATGGGTAGCTTTGCTAGCATGCACTGACCACAACATAGTTCCAGCTAAAGGTGTTAGACATATAGTGCAGCCATGTGCCTGTCTGTCTTTGTCTGACCTATAGAAGAATAGGCTGCCCACAAGCACTGTTATGCCAAGAAGTATCCAGAAGAAAAATGGGAAGGGGGAGGGGCAGAGTTATGTTGTCGAACATGTCATAGGACTAAATATCGGTAAATGGGTCTGTGCAGAATTAGTGACTGTACATGCATTTATTATATAATGTTTCTTAAGTCTACATTATTTTTAGAACATAGATCTGATGCTTTATAAATAATGACAACAATTGCAGCAATTAAAAGGCACACCTGCCTCTTCTAAGAGCAGCCCTCTGTGTCATGGTAATTTCACCATTTGAGCGCACAAGAGTAATTAACAACATTCTCAAGGTAGTTTATGCATGAGACAAGTCATGACAGTTTCTACAAAAGCATTGCAGAAGTTTGTTCCAAATTCTAATACACTTTATCGCTGTAGACCCCCAGGGCCTTTAGGGGAGGAGGGGGGGTGTTAGAGAATAATACCCCTTTCCCACTGCAGGCTTTACACGGTAAAATGCCATTTTTTTTAGCCTTTTTAAACGGCTAGAGCTGCAGTGGGAAAGCTCCAGGTTGCTTTACACGGTTAACAAATACCGGTATTTGTTAACCGGGTAAAAAGCAGTGTTTTTACCGTGTAAGAGCCGTTTTTTCGGCAGTGGGAAAGGGGTAGCCCTTTACCCGTTAAAAAAACGGCATGGGGTCCCCCCCACTGCTGTAACCAGCACCAGGCTGAAGGAGCCGGGGCTGGTATTAAAAAAAAAAATCAGGAAACACGACAAATAGGGGTTCCCTGATTTTTTACAACCAGCCCCAGGCTCCAGGTCCGGGGCTGGTTCCCAAAATACGGGGGACAAAATGACTAGGGGTCCCCCGTATTTTAAGAACCAGCCCCAGGCACAACCAGCCAGCAGGGTAATGCCACAGCCCGGGGACACTTATGATATAAGTTCCCGCGGCCAAAGCATTAACCCTACCGACCAGTCAGCCTGGCCAGGGGCCCTGGGGGAGTGGGGACCCCCCAATAAAGGGGTCCCCCCCCTCCAGGACTTACCTGACCAGGCTGAAGCCTGGTGCTGTCCTCGATGCCCCTGGGCGGTGGGCATCGAGCTGATGGTATGGTGTAAAAAAATAGAATAAAAACCATTGTCTTTTACGGGTGAACTATGAGTCCCAGCAAGCCTCCCCCGCAAGCTGGGACTTGGAGAACCACAAGTCCCAGCCTGCGGGGCATTAAAGGGCCCGCTGGGTCTTGTAGTTCCACAGTAAAAGAAAGAGTTAAATAAACACACTGACACACGTGAAAAATAAAAGTTTAATACATACATAACACATACATACTGATACTTACCTATCTTGAGCCCGTAGGTAGCCCTGGTCCTGATCCGTGTCGGCGTCTGTATCCATGTCGGCATCCCTGTCGGCGACGGCGTCGGCGGTCCGGAGTCCGACGAAATCCATTTGGGAAGCTGTGGAAGGAAACCATACTCACCTGTCCCAGCGCGACGTAGTCCAGGTAAGGTCTTTGCAAAAAAAAACAAACCGAACACCCGAACCAAGCGAACAGGCAGAGAGCCGCACGGTGTTTGTTTACATTGTGCGGCTCCGCCCCCGAATGCCGCTATTGGCCGCTAGGCCGCAAGGCGGCCAATAGCGGCATTCGGGGGCGGAGCCGCACAATGTAAACACACCGTGCGGCTCTCTGCCTGTTCGCTTGGTTCGGGTGTTCGTTTTTTTTTTTTGCAAAGACCTTACCTGGACTACGTCGCGCTGGGACAGGTGAGTATGGTTTCCTTCCACAGCTTCCCAAATGGATTTCTTCGGACTCCAGACCGCCGACGCCGACAGGGATGCCGACATGGATACAGACGCCGACACGGACCAGGACATCAGGACCAGGGCTACCTACGGGCTCAAGATAGGTAAGTATCAGTATGTATGTGTTATGTATGTATTAAACTTTTATTTTTCACGTGTGTCAGTGTGTTTATTTAACTCTTTCTTTTACTGTGGAACTACAAGACCCAGCGGGCCCTTTAATGCCCTGCAGGCTGGGACTTGTGGTTCTCCAAGTCCCAGCTTGCGGGGGAGGCTTGCTGGGACTCATAGTTCACCAGTAAAAGACAATGGTTTTTATTCTATTTTTTACACCATACCATCAGCTCGATGCCCACCGCCCAGGGGCATCGAGGACAGCACCAGGCTTCAGCCTGGTCAGGTAAGTCCTGGAGGGGGGGGACCCCTTTATTGGGGGGTCCCCACTCCCCCAGGGCCCCTGGCCAGGCTGACTGGTAGGTAGGGTTAATGCTTTGGCCGCGGGAACTTATATCATAAGTGTCCCCCGGCTGTGGCATTACCCTGCTGGCTGGTTGTGCCTGGGGCTGGTTCTTAAAATACGGGGGACCCCTAGTCATTTTGTCCCCCGTATTTTGGGAACCAGCCCCGGACCTGGAGCCTGGGGCTGGTTGTAAAAAAATCAGGGAACCCCTATTTGTCGGGTTTCCTGATTTTTTATTACCAGCCCCGGCTCTTTCAGCCTGGTGCTGGTTACGGCAGTGGGGGGGACCCCACGCCGTTTTTTTTTTTAAATTCTCCCCCCCCTATCTTTACACTGCTTAAACGGGTTTTTAAACGGGTAAGTGTGAATGTGACAAAAACAGCTTTTAAACGGTAATTTACCGTTTAAAAGCTGCAGTGGGAAAGAGTCTTTATGGCTCTTACCCGTTTAAAAAAAACGGGTCATTACCCGTGTAGGCAGTGGGAAAGCAGCATAACACTAAACAAAACTGTAGGTTACTATTATTATGTCAATAAATGTAAAATATAATTTGCTCACTCAAATCATAAGAGCGTGCCTTGTTATACTGAGGCATAGTAATCTTATGGCACATACTAGAAATAACCCCCACCTCAACCCCCCAAAAACATCCATGTTTTAAGGATCACCCTAAACTAAAAATGTAGTTTTAGGTGGAATTATTCAAGAAAATGAAAAGACCTCAGTTACATTGGTACCTTGACAATCGCTCTAGGAGTGCATGGAAGTCAAACACAAGAGAGGACAGCTCCCACTCATTTAAAATGCAGCTGAAGCGGAGCCCAAATATGAATCACTCCTTTAATAAACTAAAAACTACATTTATTCTAAAGAGTTACCTATTAAGAGCAGGAGTTCATAACCTATGAAGCTATAGCATCAGCTCTATAAAGAGCAACAAATAATACCAACAAATTTCATACTCATGTAAACATTTTAAGAGCATAAGAGAATGGGAAATATTGCATATAAAGGTTGTGACTGTGGTAGGATGGATTTTCTAGTGCAAACCAGACTTCATGCGGGAATGTGTAACAACCGGAGCTGAACCACGGAATGGACAGGCTTAAATTTATCGAACTGTGCCATCCCAGAGCTTATATTGTCCAGTCTGAGGAGTACCTGGCTGGGGAGTGTCCCATCTGGAATGGGTGTCTAACACCTCACACCAGGGGAAAAAGGAGGAGGGAGAGATTGCCGCTCCCTCTATGGTCTTGGGATGTAGTAAAATCCAGAAGGGTATGGACAATAAGGGGAGGTTGTAATTTCACCTTCCCCTTCTCCCCACTGACAGCTGTCACAGGCACCTGCTGAATGAGACACTACAAGCTCTGGAATGGCACAGTTTGAAAAATGGAGCCTGTCCGATCTGGCCTGGTCCCCATTTTCCCTAGTCCCCTTTCTGCCAGGAGCCCCTATTTAAGAACAGTACTCCACTATATAGTTGATACAATGTGAAACATTTTAAATTCTCTAAAGGAATCTTTTTATACAGTATATGTCTGAATTAAATGGTAGTCTTGTTATTTAAAAGGTAAATCATAGTCTTAAATTTGTACACAAACACATAATAGAAAATGTCTTAGCAGCCCATAGTAACAGGTTTCAGAACTTGGTAAAGTTCTAGAGCAGGCATGTCCAACCTTGGCCCTCCAGCTGTTGTGAAACTACAAGTCCCATCAGGCCTTGCCACAGTTTTGCTATTAGGGAATGCTAAAACTTTTGCAAGGCATGCAGGGATGTGTAGTTTCATAACATCTGGAGGGCCAAGGTTGGACATGCCTGTTATAGTGGGATAGCCAATTCTACTCACTCTGGGCCTCATTCTAGTTCACTCTGAAAAAATCCTTCTTAGATGGACAAAACCATGTGCGCTGCAGGTGGGGCAGATGTAACTTGTGCAGAGAGAATTAGATTTGGGCGGGGTTTTACTTCAAAGTGAGATCTATATTGCAGTTTAAAAATAAAGCAGTCAGTATTTACAGTGCACAGAAACAAAATAAATCACCCAAACCTAATGCTCTCTGCACAAGTTACAGATGCCCCACCTACAGTGCACATGGTTTTGTCCATCTAAGAAGGATTTTGTCAGAAAGAGTGAACTAGAATAAGGCCCTCAGTGACGGACAATAGTGGTACTCTGATAAACCATCTGTGGCCCCAGCTCCTTTATGCTTTATAGTCACATTGGTAAAACTGGTGCTTTCCTTGATTAAATGTATTATTTTAACTTATTCATGAGATTAACAGTAATGTTGGGCACTTCAGAAGTTTAGAGATTAACCCATGTGGCCATTAAAATGCATTATGTTGCTTAGCTTTGTACTAGCAAGTGCCATTATTTTCTCTGCAGCACATGTTATGCTGTGACAATGGTCACCAGTGCTTTATTATTTGCTTTGTATCTTACTACATGCGAAAAGTACAAATAATTCACAATTACATAAATTTAGCTTCAAGCACATGACATGTATAAGATAAAATGAACGAGGCTGACTAAGTAAACAGTATGCACTATTAAAACCAGCATGTGAAATATCGGTACTTGTTTCCTAGCACGGCGCCCATCGCATAAGATTGTATGCCTTAATTAAGGCATACAATCTTATGCGATCACATACAATTGAAAAGATTTTTAATTGTATGTACAATATCGCATATTATGGATCTCATGCATCCATAAGATCCCATAAGATAAAAGATCCATCAACACCAACCCGAAGCGTGGCGAGCGCAGCGAGCCCGCGAAGGGCGGCAGCACGCGTCCACCAACCTTTCCATACCCCCACTATCTACGTCGGCGTGGAGATGATTTTATATAGCGTGGCGAGTGCGGGGCTCGCCACACTATATAAAATCAACTCCACGCCAACGTGGATAGTGGGGGTATGAAAAGGTTGGAGGACGCGGGCTCGCTACACTTCGGATTGGCGACAATAGTGCGGTGGCGTTAACAATGGGGGGGGGGTAGCAATTAAAATTGGGGTTTTGGGGGCTTTTTACATTGATTCCAATGTAAAATTGGGTCTCAGGGACCATTTCACATTGATTCCAATGTAAAAATCTCGTCGATCGCGTCGCATGCATCTTGTGCCGCACAAACACATAAGATGCATGCAATGCTTGCGATATCGGTCCGACACATACAATCTAGATCGTGGGTGCCGTGCTAGGAAACAAGTACCGAAATATCTTCTGTGATAGCCATTGCTTTAAGCAGCTACATACTCCATGGGCCTGATTCAGTTGATAGAAAAAGTAAAATCTTTTTCAAATGAGAAAAACATGCTGCAAGGCATGAGGAACAGATGTCCAGATTTGGGTGAGTTATATTGTTTCTGTGCAGGGTAAATAATGCCCGTTTTAATTTTAACACTGCAATGTAGATTTCAGTTTGAACACACCCCACTCAAATCAAACTCTCTCTGAGCATTTTACATCTGCCCCACCTGCAGTGACCATGGTTTTTCCCATTTGAGAAACACTTTGCATTTACGAAAAACTCTGAATCAGACCCCAATATAATGACTGTATTTACAACTAGATCCAGTTTAACATAAAGAAGAAAATAGTCAGAAAGCAGACAGACTAAATTCACCTCTTGACTGCTGTAGATACCAGTATTGTCCCCCATCCCAAAAGGAATATAAAAAAAAAAAAAAAAATTCATGTTAAAAATGAACTTCCCAGAAAACCACCCTGGCAGGTTTCAAGCACTTTCCAAATGAATAGGGAACCTTCAAGGTCTTCTCCCTACAAAGACATTTACAGGATACAAATTCAGAAGGCAAGTACCAATTATCCCTTTGCCACAACACAGTGGTAAACAAAAGGGTTCTGATTCTAAAGGAGAATACTGGGAGCAGTGCCAGGCTCTTGCACACACAGATTAGCGTATTTACCGTTTGGTTTTAAGGGCAGGAACATATCATTTCTCAGACTTGGTTGTCATGGTGGTCCTTTCAAACCAGTATCGCAGAGTTTATGTATTACCTCAAAATATGATTTGTTTTATTTAACTCAGAGAGACTTAAGAAAAAAAGAAACCTCTGCTATACTTAAAGTGCTTTTCAGACTGATTGGAAGTTTTACAAGGGTGACTGCGAATATATTCTCTATGCAATATTAAACTAGTATGTAACAGAGAAGCATGCACATTCAGCAATAAGTGCCATGTTCCTTATATATCTGCTGTCACAAATATGTTACAGCACACAAATGGGTTTATGTACGAAGATGGGAGTTCTATTGAAGGGGGGATGTTGCTATGGACAACCAGCCAACTTTTATCTATTGCCTATCTATTATCATCTAGAACAGGGGTGGGCAATAAGCAGCCCTCCAGCTGTTAAGGAACTACACATCCCAGCATGACTTGCCTTAGTTTTGCTATTTGACCATGCTGCAACTGATGCAAGGCATGCTGGGATGTGTAGTTTCTCAATAGCTGGAGGGACGCTTATTGCCCAACCCTGATCTAGAAGGTGCTAAATAAAAAAGAAGTAGATTCCAAAACTTGACTCATTCACTTGGGAAATCTAAAATATCTGCCTTACTGAACACAAATGATAGAAATATTTTTTTTAACTGCACACTAGAAAGTAACAGTGCTTGCGTCCCACAGTGGGTATATGTACAGCAGGGCCGGATTAAAGGGGGGGTACAAGAGGTCAGTACCCCTGGGCCCCCTCTATCTAGAGGCCCCCTGTGGTTGGCATGTATTTGAAAAAAAAAAATTTTAGCTAAAGGTTTTGTGCATGAAGGTGGGGTAGTGCTGCAGCTTCACCTATCTGCCAATGTGACAATGATTAATGGTGCTGAGCATCGAGAGCTAAGGCACACTGACTACACAAGTGTGCAGTACATTACTGAGAGTTGACTAATGCCCATGAGGCTTTGCACAAGAGGTCAGAGGCTGAGAGGCTTGTGCGGAGCTCTGCTTGGTGGAGCTCATTACATGCTTCTCAGGCCCATGGAGGACAACAGCAGCAGCCTAGTCATGGAAGGGTTTTTAATCAGAGGCAGCGCTAAGCCTGTCAGGGCTCCAACAGAGTAAGGGGTTCAGAGGGACAACCACAGGCTTTTCACGAATATATACACACACACATATAAATATACACACCCACACACACACACACACACACCCCTGCAGTTACCCATTTACCAAGTTTTTACTGCCTCTGTGTTTTGACAGTGTAATATTCTCCCTTGCAGTTTGCGGCCAGTAATGACAAGTGGGAGGAGGGCCCCCTGCCTAAAGTGCACCAGGCCCCCCGAAGGTTTAATCTGGCACTGATGCATTATTGGCTGTGACACATCAATTCAATTCGGCTTGCTGTGAATAGCACCAGGAGGTAGCTATTCAAAATCAGCGAGATACTAAGTATGACTACTGTACTATGATAACTAGGTCGGGGATGTAGTTTTCACCCTGGCATGGCGCAAACAGCATGGCGCAAAGGGCACTTATGTCAGAGAATGCTGGTTCTCGCAGCTAAACACCCACGAGTGCCGGCATTCTCTGACCCAACAGAACGCTGATTTTAATAACTCCAGCAGCTCACCCCTGGCCCTATTCACAGTGTGCTGAACTGAATCGACCCTAGTCTCAGAATTATATTCCTCAGCATTGGTTATTCAGATGCACTGCCTTATGGATATGTTAATGAAGAGTAACCGGTGTGCCAGCCCTGAAGCATTTACAAACTCACACACTAATTGCTTACAATGGAGGCCATACTTTGACAGGTATAAAGTTTGAATGGAGTGTGTCATAGTAGCATTTAAAGTACCACCAAGCAGGATTATTGCACCTAAATATGGGTACATCAGTCTGTGCACAGGCACAAGGCGAAGGACATCTACCCAATTATTTGTAGAGGATTTAATACACACCCGTTCATACTGCTATTCTATATACCACGTATATTGCAAGCAAAAGGATAGACATTTTGATGTGATTACAACATGAAACAGGAATCAATATTCTAGAAAGTTATGACAAATACAAAAAAAAACATGTATCCCGTTTTGTAACACGAGTTCCTGTAGTATCCATTTCATTCACTTTTCATAGTTTGTTTTAACCATGTTTTTCCAACATGACCAAAAAGTAAAAAAGGAGACTTTTTTTTTTAAACAACGAGGACAAAGATGGAGATAAAATCCAGCGCACTGAGACAAATGCCCGGCTAGATGTGTGAGCATGTGGCCATCTGCCAAATAGACTATTATTTACAGGAGTCTGAGACGCTAGTGTAAACTATGTACAGATGCATACATTCACAAGGACAGAAAAGACGTTATGCAGGACTTTCCAGAAATAATGAGAACAGAACTCCACAGACCCAAGAGAAGGAAACTGATGTGGTATGGCTTGAATGCTTAAATTCTTAGAGCAAAGGCATTTTAAAAAGTACAGGACTTAAGCACATGTAATTACGATATTAGTGACCTAACTTATGTCTCTACTAATCATGTAGTGTGACATAATGCAGCAATGTCAATGTTACTGGTCAGTTTAATACAGACGATTGTCTCTCTTCTGGTTGAACACACCCATCAGGGAAACATAAAAGCCAAACAACATTTCAGCCATTTTGTTTGAGATCATTTGTCCACTTTGGGAAGTGGTTTGGATTTCATTTGCCCAGAGGCGAGAAGAAATGCATCTTCAATTCATATAAAAAAAAAAAAAAAAGTATACAGATAAAGCTACTATACATAACATATGCCAGTGTAGAACATGTATAAGAACAATAAAACTACAGGTTCCCCTGTAGTTTACTGTAATGATCAATACACCTAACTAATCCACAACCGAGCACGTCTAAGAGGGATTTAGCGATTGTGTGTGTTCTGCATCCGAGCCTGGTGCATTTAGCATGCAACAAACACAATAAATAATGTGCAGCTACCTGCATAACAATTGAATACTGCTTATCAGATATTTTAGCTGTCCTGTGCACATGGGGTGGAGGTCTGACGTGTCTCACATAAGAGGATTGTATGTGCAGCCACCAGAAGCACATTGCGGTTGCTTTTTAGCACCCACAATTGTATTGCATCAGATTTCCCTTGAACTCCATCGGCAGCTCCCCAGGAGTCCTTTTATGGTTTAAAAATAAGATTCAAATGCATGTAAAAAAATTACGCATCAAGTGCCAAGACAGATTTTAGCCCTCCATGGGAGATGCCGGGACAGCTCACGGGAAATCGGGTCCAACTTGCCCTTAAGACAAGTCAGACTAATGTAAGGGGGCTCCTGGGGAGGAGATCATTTCATGTTTCGGTACTTGTGCGATATCGGCCGATATATCGATGCAATTTTTTTACCTGTTCATAACCCCACTATCCACTACGCATGGAGTTGATTTTATATAGTGTGGCCAGCGCAGCAAGCCCGAAGCGTGGCAAGTATAGTGAGCCTCGCGTGGGGACGCGAATTACTGCACTTGCCACACTATATAAAATCAACTCCATGAGTAGTGGCTAGTGGCTTTATGAACAGGTCAAAAATCGCATAGGATCGCATCGATATATCGGGTGCCGTTAAACTACACAAGTACCCATGTTTCTTTGCTGTGTAATAACCGCAGAACTACTAGCCACAGTGCTTCCAACTTGCAAAGAAATATTGCAAACAGACATACTGGACGATTCTGCATATTCCACCAACTGATATTTTCACATCAGTTGTGCAAATATATTGTACAATTATCTGGGTGATCCCTCGACATTTAGTGGATTGCACATAAAACTATATAAGTATGCCCAGGATTAAACATGCCCTAAACAACTGCATTCTCCCCACAGAGACTGATACAATTAGGTGGATGTGTGTGCAGTCTAACATCACAGGAGGTTGAATGAAACATCGACAATATTACATTAGGCTCAAGATTGCTTATTTTTCTGTGAACCTCTATGGGGTGAGTTGAAAAACTAGCAATGTTGCTAGCTGAGACATGCTGTCCAGGAATGGCACCTCATGAACGCACACAAACACACAAAGCATAATTCCAAATCCCTTGGCAGGATTTATGTCAAAGCGGCTTCCATATAACAACAGCCATAGAAACTTACCCCGAAACAAAACCCAAAAAGCAGGACATGGGTTCAGTTATCAAAAGCACTAAACAATCATTAAAAGACCTTGACGATCTCTGCTATAAATCATGAAAAAATGATTTAATTAAATATGGATTAAATAAAGCTTAGGCTTACCAGATATAATAAATAACATCTAGCACGCTGGGTGTTATCGCAACTTATGGTTGGTCCAGTGGCTATCCTCCACCACTCAGTGTAAAAAAAAAAAAGAAGGAGTCAAATAATGGCATGGTAAATCCTTGGTAAATACATTACAGCACACAACATTCAAACAATCAGAACACACAAGCTATTGGCAACTCAAATAATGCTACAGAAAATGTAATACTTGAGGCTCGTCCCTTATACACATTTCACCATTTCTAGGTTACCGATACCCCTTTCACATTGCAACTAATTACCGGGTACAAGCCGGTTTCTTGATGGTTCGACCCGGTAATTAGTGCGATGTGAAAAGGGTTACAGGTTTCCGCAAACGGGTAGCAACACGGCAATAAGAACAGGTAAAAAAAGAAGGGTTCTTACCGGTTTGTTGCCGTGTTGCTGTGCAGTGTTAAATGGGTTGAGCGACCAGTTTCCCGTTCACACTATGGAGAAGGCAGTGCTTGGAACAGAGCCAGCTCTAAGCGCTACCTCCTCCCTTGTCGACTGCCCGCCGCACCCCCGGATGACAGCAGCGAACCGGCAATAATGCCCGTTATTAAACCGTTTAAAAGTCCCAGTGTGACCCTGCATTTTGCGATGTGAAAGCAGTAGGATATGCATTTTCTATTAGCATTACAGAATGACCCATGTCTAATCTGCAGCAATGCTTGTACTAGGGATCCACCACTCATGCATTCATAAATTATTATCTTCACCCTACTGTAAGTAGTATGGAGACAACCTTACTTCAGAACCAGTTACAGTTAACCCCAGTGACTGGTATAGGTTGGATTTCCTATATTTTTAAAGGCCGACAGATAATGACACCTTTGCCTCTAATAGTTTAAGGTAAACTAACTTTCATGCAAAAGAAAATAGCTAAATATTGTATTGCACTACCTTCAAGCGATGTATAGAAGATATAGGAAGCAAAAATGCATTCTGTATTTATACATGGGTTTCATCCTCAACATACTCATTATGGTTGCGACTATCCCAAAATACCTCAAATATTACAAAATATAACAAAAAAGGCTACCTATAATAGGTAGACACATGAAAAGCTTGGCATGTTTTTAATAGTTTGTGTGTGTCCATGTTCTGGGCCTGACACTTCGCTCTGTACACTATCATCCACGTGGCCTACAAACGGGAATGGTAAATTATGAAAAAGTAAAATAAAATATTGAGAAAAACTCATATTGACCCATTTTCAATGTCCAACTACTGCAATGTAGATCTCTCAACATCTTCCCATTCACAGCCCCTGCAGGAATTCCAATTTTTCTGAATGGCAGCAAAATTAATTGACCCCCGGAGCAATTTAATTGTTCCAGACAATCAATAATTCTTGCTTCTGTCGAGTCCAAACAGAAAGGGTTTAGCCAGATATAGCTGCTAAACCAGTTTAAAATAAGGGTCAAGGTGCCCAATCCACAAACTTTTTGCACATTTCTTTTTGCCACTGAATGCTCAAAGGAACTAGAATTCAAATCTTTTCAATTTGAATGAAAAGTTATTGGGAATTAGAATAATAAATACATTTTCCAAATTTACCGCATCCTGTCAATATGACAAGTAATTGTACAAACTTCCTCAAAGAAATGTGCTAAGAGGTTATTTTCACATAAAACTAAAATTTATTTTAGGATTGCATAATAAGTGTCCAGATAATAACTGCTGTTACTTATATTTTACAGACATTTGAAATGGACAGGATGATTTAAAAAAAAAAAAAATGCCCATAACTGTTTATCACGCAGTCACCTGCTACCTAGAAAAAAGGGTTTTAGACTACCTCGAAAATGTAAAAAAAACAAACCTATCACTGGTACATACCATGCTGTTCTTTTGAAGTAGCTACAATCACATGTAGAGTGCTCTTCCAGTAAGACAATGTTCCAGCCTACAAGTCAATGGTGCCCATTACTGGAATTCAAAATTCGGTAGTTGTGTAATATCTGGGCATCCGATTTTTTCATTGCGTCGCATGCAATGCGATTTTTCATTGTAAAGACCCAATTTTTAATTGTATAGTCACCCATGGGTGATTTCATACCCCCACTATCCAACTACGCATGGAGTTGATATTATATAGTGTGGCGAGCGCCGCGAGCCACCGAGCCCTGAGAGGGGACGCAGAATGCATGTAAAGTAATCCGCGTCCGCTCGCCACACTATATAAAATCAACTCCATGCGTAGTTGGATAGTGGGGGTATGAAATCACCCATGGTTGACTATACAATTAAAAATCAGGTCTGTACAATGAAAAATCGCATTGCATTGCATGCTTTACAATGAAAAAAAAAAATCGCATTGCATTGCATGCCTTAAGTAGTGGCATGCAATGAAAAAAATCGGGATCCCAGATAATACACAAGTACCCAAAATTCTGGATACAAACTGCTGTGTCACTAGTCACTATGGGGTTTATTCTAGTTCATTCTTTCTGACAAAATCCTTCTTAGATGGACAAAACCATGTGCACTGCAGGTGGGCAGATGTAACATGTGCAGAGAGAATTAGATTTGGGTGAGTTATTTTGTTTCTGTGCAGGAAAAATACTGACTGCATGATTTTACACTTCAATATAGATCTCACTTTGAAGAAAAACCCCACCCAAATCTAATTCTCTCTGCACAAGTTACATCTGCCCCACCCGCAGTGCACATGGTTTTGTCCATCTAAGAAGGATTTTGTCAGAAAGAATGGACTAGAATAACCCCCTATATTTGGCACCCTTTGAATACTACTTTTTCCCCAAACTAAAGAAACAGCTGAATAGTCACCATTTTGCCACATATAACCTAACTGAAGCAGTTGATTAAGTTTTTGAGGGTACAAGACACTGACTTCTACAAGACAGGGATATGCATGCTCCATGACTGCTAGTCTAAAGTTGCATACACACTGTACAATTTTGATGACCAAATTCCCTTGAACCCAGTGTCCTGGACGACAGACGAACAAACTATAGTCTATAGGCTTTTTTTTTAAGATATCCAAATTGAGCTGCATGCACAATTGATGAACAACTGGCGGGTCGTTGTTCATCGCATAAACACTGAAAGATATTTTGACCAATATCATTCAGAAGGGCCAAAATTAACGAAATTGGTCAAAAAACATTGTACAATGTGTATGCACCTTACGAATGTGCATCTACAGGGATTATGTTGAAAAATATTGCAGTTGATTTGCTTACAAATAAATCAGTGTACCCTAGGCCACAAACTTTTCTAACACTCTTCATATAACATTTATTTGAAGAGATTCAGTTTTCAATTCCTGTAGCACAATATTTGCCGATTCAAGATTCTCAATTCAAAAAAAAAAAGTTCTTAAATTTAAAATAATAATAAAAAAAAAAACACAATTGTTAACCGCTACCAAACTCAACTACTAAATCACAGTTATATGCAGTAACATGATGGTTCGAGTGGGCATCATACAAAGTGAAGCAGTGCAAATTTGGTGGGTTTTGACTTTGAAAATGATTTAGAAACAAAGATTATATTTCTCAGTTATAAATATTGTTATTTGTATTATTCTAATCATTTTTATAGTCAGAACTTGATTACTAGATCAGTTTTATATCACACTATACAAAAAAAATTAAGTTAATACAACTACAAAATCAGAATTTTACATTACGTTATACAAAAAAGGAATACTAACAGACATCAACTGTAATAATATCAGCGCAGTGAGAAGTACTTTAATACAATACACAAAAAAGTGCACAAAATCAGGACAACACTGCTCATTAAAAACTTGTGACTGACCATTGCTAGGATTGTGTCAGGTGGTGCAAGACTTGTGCACCATCTGTACACAACTTGTGCACCTCCGATAAACAACAGTCTTGCGCAGGCCATTGACTCCATTTCAAGTGAATGCGGGCCCTAAACACCTCTCCCCTCACTTCTTCATGAAAATCAGTTCAGTACTTTTTGCACCAACTTGGTACAAACACACAGTCTTATAAATTTGAATAAATGCAGCAAAAGAATAAAAATAAATGCATACCCAACTTTGGTATGAATAGAAACCCTCGCTGTGCAACTCTCCCCCCTCCAATTTTTTTATTTATTTTTAAACAAAAACTACACTGATAGATTATGTAGTCGAAAAATCAACATGGTGTGAAATGTGGAGACATGATGGGGCCTCCTGGGGTGCTGGCTTGGTACAGTTCCTTGGCAGCTAAATGGTTAAGAAAATATGTAACCAAGAATAATAATTGAACATTTTAATAGCAATCCATGCGGTTACACAATTCCACATCTCCTGAACATCTCCCTGCCCTAAAGCATATTTCCTTACCAGAAGGTCCCGCTGCAGATATTATTCTGTTGTACATTTTGAAAGACTAAAATATTTGAAAACAGAAGACAGAGCTCTTCCTGCATCCTCACAATAACTACAGTCCCAAAGCAATCCCACCTGAGTCCTGCCATAACCATGACAAATGCTGTGTCACTAGTAAACAAAATGTTCAAAATCTCCTGAAGGTCGAACAATACATTAAGGCCCTTATTCTGGTTCACTTGCAAAGGGGAATTCTTTCTCAAATGGAAAAAAACATGTGCACTGCAGGTTGGGTAGATGAAACATGTGCAGAGTGACTTAGATTGAGAGATTGCCTTTGCGAGTGAACCAGAATAAGTGCCAGAGGTTCTTCTCTTCAACATATATTGTAATCCAAAACCCATTGGAATGTACAGCACATTACACTGAGGTTTGCTCCCAGCAAAAATAGAGTTTGATTCAATTCACAGCACTGTGAACAGCGCCAGGAAGGAGCTCAGAGCTTGAGTGTTATGTCCCCTCAAGTCCAATGCATCGGACCTGAGTCGGAGGTCAGACCGGCATGCCGGTCTGACCTCAGACTCTTCTTCCAGCAGCAAGGAACAGGGTTTGCATGCAATCCATCACATGTGAAAGTCCCAGATGGCTTGTGGGGCATCGGCTGGCCATACACTGCTGCAAGAGATCACAATAGTGTATGGCCAGATTTACTCCAATGAACTGACTCACAAACTGACATGGATGTCTGACATTAGGGTGTGCCCGGACAAGCCCTCATCACTATCATGCATACGTTTGAGTCATCCAAAAAAATGTGAATCCCCTTTACCATATGTACTTAATTGTTTCATTCATACTTAGAGAACAATTCAGTTAGCAAAGATGGCCACAACAGACCGTTGTTCCAATCCTTGTGCCAACACCCACACTGCAGATTGTTCCTCACACCCCAGAGAGTGGACAGGTAAATCTGCAATGTTATTTTAACACTATTATTTGTGATGTCTAAATATCACCCTAAGTATTGTTAATGCAGTCACCTTTACCTACTGTCTCTTATACAATTCTACATATAGGAAAACTGTCACTAATAGGCGGAGTTAATGTTTTTTTCCTGTGGCTACCACTAGATGATGCATGACAGAGCAATTAAATTGATGCGCCAAGAATAGCCGTGGGGATGTATATTTCAGCTCGCAGCCCCGAGGTGGTGAGCTGGAAGGTGCAAAAATGAATGTCTGTGTGCCCAAATAGCACTTTTTGAGTCACGCCCATTAGTCTAGTTGGGTTCAGCAACTTTACATGACAAACCCCAGACTGTTTAGGCACAAACATTTTTTTGATTAATTGCCCCATGATCTCACATCACTTTAAACAGGAGATTGGGTGTGAAAAACAACTGAATTGCTCCTTAGGTATGATTATAAAAATGAAAAAGTATGAGAAAGTTCTATTTAATAAACAGAAGGCTGCGGACCCCACATCGAGACACTCACACAAACAAGAGAAATGGAGTTATCACTGCATCAAAAATAGAACCCTGTATCTCTCCCATGTAAGGCGGATTATTGTACAGGTTGAGTATCCCGTATCCAAAATGCTCGGGACCAGGAGAATTTTGGATAACGGATTATTCCGTATTTCAGAATATTTTAATATTTCAATGATGTATTTTGAAGTATCTTGCATTTATGCTGTATAAACACATAAAATACACACAAATATATTTTATTACCACATAAAATACACACAAACATATTTTAATTGTTCAAAAAACAAGGTTTCAAAACGTGAAACAAAATGTGTGTACTATCTCAGCACTGAATTTGAATGCCAAGCAATCATTGTCTTGCACATATATAGTGCCAGTTACATGTCATGTCCCCAGTGATGCTGTTACAGATGTCCCCAGTGAGTTTTTAGCAAAAAAAAATTTTTTTTCACTTTCTGGAATGTCCGTATTTCGGAATAATTCGGAAAACGGATATTCGGATACGGGATACTCGACCTGTATTAGGAGAAATGTAACTATCTGCCCTGCCATTACATAAACTGTACTTTAGAATAGCTAAAAGCCCAGTCTTTCACATAGACCTGCTTATGCTTGCCAAGTCTTCTCATGAACAGCTGATGTCAATGAAAGAACAGGTGATTATCCTGCACAAGATTAGCCTTTTCTTTTTTAAACTAAAGCTCTGGAAATAGATCATCACGTTTTAACCAGAGCGCGGCTGCACATTTTATTTTTGTGTTGGGCTGGGTGCGGATTTCAAAATAAAACTTTACTAGAAGAACAAAAAATAACATTTACAGGTCCTCTCACAACCATTCATTTTCACATGAAAACTTACAAAGTCCTTCAGTGGCCGGATGGCGGTCAGGAAGCTTTTACAGAGCAGCAGAAAACTTATGGCACAACATTCTGTCACAAACTCAAATTTAAATGGTGTGTAGTCACTGTGTAGACAATGTCTAGATTGAACACGAATGGTTAACAGTGACTAGGTTGACACCTTGAAATTGGCGACATACCCAAGGTCGACACTGACAAAAGGTCAACAGAAGCTTATGGACGGCAGACCTGGTCGACATGAATAAGGTTGCACCGAGCCAGTCGAGGGGACGCGGTACACTTATACGGTGTCCATGTCGACAGACACCTAAACAAACTTGAAAACTCAAGTCAACCTTATTCATGTTGACCATAAGCTTATGTCTACCTTAGTTAGTGTCGACCTTGGGCATGTCGACCATTTCTAGGTGTCGATCTTGTCGCTGTTGACCATTAATGGTCCACCTTGTGACTGTCAACCTAGACATTATCTACCATTTATGACATTTATGACGTAACCAATTTAACAGCAAAAGGTAATCATAAAGACCATGCCATCCACAATAACAAAAAAGGAGTCTATAAAAAGTATAATTGTTTGGCAATATAAAATATATCATTTCAATTTGTGGTCCATTGTGAAGACCTCTATCTAATCAGGGGTTGTATAGCAAAACTGTGGCAGTGCATGCTGGGATACAAGGTTCTACAGCATCTGGAGGGCCACTTATTGCCCACCCCTTGATATAGATCATATGTTTTCCATGGTAGGCCCCTTTATAGATGTTTTGTTCAAGATTACCTTAAACTTAAAAGTCAACCTGCAGAATGACGAACCACTGAGGAAGGTGATGAGTATCCATTATGGACTACGAGAAAAGGATATACTGGTAGGTATATAAATTCCAATTTTTTCTATTATTCATAAGACATACTGGGGATTCACTTAGTACTAAGGTGATGTCCCCAAGCTTCCAGAATGGGCGGGAACATGGTAAGACGGTTACAGCACCACCTGCCCAAACTGGGTATCCTCTTTGGCCAGGGTATGAAACCTGTAAAACTTAACAAACGTGTTCTTACCAGACCAAGTAGCAGCTCAGCAAAGTTGTATGGCCGAGCCTCCATGTGCAGTCACTCAGGAGAAGCCCACAGATCAAGTAGAGTGGGCCTTAACAGAATTCAGAACAGGCAAAGCCACCGAAGAATAAGCTTGCTGAATAGTCAATTGCATCCAGCGAGCAACTGACTGCTTTGAAGCAGAACCATCCTTTTTGTGAGTGTCATACAAAACAAAAAGGGAGTCAGACTTAATAGTCTCAACCATCCTTTTAAGATAAATCTTTCAGTCTAAATTCTTGATGTCAACACCACAAAGTTTTCGCACACCTGTGCTTACTAATTCAGAACTGATCGCAAAGTACCTTTTGGGTGAGATTTAATAGGATGAGAGATTCAGAAAGTGAGAGATTTGGTGAGAAATATCCAGTTTTTTTAAAGCAGCAATCATTTACACTGCAAAAACAGTTTGATTTTGAAGTGTAAATGATTGCCACATTAAAAAAAACTGGAGATTTCGCACCAAATCTCTCACTTTCTGAAACTCTAATCCTATTAAATCTCACCCAATGGGCATTTCCCGGTGTTCACATACCTGCTCCTGATGAAGCCGGGAAATCCGGGGAAACGCGTTGAGCACAAGTGACTAATGCTGCTGTGAAACCCTTCCATCCCTCATCTGTCAAGCGACGTGTCCACCCTCCCACAGATGATCCTCCAAAATTTCTGGATTCATAAATCGTATGGAATACAGCTTTATTCCTAATCATCCAGCCTATTCAAGAGGACATACTCATTGGGACATCCTGAGTCCTTGAAATCATAGGACAAACCTAAGGACATTCCGTCACAGATCCTGGCTTCCAAAACCGACCAGGCACAAATGGGATGGTAATATACAGCCTTTTTCATTTTATCATTTCCCAAACAGCTCAAAAAACCAAGATCATATTATCCCCTGAGATAGTCTTTCATGATTGTGTGCTATGGACTGTTTGTTTTTAGAGTGATTCATCATTTTAAACATTGCTCTTATTTTTATTATTATTGTCATTTAATAAATTGTTTATATACTTTTGAGAACCGTGTACTATAGATTTATTACAGCCAGCGCTGGCACACACCCTCTTTCTTTTTCCTAAAAATATATTGGGCCTGACAAACCCTGTGCCAGCTGCTGTTTGATAGCGCACCACACAACAATTTGTTTGTCTATTCAATGTAAAGTTGTAGAATTGATTTTGCCAGTATTTAGTCATGATTACGACAATTTGAACAAGACAGTTTTTTTCTATCGGGAGCAGTCGGGCTAGATGTATCAAGCTTCTAAAGTGGTAAAATGGAGAGTGATAAACAACCAGCCAATCAGCTCATAACTGCCATGCAACAGGCTGGTTTTGAAAAATGTCAGGTAAGAGCTGATTGGCTGGCTGTTTATCACTCTCCACTTTATCACTTTTTGAAGCTTGATACATCTGGTCCAAATTACGTCAAAATTTTGATTGATTTGTATTCTCCAACCACTCACAGTCCTGCCCCAGATCCTGAATCTGGTTCTGGTCCCCTCACAGCTCTGCAGTTAGACAAAATGGCAACAAACCATACAGAGCAGAGATTTATATAGAAACTGTTGAGGAAGGAAGCGAGTTAGGGACTCCTATTTTTCACCACATTGGTCCAAACTCGAAAGGGAGGCATTAAGGCAGTTTCAAACTGAATAGGCGGAAGACTTGACTGTCGAGCAAAATTAAACATCGACCTGACATTTTGGCAGCTTACCACCAGGACTGAATACCCCCCTAAAGCCGTGTACACGATAGGGGCTGATATCGCTGGGAATATGGTCGCTGGTGACCATATTGCCAGTGATGGGAGTGTGCCCTGGCGATAAATTGCCGGGTACGTGCTCACTTTTTCAGCCCCGTTCTGGTTGCTCCTGCAACCAGCTGATTACCTCTGCGGCACCGCTGGCAGAGGTTTCTTTTCATCAGCAGCCATCTCTGGTCGCTGATGAAAAGGGGGCATTGAGCGAAAATATCGCTCGGTGATATATCGCCCCGGCAATATGTGTGTACGCACGCATGTGTAACGTATGTAGGCACCTTAACGTGTGTACGCACCTTAAGCTGGAAGACAGCTAAAACTGCTATATAATAAATGGCTGTATACAAGATGACAAGTGTATCATTGATGGACTCACAAACTAATTACCAAAGTATTTTGTGTGTTAACGAACAGCAACACCTGGAAAGATACCTGCTGTCTTATCCTACACTACACACTGTACTACAGTGCTGCAGAAATGCAATGTAGTGTACACATACACTTAACCACATGGGCTTTCAGTATATTGGTCTCGCTTCCTCTTGTACCGTACATGTGCACATGCTCATTGCTCAGCTAGAACAGCAGCAGAACAATGAACATATATAAAGGATGTGACTGTGCTCATCATCCATGTAATTTCTCACTAGCAGCACAAACTGGCCATCCTGATGCTGCTATTTGTAAACTTTAATCCAATGTAAAGTATCATACTATAGAATTTAAATTACAAGTTTAATTATTGCTGTAAAACGGGGTGTTACACAATCAACTTTTAAAAGGTTTAACTCATCAATAACCAGTTAAAATAATCATAATAAAAAATAAATGGAGGACAAGCCATGGGCGAGAAAGGGTTGATAAAGAACCAGAAGTCATCAAGTCTGATCCATAACAATGCAGCTCTATTTCAGAGATCCTGAGAACACATAACCACACAGGGTAGATTAATTATTCTCTACGGTTTAAAAGGTCAGTGGTTTCATGACCATTGCTAAGGGCATTCTGCCCACAAGATCTAACAACACGTTACTGAACATTCAACAGCAACTGAACATCAAACTGCATTGTATTATCTTAAAAGAACACAAACCTATAAATGCTGAACACTACAATAACAAAATCCTAATATAATACAGACAAAGTTTGCCATCCTTTCACCCCATCAAAACCCCCCAGTTTAGGTAAAACCCTTTCAACGCCACACATTTATGTTGAGTGGCCTACTGGAAACTTGCATATAATACAGGAAGCTCATTTTAAGTGGAACAGAGTGCATAATACGGGGTCATGAGCATTTAATTAAGAGTGGGGAAAACATAAGAACCAAAATAGCTTTAAAGCGAATAAATATGAGAACTGAAAATCAACACTTCAAATCGTGTTCCCAAAGCTTCCCTGCAGCATAGTGTATTGTGTGTTTAAAAGAGTTCCGCATAGAACTCCATATTTTACCAATCATTAACCTTTGATAATGCTGCGGGCAACATCAAAACTGATGTGAAATCAATGCTTGGCAGAAAACGTGTGTGCATGGCTCCTTTAGCTTGCATTCATGTAGGCGCCTTTGTTTCTGATAGTAGTACCATAGCTAATGTTTCGTAAAGCACATTAAATGCACTTTAGGCATTTTAACCCCATATCTTCTGGGCCTTTTACCAGGGTGCCGGATGACACTCCGACAGTGGGGATCCGGACTGCCTGTGCTCTGACAGGGAGGATCCAGACTCACAGGGGCTATTCTCCTCGTGGGGGTCAATGACCCTCATAGGAGAGAGAATAGAACCTGTGGAGAGTGCAGCGAGCCACCGGGCCCGCAGCGTGGCGAGCCCACAAGGGGCTTTTTTGCGATCACCCCCCTGTCTGCGAACCGGCAGTTGGGATCCCAACATTGTGATCCCCACTGTCGGAGACCCATACCAAACACCTTTTACCGCTATTGCAGGCATTAACCACCCTGCAAAATCGGTGATTTATTACAGTAAATTTAGAATGGAACCACACAGAAAAATAAAGTGTTCAATCCTGCGTGGTGACATTCTATTCCTTAAACATATATAAACAAGCGTAAACCTTATATTGATAGCTTTGGGCCAAGTCTCCTAGTGTTGTCAGGTTTTAACAGTTTGGATAGTGCATACACACAGACTTTATATTGTTTTAAAGTTGTTTGTAGAAAGAAGAGAAATTCAGTTAATGGGGGGAGATATGAATAGGCGAATTTGACGCATGGAATTGCTATGGGGAAAACACTCACGGAGCGATCCTTTTGTAATTTCTAAGCGATCTAGACAGATTGCTTAGATAAGAGGCTAAAATCGGCCCTTGTGTATGCCCTCTTTGTTCAACTGCCACTTAAGTCACATCTCACACCAAATGTCAGGTGCAATTGAAGTTTTACTTGACACACTGCTGGAAAAACAAAATACTACTTGACACAAGTTATATGACAGCTAAAAAAGTTAAATGTATCAATAAGACAGGAACTTGATGTAGGGTGCCTATTTTGCTATTCAGAGTTTAAAGTTTAACATAGTCAAAGTCAGATGTGATAGGAAAGTATGAACAGAGAACAGTAGTGCATCGTTAACAGCAAAAGTGATGTCATTAAGTCATGCCAACTTTATTATGCACTGACTTTATGCAAATAATCCAGTAGCACAAGACTTGCAGTTATACAACAGTTTTAGCTGCATGTTTATAGTATTTCAGTAGCTACTGTTCTGAGCATGCTGCAAGCAGTAGAACACTGCAGAATCTGATCTTATGATAATGAACGGAAAGTGGCACACATAACTTCAGGCGCCCAGCACCCCACCCCTCACTTGCAGGAACTTTATCACTCAATCCATTGTACAGTATAAAATCACAAACCGCTCCATGTCACCCTCATTAACAAGAATATTAATAGCAGTCGGAATTATCACACTGACAGCTGTGATTGCAAAATCCATGGCTACATACAAAGGACTGAATGCTATTTCCTTCCATTTTACACTCATTCCCTCAGCCTAGACCTGGCATATGACCAGTGGGAGCTTAGTGGTTTGGGGACTGGGTAGGTGCATTGCCAAGCATCCTGACTGTACAGAATTCCTACAGTCATACTCACACTTCCAATAGGACTAGATCATGGACTGTAGAAAGAAAAAGAAATTGAACTAGTGACACTGGCTACGGTACAGATGTAGCCATGCTCATCGTTGCTGCAATTCAGTTGCTTGTGCTTGCTTGGTGTGCCAAAACCGCACCAGCAGTGCGGAATTGCCACACTGAGACATTGCCATTCAATTAGATGCACACGAACGACAATAGAATTGCACTGGTTACCACAGAAATCACAATTGCCACAGCAACAACAAGTGCAGCTACATCTGTATAGCACATCTGTGACAATTGCATTCAACTAACAGAGAAAATAAAACTTTTGTAAAAGTTTTTGCCCCTTTGCCATGCGCCAGCTGTAAGAACAGGGCACACCAATAGTTGGGTGGCCTGTGCAGACTGGGTGCTATCCTCATTGTCAGGCAATAGGAAGGTAGAAGGAGCTGGCAGCTGCAGAGTATAAGGGACCTGTAAGAGCAGCACAAAGTTACCAGTACCCTGCCCGGGTCACACATAACCATGTCCCCCTTTCCTATGCCTAACCCCCTCCTCAGCAGCATGTCCTCCCTGCACACACAGCACAGACCACCCTCCCCCACAGCCCTGGGGCCGCTCACCTCCTGCAGCTTATCCAGCAACAAGTGTGTGCAAGGACCGGATCATTCCCCAGCAGCGCAGTCCCGTCTCCTCCTCACAGCACACGGCGACACATGCTAGCTCCAGGCCTCAGGCTCCAGCATCCGCTGGCTCGGGGGAGCGTACAAAAGTCAGCGCTACCGCACTTGTTGCTGCTACACTGTATCTAAGTGCAGCACTTACCCACTGCCGTAGCCCGGACACTACAGCGGCGCTTCCTCCAGCCGCGCCTGCGCACTAGCTTCCTCACAGCCTCCCTCCTCCCGCAGCAGCGGCCGGGACGGCGCTCTCTGACTGGCTGAGCGTCCTGTCAGTCTTCTTCCGCTGTGTTACTTGCTGGGTCAGCCTGCGGCGGTCTAGAAAAGTTTGTAATACTCCTAGACAGAAAACAAGACCGGGAATTGCTCTTGTCCAGGAGGGTCAACCCGGGTCTAAAATGCCAGGGCTTCGACCCTGGCATTTACCAGGGTTTTTCTAGAATCTTTTACCCCTTTCACACCAGATAATGCAGGGTCCCACCAAGGAATACGGCCCAGGAATCATGCCGGGGCATTCTCGGGTTGGCCCCTGGCCCTTTCACACCATTTTCTGGTGTGGGGAGTAGGTGGAATGGCGATGGAGGCAAGCAAGAGGTGGGTTGGTGGTGGAGAGTACTCACACAGGCGGCGGGCGCAGATGACAGGTCAGATGGCGGGCGCAGATGACGCAGCTTTCCAGCTGCAGTGAGGGTGCCGGAGAGCTGCATTATCTTCATACGCCGCCTGTCCTGTCATCTGGGACTGCCGTCTGTGGGGATCCCCGGCCTGACCGCAACCCGGGTGAGTACCCCTACCCTTTCACACCGGCTAGGACCCCAGGTTGAGCCCGGGAACAACCCTGCTCGGTACTTGTGTAGTTTCACGGCGCCGCCGCACGCACACTCTGTTTGAAACTTGGCAGCCTGCCAGACTCTGGGCGCGTGCCGCTCAAGCTGTTCTCAGAGCTACGTTACCAGCGCATCGTGTGCGCGTGCCGCTCTAGCTGTTCTCAGCGCATCGCTACGTTATCAGCGTAGCGTCTAATTCCGTCTAAACTCAGCACACAGCTATCAAAGGGGGTGTCCGAAATGCAGACACTACAATTTAGACGCTTTAGCATCTGAATCCATATGCACTGTGCAAAACACTCTTAAACCTGTCCACAGTGGCACTAGTCGACACAACAGCTGTCGACCTTGTAAATCCCACTATCCACGCCAACCCGAAGCGTGGCGAGCGCAGCGGTACGCGTCCTACGACCTTTTCATACCCCCACTATCCACGTCGGCGTGGAGTTGAGAATAGAAAGTGTGGCGAGCGCAGAGAGCCACCGAGCCCGAAGCGTGGCGAGCCCACGCGGATACCTTCACAGGTATACGCGTCCCCTCGCGGGCTTCACAGGTGTCCGCGTCCCCTCGCGGGGCTCGCCACGCTTCGGGCTCGGTGGCTCGCTGCGCTCGCCACACTTTCTATTCTCCACGCCGACGTGGATAGTGGGGGTATGAAAAGGTCGTAGGACGCGTACCGCCACGCTTCGGATTGGCGTGGATAGTGGGATATACAAGGTCGACAGCTGTTGCGTCGACTAGTGCCACTATCCCCCTTTGATATCGGTGTGCCGGGGTGTGTAGTTTAGAAGCCCCGGCATGTCAGCGGTGTGCCCGGGGTGTCCACTTTTACATGCCCCCGTGGTCAGCGGTGCGCAGGGCTGCCTATTTCACTGTGGAACTACAAGTACCACAGTGACCTGTCAGCGCCTGGGCAGCACGCTGCTGCTGCTGCCCGGCGCTATGCTGATAACGTAGCTTACAATATGTAGCTTACAGCTAGAGCAGCAAGAGCACAGTTAAACAAAGCTTCTGGCAGGCTGCCAAGTTTCAGAGACAGAGTGTGCGCGCGGCGGCGCCATGAAACTACACAAGTACCCCCTGCTCCATAGCAGGGTTGAAATCCCGGCATATCCCAGGGTCGCCGGCTGTCTGATAACACTATTACACCAGAAACCAGAACTGCTGGGTCGCACCTGGGTTTTTGGACTCAGCTGTGACCCGGCAGTTGTTCCCGAGCCGGCGCTTGGAGCTGACATCATCTCAGTTGCCGGGAAACCTGCCAGGCACGGCCGACAGACACGCAAGCCCAGCACCCGGAAAAGCTGCTGGGCTGCCCCCAGCCTCCGTGCACCCTCAACTTCATTCTGTGAGGTGAATGGATGCCACACACAGGCATCCATTCACCTCCACCCAGCCTGCGCTGATGTCTGCACAGTACCGCAGACAGCAGCAGAGGCTGTACGTGGCCCCTGCCCAACCTCGGGACTGACTGCAGTCTGGAGGTATAGGCTCCCCTATTGGTGGAAACGGGTCCCTGGGTCAGATGACTCTGGGGATGCCCCGTGTCCAACCTTGAGCGTTTGCTGGGTCAGACACCCGGGGACCAGGACACAGGTTTTCTTTTTTTTACCCTATTCACACCAAGCCCCGGCCCGGATTGCAGTGGCAATGACCCAGGTCTAGGCACTGGTGCAAAAGGGGTATAACATTATGTGCATCATTTGGCTTCTGTCACAGTATAGGAGCTGGCAGTGCAGCCATACAATCTCCAGGAGCAGCCCAGCATCTGCAGGACCTCTGGAGGGATAAAACATGGGTTCAGGGTGTGAAGCTATGCCCCTTCCTGATTTTTTGGGGGGCATATATGGTGGTATTTACAGGTATTTGTTACAGGGCATAGCGATGCCTCTGGTGTTAGTCACTGTTTTACATACCCTGAAAGGAGCTGTTAAAACCAAAAAATGGGCACGGTTACGTGCCATTAGGGGGCATGGTTACATGACATTAGCCATAAGAGAGAAATTATTGCTCACACTGAATTACACAGCTCACGGTTAATCTATACTTATATTAAGTTAAGTTTACAACCTGTTCCCCGGGTATCTGTCTCTGTTTTTTCCAGCACGAGTCAAGAAGATGCTGGAGGCAGAGCCATAAAGGCCCATGGAAGGAGCTTCTGTGGCTGGACATGCACAGTAGCCCTCCTGCGGCCATTTTGACTGCTGAAAACTATACCCATCTGCGAATTCACCACTGCCCACTGTGATCGCGTTAACCACGGCCTAGCCAGCAGAGATAGGCAGCCAGCAAGTAGGATAGGCAGCCAGCAAGGCCCGGACAGCAGAGTGATGCCCATTGGTATGGGGTACGAGCAACATCTTCCTTAAAGGTACACCATGTATAACTACACTTGCAGCACAGGCACTTACTCTCTCTCTCCCTTGTACCAGCCTAACCCTCCTACAGCCTGACCCTCTACACTAGTGCCTAATCCTAACCCTCACCACATAGCCCAACCCTAACCTTCCCCCCCAATTCACCGACCACAAGCTAGCCTGCCACTCATACTCTCTGACAGGGATGCCCCAGCCCCGTGGTGGTTGGCACTGCAAAGCAGAGCCTATCTGGCAGGGAGCAATTTTTAGCAAATTTGGGCAGAAATCAAGCCACAAGCAAGTTCGGATACCGTTACCGGCATTGAAACACCATGACAACGACAACTCGCACCTTCACAAATAATAAGATTGATCCCCTAATATATGTGAGTATATTCCAGATTGATATTTGTTTAGTTTCACGGCGGCAGCTCTACGCTTAGGCTACGTTGTCAGCGTAGCAGGCACCGCAGTGAAACTACACTGGGACCAGGGTAGTGGGTTGCAGAGGGAGCAGGGTGGGTTTTATACATACCGATCCCCGCGGGCAACGGTCACGGGTGACGGGCAGCAGCTTTCAGTCCACCTCCTCCGACAGTCACTCCCCGGTGCCAGCAATTTACGTAATTTAGCGCATTGCCGCTGGGGGAGTATCACATGGTTTCACTGCTCCCCCAGCGGCACTACGCTAATTGCGTACATTGGCCCTTATTCAGATCTGATCACAGTACAAATTTGTTCTCAAAATGGCAATACCATGTGCACTGCAGGTGGGGCAAATGTAACATGTGCAGAGAGAGTTACATTTGGCTGGGGTGTGTTGAAACTGAAATCTAAATTGCAGTGTAAAAATAATGCAGTCAGTATTTACCCTGCACAAAAAACAAAATAACTCACACAAATTTAACTCTCTCTATACATGTTACATCTGCCCCACCTGCAGTACACATGGTTTTGCCCATTTTGAGAACAAATATGTACTGCGATCAGATCTAAATAAGGGCCATTGTACGCTGGCAGTGTCGGAGGAGGGGGACTGAACGATGGCGCCGGGGAGTGACTGCCTCGCGGGGCTCGCTGCGCTCGCCACACTTTATAAAATCAACTCCACGCTGACGTGGATACTGGGGGTATGACGGTGATAGTGGTACATTGTTTAGTTTCAGGGCTACAGAAGCAATTACGTAGTTTACGTAGGCAGCATAGTGCTGTATTGGTATTCTCAATACAGCACTACGTAAACTACGTAACTGCCGCCGTGAAACTAAACTAAAGTACTTCCAGATTGATATAATTTTTTTTAAGTTGAGTGACCCACATACATAAATTATATTATTTATACTTCAGACCAATTTAGTTTTAATCCTTGTTCATCATGTAGTGTCATTGTATTCTTCACTTTAAATTATGAGCTAATTACCGCTGATACTAAGAATGTAGTTTCAGCAAATTCTCAGAATCTTTCCAATTCTGTAAGTAAAGAATCTACTTTCTAAATATGTCACACCATTATAACTACTGTAAACAAAAAGCATTTAAGTCCTGCAATATAAAAAAAAATCTGAAAAGAATATAGGGAAACAGTAATGCTGTGTACACATGGGCCCTTATTCTGGTTCACTTGCACAGGCAAATTCCTTCTCAAATGGATGTAACTTGTGCAGAGAGAATTAGATTTGGGTGGAGTTTTACTTCAAAGTGAGATCTACAGATGGTGCAGTCCACATTGGAGCTGCTCCTAACGATTCTATCGCCATTCGCCAGCTGCCGTTACCCTCCAACAGAAGGGGGCTTGCGCATATGAGACGCACGCACGCCCTATTCTGTCGGAGCCCCCCTCTGACGGTCTCAGCAGCTGTACATGTACATGTTTCTTGTACATATATAGTGCCAGTTACATCAGCAGGAGGATAGGTCTCCAGCGGGGCATATACTTTACAACATCTATCAGATCTGGCCTGTTGGAATGTACATAGGGTAATGGAGCAATGGACAATCGACCATTTACTCAGACACTGGAAAATGGATAAATTGGTTAAATTACTGTATCTGGTGGACAAGGTGACACTGTTTCTCTTGCCTAGCAGGCCTTAAAGTCTCCTACTAACTAATGCTTATATATAGGCTATAGCAGCCGCTTGTCGCGGGTGAATTAGGTCCACATGGTACTCAGATGCCCCAAGGTCTTCTGTTGGACAAGGCTGCTACAGGAAGCTGAGCAAGGCAAGTACAGACCTGGAGACTGACTGGGACACAAAAGGAAGGCATAGACACACAGGACAAACAAGATGCATAAGCACACTACAATGTGTGACTGGCTCAGGACCACTGTGGCAGATGGTACACACTAGCTATACAGTACTGCAAATGGAATAGCAAGCACTGTGTAGTGAACCGCAATGGCCAGGGGGTTAGCGTAGCAGTCGCTGGTAGCGTATATGTGCAGTACAAATAAACAACAGATAGGGCTGGATAGAGAAGCTACACCAGTTGCTGGCAAATGGACTAACTGGACCAGACTGCAGAGAAGCACCAGTTTAGGCAGGTGGAAGGATAAGAGATACTGGCAAGCAGGGATGGAATGCAGGGATATCCGCAAATAGTGACTCAATTCCGATAACACTTTGGCAGACAGAATAAAAACAGACCACTGGATCCGCTTAGAAGAATAGATGCTAAATGCAACACTGAGGAACAGACAGCGGGACTGGACTGTGGAACAGTTCCAGTAACAGACAGGCAGACAGTCAGGCTCTGGTAGCGGAGTAGCGCTAGTAGCGACACAGATGAACATATAATGGGACCAGACTATGGAGCAGTACCGGTTACAGACTGGACACGGGTATATCCCAGGTCCCAACCAAAAGCTGCAATTAAGCAAATATAGGCTGGAGCACACAGGACAAGGCACATATCAGGTTACAGCAAAATCTAGGTATCAGGATCAAACAAGGTAACAGCAATCTAGAGGTTTTAGGATTCCATGATAATAGCAAGCTCAGAGAATTAGCTAGCTCAGAGTATACAGGGCTTGACAGGATATAACCAGCAATGGGTTATGTGCAGGCTGGGTATTATAGGGAGCGATTCCCAATCAGGTTGGCCAGGAAAGGACAAGCCTCCTGATGTGCAGATGCACAGCAGCTGGGCAGCCAGACATAAGGTCAGCTAATTATGTTGCAGCTGAGACTGCACACACAAATCATACAGGAGTCAGTCTGCTAGAGTGCAGTTACATGGCTGGAAAAAATGTACAGATGCGCATTTCAGATGTGTTCCAAGTCATTCAGCTTCCAGTTCATCTGATTGGTCCTAATCCTAAAACCTACCACTACTATTTGTGATAGGTCTTGTGATGTCATATTCAGTTGGTCAACCTTTCCCTCTTATCCATAGGGACATCTTTTAGAAACCACAGGCTCTGCTTATAACAAAACACAGCTATTACATTTACCCCCAAATTTTTTTTTACTTTAGAAACAACAGGCTCTGCTTATTACAAATTCACACAGTCATGCCACATGTCATACTCAGCTAGAATTAGCAGAGTAACATTGCGCAAAACTGAGATGGATATTTGGTAAGGACTCACTGGCAGCTCTCATGTGGATCTTCAGAGTGTAGGGTGCAAGCAGTGGCGTAACTAATATAAGGCAGCCCCCGCTGCCGCTTGGGGGAGCAAGCGGCAGCGGGGTCTGTGTGGGCGCCGACAGTGCTGTCTTTTTGTATGGGCTTAGTGGTCCAAGGGCCAGTCCTAGGAGCCCAGGCCAGTCAGATCCACCCACGCCTCTGCCCCTCACCAGTCTCGCACTGTTGCACACCGTAACAGGGGGAGATCTTGGCTCCCGTACACTCAGTCCTGTAAGTGGGTGGTCCTGTCCCCATTATCCACTCTGGGCTGTCACTGTGCAAAGGACAGGCCGCTATGCCTAGTGCTGCCATTATCCAGAGCCGTCTCCAGTCCCCCTCCCCACGTGTCCTGTGCGGGGCCGCTCGCATATCATCCCCCCTAACCGCCCGCGAATGACCTGCAGGAGCGCAAATCGTATGGGGAGCAGGAGAATGGCCGGAGACAGGCACTCTGATGGGGAGCAGGAGACAGGAGCGCAGATGGGGAGCAATGCAGGAGACAGCCCACCCGCAGCGCAGGTAAGGCCCACAAATAGGAGATTGATACAAAGCAGCAACAAACTCTAGTTTAGACAATGTATGAGGGCTATGGGATGGGAGTGTCAAGGGCTTTACCGAGTGTAGTGGGGTGTATGGAGGGGCACAGGCTGAAGGCAACACAGCGGAAGGGGGGCTGAGGGCGACAGTTTAGTGTTAATAGTGGCCACACAGAATGTGGGGGGGGGGTTGGCCCATGCTGGTGTTGATGGGGGTGTGTGAGAAAGCCACACTGAGTGATGGGGGTATGGGAGAGCCATACTGGGTATGGGGGTGTGGGAGAACCACACTGGATGAAGGGGGTGTGGGAGAGCCATACTGGGTGAAGGGGGTGTGGGAGAGCCACACTGGGTGAAGGGTGGCCTGTTTTCATGGGGAATCTCACAGCCAGAGCCACCACCACTGAAAGGAGCCTCTGCCAGACCACACACGCACACACACATACATATATATGTGTGTGTATATATATATATACATGCATATATATATATATATATATATATGTACGTACATACATACTGTATATGTGTAGGTAGGGCCCCACTACACTGCTTTGCCCAGGGGCCCACAGTACCATTAATATGACCCTGGACACCAACCCCTGGCACCCGCCCGGCGCACAGACACTGGGAGTGAGTGACATGATGAATGCGGGGGCTGCAGCTACTCCCCGGCCGCTTTGTTTTTAAAGGGGAGCCGTATGGAAGCAGGGTACTTGTTTCCTAACACGGCGCCCATCGCATCGCATACCATAAGGCATACAATGGTATGCGATGCAATGTTACGCGATGGCAGCCGATATTATACAATTTTAAATTGTATACCATCGCATTGTATGCCATACACAATGGTATACGATTTAAAATTGTATAAGCACCGTAATGGGTGTTTTCAATGTTAAATGTGCCCCCTATAAGATAAATAATTGTATAAGCACCGTAATGTGTGCTTAAATGTAAAAAGCACCCCCACGCCACCCGTACTATCAACGCCAACCCGAAGCGTGGCGAGCACAGCGAGCCAGGGAGGGGCGGCGGTACGTGTCCTACGACCTTTTCATACCCCCACTATACACGTCGGCGTGGAGTTGATATTATATAGTGTGGCGAGCCACCGAGCTCCGCGAAGGGACGTGGAATACATGTAAAGTAATATGCGTCCCCTCGCGGGGCTCGCTGTGCTCGCCACACTATATAAAATCAACTCCACCCTGACGTGGAGAGTGGGGGTATGAAAAGGTGGCTCCGCTCGCCACGCTTCGGGTTGGCGTTGATAGTGGGGGTGCATTTAACATTGTAAGCACTCATTAGGGTGCTTATACAATTTAAAATCGCATGCCGGCATATGGCATGCGATGCCATGAATATCGTGGGCACCGTGCTAGGAAACAAGTACCGGAAGCAGAACCCCGCAGCCAAGCCTGCAGCGGGAGGTGGAACAGATGTCTGGCTGCTCCAGAAGCCAGAGATGTAAGTGGTGTGCTGCTTCCACTAGCCAGCGGGCAGCAGCACATCAGTGCTATCAGCACTTTTTCCTCTCTTCATGTGCTGCAGCCAGGGTCTCCATGCTCCCCTCGGAAGGAGGTAAGCAGGGAGATGTGGGTCTCACTTTCAGCATTTAATATATATATTTGGTACTCTTTACCTAGAACGGCGCCCGCGATTGGCATCACGGGCGTCGGGGGTAAAAAATCGCGGCCATCGCATGCACATAAAAAACGGGTGCGACGCGATGCCCGCGATGCCCGCGATTTTCCCATAGGGTTCAATGTTAAAAGTCAGATTGGACGCGATTTTAGTGTTAAATGGCTCAATGCCCGCGATTTTTACATAGGAAACAATGTTAAATGGGCCACAGAGCCCTAATAGTCCCCCTGAAGTCTTAAATGGCCCCCACAATTTTTAACGGCACCCCACGATCAACGTGAACCCGAAGCGTGGCGAGCGGCGGCGGTACGCGTCCTCTGACCTTTTTATACCCCCACTATCCACGTCGGCGTGGAGTTGAGAACAGAATAGTGTGGCGAGCGCAGCGAGCCACCGAGCCCGAAGCGTGGCGAGCGCAAAGAGCCCCGCGAGGGGACGCGGATACCTGTGAAGCCCGCGAAGGGACGCGTTTAACTGTGAAGGTATCCGCGTCCCCTCATGGGGCTCGCTGCGCTCGCCACGCATCGGGCTCGGTGGCTCGCTGCGCTCGCCACACTATTCTATTCTCAACTCCACGCCGACGTGGATAGTGGGGGTATGAAAAGGTCGGAGGACGCTCGCCACGCTTCGGGTTGACGTTGATCGTGGGGTGGCGTTAACAATTGTGGGGGCCATTTCAGACTTTAGGGTGACTATTTGGGCTCTGTGGCCCATTTAACATTGTTTCCTTTTTTAAAAATCGCGGGCATTGAGCCATTTAACACTAAAATCCCGTCCAATCTGACTTTTAACATTGATCCCTATGGGAAATCGCGGGCATCGCATCGCACCCGTTTTTTAGTGCATACGATGGTCGCGATGGTCGCGATGGGCGCCGTTCTAGGTAAAGAGTACCATATATTTATATATATATATAATAAGGGGGGATGCCAGAAACGTTTTTTCGCAGGGGGGAGCAACATTTCAAGTCATGCCACTGGGTGCAAGGCAAACACCAGTCAAAACTGGGCATCCACTCAGCCTTGCATTGCACCCCACTGCACACCTCTAGTTACTTGCAAGAACTATGACATCTGAAGTCTGCATTGTAGTGTGTCAGAATGTTAACTTGTATCCAAGGCATCCTGTATATATGTGAACTATATTGTTTAGATGTGGTATTTTACTGCAAGAAAAATATGGTTTGTTTGCATGGTTTCAGAAAAGACCACGCTAGCGGTATCTTACAGAAACATTTTTTTATTCATTCTGTTCACATGTTTTAGTGGTTGATGCTGAGCAACAAAAGCAACACAAAACATATTCTTTATTTTAATATATTCAACTTCCTTAGACTGAGTCGGAGTTGCTGCTAAGTGCAGACTTGGGATCCAGAGGAAGTCGGGTATTTGCATTAACTTTGTGAAAAGACGCACCACATCCGGCTGAATTCTACACAAAGAGTCTATCAGATCTGTTTCCTGATCATTTTGGCTTCCAGAATTAACCCATTCATCATTTTTAATATTTTTTTTATTGTGATTCAATGTTGATTGCATTTTACCATTACTGGCAAATACAGTAGGTGAAAAATACAAAACGGTAATCAATACTAAGATAACATGATAAAGTTCTAGAGTATATGAAGATGAAAGAATAAAGAAAAAAACAGTAAAAAAGTACAGTAAGTCTTATAAATTAGGAAAATGAAGACCAAAAGTTAGTGTAGTAATTACAATTAAAATGTTAAATAAATCACAATGTTATAACCAGCGCCGTAACAGGACGGTAGTACACCCTGTGCCGGCCAAGCCCCTTCACCCATGACATTGTGATGTCACACCTAGGAGTGGGCCTCCACCTCTGTAGGGCACTGCCCATAGCCCATAGCACACCCCCTAGTTATGCATTATTATTGTGTACAGTATTAGAGCTGAATTAACTAAATGTTTAAAAGTAAAATTCCTATATGTCAAAATAGATATTCTTTCCAATGAAATACATGCATCAAAGACCTTACGTAGTGGTCCAGTTGTCATCTCCAAAGCCAAATAATGAATCTGTTATCAAGCCAAGGCAAAAATACAGATCTTGTGATCTATTCATTCTTACATAATTTCAAATTAGAAAGCTCTATTGTAAGGGGTGAAGGCAAATACAAATACACATACTTGCCTACTTGGTTTATCTCTTCTCTGGGAAAAGCCCAGAGAGGAGACACAGCAGGCTACTACAGGGGGCGGAGATATGTGGGTAGAAGGCAGGGCTAAATGACACTATAGCATCTTTTACCTCGCCTCCTTCATGCAGCCGCTGAGTCTTCACTGATTTCATCATCACTAGGAAGCAGGCATGATGCAAGAACGTCACCTACACTTTCAGGGCTGTAGGGGAGTTCCCAAAAAACGAGTAGCCTCCAACAGCTTCCGAGAGGGTAGTCATGTATACATATACATAGCCTTGGGTTTGGTTATACTTACCTTAAAGTGTGACAAAGAATAAAGTATTTTAATAAGCTAGATACAAAAGTATATTACCTAGTCAGAAACAAATTTGATTTAAATCCATATTTCTTACTCAGGTAAAATTGGACGTAAACACAACTTGTACATGTCCCCATAATTTGCCTTTTTTTTTCCACTTGTGCATGCTCACCAATATGTTATCCTTCCAAAGGGTCACTGGGGTGTATTTTACGCTTACGACTATGGGACTAATTCAAAGCTGTACACTATGCTGATGTTTTCCCAACTTGACTAATTATTGGCAGACTGCACACGCAATTGCACTGCGAATGTGTTAAGGGAGTAGATGTTTTCATACATCGGGTAGAAGCAGTATCAGAGCACAACATAACATGAACTGATTCTGCTTCTCCCCCAAAATGATTCCTCTTAGATTTACCCCAAGGTACCTTTGTGATTGTGCTGACACAGCTTTTTTGAGACAGGAAGTGGGAAGTAACAGGAAACGCTGGCGTATCATGAGGGTTGTATCTGACGTCAGCTGAGATCATGTATGCAGAGAAACATGGTGTCTGTGTCTATACTGCCGCAGCCAGCCTGCATAGCCATAGCCCTACTTAAGCAGCCAATGTTCCTTTCTATTGCGTAAAGAGTGCATAAATGTACATTGCGAATGAGTTTGTGATCGCTCCTATGAGCGCCTCTTTTTATTTCTGGGTGGCCGCTTCACTTGCTAACAGGCGTTCCTTAGCCTAAAATGTTGCAATTGCATTAGTGGACAACTCTGAATAAGGCCCTATTTGCGCTTTGAAAGGCAGTATGTGGGTTTGCAAATTGTTCCTAAAATGCTGACCACAGGAAATGCACATATTCTTCTGTTTGAGAAGCAGTTCTCTTGCAGATGCTCGATCTCCAACTTTGGTGCCAAATACGAACTTATGATGATGGAACTCAAAGCCACTTGTGATTGGCTGAGTGCAACATAATCCCTCCCACTGACACTATTACTGTTGTAATGTAGCTGCTGCAATCTGTAATATCTGCATTATTACTCTGATATTTGCAACAAGTCCATATAAAAAAAAAAAAAACTGATTCTCATTTAACCTTTTAAAGGTGAATGCACCAATCAGCTAACCCAAATGTCCTTTTTTTGAGGTGACATTTTGTGCTCCTAATTTAGATGTCCAACTCAGGGTGACTCGGGCGAGCCCATTTATCTCCTACATTCGATACCCTTAATATTTTAGTGATAATATATTCTAGTAGGAAGTGCAGTATATAAAAAATAATAATAGTAAAATGATAATGGTCAACCCTGCCTTGTAATGTTATCATTTCATTTCGAGAGACTAGAGCTGCATTTTTGTATGGCTGACTAAGGGGGCCTAATGGTAAGTGCCTCCGGTACTTGTGTATTATCACGGCGCGCATCGCATACCATAAGGCATACGATGGTATGCGATGCAATGCGATACAATGTTAGCAGATGTTATACAATTTCAAATTGTATACCATCGAATTGTATGCCATTGTATGGCATATACAATGGTATAAGATTTTAAATTGTATAAGCACCCTAATGGGTGTTTTCAATGTTAAATGTGCCCCCTATAAGATAAATAATTGTATAAGCACCGTAATAGGTGCTTACAATGTTAAAAGCACCCCCACGCCACCCGTGCTATCAACGCCAACCCGAAGCATGGCGAGCGCATACCCCCACTATCCACGTCAGCGTGGAGTTGACTCTATATAGTGTGGCTAGCGCCGCGAGCCACCAAGCCCGAAGCGCGGCGAGGGGACGCGGAATACATGTGAATTAATGCGCGGCCCCCTCGCAGGGCTCGCTGCGCTCACCACGCTTCGGCCTCGGTGGCTCGCCACACTATATAAAGTCAACTCCATGCCGACGTGGATAGTGGGGGTATGAAAAGGTCGGAGGACGCGTACCGCCGGCCTTCGCGGGCTCGCTGCGCTCGCCACGCTTCGGGTTGGCATTGATAGTGGCAGTGGCGTGGGGGTGCATTTAACATTGTAAGCACCTATTAAGGTGCTTATACAATTAAAGATTGTATATACAATTTAAAATCGCATCTCATTGCATTGTATGCCATATACAGTGGTATACAATTTTAAATGGAATACAATGCCATACAACTGAATATCGTGGGTGCCATGATAATACACAAGTACCATGCCTCCTGATCAAAATAAATGTGATTCAGTCAAAGACAGAGGAATAACTAGATAAAGTATTCCTAGATCTAATAGCAAAATTTTGGGGGCCCCCTATTTAGCAACTGATGGTGATAAATGTATGTAAAAGATATTACTTAGACTGTAAAGATGGGCCCCCTTCTGCTCTGGGCCCCGTAGCAGCTGCACCTATGGTAGATATGCCCTTGGTCAAAACGTTATGATTCGATTGCCATCTTTGCTTAAATCTTTTTGTCAAGGTTTAATAAACATGTGGTGTGAGGGCTAGGGCACAGGATTACCATTTTTCCTTATCTGGAAAGAACCGTTACTGTATGTGTGCTGTGATGGCATGCTTAGGAAAGGAAACCTCTTCAGAGATTAAATTAACCTATCTTGTCAAAGCCACTAAACAACCGTTCTTTGCACGTTTCGTTCAGTGGCTACCACAGGGGAGTTTATTAGTATACAGACCTCTGAAAGACACCAGAATGAGCAGCATTTTTTTTTTAAATGTTTCCTTTTGAATAACTGAAAACTGATGTAAAAATCCTGTGTTTAACCCTTCTACTGCAAACCAAGGCTTATGCTCATTTGGGATAAAGCTCCCTTTCCTTGGCTTTCAGTTGGTTAGATGGATTTTGCCTAGAAAGCTGTAAATCTCAAAACTATTCTTTAAAAACCTTCTGCAGATGGGCTTAGATTTACTTCTCACAGTGCATTTCTGTGTAAGCGCCATAATGCCTGTAATCCTATCAATTCACACCTGTAGCATCCAAATATAATTGACTTGCCTTATATTATTTTTATTGCCCCAATCTTTTGAAGTAAATAATACTTGTATGTAGATATCTACTGATCATAGTCATCTCAATACAGCAGTGATTTGGCCCACAGTGGTAAAGAGGAAATCCCCAGTGGGCCTGTCTGCATAGGGCCCCACGTTGTTATACGCTATGGGCCTGATTCTGGTTGATACCATCCCATGAAAATTTGCACGTGAGCGCAACGTTTTTTATTCTGTGTATGCACTTTTCTGCGCATGTGCGTACGCTGCACCCGAGCGGCCATGGTGAATAGAGTGTTCGCCGGGTGCTCGCACACAACAGTGCGGGCATGGGGTGGCGGCCGGTTCGCATGAAAATGCTGAGAGTTCTCATGGTAATGCCCCGATGATGCGGATGCCAGGGGTGGACAGCTGACATCACTGGATGCCAGCTGCCCGCCCTGTCCATATACAGGACACACACAAAGCTAAGACACCTGAGAGTGTCTTAGTTTTACGTGTACTCTCCACATCATTCTATGGTCAGTGACCATCAAATGATGTGGTCCTCTCCCCCTAGGCTGCAAATGGATGTTCATACTAAATATCTGTTCGCAGCCGTGTGGGCAAATTCACCGTGCGAAGGGGCATGGGCGGCAATGCAAGCGGCTTAAAATCACAGGCAGCGCTGCGAACCAGAATAAGGTCCTATGTATATGTTGCATTAGCCTGAACAAGACTATGGTGTATTTTGTACAGAGCAGAGCTCTTATTAGTCTGGTACATTATCATGCATGCACTAGTAGTATTTACTATATATATTTATCAAGGGACCCAGACCATGCACTAAATGGGGTGCCAGATGATGGCCCTACAGTCGGGGTTCTGACGGTCAGTACTCCGACATCGGAATCCCAGCTGTTTATATTCCCATTAGTCGGGATCCTGACTTACAGGAGCCATTTTACCTTGTGGGGGTCCACGACCCCCCTACATTTAGAATAGAACCTGTGGCTAGCTCAAGGGGCTTCATTGCGCTCTCCACCCCGTGGGAGTAACAGTGGTTAGGATTCCGATATATATACTGTCCGTAGTATACTGAACCTTGGAATCCTGACTGTCTTACCGCACACGTGCTAATGTTTCCTCAATCAGTGCACAGGGCCAGAGATTACCTACCAGGAAGAACAGATAGGAGCCTTACCATAAGGTGGGAGAATGTGTGCTTAGAAAGTTAGGTATTGGTACTATTATGTTTGTGTATTTATTTATTGTGGTATGTTTAACCTTTTTCTGACCACTTATTTATATTTTTTTAAGTTTTGATACAGCCTATTCTCTAGATCAGTGTTTTTCAACCTTTTTACCTTGCGGCACACTAAATAAGATTTAAAAATTACCAAGGCACATCATGAGATCCCCACAATGCAAAACGCATTGGCCCCCACAGGGAAAAAAAACTACTGGCCCCCATATAAAGCACAATCACACTGGTCCCCACCGGTAACAAAAATAAAATGCATTGGCCCTTTACATGAAAAGAAGAGACAAGTAAATAACAAGTGAACTGGTGATGGCTGTAAACTGGTTTGGGCATCTCTAGTTCTGGGGGCACACTTAAGAACAGCTCAAGGCACACTAGTGTGCCACGGCACAGTGGTTGAAAAACACACTGCTCTAGACCATTTATAGTGTTAAATATTAATACTGCATTTCATACAGTATCCAGTGTATAAAAAGACCATTGTCTTCATTACTGTCCAAGGTCATTATTTGGTTCTCCTACTGCTCCCCCAGACTCTGCTCTTACTCCTATGTTCCGTAGAGTGGGAGTCTGTGGACTGCATATGGAAACTCCCCTCTACAAATCCTGCATTTGCCACTGAATACAATGACATCTCCCCAGTGGGCTCTACATGCCCCAGTCTGACACTGGCTAAATAGTGTCATTTGTGTCCTGTATGAATACTTTGTATCTTATTAAGTAACTGATTCATCTGAAGGCACCCCTGCTTCTTCTGTTCTGCTCCTGGTTTAATGAGACATCCTCTTATCACACTCTTAGGAGCTTCCCATGTTGAAGTGGATGCTAGATGATACAATTTCCCTAAAGAAAAGTTGAATTTGTTTGAGTTTGTGTTTTGTTTAACAGAGTCTTCAAGCAGTGAAGTGTCCAATCATCAGGTCTGTTCTCTCTTAAAAGAAGAAAGGTCTCCATGTAATAACCAATGGGCTATGGTCAGAGCACACAATACAGTCAACAGAAGCTTTTTGTGGAGTTGCAAACGGTTTATAAAAAGAAAATAATCTATTCATGCGAGTGCCGTGGGTGGGAGTAAACAGTATAATCTGAAGACCTACAAAGCATATGATATGTAACCTGTGCACTAAGTAATTGCTTTTTATGAGACAGAAACACATTAGGGTTATTAGGGCATCATCTCCTGTGATATGTTTGTACTTCCTTATGCAGGTTGTTTTGCAACATATGAACTTGACCTGACTTTTGGCAAATGTATAGAAACCAGTAAATTGACCTAAATTTACACTCAGGCCTTTCACACATAGGTTCTTATTATGCTTTATTTATATGGCGCCACAAGGGATCTGCAGCTCCCAGTTACAGAGTACAATTACGAATAAGCAAAATCGTGATTTACAGTTGAATACCGTAGAGGACAAGCAGGGCCACCATTAGGAATCGCGGGACCCGGGATTGACCTTCAGTCTGGGCCCCCCCAGTACAATTACGCCCCCCCAGTACCATTACTTACCTAGCTGCAGTGGCGCATTTCCTGGGGAGCGCACACTGCACAGTGCAGCTTGCAGAGCCCCTCTGTGTCCTAGGCTCGGCGCGCTGCAGGTTGCACTGTGTATTGTGTGTACCTGGCTGGGGGGCCGCCGGGTGAGGGAGGTGGTGTGCGCTGTGGGCAGCTGCCCGGGCCCCTGCAGAGGCCGGGCCCGGGACAGCTGTACCCACAGCACCCCTCTGTCGGTGGCCCTAAGGACAAGTATGGGGGACATAAACATGGCTGCATCAGCAGGGGACACTGGGATAAGTATCAGCGTGGCAGAAAACCAGATGGTGCCATCAAATACCCCTTTCACATCGCAAATGTCACGTTGCACCCAGGATTTCAACATGGGTCCATCCCGATTTGCGATGTTTGATGCTCACAGCGACCCAGCTTATTGCCGGGACGCTGACATCATCCGGGGGGGAAGGGGGGGGAGCAGCGGCGCATCCTGCAATGGGGCTGTGGAGGAGGCAGCACTTAGGAGGCGCTGCTGCCCCCTCCATAGCAGTGAATGGGACCCGAGTTGCTTGAAATGGGTTACTAGTTCACACTGCCCAACAACCCGGGTCCGACACGGGAATAACGCTTCTTTTATCCCAGATCGTATTGCCATGTTGCTGAACCCAGCATATTTGACAGCCCACACCGACCTGGGTCGACCCGGCAACAACCCGGGATCGACTGAGGTTATTTCTGCAGTGTGAAAGGGGTAAAAGATGGTTTAAGTAAGAGAAGGAAAAGCACATTGGGGAGGTTATGGCTCTCAACACTAGTTTCTGATATGAGGCATTGACATAGGACTTGTTTAGCAATAAGTTCTGTTTGGCAACAACCACTGTTCCATATCTGCTTTCTACTTAATCACAGAGGAACAATGTGGGATAATTATATATTAGAAAACAAGGGCTTTTCAAAGAACTGTCTGCCATAGCAGCATGTGACATTGTCACAACTACTTAATGCTATCTCCGATACGGCATATGCAAAGAAAAACAGGAGACGTTCCAGTATTTAGTATCAACTGTTGACATTCACAGGAAGGTAAAACATAAGCTGTTCATTTATCCAAAAGAAGATGTACAGTGGTAGATGTGTGTGGACAGAGAGGTCTACAGGTTCTAGGTCAACAGTCAATAGGACAAGAAAATATCTCTTCTGGTCAATTTGGTATGACTTTCACTTTACTTTGGTGGCTTCAAAACGACTACTCTCTCAGAGTGCAGGTTTCCATGTGGAAAAATCTGAGGAAAAAGACACAGTGAGATTTCTTTGCTATTCGACCATTTCGATTTCTATGAATTCTTTCCTATCTCATGTGCTATTTACGATTGGTACTGTCTACATTCAATCTGCACTGTATAGTCATCGCAGCACTGTCTATTTGGCATTTTTATTTCAGCTGAACGGTCGATCGCACATCGTTACCATATCAGGATAGAAAGCTTGAAAACATGTTCTATTTCCATTCGATGTCTATGCGATCCCGATTCGATTTTGACTATACAGCCAAAATCGAATGTTGAATTGTACAGTGTCTACACAGCGTTAGTTGAATAGCAAAGGAATCTCACCGTATGTACACTCCATAACTCTCTCTGCACAGGTTACATTTGCCTGGCAGTCGGGATACTGACCGTCGGGATCCCCCCTGTCGGAGCACCATACCACACCCAATTTAGTCACCAAGCATAACCTGGTTTCAGCCTGTCTATCCAGACAGGAGCTGTGTTCCCATTGGATGTGAATAGACTCATCTCCTACAGAACAAAGGGATATTAGGATGGCAGTATGGAAGACCATGTGTAGAGACATTTAAAAATGACATATACAGTATTACAAAATATATATAAACACATTATAATTGACATAAAACCGATACTAGTACACACATTATCTTAGATACTTACAATAAAGGGATGTTTAATGAATTGCCTATTCTCAAAGCTTGACATCTCTGATCTCACTGTTAACGTCAACGTATGGGGGGAAATTTACTAAGATGTGTATTCTACTTCACATGTGATGTTGCTATAGGCAACCAATCAGAATCTACTTCTTATTTATTTAGCACCCTCTAGAAGATAGTAGACAGGATCTGATTGGTAGCCCATAGCAACATCACATGTGAAGTAGAATACACATTTTAGTAAATTTCCCCCATGATGTCTACTTGCCGACTTTTATTGTCTCTTTGATAAAGTCTCCTTTGATTGGTCGATAAGGGTTGCAGTTATTTAGCACTCTGTTAGAAACTGTTCAACATAATTAGCACTGGATATATCTGATAGAGGGCAACAATGGCTTTATATTATGAGGTCGCCATCTTCATTTACCTGACATTGGAACTTTCTCCACCATTCCGTAAGAGAGATTTTTGGTAAATGTAATCCTATGATGAGTCCAGATTTCATACAAGTGTCTTCCATATGGGGACTATTTATTTCCTTAACCATTATTGAATTATATTGTATTCTTAACACACACAATGTCATTTGACTTGGATACTATGGCATCAATCACTGCTAATGTAACTATCTCCTACATGTCTGTGTTTTTTATATATATGTACAGCTGGTTTGTTTATCTTTTTCATTTACTTATTAAGGCTGTATTCACAGTCAGATAATTAATACCTAATCATCATTGGCTTTTCATCATGTAATTAGTTTTCCCTCACTGTTATCTGTTCCCCAAGCCAACCACTTCCAACTACTGCAATTTCCAACTACGTATGTAAGGCATTGCCATTGTTTTTTTATTCTTTGCCTAAATACTGTATTTACAAAAGAGACGGAAGACACAGTGCAAGCTGTGGCTTACATGCCATACTTTCCTATCCTCCTGGTAGGGCCGAGAGGCTCCTGACAATCTTGTGGCCCTCATGGCTCCCTGAAAAGGTGGGTATGCCTACTGCTTTCCCTGCCAGCCCCCCCCCCCCCCCCAATTTTCAAGAGCACCCCACTTACAGAGCACAATTGGGTGGTCTGAAGTAGACCCGATGACGTGATTTGCACTGAAACCCATCCCCGCTATACAATGCCCGTTTCCTGGCACTATATAGCGGAGGCAGAGCCACAATTATATAATATGTGCCACCATACCCCTAAACAGTTTCCAATCCTGCCAGACACTCCCCCTATGCTCCGACCAGGCTACCTTCTGTATCATATTATGATTGCATAGGCAGGAGTGTAGCATGAGCTCCAGGTGCTAAAAACATCAAAGGGCACCATACAGGCCACTGCCAGGACCCTTACCCAGCTCCCTTTTACCCTTGCCTGACCAGCACTGAGCTCTTCCCAAATGCGGCCCAGGTTGAGCGCATTCCTACAGTTGGTGGCATGGCTGAGAAAAGGGATTGGGCTGATAAATGATAGGGCTGAGGAAGGTGATGGGTCCGTGGCTGAAAAAGGTGATGGTCTAGGGGATGAGGATGGTGATGTGGCTGGGGGCTGAGGACAGCGATTGGGCTGAGGATGATGATGGGGCTGGGAGCTTAGGAAGGTGATGGGGCTGTGGCTGAGAAAGGTGATGAGGCTATGGCTGAGGATGATGATGGTGGCTGTGGCTGCTGAAGATGTTGGGGGTTGTGGATGAGGTAGGTGTTGGGGGCTGTGGTTGAGGAACGTGATAGGGGTTGGGGCCAAGGATGAAGGTGGCTGTGGATGGGAGTTGTGGCACCGGAAGATGATTGCAGCTGGGGCTAAGGATAGTCATGGTAACTGTTGCTGAGGAAGGGGGTGAGGGACTGAATACAGTGTTGAGGGGCTGACGAAGGTGATGAGAGGTAGCGCATGGGACCAAGTTTCAACCCACAGGCTTGGTCTGGATTCTCTGGAGGAAGGCATTCACTAGTCTGGTCTTGAGCGACTGGAGACTGGTCTCCTGTGCATATCTCTGCAGCGATCTGTGACAGACCAGCAGTTAATGTCAGTCATCTGCATGACGGTGGTGGAATCAATGTTGTTTTATTTATTTTTTTCTCACTGGAGCAATGTTACTTTTTTGTGTAGGCCAATATGATTTTTTTTCCCCATGGGAGATAATGTATGTATTTTTCCCTGTTTTCTTTCTTAGGGGTTAAGATTTTTTCCCCCCTGTTGGGTACAATGGGCCTAATTCAGACCTAATTGCAGGATATATTTGTTCTCAAATGGGAAAAACAATATGCACTGCAGGTGGGGCAGATGTAATATGGGCACAAAGAGATAGATTTGGGTGAGCTATTGTTTCTGTGCAGGATAAATCCTGGCTGCTTTATTGAGATTTTAGTTTGATAACACCTTACCCAAGTCTAGCTCTCTGCACATGTTACAATTGCCCCACCTGCAGTGTATCACGCTAGGCTTGGTTTGTGGAACTGGCAGGTGAGGAGGAGCTGAGGAAGTGGTGGTGGGAGTGAGGTGGAAGCTTGGTGGCAGTATTAAATGCTTTCTCATGGAAGAGGAATTGGAGAACTCTGGATGAAGACTGAGGAGAGCAAATAAGGTTTTGACAGTATAATTAAGAATTCTCACAATACAGTTCAATAATAACAATTGAAATAATATAGCACCAAAAGTAGACAATTAAAGTCTCTTGTGAAATAGAGGGGAATTAGGGACTGTAATTGTGACAGGGATAATAGGTATTGTAGGATGGGAAACTGTGAATGAAAAAAAGGATGAGGTAGACCAAAGACTTTCAGACTGTGGCTTGAAATACGATGATGAAGAACACTGGAAAGACTTCGCAAGCTGTAACTTGGAAAAAAAGAGTCTGAAGAACATTGTGAAGGAGAACGCTGACGAACATGCAACTGCAGGTTAGGCAATGGTTAATTCAGGAGCACTGACCAGAGAACCTTACAGCAGAAGGTAACCTGAAGCACTGGCAGGGATCAATAGACGGAGCCCCTTTTGGGAGGGCTGATCACACTGGATTGGCTGGGAAAAACCTCTGGAAAGGGATTGGAGAAATCTTGGTATCCAACATGGCTGCGCCCATTGCCGGAGACACCTGGCATGCGCTGATACAGTGCACATGGTTTTGAGAACAATTTTGTCCTGTGATCAGGTCTGTATTAGGCCCAATGTGCATAGGGTGTGCACATCATCTCCTACAGAATGCCCACTGCATGTCTGGCACAATAGGCCTGACCCATTGATCCAATGAGCAATGTTGGACTCAGTGGATCGATGTTTTTCGCCTGCACACATGGGATTTGCACTGCGCATCTGTGATGATTTTTTCCTGCACTGAATTGCAATACAGGTTTACATGCATGGTAACAGATGTTTATTGGAAATGTATGGAGCATCCTGAGTAATGACTGGGAAGTACAGTAACAGGGGATTGCAAATCAGATGCACAGAGGTGTCACTTCTTCTGGGAGTGTCATGTATGCAGGCATGTTTTGATAATGGTGGCATACAGAGGATGCCATATTTACCATATGGTGGCATACAGAGGAGGCCATATTTACCATACTACTGTTTCTGCGCTTGTCATAGTGCTGGTACAGGTTTCAATGGTGCGGCTAAAAGTGTACCAAGTAGCATTTCAGCTCATGAAGACGCTCAAAGTGGGCATCTCAGTCCTCGCACATTTTGTACATATGAATGTAGCGGCAGTAGCATAAAGCCACAGACACAGCTGTGTCCAACTCAGTATGTGATGCAGTTATTTTTTTTCCTCATGAAAGCACCGATGTCAAGCCAAGTGGGTGTGGGGTTAAAAAGGGCGGTTGTAACTAATTGAGACTTTCATTATGAAATAATACCATGCTATGTCCACAGAAAAATGATTCTGCACCAAGTAGCTAGGTGAACTGTTTGAATTCAGACCTTTTATCTGTATAATTATCTCTATGCACACCTTTAAGTATATTTGAGGAATGATGTAATGCAGTACTTATAAAATAGCAAACATTCAATGTAGATCACTCACTTCTCAGCTTAGTGAAGAGATTATCACCACATATTTTCAGTTGTTGTGCACACTGAGTAACCATATGAGAATACTGGCCAATAAGTGTAAGCATCTGCATTTAGGTTATGACAGGCATTGCTAGAGCCACCTTTGCAGCCCAATCTCCCCCCAGATTTGAAGATTTTTTTTATGTAGCCATATGAGTCCAGTGGAACCGTAAGGGCATTGTACCTGGGTAATTAGGTTGGCTATATTTGAATGAAAATAAAAATATACCATAAACTGTACATTCTATAGAAACCATGGTCACATCTCTCCAGTTCAAAACACAGTTTGCTGTGTCTATGTAGTATTGGGAAAACACCACGTAGGGCCTGATTCTGGGGTAAATCTTAAAATGAAAAAAAAAAAAAAGCAACCTATCACATTTTGCCTTTCATTTCTTTATTGCATCCTAGAAAATGATGGAAAGAATCTAAAGGGTTGCTATGGGCAACATAATCTTTTCATTTTTAGAAACTTTACCCCCATAGGGTCTGATTCAGCTTATATTGCATTTGATAAACTACTTGCAGCAGCTTATCGGGCCAGATTCTCTAAGCTTCAAAAGTGATAAAATAGAGCGTGATAAACAACCAGCCAATCAGCTCCTGCCTGACATTTTTCAAACACAGTCTGTGACATGGCAGGTAGGAGCTGATTGGCTGGCTGCTTATCACTCTCCATTTTATCACTCTCCATCACTTTTGAAGCTTAGAGAATCTGGCCCATCATATGCAATCTTTAAGCAATGCAAGTGCAGGAGGAGCTGTCATCATACCGCTGCAAATAGAGAAATTTAAGCAAATTGCACATTCTGAGCTCCATCTTGTCGTTGTATACTTGTGTGCTATTGTGAGTCACACCTACAGCGTACTGAAGTCTGCTTCTGATCTCTTGCATCCAAGCATAGGACACATGCAAGTGCTGTTACTATTGGTGAAGGTTGCAACTGTTAACAGAAAAACAGTGGGCTTGGAGCCATATAGATCATTGTTTTAACGGGATACAGTCATTAGGTCTACAACAACTAGGTCGACAAGCATTGGTTTGACACCACTAGGGCCACAGGCAACAAGGTCGACATGGGTTTAGGTCTACATGGGTCAAGGTCGACATGGGTCAAGATCGACAGGTCATTAAGTTGACACAATCAATAGGTCGGCATGGGCAAGGTCGACAGTCAAAAGGTCGACATGCGGTTTTTCACTGTTTTTTAGTCAAATGTCGGCACAGTCCACTGGGACACAGTTTGAAGTGCACCACATATTAGTATGAATCCCGCTGCTCAAACCTTTGCTAGTCAGCTCCGGAGTCTTACCAAGATGGGTCAGGATCTTTCTTCCGGGTGACGATTCAGCAGGAGAGTTCTCGGTCAACTTCCATGGTGGTTTCTGGAGCCAAAAATGAATTTTCCTGATCTTTTTTTGGTAATCAGAAAATGTTTTACTTTTTTTGTGAGAGTTGTTAAATTATACTTTCGTCTCAGGCCTAAGTCTCAACGTGTAGGCTTAGTAATTTCTTTACTCCAGAGCATACTTGCCTACTTTTTAAAACGAGTTTTATACTTGGTAATAGAATTTTGCAAAGCGCCCCCATTGAGGTGGCGTGTCATGCGCCACCCAAAGGGCGTGTCTAGTTCCATATATGGAGAGATTGTGAAAAGAGATAGTCAAAGAGGCATCTAGAGTCATCTAGAATATGAGAGGAATCTTTTAAAATGACTTTTATACAAATGTAGATGAGCCCCAAAGCAGTTAGTAAGAGATACTATACTTGGTAAGGTGCTGGGAAATGGTGCTGATGATTCAATGTAGCTATCTCTTATTCATTTTTTCCCCCAAAAAATGTAACAGTGTAATGTAGGCTAGGTGAAATGAGGGAGATTGCTAGACTAATGAGGGAGATTGCTGCTATTTCAGGGAGTCCCCTGCAGAATGCAGGAGGGTAGGCAACTATACTCCAGAGGGAGTATGGCCTTAAATCAGATATTCCAGCTTTAAGTTTGGTGGATGATTTTTTTTTAACTCTCTCGGGTAATTATATGATGACCCGGATAGGGAAGTCTCAGCTGAGGGTCATTTACATGTCTTGAAACAAGGTAAAGACCCAGTCAAAGTCTATTGTACTGAGTCCTGCCTAAGGTCTAACTACTGTGGCTGTAATGATCCTGCTTTAAGAAGCCAGTTCTGGTGCGGGCTGGCTGATGCGATGAAGGACAGTCTCATTCAGTATCCAGTTCCTGGGACACTGGATACACAGATGGAACTGGCCATCAAAATAGATTGTCGGCTCCGAGAGTGGAGATCAGAAAGGGGCTCCTTTTCTCGGTCTACCCCGTGTGTCCTGCCCATTCAAGAAGTGGAGGAGGAGCCCATGCAACTGGGAGTATTCAGGAGAGGGCTCGCAGGATTAGCTCTGGCTTATGTCTTGTAGCGGTAAGGACCATGTTCTCTGTACCATCCCAAAAAGCTGGGAAAAGCCTGGGCCAAGTGAACTGTGAGAGGGTTCACTTGGGCCTACAGCTTTTTTCCTCTCACAACTTACTATTAGTTCCTGCTAATATTTCATTTAAAGAGAGTCATTTTTCTTGTCAGGCGTTTATTGATAGTAGAGCCCTAGTATTATTTATTTCGTTACCAGTTTTTCAGCTACTTTGTGGACAGAGTTTGCGATTCCTGTTTGGCCCACATTTTCAACCTTCCCCCTGGGATTTCCAGAGGATTGCCGTGTTTTTGTGTGGAGTTTTTGTAGTGTCTTTTGCATTGTGTCCCCCTTGCGTTGCGACTAGGTCGCTCCCATTTGCTTTGCTATTCTTTTCCCCCTGAGGTTGGCCTGGTGCCGGTAGTTAGTTGCTCATTCAGGCAGGTCCTTTTAGCCAGTTTAACCTTTTGGCCTATTTCCTTTATAGATCACTGGTACCTTGTCCCTGCTTAAAACCTGGTGGCACCGTAGTCGGTGCGGACCTAATTTGCCCCTTCAAACATGGCTTTTAAAGGTGACGTTCGTTGCAGGTGCCAGCCAGGGAGGCCAACAGAGGCAGAGTAGGTTTCGCTGTGGCTGTCCTAAACAGCGGTCACAGCTGTGGGTTCACACGCAAATACATAACAAGTACTGGACCATTGGCCAGAATATCAGCAGGGAACACAACTGTCTAATTATCAGCACAATTGTACTTTGCAATTTATATGTTATTTTAGGTAGATTGTTTATAGCATTGTTACTGTTATAGTGTAGTTTCTGGGCTGGTAAATGTTTTTTCTCCAGCTTTTATTAATGCACATTTATTAATAATATACATGTGGTTTGCATTGCAAAGTTCTTTATTAATGCAAGCCATGGGGATGCCTGTTTAGCAAGGATCATCTTAAGGACATATAGCAGGGTGTGATAGAAGAAACAATGCTGGATTTAATGAAATGTTGCTGCTATTCATTCTCTGAGTGCCGTTTACTTGCCTCTCTCTCTCCCTCTCTCTCTATCTATATATAGGTATATATTTGTTAAGAAACACCACTGTAGGCCAAAGATTGGTCTTTCTGTTTAATCCATCAAGATGCAGATCATGTGTGAACAGAAGGACTTTGACTGGCTAATACCCGTTTCTGATATACAGCAAAAACTGCACATTAATTCAAGTTTATGCTATGTATGAACAGAAATGTCTCAGTTCAAAGTCCTGGGTCCACATCCCTGCTCTGTACCATGCTCTGTGTCACACCTGGGAACACATCCAACCTGGGTTTTTAGACCAGGCACATCCAACCTAGGTTTTTAGACCGGCCACTGGAGGGCGCCAGTTTGCAGAAGGACCCCCCCCCCCATGGAGGTGAGTGGCACCGGCGGCTGACGCAACTCCCCCCCCCTCCGGAGCGACTAGGTGGGCGCTGCCGCATCAACCTATCCCCCTCCCTACCCCTGGAGTTACTTAGCGGCTGTCGCCGCATCACCCACCCCCGGGAAATGATGCGGCGTCCTGCCGCCTCATCACCCGACACCCCTGCTAACCCATACGGAACACCGCGGCTGCCTGCCACTGCAATCACCGGCACCCCCCCCCCCCCCGGCACTGAGACCAGGGTTGAAAGAAAAGTGTTTGTTTGGTGGGCCTGCAGATTAAATAAACTGCAGGAACTCAGAACACAACGGGGGAAGCACATTGAGATAACGGCAGCTGCATCCCAAGTGCCAGCAGCACCAATGGCCCAGCTGTAGCACCAGTGGTTGGCAGCACCACTATTATGTTGTATCATCAAAAACTAAGCGTCCCCTTCAAATATACAACAAATTTCATGGCAGGCCTGGGTTGAGTGTGAACGCATCTGAACCGGAAATTTCCTGGGTTTTTGGTGTAGTGTGAATGGGAGTCTCAGACTGAGATACAGTATTGGTCTTTCCCAGGTTTATGGACCAATATATTTCCCACATCTTATGTATGAAAGGGGTATACTGCCACTGTGCCACTATTGCCATGGAGAAGAGCACTACACAGCTGCTCTGGTGACATTTTAATGCAAATAGACTTATTGTAATATGCAGCAAAAATCTGTTCTGTTTTTTAGTTAAATACTGTCCTATGCCTTCTCTTTAGCTATGCATAACGTTCCGTTCTATGCCATGTTCCAGTATTATAATGAAATAAGAAATCCCCTTTATAAGCTATGTTTAAACAAAATAAATATTCCATAAAGTGTATTTTTAATAATGTCTCCTACCCAGCAGACAGCCCTGAGCCAGATTCCCTGTAATTTTTAAATGAGAAAGTCCCCATTTTAGTTATCAGTGGGAACATTTGTCCTAATCAGTTTTAATTCCTGGGAAAATATCCACTCTCCATCAAATCTCAGAAGACGCTAAGAGTGCGACAACGCTTGGCTATTTGTGATCTAGGGAAAAGGATCAGTTCCAAGACTCTAATGACAAAGCTGGCACTGAAAGCCATGTGCCCAGGGAATCCATGCTTTCTATATCCAATCTTGCTACATAATGTGTTTCACAGTCTCCTCTGTTATTAGATATACATACACAGATGCATTCATTGCTTGGGAGCCCAAGCCAATTCACAGGGGTACTTGACATAGGGATCATTGTTTTCTATGTTAAACAGAGAGTCCTTACACATGTGCTTAAGAGAAAGCACAAGACAGACATTGACACGGCATATCAAGCCCAAATTTCCAATTATTTCTGTCCAGGAAACTTTTTTTCCACAGTTCTTCTTTCTGGGCCCTGTCTTAGCCTCTCTATTGGTGTTGCAGAGGAGAGGAGGCAGAAATGGAAAAATGGTATAGATGGCCCTTCAGGCAGGGCCGGCGCCACCACTAGGCAGCTTTAGGCAATTAGACAAAGTTGGGCTCGTCGCACTAGGTACTGATAATGTAAATTTCGGAAGAGGCCCCCAGTATTTATTACACTTAAATCAGTGATATTGGCGGGGTGTGCTAATTCATTCTATGTGCATCATGAATATGCTATAAAATTGGGATCTCTGATTTATCTATAACTCAGTCTGTTGGAAGGTCAGCTGGGTGGCACCTATGAATTGATAAGGTGATATATTCACCACACCAGCTGATTACCCTCCAGACAGTTATATCATCACCTAAAACTACCTATTACCCAAACAGAGAGACCATTAGCATTTAACCCCTCTGATGCCAATTCATTCTATGTGCACCATGAATATGCTACAAATTTGGATCTCTTGATTTATCTATAACTCAGTCAGTTGGAAGGTCAGCTGGGTAGCATCTGTGAATTGAAAAGGTGATATATTCACCACACCAGCTGATTACCCTCCAGACAGTTATACTGCCATCTAGCACACATGTAATACTGCCTCTAAAAACTCAGCAGAACTAGACCTAACAGATCACTATATCTCCCCACTATAACCATATTTAAAACAACTAGTGTTGGAGTACCCTAGCAATTAGAGGATTAGTACTCATCATTGTAACTTAAAGGCTACTCAGATATAACACTATCACATGGGTAGAATTCACTGATCTGTTCAGATCTGCAGACTACTCCCTATATAGTAAGACGCACTGCTGTGACAAACAAAAACCACAGGATACTGTGACATTGGGGTCTCACTACGTGAGGAATCTTTTCCTCAATTTTAAAACTTTTGTGTTAATTGTCCATTTTGTATGTCTTTGGTTTTATATGTCGCTTTTTAAGTGAATAATTGAATAAAAGTTATATTTTATATAAAATACCTCCTTATGGTGCACCACAATAACGGCAAGCCTAGTCTTTCCTTCTCCCCTTGAAGCTTTAGGCAATTGCCTAGGGAAGGCCGTCGTCCATCAATGATTTGAAATCATTGATGGTTTATGGCCGATGTTGAATACTTTTGCCATCGATGTGGGAGAACCAGATGGATTCCCTACATCGATGGCAAAGGAGAACCAAGCACAGCCCCCCCCCCCCCAAACGCCCCCAAGTTCTGATTGGCCCACGAGCCATTCAGTCAACTATAATGGGTTATCCATCAGATAGTTTACGACTATCGATGGCTGGTTGTAGAATTGCCAACAATGGCAACCATCGATGGTGTCTGCACCGATGGCCATCCCTACAATTGCCTATGGGTGTCGGCCACTGGAGGGCGGCACACACTGCTAATTTATTGAGTTAAGCACCTTGGAAGTGATGAGGAACAGGGAAGAAACACAGCCGCCCACAGGGAAGAAACAGCTGCTCACCTTATGACCAGCCCAGCCAGAACACTAACATCAGCTAAAAGTAAGTAGCCTCTCCCCCACGTGAGTACACTCCAGTAAACCAGCCTTCACCATCAGGTCGTGCTCTGACCTCCACTGCGTTCTCCCCCAGCTCTTATCCTGGCGGGTGAGTTGTTTATACAGGGGCCAGCCAGGACAGTAATCTTAGTTTTGTTAAATGTATTATTTTTTCCAGTAAAACAATGTAAAGTAGAATTTTGAATTCAGATACAGCAGCAGAATAGGCATGCCACATACAATTTTAATCAGCAGAAGGTGCTTGTGCATCCTATAAGCACTGTTTTGCAAATAAGACACATTTGTATGGAAAAAGTAACATGCAAAGACACTTGGAGCAAACGAGTGAAATTATGCTTTCCTGTTATGTGTCACGTGATTTGTAGTGCATGGACGATAGATGTATGTGGACATATTTGTGTATACAAATTCTGCTAACACTTTGTTATTGGTACAGAAGCAGCCAGGGCCGGAATAAGGGCCACATGGGCCACTAGCTGAAAATGTTCAAAAGCCTGTTATGCAAGTGGAGGAGTTGAGGCAAATGCCATGTAGTCAAGTAGAACCCATACACTATCTGCCCCAATGTCTTCCTAAATATATGAAAGTACAAAAAAATGGCATCATTTTGTGTGGAAAATAGAAATGCAATTTTAAAACTTTAATGATTCATGTCCAACCATGTGGGCCAGCTGGGGACCATCAAGCTTTTAAGCCCCATTGTTAATCTGGCACTGGAAAAAGCCTGCCCAGTGCCAAATAATAATAACATACATTCTCTAAAATAAACAGCAGTTGGGGTCAATGGCATGTAAAACCAAGTGTATTTATCAGAAACCAATGTTTTTCGAGGCCTACACCTTTTCATTATGGTCAAATATCTAATAATAAAAAAAGAACATACTTATTGTCCCAGGAATATATCCCCCAAGGAAGTGCCATGCCTGCCACAGCAGGTCTGGGTCAGCCTTTCGGGCACAGCCTGCTGTCAGACACAGTTGTTTCCACGGGGTAGATGTATGAAGAAGTGATAAAGTGCCTGGTACTTTATCACCAGCCAATCAGCTCCTAACTGTCCCATTTTAAAACCAGCCTTTAACTTAACAGTCAGGAACTGATGACCGGTGATAAAGTACCAGGCATTTTATCACTTCTCCTTTATCACTACTTCATACATCTACCCCCGAGTGTTGATTATTTTGGATGTTATCACCTCCTCTAAAATCCTGCATTTTCCCTGCATCCATTCTAGGTAAACAGCCGATATGAGGCTGATAGTGCTTATATGATCTAGGGATGGCCATCAGTGCACTGTCCATCCATGGAGCCATCAGTAATAACCATCAATGGCACATAAACCATCTATGGTGCATCCAGGGGAATAGGAAGGGTGGAGCCGGCAGAGAGCGAGCTCCGGGCGCCGAAGAGTAGAAGGACACCTGGCACCACACTCGCTGCCCACCTGTCCTCCCTCCGGATGCCGACCGCCTGTCCCCTGTGAAGGTGCAGAGTCTCTGAAAGCATTACAGAGACATGCTAGAGGTACTCCTGTACCTCTAGCGTCCATCACATTGACAGGCGTTAGAGGTGCAGGAGGACCTCTAACGGCTGTCTCCTTTGTGGCGGCGGCCATCAGTGGAGAGGCGCATGGTCTCTAATGCTGTCAGAGACTCTGCACCTCCGTGGTGGATGGGCGGCCAGCATCTGGCATGGGGAAGGGTGGGCAATAAACACATTTATTTCCTCCTGGGCAACATACATTTAGCTCCCCCTGGGCAATGAGCATGTAATCTCCCCTGGCTACGAGCATTGAACCCCTGGCAACAAGCATGTAATCCCCTTTAGCAACAAGCAAGTAATCCCCTATAGCAACAAGCATGTAATCCCTCTTGACAGCAAGCATGGAATCCCAGGCAACAAGCATGTTACCCCTGACAACGAGCATGGAACCCCTGGCAACCAGCATATGTATGTAAGCAGCACCTCAGGGGGCATTATGTGCTTAATGGGCACTAGTGGGGGGTGTTATATATGTATGCAACACTAGCAGGGCATTATATGTGTAAGCGGCACTAGTAGGGGCATTATGTGTGTAAGGCAGTGGCAATAAAGGGGGGCATTATATTTGTAAACACTAGTGGGGGCATTATGTGTGTAAGGCAGTGGCACTACAAGGGGGGCATTATATGTGTAAGCGGCACCACTGGGACCATTATGTGTGTAATGGGGCACTGCTGGGGGCATTATGCGTGTAAGCAGCACTACAGAGTGCATCATTATGTGTAAGTGGCACTAAAGTGCCATGGGGGGGGGGGGGGTACAAAATGTATAATTATGCCATTGCATGAAAGCGTTTCCCTGAAGCATTATGGTGTGTGGCATAATAGTGAATTAAGGATTATGGTGTTTGTGGCATGTGCAGTGGGCATTATGGTGTGTGGCATAAAGTTACTTAAGCATAACGGTTAATGTCTACTAGGCATTACGGTGTGGGTCATAATGTGTAATGGGTATTACGGTGTGTGTTGGTCATAATGTGTAACAGGCATTACGGTGTGTGTGTGTGGCATAATGTGTATTGGACATTACAGTTTGTGTGGCATAATGTGTAAGGAGCATTACTATACAAGATGGCTGCCTCACACTTTACATGCTCCTGAAGGTCTCTACAAAACAGCTTAAATTCTACACAGCTGACTTCAGAATCACCAAAAATATCCAAGGACTTACCTTTAACTTGTACTCCACTACATGGATGTCTCTTCAGAACAAACGGATTGCACTCCTGCACTGAGATGCACACTGGATTGGATTTAAACCTCTGCCCCTTCTGCTAGGACTGGCTTTACATCCTCAGGGAACATCACTGAACAAGGTACTGGAAAAACTAACTATCTCTATCAAGGTCCCCATTGACATCAGTTACCTATGCTTCCCGTCCAGTTACATATATTTCTCTGTTCAGAAAAGATTCTCTTAGATTCCCCTAAAAGAATCTAAAATACAATATCCCCAGCCCCTGGATTCCACAATCAAACAGGGCCCCAGTTTATTCCCAAGAGACATGTTATCTATACAAAGAATATACACTTCAAAAGCCTCACACTGGGATTTCACACCTACATGGGGAATGGCTTCTAACACCTTTCTACAAGCCTGCTTTGTTCCTGAATAACTTGTGTGACTAAATCACTAAATTAGCAACTGAAAAGGAAAGTTACTTGTAGTTTATTTAATGAATATCTGTCCAAAATACATCTTTGTACAAGAAAGAAGCAACCAAACACAGCAATAACCTGGAGCACTCACAGACTTGAGTAAAAGTGTTTTCATCATACTGGATACCACAAATATGGCGCCGCAGAAGGCTGCCTCGGAGCTGTGCAGCTCAACCAAACTACATGTCTCCCCTTGTCTCCCCCTGTCCTTGTCCTCGAGTGTGATGACCCTGCCAAGTGTGGTAACCAAGCACAGCAGAGAAGCCCTTCTGAAATGGAGCTCACCCCTGGTGCAGACCACCCATATGAGCCTGACGGAGCGGGACGTGGGCAGATCGGCAGCCCTCACAGTCCATGCTGCCCTTGCTGCCCTGTGCAGAAAGGATGCAGCAAAGTTGAATGGCAGTTGCTGGAGAGTGGACCGGCGACCATGGAGAACCATTCACAGAGGTAGCAGAAAAGTAAACCCCCAGGGCCTACTTATGGGGGCCCAAAAAGGAAGTGGTGTGACTCAGTGCCCACCTGAGAAGATAGCCAGAACTGAGCCCCTGACAACAATGAGGCCAAACCCAGCCAGGCCGCTGGCTCCCTCCAGTAGGAACAGACATGCCCCTACCACCGCCAAGTGGCCTGGAGGGGCCCCCCACCTAACAGCTAGGCTGACAGGAAGATATGTGAGGATCAGGACTCGCAAGAGGGGCCGCCGTGCTGGGGCCCTAGTTAAGTGGAGACGCAGAGGTCACAGATCTGCACTCCCAGCTATCCTACTCTCGAACACCCGATCCCTTGTAAACAAGATGGATGAGCTGTCCCTGCTCATAAATGATGCAAGATCAGGCACTGCTGGCTCATCTATCCTATGCTTTACTGAGACATGGCTAGATGAACTCATTGCCGACTCCTCGGTGATGCTGCCGGGCTACAGTCTCCTCAGGGCTGACCGCGACAAGGAGCTCACCGGAAAAACCAAGGGAGGAGGTATCTGCTTCTTCATAAATGAAGGGTGGTGCACCGACGTAAAAACTCTGAGTAAATCAAGCAGCCCTCAACTAGAGACACTCATCATTAAATGCAACCCATTCTACTCCCCCCGGGAATTTGCCTCAATAGTCCTGGTGGGGGTGTATATACCTCCCCAAGGAAATGCGAAAGAAGCCCAACTCCAACTGGCCACCAGGATAACAGACACAGAACTCAAACATCCGGAAGCACTGCTTATAGTGATGGGCGACTTCAACAGTGCCAACCTGTCCCAAGAGCTACCGAAGTACAGACAGCAAGTCAGATGCCACACCAGGGAAGGACGTACCTTAGACCACTGCTACACCACTATCAAGTCTACTTACCGGGCTATCCCCCGGGCAGCTCTGGGCCTCTCTGACCATTGCATAGTCCACCTTCTACCAACTTACACCCAGAAGCTAAGGTCAGCTAAACCAGTGGTCAGATCAGTCAAAAGCTGGACAAACGAGGCAAAAATGAAGCTTCAGGCCTGTCTCGAATGCACAGACTGGGGAGTCTTTGAATCCTCCGCTACAAACCTAGACGATCTGACCGACACAGTGACAGCCTACATCAGTTTCTGCGAGGACCTGTGCGTGCCAATCAAAACAGCACGCACCTTCAACAACAACAAGCCATGGTTCAGCGGTCAACTCAGGAAGCTCCGTCGGGCAAAGGAAGAAGCCTATCGCAGTGGTGATATTGTCCTGTACAAACAGGCCAGGAACTCCCTAACACGGGAAATCAAGCTGGCAAAAAAAAGATTCTCAGACAAGCTGGCGAACAACCTGTCAACCAATGACCCCGCGTCAGCTTGGAGAGGCATGCAAGCTATAACCAACTACAAGATTTCTCGAACCCCCTCCACCATGCACCAGAAACTAGTGAACGAGCTGAACGATTTCTACTGCAGGTTCGAGAAGGAAGCTACCTGCATCAGTCCTACCCCTGACCGGGGCAAAATGGCTTGCCCACCCTCCTTCCAAAACTGCCACCCCCAGACTCTCCAGGTGGACCAAACAGAGGTAGAAGGAATGTTCAAGAGGGTCAACCCTAGGAAAGCTGGAGGCCCAGACGGAGTGTCTCCATCTGCCCTCAAGACCTGTGCAACACAGCTAGCCCCTATCTTTACCAGGATTTTCAACACTTCACTAGAAATGTGCAAGGTCCCCACCTGCTTCAAAGCCTCAATTATCGTCCCGGTTCCCAAGAGCTCAACTGCGAAAGACCTCAATGACTACAGGCCGATTGCACTAACATCAGTGGTCATGAAAGTGCTTGAACGTATGGTGCTGAACCACCTGAGAGTTGTTACAAATGCTCACCTCGACCCCCTGCAGTTTGCCTACCGAGCAAACAGAAGTGTCGAGGATGCAGTCAACCTAGGGCTGCACCACATTCTACAGCACCTGGACAGTCCAGGCACCTATGCAAGGATACTATTTGTTGATTTCAGCTCGGCATTCAACACTATCATCCCTCACATCCTGGAGCCAAAACTCTGTTCACTAGGAGTCCCAGAATCTACATGCTCCTGGATCACTGACTTCCTGACTGAAAGGAAACAGGCGGTGAAAGCAGGCACATTCATTTCAAACACATGCACAATTAGCACCGGTGCCCCTCAAGGATGTGTCCTCTCCCCCCTGCTCTTCTCCCTCTACACAAACGACTGCACCTCAGCAGAACAGTCAGTAAAAATTATAAAATTTGCAGACGACACAACGGTTATCGGCCTAATCATGGATGGAAACGAGTCGGCATACAGACGGGAGGTGGATCGGCTAACTAAATGGTGTAGCGGAAACAATCTTGACCTCAACCCCCTCAAAACGGTGGAGATGGTGGTGGACTTCAGAAGGAAACCAAATGCCATGCACCCACTCATAATATCTGACAGAGTAGTGTCGAGGGTCGACTCCTTCAAATTCCTAGGAACAAAGATTTCCTGCGACCTCAAATGGGGTCCCAACATCATTACAACTGTCAAGAAGGCTCAGCAGCGGTTGTTCTTCCTGAGGCAACTCAAGAAATTCAACATCCCGCAGGAGCTGCTGCTCATCTTTTACACTGCCATAGTAGAGTCTGTCCTTTGCTCCTCGATCACAATCTGGTTCGGAGGAGCAAACGAGAATGACAGACGAAAGTTGCAAAGAGTGGTGAGGATGGCAGAAAAGATCATTGGGGCGGAGCTCCCCACTGTCCAAGAACTATACCTAGCCAGGGTCAATAAGCGTGCAGGAAAGATCTTGGCGGACAAGCTACACCCTGGCCACAACCTGTTTGAACCCCTTCCGTCAGGCAGACGTTTTAGGTCCATCCCAGCAAAGACGACGAGAACTACAAAAGGCTTCTTCCCAATAGCTGTCCACCAACTAAACCGTATTGAACATACCAAATACTAACTCGAACTTTTCTAGATACATGTGAAATGTATGTGATATATGTTTATGCCTCTCTTCCCACCCCCTTTGTGTTCCCTGATTGATGCTGCACTGTTACCACAAAAAATTCCAAGCATACGCAAGTATACCTGGCCAATAAAGATGATTCTGATTCTTCTTCTTCTTCTATAAGAAGGAAATTATACCATTGGGCACCGTGTCATAATACTCCTCACCTCCTTGAGTCCAAGGCTAAAATCATACACATAGATTATGTACGTTAAAGTTTGATGAATTGTTGCACAAAAACATTTCCTTTATTGGCTGGTAGCTTCATGTCTGTAGTAGTTTTACATTCTTAAAATTGGAGAACTTTTTCTTTCTGGCTTTTGCTTTTGAAGTTAGCTGACCATGTAGCTATGCAACCATGTAATTTAATCCTGCAACCTTCTTGTACACATCCTGCTTGCAGTTGTTGCCTGAAAACAAAAGCTGATCATAACTGTTCTTGACATTAAAGTACTGTATTCTAGCTTTGAAAACTAGTTACGGTATGCTATATTTAATACTGTAGTAATAATAATATAAGTAGCAGTGAAAAAATAATACTGATATGCAGTGGTGGTTTTTACCTATGGGCTGCAGCCCCCCATATAAAATCCACCACTGTTCTCTGCCTAAGTACTGTAAAGGCAGATGCAGCAGTCTGTGAGACTGCTATGGGTTCACTGCGACTGGCAGTGACTTCCTATTGGAAGTCCGACCTGCCAGTCACCCAAGGCAGTCCCATTAGGAGGTGTTCCCTCCCTCCGACGCCTCGACATGGGCTGCTGAGCATGTGCAGTACTGGGATGATACTGTGCATGCGCTGGACCCAGAATATGCCTCTGAGGGCTGCTGCAAAAGCAGCCCATAGAGTCTGGGGGCCAGTGTATGCGCAGTACCGAAGAAGATACTGCGCATGCGCCAGCCCCAAGACGGGGACCGGTGGCTGGGACCGGGATTGTCGGCGGCGGGGACCACAAGCACAGCATTGTGGCAGCCCCCTCCTCTGCAGAGGTAAGAGCCGCTGCTGCTGATATGTAAGGCCCCACTTTCACTGTCTCTGTAGGCTAATGTGAATATACTGTAGTCTATTCATTATTTGTCTTAGTATTTATTTACAGTTTCTTATATAGCGCAGCATATTCCGTTGTGCTTTACAATTGGAAGCAGTGGCATATTTATAATAGGCTCAATATGCACGCACATGGATTCCTGAGTACCAGGGGGGCACGCACTGCACATGATGCACCCATTTTTAAATACTTACAAGAGTCCAGCATTGGAGTCAGCAGTCATGCAGAAATCACCAGAAAAATGGCTGCCGCTGATCCGTGAATGTGCAATGAAGTCTGAGTGCTTTAGTGCTCAGACTGCACACTGCTGCTGGTGCAGAAATAGCCAAAAAAAGGGCACTGCACCATTTTCCCAGAGATCTGCAAATGCGCAGTAGGTCTGAGCGCTCTAGTGCTCAGACCCGGCAGAGAAGAGGGGGCCCGGCCGGAGGAGGCTACACATGGGCCTCCACCCATAGGTGCTGATTTATGTTTTTGCTGGTGGATGCTCGAGCCAAAAAAATAGGGGAGTGGCTACATGGGAAAGGGGTGTGGCCACAAAATAATACTGATTTATATTACGCCAAATACATAAATGCCCCCACAGTGCCAAATACATAAATGCCCCCACATTGCAGGTATAGAAATACCCACATATTACCTGTGCCAGCGACAAGGGAAGGGGAGTGCAGTGGGACACGGGCGGGTGGGCCGCTGCTGAGTGGGTGGGTGCTCATCAATTTCCGTGGGTGCTCGGGCCCTCAAGCACCCACAGAATCGGCACCTATCCCTCCACCAGGGCCGGCGCGTGCCGCTCAGCAAAGCCTGCAAAGCAGGGAGGCGCTGGGCTGTATAGGCGCACTCTCCCTGCTCTGTGACTCTGCCACTGTGTGGTGCTGCTGCTGTCAGTGTATGACAGGCAGCAGTGCTGGCAGCAGAGCGAGCTCTTACATTAGATGTTGCAGCACGGAGCACAGAGGCACTGAGTACAGAGCAGCAGCAGCAGCGGGGGAAGTCCCTTAAGCTTCCTAACTGCGGTGCCGACTTCAGCCTTTCCTCACTCATCTCACAGGACAGCATGTGCCGAGCAGGGATTGGAGGAGCTCGGCACATGCTGATGATAAGAGCCACTGATTGGAGGAGCCTATAACATGCTCCTTTGATCCCTGGCTGAACCACAGGATGTAACAGAATGACGGCCTCTGTGAGTACTTCTCTGTACTAGCTCCTGCCTCTCCCTGCAGCAGCTTCTCTCTCTCCCCATCATCTGTCCCACCTCCTTCCTGCCCAGCATTTGTCCTGTCCCCTCCTGCCCACCATCTCTCCCTGCAATGTATTTGCCATCTCTCCCTGCCCATCATCTGCCCCACCCATCCCTACCCAGTATCTGCCTTCCTCTCACTGCTAAGCAACTGTCCTGTCCCCCTCTCCTGCCCACCATTTGTCCCTGCCCAGTATTTGCCCCCTCTCCCTGCCTATCATCTATCCCAACATCTCCCTACCCAGCATCTGCCTTCGGGACTAAGTAAAAACCGGACCCGGATAAGACACCGGAACGCCGGACCAGACATCAAACTCTGCATTCCGGAGCTTATAGTGTCTGGTCCGAGGGGTGTCCCATGCGGGGGGTGTCTTGTCCGGGGGGATGCCTGTGATTGCTCACACCAGGGACATGGGGAAGGGGAGATTACAGCCTCCCTGTGTGATCTGGACCGTTCCAGTTTTTATTACACCCCCGGACCATGCAGTGAGGCTGTATTCTCCCCCCTCTCCTCTCCCAGGTGACAGGTGCGAGAGCAGCCTCATCAGATGGAGCACCCCCGGACAGGACACCCCCGGACCGGATACTACAGGCTCCGGAATGCAGAGTTTGATGTCCAGTCCGGCATTCCGGTGTCTTATCTGATTCCGGATTTTACCCATACCCTCTGCCTTCTGCTCCCTGCCCACTATCTATCCCCCCTCTCCCTGCCCATCGTCTGTCCCCCTCTATCTGCCCAGCTCCTCTCCCCTCTCTCTGCCCATCATCTGTCCCCCTCCCTCTGCCCATCATCTGTCCCACCCTTTTCCTGCCCATCATCATTACCCCTATCCCTCTCTGCCCAGCATCTGTTCCTGTGTCCCCACCATCTGCCCCCTCTGCCCAGAATCTGACCCCCCAGCATCTATCCCACCTCTCTCCCCACATCTGTCCCCATACGCATGCACACTGGGTGTGTGAGGTGTGCACAGGCACACCCTAATGCACACGCCCCCAGCCGACGCTGTCACACATCATGTGCAGGGTTGGGGCTTCCCTGACATGTTACTTAAGTCCTGGCCACCTCATAGGTGGCTGCTGCTTAGCAATGTGCAGCGGCACGAAGGCAAAGGATGAGGAGGCGTCAGCAGCAGAGGCAGGACGGTGGAGGCCTCTTTACCCATATAACATGTAAATAAAATAAATGCGGCATGGATGGGGTGCATGGTGGCAGGGCATGACTTGCCTGGGCGTATGTGTTTGTGCACTCCCTATTTGTATGTTTTCTTTTAATAGGTGATATGAGTGATATTGACTGTGCTGCCTTTAGTTTGGGGTGTCTCTCGCTGATAGACCCCTAGTAGTAAATGAAATGTGGATTGTACTAAATGGTGCAACAGATCAACAGGTGAGGTGAGATAGAATGAAAAAAATAAAAATGGTTTATTAATTTATCATCAGTGTGTTGCCATTAATAATTATTGACAACAAAGCAATAATAAATTAATAAACCATTTTTATTTTTTAATTCTCTCTCGTCATATCTGCCCTGTGTCACTCTATGCTCTCCCTAGTGCCCTGCATCTCACTATGTCCTACACAGCGCCCTGCATCTCACTATGTCCTACATGGCGCCCTGCATCTCACTATGTCCTACACAGCGCCCTGCATCTCACTATGTCCTACACGGCGCCCTGCATCTCACTACGTCCTACACGGCACCCTGCATCTCACTATGCCCTCCCTATGTCTCTCTATACCCTCCCTATAGCCATGAATCTCTCTATGCCGGCTGTGCACACCCATATAATATGATCTGCGCACGTGTATGTCTGTACACCTCTTTCAGCCTAGTATCGGTACCCTCCACACTGCTCGACATCTCACTGTACTACCCTCTCTCTGCCCAGCATCTGGCTCCCCATAACCTTGTTCCATCTTTTTCCTCCTATCTCTTTTCTTTGTACCCCATCTATCATTTCTATACTCCATTCATATTCCCCTATTTTCCCTCAGCACCTACTTTTCCTTTGCTCTTCTCACAAATCACTGTTTTTCTAACATTTCCCCTTCTCGTGCCTCCCCTTTCCTATTACTCCTTTGCTCTCTACCCACCTTACGTCTCTCATACTGTGGGCATGATGTGGATAAGGTGCATTCCTACTGTGGATTTCATATGTAATGGGATCTACTGTGAGCATTATGCATAAGGGGCACTACTATTGTGTGCATTGAGTTTTTAAGTAATGCTACTATGTGAGTTATGTATAAGGGACAATACTACTGTAGGTGTTTTAAGTGGCACCAGCATTATGTTAAAGGGGCATTACTTCCGTGAGCATTGTGTATAATACTTTTGTGGGCATTATGTATAAGGGGCACTACTGTGGGCTTTGTGTATAAAGGGACACCAGGTACGGTGTAATGTGGATTGTGCTACTGTATGGTGTAATTTAACTAGCGGTACTATTGTGTGGCTGTGCCCCTTCCTTATAATACCACACCCTTTATTTGTGTGTGCCATTAAATATAGGAGGGCGCAAATATACAGTTTGCAGGAGGGAGCCAGAGAACCTAGCACCGGCCCTGCCCTCCACCTCTCTTAAAATGCACCTGCTTAGTAGGTAGTTTGTGCTATGGATTATTTGTTTTTACTAAAGTTATTTTACTGCAATGCCTGATAACCTGTCAGACTGAAAATAAGTTTGTATAAACTGTGTCTCAGACAGAGGCAATCAGGAGTCTGATGCATACATTAATTTACACCAGAGGCATCTATTTTCCCACTGCACATCGGGCCTGATTCTGGTTCACTTGCAAAAGCAAATTCTCTCTTTAATTGACAAACCCATGTGCACTGCAGGGTGGGGGCAGATGTAACATGTGCAGAGAGAGTTAACTTTGGGTGGGGTTTGTACTTCAAACTGATATCTATATTGCAGTGTAAAAATAAAGCAGACAGTATCTACCCTGCACAGAAACAAAATAACACCCAAATCTAACTCTCTCTGCACATGTTACAACCTGCAGTGCACATGGTTTTGTCCATTAGAGTGAGAATTTGCTTTTGCAAGTGAACCAGAATCAGGCCCATGCTGCGTACCCAAGAGTTGTATATAACTGGTCTACTACAGTATATAATGAGAAGTTCTCACATAGGAAAAGTTCAGTGAGGATGTGTTGACAACAACCGTGGGCTATGCAGAGTTATACCCCTTTTACACCCTCACAAAAACCAGCGGCGGTGTTAATGGGTCAACCCGTGTCCATTTACACAGGACTTCTACCCAGGTCCTGACCTGGGTTGAAAACGGGCAGGACCTGGGTAGAGGGCAGTGTAAATGGGTATGCCGGGTCATCTGACCCAGCTCTCGGTTACATCAATGAGGGAAGCCCAGCCTCCGGTCCGCAGGTTGGATGGGGGGTGCACACAGCCTCCGCTGTTGTCTGTTGTACTCTGCAGACAGCAGTGGAGGCAGGGAGGAGGTGAATGGATGCCTGTGTGCGGCATCCATTCACCTCGTGGACAGGGGCTGGTGGCAGCCCAGCAGCTTACCTTGGTGCTGGGCTTGCCCCCAGTGTGGCGATCTGGGGCCCAGCGCGGCGATCGGCGGTCCCGGCCATTGGAGATGATGTCATCTCCAAGCGGCAGCTCAGGAACCTCCTGCCAGGGGTGTGTGTGTAAACGCCGGTGTAAAAGGTAACAAACGCTGGGTCGCACACACGGGTTGAAGCTGGGTCCAAAAACCCGGGTGCAACCCGGCATTTTGGTGTAAAAGCGATATAAGTTGGAAACATTATTAAGTTTGTATATTTTGTACCAAGTAAAAGTTGACACAAGTATGTACTGGAGTTTAGTGCTCCTCTTGTGAAGGAGCCGATGGACCCATTAGCAGGTATTGCTTGGCTTCATGAGTCACCATTAAAATGGCAAAATCTGGTTCATACACTGGAAAAATCCCACTGAATTTTTAAGCAGAATCATTGGGTTTCTTCCGCACCTGAAAACTGATTTTTAGGTGCTGGAAAGAGCATATTTAATTGAATAGCCTTTTCCCTTTTGAGTAAGTAAATGTGGCTGCACATGTTTTTTGCTGGATGAGGGATCTTATAAAGTAAGGGAGGCTATGTTATAACCACTGCTTATTAAATTAAATTAAAGAGCCATTAGCAAATTACAAAGTAGGATGGTTTTAACTAGTGTTTTATTTCTAAATAACTCCCAACTGTCCTGATTTTTGCAGGACACTAAAATGTTTTGGACACTGTCCCACCCACGGAGAAACCCACAGTGACAGCAAATAGGAGGTGTGGCTCATGAGCGTGCCATTCTCACAAAGCCACACCCACGACCCACAATTTCACTGAAGCCATGCCCCCTTTTTGGGATATCCACAATGTTGGGAGTATGTTTTTATGAAACATAAGTGCCAGTACCCCCTAAAGTTCGAGGTTGGTACAAGATTTGTAGTAGCTTCCATATTCTGGACAGGGGTTTAGGTGCTAATTTTATTCAGTTCTGAAATTTATTTTTTTAATTTCTTCCTTTTTTTTACAATGAGTTATAAGAAATAAAAATGACTCCAAAAATGGTGGTGCTACAGCTACCGCTTACAACCATGGCACAAAAGCAACATTATAAGGGAAATATAAGGAATTTTCACTATAATAATTAATCAGTGTTAGTTTTCACATTTGTTTTACGTCTACATGTTTTAGGGAATATAGATTGTAAGCTCCACTGGGGCAGGGACTGATGTGAATGTTCAAATATTCGCTGTAAAGCGCTACGGAATATGTGTGCCCTAATAAATAAATCATCACAAAGCAATAAGTTGAGATAGTACATAATGGGGCAGATGTATTAAGCCTGGAGAAGAGATAAACTGGAGATAAAGTGGAGATAACTTGGAAGAGATAATGCACCAGCCAATCAGCTGTGTTTAATATGGGATCTGATTGGCTGGTGCGTTATCTCCTTCCACTTTATCTCCAGTTTATCTCTTCATGAGGCTTAATACATCTGCCCCAATATACTTTATTCTTTACATTCTATACTTAAAAAAAAATATCTATTTGGAACTATTACCAATAGGAAGCCAGGACCAAAAGTACAAACCTCTGTGAAACTCTGCTCCACAGGTAACAATCCATCCTGGTGAACGTACATTAGGTCAGAATAAGGTGCATTATCTATCATCGGTGAAATCGTACAAAGAAAAAAAATCACTTTATATATGTCAGTAGTCAGTGTCAAATTGGGGTATGAAGGGCCCACCAGGGAATGTGGAGAAAGGGGGGTAAGGGTGTGTCCAAGATTACAGACAAAAAGCAAGCAAGCTAATAAATGCTTCCTTAAAAATGGGTAATGGCCACTAATTTAGTAGATGTCTTTCAATAAAGATGTAATTAAGTATAGTGTTGAGGATGTTTACAGAAAGAGTGACTGTGTGTGTTTGATTACCGATCATAGGCGAATCTAGGGGGTGGTCCGTGGGTGCACAGGACCACCCATTAGCCAATTTTGTAGCTGAGGGATGGGGCTTTCCAACGAGCCCAGCCCCGTGTCTCTAGCCCCCTGGGAACCGGAGATACGTCCAGGCAAAGCTGGAACATTTTCCCTATAGGATAACATGGGACCCACTAATTCCGACCCTCACCCAGTTCAACGGCTGCCAGTTCCCCCTTCGGCATCACTGAAGCTCGAGGTTGATCTCAGTGGAACCCAAATAGCTGGGCCTTCAATCTGATACCAGGATGGATCCATATGGGTTAATTGGTGTCATCCCTGCAGCTTCCGCTCTAATTCTTCTCCCTGCTTTCACCTCAGCCCGTCCCCCATTTAATCATGTGGTGCCAGCGCCCGGCGTGCTCCCCCAACGTCACGCACAACAACAGCGCGCACAATATTTCAAATGTCCACTCGGCTAGAGGGGTTCCCAGGAGGGGAGTGGGAGCGTGCTCTGTGCTGCGCTCTGCTCCTTTCCCCATAGAAGCAGCTGCACCGCTCTCTATCTCTCCCTGCAGCAGCAGCGAAGGCTCATATAAAAATTTACAGTAAGTGGCACTTTTGGGGGCATTGCTTAAGGGACGCTACAAGTGGCGGTATGTGGGGGCATTACGCAAAATGTGTGGCTTAATGTATAAGGGGCATTACGGTGTGCAGCATCATGTGTAAGGGGCATTATGTGTGCAGCATCATGTGTAAGGGGCATTATGTGTGCAGCATCATGTGTAATGGACATTATGTGTGCAGCATCATGTGTAATGGGTACTATGGTGTGCGGCATCATGTGTAATGGGTACTATGATGTGCGGCATCATGTGTAATGGACATTATGTGTGCAGCATCATGTGTAATGGGTACTATGGTGTGCGGCATCATGTGTAATGGGTTCTATGGTGCGCGGCATCATGTGTAATGGGTACTATGGTGTGCGGCATCATGTGTAATGGGAACTATCGTGTGCGGCATCATGTGTAATGGGTACTATGGTGTGCGGAATCATGTGTAATGGGTACTATGGTGTACGGCATCATGTGTAATGGGTACTATGGTGTGCGGCATCATGTGTAATGGGTACTATGGTGCCATCAAGCAAGAACCCCCTAGCAATGAGCACGTAGGTAAGCAGCACTTATGTGCCAAATATGTAATGGGCATTACGGTTTGTTATATAGTATGTAATGGGCATCATGATGTGTGGCACAATGTGTAATGGGCATTATGGTGTGTGGCCTTATGTGTAATTGGCATTACGGCGTGTGGCTTTATGTGTAATGGGTATTACGGCGTGTGGCTTTATGTGTAATGGGTATTACGGAGTTTGCTAAAATGTGTAATGGCCATTACTGTGTATGGTCTAAAGTGTAATACCACACCCCTTTTTGTGATGCCACGCCTCCTTCCCATGAGGCCACGCCCCCTTTTTGCTGCGCGGCTATGCCGCGCAAAGGTCCCCCTACTATTGTGTCTAGTTCTGGGACCACCCATTACCATAATTCTAGATTCGCCTATGTTACCGATTACCATACCCTCCAACATGACCCATTCCATTAGGTACAAAATGTTCTGCTCTTGGACTTCCTTGGATGGATGGATGTATGATTGCCATCACCTGTGCTGAAACATCCTTCTCATACATTAACTAGTTCTGGGGTAGCCAACTCCAGTCCTCGAGAGCTACCAACAGTTAATGTTTTCCAGGTCTCCTCACAGAATCACAAGTGAAGTAATTAGCTCCACCTGTGGATCTTTCAAAATGTGTCAGTCAGTAATGAGTGCACCTGTGCCGCAGCTAGGTTGTCTGGAAAATGTGAACTGTTGGTATCTCTCGAGGACCGGAGTTGGCTATGACTGAACTAGTTCATCACAGGTGATGGAAATCATACATTAAGAGAGCATTTTGTACCTAATGGAATGAGTCATGCTGGAGGGTATGGATTACTGTTCCAAAATAAAAAACCACTGAGCGTGTGCGCACGTATGCATAGTGCAGGAACATCCGCTCATGTGCATAGGAACACGCAAGTGTGCGGGTGCCTTGAGTACTACTCCCCTTTGTGTACCGTTTGCAAAGTCTCCCATTCAGATGCGGTATGGGTGGTGGTGCGCATGACTGCAAGCGGACTCTTGCTCTGTGTAGTTATGCGTGCAAACATGCACACGAACGAGAATGACCTCCTAAGTCCCAAGAATAACTCGATTCATAAATTGTGTGTGACTGACAGGGCAGACATTTTTTTTTTAAAGATAAACTAGCATCCTTAAGATATAATACAATAAATATATATTTAATAAATACAAAAAAATATGATATAATTCCTACCTATGCAGTGAGTTGTGCACATTTTACTTTCATTCATAGAGGACATACATTTGCTTATGCGATGAGTTGGTTCATATTTGTTGTTGCATTTACTTACCTATATTTTCAGTTTTACTAGATGGCCAAGTGTGTAGAATGTGTTCAATAGCACCCTCTAGTGATCATTTGACAGTAACATAAAAAGAAAAGGATTACATGCTGTATGCAAGTTTACTGTTTCTGAGCATCCTGTGATAATCGTGAAGAATGTGAAGCTATATTTCGTATATACAGTTAAATTATCACTTACCACAAACTTTTAGTAGCCGGAACATTAGTTGAGTGTGTAAGGAAGTATTACAATTGTCTGTTTGCCAATAGACCACATGACCTCCCAGCATCTGCTGCGCAGCTGTTGCTGATTTCAGCCTCTGACTACCAAAGTGCAAACTAGGTTATGTGTAGAGTGGGTCATCAGACATGTGTGCTGTTTCTGGAAGCATTAACATACTGGGATTTCTGCTGGAAACAAATAATAAAGTGACACAACAATCATCACTAAATAAAAAGGTGCCGCAGAATGCACTGACATTTAGAGAACTTAAAAGAAACAATATAAAAGTGTTTCCTTTATTTAAATGGGTGGTGGTAAAGTAGAATGTATTTCAGTAGTAGAACATTGAGTAGTCCCTGCAGATTACCGACAATATCTATTCAGGAATATGCCATGCAGGGTAAATGTGGCACCCTGCAATAGAGGTGCCCCTTACGTTGGTGGCCAGTGCTGCCCTTACAATTCAGTGTAGTTTGAAGCGCAGGCCTCGGGGGGTTGCTAGACAACCACCCGCAGTAACACTCACCACATGAAGGTAGGGATGGCCATCGACCATCGATGATTCAAAATCATCGATGGTTTATGGCCGATGTCGAATACTTTTGCCATCGATGGGGGAGAACCAGATGGTTTCCCTACATCGATGGCACAGCAAAACCGATGTTTTGCCCCCCCCCCCCCAACACCCGCGAAGCCCCGCCCATGTGTTTTGATTGGCCCACAGGCCAATTACTCACACATAATAGATCCATGGACGTGCGGTGAGGTAAATGGCTCAAGAGTCCCTGGCAAGTACCAGAGCCAGATATGCACACAATATATGAGCCATGGGGTACATACCAGCATTATACACATGGTCAGCAGTATATACTGCTGGAGATTCACTGAGTTTTGATAAGAGATGTGCAGAAAGGTAGCCAGGTGAGGCACTGCCTCACCTGCCATAGACTTTTTACTCCAGCGTTTTGACTATAAAAATGATAAGAATAATAAAAATAATTTTTGGTACTTGTGTAGTTTCACGGCGCCACCGCGTGCACAGTCTGTAACAGAAACTTGGCAGCCTGCCAGAGGCTCTGTTTAACTGTGCGCGTGCCGCTCTAGCTCTACGTTAACAGCGTAGCGGCCGGCCAGCAGCAGCGCGCTGCCCAGGCGCTGACAGGTCACTGTGGTACTTTAGTTCCACAGTGAAATAGGCAGCGCCTGGGCACCACTGACAATGGGGGGCATTCTAAAGTGGACACCCCGGCACACCACTGACGTGCCGGGGCTTGTAAACTACACACCCCAGCACACCGCTCTAGGTGCTATGTATACGCTAGATTCAGACGCTAATGCGTCTGAATCTCGAAGCCGATAAGGTGTTGGGGCATCTAAATCCAGACGCAAAAGCGTCTGGATTTAGTTGGGTGTAGGGGTACATCTAAATTTAGAGGCTAAAGCTCTAAATTTAGTTGGGTCTAGGGGTACACTATTAAAACCTGTTCACAATGGCACTAGTCGACGCAACAGCTGTCGACCTTGTAAATTCCACTATCCACGCCAACCCAAAGTGTGGCGAGCGCAGCGATCCCCGCGAGGGGTGGCGGTACGCGTCCTACGACCTTTTCATACCCCCACTATCCACGTCGGCGTGGAGTTGAGAATACAAAGTGTGGCGAGCGCAGCGAGCCACCAAGCCCTCGCGGGCTTCACAGGTATACGCGTCCCCTCGCGGGCTTCACAGGTGTCCGTGTCCGCTCGCCACGCTTCGGGCTCGGTGGCTTGCTGCGCTCGCCACACTCCACACCGACGTGGATAGTGGGGGTATGAAAAGGTCGTAGGACGCGTACCGCCGCCGCTCGCCACGCTTCGGGTTGGCGTGGATAGTGGAATTTACAAGGTCGACAGCTGTTATGTCGACTAGTGTCATTGTGAACAGGTTTAGGATGTTTTGCACAGTGCACCACTATGTACCCCTACACCCTACCAAATTCAGACGCATTAGCGTCTGAATCCAGCGTCTCAATTGTAGCGTGTACATTACGCTACGCTTATAGCATAGCGCTGCAATGAGAACAGCTAGAGTGGCACGCGCACACGCTACGCTGGTAACGTAGCGCTGAGAACAGTTAGGAGAAAAGCTAGAGCGGCACGCGCACAGAGTCTGGCAGGCTGCCAAGTTTCTGTTACAGACTGTGCGCGCGGTGGCGCCGCGAAACTACACAAGTACCGAATTTTTTTATAAATTATTTGTATTTTTGATATACTTTATCAATTCAAAATGCCAGCATATGCGCTAGTATGACAGGAAAGGCTGTGCCTCACCTGCCTCACCCCACCGCACGCCACTGAATAGATGACCATCAATTTGTAAAACTATCGATGGTCACCCATTGCATAGTTTGACACTATCGATGGCTATGTGCACTTTTGCCATCGATGGCAACCATCGATGGCAAAGGCACCGATGGCCATTCCTACAAGAAGGATATCAGGATCCAGGAGCTCAGCCAGTCCTTCCAGAGAGCGGGAAGGGAAAAACCTCCACGGATTGGCTGTCTGTGGGCGCCAAAGGAGGTGAGGTGTGGCTGGCTACCCAGGGCGCGCAGTGAAGGCGGTGAGGAGAGCTGGTGGTTAGAGGAGAGGTAGCGGGCAACAGCGTGTGAGAGAGACAAATAGTGCGGCCTTCAGCCTGGCGGTGATTGACAGCGGGCAGCGAAAGGAGGCATGCAGGTGATGCGGCGGCTGAGAGACCACATCACACTCCGCCCGCTGAAGCACAGTCTCGGTGCGGAGATACCTGGCAGTGACTAGCGATGGTCAAAATGGGTCACTAACGAGAGCTGGGATCCAGCAAATCAGTCAGTGAAAAGATCCGTATATTTTAGGCGGATCAACGGTTCACTGAAAGAAGGGGTAATTTGATAATAACGAAGCATAATTTGTTTTACAATCATTTATTGAAATTTTTTTCCTTTTTTTTTTTTAAAACAGTGAGCTGAACAAATAAGTACATACATAACCGAGTAAAACACTGATCGATGGCTGGGTGCAAAATCGCCATCGATGGCGTCTGCACCGATGGCCATCCCTAGCAGCAACAGCCTTGTTATTCTTTCTTTTACTTGCAGTAGCAGCACTGAACTCAGTCTCTTGAGTTAGTACATCTCAGCTGCTACAGGTGGCAGTGCTGTGCTCAGGCAAATGCATTGTAATGAAAAACGAAATAAAGTAAAAGAACGACGGTTCACCTTTTTGGGATCGGCGGCTCCCTCAGGGTTAGATGTACTAAGCCCTAAAAAGTGATAAAATGGAGAGTAATAAGCCACCAACCAATCAGCTCCTACCTGTCATTTCTCAAACACCGCCTGTGACATGGCAGGTAGGACCTGATTGGCTGGCTGTTTATCACTTTCCATATTATCACTTTTCAAGCTTAGTACATCTAGCCCTCAGTCTTTTATGGGATCTGTTTAAAAGACCCGCTTTGTTCGCAAACAACCCATCTCTAGCAGTGACTGACTGCTGGCGGTGGACTCACGGAGGCAAACTGTGCATAGCGGAAGACCTGTACAGTGTCGGTGGTGAGTGACAGGCAGAAAGAGGAGACTGGCGACCGCGTGAAGAGGATCCAGCGGTGCCTCTCCAGAGAGAGAGAGAGAGCTGCAGGACGGAGTGGGACCACGTGAGAGGGGAAGAAACCAGGACACAGCAGTGAACCCAGAGAGCCGCATGGAGGTTTCCAGTGACAGCTAACCAGCAACCGATCCATCAGTCGCCTGGGGAGCAAGGAGTAGTGTCGGCAGGAGCCAGCGACAGCAGCTGATGTCCAGGTACCTTGACCCCCCACTCAGCCACGCAGTAGATTAACAATCCCATCTGAGCCCACTAACACTACAGGGCCTTTTCACCCATCCTTACTCCACCGGGCCTATTGACTCCATTAATGCCACTTCACACAGTTATCCCTTAAGCCTCCTTGCTGGCTCCAGTATCTGACTACTATCACCATACCTCCCAACATGACCCTCTCCAGGAGGGACACATTGCTCTGCTCCTGCACTTCCCTGGTAATGTATGATTGCCATCACCTGTGTTGAAGCACCTTTCTTATTAATTAACCTGCTCAACACAGATGAAGTTAATCATGCATTAAGAGGGAAGTCCAGGAGCAGAGCAAAGTGTCCCTCCTGGAGGGGGCCATGTTGGGAGGTATGTATCGCCACCTCCATATTGGCACCCCCTCTTCTAAATGCCTACAGGGACAAAGCCTGCATAACAAGGCACCACTTAAACAACCCTTGTAGCAACCCTAAGGAGAGGGTTCCATATTTAAGTAACTGGCTGGGAGTACCTCCCTTTAGTCTACCAGTGCCTTTATTGCAAGAGATATAGGATCCCAATCCACTATCTTGGAGTGACAGCATACAGTCATTAACCAGGGAGACTTTCCTCTTAGAGAGTTACATCCAGTATTGGCATTGAGCCAAATCCTCCATAAAAGCAGGTTGCCTGCTTCAGAATACAAATTCTTATTAACTACTCAGTCACGGTGCACCTAGGCCACCTAGGAGTTCAGGGACTCTTTATTTAAATTGTCAGGACTCTTATATATGTTACTAAATTTGTATTAAGGTGCGTACACACGTACAGATTTTCTGTCTGATCTATCTGGTGGGAACAAAAACCTGGAAATGTATGGGAGCATATGACAATCAAAAAACTGTTCCCAAACACTTGAAAACAGATAGTGATCAGTCAGACAAATTGTTTAAATCATTCTGCTATAACAAATTTATCAAAGCATATATTTTTTTCTGACTTCCTGCATTTGGGTGGAAATTTTTGATTGTCATATGCTCCCATACATTTCCAGGTTTTTGTTCCCACCAGATAGATCAGACAGAAAATCTGTACGTGTGCATTGTATCATTGCTGATTTATACAGATCTGTGATATTGCTTAAATTACATTGCATCCTGTGTTGCATATATTTCTTGCCAGTGATTTAAATTAATCGTACTGTTTCCTGATTATTTAATTATAATTAATGTGTAGCATATTGTGCGAATTGTGGCCTGCAGGTGCCTGGGGGCCCCATCGCGCACGATATTATTAAAATCAATTCATTCTTTAGTCTTTGGTCTTTGATGATTCTTGTCAATGCATCTTTCCATACTTCTTTTAGCAGTGATCCGTAATTCTTTTGGCTGCATAGCATTGTGTGGTTGTGTCTGGGTTGTTGCTTTACCGGGATTCCATTGTCCATCAGCCCTCCGAATTGCAGGCGAGTGAAGCAGGCAGTTCGCAGACTGACAGCACCAAGTGAGCACCAAGTAAATCAGGTACCGGTCACACCCATACATACAGTCTGTGTCATGAACCCCGGTTCTCGCACTGCTCGCATGCGCCCCTTACCGGCACGCTGGGGTAGTGTCCTCCGTAGATCAGCTGCCGGCACAGTCGGCAATCCCTGGCGTGATGTCTTTTGTTTCCAAGTCGCCCCTGCGTCACTGTGAGCTCCAGGTGTATTCCCTGATCAAGCTGCGGGTCACATGATCCAGGTAAAGCTCCAACTTACTTCCTGGTCTGTGTGCTGCTGCTGCGGCTAATCCCATCACCTGCATCTGATTCCCTAATCACTTGGAGGGATAAAAGCCTAGCTCACAGACTCCTCCTTGTCTTGAACAACTCGTCAGTTTACCTGTGAGTTCTCCAGCGTTAAGCTCCTGTCAAGACTCCCCACGTGCTCCAGAGGTCCGGTTTCCTGAGTCCGCTGTCACCTGTGTTACTCTCAGCGTCCTGGTCATTCCACTCCTGCCAGAAGTCTCCACGTGTTTCCATCTGCCGTGTGATCCTGTCTTCTTGTGCAGCCCAGGTTACTCACTCAGTGTCCGGTTAGTCGTGGGTTCCGTGCCCGTCTCCCCTCGGCTCCCAGGCCGCTCCAGCGATCCCCGGTGATCTCCAGTATCGGCTCCCTAGCCGCCCCAGTGATTCTCAGTGTCTCCAGCGTCTCCCTGTGTTACCTTCGTGTCATCCCCGGCTTCCAGGCCGCATCTCTCATTCCTCAAGTACCTTCCGTGTTGCTGTATAGCATTCAGTGCCATCGATCACCATCGATGGTTTTAGTACCCCTCTAAAGACTCTTGTTATCCTAACCCTGCCAAAGCCACAGGGGAACCTGGGCAGAGGGCCGCGACCTGGTCGGCAGTTGCAGCGAAGTCCATATCCCCTTGCGGGGGTCCTTGGTGAATACCACTGTCGGCTTAGACCCCGCGCCTCTGCTTTAGGTCTCAGCCAATCCTCTGTGTCCCCGGCAGGTCATCTCCTTCCAGCCTCCGTGCATGAGCTCCAGCTACCTCAAGCCTCCTCGCTTCCAGTTCCCTGCGCCCTCCACTGGCGCACCCAGGTCAGTGCCGGAAACACAGACAGTCCAGGCCGTGACAGATTGTTCAAGACCGATGGACTCGGCACGCGACCATAGTGTGGGGCCAGCGGCTCTCCAAGATGTCACCTCGCGTATAGAAACACAAGAAGCGACGCAGCAGCAGGTGATTACATACCTCCAGGATGTGTCCACTCGTCTGGATTCCCTCCAGCAGTCTCTCCGGCCACCTCTGCCACCGGTATCTAATCAGCCTGCCACTCATGCCCCAGCATATATTCCTCGTCTTCAGCTGCCTACTCCTAATAAATATGGTGGCAATCCCAAAGGTTGTAGAGGCTTTCTAAACCAATGTGACATCCAATTTGAACTTCTACCGCAGAACTTCCCGACTGCCAGAACCAAGATAGCATATATTGTCTCCTTGCTGACTGGTTCTGCCCTAGATTGGATATCACCCCTCTGGGAAAGATCTGATCCAATTCTCACCGATTATGACAGATTCGTCTCTACCTTCCGACGGATATTCGATGAGCCAGGAAGACCTGCATCAGCCTCTACAGAAATTCTCTGCCTTAAACAGGGCTCTCGTTCCATGGGTCAATTCGTGGTTCAATTCCAGACTCTTGCCTCCGAGCTCAAATGGAACAATCAGGCGTTAACAGCCGCCTTCTGGCTGGGCGTCTCAGAACGCATCAAAGATGAACTTGCCACCCGAGATCTCCCTGAGCAACTTGAAGAATTAATTTCCTTGTGTGTCAAAATAGACCTGCGCCTAAGAGAGCGAGGTTTAGAAAGATTAAAGCAAGTAGTTCCCCGAGTTCCGCCTCCGCCTCAGCACCGTCCTGCGACAACCGCTACAGAAGAACCTATGCAAATAGGTAGATCCAGGTTATCTACAGAAGAACGGTCCAGGAGGCAAAAGGAAAAATTATGTATTTACTGTGCCGCCCCCGGCCACTTCATTGGGTCCTGTCCCGAGCGTCCGGGAAACGCCAAGCCCTAACCTGCAGTGGGGGAGTCAGGTAAGGTTGTCTCAGTAAAACTCCTCCCACCACTGACTTGATTCTACCTGTTGCCCTTGTGTCCCCTGTGGGTACCCTGCAAGTCTCAGCCCTGGCAGACTCCGGGGCTGCAGGGAACTTTATCTCAGCCGAGCTGGTAAAAAGTGCAAAATTCTGATTCTGCCTCTTTCCCAGCCTCATTACTTAACAGCGGTGGATGGAAGCAGGATTCCCGGAAGCGATATTGTGCATCTGACAGTTCCTGTCTCATTCCACGTAGGGGTACTTCATCAAGAATGTATGGATTTCCTAGTCATTCCTAAATCCTCCTATGACCTTGTGTTAGGGTTGCCGTGGCTACAACTCCACAACCCCCGTATCGATTGAAGATCTCTCCAAATTGTGGAATGGAGCGAATATTGCCAGAAACATTGCTTGACTGAAGTAACTCCGGTTCGATCTTCTGCAGTTAAAAGCCTTCCGGGTCTTCCCTCTGTGTATCATGAATTCAGCGATGTTTTCAGTGAACAAGCCGCTGATGTGCTGCCTCCACACCGCCGATGGGATTGTCCCATCGATCTCCTCCCTTGGAAGTCCCCTCCTAAGGGGCGTACCTATCCTCTGTCAATCCCTGAGACCAAATCGATGTCTGAGTATATCCAAGAAAATCTCCAGAAAGGTTTTATCCCACCCTCTGCTGGTGCAGGATTCTTTTTTGTAAAAAAAAAAAGATGGAGGGTTACGCCCATGTATAGATTATAGAGGTCTCAATGAGATAACCATCAAGAACAGTTATCCTCTTCCCTTGATCACTGAGTTATTTGATCGTATCAAAGGTGCAAAGATTTTTACCAAGCTTGACCTCAGAGGGGCGTACAATCTAATCAGAATTCGCAAAGGCGACGAATGGAAGACTGCCTTCAACACTAGAGATGGGCATTACGAGTGTCTAGTGATGCCCTTCGGTCTCAGTAATGCACCTGCCGTCTTTCAAGAATTCGTCAATGAAATTTTCAGAGATGTCCTATATAAATATCTTGTTGTGTACCTCGACGATATTTTGATTTTTTCTTCAGATCTCCAGTCTCATCGATCTCAAGTCAAAGAAGTGCTATCCCGTTTACGTGCTAATAAATTGTACGGTAAACTCTCTAAGTGCACGTTCGAAGTTCCCCAGATACCCTTCCTAGGGTATATCGTGTCTGGCTCAGAGTTGCGAATGGATCCCGCAAAACTTGAAGCCATCAATAGTTGGTCCCAACCAACCACTCTCAAAGCAGTCCAACGTTTTATTGGCTTTGCCAACTATTACAGAAAATTTGTCAAAGGATTCTCTACCCTCATCTCTCCCATCACAGCTCTCACCCAAAAAGGTGCCAACCCAGCTGTCTGGTCCGAAGAAGCCTTGTCCGCATTCCACCTGCTAAAGCAAGCCTTCATATCTGCCCCCATCCTCCGGCAGCCAGATACAGACAAACCCTTCCTCTTGGAAGTCGATGCCTCGAATGTGGGTGTTGGAGCTGTGCTCTCTCAAGTTACAGACGATGGCAAACAGCACCCCTGTGGGTTTTTCTCTCGAAAATTCCTCCCTGCCGAGAAAAACTACTCCATTGGCGATCAAGAGTTGTTGGCAATTAAACTTGCACTGGAAGAATGGCGATATCTGTTAGAAGGGGCCAAGTTTCCCGTGTCCATCTTCACAGATCACAAGAACTTACTGTACGTCCAGACTGCCCAGTGTTTAAATTCCCGTCAAGCTCGTTGGTCCTTATTTTTTTCACGATTCAGCTTTAAAATTTTCTACCGTCCTGGGTCCCAGAATGCAAAAGCCGATGCACTATCCCGTTCTATGGAAGATGACACAGTGCTGCAAGAACAGCGTCCCATCATCAGTCCTACGGCATTTGCCGCCACCCATGTGTCACCTGTGCCACCTCGAGGAAAGATGCTGGTTCTACCAGAGCTCCAGCCCAAAATCTTATCCTGGGCTCATGCCTCGTCCTTCTCCGGTCACCCAGGCGTTCACAAAACCCTGGAGATTCTTCGCCGGTCATATTGGTGGCCTCACATGAAAAGGGATGTCCAGGATTTCGTGGCCTCATGTCCTACTTGTGCCCAGCATAAAGTCCATCGTCAATCCCCTGCCGGTGCTCTCCTTCCGTTGCCCACTCCCCTGCGTCCCTGGACGCACATTTCCATGGACTTTATTTCCGAGCTCCCAAAGTCTCAAGAACGTAATACCATCTGGGTGGTGGTAGACCGGTTCTCCAAAATGGCACATTTCATCCCGTTGACTGGTCTGCCCTCTGCTCCCAAGCTCGCTCAGATCTTCATCCAACATATCTTTCGGATTCATGGACTCCCTGCAGATATTGTCTCCGATCGTGGAGTGCAATTTGTAGCCCGCTTTTGGAGAGCTCTCTGTTCTGCCCTGAAGGTAAAATTTAACTTTTCCACAGCGTACCATGGGCAAACAGAGAGGGTTAACCAAGATCTGGAAGCATTCCTTCGCCTGTATGTCTCCTCGTCACAAGATAACTGGGTCAGTCTGCTGCCTTGGGCAGAATTTGCCCACAATTTCAGATACCACACAGCTACTGGCTACTCTCCTTTCTACGTAGTGTACGGTCAACACCCTCGACCACCGATCTTTGAGCCTTTACCAGCCTTGGAAGTGCCTGCTGCATCTTCCACACTCAAGCATTTCTCACAAGTTTGGAAAAATGTGCATGTTTCTCTCAAGAAAGCCTCAAAAAGATATAAGTTCTTTGCTGACCGTAAAAGGAGGGCAGTTCCTCAGTTAAAACTTGGCGACAAGGTATGGCTCTCCACTCGAAATCTTCGCTTACGAGTCCCGTCCATGGAGTTCGCCCCACGATTCATCGGGCCATTCCCTGTGATCCAAAGGATCAATCCTGTAGCTTATAAGCTGAAGCTACCACCATACCTGAAAATCCCAAATTCCTTCCACATATTCTTATTGCGACCTCTTGTTCTCAACCGGTTCCAAAGTGCTACTCCTGAGCTCCCCAGAGTTTATACCCATCGAGGGATTGAATTCGAGGTCGATAAGGTGGTGGATTCTCGCAGAAGATATGGAAACATCCAATATCTCATCGATTGGAAGGGCTATGGCCCAGAAGAAAGAAGCTGGATCAATGCTGCAGATGTGCATGCTCCCCGTTTGATTGCAGCTTTTCATAAAGACAACTCGAGTAAGCCCAAAGGGTGTTCGGTGCCCACCCTAAAAGGGGGGGGTACTGTCATGAACCCCGGTTCTCGCACTGCTCGCATGCGCCCCTTACCGGCACGCTGGGGTAGTGTCCTCCGTAGATCAGCTGCCGGCACAGTCGGCAATCCCTGGCGTGATGTCTTTTTGTTTCCAAGTCGCCCCTGCCTCACTGTGAGCTCCAGGTGTATTCCCTGATCAAGCTGTCACATGATCCAGGTAAAGCTCCAACTTACTTCCTGGTCTGTGTGCTGCTGCTGCGGCTAATCCCATCACCTGCGTCTGATTCCCTAATCACCTGGAGGGATAAAAGCCTAGCTCACAGACTCCTCCTTGTCTTGAACAACTCGTCAGTTTACCTGTGAGTTCTCCAGCGTTAAGCTCCTGTCAAGACTCCCCACGTGCTCCAGAGGTCCGGTTTCCTGTGTCCGCTGTCACCTGTGTTACTCTCAACGTCCTGGTCATTCCACTCCTGCCAGAAGTCTCCACGTGTTTCCATCTGCCGTGTGATCCTGTCTTCTTGTGCAGCCCAGGTTACTCACTCAGTGTCCGGTTAGTCGTGGGTTCCGTGCCCGTCTCCCCTCGGCTCCCAGGCCGCTCCAGCAATCCCCGGTGATCTCCAGTATCGGCTCCCTAGCCGCCCCAGCGATCCCCAGTGATCTCAAGTATCGGCTCCCTAGCCGCTCCAGTGATTCTCAGTGTCTCCAGCGTCTCCCTGTGTTACCTTCGTGTCATCCCCGGCTTTCAGGCCGCATCTCTCATTCCTCAAGTACCTTCCGTGTTGCTGTATAGCATTCAGTGCCATCGATCACCATCGATGGTTTTAGTACCCCTCTAAAGACTCTTGTTATCCTAACCCTGCCAAAGCCACAGGGGAACCTGGGCAGAGGGCCGCGACCTGGTCGGCAGTTGCAGCGAAGTCCATATCCCCTTGCGGGGGTCCCTGGTGAATACCACTGTCGGCTTAGACCCCGCGCCTCTGCTTTAGGTCTCAGCCAATCCTCTGTGTCCCCGGCAGGTCATCTCCTTCCAGCCTCCGTGCATGAGCTCCAGCTACCTTAAGCCTCCTCGCTTCCAGTTCCCTGCGCCCTCCACTGGCGCACCCAGGTCAGTGCCGGGAACACAGACAGTCCAGGCCGTGACAGTCTGACAACATCACATAAGGACTGACGGGGCGAAATTGTGGGGGGTGTGGTCCGGACAATGCAGAAGTGTCTGTACCATTAGCTGGGAGGGCTGCAATGGCTGTGTGAGGTCATACCCAACCGCTGCGTCCTAAAAGGTCGTGGCTTAGTGATTGGCTTAGCAGCTCAGCTGCACAGCCAGGGGGCTACTATTAACATGGGAGCACTTCACTGTAGTGAGGCCAATCCCAGGCCATTTTTTCAATGGCAGGAATTGTGATTGAAAAACTGTCAATTCCGGGATTCCCGAGATTGGCCTCCTGACGACATGTCATACTGGGAACTGGAGTGGTTGGGTGGAAGGAGCAAGCAGAGGTTGGCGGTGGAGAGGGTAGATGCTGTGGAGCGAGCAGTCGGTAGAATGAAGGCGTCCGAAAGTGCAGGTAGATGCGGTAGAGCGGGTAGGAGGCAGAACGGGTGGATGGAGGTGGCATTGAGGGCAGGCAGACATAGGGGACAGGACACATATTAGATTAGGTGGGCGGGTGGTCAGTGTGTGGCTGCGCAGCACAAACTTTAACATCATGCTGCACAGACTTACAGCATATTTTCCAGTCAGCGCCTGAGCCAAGCGCATCTCATGCTCAGTGCTGGCTGACAGAAAGGGATGAAATGCGCATTTCATTCCTGAAATCTCAGGATTGGAGGTTCCAATCCCATGACTGAAATACCATACAAAAATGGCTTATCCTGATCCCGGGTTTGGCATCCCTATTTTACTGTGTAGCGAAGCGCAACTTGCAAAACTTTTCAATCTTATCTAGGGACCCGGCATGTGAGGTGACCATGCCCTGTACTGGGCTGCCCCTCGTCTGCTAGCACAGGGAGTTGTTGTTTTGCAGGTATAGGGGAGGATGCACTATCATTCGCTGCCCCTTACCCCCCCCCCCCCCGTCCCCTGGCTACCGCAGCGATACTAATCGATTAGTATCGCAAAGTGCAGCTCTTGTGACAAGAGCTGACAAGAGCTGTCCTTTGCGAAGCAGCCGGCAGGTGTTGAGCGGGTCCCCGGTGGCTCTCCCCCCTCCTCCTGCTTGGCTGCTACTGCGGGACTCTCCTCTTCCTCCCTGCACCCAGGCAGCACAGCAGGGGGCTGACCTGACACAGGTGAGGGAGGAGACATGGGGTCCATGCAGAGAGGAGGGAGTCGTGATAAGAAGCCCACAGCCACCTATATCTATCTCTCCTTTTTAATCTTATTAGCTGGTGACATATCACCAAACCTGTGCCCCAACCACCTGTCCCACTCAGATGTAACTAGTTCCAAGCATTATAGAAATGAGCTAACCTCATAAATATCACATGCCTCCCGTCAACCACCAAACAACTTAAATGTGCCCTATTGAATGCACGCTCTGTTTGTAACAACTTAACATCCATCCACAACCTTTTTATCTCTCACACCTTCAACCTGATGGCCATTACAGAAACCTGGCTCACACAGTCAGACACGGCCTTCCCTGCAGCACTGTCACATGGTTATTTCCACTTCACTCATACCTCCAGGCCTGGTAACTGTAACGGAGGTGGGGTAGGTATATTACTGTCACAAGCCTTCACATACTCTGTTCTACCACCAGTTCCTTCACTCACATCAGTGCTCAGTCTCTGATTTTACTAACACTCCCTTCCCTCTCTCTGATCACAATCTCATTACCCTCTCGCTCTCCTCCATTACCCCAAGCTCACTGACACTGAAATCATGCAAGCCTACTCTAACCTGCAGAAATACTAATGCTATTAATTTTCCACAACTTTCCACCTCCCTGAAACAACAGCTCTCACTAATTTCTACATTTACCTCTCCTGACTCTGCTGTTTCCCACCTCTTCCAGACTCTTGAAACAGCCCTTGATGAAGTGGCTCCAGACTCCCATTGCACCCCACGTAGGCTTAGATGCCAACCGTGGCACTCCCAAACAACAAGACAACTACGAAATCAGTCACATAAAATAGAACGCCAATGGCGTAAATCTCGTAATATGACTGATTTTCTCACATATACAGTAAGACTAGCTACCACTCCTACAGCAATGCTTTGGACACTGCCAGACAAGCGTACTACCAATCTCTCTTCTCTTCTCATGCCTCCAACCCTAAGTGATTTTTCAACACATTTAAGTCTCTTCTTTACCCTCCCCCTCTTCCCCCACTGGATACCATCAGAGCACAAGAACTTGCCTCCTACTTTAAGGACAAGATTGATAACATCCGAGATGCTTCTCCTCAACCTGTAACCCACTTTTTTCCCCTGCTGAACCCTCTGGAACTTTCTCTTCATTGGAGCCCACAAATGAAAAGGAAGTATCCACACTCTTCTTATCCTCCTACTCTACTACCTCTCCTCTTGATCCTATACCTGCACAAGTCATTAAAACTCTATCTCCTGTGCTTATTCCAACCTTAACTAAAATCTGCAATCTCTCTCTTGCTACTGGTACTTTTCCTTCTCTGCTCAAACATGCAGTGATTACTCCCATTCTGAAAAAGCACAATTCTGACCCTAACTCTCTCCCTAACTACCGTCCTATCTCTCAGCTCCCTTGCCTCTCCAAGCTACTCGAGAGACTTGTCTAATCTCGCCTCACACACTTTCTCTCATGACCTATTAGACCAACTTCAGTCAGGCTTTCATTCCCAACACTCCACTGTGACAGCACTGACTAAAATGGTGAATGGTCTGGTAACTGCTAAGTCTAAAGGCCATTACTCACAACTTATTTTTCTAGATCTTTTTGCTGCGTTTGACACTGTGGATCACACTCTTCTCTTGCAAACACTACACTCCCTAGGTCTTAATGATACAGCCCTTTCCTGGTTCTCATCTTACCTATCTGATTGTTCTTTCAGGGTTCGCTTCTCTGACTCTACTTCCTCTTCACTACCTCTGTCAGTTATCTATCAACCTCAGAGTTGTTACCAGTGGTTTTGGGCCAAGTCTCTGCATGTCTCTCTGCCATCTCATCTTGGATGTCTTCTTGCCAACTCAAACTCAATATTTCCAATACAGAATTTCTTATATTCCCGCCAACTAAAACAGTTACCATCCTGATATCTCCATCACTGTTGACAACTCAACAATCTACCCTACCCTACAAGCTTGTTGCCTAGGGGGTCATCCTCGACTCTGAACTGTCCTTTATTCCCCACATTCAACCTGTCTCCAAATCATGTTACATGCATCTAAAAAACATATCCAAAATACGACGCACTGCAATAGTCTCCTAACTGGTCTTCCCAAGAACAGACTCTCGCCACTGCAATCCATTTTAAATGCTGCTGCTAGGCTGATCTTCCTTTGCTGATCCACTCTGCTAGTCCCTCCAATGGTTACCTGTATCTTACCGTATTCAATATAAAACACTTCTACTTGCATTTAAAGCTATTAACCATACTGCACCAGCATATATCTCTCTACTTATCACAAAATATCTCCCATCTCGACCACTCCACTCTGCACAAGATTTGCGTCTCTCTTCTGCACGGATCACTAGCTCCCATTCACTATTACAGGACTTTCATCGGGCTGCTCCCATCCTATGGAATGCCCTTCCACTCACAATAAGACTCTCCACTAGCCTCCAAACTTTCAAGTGTTCCCTGAAAACTCACCTCTACAGGCAAGCCTATCATATTTAAGTTCCATATGCATAACCCTCTGAGAAACTTAGGTATTATATAGCTTTTCTTTTGGACTTGCAATTTGGTGGCAGGGCCGCCACTAGGGGGTGCTGTGGGTACAGCTGTCCTGGGCCCCGGCCTCTGTAAGGGCTCAGGCAGCTCATTTTGCCCACTGCAACACTCCCCCCCTCGACTGCCTCCACTGCACTGAACAAAGCAGGTCCCAGAGTGCAGAGCTCGCGTACCGGCAGCCAATCAGAGCGGCTCACCAGCGGGTGCTGCATTTTAATTGGCCTCCAGCATCCTTAGTTGAAGTCTGAGCTCCGGGACCTCCGGGCTGCAGCTCAGCGGAAGAGGAGATGGGGGAGCAGGAGCCGGGTTATGGTAAGTCAAGTGAGGAGGGGTCCAGACTGGAAAGGAGTCCCGGGCCCCAAAATTCCTGATGGTGGGCCTGCTTGGTGGGACTGCTATGCTATTTCTGGTGCCTGTCCTTATGTTTCCCTCCTATGTCCCTATAGATTGTAATCTTGCAGCAGGGCCCTCCTACCTCCAAATCTTCAGTTTGTTTTTGTTCACTGTCTACTATTGTAAAGCACAAAGGAATCTGCTGCACTATAAAAGAAACTGTAAATAAATATGATGTAATGCTAGCTTTTGCTGGAGATTCAGATGTTGTGATCGGGTGTTAGATCATACTAAAATGCCCCCGATAAACCATTTTTGCTTTAGTGCGTCCCACCCATAGTACTTGCAAATATACAAGTGTGACAAGGAATCACATACCCTGAATAAAAATAGTCTAGTTCTTTATTTGTAGCAGGTAGACAGCATACCAGGGAACAGTTTGGCAATTCTTGAGATACAGCATGGCAGGTTTTTGTCTTACTGAATTAGGCCCACTGTCCCAAGTGCCAGGATTCACAGTCTCCTACACCCCCCTCCCTTCTGTTTCTCATAGCGCTGGAGACTAAGGGGTCTATTTTGTAAGCCTTAGAGTGAGAGACAAATCGCAGAGAGTTAAAGTATCTGCCAATCTGTTCTGGTTGGTTGATAGTTTCCACTTTATCTCTCTCCAAGGCTTAGTAAATAGACCCCAATGTCTCCTCTACTGCCCTAGTGAGATACTTAGAAAATACTCTAAAACCTCCCCTTGCGTGGGCCCCATTTAAAATGTGTTCCTAATTAACCAAAACATACTGGGCCTTATTCGGGTTCACTCCTTCTGGCAAATTCCTTCTTAGATGGACAAAACGATGTGCACTGCAGGTGGGGTAGATGTTACTTGTGCAGAGAGATTTAGATTTGGGTGGGCTTTTCCTTTAAAGTGAGATCTATATTGCAGTATAAAAATAAAGCAGCCAGTATTTACCCTGCACAGAAACAAAATAACTCACCCAAATTTAATTCTCTCTGCACATTTTACATCTGCCCCCCTGCAGTGCACATGGTTTTGTCCATTTGAGAGTTAATTTGCCAGAAGGGGTGAACCAGAATAAGGCCCACTGTAACAAAACGATTCTTACCAAAAAAAGGTGCAAAATACCTCCGGCCATGAAGGGGTTATAGACATTTGGCTAAAGAAATCAATATATATATATTATATGTATACACATATGTGAAATTCATTACCACCCTCAACTTTAAAAAGGTGAACAATTGGTGTAGCTTAGAGTCTGCTATTTGTTTTGAATTTAAGTCAAGAATCCAAGTGAGCCGTTTCAAGTACCTTGGATTAATTGCTTATTTTTTCAGCTTTTACACAACATTTTTCTTTGACATTTTGGTGTAAAAAAATATTTCAATTTGTTTATGTTCGTGTGATTTTAAGTAGTTTGCAAGTGTGTAAGCTATTGTGTGTACTGCATCACAGGGTTTGTGAGTAATATTTTGTGTTTGTGTCAAAGTTGCATTAATCGGGCCAGAGAAAACAGCCAGACATTATCATGTTTTACACAGTCAGCAAGAATAAACATTCAAAGTAAACTTTAATACTGGTACACACACATTTTAACCTCACATAGTTCTGTTTTGAACACTGTTGCTAACTGAACAGAGACCGACGTGGAAATGGATCAGCATAGAGATTATATATCCCCATAGTTAAGCTTTTGGCTTGGTAATGCTATTGAGATGGGTTATCTAATCCTAGTTTCACTGACTATTTGGATTTTTGACCAGTCCTGGCCTATAGGGTCGAGAAGAGGGTTTCTGCACAGGCAAAGTAACATACAGCATTAAGGGGGTTATTCTGGTTCACTCGCAAAGGCAAATTCCTTCTTAAATGGTCAAAACCATGTGCACTGCAGGTGGGGCAGATGTAACTTGTGCAGAGAGAATTAGATTTGGGTGGGGGTTTACTTCAAAGTGAGATCTACAGTATATTGCAGTGTAAAAATAAAGCAGTCAGTATTTTCCCTGCACAGAAACAAAATAACTCCCCCAAATCTAATTGTCTCTCATCTGTCCCCCCCCACCCGCAGTGCACATGGTTTTGTCCATTTGAGAAGGCATTTGCGAGTGAACCAGAATAAGGACCTAAAGCATGAGTTCCTAATAGAGCTTGAAAAGCAGTTTTAGTGACCTGCATTCATTTTATACCCCTTTCAGACCGCCAAATCAACTTGGGTTATTGCCGTGTTAAGCCGTTTTGAACTGCGGTGTGAAAGCGCCACAGCCACATAGCCCAAGTCGAGCAACCTGGCATTTTAACCCTGCTCATGACCAGGTTTTAACACGGATGTGACCATGGGGTCCTGTGCAGTGTGAACGGGTAACCCGGGTCGAGTGACCAAGGTCCCGTTCACACTATGTAGAAGGCAGCGCTTGGAGACATTGTCTGCTCTAAGCCCTGCCTCTTTAACCCCCCCCCCCCCCCCCCGATGATGCACCGCCAATCCGGGCCTGAGTGACGTCAGTGACCCGGCAATGATAGATTACATTGCCTTTAGATGCATATGGGCTTCTCACTGGATATTCTTCAGAGAAGGAACTGTAGGATCCTCTCTGTGTCCCCGTGGCTTGGACAAGCTCCCGGGATATAAATATGGACGTTTTCACATCACAGAAGACAGCTCTTTTCGGAAGAGCTGGTCTTTGCCTTCATGTTTGTAATTATTCATCCACATGGCATAAATAAAAGCCGCTATGCATGTGAAAAGTGGTAGGGTGTAGCGCATGCAACATCCAAGGCATGATACATCCCGCTGTGAGCATGGACAGCTAGCTCTGCTCCTGCAGTGTGCTTGGGGATGTCAGAGGAATTGGGGTTATCTAGGTGAGCAGCTGACGCAGTTAGAGCATACCTTATCACTCATCTGGCAACTCTGGATTATGGGGGATTTTATTAAGCTTTCTAAAAAAAAAAAAAGACAAGTTGAGGTGTTGCCCATAGCAACCAGACACAACCTATAATTGTGTGTAATGTACAAGAAAATTCATAGCTAGAATTTGTCTGAATGCTATGGGTAACTAACACTACCACATTTCCTCTTTAGAAGGACTGATCATTCTCCCCTTATGTGACCTAATGGGAGATCTGCCCTTACATAATTGAGGCTTTCTGCCCTAGGCAGTGGGTAGCGCCGGGCATACCACCATTAGAGTGTGAGAACAAATAGTAGTTGTTAAGCGCTCACCTAGGTTATGTGCTTTAATGCAGATAAATGTTTTAATGTGTATGTGTAAATGACTGACAGTAAGCTGTAGATGTGCAATCAAAGTGTATTTTATTTACAGTTGCAAACAAGTGTACAAATGAACAATAAATGAAATCAGCGTGGGTGATTTGAGCCTGGAATGAGCCCCTGTGGGGGAATTGGGGTACCAGCAGGTCCCTTTCTACCATAAGCCTGATAGGCTTATGTCTCATGCAGGTGGGGGTGGTGTGGGGATTGCCAATCATAAGCCCTTTCGGGTGTAAGGGGTCAGCAGAACCCTTTAACCATAAGCCAGTCGGCTTATGTCTTATGTCGGCAGATGACTGGTGTAGCGGGGTTGTGGTGGGGCAGGAGGGTACAGGTACAGTCCAGGGTGACAGCAAGAGCTGGAGGCAAAGTCAGTGGATCACTTAGTGGGTAGCGCTGGGTAGCGGAGCCCCGCTCCCAGGAATCTTACCCACGTGTTCCTGTTGCAGAGTAGTACGCAGCGGTGCTGTGCTGGAGTCCCTGTCTGCCGCCGCCAGTCCGAGGTGAGGGATGCTCACCCGGCTGGCTGAGAAGTGAGTTGCCGCTGTGTTGGTGATGCGGCCTGCTCAGACGCTGCTTCCTGGTTGGAAGGGGACGCGACGCGACTTCCTGGTTGTCGCGATGACGTCACGGCGGGAGCGCTCGACTCCGGCTAGGAGGAGACTTCTTGCTGTGTGTTGCTGGAGGCTTGGAGTGCTGTGCGGTGATTCGTGCGATGTCCTATGGACGCGACGCGACAACCAGGAAGTCGCGTCGCGTCCCCTTCCAACCAGGAAGCAGCGTCTGAGCAGGCCGCATCACCAACACAGCGGCAACTCACTTCTCAGCCAGCCGGGTGAGCATCCCTCACCTCGGACTGGCGGCGGCAGACAGGGACTCCAGCACAGCACCGCTGCGTACTACTCTGCAACAGGAACACGTGGGTAAGATTCCTGGGAGCGGGGCTCCGCTACCCAGCGCTACCCACTAAGTGATCCACTGACTTTGCCTCCAGCTCTTGCTGTCACCCTGGACTGTACCTGTACCCTCCTGCCCCACCACAACCCCGCTACACCAGTCATCTGCCGACATAAGACATAAGCCGACTGGCTTATGGTTAAAGGGTTCTGCTGACCCCTTACACCCGAAAGGGCTTATGATTGGCAATCCCCACACCACCCCCACCTGCATGAGACATAAGCCTATCAGGCTTATGGTAGAAAGGGACCTGCTGGTACCCCAATTCCCCCACAGGGGCTCATTCCAGGCTCAAATCACCCACGCTGATTTCATTTATTGTTCATTTGTACACTTGTTTGCAACTGTAAATAAAATACACTTTGATTGCACATCTACAGCTTACTGTCAGTCATTTACACATACACATTAAAACATTTATCTGCATTAAAGCACATAACCTAGGTGAGCGCTTAACAACTACTATTTGTTCTAACCCATATTTTGAGTGCGGACCACTCAGTTAAGCTGCCCCCACATACAGAGGGATAAGCGCAGTAACCTCCACCAATTCTACCCACCATTAGAGTGTGCCTGAGTGTACCCGCTACACAATGTGCTCCCCTACACAATCCATACTCCCTTTGAGGCCCTTTCACCAATCACTTCTATAAAGCATATCGCTTGCCTACCCGCAATGGAGGCAGCCATTTTGCAGACTGATCTGTGTTATGCAGTCATACAGCCAATACAGCTGGCATCATATGTTAAATCTGAGCAATGATCAAAGGTTTATTACATTTTTAAATTATTTTTTGCTCTGCTACAAAATGAGACAGACAATGCATGTGATGATTTCATCTGTAGAAAATCAGCCTGTCTGCGAATATGAGAAGCTACGTAGGAAAGTATTGGGCACGTAATCCCCTTCCATCTGTTTCTGCTTATAATGGAGCTGTATCATTGCAATCTACTGGACAGACAGACTCTGATTAACACAGACCAGAACCCACCAGTGGGAGAGAAAAGAAAGGATATGAGAACGTACACTGCAACCTTCTACCACAGTCTCAGTAGCTTAAAAATAACATTTAAAAGTTATCTTAGTTGAAAAATATGCAGAACATACTTTTATTGTACTAAATGTTCATTATACATATAAGTAACGCATTGCTGCATTACAATACATCTACCTTGTTGACACTTTTAGTGTATTTAAAAAAAAAAACTTTTTTTTTAATGAAAAATTATTGTTGTTATTATTATTATTATTATTATTATTCTATAATAATTATTACCCAAGTGGACTACATTTTATTTAATGACACCACTTAATAATTTATGTGCAGACTTCTCCTAATCCAACAAATGGATCAGGGGTCATGCCAATTAGCCAGCAGCACCTTAATGCGCACAAAATTGCCCCTTGAACCAACAAGCATTTTGTGCAAATTCTGGTTGAAATCAACCAGCGAAGTGTGCGAGATTGGGTGCCATTGCTGACAGTGAAATGAAACGGCACATCGGGAGCGGGGAAAAAAAGAAAGAAAGCAGAATAAGAGACATAAGTAGGGGGACAAGACAGAGGAAGGGAACGGAATTGAGGGGATGGGTATCCAACAAGTACAAACATTCTAAAAATACCTTTAAAATGTTGTGATTTATGAGCTGAGGTAAGAAGACTAAAGAGTGGAATCTTTAAATACCAACCATGGAAGCTAATTTGCAGTGAAGTTCGAGGCCTTACCTCTTGCAACATTTATAATATCATCCATATACATATAATAGTCTATTTTTTTTTAACCAATCCTTTATTGAGGGAGTTTTTGTTGATCTCCATGAGATCGGGATTATGGCTTTTGTTTCATTGTTAAGGTATTAAGTAGAGAATATTTGTATAAGCTTATAGGTGTAGATTTTATGTTCAATAGCCAAAAAACTGGATCTTATGGTACTTCTCCTTTTGCTTTGAGATTTTAAACACTTCTAACCAAAAGAGGGACATGTTCAGCATTGAATGGATAAACTGGGGTACATTTTGTGGGGAAGCATTACTGCCTGTCATGTCTTCGATTCCCATCATGTCTTCGATTCCTACCAACTGTGAGTTTTTATATTCTCTCCGTGGTTGTGTGGCACCTGTCTGTGCTATATAAATAATTGGTAATAAATAAAAAGTATTGTGGGATTCCATACCACCTAGACTTGATATTATATACATTTTGTAGAGTGGATGAGCTAAGGGAGCTTGCGTGCATATTTTTGTATACTATTTCCCAGTCAATGTGGGAAAATGTCCCGTGTAAGCTGGAACAGCGGAGGTTGAGGAAATAAATCCTTTAATAGCAGGGCATATATTCAGGAAACAGCATGTGATGGGATGTGTGGATAAAGAAATACATAGTAGTTCAAAAGTGGTAAGGTTTCTTGTGATTGACGATAACAAATCCGTTGAGGTAATAGAGCCGGACATATTGTATTTCCACAACATTGATCGGAGAAGATTCCACATGGACTGGATATCTAGATAGGAACCTGAACACACCAGCTGACTAAAAATACCTGTCTCTGACCAAAACTTAAACTGTGTGAGACATAAGCCTGAAATAAAATCTTGATTGTAAAGAGGGGATATCTTTGAAGAAATCTGCGGACGTATTCTGGCTTTTTTCTAAAACTTTAGAGTAGGCATGACAGTAGGATGCTTAGTTTGAGGTAGAGAAAGTAGCCAGGGTATGATTTCTATAAAATGTGCAAAGCAATTTGGAGTCTTTGTTGCAAAACCAATCTATTATTTGATTCAGTAGTATTACAGGGTATTAGCTAGGGATATTTGTAAGTTACAGTCCTCCCTTGTAATTCCGTCTAAAGAGGATATCATGTTTAAATCTGGGGTTAATATGTCCCCCATACAAATTCACATAAAAATGTCTCTGGATCGACTTAAACCATGAAGGAGGAATATGAATAGAGATACTGTAGTTTGCAGGATATATAGTATTTTAGGGAGAAGATTCATTTTAATTACATTAATCCTCCCTATGAAGGATGTCGCCATTTTTGATCATCTGAACAATTACGTTTTAACAAAGGTACAGTATAACTTTTAGGTGGAACAATTGAGAAACGTCATTTGAGAGTAGAACTCCCAAGTATTTCAGTTTTTGGCCTTGCCAAGTAAAAGGAAAAGAGTTTTTTAAATGACCAATAACACACGTGGTGGTCGATTTAGAGTAATTCATTTTGGAATTTGAGAGTTCGCCACATTTATAGAATTCTGCTAATAAATTTGGGAGAGAACTTGTCGGCTTTGAAACTAATGCCAGTAAATCCTCTGCGAAGCGGGCCATTGTGTTCCTGGCTCTTTAGTCGTAAACCAGATATATTCGAATTAGCCCTGTCATGACCACCATTGCAGCTACACTTGCTCCCTGTGCTGTTTAAACCCTGCAGTGCCCTGACGCCATGCCCTCTGCCCTGGTGCTCACCTCCGCTGCTGATGCCAATGCCGACCTGCTACATTCTGTCACTCTGTCACCCAGGCTCCATGTCCATCCGCCGGGTGTCAGTTCTGGTGTGCAGTGTCTTGGCGTGCTGGCTCCGGGTAATGTGAGGCACGATCCGCCATGATGGAGTCCGCGTCCTTCTGGGCCTCAGGCTGGGAAGCACCGGCTGCAGCGACTCCGCGTAGTATTCTCCTCCGGCTGGTGTCTGGTGCCACAACGGGCGGCAGCCATCTTGTTGGTTTCCACAGCCTATGCTGCACGGCTCCCGCTGTGATGTCATTACTGCGGCCAATCACGGTTTAGCTCAGCACTTAAATACTGACTAGCTGGGCCAGACCGGCAGTCAGTACATTGTTGTCCACTAGATAGCATCTCTGTCATCCCTGACAATTCCTGCAGTATCCGCTGCAGGTTGACTCCTCTAAACCTCTGGGTGAAGTCTATCCTCATCATTCCTGCTGGTCGTCCACTGCTCAAGCCATATCCAACCACGGAACTCCTCTGCCGCCTTTTAGGATAAGGACAAGGTTAAAACCCCCCCCCCCCCCGGTGTCATCTTCCTCCTGCACATCCTGACGGTCAATACCCGTGCCCAGTATCCCTGACATCCTGGCAGCCACGACCTCATTCAGCAAGAAACTATCATTGGACTTCATCCTATCCCAATCCCTTCTTTATTATTCTTCAATCATCCAACCATCCAATCTTCTAATCATCCAACCATCCAATCTTTCAATCATCCAATCATCTTCAAGCTTCTTCAATAAGTATTATTATTGTCTTCTTGTCATTTCAATCAATATCTACAGTTGCTTCATTGTGCCATCATTCATATCTTCTGTACCGCAGTATCTTCATTAAAAAAGGTTTTATTTTATTCAATTGCTTCACTCCATTCTGTCGTTCATGCAACAGCCCTACATTAAAGCACCCAGCCTCCGTTATACTCCGGCTGGTGCTTCACCAAGCTCACGAAACGTGACAAGCCCGTATTGCCATTGCCAAAGTCTATGTACATAAAACAAATAAAATGGGGGATAGAGGGCAGCCCTGACGGTTGCCATTAGATATATGAAATGGTTCAGACTGGGAGTCATTAATCCTAATTTTTGCCAAAAGTAGATCGTAAAGTGCCATGATTCTACAGAGACATGTTTGGCCTAGACCCATATGATGCAGCATGCCAAACATAAAACCCCAGTTAACCCTATCAAAAGCTTTTTCTTCCTCAGTCGAAATTAGTAGAGACAGAGAGGGGGATAGGGTGGCATAATGGATCACATTAATTACTTTAATAGTATTATCTTTGGCCTCACGGCCTAAGAGGAATCCAACCTGGTCTCCATAAATTATTTGGCAACAATGAGCAATCAGTTTAGCATATCATTATAAGTCTCTGTTCAACAAATACATTGATAACCAATAGCTGGAGCATAGACTGGGGTCTTTGCCCTCTTTCGGGAGGACTGTTCAAAGAGCTTAAATATGAGGAGACAACATCTTCATGTGTTATGTCATCCAACCGACCTCCGCCCCCTTTAGCTTGCTGCGTTTAGCTCAGTACAATTGCATTCCCAGTATATAATGTTTGCTGGATTTAGTTCAGCACTCCTGCTTTCCAAGTATTTCCTGATTGCTGGATTTAGCTCAGCACATTAGGTATCCAAGATTTTCCAGCTCACTGGGTTTAGCCCCGTACACACAGTGGCCCTTATTCAGATCTAATTGCAGCACAAATTTGTTCTCAAAATGGGCATAACCATGTGCACTGCAGGTGGGGCAGATGTAACATGTGCAGATGTAACATGTGGGTGGGATGTGTTGAAACTGAAATCTAAATTGCAGTGTAAAAATAATGCAGCCAATATTTACCCTGCACAGAAACAAAATAACTCACACAAATCTATCTCTCTCTATACATGTTACATTTGCCCCAACTGCAGTGCAAATTGTTTTGCCCATTTTGAGAACAAATTTGTACTGCTATCAGATCTGAATAAGGGCCAGTGTTTATAGCTTGCTGGGTATTGCCCGATATCTGAAGCATTCCAGTTCAATATCTATAGTACTGGTTCCAGCCTGATACCAGCATTACTTGTTCTATTCCAATATCCTGTATCCTTGACTCCTGTCTGCTGTTTAGTGCCACTCTAGCTCCTACCAATTTATTAAAACAGTATATTTTGGCATCAGCTTGGAGTAGGGTTTCCACCTCTCCCGGATTTCTGGGATTCTCACATTTTTGGTGGCAACCATCAAGGAGGCTTTTCCAGTCTCCCGGATTCCGGGATTCTCCCGGAATCCGGGTGTCTGAAAAAGCCTCCAACCCTCCATTGCCTCTCCTCCCAAGTGTCCAGGGCAGTTAGCGGCGCCACTGCGCCTGCCAGGCCTGCCTCCCCAGCCTGACAGACGTGATGATGTCATCATCTCGCGAGTATTTGCCCTGCAGCCCGCCCACCACTGGACTGGAGTGCGCGTATGTGTTCCAGACTCCCAGCCTGCCTCCGCTGCTGCGTGCCTGCGTGTCCCAGACTCCCAGTCTGCCTCCATTGCTGCTTGCCTGCCACGCTGCCGCCTGCCAGCCATGTCCTGCAGGCAGCCTGCACCTACATCTGCATATTGGCCAGGTAAGCACACTGTGATTGGATCTCACTGCAACCCCATGAGCAGGGATTTTTCCCATAGTTTCAATAAAGACAGGTACAAAAGAATATCCCTACTAAAAAAAGGCTTTATTTCCTTTTTTTCTTCAAACTGTATAAATTGTGTATCCGCCCAGTGACATTAATCCTTGTCACAACAATAGCACGATTTGGATGAGTTCCCTATTCTGGGGCATAGATCATCCTACACAGAGTAGAGTTTCTGCTGACATTCCATGTAACAGAGTGATAATAAATGTAACAATAGGCATTTGATTACATGTCTGTATTAGACACCTCGCCCACTTTTTGTATAGGCCACACCCACTTTATTAGGCCACACCCACTTTCCCCGCACGCTCACATTAGGATGGGGGGGGGATTTCCAGAAATCGATGATGAGTGAGGTGGCAACCCTAGCTCTGAGGGACCCAGCCAGAGGGCCATGGCCTTTACTGTATGTAATTCGCAACTAAGCCCACACTTGAGAGAGTCCTCCGTGAAAACCAACAAAGAATTAGACCCTTCGCCTCTCCTGGGTTACATCAACTCTCAGATTCTTGACAAATTCTCTTGCTTCTCCTCATGCAGAGGATTCTCCATCAAGCTCCTACCACTGGCTCACAAGAAAAACTACCAGGAACATAAAGAACCCTGGTTTTGACAAAGACTGTGGAAATCTATGCTAGGAACATTTTTACATTGTTTTGCTTCTTGGTTCCCAACTACAATTAAGTAAATTTGAAGGAAATTATACTGCTCATTGGAGAGTGACAACAATGATCCTATTCAATTGTAGGCTTGACCCAGAAATTTTCCATTTTGAATACATGTATGTTGAATCATCTACTTTACCTGTTGCTCCAAAGGATGCTTTTTGGAGAGCATAGTTATATTTTCAACAGTTTTTATTTATTGTGTTTCAGTAACCACAGACTTAAGTGGCTCAGGTAGGTCCAGGAGTGGTTTATAGTTTCACCCTGCCTCTACAGCAACAAATATCAGATTCTTCTCTGACTCAGGTGCCAATACACAGTACAATTATTGTATGCAATTTGGACTAGATCACATCGCATCACATATGTTTTGCAACACATACTTTTTGAGCTGTGTGATGGGAAGTGCGTGGGAGCGCACATCTCATCACACCCGGCAATTGTACTTTGTATGGGGACCTTTAGCACTACAGTGCTAGAGACTCTATTGGTCTTGATTCTGCGATGGTATAGCATTGGCTGACTGGTGGGTTTGTCTTGCAGCTTGGGACTTCATGTCCCTGGATGCAGCAGCCTTGTGTGTTTTGGGGTAGAATTGGCATACTGGCGTGGGTGTATTTGGGTTATGAAGGTGCAGGATGTTGATTTGGGCATGCAAGGGGGCCACTTTCTGGGAACTTTTCCAGAGCCACTTTAAATTCCCAATCTGCCCATGCTAAGAGGGAATACTGTGGGCATTGTGTATATGCAGCAATGCTGCTGGCATTGTTATAAGAAGAATAAGGGACACAACCACTGTATGCGGTGTAAAGTGAATCAGGGCCACTACATGTGGTGTAATGTGAATACGATTTTGCTACTGTGGGGTTTAATTTGAATTGGGGTACTATTGTGAGCACACCCCTTTTTCTGAAGGCGTACTCTGTTCCTTTATAATGTATGAGAGAGATGGCACAAATGTTTAGTTTGCAAGGGGTGCCCAACACCCTAGCACCCTGCAGACTAGTCACAGTTTTGTGATCCTTAATATAATTTTTGGGGGTGCCGGATGACACTCCGACAGTTGGGATTCCGGTGATCATTAGTCTAAATGCTCAACAGTCTGGATCTACATCCCCCTGACAGGGGCTGTTCTCCCTCCTCATAGGGCTTGCCAACCCTGAGTCCCAGCAGTCAGGATTCTGATGTCGGACAAACTATTGGAATCCTGACTGAGTGTCATACCACACCCATATTCAGCTACAGTATGAATATAATAAGGAGTTTAGATTTTCTAAATATTTTCTAGTTTACCATCTGCTACGCCTGCTGCTTACATTTGTTTTCCAACATAATTTGGATATGTTTCATTAGTGGTGATAATAGCAAACTATACACCTGAACAGACTTGTGCATATACTGTCAGTAATATCTAAAGAGGCTTTTCGGTGCACAGTGAGATTGCAAATTGTTTTAATCAGCATACCCTTTTTTGCATTTTTATAAGTAACTTAACTGTATTCAGTAATTTGTAGACCAAATTTTAGATGCTTTATACTAGAGATGAGTGGGTTCGGATCCTAGAGATCCGAACCCCCACGAACTTACCTTATCCGAGGACAGATCCGAGGAGTTCGCCGGGTCCCGCCATTTTCAGGAGTCCAAATCGAGGCCAAAACGTCATCATCCTGCGTCGGATTTGGATCTTTATAAAAGGTCCGGCTCCGGAGCCATCTTCATTCTGCATGTAGAAGTCAGACAGCACGGATGTTGCCGTGCTGTCTGCACAGAAGAAAAAGATATGGGGGACAAAAAAAACACTGTGGGGGATATACTAAGGAGGGGCAACTAATGGGGGATCAAATAGAGGCTGCATAAACTGAGTGGGGCTGCTCATGGGGGACAACTGTAAAACTCGGGAATCTAAAGGTACATTTACTAAGGGGGAACTAATGGTGCAGGAACTTTTGTACATCTACTAAAGGGGAACTACTAAGTGGAAAACTATTCAGGTTACAGCTACTAAGGGGGCATTACTAAGGCTACTACTAAAGGGGGGCTGTTATATGGGACTACTGTGGGGGACATTTAAGGGGGGCTCTCTGAAAAAAAAAGTTTTTTGTTTTTTATTTAAATAAAAAAAGGTGTTTTTTCCCCTTAACCTGCAAGGGGTGTTAAGTGTGCCATATCAGTCCAGCTGTGCTGCCCAGTGTCCCCTATCAGTCCAGGGGTGCCCGCATGTGTGCCGTATAATTCCAGGGGTGCCCAGTGTCCCATATCAGTCCAGGGGTGCCCCCATATGTGCCTTATAATTATATGGGTGCCCCCATGTGTCCCGTATCAGTCCAGGGGTGCCCCCATGTGTCCTGTATCAGACCAGGGGAGCTGCCCTTTTTTTATGAAAAGAAAAAAAAGGTGTTTTTTTTTTTTTTTACTCCAAGGGCTGTTAAATGTGCTGTATCAGTCCAGGGGTGAGCCAAGAGAGCCGTATAATTCAAGTGGTGTTACTGCCGTATTATTCCAGGTGTGCTGCTCTTTTTTTTTAATTAAAAGAATAAAAGTTTTCCTTTTTTTTTACTGCAGGAGTGTCACCATGTCTGCCGTATAATTCCATGCCTCCGCCATGTGTGCCGTATCAGTCCAGGGGTGCCGCAATCTGTGCCGTATAATTCCATGTGTGCTGTATCAGGTCAGGGGTGCCTGCATGTGTGACGCGTAATTCCTGGGGTGAGCCAAATGTGTCATATAATTCATGGGTTGCTGCCAAGTCTTCTGTATAATTCATGGGGTGCTGCCAAGTGTGCTGTATTAGTCCAGGGGTGATGCTGTGTGCCATATCAGTCCAGGGGTGATGCTGTGTGCCATATCAGTCCAGGGGTGATGCTGTGTGCCATATCAGTCCAGGGGTGCTATTAAGTGTGCCGTATCAATCCAGGGGTGATGCTAAATGTGCTGTATCAGTCCAGTGGTGATGCTACCTGTGCCATATCAGTCCAGGGGTAATTCTAAGTGTGCAGTATCAGCCTAGAGGGGATGCTAAGTGTGCCATATCAGTCTAGTGTTTGTGCCGCACACTTGTGTGGCTTATCATAGATATCCAGCTACCTCGGTGCAACCTTTTGCCCTAAAAACAATATTGTAAGGTGTGAGCTGTTCAGAATAGACTGGAAATGAGTGGAAATGAATGTTATTGAGGTTAATATATTGTAGGAGCAAAAAATAAAAACCAAAATTCTGCGATTTTAGCAGTTTTTATGCTTTTTTAACAAAAAATCAGAACCCAAAACCCAAAAAATCCAAACACAAAACACTTAATAGGTGTTTTGCCAAAACCCATTAGAACCCAAAACCTCAAGGTAATCAGAACCCAAAACCCAAAACCCGAAAAGTGGCCGGTGCACATCCCTACTTTATACATACTCCATCCACTCACAGGGGTTCAAAGTAGAAATCATGGTATCTTCAATTCAGCAATGCCTTGCTACTCTCACATTCAGGGGCGGATTGGCCCACAGGGAAACCGGGCCATTTCCCGGTGGGCCGGCCCAAAACACCGTAAAAACGGGCCGCTCGCGCTCCTCATGGCCAATCCACAGCACCTCCCATTGGACTTCTTGTGCGGTGGCAGCGTGGGCTCCCACTGCTCCCCACCTGGAGGCAGCAGAGCATTACAAACACCACCCGCCGCCTCGGTTTCCCCAGCATTACATCAACGCCACCCCCCGGGCTGCCTCCGCCAGAAGAGTAATAGTTACCATACACCCGCTGGAGGCTTGTAATCCAAAGTGGATAGCATATGCAGCAGGTGTCCTCACTAGATGCACCATGAGTGCCAAAACTGGGGCATAGTTGCAATCCAAGAAGGAATTTAAAAGGCTGGTCAGTTTTGGTGAAGGAACATATGATGGAAAAGTGTTGGGATCCCGTCCACTGTCTCCTGGCTCCTACTGACGCGTTTCGCTGTCTGGGGTACAGCTTTTTCAAGGTAACGCCCCCTTTTCGCCATTTGACAGGCATAACATTTAATTCCTTCTGCCAATGAATTGGCAAGCTGACTGAAAATGGGGCAGTATTCCGACTTTCGAAACGTTCCTACAGTCGGAATCCAGGATTGAATAGCCACTAGATGGGTAATGAACTGCATTGTAGCGTAGCCTCACAATACTTAATGCAGAGAAATGGGGGATCCGCATAACTGAAGGTATGGTATCCATGCCAAAACACATCGGACATGATGTACTACCTAACCTTTTGTGGTGTTATCCTCCTTTTCTGGCTACTTTGTCCTTTTTGGGGATGTACTATTACAGTTTTCTGTTTCTGCATCGCTCTATTCTCGCATTGTTTACATCCGTTTCACATCGCAAATGCCGGGACACACCCGGGATTTGGACATGGCTCCGTGCTGAGAATGACACGGCATGTGCGATGTGAAACTCCCCACAGTGACTGAGCAATAAGCCAGGTTGCTGACATCATCAGTGGGAGCGGAGCAACGGCGGCGCATCAGGGAGGAGGCAGCGCTTGGAGCTGCCGTTGGCTCCTCCTTCTAGTGTGAATGAGACCCATTCACACTGCACAGCAACCCGGGTCCGACCCGGGAATAACTCGGTTCTTAACCTGGGTCGGATTGCCGGGTTGCTGGACCCGGGACTTTTCTAAAGGCCCTTTCACACCAAAATTACCCAGGTCAGACCTGGGTTATTTGTGCCATATTAAAGGGGTACAGCTGACCCCATAGCTGACCCCAAAACGGCAGTTTTCGCACTTTTTCCCTAATTCGCATATTTAATGAGATGCGAAAAACGGCAAAAAGTGCGGTTTTGCCGCGAAATCGCACTTTTTAAAAGTGCGATTTTTAGTTTTCGCCAGAACTCGCATCCAGATGTTTTTACATTGAAAAGTATACAATTCGCATATTTAATGAGATGTAAATTAGAAAAATGTGTCTAAAATTCGCAAAAAAATCAGACCAGGTTCTGATATGCGAAATGGCCAGAACCCTGCACAGATCATTGAGATCTGTGCATGGCCCTGTGGTAAAAAATGTTGAAAAGTGTTTTTTTTTTTTTTAATGGCGTGGGGTCCCCCCTCCTGAGCATAACCAGCCCCGGGCTCATTGAGCCGGGGCTGGTTCAAAAAATACGGGGGACAAAAAGCATAGGGGTCCCCCGTATTTCCGAAACCAGCCCCGGACTCTTGGACCGGTCCTGGTTCCAAAAATACGGGGGACAAAAAATCTGCGCTCGCCACGCGAGGGGACGCTGATACCTGTGAAGCCCGCGAGGGGACGCAGGGATCTGTGAAGGTATCAGCGTCCCCTCGCGGGGCTCGCTGCGCTCGCCACGCTTCGGGCTCGGTGGCTCGCTGCGCTCGCCACACTTATCTATTCTCAACTCCACGCTGACGTGGATAGTAGGGGAATGAAAAGGTCGGAGGACGCGAGCCGCCCCTCGCGGGCTCGCTGCGCTCGCCACGCTTCGGGTTTGCGTCAATCGTGGGGGTGGCGGCCACAATGGGGGGCCATTATTTTTTACACACATGACGGGGCCATACCCAATGAGAAATGGCCCATATTGGCCCTTTTACCATTTTTTACTATGTTAAATGGACTCAGTTTCAATGTTAAAAACATTGAAGCCTATGGACAAGATGTACCCGATTTCTCCATAGGCTTCAATGTTAAAATAATTTAACATTGAAGCCTATGGACACAATGTACCCGATTTCTCCATAGGCTTCAATGTTAAATTATTTTAACATTGAAGCCTATGGAGAAATCGGGTACATCGCGTCGGTCGCGTCGTGTGCGTTTTGGTATGCACCCGACGCGACCGACACGATTTTTTCCGACACGACCACCACGATAGAAATCGTGGTGGCCGTGCTAGGAAACAAGTACCAAATCTTCCATACATAACATTGCTTGATACAGGAGAACTACAAGTGCCAGCAGACCTCCCCCGCATGCTGGGACTTGGAGAACCACAAGTCCCAGCATGCGGGGCATTAATGGGCCCGCTGGGACTTGTAGTCCACCTGTAAAAAGAATGTTAAAAAAAACCACACACACAGAAGTAAAACTTTATTACACACACATTCACACACCTCACTTTTACAACCACATACTTACCGATCCAGGTCCAGCGCTGTCCTCTTCACAGCCGGCTCCCCCCGCACTGACAGCGGGGAGAACCGTCTCTCTCCGATGCCGCTAACAGCCTCTGTAGCGCTGTCCCAGCACTACAGAGGCTGAGAGCGTGATTGGCCGATGCGCCCATGGAGACGCATAGCTCAGCCCTGATTGGCGCATAAGCCAAAGACGCGCTCAGCCTCTGTAGCGCTGGGACAGCGCTACAGAGGCTGTTAGTGGCATCGGAAAGAGCCGGTTCTCCCCGCTGTCATGGGGGGGTCCCCACTCCTCCATGTTTCGGCCGGGGGACCTTATATAAAAAGTGTCCCCCGGCTGTGGCATGACACCGAGGGCTGTTGGAGCCCGGTGCTGGATTCAAAATACGGGGGACCCCCAGATTTTTTGTCCCCCGTATTTTTGGAACCAGCCCCAGCTCAATGAGCCCGGGGCTGGTTATGCTCAGGAGGGGGGACCCCACGCCAATTTTTTTTTTTTTAAGAACACAAAATCACACATTTCCAAAAAATCACACATTTTCATGACACTTTTCATTCCAGAATTCGCACCTCATTAAATATGCGAATTCGCGGCAAAAATGCGATATAAAAAAAATGCGATAATGGGCGATTTTGAAAGTGCGAAAAAAATCTCATCCCATAGAATGTCACCCTATATTTCCTATATAAGGTAAACATTACAGGTCATTATGATGAATAAAAATGTTTGCTTGGCAATTTTCACACCTAATTTTGACAAATTCACCTGGCCCTGGAAGGGTTAATAAAGGTAATATTTGGTGGGGATTTTGTTTCCCAAAAAAGCATTTTTATTATAATTAGTTAATTGTATATTTGTTTTAAAGTCTGTAGTTAGTTTTAAATAACTTTGAAGACTGTGACTGCACATATGCAGGGCCGGTGCAAGGTTTCTTGGCACCCTAGGCAAAACTTCTGGTAACTCCCCCCCCCCCCCCATAAACCACTTTTCCAGTCAGTCAGGAGGAAGTCCATAGGCTGTAGGCCATGTCATATACGTTTCCCATAATAATGTCTTAAAAGGGCCACATGTCCATTAGAACAAGGCCGGCCTTAGGCATAGGCAAACTAGGCAATTGCCTAGGGGCATCAGCAGCTTCTGCTGATTAAAATGATATGCAGCATGCCTATATTCTGTGTGTGAGTGAGGCTGTATCTGCATATGAAATAGTGTATTCATGGAAATCACTGTAACATAGCATTCCGTATGCAGGTACAGCCACATTCGCACACAAAATATAGGCATGCCGTATATCATTTTAATCATCGGAAGCTCCTTGTGTGTGCTGGTCATAACAATGCAAATTAGTCGAATTTTCAGCAAAAAAGGCACCCAACGTTAGCAGAACTGACCAGGAGCTGCATGGCCTATTGAGACAAGATGTATGAGGAAACATCTGTATCCAAGCAGAGGCAGAGGTCACAGTGTTAGCGGCTGTGCGAGTGCTGTCTGTGGGTTGGTTGTGCAATAGTGTTTGGCATATGTGTAAGGGGCATTATGTGTGTCATGTATAAATGCATTAATAATGTGCGACATATGTGTAACAGGCATTATGTGTGTCATGTGTATAAGGGCATTAATAATGTGCAACATATGTGTAATGGGCATTATGTGTGTCATTATGTGTATGAAGGGCATTAATAAAGGTTGGCATAATGTGTAAGGGGCATTATGGTTATAAGGACATTAATAATGTGTGTCATGTGTAAGGGGCATTACTGTGTGGTATTATCAGGGGTGCTGAGAGAAAGGGGTAGGGGGTACAAATTACCCAGGCCAAAGTCTGATGGGAGGGCCCAGTGGGGGCCCCGGGCCCCCTCCCCTTAAGTGACAGCAGCAGCTGCAGCTCTTCTCCTCTGCCCAGCACATACTGCTTTTTGCTGGGTTGCAGTGTGGCCATGGAGGTGGTTAAAATACAATGTTTCCTCAGGATTTTTTTCTAAGGGTATAATGTGAATAGTGTGAGGAGTAATGTACATAAGGTAAAGTGGTGCTACTGTGTGATGTAACATGAATAAGGGACACCATCGCATGATATAATGTGAATAAAGTTGCACTACTGTGTGGCATAATTTAAATTGGGGGTAAAATTGTGTGGCCATGCCCCTTCCCAGCAAGAACACACCCCTGTTTGGACTGCACACCAAATGTGTGCGCTGTTTCTATTTAAAATATTGCGGGTAGGAGCACTATAATGATGAATGCTATGATGAGGGTTGATGGTGCTGGGAAAGGGGAGCAGGGTCAGAGGCAGAAAGAGTGGCGGTGCTAGGGGGCACCAGCCAAAATCTTGCCTAGGGCGTCATTTAGGCTAGGGCCGGCTCTGCATTAGAAAAATAAAGGAAATATGTCTCCACATTAAAACACAATACCCAGCACATCAGGCCGCTCAACCCTTCACCACCCCACTGCAGAATAGTCATTAGCTTTTGGATGGGCTAAAGAGATGCAGGATAGTATAGAGGCGAGATGCAGGGTGGTTGGGAGGGTACAGAGAGATGAAGGGCGGTAGGGATAGACTATCAAACCAGTACATTTGAATAAATGCAGATTCAGTGAAAAAAAGCTTATATACTGTAGTAAATATCAGCAGAAACAGCAGCTGGATAATAAAACCACACGTCACCTTGCTGCTAACTATACAGCGATAAGCAACAACAACATCCAGGAACTTCTAAATAACTCTCCAATAAGAGGTCTGCTGACAGGCGGGCACAGAGGCGCCACTTTGACGACCAGTCCCTGCAGGTGGCTGTGCTCAGGCTATGGGCCCTGTGGGCACCGCAGACAGGTAATACATACTACATGCAGTACATCATCCATACATACACTGCCTCCATACACACATACAGTCAATACGTATACTGCTCACATACATACAATACAATACCACATTCATACATACACAACCATACACTGCATCCATCCATTCCTCCATCCATCCATATTTCCATACCCCCTCCTCCCCAGCCTGGGCACACTGTCTGTGGCAACTACTGTATCACTTCCCCAGGGAGTTACACCGGGTGCTGCACCATAATAAAAAAGCGTCTTACCGCTGGTCGGCATGGCGTGGGGGGTTACTGCACACGCTGCTGGCCTGACACACAAATGGTAATAAAGTACAGTATGTAAAGAAAATTAAAAAAAAGTTTACTCTAAAGTCCAAAATAGATAGTAATGGAGAGCCTAGTGAATTTCTTGATCCAGGATGGCAGCCAAACTTGTATGAACTAAGCCATATCCAAAATATTATAAATAAGGAACACAAGGGCGCCTCCTAGTGCAATAACATAAAATCACTGATGTGTGCAGAAATTCAAATACAAACAATAGAATTACACCTTTTTCCCACCAGGATGTAACGCATTGTGTATAATGTACAGTCTCATTGGTTGATATTTTCCGACTTATAACCAAATATGTCATACTTTTGTATACAAATTGTATGTATAATTCCATTGGTAACTGTTGTTATGTAAATAGAATAAAACTATGTCGGTACTTGTGTAGTATCACGGCGCCCATCGCATCGCAGACCATAAGGCATGCGATGGTACAGTATGCGATGCGATATTGCGCGATGTTCCCCAATGTCATACTATTTTATAATAATAATGATAATAATAATGATATTTATATAGCACTTTTCTCCCAATAGGACTCAAAGTGCTTCACACATTGTCTTTACAGCTCGAAATACAAAACAAACTTAACAGTAGATGTCAGTGAAATACAATTTTAAAATTGTATGGCATTGTATATGGCATACAATGCCATACAATGCGATGGTATGTGATTATAACTTGTATAAGCACCCTAATGGGTGCTTACAATGTTAAATGCTCCCCCACGCCACCCCCACTATGAACGTGATACGGTACGCGGTACGCATCCTCCGACCTTTTCATACCCCCACTATCCACGTGGCGTGGAGTTGATTTTATAAAGTGTGGCGAGCGCAGCGATCCACCGAGCCTGAATCGTGGCGAGCGCAGCGAGCCCCGCGAGGGAACGCGCATAACTTCACAGGTACGCTCGCCACTCTTTGGGCTCGGTGGCTCACTGCGCTCGCCACACTTTATAAGATCAACTCCACGCTGATGTAGATAGTTGGGGTATGAAAAGGTCGGAGGACGCGTACCGCCCCCCCTCGCGGGATCGCTGCGCTTGCCACACTTCGGGTTCACGTTTATACTGGGGGGTGGCGTGGGGGTGCATTTAACATTGTAAGCACCCATTACGGTGCTTAAAAGCACCCATTAGGGTGCTTATACAATTTAACATCCCATAGGGGGCTTAAATCGCATCGCAGTGCATGGGGTGTATGGCATGCGATGCGATGAAAAATCGCGCGACTAAATATCGGGGGCGCCGTGACAATACACAAGTACCACTATGTCTTCTTCATGTTTTTGATTGTCTAGAGCAGGCATGTCCAACGTTGGCCCTCCAGATGTTTTAAAACTACACATCCCAGCATGCTTTGCAATAGTTTTAGCATTCTCTAATAGCAAAACTGTGGCAAAGCATGCTGGGATGTGTAGTTTCAAAACATCTGGAGGGCCAACGTTGGACATGCCTGGTCTAGAGCCTTATTAAAGATTTTTTCATATAGAATAGTTCTGAGATATTTATATGTACTTGTTTCCTAGCACGGCGCCCACTAAGCTAATTGCTTAGTGGGCTATTCTGCGTATGAAAATCGCATCGCCATTTTAGTGCCATGCGATGCGATGCAATTTTTTAATGTAATTTATTCACTGCTCTGTATGCCCCAGGGGATCGCATCGCATCGCACCTGTGATGCCATTACATTAGCTATACAATAATATGATTGTATGACATACAAAGAGGTTTTAGGCACCCCCCCACTATCCATGCCACCCCGAAGCATGGCGAGCTGAATGCGTCCTCCACGGCGTGGAGATGATTTTATATAGTGTGGCGAGCGCAGTGAGCCACCGAGCCCGAAGCGTGGCGAGGATTACTTTACATGTATTCCGCGTCCCCTCAGTGGCTCGCTGCACTCGCCACACTATATATGATCAACTCCACGCCAACGTGGATAGTGGGGGTATGAAAACGTCAGAGGACGCATTCCGACGGCGCTCGCCGTGCTTCGGGGTGGCGTGGATAGTGAGGGGTGCGTAAAACATCATTGTATGTCATACAATCATATTATTGTATAGTTAATGTAATGGCATCGCACACCCTAGAAAATCGCATGCGAGGTGCGATGAGATGCGATCCCCTGGGGCATACAGAGCAGTGAATAAATGACATAAAAAAATCACATCGCATCGCACGGCACTAAAATGGCCCATGTGATGCGATTTCACTACATTAACGTACGTAGGAAATCTGGGCGCTGTGCTAGGAAACAAGTACCATATATATATATATATATATATATATATATATATATATATATATATATATATATATATATATAGTAGTTTCTGTTGTCGTTATGATTTAAAAAGAGTAAGCACAGTTGTTTGACAATAAATGGCTTCACCCAACCACTAACCATGAGTGAAAGAAAAGTTTGTGAGTTATGATTCATATTCTCTGACAAATGGCCAGAAAATCACAAATTCTGCTAGGGTATGTAAACAGCACAACTGTATATGTATGTATGTACAGTATAATATGGGTAATATGAAGCCAGTCTTTGCAAGGGCCTACAAATTGCCTATTTTTCTTGCCAGTATTGATTTTTCCTTGCAGCACCAGTTGCAAGAGAAAATGATGGAGCTGTTGCCATTTCACTTCTGCTTTTCACCTCTGCAGATACAACATATGCTTTAAACCTAGGATCGAGCACGGTGGCCAAAATGTAGTGTTCTGAATCTTGGCAAAGAGAATGAATGGCTCCATCCACAAGTCTCACATACTTAGCAGAATCACTCCATTTGAGCTCCTCCTTTACTTTCTCCAGCTGCTTTGCAAAAGCCTGTTGAATGGAATGACCTGACTCAAGCTGGCGATGTCTGAACAGATTTCACGTGTGGCAAGTTTGAAGGGTTTGAGAACCTTGCGCAACACAGAAATAATTCTCCACTGCACCTCAGTCAGATGCATTCCCCCTCCTTTACCTATGTCATAGGTGTATATATAGGCTTGAATGGGATATTCAGGGTAGAATTCCATCTTGTTACTAACTCCTGCTTCAATTGATGGCAGAGCAGGTTCAAGAGGTTTTGCTGGCGCTCCGTCTTTGACACGCAGTTACTGAATGTCGAAAGTGACCTAAAATTTCTTGGGCCACCAACAGCATCTCCTGCACGCCCCTGTCATTTTTTAAATAATTCTGCACCACCAAATGAATTGTCTGAGCAAAAAATGGAATGTGCTGAAAAGCGGGGTAAGTCATTGTGCAATTGTGTATCCCTGAGTTTCTCGAAGAGGTACTTAGCAGTGTACCTCTTATGGAAACTGGTGATACACACAGTAGCCTGCCTAGGAATGATTTGGCGGTTGTGAGATGCTGTGACTGGTGCCGCCGCTGTTGTTGCTGCATAAGGCAATACATCTACCCAGTGGGCTGTGACAGTCATTAAGTCCTCAGTTTGACCTGTTCCACATGTCCGTGGACAGTGGGTACAATGGCATTTGTGAGGACACTAAGGACATTTTTTCCTGAATTCCTGTACAGTCTGGGAATTGCTTGCCTAGTGAAGTGGAATCTAAATGTGATTTGGTACCAGGAACAATCCTCTCGCGGTCCGTTCGGTCGGCTTCTTACCATATACGGAAGGTGGGAGCGACCCGTACGGAGGAGCAAAGAACACTCGGTTCCTGTCCGAAAATATGCATCAGTCCGATTCAACTAGAATAAGGGCCATGGTTTTGTCCATTAAAGAAGGAGTTTGCTTTTGGGAGTGAACCAGAATCAGGCCCATTGAGAGAAGCTATACAAGGGGATGTGTATGGCAACCCACCCCCTTGCATCCAGCCATGATTCAGCAGACAGCATGTAACTGAAAAGTCAGTCCAAGATGACTTTTCAGTACGAACGGCAGAGAAATCATTTTATGGTGAGTGGCCATCGAATGATTTTTCTGCCGTTCGTACTGAAAAGTAATCTTGGACTGACTTTTCATTTACATGCTGTCTGCTGAGTCATGTGACATCAGCCACCTGCTGTCCGCTGAGTCATGTGATGTCAGCCACCTGCCCCAAGCCCGCATCGCTATGCCTGCGTCTTCAGGGGAATGCCCAGCATTTTAATGGGGATGCCCATAATACGCTGGGCATTGTCATGCTACCGCCCCCTTCCTGCCCCTCCTGGAGTGAATGGTTTGGCAAGTGTTAAACCTGCCGAGCCGTTCGCTCCTGGGAATTGCGCAAACCACGAAGATTGGGGAAAGGCCTGAACTCATACCCTAACGAACGGGTATGAATCAGGCCCATAGTCTCAATTGAGCAATGGCTTTAAGAAGCTTTTTAATTTTCCTGGTTCTTCAATCTCACTAAGGCCAGAAATTAATGACACCATGCAATAAAGAAAATGGAAACATATAGTGATGTGTGGATCACTCCACGTTACCTTTGATAAAGCGGTACTTGTGTATTATCACAGCGCCCACGATATTAAGTCGTACAATATATAAATCGCATCGCATGCCATCGCATGCCATACACCGATGCACAACGATGCCATGCGATTTTAAATTGTATAAGCCCCCTATACGATTTTTAATTGTATAAGCACCCTAATGGGGGCTTACAATGTTAAATGCACCCCCGCGCCACCAGGGCAGGCGACAGGGGGGGTCAAGGGGGACAAGTGTGATGGGCGCCAGCAATCTGAAGGGCCCCAGAGCTTCCATGCCCCATCACGGCCACCGTCTGTTCTAGCTGGCCTGTCAGTGACCCTCGAGGCCCGGCTGTCTACTGTGTACCATCTGTGTGTGGCTGAGACTGACTGACTCACTGTGCGCTACTGCTGTCTACTGTGTGTGCGCCCTGCTGTTCGGCTCTCAGAGTAATCTACTCTGTGTGTGCACACGGACTGGGGCTGCAGCCGCACAGTTGTACCCGCCGCTGGCACTGTGGCCTCAGTCTCTGGCTTCTGTACTTTATAGTGCATGTACAGGTAGTCTGTTCCGTGCCTGCTTGTGATGCTCGGCATTCTTTTGTGAAAGGAGCCAGGCCAGCAGGACTGAGAACAAGAGAAGTCTGCACCTGAAAGCAGGATCTGGAGCAGCGAAAGGTTAAATGAGGCTCGTGCAGAAGAGGGTTGTGAGGATTTGGGATTAGGTGGGGCCCCAGAAATATAATTGTACAGGGCCCCAAGATTTCTTTTGCCAGCCCTGCACGCCACCCCCACTATGAACGCCAACCCGAAGCGTGGCGAGTGTAGCGAGCCCGCAATGGGCGGCGGTACGCATCCTCCGACCTTTTCAAACCCCCACTATCCACGTCGGCGTGGAGTTGATTTTATATAGTGTGGCGACCGCAGCGAGCCACCGAGCCCGAAGCGTGGCAAGCGGACGCGTATTACTTTACATGTATTCCGCGTCCGCTTGCCACGCTTCGGGCTCGGTGGTTCGCTGCGCTCGCCACGCTATATAAAATCAACTCCACGCCGACGTGGTTAGAGGGGGTATGAAAAGGTCGGAGGATGCATACCGCCGCCCCTCGCTGCGCTCGCCACGCTTCGGTGTTGGTGTTGATAGTGGGGGTGGCGTGGGGGTGCTTTTAACATAATAAGCACCCACCACGTTTAATTATGTTATAGGGGGCACTTTTAACATTGAAAAACCCATTAGGGTGCTTATACAATTTTAAATCCCATACCATTGTTTATGCGATACAATGGCATACAATGCCATACAATGCGATGGTATACAATTTAAAATTGTATAACATCGCCTGCCATCACGTAACATCGCATCGCATACCATCGCATGCCTTATGGTCTGCGATGCGATGGGCGCCGTGCTAGTACACAAGTACCGATAAAGCAGTGAAACGCGTCAGTGGTATTGGACTGAGGACAACAACTTTACTTTTGGGACTTGCCACAATTTACAACATCAGGAGGACGCCCGTAAGAAGGATTGTCTCTGTTAGAGAACTTGCACTTGTTACCAAAGGAGCTGATTGCAGAATCTCACAAGGAGTATTTGGGACTACCTGCTATTCAAAAGAAAAATCTACCCGTTACATCTGTGGCGACCAGCTCGGTAATTATTATAAATCTCCAGAGACACCACCTACACCTCCCTTTATACGGAATATGATGGCCTTATTATATGTCCCCAAATTGTGACAGTGAACGTACCTCAGGTCCATTGTTATTATATTTTCGTAGATATTGCCAATCAGACAGTGGGCGAAATGTAATAGGCTGCGATTTTTGGACGAGTTCCAAACTCGCCAGAAATCGCACCTTTAAAAATCGCGTTTTTTGCCGCGAATTCGCATATGTAATGAGATGCGAATTAGCGGCAAAAAATGCGATTTGCCGCGATTTCGGGCGATTTTTAGTCATGAAAATGTGTGCATTTTCAGTCATGAAAATGTGCGCATTTTCATAAATGCGATTTTGTGCAAAAAAAAAAAAGTAAAAAAAAAAACGGCGTGGGGTCCCCCCTCCTAAGCATAACCAGCCCCGGGCTCATTGAGCCGGACCTGGTTCCAAAAATACGGGGGGACAAAAAGCATAGGGGTCCCCCGTATTTCTGAAACCAGCCCCGGACTCTTGGACCGGTCCTGGTTCCAAAAATACGGGGGACAAAAAATCTGGGGGTCCCCCGTATTTTGAAACCAGCACCGGGCTCCAACAGCCCACGGTGTCATGCCACAGCCGGGGGACACTTTTTATACAAGGTCCCCCGGCCAAAACATGAGCACCGTGGCTGGTCAGCCTTGGACGGGGTACCTGGAGGAGTGGGGAAGCCCGGGGCTGTCACCGGCGTCCGTGGCCAGTGGACGCCGGCCTGATAGGGTTAAATCGATCATACATATCATTACATTGCTTTATACCGGAGAACTACAAGTGCCAGCAGACCTCCCCCGCATGCTGGGACTTGGAGAACCACAAGTCCCAGCATGCGGGGCATTAATGGGCCCGCTGGGACTTGTAGTCTACCTGTAAAAAGAATGTTTATAAAAAATACACACACAGAGAAGTAAAAGTTTATTACACACACACACCTCACTTTTACACCAGCGTTACTTACCATTCCTGGATCCAGCGCTGGTCTGGCTGCTTCACAGCCGGCTCCCCCCGCACTGACAGGCAGCGGGGAGAACCGGCTTTCTCCGTTGCCTCTAACAGCTTCTGTAGCGCTGTCCGAGTGCTACAGAGGCTGAGAGCGCGATTTGAGCCAATCAGGACTGAGCTATGTGTCTCCATGGAGACGTATCGGGCAATCGCGCTCTCAGCCTCTGTAGCGCTGGAACAGCGCTACAGAAGCTGTTAGAGGCAACGGAGAAAGCCGGTTCTCCCCGCTGCCTGTCAGTGCGGGGGGAGCCGGCTGTGAAACAGCCAGACTAGCGCTGGATCCAGGAATGGTAAGTAACGCTGGGGGGGTCCCCACTCCTCCAGGTACCCCGTCCAAGGCTGACCAGCCACGGTGCTCATGTTTTGGCCGGGGGACCTTGTAAAAAAAGTGTCCCCCCGGCTGTGGCATGACACCGTGGGCTGTTGGAGCCCGGTGCTGGTTTCAAAATACGGGGGACCCCCAGATTTTTTGTCCCCCGTATTTTTGGAACCAGGACCGGTCCAAGAGTCCGGGGCTGGTTTCAGAAATACGGGGGACCCCTATGCTTTTTGTCCCCCCGTATTTTTGGAACCAGGTCCGGCTCAATGAGCCCGTGGCTGGTTATGCTTAGGAGGGGGGACCCCACGCCGTTTTTTTTTTTAATAAAAACACTTTTACACATTTTTATTAACAGAACCATGCACAGATCTCAATGATCTGTGCATGGTTCTGTGAAATTCGCCTGTCAGAACCTGGTCTATTTTTTTTGCGATTTTTGGTAACATTTACCAAAAATCGCACCCTATTACATTTGCGAGTTGTATACTTTATAATGGGAAAACATCTGGATGCGATTTGAAATGTGACTAAAAATCGCACTTCTAAAAGTGCGATTTCGCGGTAAAAAGTGCGATTTTTTTACCGCGATTTTCAACCTATTAAATGTGCGATTTTCGGAAAATGTGCGATTTCGGCCGTTTTTGACAAAAAATCGCACATGTCTAAAAAATCGCACCCTATTACATTTCGCCCAGAGTGTTTTTTTATATGTATGAAATTGTTTTTATTAAATATTGTTAATTTTTAACTATTATTACCCAGCGCTGCTTTATTTATACTGCAGTGATCCACACATCAGTATATATTTCCATTTTCTTTCCTTAAGAGGACTGACTATCCTCTAAATTAAAGCAGCAGCTTTTTTAAGAGACACATACCATATCAAGCGCCCAAATCAGTAACCTAGGTTACACCATTGTTTTTTCACCATGCAATTGCAAAGGATTTGTATTATGTACTTAGGCAGAAGATCTATATAGCGGCCCCTTTTAAAACTAAATGTCATGTAATGTTGTGAACTGTCTTTACACCCCTTGGAAAAATTTAAATAAAGAATATATAAAAAAATAAAAAAAAAAAAAACTCCAGCTTGTAAGGGAAAAAATGAAATGAGACATTTGCAATTGTGCTGGGCCGGAGCATTGCCACATACTAGCTTGGTACATCAAGGCAAAGGCATTTCAGTAGAATGTGGAATGTTATACAAGAGAGGATATTTTATATTGTATCCAATGTACTTTTGTTTAAGCCAAAATCAACAAGAATACGTTTTTGGAACATTGGGAAACCCACACTTCCCTTATCCTCTGATATCAGAACACATGGCCAACTGTTTAAATTGCAGAGTTGTAATATTTTAGAATGTCCCCATTGTAACTATACACAGAGGGTGTAATTCAGCACCAATCCCATAGCCCTATTCTGATGGTGGGGGGTCTGCGCATGCGCATGTGCGCAGGGCCGGCACCACCACTAGGCAGCTTTAGGCATTTGCTTTGTAATATACGAATCCTGAGAATTTAACATCTTAGTAAATTTGCCATATTCTGCAGTCAATGTGCAGAGTGAGTTTTATGGAAGCTAAAGCCAGTGCAGCTGTACTCACTGTTATACACACTGGTAGATGGAGCAGAACAGGGTGTCAGACAGCTCACTAGCTTGTGAGTGTATGCACTGTAGGTATTGAATAGCTGAGCAGGATGTTGATCAACAGGTCATTTTAGGTCTCCCTAGAGGCTGGTAATTGCAGGTACACCTTGTGGATCCACAGGCATTTGCAGTCAATATGATGGCATGCTCATGAAGAGAAGTGCCCCGGCTCTGGCATTGCTTCCCTGCTCCCAGCACCGGAGCAGCAGTGTCAGGGGGAGAGGGAGCTGTGTCCCAGTGGGACCCAGCTCCAGAAAGTGCTAGGATCAAATGTCCAATCCCAGCTCTGACAGTACGGCGTGGCTGCGGTGGAGAGAGTGGCGGTTGTTTGAAGTTGGTGCCTTTTTGGACGCCTGCGATGTTCAAACACTGGCGCCATTCAGGAGTCAATCCCAGCTCCCGAATCGGCAACCAATAGGAAACAGCGGTGATGAGCCAATCAGCGCTCACCGCCCCATACTCTGCTCTGGCATTTGATGTCAGCCGCTGCCGGAAGCTACAGGAAGTCCTTCGGCGGGGTGCTCCTGAATAGAGGAAACAATGTGGCAAGAAGAAGAAGACGACGATGGTGGAAGATAGAAGAGCTCCAGTGGCAGCTGAAGAGGCCAGAAGTCATCAGGATCAAGAAAGAAGATCTCCAGCACCACCTGTAAGAAAAGAAGAAGTGGGGCCGTCGCTGACTAGGAAGGGTCACTGACAGAAGAAAAGAAGATGGGGGCTGGTCCTGGAGAGGCCAGCAGGGTGGGATGCAGAAGAGCTAACAAAGCATTAGGCCATGCACAGTGTTGTTGTTGTTGCTGCTTCCTTACAGGGACCTGTAAGGGACATCTCAGAGAAGGTGCAGGTTTAGTGTTGGTGAGTGTTATCTTTGGCCGCTTGTCTCTGCCTATCCCCCTTCTTTCTTGCAAGGTCATGCTATCATGTAGGTGTGTGAGTGCCAATAGGTGACACTTCGGGTTCTGAGGCCATGTGTCGAGGATGACACTCCCCAGAGCCCGAAGCTTTATTTTGTAGAGACATTGTGGGACGGAGGGCGCATTGGTCTACGCTAAGGAAGGACCATACTCCCCTCCTCTCCTTCCTCCTAGGTGATTGTGTCCAGGTACCGGAGTTTACCAGGACCGTGGTTCGTTGTGGCCTGAAGGTGTGAGGCTGTGGCGCCAGGTAAGTGGTTGGGATACACCTACATGGCACCGCCACAGCCCCCTTACACTCATATAGTTCTAGGATTGCTTCACTTATTCACAGAAATAGCCTTGGTGGCCATATAGGTACAGGGAATGAAGATTACCTTGCCCATGAGGGCATGAACCTTTGGTGGCATTTAGGATTTATATGTATCTCTTGGAGTCCCTGGAGTCACAAAATGTTGCCATTCTTCATAGATTTTTTCTTACAAATCTAAAGGTAAAATAAAAATATACAATATAAATGACAATGTTTCCCTTTATTTATATACTATCTCAGGCAAGCTAAAACAAATACAAGGTAATCACCAAGAAAAGATTAACCATACAGTGCAACTTCCCAGGCCTCTTGTTAGGCAATGCAAACACAGTGTATATACAGATAACACAAGTCAATTCTGATTTCCTTTAGAAGATTAAAGTCTAGTAAACATTACAGAGGTTGACAAGAATGACAATAGAAATCCACAGTAAGAAAGCCAGCCAGTGGGGCAAGTAGAGAAAATATCTTAGTAGAACGGTATGGCCACACACAAAAAAGACACGGCCATGCATCACGAGGGGCATGGTCCCTCAAAATGGGGCAAGTCAGCGTGAGTGAGCATGACACACCACCCCGTTTCTCGTCACTCTGGGAACATTCCTCTTTATTCTAATCGATATACAGATGTGTCCTTTCCAACATTGCTGCGATGTGCGATGTGGCAACGCTATGCCCAACTCGGCTTCAAGCAGTATGCTTGCACACTGCAGCTTCCCTATGCTATGTGTATGTATTGCTGATATAAGTGTGCTCACAGCACTGGAAAAGTCGCAAGTCACATAATAGCAATAAATACACATTGTGGCAAGTCTTGATCAGGATACATCTGCACACCGCAAAAAAAGAGAAAGGAAGTGGCGCTGGTTTGATGAAAGGTATAAATGTTTAATAACAATTAAGAATAATCAGTACAATTGCACAATATAAACAAGTAAAAAATGAAATAATAAAATTAATTGGGAATCAAGTGGATAAAAACAAATTCATTTGTTATGAATCGACCGGAAGCTGAAATGATGAATGGAGTAACCTTTGATAAAGCTGCACCCCCCAACCAGCGAAACGCGTTAGGAGTTACTCTGGACCGGACTAATTGTATTTATTGAATACCATCGCCCACCCTTACCATCTGGATCACCCCTGTTTCATCACCCACGCTCTCTCAGTTTGCCACCACCATTGGTCATCATCCCAGCTGGACATATTGGTCACACTGAGCGCAGGAATCGAGGTTGGCCACTTACATCATCTACCATCCAAGTCTACCAACCTTGAGGAAACCTGCCTTTCAACAACAGTTAATTGGGACCTCTAGCGGAGTGGGAAGCATCTGGCTATATACCATCTAAGCCCCCGCAAACATCGGGTCATTGCCCATTGTGGCCCCACCACCGCATTCAATTGAGGACACTCTCCTAATTATATCTGGGACTAGACCATCTGAGACATCGTGTGGTAACTATCAGCCCAGTGGGCCTCTTGATTATCTGCATCATTATACCCCTATATTCTACGGAACTGGTCATATTACTCCATTCATCATTTCAGCTTCCGGTCCATTCATAACAAATGAATTTGTTTTTATCCACTTGATTCCCAATTAATTTTATTATTTCATTTTTTACTTGTTTATATTGTGCAATTGTACTGATTATTCTTAATTGTTATTAAACATTTATACCTTTCATCAAACCAGCGCCACTTCCTTTCTCTTTTTTTGCTTGGTCCTTGGGGCTGACAACCCCTTTTTAAGTGGCAGCTCTTAGCGTGACACCCTTGATAGCGCCTGTCGGTGCACCCCAGGGGGCACACCTTTCTTCCTACATCTGCACACCGTACACATATAGGGAATAGCAATAAATACACATTGTGGCAAGTCTTGATCAGGATACATCTGCACACCATACGCATATAGGGATTTTCAGTCAGTATTTACTTTTCATGTTGGAGCTCACCTGGTCCGGAAGATGCCTGTCTGTGTAGAAATGTAAACCCATGTCATCATCATGCAACAGAGGTTTAACCAAACTTATGTCTCCTGTGTCACCTCCTGCCCCTGTATTACCTCAGCCTCTTGCTTCTTGTGTCCCTCAGCCTCTATCTGCTTCTCTTGGCCACCACATGTGTGTCAATCTGTTTCTCTGTGTCTCTCAGCCTCCCCCTTTGTTTTTTAGATTCTCTCAACCTCCACCCTGTGTCTCTCATCTTCCCCATGCGTGTGAGCCTCCTCCTCTGTGTCTCTCAGCCTCTCCCTCTGTCAACATTTCTCCTGTGTCTTTAAGACTCTTGCAGCATCCCTCTTTGTCTTTCAACATTTAACAGCCCCACCTTTGTCAGCTTCCCCTTTGTGTCTCTCAGAAACAGGGGCGTAAGTTCCTATCATGGGTGTTGGAGCCCTCCCCCCCCCCACACACACACACCCCACCCCACACAGAAACACAATATAATAATAAAATGACATACTTTTTAAAATGCTTCTGCAGCAGAAGTTCTGCCACTATGCTCGGTCCGGATCTGCCCCTGAAGTCCTGTTGCGGCGGGAGGATAGTAGCATGCTGGCTGCCCGGAGTCAGAGTTGGAGGAGGAAGCTGTTGTGGCTGGGCATGTGCAGCAGCCCTCCTCCAGGCGCAGTAGGCATATTTATTTGGGGCTGCCAGTTTCCAGACCACCCCGGCAGCGCTGCAGAGTCCAGACACGCCGCTGTCAGTGCCCTCCTCCAGCGCTACTGATTACCGTCGGCTCAGCTCTATACAGTAGCAGAGCCGCCGGCGCTGACTGTCAGGTGCCCCGCGAACCACCACTGCTAGCTGATCCGGCCCCTGGGCTTAGGTCAGTACCCGCCTAGGGCTGGCTCTTAGGTTATAGATATATTTTATTTATAACCTGGCAGCCCGGGGCCAACTTCTCTGTGCCCCCCTGATGGCTAACGCCCGGCGGCCAATGTCTCCATTGCCTCCAGGAGTTACGCCACTGCTCAGAAACCCCCTACCCCCTTTGTCAGCCTCCCCTCCTGTGTAAGGTCATGGGTTTGATTCCCACCATGGCCCTAACTGTGCGGATTCTGTATATTCTCCCTGTGCTTGCGTGGGTTTCCTCCGGGTACCCTGGTTTCCTCCCACAATCCAAAAATATACTGGTAGGCTAACTGTCTCCCAACAAAATTAACCCTAGAATGTCTGTGTGTGCATGTACATGTGGTAGGGAATATAGATTGTAAGCTCCACTGGGGAAGGGACTGATGTTGACGAATGTTCAAATATTCAACTCAGCCCTTCTTCAGTATCCAGCAGTGTAATATCACCGCTGTGCCTGCAAAATAACTGTATTGTGCTTTAGCGGCCAATGGTGTCTGCTGCCTCCTGTCTTCCTCCTGTAGTTTGTCGCATTTTCATATCAAACATGGAACAAGCTATGTTTTGTAGTCCGGCAGTATGGCAACCCTGCTACATATTTCTTAATGGTACACTATACCACCTCCGCACCACCTTATTGTCATCACTTTCATCACAGCTCTTCATTTCCACTGTAATGTAATTTGTGGAGATGAGCCAATGTAAGCATATTTGTTTTAAAGTTTATACTATTTTGTTGCATATTCTGAGAGGAGACATTTGGAAGAATTATTAAAACAGCCCCAAAGTTACATTTCATAACATACCAATTGCTTATTTTCTGTCAGTTTTCTACTCACATTAGTTTTCTAGGCATGCTACATCTTGCAAATAATAGAAACAGAAAATCGAGTTGTGAAACTTATTCAATCAGCAATTCAGATGCAGGTGCTCTTCCTCCCCCAACCCCTCAATGTACTTGTATTGTAGCAAATGGATTAACCAGTTCTCCATCTGTTGTAAAGGCTTCTTATGGATTGTAAATTAAATGACAAATTACCATGCACTCAGGAGACCTGGATCTGTTAGCCCTCCTTTACCACGTCTGTGCCTGCACAGCAACATTCACAATTTTATAGTATTGATGAAGAAATGTGCTATAATGGCATTGTTCACCTGAGCCTAAAGTTAAACTTTCCTTTTGTTACAGAAACCAACATTGTATTGTTAGAATCTGACATTAGCTTTCTGCTATATTCTACTACAGGGGTGGATAACCAGTCATAGACAAAGAGCCAAAAAATATGCTTTGGGACGACGAAGAGCCAACATCATGCGCATATGTACATTTATACATCGCCAACCTCATACATACATTTATACACCGCCACCCTCATACATACATACATACCATTTATAAACCGCCACCCTCATACATACATACCATTTATACACCGCCACCCTCATACATACATACATTTAGCCACCCTCATACATACATACATACATTTATACATCACCACCCTCATACATACATACCATTTATACACCGCCACCCTCATACATACATACATTTATACATGCCACCCTCATACATACATACCATTTATACACCGCCACCCTCATACTGTACATACATACATACATACATTTATACACCGCCACCCTCATACATACATACATTTATACATCGCCACCCTCATACATGCATACCATTTATACACTGCCACCCTCATACATACATACATTTATAAACCGCCACCCTCATACATGCATACCATTTATACACCACCACCCACATACATACATACATTTATAAACCGCCACCCTCATACATACATACATACATACATACATTTATATATACACCGCCACCCTAATACATACCATTTATACACGCCACCTACATGCATACCATTTATAAACCGCCACTCACATACATACATACATTTATACACTGCCACCCTCAAAAAAGTGTGTGTGGGGTGGGGGTTAACACTATAGAAGCCAATGGGGTTCACATTGCTATTCTCCCCCACCCCCCAGTACTAGCAGTCAGGTCTCCTGTGCCCTGATGCCGGCTTCCACGTTCCGCAGCAGTGGGGATGGACCATGTGAGAGCGAAAGAGATGGGGCAAGAGAGATGACACAAAGAGGGAGTAAATGGCAGGTAGATAGAGAGAGGTGTGGGGGAAGAGGGGGTGAGGGGAGAAGTGTGAATGTAAGTAAGGCAAGGCAAAGGGAGAGAGCATGGGTTAGAAAAGAGTTGTCCCATCCCCCCAGATCTCCTGGACTACGTCTCCTTCTCACCTGCGGCTACGTAATCAATGTCAGGTCTTCTCTATGCCCTGGCGCCGGCTCCCACGCAGTAGCTGGCCTCCTTTGCTTCAGCAGCAGATGGACTTCCCTGCAGCAGCAGCTGGCTCACACAATGGCTGCTGTTCCCTCAGCCCCGGAACCTCCATCGGCTGGTCTCCTCTGCCCCAGCGCTGGCTCCCGCAGCATCATCTCCTATGCGCCGACGTCTTCTCATCGGCGTGGGTAAGGGGGCGGGGGGCAAGATGATGGATGTCCATCATATATTAGGAGGGGGGAGGGGGCTTGCTCCGCGGCTGGACCTGCTATGCAGCCGCTCACTGTGTGGGGAGACGCGGGCTGCCCGATCGCTGCTGACCACAGTGATCGGGAAGAACTTTAGCGCTGCGACGGGGGGTGATTGAAGGAGCCTCAGCTCCTTAAGCAAAGAGCCGCATGCGGCTCGAGAGCCGCGGGTTGGCCACGCCTGTTCTACTACATTACTACATTTTATGAAATAAAATATTTGCTTCCAAATATGTATAAATGTAGACTCATGTACACATTTTCTGCTGTCATATTTGTATTTATAGTGCTGTATACCACTCAAACAGTGACAAGATGGCGCCCATCTTCAAAGAGGAAGATGTGTCAGTTATAGAGCATCAAGAAGAGGAATACATTATTGCATATATAGTTACATAGTAGGTGAGGCTGAATAAAGACTTGCGTCCATCTAGTTCAACCTATGTTTATAGTAGCTTATCCCTTGTTGTATAGTATGTTCTGATATTTTAAAGACAGATTTTGTTACTTATTTGTACCCATGGATGTTTTTAACCAATAAATGTTTATCCAACCTTATTTTAAACATATTTATAGTGTCTGCCGACACCACTTCTCCAGAAAGAGAGTTCCAAAGTTTGACTGCTCTGACTGTAAAGAAATTTTTTCTTATAGATGAGCAAAATCTTTTTTCTTCTAATCTAAACTCGTGCCCTCGCGTCCTAGATTCCTTTCTAGCAGAAAAAAGGGTGTTTGACAGTTCCTTATATTGGCCCCTAATATATTTATACATGTTGAGCATATCCCCCCTTAAACGTCTTTTCTCTAGTGTAAATAGTCCCAAATTTTTTAATCTTTCCTCATAGCTTAAATTCTCCATTCCCCTAATAAGCTTTGTTGCTCTTCTTTGGATCTTTTCTAATTCTATGATGTCCTTTTTAAAGTGCGGGGCCCAGAACTGCACTGCGTATTCGAGGTGCGGTCTAACCAATGATTTGTACAGAGGCATAATTACTTTTGAGTCTCTAGTTTCCATGCCCCTTTTAATACATGCGAGAATTTTGTTGGCCTTTTTTGTTGCTATATTACATTGAGCACTACAGCCCAGTTTGTTGTCTATTTGGACTCCTAGATCCTTTTTGAGTACTGATTTACCCAATTCATCCCCACTTAGGTTATAACTAGCACACTGGTTATGTCTCCCAAGGTGCATGACCTTGCATTTGTTCACATTAAACCTCATCTTCCACTTTTTTGCCCACTCATCTAGATTGTCAAGATCATTTTGAAGCGTGGTAACATCTTCTGATGATTTAATAACTCTGCTTAGTTTTGTATCGTCCGCAAAGATGGATACATTGCTGAGTAACCCCATCCCAATATCGTTAATAAAAATGTTAAATAAAATGGGCCCAAGAACCGAACCCTGTGGCACTCCACTTAGTACTGGTATCATATTAGATACGGCACTGTTCACGACCACTCTTTGTTCTCTATTACACAGTCAGTTCCCTACCCATCTACAGATATTTGCCCCTAATCCCATGTCCTCCATTTTATTTATCAACCTCTTGTGTGGTACTGTGTCGAAGGCTTTAGCAAAATCTAGGAAAATCACATCTACAGCATTTCCATTATCAATGTTTTTGCTAACCTCTTCATAGAATACAAGTAGATTAGTTTGGCATGAACGATTTTTCACAAACCCATGCTGGTTATTACTGAGTAAACTATGAAGGTCTAAATATTCCTGGATACCATCTCTTAAAAATCCCTCAAATAGTTTACCCACTATTGATGTTAAACTAACATGTCTGTAATTAGCGGGATCCTCCTTTTTAGATTTTTTGAATAATGGCACTACCTCTGCTATTCTCCAGTCTTTTGGTACCTATCCTGATGATAGTGAATTATGAAAGATATAATGTAGAGGGGAAGCTAATTCCTCCCTTAATTCCAATAGTACCCTAGGATGAATCCCATCTGGCCCAGGTGATTTATTTGTTTTGATTATGCTAAGCCTCAATATTATTTCCTTAGTAGAGAATTCAATATTGAGGTCCGGCTTGTTCATCCCATTTGTGGTATGTGTGCGTTCCACAGTCTGCTCTCCCTTAGTAAACACTGATGAGAAGAACTCATTTAACAGTTCTGCTTTTCCCTTGTCCGCCGTAAAACTTTTTCCATTGATATTGGTTAGTGGGCCTATGTTATACTTTTACTATTTATGTATTTGAAAAACTTCTTGGGGTTAGTTTTACTTTCAGTGCGCTCTTCATAATCCCTTTTAGCTACTTTGATTGCCCCTTTGCAAATTTTGTTTGATTCTTTGTATTTGGTGAACGCCTCCTCATCTAAGTTATTTTTATATAATTTAAATGCTCTTGTTTTATTGTTGATTGCTGACCTAACTTTTTTGTCCAACCATGGTGGCTTTTTCTTATTGAATTTACCCTTAGTTACTTTAGGAATGTATTTAATAGTTAATGATTTGAGTATATTTTTTAGAGTATCCCACATTTCCTCAGCATTTATCCCCTCAAAAACTGTTTCCCACACAATTCTTTTTAGGGCTTCTCTGAATAATTCGAAGTTAGCTTTTCTGAAGTTTAGTATTTTTGTCGATCCTTTATGATGTAATTTACTGAAGTTGATTTCCAGTGAAACCATATTGTGGTCACTGTTCCCTAGGTGTTCAATTACTTTTGTGTTTGAAACTAAATCTATGTTATTTGTTAAAACCAAATCCAATAATGCCTTATTACGAGTTGGAGCTTCTACCGTTTGTGTGATAAACTGGTCTTTAAGTAAGCTTAGGAACCCACTGCTTCTTGCTGTTTACATGTTTAGTTTTTCCAATCAATATCAGGTAAATTAAAATCACCCATAATTAATACCTAATTAATTGCACATCCAACTAAAACATTATTTTGCTTATCTACTTTGTAAAATGAAGTTGTATTTTATCGTTTCCCCCACTCCCAACCAAAAAAAGTTGTGTAATTGAAAATCCCACAAGAAATAATTTTGGAGAAAACTGAGTTGTAATTAAAGGAGCTGCAGCACCAATTATGGGTGGCAGGCTGTAACCAGGGACAGTTCTCCCACCCCATGCTGCACTCCATCCCCGGGCCGCTGCGTGAGACCAGAGACATTCCTCCCACCCCAGGCTGTGCACCGTTGCTGGGCTGCTGCACTGTGACAAGGGACATTCCTCCTGCCCCATGCTGCCTGCCATCCCCAGGCCAATGCACAGGGCAGGGTGTGGCACCAGAAGCCACCACGGGCCCACTGGGCTTAGCACCCGGAGGATATACACCCCCCCACACACACCTGCACAGACCGGGTTAGGCTAACAGAGGAAGCCATGTGTGCTGGGCTGCAGCAGGTGGGCTGGCAAAAATGTCATCCCTAGTAGCGGCTTGACCCCCAAACATGGCCCTTATTTCAACTGCACCTATGTAAGTCCACAGAAGTAAATAGGTTAATTGGGCAGAGAATAAATAAGTTTTATTTCCATATTGTTGTATCTCTGTAAATTACATGTATAGTCTATAGTAGATAAGGCACACTTTTTCTTCAAACTAATTGGTTTTGACAGGTCCACGCCCCTTTTATACAGGTTGTCCACGCCCCCATTTATACAATTTGATATCAAACTTGATATGATCGTATCACGTTTGATATCAAAGTGGTATAAATAATATTAACCCCCGTATTAAAATATAATTGGTTTGATACTGTAACTTCATACACTGATATTGGTTATGTGAAATAACACATATATAAAGTACGCGATATCTTAATCAGCTGGAAGAATTTCTAAACATAATGCTAAAAAAGTTGTGAGAAAAAGTAGATCTTGTTGTATACCATATTTTTCTAGGAATATGATATGCGTATCGGATATAAATCAACAAGGGCAATGTGATTTGGTATAGCTCATAGATCTTTCACAGTGAATAATACAGGCAGATCATTACCAACTATAATAACACTTACCTTAGAACGATCCAAAAAGCACTACAACGAAGTGCCTGACCAAGCGTGTATCAAAAATAAATAAAATAAAAATAAAAAGTTATATTCCACACGATAACTTCCACAGCATCTAAGGACCTTCTTGCTTTTAAAATAAATGAAATATCCGCGTACATAACAAAGAGGTCTGGGTATACATATGTTATGCATTTAAAGATACAGAGCCATTCAGTCTGGGCCTGACATGTTGTAGGCATTTAAATTTAAAGACACACAGCGTGAGAAGTATAGTGTTACTTTTAGAAAGACATCAGATATGACGGATGATTGTAATTTTCAAAAGTAATTTTAAACACCGGATTCCATAGTCTTTGAAGACGTTGACATTTACGTATGACACAATTAGCGTAGACAGCACAGCAGGGCTGGTAACAATTATATTCATTAGAAAGCACATACCTCTGAAAAAAACATTTTCACACGGCTAACCGTTTAATTAGTTTAGACAGAACAAAGAAAGGCCATGAAATCTTTGCAACAGAGCATGAGTGGCATCTAGTGGCCATGTATTGCAGTTGCAAGCAAGTTCCAGACGGAGCTAGAGACTACAGAATTAACTTATATATTATATTTAACTGAACATTAACCCTGAACATTATCAATGCTGATAAATAAAGGATCTATATAAAGTATATATATATATATATATATATATATATATATATATATAGCTATATACAGTATATATATATATATATATATATATATATATATACAGTATATATATATATATATATGTGTGTAATGTGATGGTAGCATTATATTATGTGATGAATAAAATATGGATAATATGTTATATTATTTAAATCAGATATATATATATATATATATATATCTCAATCAAATTACACAGGTGTAGTGGATAAGGTATATATTTTAAATTAAAAAGCATACACATACATATACAACAAATCTGTTGATCAATCATATAGAAGTCCAGATGGTATTTGTAAAAAGATTTATTCGGGAATCTTCCAAAATGATGACAAAAGCCCATATATATATATAGGGCTTATGTATGCTGTTGTTGATGGTGTGCCATATCTGACATTTATTTAATAAGAATAAGGGTTTTTATTCAGGGGGCAATTTAGTGGCATTTTATCGAGCTAAATATTCTGAACACAGCTGTGTTTTGCACAATATGCTATGTTATTTAAATCAAATATATATATATATATATATATATATATATATATATTTGATATGCCTATCTATGACTTTGGAACACAACTCATGAATATTCAAATGAGACAAATGCAACACAGATGTGTTAACTGACTGAAACGTATAAATATGTTCTCCATGGGGCCAGACAACTACCAGGCAGCTGCCACACATTGAGGTTGAAGGTCTTCGCACACACACACTATTCAAGACAGAGAACTTGAAGTTTTGACTTGAAGATTTTGTTCCAGAAATATTCAGAGAAAACTTGAAGATTTTGTTCCCAGAGGGTGAGTCTATATTAATTTTCTAAATAAATATATATATATATATATATATACAATATTTCTAAATAGCATAGTTTTAATATTTTATAATATACATAGCAAGATGTTTTGTGGTCTGTACATTATACATATTGCTTTTAAAAATACAGTATATTGTGTTATTACAATTTACAGTTCGTTAATGTTAGTCATCGCAGATTACGGTATAACGGATGTGTAACGGCTGTATAAAGTGATTTTGTTATTATAGTGTAATTTTATAAGTTGGTTATCCACAATGCGGCCAGGTATGAGCAGGCTGCTGACTACACATGTGATATGGAGTAACAATATATATATGTATATACAATATTTCTAAATAGCATAGTTTTAATATTTTATAATATACATAGCAAGATGTTTTATTTAGTGGTAGGGTGGGGGGTGTTAGTCATCGCAGATTACGGTATAACGGATGTGTAACGGCTGTATAAAGTGATTTTGTTATTATAGTGTAATTTTATAAGTTGGTTATCCACAATGCGGCCAGGTATGAGCAGGCTGCTGACTACACATGTGATATGGAGTAACAATATATATATGTATATACAATATTTCTAAATAGAATAGTTTTAATATTTTATAATATACATAGCAAGATGTTTTATTTAGTGGTAGGGTGGGGGGTGTTAGTCATCGCAGATTACGGTATAACGGATGTGTAACGGCTGTATAAAGTGATTTTGTTATTATAGTGTAATTTTATAAGCTGGTTATCCACAATGCGGCCAGGTATGGTTGTCTGCTGACTAAACTTGTGATATGGAGGGATTCTGCATTAGCATTGTTGGATCACCTGTAATTAATTTTTATTGATTGTTTCATAGATGAGTTTTTTTTTTTTTTTTTTTTTTGGTATTACGGCTTTGATACTTATAAATAGCTTCATTTTAATATTGTATCATTGTATTATACATAATGGTTTTAAATAATGAGCTAGTTATTACATTTTCATGTGTAAAGCCGCACGCTATGCTGCCATGTATGGCTGTCTGCTGGCTAAACATGTGATATGGTGGGATTAGTCATTAGCATTGTTGGATCCCCTGTAAATAATTTTTATAGGCCGATCTATAGAATACAATGTCAGGAGGTATTCATAGATCAGGTTTTTGTGAGAGCGTTAATAGTTTTATGTGATTTTGTGCACGCAAATTTCGTTATGGAAACTTATCGTGTTATCTTTTATTATCAACAGTGCCATCTAGTGGTTGTTGCAGAAAACACCTTTGAACTTAAGCTATCAACAAAACACCAACATGCAGGTGTGTATATGATATTTACAATAGTTTAACAATAGCTTATTGTATTGTTATTTCAACTTATTATTATTATTTATTACAGAGAAAGGAATACAAAACCATTAATGCAAATAAAATAAGTCTCAGAGACTTTCAAGATTTACCCAGCTTTCAACAGCAGTCAAATGAGCAGACAAATACGTGTAAGTTTACAGATCAAAGACACATTGTTGTTGGTGGTTATAAATGTTACTCTGTTGGTGTTAATTATCAAGCGCCCTATTGGTATTAATGTTACACGTGTTGATTGTATTTTTCGTTCTACAAAATTGTTGTGTTAATTTTTATTTTATTTTTTATGTATATATTATTTTTTATTAAATTGTTAATCCCATAAATCAGTTTCAGATGTCACAAATGACGCATCTGAAGTTGGATCATATGGTTCGGATTTCACAGTCGGTCCGGATCTGACGACATTCGAAAACCCATACGCAGCATACTCTGATTTGTCCGAATCGCAAAAATGTAGGTGATCATAAGCCGTCAAAAAAATGTGATGTATGTTAAAAAAATGTGATATATTATTATTTCCAAAAATATGTCTCTCTCTCTCTCTCTCTCTCTCTCACGCTATCTCGCGCGAACTCTCACGTTCTCACTCATATATATATATATATATATATATATATATATATCCTGTTATATTCATTTTTATACAGCCTGTGATATTAATGTGTTATTTGTTCTCTGTTAGTATCGCCGATTATGTCGAAATCTGATGCAGAACACATAATGGATGATCTCTGGAATTTACCATCGGCAAAACACTATAAACAGCTATACCAGACCCCGCTATACAAGGTGAATTTTGACGATTGGCTGGTGATGTTTTTATAATGTGTTTTTGTGTTAAATGTTACATATCGTCGCAAAATCATGAATAGTGTCCACAGGAGTTGTTGTTATCATGACTTAAATGACGGTTTTTTTTTTTTTTTTTTTTTTTTTCTCAAGTCGGCGAATGTGTCGTTAATTGATAATATATGTATTACAGATGACATAGCTAGCCGGTATGAACCTACGGTACCTAGGGCCGATACGTGTGAAGCGGGACCATCCGGATACAGAGAACCGACATCGAGTGTTGGATCAAACGCCAAACAACCCAACAGCGCATTGGCTAAAGGAGCAAAAAGAACCCAGATCAGCGATCAAGCTTTCTGGTCATTGTTTAAAGGAACCATGCCGGCGCAAACCTTTGACAAATACCCGTGTATGTTTATTTATTTGGTTTCTTATATAGCACAACATTTACCACTGTTCTTTACAAATGGAAACCACAGGTATTAAACAGACTGTGTAGATGAAAACCGACAAGGAAGGTGGGGGTTGGGAGGTCTGAAGTTGTTATAAAGCGACTGTCTTTGTGGCCGCGTATGTGTAACTAAAACGGTGTGATTTTTATTACAGTAGGAACCACGCCGATGGAAAGATCTGGCAAATATTCAGGTGTGTAATGTAATGTTTATTTATTTAGTTTCTTATATAGGACCGCGTTCATCATTGTTCTTTACAAATGGAAACCACAGGTGTTAAACAGACTGTGTAGATGCAAACCGACATGGATGGGGTGGGTGTTTTGGGAGGCGGGTCTGAAGGTGTTATAAAGCGGTTGTCTTAGTGTCCGCGAATGTGTAACTAAAACGTTGTTATTTTTTATTTACAGCGGATCCGCGACGATTCGCAAAAATGATAGCAGCGGCCGGGGTTGCTCAACCACTCAATGCTGAAATGGATGGGGGTGAATCAGCTAAAACGGTGATCGACCCACAACTTCAAGAAGATGTATCAAGGGCCGAGATCATGGCCACCGAGCGCGACGATTTCAAGCCAAGCAAGCGGAGAATTACAAAAAGTCGAGTCGGTCAAGAAAACAAGGCCGATTTATCAGACCTTAAAAGAAGATTGAAATATTCGGAAGGTAGGCCCGTGAGAAAAAGAATTGCATTACAAACAGTGCCAACCGTGAGTAATGTGGATTACCCGCACGCATTTACAACACCTGCAACACCTACTGAATCCGACATTGACATTGCCGGTAATACAAAGACTGTGAAGACTCGTAAAACTTTACGACTGTCAAGAGAGAGATACACGCCGCTGACGGATGATGATGTCATCGTAATTTCAGACACGCAGGAACATCATACTGCAGAAACGCAAAGCGTGGTCAGTAACACGCCTGCAGCTACATTATCCGCTAATGATGAGGACTTAAATGGGCAAACATTTTTTATCACCCCTAGTGAAGAGTCAGTCTCAGATACACCACAGAATGATGATGAGGCTGTAACATCTGTAGCCGGAATCCCTGATAAAGTAATGGGTGATGATTACACAAAACTACCCAGTGTTTTTACCACGGTCGGCGAGGCAACCGCATCGGGCGGTGCGGATGCCCCGCCGACCGTGGTATCGACAGACATAGTTGATGGGGTTCAGAATGTGGAACAATTAGGACAAGATGCGGAAATACAATACTACGCGGTCATGGGGAGGATGCGTGAGCATATAGGGTACATGCGTAGAAATGTCAATACCATGTTGAACCGTATAAAAGATGAGCTTTATGGTTCAAAAAAGAAGCCAGAGATCATTAAAGAACTTGTAGAAATGTACATGAATGTAACATCAAATCATATATCAGAGACCGTGAGGACTAGGGATTTTATTAAAGCGAACATGTATCATTTTGCCGAGATAATTGAAACGGATCCGTGACTAGGCATGGTGGGTTATGGGTTGAAACGTAATTTACATGTGTGTAAAAAAGCCCCAAGAATTAAAGCAAATGTACCGTGCAAAATCTCACACTTATTTCGCCGTTCGAAAATAAAACAGGCTTTAAAATGCATATACAGGCTGAGAAAGCGTAAACAACACAGGGGGCGATGCACAACCCCAACCCCAGGTGCACAGGCTGACAAATCACCGGACCAACCATTACCGGGTGACGCTGCGTCACCTGACAATGTTGAACACCCCGCAACGCCCATGCATAATGACATAGATGGGGGTGCGCCACCCGGTAATGGTGAAGGTCGGCGAGATGTGTACTTAGAAGCTGTTAACAGGTATGAGCGACACCATCCTAATTTCAGAGCTATTGAGTATCATAATCATTTTCAATTTGTTAATTTGGAAAGAGTTACATCATTTGCAGAGGGTGTTGAAGCCGTACACAACGCTATACAGGTTATGATTGATGAATTCATGGTTGGTGTTGACCCTAATGATCGTGTACAGTTAAGATTGGAGGGGGGTGGTTTACACAACGCCATCTACTCACACCGAAAGCCGCAAGAATCATTAGACGCTGTCAGTTTCTTGAATCAAATTACAAACACTCTTCAAAGTAACGCTGAATTCTTATTAGGCACGGGTTTAAGGTTTGTGATCACTGTTTTTAGAAATAGAGCGGGTGGGGCCCTAACTGGTCGCGGCCTTAGACGCATTCCATACAGCTTAATTATAGAAAGGCGCAGAAGACACCTGTATGATTTCAACAATACGCACAATTATTTGTGCTTTGCGGCATCGATCTGCAAACTTCTGGATAAAGGTAATGCCACAGACGCTGAAATACACGATCGGGCGCTTCAAATTCATAAGGATTTGAACCTACCGATCGATAAAGCAGTCAGCTTTAGCGACGTTGTTGTTTTTGAAAAACACTTAAAAACAAAAATTACAATATTATATCATAATAATCGTTCTTGGCATTACTATTCTTCAGAATCGCGCTACGGTGATACCCTGTATGTATTATATCACGATTCACACTATTATGGCCTGATTAATATCTGCGCATTTCTCGGATCGAGATATTTCTGTTCCTTATGTAATCGAACTTATGAGCGCAAAAATAGCCACGATTGTCTTTTCTTTTGTAAGGCTTGTCACAGACAAGCGTGCGCTGATGATGGGGCTTCCGCATTAAGATGTTCGGTTTGTAGGGTGTTTTGCAGATCGCGTGAATGTTTAGAGGAGCACAAATCCTTAGCTTTAGATCGCAAAATATCCTGTCTTGAACATGTTTATTGCGACAGGTGTTGTCTCTACCGTCGCAGGTCTCATGAGTGTCAGGGGCTAAAGTGTTCTACTTGCAAGGCATATGTTGATGGGTTTGCGGATCATTTGTGTTACATACAGCCCATCAAAGCGGAAGAACCCACCACCAAATACATCTTTTTTGATTTCGAATGCATGCAGGAGACAGGTATACATATACCAAACTACTGTTACGCTCTCACATTAATGGGTGAGAAATCCTGGGAGTTTAAGGGCAAAGCTTGTATCGATGATTTTGTAAAGACGTTCATGAAACCAAAATTTGCGCATTACACATTCATAGCCCATAACGCTGGGCGGTATGATTCGTATTTTGTATTGAACAAGATCATCAAAGAACGGTATACAGTATCCCTCATCTCTAATGGCGGAAACATAATGTGTATCACAATAAAAGATCTGAAGATTAGGTTTATAGACTCTCTCAATTTTCTCCCCATGAAATTGAGCAGATTTCCAAAGGCCATGGGATTTGATGGCGTTAAAGGTCATTTCCCGCATTTTTTTAACACAGCCGATAACCAAAATTACATAGGGGTCATGCCCTCAATAGAATATTTTGGCCTACAACACATGATGCCTGAGGAGGCCGCTGATGTTACAGAGTGGTACGAAAAAAACAAACACAAGGCGTTTAATTTTCAAAAAGAATTAATACGATATTGTAAAGAGGATGTCAGAATATTGCAAAAAGGGTGCGCAGCTTTCAGATCAGCCGTTATAGCCATGACAGAACAGGAGTTTGTAATAGCGGCAGAGAAAAAAGATGTAGCCGTTAAACGTCACGTTGATCCATTCCAACTGACGACTTTAGCGTCGGTTTGTATGGCTATGTATCGTTGTAAATATTTACAGGCAAACACATTGGCTCTTGTACCGGGTGATAACTATCACAAGACCCAGAAGCGTTACTCAACACCAGCCATACAGTGGTTAATGTACATAGAACACAAAGAAGGTGTGAGTATAAGACACGCTTTACAAGGTGGTGAGAAGAAAGTCGGTAGATACAGTCTGGATGGTTACGCCGTGATTAACGGCGTGCCAACAGCTTTTGAATTCCAGGGGTGTTTTTATCACGGTTGTGACAACTGTTACAAAACCGATGATGAAAACAATCTGACTAAAACAACCTACGGTCAACTGCTAACAGTTAAGGATACAATACCTTAAACGGTGTGGATTTCAGATAAGGGAGATGTGGGGGTGTGAGTGGAAGAAAATGAGGGAGACTGATGAGGAGCTTCAGGTTTTTCTGAAAGGTTTGGAAATCCCTGACCCCTTGGATCCTCGTGATGGTCTTTATGGCGGCCGCACTAACGCCATAAAACTTTATCACAAGACAGAGTGCGATGAAAAAATACACTATTTTGACTTTACTAGCCTATACCCATTTGTCAACAAGACCAAAACATATCCTATACGTCACCCACGCATCATTTATAAGGACTTTGATGATGTCACAAAGTATTTTGGTTTTGTTAAATTAAAAATTAATCCTCCGCGAGGCCTTTTCTTTCCAGTTTTACCGGTTAAAATGAATGGTAAGTTAATGTTTCCGCTGTGCCGCACATGCGCCGAATCTGGACAGTGTGAGCCGTGTGTTCATGACTCAGAAAACCGCGCCCTAACCGGTACATGGTGCACAGTGGAGATAAATCTTGCTATAGAAAAGGGGTACAAAGTGTGTAAAATCTATGAGGTGTGGCATTTTGATGAGAGATCTGATGATCTGTTTTCAGGTTACATTAAAACACACCTCAGAGATAAACAGGAGGCTTCTGGTTACCCCGATTGGTGTACAGACTCTGTGAAACAACAAGAGTACATAGACGCGTATCAAAAAAATGAGGGCATAGCTTTAAGACACGAACACATAAATGTCAACCCCGCCAAAAGACAAATTTCTAAATTGTTTTTAAACTCATTATGGGGTAAATTTGGTCAACGTAGCAACATGCCCAATACTTGTCTAGTGACAGATCCTGATAAGCTTTTTGAATATGCCTTTCAACCACACTATGAGGTGTCTGCTTTAGACTTCATAGACTCAGAAACTGTTATGGTCAACTGGAAATACGCCAAAGACCATTATACCAGGTCTTCAACAACAAATATATTTATAGCAGCATTTACCACAGCGCACGCCCGCGTCGAGTTGTACAACCTATTGGATAGATTACAAGATAGATGTCTGTATCACGATACAGATTCTGTAATTTTTGTCAGCAGGCCCGGTGACTGGAATCCGCCATTAGGCGATTATCTAGGGGAGTTGACCAGCGAACTACCATCTGGTACGCATATAACAGAGTTTGTTTCAGCCGGCCCCAAGTCATACGGCTATAGACTAAGCAACGGCAAGACGAGCCTCAAGGTCAAAGGTATAACGTTGAATGTTTGTAATGAGCAGCACGTTAACTTTGACAGTCTGAAAGAACTGGTCTTAGATTATCCTTTAAACCCCAAAGGCGAGGATCAGAAAAAAATTGTGACCAGGCAGCCCGGTATAGTACGTGTGAAAAAGTACTGGCAGATTGAAACCCGTATGCTGCAGAAAACGCAAAAGTGCGTTTACACTAAACGTAACCTCACGGATAATTTTACAACCCTACCATTTGGTTATTAAGATGGATATCCGTTTTCAACACCCCTTCTCCTGTATTTTAGCCGGACCCTCCAATTCGGGGAAAAGTTATTTTGTGAAAACACTAATACAACACGCATCCACACATATGACGCATGTACCTGATAATATTGTTTGGTTTTACACCTGTTGGCAACCGATATATGACCAACTTCTGAGTGCTCACCCTGGTATGCGTTTTATAGAGGGTTTGCCCGAGTCATTTAGCGACGACCAGCTTTTTCCCCCTGATAAGATTAATTTAACGGTGATAGATGACTTGATGGATGCAGCGAGTAATAATTCTGAGGTTGAGAAAGCGTTCACAAAGTATGTGCACCATCGTAATCTCAGTGTCATGTACCTTGTGCAAAACATATTTTGTCAAGGTAGAAAGAGCAGGACTATACATTTAAACACAAAATATATGGTCCTGTTTAAAAACCCCAGGGATAAAATGCAGGTTAGCATTCTGGCTAGACAAATGTACCCATCAAAATATCGTTTTTTTCTTGAAGCCTATGAGTCCGCTACGGAGCCTCCATACGGTTATTTACTGGTTGATTTAAGAAACAATGCCCTTGATGATTATCGTTTACGAAGCGGTTTATTTCCCCCCGACACACCAGTAGCTTATGTTGTTAAGAAGCGGGGTTCTAAATAGCTATAACCGCGCATCCTATAGTCATTCATTACCGCTTCTAACAGCTGTGAACATGTCGACCAGGATAAGGCGTAATTGGGCCCTTTTAAAAACCCTCATTAAAGCCAAACCGGCCCAAAGAAACGCTATATTATCCAACGCTTCAAACGATTTGGTGACAGCCATATGTGAGATTGCTCTCAATACGCTTAAAGGTAAAATACCCCTGTCACAGCGCCAGTTGAACTACCTTAAAAAGAAGAGGTCCCTTATAAAATCGCTTTGTAATAAGAAATGCGCCATTGGGAAAAAGAAGAGGTTGGTGAAACAGTCGGGTGGGTTTATCGGATCGTTGCTAGGATTTGCCATTCCATTAATTACCGGACTACTGTCTAATCGGTGATGGAATACGCTGAGAAAATGTATCTGGTCCCCCAGCAACAGATAGACCGTTTAAACAACAAACCAAACAGCGATGATATACGCAAAACAGCCACGCAAGGCCTAGATGCTGAGATCATAAGTATACTACATAATAATGCTTTATCAGAGTATGAAAAGGCAAAACGCTACACAGCTGTGTTACAGAGATACCTGGTGTTGAGTAAACAAACTGATAGAGAAATGTCAACTTTAACGCTTTTATCACCCGGTGCAAATGCTGTTGAGGATACAACTAACCCTACACAAGACGACGCTACCGACGCTGTTTACCACGATGTCTTGAACAGTGTTAATGCGCGGTATAAAAAGAACTGTGAAATACTAATGAGTAAAATGGTTCGCTCTAAAGACATTGCGAATTGGGACCGCAAGGGTGTGTTTATGTATAAAGGCGTCACAGTACCAGGATCCAATGTGTTAGACTTGATAAGGGGTATCACGCAAAATCACAGCGTGACGAGTCATAAAATGCCTAACGGATGGATTGAATTTATGCGCGCTATGGCTGAGTTGAATATCCCGTCCACTGTAGTTGGTAATGCATCAAACAGATTACAGTTAGATCGCTTAAAAGCTGAAATCTACGATGATGAAATTGGCAATGTAAATATAGCCTCCCCAATACACAACATTAAAAAAAGTCGTATAAATGCTTTAAATTCCCCCGGGTTAACAACGCCACACGGATACTTACTACCGAGGAAAAGATCCGTAAATCTGTTTCAGGATTCGCAGTGGTTGAACCTTTAACATATAACTAATTTATAATGTTTTTATACGATGTATTTTTGTGCGTTTAATTTGTACGATGACGTTTAATTTGTAATGTATCATGTATTTAGTGTATTGTTTTAACTGTAAAGTTTATCGTGTTATTCGTGATTATTTTGCTGTAAATACATTTTGTCTGTACCAATAAAATATGGTTATGATTTATAAAATGCTGTTTTGTTCTTTGATTCTAACCAGTTTGTCTGCAAAAATATGCAATCACACGATATAAAGTTCAATAAGCAAGATTTTTTAATAGAAAGTAACCATAAGCAATGTACATACAGCATTTCAATCACAACATTAGTTACAAGTTACACAAACAATTTTGTATTACACATTATTTTTATCAAACACATGTTGGTTACTGGTGACACAGGACTGTATACAGTTACCCGTATATCGACTCAAACAATGACTTCTAGGGAGACGTCTTACAAAGTTTGATACATAGCGATCATTGCGTTTTGTATCAAAACTAAAACGGACCAACACATCTGTATATTTGTAATTTTTACACATGAAAAATATAAAGTATATACAATATTGCCCACAAACGGTACTGTTAAAACCTTGCAACTGCTTATTTTGGTGGTAAATTCTTTTTGAATTTGAGTTTAAAAAATTTATTATGGCCTTTGGGAATAGGGGATTGTCAGGTTCTAAACCGTAAGAGTCCAAAAAGTAACACTCGCGCTGGTTGTTAAAATAAACGGCCAACCAATGCTCCCCCGGTTGGGCGCTGGTGTGTGTGTTGATTACAAACGCGCAGGGGTATTGCGATAGTTTACCGCTCGGAAGCATATCACACGGGTAGGTCCCTTTAAAAAACAGGCGCGTCACCGGATTAGCGTACAGTATACAATTTATCTGTAATGTGTTCATATCGCTGATGGGGTGATGAATATTGGTAAATATACGATAAATATAAAAATTATTTATTTCATTTATAGATAATCATACAGCACATCGCGCCGCTGGTTGATCTCGATGATATTATCAAATAATGCGTATATTATTATGTTGACTGTCCGGTCTAGTGCTCCTGCAAACCGGAATTCAGCTCGTAGATTTCCGGTTCTGATTAGAGACAGATGCTCCGCGCATTCCTGTTCAGGCGACAGATCAAAAGCAAATAGTGTGTAGCCGTTGAGGTACTCTTCACGGTCAATTAGTATACCCGAATCTGATTTCTGCTTATTTGTGATCTGAATGAGCGACATATACTCGCGAACCGCGTTACCGTGTTCAAAGTCTGGTTGAAATGGTTTGGCCGGATGCGGTGTTCCATCCAGGTATAGGGATGCGAAGTTTACATTTTTATGTTCAAACCGTAGAGGGTTTTTGTCATAGGCTCCTGAAAACGCTTCATTATCTACAAAAGCGGCTATAACTGTTTTTGGTACCTGGCCTAAAAACAGGTTTTCTAAATTAAATACGCGGCTCCCCGTCGGTATACTATAGATCTTCATGCCCACTCTATCGATCGCGTATTTGGCGTTGGTGGCCAGTAAGGCCTGGGCGTGTCCAATCCGGACTGCGGGTGAGACCTGAACTCTTTTCACAAACAGGGACGCTGCAACAATCTGAATTTTAAAGGCCTCCGCTTCAGCAGACATTAAGCAGAAAGCATCTTTGTTTCTGATGAGTTTTATCTTCAAGTCCACGGCGTTCAATATTAGTTTATGTTGATGAAAAAGGTCACAGTGTAGCGGCCCCAATAATTCAACCGTTCGACTTTGTGCCGTTGTTCTTGCCCTTTTTATAAACCCTGTGTTTACACCATCCAGGGCTCTTGTGTTGTGTTCTCCAGCCACATCTTTGTAGAATAATCCAGTTGTGTGTTTTGTGGATAACGCATCTGAGCTATAATTCAGTATGGTCTCTATGTAGGCCCTATAAGCGTAAAGATTATTGGACTGCGATATTAGCCTATCGCCCAAAGTGACATCAACCTGACTAAATAAAGTTGCTATGGGGTAATTAATAAGAGCGACCTTGGCGTCTTGAGGTATAGCCGTGTTATCAGGCCGTACGATCTTGCAGGTCACGTACAGCAACGTGTTGTTCAGATCGTAGTAGTGTTCACCGCTGGCCGCTATGTAGAATTCAAGCGGCGCGGTCTCGGATAATGCCGCCAAAGGTTGAACTTCGACGTAGAGGCTTTTCTCTACGCTGGTCTGCGTCGGTGGTACGTCAAAAAGGTCAAGTTCAGATTTTGCGCATTCCATGGATTCATTGTGTATGAAAGACATGCTTAAAAAATATCACCGACCCTTCGCTTCGGTTTCCTTTTTTTAATTAAGCCGCGTCTGCTCCGTTTTTTGTTTAAAAGGGGTCTGCACCATGTCGGAAGTCGTATTGCCCGCTTCCGTTTATTTTTAGCCGCCCCTTTCCTGACATAGATTAAACCTGATCCATCTTGCTTCGCTTGATTTGCGTCGTGTATTTTGCTCACAACAGCCGCTGTGGCTTGTCCGATGACGTCTTTCGCGATGTTGCGTGCTGCATTCTTCACGTGGGGCTTTGCTATCGCCAGCCCTCTTCGGAAAAGCGGTACCGCTTTTCTGAACAGGCTTCGAAAAATTCCACCTAAACCGCACCCGTACATATACGCGCTGCCGTGAAAACCGGGTAATCCATTACCGGCCTGTGTTTTATAATATTGCGCGTAGAGCCCCGGGTCACCATAATTTTTAACGGCCACCATTGTCTTTAATAAAATTCGGATTTGCGGCGTCTGAAATGTAGTTTCACGTTCGCTTTCCCAAACTTGAATGACATGTTTTCGTTCTGATCATTCTTTATCTCTATGGCTATAGTGTCAAAATGCGTCTTGCACAACGGAACATAATCGGGCTTCTCATACCGTATAGTGACCATCTCGTTGTTACGGCCCTTTATTTCAACGGTGCGCAACAACGGAACATAACTATCACCGACCCTCTGATGTTCGATAATATCTGTGTACACGAAGAGCGTATATTGCCCGCCGTTGATGTCGGCGCACGGTTTTAAAAACTTAGTTTTCGGGTATAACCCCAGTATTCTCGACAATTTAGGACCGGCTGTGATGTTGTACATCGCCTTGTTGTCGATGATTATCTCTCGTTCAAGCGGATCGTACAATAGTTTTAAACCATCCAGTTTATGTCGGTCAATTTCAGCGTTGAAAGAAAACAGTAACGCCCCGATGGTTTCATAAAACCCCGGTTTAACGCAAACCCTCGTTGCTGTACCGCTCGTCCCATCCCACTTTGTTATTTTCAACACACAATCACGCACATCGATTGTATTCCAGGTGTGTGGGTATTGTATTTCTGTAAGAGCTACTTCCCAATCTCCACTTAAGTCTATAGGCCTTGCTAACTTTGTGGTATAGTCAGAAATCTTATTTTGTGGAAATGTATCGGCTGAGGCGTTACTCGGCAATGTTATGTAGAAGGGTTTGTCATCCATCTTCCTCTTTGTTTATATATCTTTTATCTCCGATGCAGCGACCCAACTGTTAAATTTTGTGGGGTATCCACGCCACTTGACTAATACGTGTTTCCTCCCTCTAACCGTCTTATTTTTTAAAATCTTCTCCACTTTGTAAATCCTATTATAGTTTTTCGGTATACTTTGAAGTTCTTCGGGGTAAAAACTACCCGTTATAGCCTCCCCGTAGAGATCCTCCAACGTGTAAAGCGGCTTAAGTCCTTTAGTGTTCACGCCGCGTATTACAAATATTTCCTCAGAAAAACTCTGTTCGTAACCTTTCTGAAATATATCCTTATATTTTGAGATACGAACGTGGTCCCCGACCGCTAAACAAGCCTTTGTTTTCTTACTTCTAAAGTAATCGCCATATATCGTCTTGAAGACATCCAGCGCATTAGAGCCATCCACCTCATTCGGCGCCCGCTTAATCGTTCTATGGTATGTGTTATTATAACTGGTAATGAACGCTTGTAAAACGTCTATATATCGGTATGTATTATTCGCCGTGAAATATCGCCACATTCGTGTTTTTAAAGTCCTATTGAAGCGTTCTATAACGGCTGCTTTCACATCATTATTGGTTGTGAAATGTTGTATACCGTATTTTTCTAACAACTTTTTTAGGACTTTGTTTAGAAACTCTTTACCATTATCGGTTTGTAGTTTCCGCGGTACGTCCCCCTGTTGGAATAATTTTTCAAAAGCCTTAGCGACAGTCGTCGCGCTCTTAGCAGTCAGACTTTCAGCCCAGGCCCTCTTACTGAATATATCGATGACGGTTAGTATATATTTTACGCCGTCGTTGTGCTTTGCCAGATCTATGAGTGATACCAAATCACATTGCCACTGTTGATTTATATCCGATACGCATATCATATTCCTTTTATAGTTTTTTCTAGCCGGTTTGTGCAATGTGTACGCGTCTTGCTCTTGTAACCATTTTCTCACATCGGATCTTTTAAATTTATTTTTCAAAGCTTTATAATATTTATCAAAGCCGCAAAAACCCCCCGGCTTTAATACGTTATAATACCTGGCTTTCAGCCGGCTGTTTTGATGATCGGCGTTGCGCGACATCCTACACAAATCAAATTTGATATAAAACAAGATCTACATTTCTACGAATTATATATCTGTTGTATACCATATTTTTCTAACAACTTTTTTAGCATTATGTTTAGAAATTCTTCCAGCTGGTTAAGATATCGCGTACTTTATATATGTGTTATTTCACATAGTCAATATCAGTGTATGAAGTTACAGCCTCAAACCAATTATATTTTAATACGGGGGTTAATATTATTTATACCACTTTGATATCAAACGTGATACGATCATATCAAGTTTGATATCAAATTGTATAAATGGGGGCGTGGACAACCTGTATAAAAGGGGCGTGGACCTGTCAAAACCAATTAGTTTGAAGAAAAAGTGTGCCTTATCTACTGTCTATATTCAAAAATACATATTAATAAGGTTTATCACACTGAAAACCAGAAGAAATATCTCACTTACTGGATACATTTGCAGAGCATAGCACACACAAGAAGCTCTTATTTTAAGTCTATTTATTGGCAAGTTGTGTAATCACTACAATCATCGACAATAAATTCCGTTAGCAGAACAGAATTTATTTTAAAAATATACTAACATTCAAAAGTTTGGTCACTTAGAAGTTTCCTTATTTTTGATGATGAGGAAAACATTAAATTAATCAGAAATACACTCTATACATTGTAACTGTGGTAAATGATTATACTGGCTGCAAACGTCTGGTTTTTAAAAGAATATCTACATCGGTGCATAGAGGCCCATTTCCAGCAACCATCACTTTCATGTGAAACTCGACTGTCTATTCTTGTTGTTAGAAATGAAGGCTATTACATGCAAGACACTGAAAATTTCCTACAACGGTGTGTACTACTTCCTACAGTGAAGAGGCGACCCAGGTGGTGGCCTTCTATGCAGAGTGGAAAGAGAAAGCCATTTCTGAGACTGGCCAATACAATACTGTAGACATAGGTGCCGATTCTCTGGGTGCTCAGGGGCCCAAGCACCCAAAATTATGAGCACCCACGGGCCCATAACCTCCCAAGTCCCACAGCCAGGCCACATTTACTTGCTGATTTGCATCCGCTGCACCTGCACTGCCGAACCTGTTGCCTGTGATATGCGAAGCAGTATGCCAGGAGAAGTGTGCTACCTAATGTGTGTTCTTTTTGTATACACACTGCCCTTTTTGTGTAGTATGTATGCTTACAGTGGGCGGTATTAGTCACTATTATGTGTTGTATATACAGTGTGCAGTATTAGCTATTGCTTTTTTGTGTGTAAATTGTGATATAGGACGGTTCAGGTCAGCATGTTGCAGTGCCACACCCCCTCCCCAAATGACATGCCCCTTTTCATGAGGCCACACCTCCTTCAGCACCCTCCAGCAAAAACATACTGTAATTCTGCACCCCTGACTGTAGACATTGACACTGGCGGTTTGCAGGTACCATTAAGTGAAGCTGCCAGTTGAGGACCTATGAGGTGTCTATTTCTCAAACTAGAGACTCTAACAAACTCGTCTTCTTGCTCAGTTGTGCACTAGGACCTCTCACTTCTCTTTCTACTGTGGATAGAGCCTGTTTGTGCTGTTCCCTGAAGGGAGTAGTACACTCCTTTGTAGGAAATTTTCAGTTTCTTGGCAATTTCTCGCATGGAAAAGCCTTTATTTCTAAGAACAAGAATAGAGTTTTGAGTTTCACATGAAAGTTCTGATTTTGTGGCCATTTTGATAGTATAATCGAACACACAAATGTGATGCTCCAGCTCAAAGGAAGGACAGTTTTATAGCTTCTCTAATGAGTAAACCCATTTTCAGCTGTCCTAACATAATTGCACAAGGGTTTTCTAATAATTCATTTGTCTTCTAACGCGATTAGCAAACACAATGTACCATTAGAACACTGGAGTGATGGTTGCTGGAAATGGGCCTCTAAACACGTATGTAGATATTCCTTTAAAAAACAGACGTTTATAGCTAGTATAGTCATTTACCACATAAAAAATGTATAAGCTCTGTTAGGTAACACATTTTCTCGTAAGACTCGTATTTATTTATTTTCTTCTAGTTTAATGCTGTGTACACACGGTCCGATTTCCTTTCCGATGTTGACGATATAGTCAACATCGGATCGGCATCGGATCAGAATCGGATGCAGATCGCAAGGGTTTTAACCCTTGCAATCCCGATCTGATCCCGATACGCGTTCACATATCGGAAGCCAGAAAGTCTTGGCTGCCTTGTCTATATAGTGCAGATCTGCACTATATAGTCAAGATAGGATGCAAATCGGATGTGCCTTAAGATCCTATCCACGATCCTATCTGATCAGATCGTGGATAGGATCTTCAGGCACATCTAACCATGTGTACACACCATAAGTTTTAGTTTGTTTGCTTTGTGAAAAAATAATACCAAATTACTCAATAAAAAAAAAACAATGTATAGAGTGTATTTCTGATTAATTTAATGTTATTATATATTATTGTATTATCTGTGGCCATTTTTATATACTGTAGTCTATAAAAAAGTGTTTTGTATTACCCTATGAAGAAATATGAAATGTATGAGATGGAAAACCGAAGGCTGGTTAAGCACCGAGGTGACTTTAAACCACAAAAGGGTTCTGGAGGTGTTGCCACTTTAAGTTTTGGTGTTGGTAGTGCTCCTTTAATGTTTTAGAATAGCCAATAGATAGCAAGAGGGGAGGAGTTTAGGTATAAAAACTTCTGAAGAGTAGGGTAGAAGTCCTCTTTGTGCAGTTTCTCACCCTTCAATCCATTTGTTGTGTCTGTGGCTGTGCGGCTGAAAAGAAGGGTCATATGACTGTAAGTTAAGTTTTAGGCATTTGGTGGGTGTGCTCTCCTGACATTGTGAGATGTCATAAGCCCATCACCTGAATGGGTGGGGTTGCTAGCCGGAGAGATGATCACCAAAGTCTGGTTGGAATGTTTGTTGTCTTTCCCCTATGACCGTTCTTTAGTGCCACCACCATTCAAAAACGTACTCAATATATAGTTAAAAACTTCTTGTCAATTAATGGATTTGATAATATATTTGAAACGCCAGCACTGTTGTCTGTGTCTTCTTGGGTAACATGACAGTAAAGTGGTAACATGACAGTGGTAGGAACATGATGACATGTAATCTGATTTGAATATATATTATCCGCTGTATAAGAAACTGTGAATAAATAAATTATAGCAGCATATCTATTGTATCTTCTTTCATCAGATTCCCTATACTTAGTTTACAATGCTGAGGATTTCCACAAGGGGAAGTATTATCTCACTGTCAGCAATTACTGAATGATTCTAGGCACCTGGTCATGCATCTGTATTTTTTTTTTTTCAAAACATTTTTATTGAGCAGTTGTGAAATGACAATAACATTGACAGTCCAGCTGTCATATATAAACGGCAGTTTAACATGTTTCACAATCTGTCCATATTTATATTTTAATTTTAAAAACAAAGAATATAATTGTAATGAGTATTTCAATAAAACATACTATAAACACTATAAAGGCATTCTAATTCGAGTTATTTAGTTGCGTGAGTCTCTTGTTTGCAACCATTATTTTCTCAACTCATTACAATTCGTGAACTTAATCTCTAGTTTAATTCCTTCCCTCCCCCCCACCCTGCAGAAAGAATTCCAGTGAAGCCCATTACAATGTCCTCAGTAAATACCATGTGGTGCCCTCAAATAGCTTGAAAACATGCGTTTTCGTAGCCTGGTCAAGAGAGTCTATATAGACCCCCCACTTTCTATGGAAGCGTTGCACTCCATTCTCGATATCTGGCAGTGTGGCGCGTCTGTCAAAATACATCAAATTGGTTAATTCAGACTTGACTGATGATAACATTGGTGCGCTAGGTGACGTCCATGAGCGCAACACCACCTTCTTTGCCACCGTCACCGTCATTGTCAGAAAAGGGTACAATACCCTCTTTCTACCCTCTAGGTTCCAGTTACAAAAATTCGCAATCAACATGGCTAATGGGCCCTTCACTAGGTTCAGGCCACACACCTTGTTAATTAGCCCCATGACCTTGTCCCAGAATCTACGTATCTTGCTGCACTCCCACATACTGTGGAAGAAGTTAGACTGTGAACCTTTGCACTTCAAACATAGGCCCAGTTCCCCCGGAACAAAGTGCTTGCGCTGTGCCTGGGACATATAGGCTCTATGCAGAGTTTTTATATGTACCTCCTGCAGCATAGCTGACTGTAGAATTTTCATAGACTTTTCTAGGTGTTTAGTCAAAACTTCCTGAGAAGTCACCGAGGGTATATCCGATTTCCATTTATGCGCTACCACTTCCCATTTAGTTTCAGGGTCCGTTGGTAACAACTTCGGGTATAAATATTTTAGACGGTATGGGCCAGTGGAACTTAATACAAAGATAGCATGTAAGGGGTCCTGAGCACCTTCTGTCACCATAGGTGGGGGCATAGTCTGTATGTAATGTCTAATCTGCAGATACATGAAAAAGTCTTTATTATCGATGGAGTGCTTAGCGGCCAGGTCTTGGAAGGTCATTAACTGTCCCCCGGGATCAAACACGTCTCTAATAGCTGTGATTTCCTTGTTAGCCCACCCCAAATAAGTGGAGTTTAGCGTCCCTGGGAGAAAACTGGGGTTACCCCAAAATGTGGCATATTTTGATACCTCGCTTCTTCGTCCAAATCTTTTATTAATAGCCCGCCATACCAGGTAAGTGTCTGCAAACATTATATTTTGCATTACCAAGGGTGGCAAGGATGACCTTGAAACATGTAACAATGCAGCCGTCGACCACTGTGGGAACATCTCTGAGTCTAATGTCTTGTGAGTATATTGATCTGTACCCCTCATCCAATCAATTATATACCTCATAAACACCGAGTGGGAGAAGGCCGCCAGATGAGGCACCCCCAGACCCCCCTCCGCTTTCCTGAAGTACAATTTATCCCTAGAGATTTTAGGTTTCTTATCTGCCCATAGGAATTTGAAACAAGCTGATGTCACCCGTTTTATATCTGATTTGGACAGTCTAATGGGAATCATCTGCATGCTGTAGGATAGCTTTGGAAAAATCATAGACTGCAAAACAGCCGCCCTCCCCATTAGTGACAGCGGGAGAGTTTTCCACTTCTCCAGCTGTGCCAAAATCCCTGTAATTATAGGGTCAAAATTTTTGTTATATAACTGAGATAATTTACTTGGTATATTAATCCCCAGGTATTTAATTTGTTGGGTGTTTATCTTAGGCAAAGAAGTTATATTTGTGGAGTTCGGAGGAACCACAAGGACCTCCAATTTATGCAGATTGACCCTATAACCTGCAAATGAACCAAACTCATGCAACAGGGTTAGTATGGTCGGGACGGACGTGGACAGATCCGAGGCAAACAACAACATGTCGTCTGCGAATAAGCATATCTTCTGTTCCGAAGATCCCACCGTTATCCCTTTGAATAGTGGATGCGTGCGTAAGGCTATTGCCAGGGGCTCCAATGCCAGTGCAAAAAGCAGAGGCGACATCAGGCACCCCTGCCTAGTTCCCTTCTGAATATTAAAATAAGATGACATGTAGCCATTACAAGCCACTTGAGTCCGTGGTACATGATAAAGTACACTTAGTAGTCTGACAAATTCCTCTGGGAATCCGAACCTTGACAGGGGCTCATATAGGCGGCTCCAGGTGACAAGATCGAAAGCCTTTTCGGCGTCCACTACATGATCCTCCGAACCACCCCCTCTTTCCAGGTGTTTGATTACTGCTAAAACCTTCCGCACGTTAACAACTGAGTGCCGGCCATGTATGAATCCCGTCTGGTCAGACGAGACCACCGAGGGAAGGATATATTTAAGCCTGTCTGACAGGATCTTGGTGAGTAATTTATAGTCGCTGTTAAGGAGCGAGATTGGGCGGTAAGACCCCGGATCCTCCACGTCACACCCCGGCTTAGGCAACACTTTGACCACAGCTGAATTAAAATATAGGGGCAAGGGGGATCCCTCCATAATTGCATTAAAAGCCTTTGCCAGGGGTTCACTAACCTTGTCTACCAGTATTTTATAAAACTCGCCTGAAAACCCGTCCGGCCCAGGGGCCTTCAGTGGTTTCAGCTTCTTAATCGTTTGGGACACCTCTTCCGCTGATATTGGGCACATCAAACTATTTTTGTTCCCCTCCGAGATTTGTGGCACCTCAATCGAATCCCAAAACTTAGACTGTAAATCCCTATCAATAGGTCCTTGGGTGTACAGTTTCTCATAGAACTGTCTAAAGATCTCCAACACTTCTGCTCCCCCTGTTTTCCTAACTCCTTCTGGTGTCTTTAGTGCTGTCACCACCGCTAATGGCCTTGATCCCCTGATCAAATTGGACAGTAACCGCCCATTTTTATTCCCATGTCTATGGAATTGGAATGAGGTGTTAGATATATGTCTGGTGGTTTGTACTTCCATTATAGAGTCAAAATTGGTTTTGGCCTGTAAGTATGCTGTTTTAGTCCCATCAGTGATATTATGTTTATATGCTGCATGTGCTACCGTCAGGGCCTCCTGAGCGGATATAATATTTTTGGAGCGATCTTTTTTATATTTACTAACAAATGCCATCACCTCCCCTCTCATGACTGTCTTAGCCGTCTGCCAATATAGTAAGGGGTCCCCCTGATGTTCTTGGTTAGTATGTGAATAATCCGCCCACTTCGCCTCCAACACCTGTCTAAATCTGGTGGAGCTGGACAGATATGAGGGAAACCTCCACTGTCTATGTGATCATATGTCAACGCCCGTCTCCATCAGACACCAGATTAGAGAATGGTCAGAAATACTCATAGCATTAATACCCGCATCAAGCAGTTTAAGAAATATGCTGGACGAAGGCATCAGATAGTCTATGCGCGACAGTGTATCATGTGCCGCCGACAAACATGTATAATCTCTCTCAGTCGGGTGAAGCAACCTCCAATAATCCAACAGCTGCAATTGGTCAGTAATATATTTTATATCTATAGCATGTTTGGGCGTCCGCTTTGCAGTGGATGCGGACCTATCTATGTATGCTAGTGCCACCATGTTGAAATCCCCCCGACTACAAGCTGAGCATCAGCGTGTGGGTACAATTTAGACATTTTTTAGAGTATACATTTGGGGCATACACGTTACAAAAAATGAGTGATTCCTGGAGCATAGAGATTTCAGTAATCACAAAGCGACCCGCTGGGTCGGTATAAATTGGTGAGCACTTAGGGGACAATGCCGACCTAACTAGTATGGCTACTCCTCATGCTTTAGATGAAAAGGAAGCAGAGGCCGCCACCGTAAACCCCATCACCCCCAGCTTAACATGTTCGCTCTCTGTGAGGTGAGTTTCTTGTAAAATAGCTACATCAGCTCTCTGTTGTCTTAAGTACAGTAATATCTTTTTACGCTTGATGGGGGAGTTAATCCCACCCACATTCCAAGAGCAGATTTTCAATTGAGACATTTCACATTATTTCTAAGCAATACAATAGAGCCACCCTGAAATTTCTGCAAAGCAAGCAAGTTACCGCTCTTCCCGTGCATCTCGGGTGCTGAAAAGCAGGAAGTAATGGCATAAGAATTAAGAAAAAACGTTATCAGTCATAAAGTATACCAGTGGACGTATGGGTTACGTATTCCCCACATGAGTCCCCACGACTGCAAGTAATGTCATACATCATTAACTCGTTTACCCGTCCGGGGAGGAATAACCTGCATAGGATGTCCTGTTATTTACAGATCCTTTCCAGTCCATGGTAGCGAGCAACCGCAACTAAATAAGAAAAAGTGGGGAACATTATATCCCATGATATTCAAATCTGAGGAGGAGGCGGGGTGGGACTCCTCATCCTTAAGTAAGCACGGGTGTCCTCTGCTGTGGTGAAATCCTTAAAGGTGTCTCCCTCAAAGACCCGCAGTCTGGCCGGGTATAACAGTCAAACTTGCGGCTGTCAGCGATGAGTTGTGAGCATATCCCAGTAAATTCTTTTCTTGCCCTGGTCACCTCAGCAGAATAGTCCTGGAACAAGTGTAATTTGTGGCCCTCCCACTGCAATGATTTCTGCTTTCGCGATGCCGTCCACAAGGCTTCCTTGTGGAGGTAATTTAGACATTTAAAAATAGTGACTCTTGGTCTTACATTAGGACTTTCTTTTTCAGGCCCCAGTCTATGTGCCCTTTCCACTCCCATATCTGCGCACTTAGCCTCAACTCCCAAAATGGCCGGCAGGGTGTTCCTGATAAAATGATGCAGTTTGGGGCCCCTGACTGTCTCGGGAAGGCCTACAAGTCTCAAATTACATCTTCTTGACCTATTTTCAAGGTCATCAACTTGATTGGTCAGCGTGTAGACAGACTTCTGCAGGTCGGCATTATGTGCCTTTAAATTTCGCACATCGTGGAAAACTGCCCCAATCTGTGCTTCATTATGGGTCACCCGTTTAGAGATCTGTGACATATGTTCTTTTAGCTCCGCACATGTGTGCTGGAAAGTCTCTGCATGCTCCCTAAACATCGGGGCAATGGTGGCTTTAATAGCCCTCATCATGTCCTGGTATGACTCAGTGTCAGTGTCCCCTGCCCTGCTCTCCTCCCCTTGTATGAAACATGTGGGGGTACCTGAGTATGAGGCCTGGGGGGACGCTGGTCCATGTAGCGGCATCTGTGAGTCCTCTGTGGCCGGCTGTGGAGAGTTGGATGCCTGTTGTGGTGCCTTAGTAGCTTTTGTCACGCTGGGAGCCGGGGGTGCAGCCGCCATCTTGGATGGGCGCTTTGCTGCTGGCGTGTTAGGACGGCGGCTTTTGCGGTACGGCATAGGAGAATAATATCTCTCCATGCACCGCTGCAGCCTCCCTGGTGCTTCTGCTCGCCTGTGGGACGCTGTGCTGTCGTGTAGCGGTGGCCTAGGGGTGCCGCCCGACTCACCGCTCACGGAGCTCTGCTTCCCCGCGTCCTTCTCACATCAGGGCAGATATGCATCTGTATTTTTAACCGAATATACAATATACTGGGCAGATTTATTATTTATTACCAGTTATATAACGCACACATATTCCGCAGCGCTTTACAGAGAATAGTTGAACAATCACATCAGTCTTTGCCCCAGTGGAGCTTACAATCTATATTCCCTACCACATGTACATGAACACACAGACATTCTAAAGTTCATTTTGTTGGGAGCCAATTAACCTACCAGTATATTTTTGGAGTGTGGGAGGAAACGGGAGCACCTGGAGAAAACCCATGCAAGCACGGGGAGAATATATAAACACTACACAGTTAGGGCCATAGTGGAAATCTAACCCATGACCTCCGTGCTGTGAGGCAGTAATGGTAAACATTGCACCGTCCGTACTGTCCACATGCATGTGTTATTTGTGTACTAGGGCTGGTTTTAACCTAGGCTCCAGGGCCGGGCCTGGTTCCCAAAATACAGGAGAGAAAATGAATAGGGGTCCCCCGTATTTTAAGAACCAGCCCCAGGCCCAACCAGCCAGCAGGGTAATTCCACAGCCGGGGGTAGACTTTTTATACAAGTCCCCCCAGCCAAAGCATTAACCCTACCGACCAGTCAGCCTGGCCAGGGGTCCTGGGGAAGTGGGGACCCCCAATAAAGGGGTCCCCCTCCTCCAGGACTTACCTGGCCAGGCTGAAGCCTGGTGCTGTCCCCAGTACCCCTGGGGACACCGGGCTGATAAAGTGTAAAAAAATTGAAGAAACCATTGGATTTTGTTGTGGAACTAAGAGTCCCGCAAGCCTGGAACGCATACTGGGACTTGGAGAACCACAAGTCCCAGCATGCGGCCCATTAATAGGCTTGCTGGGACTCCTAGTTCCACAACAAAACCAATAGTTAAATAAAAGCACACTGACACATAATAAAAATAAAACTTTAATACACCCAGTGCCAGGTGCATTCATTACTCATTGACACATTTTTAAAAATCCACAGCTGGAGCTAATTATTGTGATTCTGTGAGGAGGCCTGAAAAACATGCACTGTGTGGGGTCCTGAGGACCGAGTTTAAGAACCTGTGGTCTAGTATGTATGAAGCGTTACAGTTATAAAATGAAGACAATATAAGCCCTAGTATGTCTGGCACATATGTTAGTGAAGCCCTTCCATGTAGGCCCATCCCTTACAAGGTGGCACGGTGGCAGTTTGGTGAAATGATAGATGGCTTCCATGATGGCAATACTTTGCTGAAGCTGTGTTGCAAGTGAAACAATAAAAGTATCCCTGTACAGGTACATACACGGATCTGGTCGATAGGTAGACAGTTATTAGGTTGACAGTCAATAGTTCAACCACTAGTTGTGGACAGGCAATACAGTAGGTCCACACATGCAAAAAGTAGACAGACTTTAGGTCAACATTGACAAAAGGTCAACACAAGCAGTTGACAACAGATTTTGACATGACACCAAACAATTTTAAATACTCATGTTGAACTTTTCTTCTTTTGCATGTCAACCATTTGTTTGTGTCAACCTAAAGCCAGTCGACATTTTCATGTGTCAACCTATTGCCTGTCGACCAATAGTGGTTGACATATTGACTGTCAACCTAATTACTGTTGACCTCTGTGTCCACACTCATATACACAGGGGCTCTATAATAGTGGGGCATATTAATGTGCTCACATGGCATGGTCACGGAGCCTGACCTCTCTCTGCATGCCAGGCAGTATAGCAGAGCATTGGGAGGCTCGCCCAGCCCCAGGTCTCTTCGTGTTGTCAGGTAGACCCAACAGGCCATTGACCCCTCTTGGCCTGTAAGGAGACAGAACTATTCTTTTTTCACCTTACATGGACATAGGAGTTTATTTACTAAGATGGGAGTTCTATTTAAGATTGGATGTTTCTATGGACAACCAATCCGAATCTACCTTTTGTTTATTTTGCACATTCTAGAAGATAATAGATAGAATCTGATTGGTTGCCCATAGCAACATCCCATTTTTGAAAGAAATACCATCTTAGCAAATAAACCCCAATGTTTAAAATGTGAAATAAATAGATTGGTGGTTCTCAAACTCGGTCCTCAGGTCCCCACACAGTTCACATTTTTCAGGTCACCTGACACAGTAGCGTAACAACAGCCCTATCGTTGCATTGCACTGTGCCATCCCCCTGCTTGCCGCTTGCGCGACCGCTGGGACCCACAGCGCAGCTTTGTTGTCTGAGATCCTGACGTTCCTAGTGGCTTCTGCTCTTAATGAAAATTGACCTTCACAAAATGTCCGCCCCCTTACAGCAGACACCTTAAAAATGGTCTGCTGTTAGGGGCAGTATTTTGTCAAGGTAATTTTTCATTAGGAGCCAGAAGGGCGCCGGGACTGCAGACAAGTAGATCTGTACTTGGCAGGTCCCAGCCACAGACCCGGCGGCTTTGGTGGCAAATGGAGTCGCAAGGCAGGGCTGGAGGGGTTGCCTGATGAAATTCCAAGGGGGGGGGGGGGGCTGCCGTCTGAAATTCCGGCAGGGATGGGGGGGAGGGGGTGCGGATTTTGTAGTTACGCCACTGACTGACACGTCTTAAAAGATCCACATGTGGAACTAATTTTTTCACTTGATACTGTGAGGCGACCTGCAAAACATGCACTGTGTGGGGACCAACTTGATAACAAAGAACTTTTACACTGCATTCGCCAAGTCATCACAGAATTGCTGACGAACTTGTTGACTTGGACCCCACCACTCGCGTGAGATGGCTACAGATGGTACCGATAAGAAGAACTGTCCAGAACTGTCTACGTGCAGAAGTCTCTGATTGGTTCAAGGCTCGGGTGGAGTGGGGTTCTGTAATGTGTATATCAATGTCACTGTTACTCATGGTCGTGGCATCAGCAGACTGAGCGCTCATGACCTATTACGTGTAAGTGCATTGCTGTATGCCACTTTGATGTAATGTCATTCTGCTATATAAACTTATTACTTTGACTACAGCTGTTCACGTTGTGTTTTCTTCCTTAACATTTGGTGCCGAAACCCGGGACCTGAAAATGCCAGGAACGGCATCAGGATAGGAGCGGTGAACGGGAGACTAGACCGGCGCCAATTGAAAAGGTGAGAACATATGTGTCTCCTTCTGCTCTCCCCTTCTCTGATCCTTGACCTCTGTTCCACTGTCGTGAGTACAGGTTCCAAGAACCTGAACAGCTGTATTTGTGTTCTAACATCTGAGTCTGTCAAGTAAGCTGTTACTAATAATATCTGCATAGCAGAGGGACAAAACTGTAGGTATGAGATAAGTGTGGGGGGAGTAGAATCTATGCCAGTCTGCCTTTGCTTGTCAATTTGGGTCCGGGGCATCCCAATGGCTCTCCCCTGGAACAGAAGCGTTCTTATCAATGATAACCTTCTGGCCTGATATCTGACAGCGCTGTGTACACTGGTGTGGGTCTATTCTCTTTTACACTGAAGGGCGTGTCCCAAAGCTGCAGACTTGTGTCTCTGTGTCCCATGAAAAATCATACTGCTGACTTAAAAAGTCCCTTACTTGCATTGTTTGATATAGATAATATTGAAGGGCAAATATTGTTTGCCATCTGCTCCTTGTTGGTTTTCATTTGGCTCTGTTGGAAGGTCTGGAGGGATCAAAAATGGGGATTTGCTGTGTGGGAATTCCCTTGACAGCCAAAAAGCCATATAGTATAGTGCTGTGTAAAATCTGAGGGGTACGGGTACGAGTCCCTCCCATCATAGCTCTCGAGGATTTGGCCGATCACCAAATCAGAGTAATGGACGTCCTGCGACTCCTCTCACCCCACAGGAGGAGATGAATAAGAAATATGGCAAATGGGTCAGCCAGCACTTACGTAAGTGGAGCAGGCTGACTAGGGGGATGGATTTTGATATCCCAAAACATGGAATTTTTGGGGTACCTCGTTGGGCAGCCCTCTACAGAAATTATAACACAAAATTTACAGAGCCAAAAAGGCAGCTTGGAGTAGGTGGATGGTAGAATCTTACAGAAGACAAAAGCCCAAGGTATTTTTACATTAGAAACAAGAACAGAAGTGACAAATCAGCAAGAAGGGGTTAAACAGCCAGAACAGGATGAGGAGAAGGGGTAGGAGATAGAGCAGCTTGCAGTATCTCTTGTAGATCATAATGCAGAAAACTTGGAGACCTCTCATTTAAGCACCCAGAGGACTCCAATACATGAAAAAACAAGTCCAGAGGAGCCGTCCGGCTCCAAGGCAATGTACCCCACTGCAGACCTTACATCCATAATAAACCCTAGTACTCTCCCACCACCTAGGTATGTGGAGCCCCAGGTATGGGCCACTGCCCCAGAATACATACATCCTCACTCAATCCCCACCTCTTGGCAAAATATATCTGATCCAAGAGGAGGAAGGGTGTTGTGTGAAGTGGAGGGTGATCTTCTTGTTACCCCCAAAATACCTCAAGGTGAGATAGATGGAATGGCTGAAGAACGTCGCTTGCCTCAAGCCTCAGCCTATCCAGTTAGGGAGCAATTCATCCCTGGTACAAATGGACAGGTAAATCGGATAGTTACCCAGCATGTCCCATGGACACCTGGGGAGATGAGAGGATTTCTTTCATCTATCCCTAAACCACGTAATAATCCATATGGATTTGCAAATGAACTGCATAACATTGCAGTGAGTTACAAACCCACATGGAGAGATTTATTGCAATTGATAAAACCAGTAGCTGGACAGATCGATCCTGCCGCTATTTGTACCAAATTCACCTTACCATCAGCCCCATCAGAACAAGAAAACACCCCCCAAAAGGCACTAGAATATGTTGCCCAAATACGGAACAAGATTGGGGAAATCTTTCCCCCACAGTCTTGGGTCCGAGTGACAAACATTCAACAAAGGGTTAAGGAACCAGTGGAGGATTATTTTGAGAGATTTAGAATTGCGGTAGAAGAAGCAGGAGGAGATTTAGAAGATCAAGGTATGGGAAAGATGCTGACTGCCACATTAGTCTCGGGACGCAATAAAGAAATACATGAAAAGTTGGTCTCTGCCCATGCTGACTGGCGAGACAAATCAGTCCCGGCACTAATGAGCCTAGTCAGCTCAATCCAGAGAGGCATACAGGAGGTGCATGACAAAAAGGCCCAAAGGGTGATGGTGGTTGACACATCTGGCAACCCCCAAAAGAATAAGTACAGGGGAAGGAACAATTGGGAGCCCAGAAATGTGAAGTGTTACAATTGTGGAAAACAGGGCCACATTTCAAGGAATTGTTCAGCCCCCCAAACAAGGGAGGCAGGACAGTGCCTGACGGGGAGGGCTTCCAGTGTTACCAGTCATCTCTGAGAGCAGGGGGGGTGATGCCTTTGTCCACTTGACCCTCTCTGAAATGCCTTTTTACTCATTGGAGTGTCTGGTAGACAGTGGAGCAGCCCGTACTGTCCTCAAAAAATCTAAAGCCCCAAACTTAAAAATTTCTGGACTAATAGATGCAATAGGACTGGAAGGTAAACCTATCACACTGAGGGAGACTGTGGAGACTCCTGTAAACATAGGTCCAGTTAGCACCTCCCTCTCCTTTGTTTTCAGTGACACTGTTCCTTGCAACTTGCTGGGAAGAGATGCACTGATGAAACTAAAAGCAAATATTCAGTACACAGAGGATGGACCTATTGTAACTGCATCTGAGGGATCGGAGGACCATAATACACTAGAAAGTCTGGTCCCTCTGATGGCAGTTCAGCATCCCCCAGACCAGGAAATTCCACCTGACCTGGGAGATGTACCCAAAGAGGTATGGGCTGTTAAAGGTGGACCGGTGGGCCTCATTAAACAGGCAGACCCAGTGGTCATCAAGCTCAGACCTGGAGCTTAATTACCCATGGTTCCTTAGTACCCCCTTAGCATGAAGCAAATTAATGGTGTGAGAGATCAAATCAAAACCTTTGTGGACCAGGGGATCCTGGTCCCTATAAAATCTCCAGTGAACTCACCTCTGTACCCGGTTTTGAAGCATATCAAGCCCTGCCGGTACCGCATATGCCAGGATCTACGGGCAGTAAATAAAATTATTCTGGAAGACTCACCGCTTGTCCCAAACCCACACACTATCCTAGGAGAGATCCCGCCCGATGCCTCCTGGTTTAGCGTGATAGATTTGGTTGATGCTTTCTTTAGTGTACCTGTACACAGTGATTCCCAGTACCTGTTCGCCTTCACTTTTGAGGGGCAACAGTATACTTGGACTCGGCTTCCCCAGGTAATGATTTAATCGCCTTCTGAATTTGGTCAGGCGATGAAGCAGGTCCTGGATAGATGGCAATCGCCAGCAGGGGTCACTATTGTACAGTATGTTGATGACCTCTTGCTAACAGCCACCTCAAGGGAACAGTGCATAGGTGCAACTGCTTCTCTACTTTCCCACTTGGGTGTTGAAGGATGCAAGGCATCCCCCAGCAAGCTACAATTTTGCCAGGAAAAGGTCACTTTCCTGGGCCACTGTATTTCACAGGGCTCTAAACACTTAACCGTGGACAGAGTCTCTGTAATACAGAAAGCACCTTACCCACAGAGTGCCAAACAAATCAGAGCCTTTTTGGGATTAGTCAGGTATTATAGACAATGGATACCAAACATGTCTCAACTCGCTGCTCCCCTTTACGCTCTTACCACTCAGGCTGGACATATAGAGCTGCCTGAGGAAGGGAAACAGGCTGTAGACCAGTTGAAGGCGGCTATACTCAGTGCCCCCTCACTGGCACTCCCAAATTATACCAAGCCATTTAGTTTATACTGTCATGAACAGGCAGGACAGGCTTCGGGGGTGCTCACTCAAAAGTATGGAGGGAAACAAAAGCCAGTAGGATACTTTAGCACCAAACTGGACTCAGTGATTTCAACAGGTGCTACATGTGTAAAGTCAGTGGCGGCAGCAGCCATGCTAGTTGAAAAGACTGCTGATATTGTCCTGGGGATTCGGCTATTTCTCATGGTTCCCCATGCTGTCCAAGCAGTCCTCCACAGCCTGACAACCAGACACCTGTCTGCTGCCAGGTTGACCAAGTATGAGATTTCTCTCCTTGCACCATCTAATATCACCATACTTCGGTGCACGGTGCTAAATCCAGCTACTCTGTTGCCACTTCATGACATGGAGACTGGACAGACCCCAGAGCATGATTGTGAGCAGGAGGTGGAACTTTTATACACCCCTCCCAATTCTGTTCTGGATGAGCCCATTCCAAAACGCAGAAATGACCCTCTATGTGGATGGGTCTAGACTGCAAAAGCCAGAAGGAGGGTTTGCTGCAGGTTTCGCTATAGCAGATGACAACTCTGTTTTGTACTCTGCAACGCTTGATCCAGGAATACACTCTGCCCAGAGTGCAGAATTAATTGCCCTGATCAAAGCATGCGAAATGGCAGAGGGGAAGACTGTAAACATATATACAGATTCCCGCTATGTGCACGGAATTATGCACGATTTTGGTTTCCTGTGGGCACATAGAGGTTTTCTGACATCCAGTGGGAAAGTTGTAAAACATGCAGACCTAATTCAGGATCTCCTGAATAGGGTGAAATTACCTAAAGCCATAGCAGTTATCAAGTGCCAAGCACATCAGCGAGCAAGTGATCCTATCACTATGGGTAACAATAGAGCAGATGAAGCAGCCAAGCAGGCAGCTTTATTGATTCTCCATGAGTCCTCAAAAAGTACTGAAAATATGACAATGGATACTCTAAAGGCCCTGCAAAATCAGGCAGGTCCCCAAACACTTGACAAATGGAGGAAGGCCAGTTGCAAACTAACAAATTATGTTTGGAAACATGAGGATGGTCGATTGTGTGCACCTCCATCCCTGTATCCCATTCTAGCAAATCTGTCTCATCTCCCCTCACATGTTTCCAAAGGGGGAATGATTGCTAGTGTCAATAAATTTTGGTTTGCACCAGGTTTTTCCCAATTTGCGACAGTGTGGTGTAGGAAATGTATGATTTGTGTCAAACACAATCCAGGCAAACTGACTAAGGTGGAGATGAAACACCTTGTAAAACCTGACTACCCATTTTAAAGGTTACAGATAGACTACATTCAACTACCAAAATGTGGTGTATACAACTATGTGTTGGTATCTACCGACATGTTTTCCTCTTGGGTGGAGGCGTGGCCTGTTGCCATGGCAACAGCAGCAGTAACAGCTAAGAAACTAATATCTGAAATTGTTTGCAGGTACGGCCTACCTGAAACAATAGAGTCTGACAGAGGGACTCATTTCACAGGGCAGGTGTTTGCAGAAATGCTTAAAGGGTTACAAATTTACCAGCACCTTCATACTCCGTACCATGCCCAGTCTTCTGGGAAGGTAGAGAGAGCCAATGGTGTTTTAAAAAATAAATTAGCCAAGATCTGTGGACAGAAAAAACTCACATGGGTACAAGCCCTACCAATAGCCCTTTTTGCAATGAGGCATACCCCAAAGGGATTACATGGACTCTCACCATTTGAGATACTGTTTGGAAGGCCGCCACTAACAGGCCTTTTCTTTCCACAAGAATTGCATGGACAGTATGCCTCTCTAACTGACTATGTTGTTCAGCTTCATAAGCAACTGACTGATTTGCATGGCAAAGTGTTTTCTTCTTTACCAGACCCACAAGACACATCTGGAACTCACCACCTACAACCTGGAGACTGGGTGGTGATAAAAAGATACGTCTGAAAACATCTGGAACCCCGATTTGATGGCCCATATCAGGTGCTACTGACCACAGCTACCTCAGTCAAGGTAGAGGGGAAGCCTAACTGGATACACGCTTCTCACTGTAAGAAAGTTAACTTTCAGGTCAATGATGCAGACCTTTCCCAAAGGGTGAGGCCTCTCAGGGAGAAGAGGATCAAATGGACTGCTAAAATGCACTTGTTATTTTGCCTGCTTGTTTGTGTGCTATATCATTGTATACAGGTGAAAGGAGAAAAACAGAAGAACTCTATATGGCTGCTACATAAGCAGACAGCCAAGCAGCTGAACACCACTGACTGTTGGATCTGTTCCCATGTCCCTACAAACCATAAAGGAATCCCTTTGGTCGGTATCCCTATATCAATGAATTAAATAGATGTGAATCACACGGCCCATAATGCCCTCTCAGACCAAGGTATATACTTAGAAATTGCTGGTTTAATCTCTACACCTACTATGTGTATAGGACCCATGTATGTTAACCACATGACTGAAGTAAAAGGTCACCTAGTCAGCTTACCTAAGGTGTACATTGGAGAAACAAATTGTAAAAACTACCTTAGTGTCTGGTATGGAATACAAGGAAGCAACATGTGACAAGGTGAATGGTCACTGCAATAATCTATGTTGGTGTCCAAATATGAAAGCCTTTTGTGCCCCTAGGTGTGCCTGTCCTGACCAGAAGGAGGAGGATACCTGGCAGTGTAAGACCCAACTGTATAATAATATGGTATGGTTTCAAAGCTGGTTGGGAAACCATGGTAAGATTATTCCTAGGGTGCTAAAGCAAGGGCTGTATTATATATGTGGTAACAGAGCCTACTCATGGCTTCCTATGGGAGCATGGGGTAACTGCACTATAGGAAGAGTTGTACCAGCCATAAGACGACGTGCAAATATCTCTTTCACTAACATGGTAGAGACAGACCCTAGCGAGACTAGGCGCAAGAGAGATTTGTTTACTGCATCAGATAAAGCCTGGATGTGGTTCCCTGCCTGGACAGGCTGGGGAATTGAATTAGCAAACAAATTAAATAAATATGCAAGTATTATGGATGGGATCATTAATAAAACCACAAGTGCTATCCATGCTATTAATGAAGAGATGGCACAAATTAGGAAGGTGACCCTACAAAATAGAATGGCTCTTGATTACTTACTAGCCATAGAGGGAGGAACTTGTGCTGTCATAGGGGAAGAATGTTGTACTTGGATTGAGGACTCACATGACCCCATAGAAGCACACATGAATAAAGTGAAGGAATTGCAGAAGAAAGCTAGAGATATATCCAAGGAGGGATGGAATCCCTTCTCTTGGTTTGGGTCCGTTGGTGCATGGCTTAATAATCTATTGTCAGACCTGATAAAACCCATAGTGGTAGTGATAGGATTAATCGTGTTCTTTTTAATTGCCTGGAAATTGCTAATGTGTTGTATCTCTTCTAGCAGGAAAAACGTGGATCCGCTCATTAAATAGGAAGAGTGACAACAGCCACAGAGATGACCGTCTGCCGGCTCAGCCCAACTGCCCATCTCTTCTGGGAGACCCCTCAGCTGTTGAAAGATTTGGGTGGAAGACATCATCTCTGAAAGAGGGTCCCACAGGTGCACTTCGACAGTTTGGACACCACCCCCCGAGAAGGTTTCATCCGAGAAGTGATTTCGACGAGTCAGTCATTCTGATTCCAAGCGAATTCATCGAGTGGTCTCTGTGCCCTAGTGCATCTCTGGCTGCTGTTGTTCATATAGTTAGATAGTGTGCGTGTGTGTGAAATCTCTTAAATTCAATAAAAATGTGAGGATGCTTAGATGAAATGGCAACCGAATGGCAGCCCTCAATAGATGCAAGACCACATCTGGCATCTCTACGTCTATGCGGCTTATCTGTATACTCTATGATATAGGGGCTGTCTGGGGGGTCATTTCTGAATAGGAAGGCATTAGTTAGCTGAGGAATATATGTGTGATAATAAAATTATTAAAAGGGTGAAGTTGTTAAGGAAATTAAGCAATTTCCAGCATATTGCTCTGTTTAATATCATTTTGATGCTTAAGGCAGAATAAAAGAAATGCTTGTTCGTGACTAGAAATCTGATAACAAAGAACTTGTACACTGCATTCGCCAAGTCATCACAGAATTGCTGACGAACTTGTTGACTTGGACCCCACCACTCGCGTGAGATGGCTACAGATGGTACCGATAAGAAGAACTGTCCAGAACTGTCTACGTGCAGAAGTGAAGTCTCTGATTGGTTCAAGGCTCGGGTGGAGTGGGGTTCTGTAATGTGTATATCAATGTCACAGTTACTCATGGTCGGGGCATCAGCAGACTGAGCGCTCATGACCTATTACGTGTAAGTGCATTGCTGTATGCCACTTTGATGTAATGTCATTCTGCTATATAAACTTATTAATTTGACTACAGCTGTTCACGTTGTGTTTTCTTCCTTAACAGACCCACAAATTCCCCAGGACACAGTCAATAATTAAAGGCTAATATTTTCACAAACTATAGAAGTGGTTTTATTACCTTTTGTGAATACTCTATCAACGCTATCAAAAGTACCTGCTGTTCTTGTAATGTTTTTAAGTATGTGCAGGAAACTGTGAGTATTGTATACACCATTATATAGCAACACTGGAAGCATTCCGGTATGAGCCTCAGACCTTCCTGCCTGAATAATTAACATCAATCAAACCTAAGAATATAAAAAATGAATGGCTTACATCTGACACTATGTTAGTCTTCATTGCTCAAAATCAATGAACTCTGAATTATGTATTATGAGTAAACCTAAGCTGGGACAGTAGCAGGTGACACGGACCTCTGAGAAAAATCTCCAAATATGACATGAGCATAGCCACACAAAGGGCCTTATTCTAGTTCACTCTTTCTGACAAAATCCTTCTTAGATGGACAAAACCATGTGCACTGCAGGGGGGCAGATGTAACATGTGCAGAGAGAATTAGATTTGGTGAGTATTTTTGTTTCTGTGCAGGGAAAATACTGACTGCTTTATTTTTACACTGTAATATAGATCTCACTTTGAAGTAAAATCCCACCCAAATCTAATTCTCTCTGCACAAGTAACATCTGCCCCACGGTTTTGTCCATCTAAGAAGGATTTTGTCAGAAAGAGTGAACTAGAATAAGGCCCAAACTTAGGGGGTGATTCCTAAATGTTGTGCCTAGGAGTGGCCTGACACTTAAATCCAGCACTGGTGCACAGTTGTCTGAGTACGGCACTGGGTGTCATCAGGGCAAGTGACGGCCCGGCCTCCCAAGTTACATCTATTATCACCTAATCAGAGGCAGCAAATTAACAGATGAATAGTTTGTAAGCTCACACAAGTATGCCAATGCAACCGTGACACGTGCTTTCTAGATGTGGGTGCATTGCACATATTCACATCACTGTTTCCTATTATAACAGTTTCCTTCTGCCCACACAATATTCCTATAAGACAACTGTAGATACTATTTATTAAGGGGCAAAAAGCCCTACCTCCTGTGAAGACGAATGACTTGTGTGTGACATTATGATGTCATATCATGAATATTTTGGTAATGTCTTCTACTAAATCTCTACAATAAGTGTAGACAATGCCAAATAATGTGTTTGTATATCTTACACAAAAAAAATTGTACAAAATAATAATGTATCCTATAATACCCCTTTCACACCGCACTTGTTAAACGGTATATTGCCGTTTTTTTTTTCACATTTCAAAATGTTTAGGGCTGCACTGGGAAAGCGCCAGAGTTGATTTACCGGTTAAAGATAACCAGTATTTCAAAACGTTTAAAACCTACACGTTTCAGAGCCGTTTTTTATGCAGTGTGAATGGCTCTGAAACGGTATTTAGTAAAAACAACAGACTACAGTCCTGTGATAGGCTGTCCCCTGCATTCTGCCTTGAAACTTGTTCAAGGGATTAAATGGGTTGACTGGTTAAACGGTATTTAAAATTGTAATCTACTGCAATGTGAAGGCTCAGGCCGGTTTTAAATACCGTTTAAAAATACCGGTTTTTGAAACGTTTTGGCAGTGTGAAAGCGATATAATAGTACTATTAGTTTAAAGTGATTACCGTTTCATTACATGCTTTACCATGATTGCCTGCCTGCCAAGAATTTGTTGTTATTTACAAATATTTACTGAAGTATTGCAGCGACCAATCCCAGTGTCGTTAAGTAAATCCTTGTCGCTGCTAACGGTGGTAGTTGTCCTTTTGTGGGTCTTCCCTGGGGTGTGTCATTCCCTGCCGCAGGTTCTCCAGAAGTATTCCGAAGCTGCCGAAGCAGTCACATCCACAACCAGGTACGACATTGCACTACACCGTCACAGGGGTGCTGCTACACATCATTGGGTTCCTCCCCTTACACGAGATATGATTCCTCCATGAGCAATATCATTAACGATATCGCTCAAACGATCCTGCACAAACACACTGAATGACATCATAAACTATATTGTTAAGTGAGGTCACCCGGCTCCCACTCAGAGCATTCAGTCTTTTATGATATAGTAAAAAATGTAATCAAGGGAGTCGTTAGCAACCCACGGGATTGCCCATCGGTAACAATATAGTGCGTGGACACTAGACCATATTCAAGAAAATATCGTTAACAATATTATCATGCATATCGTTAAGACATAAATTAAGTTTTGAGGAGCAATAGGTTCATGTACAAGATGTAAAACCTGACAGTCACGGTTTACCAAGCAGATGTGAGGAGGAGAGAGCCACATAGCCATATTTCAGTATAACTTTTCCTCTCATTGTCTGCAAGATTAAAAAGAACCCTCAAACCTTTGTTATTTTGCTTCAGTAACAACATATCTTGCTATATATATATATATATATATATATATTTCTGTCTTTTGGCTGTTTTCATCAGCCTGTTTCCTCTCCCTCGCTGCTTCCTCTCATCTGTCGAGCTCCCTTTCTGTCAGTGTGGAGGCGGTGATGCTATAGGCTGACATATGGTCCTGTTCTGCTTCCACTGGGTTTCCCTCTGGTGCATCATTAGCATGCTCTACTAGGCAGGTCTGCATCACTGGAAAACAGGAGATCCTAATTCAGCACACAACATTGCATGAAATGAGCACACTACAACTGTACGCAACTTCAGGTCACAGGTAAGACCTCTTTATTTTCTGCCTCATCACTGTAACCTGCCAGGCCGTTCTTGCTGGCGTTGGATGGGAGCTGTTTGATGACTCACTCATCATGTTAATATGTGCAGAATTTAGTGCCTCCTCATTATCCATGTCTATTCCTGTGCAATGCGAGACACATTAGGTATTGTATAATAGAACTGGAGGTGGTGTCAGAAGGTTTCCATCTCTTGTGTGAGAGAAAAGCAATATTTAGCTTGTGTGTAGAGAAATGTGTAAAGGTGACCTTGTTATTAAAACGTAGGTTTTGTGTATATACTGATCAATCCGGAACAAATCACTGTCATATCATCATTTATCCAGCATCAATGTAATAAGAAACAGAAATATCATTTGATATGTAATGTAATATTACATATATGCTCAGCTGTGGCTGTGGTGTTGCTTGAATGCATAGAACTTTTGTCATTCTTATCGAGCAAGTTTTGTGTATGTACTGAAGGAGCACCATATACTTGTATTTATATTTCTGGAGATGACATATGTCAGTGTCGTCTGTGCATTTAAACAAAAAGAATTTTCTATCAACAGTATATAGGGCGAGATGTACTAAGCCTTGAAAAGTGCTAAAATGGATAGTGATTAACCACCAACCAATCAGCACCTACATGTCATTTTTTAAACACGGGGGGGGTATTTAATTCCCGACGGCAGCATTGAAGAGGCAGATCGACATAATCGGCCCGACTTTGAAAGTTTTGTCGTTTACGGCCGTGAACTGTCACGATCACTGCCGAATCCCCACAATCCACAGCCGTTTCAGCGGACACGCCCCCTTTTAGCAGATCGCCAAGAGGGACATTGAATCTCGCCTTCAGATATGCGATATGCTGTCAGCAAAATGAAAACGGTCCAGGGTCACGGCTGTCAGATAGGAGCTGATTGGCTGGTGGTTTATCACTCTCCTTTTTATTACTTTCGAGCTTAGTACATGTGGCGCCCTATCTTCAACCACTATATGAATAATAATAATATGCAGTCTAAAAATACTGGCAGGGAAGGGGGTCCCCAAACAGCTTTCAAAATTATACATTGCGAAAGAATACATTTTTGGGGAATTTACGTTTTAGAACCTAGGAGTAAATATAAGATGGGGGTTGTATTAGAAATGGAATGATGCCCATAGCAACCAATCAAATTCTAGCTATTATCTTCTAGCGGTGCTAAATAAATAAGACGTAGACTCCGATTGGTTGATATGGGCAACTTCCCCTCTTCAATAGAACCATCAAAATTTAGCCCCAGATCCTTGGAGAGGGCAATACATTTTAAATATAAATAAAACAATATATCACAAGCTACTTGCAAGGAAATTATATGCAAAACTATTTTATAAAAATGAATTTAATATTAATATATAATTTAGTAATTGTGTTTGTTTTAAGAAAATAAACCCATCTAACCACTTAGCACCACAATTCTCCTACTTGCACAGAGCTGAATGTTAGACAGAACCTTACATATGGCAACTGTCTAGAAATCAGCTTTCGAAGAAAATTATTTTTAAATTGAACCTACAGTACAAAAGCTAATCTTGTGGGGCATTACACAGGTCTGTACAGAGAAGATATTGTAATGTGGCTTGTGTTCAAATCACCACAGGACTCTGCAGAAGCATGTCTTTACTCATGCTGCAATCATGCTGAAAAAATAGTAATGGCCATTGGTGGGATTCAAATAAATTAACAACAGCTTCTATGTCCTAATGACCATTTTTGGTATACCAAAAGATATACAGTGGGAGCCACTGCCATCTAACTCTATAATAGGATTAAGTGAGTAATTGGATTACTCTGCTAATCCCCTACTCTATTGTTCTATGTATTGTATTGCAGCTGAGAACAATAGGATAGCCATGGTGAGACACGGTGAGCCATGGCCTAAGGAAGGTAGATGAGATGGGCTCCTACTGTACAGATAGGTAGGTTAATAATTCATGCATTAAATACTCGTAAAGAACAATAAAAGAGGTCTGTTACACAAAACGAGATTATGGTACATATTCTTATTCCACATGCCGTATTGCCCGTTACACAGTATACCACATGCTGTAATGCCTGTTACACAGTACTCCACAAGCTGTAATGCCTATACATATTACAGATGGAGATGCCCTCAGCCTTGGTGAACGCTCTGCAGATCCCCGTAGCTGGCGAGTGCTGACGGCAATGTGCAGGCCGGCAGACGGGGACACGTAAGCGTCCCACTCACCTGCGCGTTCCCCTCAGTAAGGTGGCGGGGAGCGGGTACAGAAGGCTTCCCTGCCCATCTCCGCATCAGGGAGATGGGCAGGGAGTGGGGTCAGAGCAGGCAGTAAGCTGGGAGATAAGCAGAGGACTACAGGGCTTCTCTGGAAAATGGGATGTGCGAGCTCCATTCTGTCGGACTCCGGCGGCTGGATAGAGAATGGCAAATTGCCAGGAGCCGCTCTAATGAGTGGCTCCATATGTATGTCACGCACCGTAATGCTAATGCCCATTACACATAAATCCACATGCCATAATGCCAGTTACACATAAGGCCACACACCGTTATGCCTATTACACATTGTGCTACACACCATGATGCCTGTTACACATTATACCACACATCATGATGGCCATTACATATTTGACACATAAATGCCACTTACCTACATGCTTATTGCTAGGGTGGTTTTTGCCTGATGCCAGCGCTTCATGCTGGATGCCAAGTGGGCTTCATGTTGGTTCCCAAGGGGGAATACATGCTGGTTGCCAAGGGAGAGTGAATTACTCGTTGCCAAGGGGGAGTACATTTCTCGTTACTAAGGGGGAGTGAGATGTTGTCACTCCTTGTAATTTAGACAGCCGCCAGCAGCACACAAGGTAAAGGCATGACAGCCGTGTGGAGACCTGTACGCTGCCCAGCTGTATACAAAAAGCAGGTCTGTGACTATTTTGAACTCTCCTGCTGGACCGTAAGCAGATAGGAGCTCACAGTCTGGCAGGTAATCAGGAGCCACCACTGCCGCTCCTGATTGGCTAGCAGACCGAGAGCTCCCATTAGCTTGTGGTCCAGCAGGAGCCTTCAAAATAGTCGCAGACCTGCTTTGTGTATACAGCCAAGTGTGCTGTATAATTTATGGGGTGCTGCTAAGTCTGCTGTATCAATCCAGGGGTGCTGCCATTTTTTTATTAAAATAATAACTCTTTTAGTGACAGGAGTGTCACTATGTGTGCCGTATAATTCCATGTGTGCTGTGTCAGTCCATGGGTTCCGCCATCTGTGCCGTATAATACCATGTGTGCTGTATCAGGTCAGGGGTGCCACCATCTGTGCTGTATAATTCCTGGGGTAAGCCAAGTATGCCGTATAATTCATGGGGTGCTGCCAAGTGTGCTGTATTAGTCCAGGGGTGATGCTAAGTGTGCCGTATCAGTCCAGGGGTGATGCTAAGTGCGCCATATCAGTCCAGGGGTGATTCTAAGTGTGCCATATCAGTCCAGGGGTGAGCCAAGTCTGCCAAATAATTCCTGGGGTGAGCCAAGTCTGCCGTATAATTCATGGGGTGCTGCCAAGTGTGCTGTATTAGTCCAGGGGTGATGCTAAGTGTGCCGTATTAGTCCAGGGGTGCTATTAACTGTGCTGTATCAGTCTAGTGCAGTGGTTCCCAACCCTGGTCCTCAAGTACCCCCAACAGTGCACATTTTCCAGGTCACCTGGCAGGTGCACTCATTATTCAGGCACATTTGAAAACATCCACAGGTGGAGCTAATTATAGCACCTGTGATTCTGTATGGAGACCTGGAAAACATGCACTGTTGGGGGTACTTGAGGACCACGGTTGGGAACCACTGGTCTAGTGTTTGTGCCGCCCACTTGTGTCGCTTATCATAGTTATCTAACTACTACTGTGAAACCTTTTGGCCTAAAAACAATATTGTGAGGTGTTCAGAATATACTGGAAATGAGTGGAGATCAATGCTCTGTGATTTTAGTGTTTTTTATGCTTTTTTTTTTTTTTTAAATCAGAACCCAAAACTTTGAGGGGGTGTTTTGGCAAAAACCAGTAGAACCTAAAAACTGAAGGTAATCAGAACCCAAAACGCGAAAAGTGGCCGGTGCACATCCCTAGAATTAAGCCAGTCAGAAATGAACACAGCATGTTTGTTGTTGCATATGTTGCCAGTAACATACATAAGAATGTATTCTAAACTACATTGTTCTTATATTGGACTGCTCTTGCAGCATGGATATGTGTGTAGCAGTGTCCATGCTTTCTGACGTAGTAAATGTGTAGCAGTAACATCATTATGAATACTATACACAATCCTGTCCCCATAGCTCGCAACTTTTGTCATTATGAAAAGAGGATGGTGCTAACAGGAGGGTAGGCGTGGCCTCAGGTAGATGGGGCGTGGCTTAGTGCCTCAACCCCTGTTTCTGTAATTTTCAGAGCAGTGCCCAGCGCTCCCTTAGCAGCTGGGCAGCCCCCGGCTCCCTCACTGCACTCTTTCTCTTCCTCCCTGCTCTTCAGCTATCACCGGTTGCTCTGCAGAGAGAAGCGGTGTACTCCTGTTCCCTCACCTGCCCCCTCCAAATAGCAGGACAGTGGAACCCCACGAGGGAGAATAGCCTTTGTAGGTTGAGATCCTGACTACCGGGCATTTAACAGTAGGGATTCCAATGTTGGTATACTGACCGTCAGAATCATGACTGTCGGGATGTCACCCGACATCCATGCAGAGAACATCTAATAGCATATTTAACAAGGTCTTGGTAATGTCAGAGGGTATTTGTAGTTTTCAATCACAACCTCATTGCCATAGCACCTTGATATTCCATGCAAACAGCATTCATGTTCTATTTCTGGTTTAAATGTTTTATTGTTACAATATAAGATAAAAATAAACATCATAGTAAATGATAATCAGGTGCCCATACACGGTACAATTGCAGGGTGCGATGAGATGCGCACTCCCATCACACATCTCATCGCGCAGCTCAAAACATGTGCTGCACATACTTTTTGTACTAGATCTCATCTCATTGCATTGCATATCCTATGCAATGCGAAGCGATCTAGTCCAAATTGTATACAATAATTGTACTGTGTATGGGCACCTTAAAGCTGAGGTGTACTTTAAATAAATAAATACATAATAAATGATCAGCCATACCATATCTAGTAGTGAATAAATTCTCATTATACAGTGTACAGAGCTACAATAGTATACTGTAGTAATAATACTGTGGCATAGCAGGTCTATACACAATGCATTGTTATATTGGAATCGGTACATCTGTCAGAATGAACTTAGGTCTACAGTCATTAGGTCGACCCCACTAGGTCGACTGGCAGGAAGGTCGACCTGACTTAAGGTCGACATGGGCCAAGGTCGACATGACTTAAGGTCGAATTTGCATAAAGGTCAACATGAGGAAGGTCGACTGGTCATAAGGTCGACATGGGTTTTTCACTGTTTTTTTATCCGAATGTCGACACAGTCGACATGGACACAGTTGGCAATGAGAATCGGACCCTCGCATCGCTCGCTTCGCTCGCAATGCTTCGGGCCCGGTGCCTCGCTGCGCTCGGCACACTATTTTATTCTCCCACCACACCCTAGTGGATGGTAGGGCATGAAATACCGCCTGTCGGCACATGTCGGCTCAAAAAACAGTGAAAAACCCATGTCGACCTTATGACCAGTTGACCTTCCTCATGTCGACCTTTATGCAAATTCGACCTTAAGTCATGTCGACCTTGGCCCATGTCGACCTTAAGTCAGGTCGACCTTCCAGCCAGTCGACCTAGTGGGGTCGACCTAATGACTGTAGACCTAAGTTCATTCTAATAGATGACCGCTTCCCGTTATATTTTGATGATAAATATCACTGTGAGCAATGTTGAGAGCTAAATATGTACCCAAGCACTTTCTACATGTACAATATTGCATGGAACAAGTGATCACACTGTAAAACTATAGTGTTATATTCAGGCATATTAATAGAGAAAATATTCTTGGGGCTAAATGTAATGGCCTCCGAGTTGCCGGAGGTTTTGGATTTTTGTGCAAGTCTGTCCATTTTTTTTAAAGCAGCAATCATTTACCAGGCAAATCCAATCTGCTATTGCCTTGTAAATGATTGCTGCTCTAAAAAAACCAGGCATACTCGCACACAATCCTAAACCTCCGGCAACTCGGAAACTATTACACTTAGCCCTACATATCTCGCTTGCATAAAATGTACTCAATCAAAACCAATTATCCCGAAAGTACATATATATTATAATTTTGCATAACTCGAATATTGTAACAAAGTAAGGAGTTGGAGTGTATGCAAATGTGCTTGATTCTAGAGCCTCTAAATGGCAACATTAGCCAATACTATGGTGGCTAGTTATGTAATATGTATGACAAAACATAGTGAAGGCAACTGCTGGGTAACTAAATAAATACATTTATTTAAAATTAGCTATTAATCAGTTGTGTATTTATAGTGGGAGCAATGTGTGCAGTGCACACAGGCCCCTGAGCCGCAAAGGGGCCCGGCACCCACTGCACCCATTATTTAATACTTACCCCTCTGGAGTCCCGGCTCTGACTGAATAAGCCCCCAAAATTTAATTTTTTCAGAGGTCTGCACATGTGCAGTAGAGTTTGAGTCCTCTAGCGCTCAGAAGCTACTGTGCTGCATGGTGGGCGCTGTGGCTGGGAGAGATGAGGGGGCCTGAACGGAGGAGGCTGTACACAGGCCTACATATCTCTTAAAACACTCCTGCTATTAATGCATAGATACTTGAACATGGAAGGGGAGGGGGTGGTTCACCCCCAAAGAAATATCTGAGAGGTGCCAACAGGGCCGTTTCTACAGGCGGACAAGCCGTGCAGCAGCCCGGGGCGCCGCACGGCTTGTCCACCCCTTTTAAACAGCCGGGGCGCCCGGCCGGCAGCTGAGCTCACCCCAATGCCGCCCGCCGCCGCCTCCGAATTCCTCCCCCTCTCCCTGTCCGCAACTCCGCGCCGAACAGAGCACAGGCACAGCCAGCGTGAGTGATTTCCGAGGGGAGGGGAGCGCATCGCGCGATGCTCTCCTTCCCCTCACTCACTGTGTCATTAGGCTGTCAGCCAATCATAGGAGCTCGCGGGCTGGCAGCCAATCAGGAGCCAGCCCGCGAGATATGAATGGCTGACGGCTCAGGGACACAGTGAAAGCAGCAGCACCAGCGGGGGACTGGAGGGGGAGACCCAGAGAGACAGTAAGTTGTGCTGCTGGCACTTTGGGGGCATGTGTGGCACTGTGGGGGAATATATGTGTCACTGTGGGGGCATATGTGTGGCACTGGGGACACATCTGTGGCACAATGGGAATATTTGGCACTGTGGGGGCATATATATGTGGCACTGTGGGGGCATATGTGTGGCACTGTGGGGGCATATGTGTGGCACTGGGGACACATCTGTGGCACTATGGGCATATTTGGCACTGTGGGGGCATATATATGTGGCACTGTATGAGCATATGTGTGGCACTGTGGGGGCACATCTGGCACTGTGGGGGCATATATATGTGGCACTGTATGGGCATATGTGTGTCACTGTGGGGGCATATGTGTGGCATTGGGGACATATCTGTGGCACTAGGGGCATATTTGGCACTGGGGGCATATATATGTGGCACTGTGGGGGGCGTATCTGGCACTGTATGGGCATATGTGTGGCACTGTGGGGGCATATATGCCACTGTGGGGGCATATTAGTAAACGGCATGAGTTGTGCGGCAGCGGCGTGTGGGGCATAATGTGTAATAGGCATTACGGTGTGGGGAGTATTGTGTAATTGCCATCACAGTGTGGGGTGTAACGGGCATCATAATGTGTAATTGTCATCACGGTGTGCGACATAATGTGTAATTGTCATCACGGTGTGCGACATAATGTGTAATTGTCATCACGGTGTGCGACATAATGTGTAATTGTCATCATGGTGTGTGCGGCGTAATGTGTAATTGTCATCACAGTGTGCGGCGTAATGTGTAATTGTCATCACAGTGTGCGGCGTAATGTGTAATTGTCATCACAGTGTGCGGCGTAATGTGTAATTGTCATCACAGTGTGCGGCGTAATGTGTAATTGTCATCACAGTGTGCAGCGTAATGTGTAATTGTCATCACGGTGTGCGGCGTAATGTGTAATTGTCATCACGGTGTGCGGCGTAATGTGTAATTGTCATCACGGTGTGCGGCGTAATGTGTAATTGTCATCACGGTGTGCGGCGTAATGTGTAATTGTCATCACAGTGTGCGGCGTAATGTGTAATTGTCATCACGGTGTGCGGCGTAATGTGTAATTGTCATCACGGTGTGCGGCGTAATGTGTAATTGTCATCACGGTGTGCGGCGTAATGTGTAATTGTCATCACGGTGTGCGGCGTAATGTGTAATTGTCATCACGGTGTGCGGCGTAATGTGTAATTGTCATCACGGTGTGCGGCGTCATGTGTAATTGTCATCACGGTGTGCGGCGTAATGTGTAATTGTCATCACGGTGTGCGGCGTCATGTGTAATTGTCATCACGGTGTGCGGCGTCATGTGTAATTGGAATCACGGATAAATAGTGTATAATGATTCAAGTAGCCTGTCATTGTTTGGCCTTGATCTGTGAGGCGTACTAGGTCACTGTGTGGGCCTTTATATTTTTGTCACTGTGTGGCCTTCACACAGTGACATCACAGTACAATGACAATTCCTGCGGTAACCAATATCTGGACCTGCAGGTTGCAAAGGTGAGATGTAAGGTAATTGTTTTCCTGCTAGACCACGCCCTTATATTAAGCCACACCCCCTTTTAAAAATAAATCACGCCCCCTATTTCGGCGCGCAATTTCTTCTATGACGTGTTCACTATTTTTTTGGGGGGGGGGGGGGGGGGGGGGGGGGGGGTGGCGCATTTCCATTCCTTTGCCCTGGGAGCTAAATTGTCTAGAAACGGCCCTGGGTGCCAATGTCCTTTTTTGTGTCCATAGAACTCACGCATGTACATGTGGTAAGAAATATAGTTTGTAAGCTCCACTGGGGCAGGGACTAATGTGAAAGCTGTGCAGTAGGCAGAAGGCAGAATTCGCAATGAGCCCTGTGAACTTGCAAGCTGAAGCTGGTGTTATTATTACATGGTTCACTATGGTTTTATTTTTTTATTTTTCTGTTTTTCTGCCCAGATCTCATTTCCCCTAAAACAGCTCCAAAAGGCAGTTGTGAATCGTTTGAAAATGGATTTACAATTAATTATATCTTGTCCCCTCAACCAAAAAAGGTTGTGGTGCCTCTGGTTATCAAATGGAAAACTTGGTAATGGAAACACAAGAATCCTAGTAAGAGCTCCTTTTAGAGTGATAAGCTCAGGGCTATACAGTATTTCGGGTGGAACACTGAGGTCTTGTAAAAAGGGAATTAATTGGGAATGGCTTTCAGGAACCACCGAAAGATTTTTTGGGGGGATAGTAATGTGCTGCGTGTAAGTAGAATAGTGCAGCATGCACTGGTGTAGTAGCATAATACACTTTTGCTGCTGCCACCTGCAGTGCAGCTATTCCCAGTATTTCTCTGCTAAGTGGAGGGACGGGCATTTTGAGGTATCTGGAGGTTCAGGCAGGGCCGGTGCAAGGGTGTTGGGCGCCCTCCTGCAAACTATAAATTTGCGCCCTCCCATACCTTATAATAGACAGTGCATGGTTGAGGCTCGCACGATAAAATAAAGGGGTAATGTTCACATATGGAGTGTTTTTACAAATTACGGCACACAGTAGGATAATCTTATTCAATTTACACTGCATGTAGTGTCACAGATTCACATCACACCACACACTAGTTTCCCTTACAACACAGTAGTGCCCCTAATATATATAATGCCAACAGTAATAGTGCCTTTTACATATAATGCCCACAGTAATGCTACTTATACATAATGCCGCTTACACATAATGACCAGAGTAGTGTAGGTTACACATAGAGGGTTATTCTGGTTCACTCGCATAGGCAAATTCACTGTCTAATGGACAAAACCATGTGCATTGCAGGTGGGGCAGATGTAACAAGTGCAGAGAGAGTTAGATTTGGGTGTTATATTGTTTCTGTGCAGGGTAAATGCTGGCTGCTTTATTTTTACACTGCAATATAGATATCAGTTTGTCCATATTTGCCTTTGCGAGTGAACCAGAAAAACTCCCATAATGTCCACAGAAGCGCCCCCTTACACAATGCGTAGTTGCGCTGTCACAATGCCCAAAGTAGTGACATACACATAATGCACAAAGTAGTGACACTTACACATAATGTCCATAGTGCCTCATGCACATAATGCCCAGAGTAGCGCACTTGTATAATGTACAGAGTAGTGCCCATATACATAATGCCCAGAGTAGAGATTACACATAATGCCCAGATTAGTGCCCATACACATAACACCCCTGTGTCATGCTCCAATTCAGTTTGTGCTGCACCGACCAAGCAGTGAAGGGAGGGATCGCTAGGCACATACCTGTATATACATACATGTAATTATGTATGTAATGTATGTGCTGGATCGATACCCCAGCGATCGCCAGCAATGAGTAGTCTGGGGGGTGGGCTTAACAGTGCATAGATGTTTATGGTGATTCCCAGCTGCAGCGCCCGATGCTCTCAGCGCTGGCGATCCCTGGGGGATCGACCCAGCACATATATTACATACATCATGATACAGTAACATGTATGTATGTATATATGTACCTAGCTATCTCCCCCTCCACTGTTACTGAATTGTAGTGACCTAGAGTTTCTTGCTTGAAAGACAATCTGAAAAGGTACAGTAATATCTGTATCAGCTTCATAAAATGACAACAGCATTGTGTATAGGTACCTAGCAATTTCCCCCTCCCTTTTTGTTGGGATACATTTTGTTTATTTTTGAGTACCATACCCATTGCTGCCTCTGCTGCTCTCACTTCTCCACACATGTACTCCATACTTGCCTACTTTTGAAAACTAGTTTCAGGGAGATTTTGAATGCTCGAAAAATGCGTTGTGCCGCTGAGAGGGTGTGTCATGCTCCGCCCAGCATGTCTAACTTCACTTGTGGGTGTACCTATCGCCACTAAGGGGTGTGTCCTGCAGTGGCAGAAGAAAACTGTGGAACACTCTGGGCCTGGGTCAGATATGGGTGTTGCTGACTGTAGCACTGCACTAAACATTTGAAAGAAAACTTTTCTGCCTATATGTGTGTGTGTGTGTGTGATGGAGAGGGAGCCAGGGAGAGAGTGTGAGAGGGAGGGATAGAGTGTGAGACAGAGGGAGAGAGTGGATGTGAGGGAGAGAATGAGTGTGAGAGGGAGGGAGAAAGTATTGAGAGAGGGAGTGTGAGAGGATGTGCGAGATTAGGAGAGAGCGTGTGTCTCACATACACTCCCTCACTGTGTGTGTGAGAAAGAGTGTGGGTGTAAGATAGAGGGAGAGAGTGTGAGAGGGATAGAGGAGAATCTGAGAACGAGTGTGTCGGTGTGAAAGAGAGGGAAACAGTGGGTGTGAGATAGAGGGAGGAGAGTGTGAGAGGGTTAGAGGAGAGTGTGTGTGAGAGTGTGAGATAGAGGGAGAGTGTGAGAGGGATAGAGGAGAGTGTGTGAGAGAGAGTGTGGGTGTGAGATAGAGGGAGAGTGTGAGAGGGTTAGAGGAGAGTGTGTGTGAGTGTAAGATAGAGGGAGAGTGTGAGGCGGATAGCGGAGAATCTGAGAGAGAAAGAGGGAGGAACCTAGACAGCTGCTGTATGCAGTAAGATGGCTGCTCACCTTGGAGGGACCAGTCTCACCCTGCACACACCAATAACCATTGAGGATCCAGGAGACCTGTGCTGCACCAATTTGAATTCTTCAGCTGATTTTCTTACACCTAAATAAAATTAGAAAGGTGGAACAGTTGGCAGAGCTGGCTTGAGGAGGGGAGCTCATGGGCACGGAATCCCCACTCTGAGAGACCCCCACCTGTTGCTGCAGTTTGAGGAACTGCTACAGGCACAGTGCCAGAATAAGGGTACGGCTTCCAGGCACGGCCTCCACTACTCCTAACTCTGCAGTGCCCGGCCTCTTTCTATCCGGCCAGGGCAGTGGGGACTCTGGAACATCCAGATGACCTATATTTGCAATGGCAGTGGGTTAATCCAGTAGAATTATGTGGCTTTCTGGGCAAGAGAAAACTCTGCATTGGCCTGGGAGTCTCTCCACAGGTTGCAAGAGGATCCCTCCCCCCATACTACAGCAAGTACACACTGCCATTACATAACACACATCCCCCCATATTACACCCCGTATACACACCACTATGATACATTACATACATCCACCCCCATATTACATTCAATACTCACATTATTATATTACATTATACAAATCCCCGCAGCTAGTTGAGTACACGCATCAATGAATTACATTACACACAGAGCCCCCCACACACATTATATACAGACCCAAGCATACACATCACTGTATTACATTACAGAGCCCCCCTCCCCCACACACATTATATACAGCCCCCAGCACACACATCAGAGTCCCCCTCCCCCCCCACACACATTATATACAGCCCCCAGCACACACATCACTGTATTACATTACAGAGCCCCCCTCCCCCACACACATTATATACAGCCCCCAGCACACACATAAGAGTCCCCCCCTCCTCCACACACATTATATACAGCCCCCAGCACACACATCAGAGTCCCCCCCTCCCCCACACACATTATATACAGCCCCAGCACACAGATCACTGTATTACATTACAGAGCCCCCTCCCCCACACACATTATATACAGCCCCCAGCACACACATAAGAGTCCCCCCCTCCTCCACACACATTATATACAGCCCCCAGCACACACATCAGAGTCCCCCCTTCCCCCACACACATTATATACAGCCCCAGCACACAGATCACTGTATTACATTACAGAGCCATACACACATAATATACAGCCCCAGCACACACACCACTGTATTACACCCAGTCACACAAATTATATACAGCCCCTGACTCCCCCAGGATACACAGCACTCACCGCAGGAAGAAGAGCTGCAAAGCTGTAGCTGGCCTCACGGAGCTCAGTCAGTGGTGGGCGGGGCTAGCTTCCAGGAAGTAGCAGAGTCCTGACCCCTGGCCAGGCTGACAGCTCTCTGCTCTCCCGATGTACAGCCACAGTGATGTACTCACAGTGGCACAGCATCACCAGTCCTGCCTGCACACTGTTTCAAATTCGGCGCGGGGGCTCCTCAGTCAGGCTGCTTCTGTCAGGCACGCACACAGCACAGTGCAGCCTGCAGAGCGCCGAGCCTAGGACACAGAGGGGGAACACTCTGATGATGTCGGCGCTCCCCCTCTGTGTTCTAGGCTCGGCGCTCTGCAGGCTGCAATGTGTAGCGTGCGTGCCTGACTGAGGAGCTGCAGTGCTGAGTTGGAAATAGTGTGCAGACAGGAGGGTGACGACATGGCCGTTGTGGAGGAGTGAGAGCAGCGGTGCACGGAGCCAGGTGCCCCCTACAGCTGCGACAGTGACACTTGAGTCGGCAGCAGCAGCGTCAGTGGAAGGTGGAGGGGGGAGCGCCTCTCGGGGCCGGCGCCTACCTGCTTTGCAGGAGGTGCTGAGCGGGTAGCGCCGGCCCTGGGTTCAGGGTCCGAACAACTGTCATTCTTCCAGGGTGGGCACTCCAACCAGTCTGACCTCAGTTTGTCTTCGGAGACCAGGAGATGAGGAGAGGGAGATCCTGGCTGGTTGTTTATTTAGGTTTTACAAGAAGAGCTTTAAAGAACTTGGAGATATTAAAAAGTAGCCAGTAGCAATTATTACTCTGGGACTGAATTTATGAGGCAGCCTAAAATAGCTTTCTGTACAAAGGTCGCGCCATCATAATAACTCAGGTAAAGCTTTCAATATTGATCTGACCCACTCATTTGGTGCCTCTCAGCCAGGCATATATGCACTAGATTTAGCATGGATCTGACTTTTCTTATACATTTTTAGGCCCATATTCAGATCTGATCGCAGTACAAACTTGTTCTCAAAATGGGCAAAATCATGTGCACTGCAGGGGGGCAGATGTAACATGTATAGAGAGAGTTAGATTTGTGTGAGTTATTTTGTTTCTGTGCAGGGTAAATACTGGCTGCATTATTTTTACACATAACTACAGCCTTCGCTTTTCCATACCCCCACTTCAAAATTTCCACTTCGACCACTGGTTTCAGTGCTATACCTTCTCAAATCAGTCAACCTCTCTCCTGTGCTAATCCCAACCTTACCTAACATCTGTAATCTATCTCTCTTTCTCTCTCTACTGTCATGTCTCCATTTCAATTCAAGTATGCAATTATTTTTATTCTGAATAAAAAAAAAACTCTTTCACATTATACTCTTTGAAGCTAATGAGTGTCAACTGTTCTTCAGAAATACCTATTTCTCTGTGTCACGACCTGAAAGACCCCAGATGCAGAGCCCACTGCTTACCTGTCCGAGCTCTGCTGGTTACCTTAGGCAGCACTACTGGTTATCTCGGCTGCTTCCTGCTATAACAGATGTCTGCCATGACCATGTTCTCTCCTGTATCCTTATTATCAGGTTGAGTTCCCCATGCCGGAGTTCTCCCCAGCTCCATTCTCTAGTCACCGGCATCTTCCTTTGAGTTCCCCCAATGAAAGACAAAACTCTGTCGTTTCTGCATCTCCGGCCAATCCACAACAAGATGCACCTATAAAAGGACTTCCTTGTTCAAGCACAAGCTGCCAGAGCAAAGTTGTTCATACAGCTTTGGTCATTAACTCAAGAAACCTGTGTTCAGTCAGCTGTTCCCAGATGTTCTGTACTGCTGCATTGGAGAACTACAGGTTATCTTACCTGCTCCTAAACAGCCAAATTATCTTGTTTCTGCATTGCTATCCACTTGTAGCAATTGTAACCAGTTTCTCAGTCCTGATTCAACTATTAGTTCTTGTAATCAGTTCTCTGCCCCATTGGTGAATTATAAGACTCTTCTAGAGACACAGGTGCCCATTGGTGAATTGTAAGACCCTGCTAGAGACACAGGTGCCTATTTATCAAACCATATTTGCAGCTAAATCCCCAAAACCCCCGTTTTCGGTGGTTAGCCACAAATATTAAGTAACCCCCTAATCAAAGGGGTACCACAGCATTAATCTCCGATCCCTGCTGCAATCCCCCCCGCACTGCCGCCGGCTGCATCCCCCATAGGTTTCTATGGGGGATGCGAAGCTGCCTGATGTTTCAACATCGGGCAGCCCTGCTTCGCATCCCTGGGCTATCACCATTCTGAGATGGCGATAGCCCATTGTAGCCTATGGACTACACACGGGCGGCAGTGCGGTCATCGGGGTCGGCAGGGGTCAGCGCATAACCACGCATGCGTAGACCCCCCGGCTTCTGGGTCAGTGCTTCGCAGGGAGGGCCTCCTTTCGGAGCCCTGTCCCTGCACCCTCAAGTTTGATACATCCCGCCGGTGTAATCGCATTGCGGCGGTAATATTCCGCCCAGATCGCATTGTAAATGCAATCATGGTATATGGGTCCCACAATCTGTCCTGGTTATCTCTGCTTCTTACAGTGCCACTACAGCTGGTCAATAAAGAAGCATAGTCACTTTCAGCCTGATAACTGAACAGTTCAGCTAGTTCAAGCTTGGACAGAAGCTTAGCGGGTTATTCGCAGCCTTACGAGTCCACCAAACCCCGCCTTGCGAATGGTGGCCTGGCTGCCACCCATTCGCAAGGGCGATTCCCTTGCAGGGCCTGTGAATGGATGTTACACAGCAACATCCATTCGCAGCCTAGGGGGATCCCCCCACATCATTCAATGGTTGGCGACCATCGAATGATGGTAAAGGTGCAGGCATATAAAGTTGACTCTCGAGTCACTTACATATGCGTGGACGCTCAGGAGGAAGTGGGCAGGCAGTTGACATCCAGTGATGTCAGCTGGCCACCCCCCCCCCGCACCATCAGGGCATTTGCATGAGAACGCCCACCATTCTCATGGGAACGCCTATGAAATGCTGGGCATTCCCATATGCAAATGGCCTGGCCTGGTTCACCCCCCCACGCCCCCCACCCGCACACTTGTGTGCATGCGCCCGGCGAACACCCTGTTCGCTGTGGCCACACACACCCGGCATATGCACATGCGCAGAAATTACCCTGCGCATGCGCATACGCCCACCGTCTGAGCCCCTGCAAATATTCTGTTCCATGCGAACGGACCAGAATAAGTTCTTTAGTCAGTTCTAGACAGAAATCTTATAACTACAGCTGGTCCAAGTCCAGAGAGAAGTGCAGTCAATTACAGGGCTGAGGTACAATAATATAGTTTGGCCCCCTTCCTCTACCCAACCAAGGTTCACAATATGCCACACGACAAATGTCAGGGAGAGGCAGAGGGTCATAGTGTAAGGTAGGGAGAGGAAAACATTGACAAAGAGAGGTAGTGGGTGACAGGGAGAGACAGTAGAATCAGGGTGTAGCGAGGGCAGAGCACAAGCTACTGGCGCTGAAAGTTCACAGGGTGCCGGAGCTGTGCACCGCAAACTCTGCTGCCCACCTGCTGTCTCCTGTGTCCTGACTACTGCATCGCCCGGCCATGGCTCAAAATATCAGCTGTGTGAGCCGGAGCAGCATTGGTGGCTGCTGGACTGCGATCACCTATTGTCTCACGGTACAGCAGGAGACTTGAAAATAGCAGTGGACAGCCAGGCAGCGCACCGCTCTCTCTGCCCAGCTGTCAGAGTGGGCTGTAGCAGGATTTCACCAACCACTTGGCAACAAGCAATTTCATTACCCCTTGGCAATGAGCAATTTCAGTTCCCCTTGGCAATAAGCAATTTCAGTCCCCCTTGGCAACGAGCTATTTTAGTGAGCATCAAGCTCCTTGGCATCGAGCTCCTTAGCATCGAGCATGAAGCCCCTGGCAATGAGCATGTACTGTAGGTAAGTGCATACCCTCCAACATGACCCATTCCATTAGGTACAAAATTCTCTGTTCCTGGACTCCCTGCCAGTGGCAGTTACAGAGGTGGGGTTCCAGCACAGTCCAAAATTCAAAGAGGGGGGGTCACATCAAATGCCAGTGAGTCCAGGACAGTGATGTTTGGAGTGGCATTAGGTATGGCTCCCCTATTTGAATATTGGACTGTGCTACAGCCCCAACTCTGCAACTGCCACTGACAGTGAACTCCAGGAACAGAGCATTTTGTACCTAATGGAATGGGTCATGTTGGAGGGTATGTAAGTGGCACTTATTTGTCAAATATGTAATGGCCATTATGGTTTGTTATATAGTATGTAATGGGCACCATGTGTGGCCTTATGTGTAATTGGCATTACGGCATGTGGCTTTATGTGTAAAAGGTATTATGAAGTTTGCTAAAATGTGCAATAGGCATTACGGTGTGTGGTTTAATGTTAGGCCTCGTCCCCTTTTCGCTGTGCAAGAGCCCGCTTACTACAAATTGGGGTGATAGGGGGGGGGGGGGGGGACATGCCCTTGCTCCAAGCATAGTGGCACCTAGCTACACCACTGAGTGGATAACATGGATACAAGCAGAGAACAGAAGAGACAGGGCTGACCCTGGTGGTAGCAGAAACACAGTGACTTCTTCTCTGTGATAGTCATAGGCGAATCTAAGGGGTGCTCTGGAGGTGCACCGGACCACCCATTAGACCGCCGGCCGCCCACACACAATTTAAAGAAATGACAGCCAGGCAGAAAAGGGCTGTATGCTGCCTGGCTGTATAGTCACTGGTTAACTTCTAAGCAAACAAGCAGCTCCATCCCCATCAATAGTGTCACTGCTCCCTCTGGACCGCGAGCCAATAAGAGCTTGCGGTCCGGCAGCTAATCAGGAGCAACCACTGATACCACCAATGCCGCTCCTGATTGTCTGACGGCCGCGAGCTCCTGGCTCGTTGTCCAGCGGGAGTATTGAATGAAGATATGGATGGGGACGGAGCTGCTGCTTTGCTTAGAAGTTAGACAGTGACTATACAGCCGGGCAGCATACAGCCCTTTTCTGCCCGGCTGTCATAGCTCTATAAATTGTGTGCGTCTGGTCTCACTCCCCCTTGGCAACGAGCAATTCCCTCCCCCTTAGCAATGAGCAATACCCCCCCTTGGAAACGAGCAATACCCTCTCCCTTGGCAACGAGCAATTGCTTCCCCCTTGGCAATGAGCAATACAATCCCTCTTGGCAATGAGCAATATCCTCACCCTTGGCAATGAGCACTACCCTCCCACTTGGCAATGAGCAATATCCTCACTCTTGGCAATGAGCACTACCCTCCCACTTGGCAATGAGCAATATCCTCACCCTTGGCAATGAGCAATTCCCTCCTCCTTGGAAGAAATTCCCACCCCCCCTTGGCAACGAGCAATTTCACTCCCCTCTGGCAACGAGCAATCCCCCTCCTCCTTGGCAACAAGCAATCCTCCCCCCCCAACGAGAAAATTCACTCCCCTTTTGCAATGAGCATTTTACTCCCCCTAGGCTAGGAACAATTCACTCCCTCTTGGCAACAAGCATGTATTCCCCCTTCGCAATGAGCAATCTCCACTCCCCCTTTGCAATGAGCCTTTAACAACTCCCTTTTGGCAACAAGCATGTTTTCTCCCTTGGCAACAAGCATGAAGCCCCCTTGCATGAAGCCCCTGGCATCGAGCATGGAGCCCCCTGGGATCAAGCAAGAACCCCCTAGCAGGTAGGTGAGCGCCACTTATGTGTCAAATATGTAATTGTCATTACGATTTGTTATATAATATGTAATGGCCATCATGATGTGTGGCTCAATGTGTAATTGTCATAATGGCATGTGGTGTTATGTGTAATTTGCATTACGGCTTGTGGCTTTATTTGTGATGGGTATTACGGACTTTGCTAAAATGTGTAATGGGCATTACGGTGTGTGGTCTAATGTGTAATACCATGACCCTTTTTGTGATGACACGCCTCCTTTTTATGAGGCCACACCCCCTTTTTGCAGTGTGGCTTCGGCCTTGCAAAGGTCCAACCTGCTTACGTATTTTGATCTGGGACCACCCATTACCATATTTCTAGATTTGCCTATGGTGATAGTGGCTCCTGTAACCTTGTGCTTTCCTCAGTTTGGCACAGACTCCAACAGTGCCATAGCGGTTGTGAGCTGCATATTATGAGAGCTGATAGGTGGTAGGACTCTTCTACAAGTCCAGCGTACACACAGTTCAATGCACAACTGGTAGATTTGCTCCTCACTCTAGCCTCAGGCTGTTCCAGTCGTATATTCAGCTACTGTACATTCAGTTTTAGTCTTGATGCTGCATTATTTTACCTTTCCAGTTCTCTAGCTCTCATTCTGACTATGCAAGAGCTACAATAAAGCCTTAACTACTAAGCCACTGGGAGAATTCACCCTCGAGTACACAAGAATTCTCTGACAGGACACCCTTTCTCGAACTGTGCCAGTAATTACTTAATAATGGCAACTTTACAGAGCCCTACTCGCTCCTCCATCATAAGGGTGCCTTGTGTTGAAATCATTAATTGCTCTTGGAAGTCTATCAAATATCGATTTAAAGCAAATGACTGCATTTATTTAAATGATTGTAGTCTATAAATTAGTCTCTGCATTATTTGGTTACATGATCATTCACACTTACAAACCAGAAATGACTCTCCCTATGATAAATAAATATACTTAAAATATGCTTAAATAGATTTGTGCAAATATAATTAGATATTAAATATTATTATAGAAAATAATCGGGATCCGGTTGAGAAAAGGTTGACACAACACAAGCAGTGGCGGAACTTGTGGGTTGTGGTGAAAAAAAACTAAATTTGGGCCCACCTTCTACACCCCAACCTAAGTTCACAATATGCAACACAGGTGGCAGGTAGAGGAAGATGATGACCATGTAAGGCAGGGAGAGGCATAATGTGACAGGGGAAGACAGTGGGTGATGGGTACAAGCACAATGTCCTGCATGGTTCGGAGAACAGGAGGCATGTACCTCGGTGGTAGAGGCAGGAATACAGTATCCCCTGCTCTGTCTGTGACAGTACCCCCACCATCTGGCTTTCCTCAATTTGGCACTCAGGGGGTGATTCAGGTTCATTTGCAGTATGGAGCAGTACAGATGGTGTAATGATTAGCATTACTGCCTCACAGCACTAAGGTCATGGGTTTGATTCCCACCATGGCCCTAACTGTGCGGAGTTTGTATATTTTCCCCGTACTTGAGTGGGTTTCCTCCCACAATCCAAAAATATACTGGTAGGGTAATTGGCACTTAACAAATTAACCCTAGTATGTCTGTGTGTGCGTGTACATGTGGTAGGGAATATAGATTGTAAGCTCCAGATTGTAAGCTCCACTGGGGCAGGGTCTGATGTGAATGTTCTGTACAGCTCTACGGAATATGTATGCGCTATATAAGAAACTGTTAATAAATAAATAATAAAATTTGCAAAGCACACTTGGTTTGTCAGTGGACAAAACCATGTGCCCTGCAAGTGGAGCAGATGTAACATGTGCAGAGAGAGTTAGATTTGGGCAGGGGCTAAAGTGTGTGTGTGTGTATTTAGGGGGGGGGGGGGACTGAGTTCCACCACCTCTAATAGTTTAACTTCCACCTTGTCTCTGCACAGTAATTATAGCGGAAAAAATTATAGTTTGCAGAAGGTGCCAAAAAAAAACCTACCACTGGCCCGGGCTCTGCATAATAGGGGGAGAAGAAGCATACTTGCCTACTTCTGAAAACCAGTTTCAGGGAGATTATAGTTGGTAACAGAATTTTGCACAGTGCCCCATTGAGGGGTTGTGTCATGCTCCACCCAAAGGGCGTGTCTAGTTCCATATATGGAGAGACTGTGAAAAGAGATTGTGAATGTGGCACCTAGAAGCATGGGTGTGTGCTGCTACATCTGACGCCTCTTGAATCCCTTGACAGTGTCCTCTAGCCGCTGTCCTTGTGGCAAGGATATAAAGCGCTGGTATAGGGTTTTCAGCAATGCCCGTGTGACTTGGTATACAATCTTGCACACTGTGCCAATTCCTACACCAAATAGACAAGAGAGTGTTCTATACTCTCCAGGGATAGCGTACCACCAAATAGCAATTGCTAACCTCCTGCTGGGCTCAATAGGCTTCCTGAACTTGGTGGTCTGTTTCGTGATGGCGGGGGACAGTAGTTCCAAAATATAGAAAAATGTAGCACGGGACATTCTGAAATGTGCCATCCACTGCTCATCCTGGAAACTTAGAACTGTCTGCATGAAAGCCTCCCCATGTCTGCGATCTCTCATCCACATTCTTCTGGTTGGTGCAGTGCTCATTTTCAGGATGGTGGAAACACTGGCTGATAACAGCACTCTCCTCCTCCTCAAATAATGGCGACGAGCACTCTCCCTCTCCGCAAAGAATTGGGTCCTCCTCCTCCAGCGCAGCAGTAGGTAGCAGAGTGTTATAAGCTTCATCAAGCTGTCCATGGCAGAATAGTACAGCAAAATACTGCAAAATGTCTGCAAGCCCAGCATAGACACAGCTACTCTCTCTGACTCCATTGCTGCAATGCTGTAAGAAGTCCCCACCCCTTCCCTTTGTCCCCTTTGTCCCCTTTGTGACTTCAAACTGGTTTGGACTGGAAAAAAGCTATGTCTTGTGGGCATTCTTGGGATTTTTCAAAGTTTACCCGGGTTTAGTGTAAATGGCTCAGACACGGGTATAACACGGGTCTATGTGCAGTGTGAACAGTGTTTTTACCCGTGTCTTACACGCGTATGATCTGTGTTCAAAAACCCGTGTTTAACATGGGTTTCAGATGGAAAAGGGGTATAAGAGGAATCTTTTAAGATGACTTATATCCAAATGTAGATGAGCCCCAAAGCAGTTAGTAAGAGATACTATATTGGTAAAGTGCTGGGAAATGGTGCTGATGATTCAGTGTAAATGTATCTATCTCTCATTCCTTTTTTAGCCAAAATGTAACAGTGTAATTAATGTAGGCTAGGTGAAATGAGGGAGATTGGTAGAATAATGAGGGAGAGAGGGAGATTGCTGCTATTTCAGGGAGTCTCCTGCAGAATGCAGGAGGGTAGGCAGCTATGAGAAGAAGTTGGTGAATTAGGTGGCAGAGTGAAATGAGTTCCACCACATCTCCAGGACCATTTATGCCCTCAATTTGGGTGAGTTATTTTGTTTCTGTGCAGGGTAAATACTGGCTGCTTTATTTTTTACCCTGCAATATATATTTCAGTTCGAAGTACACATGAACCTGAAACAGGCCCTCAGTCAGACATACTCTGACAGTACCATGTACATTGGTTGTAAGCTGGGAATCAGAAACAATGTACAGCTGTCTGTTAATTGGAGGCAGTATGTGACTGTGATCATCAGCACTCATAGGTTGTAGGACTATGCTATCAGCCACAAACACAAGGTCATCCCTGCCTAGGATAAGAGCCAGGTCCCTCAGGCACTGGGGACCACCCTGCTCTCTGCACTCATTCATCCAATATTGCTCAAAATGGCCTACAAGAGGGCCAGGGGATAACTCATTGCTGGTTTGGACAGCAGTGGGCCCTTAACTAAACTGTAGTTCTGCCTATAGACACAAGCAAAAGGTTGACCTGCAATGGTTGACACATAAAAAGGTTGTCCTGAGTTTTTCACGATTTCTTTTTACTTTTTCATAGTTTACCATTCGCATGAACTCTGATTAGGAACGGTAAACTGTGCTGAGCGCAGCGGTTGTGGAGTGAAGCACCTGGCCGAAATATCGTGAGTGAAGCGAGTCATGTGAGGGTATGCAGTACACTAATTGTGGGGTCCACGTGCTCATGTGTTCACATTGACACAAAACTCAAAGACCATTTCAGCTGTGTGATCTGGTCTGAATAACCCCTTATAAATTTTGAGGATCTAAAACAAACAGAGAACTCTTCCAAGAGATCCAAGCCGAGTCCTTGTTTGGATTGTCTCATAATTCAGAATTCAAATTTTAAATCATGGGGAGGAGGCAGGGCTGTCTTTCCCATTGGGCACAATGGGCACTTGCCCAGGGGCCCTAGGACCTAGGGGCCCACCCCAATGGGAAAGAAGGCAGGGATCTGGGCAGCAGGGATCAGACGCTACTCACTGTTAGTAGACTTCTGTAGGAACTTGCCACTGCCTAAGTGGCAGAACCTGACTGGCTGTAGGACCTCCCATCTCCCGGCCAGGCCGCCTCCCCCCTTCTCTTGATGCTCCCGCGTCCCCAGCATGTGCCTCCTGCAGCTGCTGGGGGTCCCCGAGGCCTATGGTATGCATAATATTATAATGATGTGCCCGGGGGGGGGGGGGCTCCTTGGCAAACTAATTCACGGGGAGGGGGGGGGGGGGCAGTGAATTAGTTTGCCCAGGGGCCCTCACTACTGAAATCAGACATTTGGAAACACCCACACGTAGTCCTGCATTGGATTTAGCATCCTGATACTTTATGAGCAGAGTTTTACTGTATGCATGATCAGCTGCAATGTGATGCTCCTGAGGCCTTAGTCAGCCCTGGCATGCACTCACTGTTTATCCACAGACCTGAATCTCTCTTCTATGGCAGGCAATTAAAGAGATGGATAATCACATTTTGTTATTTTTTTTTTTTTTCTTTTGTTATTTACAATGAAACAAAGCGGATTTTATGCTGAATTATGTCATTAGGCTGAGTGCTGCTTGTTGTGCACGTACTGTTTGAAAAACAAATTATTTCAGAAGAGATTCATAAGGGAGTTTCCAGAAAGGAGTTAACTTTATCGCACATCTGATATCACTGACGAAGCACATTGCTAACCGTATTCTGCTAATGTGTTTCATTATAAAATAAACTAGAAGCTTTTTATAGTACAATGCAAATGTTAAGCTGCGTAAAGATTATTGCAAACATATGACCTATACATTTAATTCCGCTTAGATTTATCATACAGTACTTAAAGGGTCTACAATATTTTAATTAGAGATGAGCGGGTTCAGTTATACTCGGATTTACTCGGTTCTTATCGCCAAATTATCATCATTTTTCCAATTGGGTATCAGCTGTCACATGTTTTGGATAGCCAATAAGATCCCGCTTTGAGATCCAAGTAAGTCCGAGTAAAACTGAATCCACTCATCTCTAATTTGTATGGCCGCCTTCTCTTGGAATATCAGGCATAGCTCTCAAATTTGGGGTGTTTGGGGTGAAGTGATAGTGTCTAGTTTTTATCACCGGCCATTCAGCTCCTAACTGTGAAGTTACAGCCTTGGATTGAAAAATGACTGTTAGGAGCTGATTGGCCCCTGCTAAAAACCAGACACTTTATCGCTTCACCGAGCTTAATAAATCTGCCCCACAGGGAGATAGACTACCCTCCTGGATCCCAACCTTTCTCCAACATCGTGCAGTGGGGTAGTGGGGTCATGTTGATGCAAATTGCACCATCAGCGCTCATTCCCTGCACTTGCCCCTTGGATCTCCCCTTCAGGATCCAACATGTACAGTATGTACAATAAGGATGAGATCAATTACAATTTAACCATATCTGAAAAAGGTATTCTCTACAAAGGTTTTTGTTAACTCATAGCTGCAAATCCAATGTGCAAATGTGATACCTGGAGCCATGCACACAGGAGTATGTTGTACCATGGGATCCTTCTGGCTGGCCTATAATTGCATGATACACCATATAAATTACTGTTATTAACTTTATCCTCTCTTCTGGTAATAACATAAGCATGTACAGTATATTACATTTTCTTCTCAGTTGTCTTCTTGTATATCATTTCAGTTAGAATATATTGTATTCAGAGCTCTAGTATAGTATCTCTCTTCCTACTGTGTGCACACACTATACGAAATGCCGCGCCTCTGATATCGTTAACAAAATCGGCGGCGGCCAGAAATGAACAACTTGCTGGGTAAACACTGAACGATGTCATTAACGATATCGTTCAGTGACATCACTGCAACCCCCACAGAACCAATATCATTATACAGGTTGAGTATCCCGTATCCGAATATCCGTTATCCGAATTATTCCGAAAACCATACATTCCAGAAAGTCAACCAAAAATTTTTTTTTTGCTAAAAACTTACTGGGGACATCTGTAACAGCACTACTGAGGGAATGATATGTAACTGGCACTATATATGTACAAGAAAATGATTGCTTGCCATTTAAATGCAGTGCCTGAGATTGTACACAAACTTTGTTTCATGTTTTGAAACCTTGTTTTATGCACAAATAAAATATATTTGTGTTTATTTCATGTGTTTGATGTATATGTACAACATAAATGCAAGATACCTCAAGATACATCATTGAAATATTAAAATATTCCGAAATACGGAATAATCCGTTATCCAAAATTCTCCTGGTCCCGAGCATTTTGGATAAGGGATACTCAACCTGTATTGCATATCGTTAATGAAGATCGTATAGTGTGTACCCACATTAAGATTTGTCAGGGCAGGGGGCCAAAGCTACTGTTTGCTTTAGATTTAATTGCTGAAATGTCAGCACTCTGCAAATCTGCTCATCCTTAAGGCCCCCATACATTAGGCCGACTTGTCCGAAGGACAAGTCGGACCTAATCTACTGACAACTCCCCTGGGGGTGTCACATACGATTTGGCACTTGATGTGCCAGGTTTTGCATGTGATAAATCGCATGCGATTTATCACATGCAGTCCCCCCGGGGAGCTGCTGTCAGCGGGAGCCGTGAGCTGAGCAGGGCATGGGGGCTGCAAGCAGGCAGCGTACGCAGCCTGTAATACCTGCGGTGGAGGGAGCCAGATGCCGAGCGGGGAACTGCAAGCAGGGAGCCAGGCAGGGGAGGCAGTGGGCGCACTGGTCCAGGCGGTGAACTCCGCGAGGGGACCAGAGAGCAGAGACCGGGTAGCGTAGGGGAAGCCGGGCAGCAGCGGGCGGACATAGAAATGAATTAACAGTCAGTGATTGGCTGAGAGCTCTCTGTCAGAGAGCTCTGAGCCAATTACTGGCTGTCCATTAATTTCTATGTGCCCGGCTTCCCCTACGCTACCCAGTCTCTGTCTCTGATCCCCTTGCGGCGTTCACCGCCTGGAAGTATCTATTTGCGGCATTCCCCCCCCGCCCAGGATAGTGTACCCACTGCCTCTCTAGCCCGGCTCCCTGTTTACAGTCCCCCACTCGGCTCCCTCCACCGCACGTACTATACGCTGCGTCCCCTGCCCGCCTTGGGCTGCACATAAGATTTAACAAATCTTATGTGCAGCCCGTCCGGCCTCCCGAATCCGACCCGATGCGCACGGGACCGTGCATCGGGTCGAATGGGATGCCTGCACATGCGATTTGGCCCGATTTCACAACCCGATTCCTCCGAATCGGGTCAAATCGGGCCCAAATCGCATAGTGTATGGCGGCCTTTAGAGCTTTCAGGAGTCTGAACATTTTATATTTTACTTTTCAATCATTAGGGAGAAGAAATAGGAATAAAAAAAATTATAAATCCCATTATTATCAGGCTATAAAAACACACATTCCTGAAACTGGAAAAAGAGAAATGAGAGCAGCATGTTAAGAGCTGTGGAAAATATTTCCTATCTGTAGTCATGGAAATACGTTTTGTCTATTGTGAGCCTTCATAATAAAAACGCATTGTCCAGAAACACAGGTATATGGATAATTAATAATAAATAACCATTTTATTTAGTTTAGAATGTTTGTTAGATCATGGTCTTTACCTTTATACCACCAGATATTAGTCTTACAGTCACGGGGTCTACAGCACCAATTTGAACATTTAAAAAGCAGAACGTCCACAGTTACGAAGATATCATTGAAATAAATGTTGAACTTGTTAATGTCTACGGGACAGATTCTCTAAGCTTCAAATGTGATAAAATAGAGAGTGATAAACAGCCAGCCAATCAGCTCCTGCCTGACATTTTTCAAACACAGTCTGTGACATGGCGGGTAGGAGCTGATTGGCTGGCTGTTTATAACTCTCCATTTTATCACTTTTGAAGCTTAGAGAATCTGGACCTACAACTGTTAAATGTCAACAATAATGGAATGTACAGTACAGAACATGGAGGTCTTTGTTAACGAGGCAAGGGAGAGAAGCTGAGAAACACAAATACAGTTACAGCTACTGTATATGGGAGTGTGTAAGACTCCCTACTGGGTACAAACAAGAAAAAAAAGGTATACAGAGCTTGGGTTAGAATGAATGATAATAACCAACTACAAGTAATGATATAAATGCATTTTTTAAAACATGAATTAGAGAATTCTCTATGAATAAAAAAGGGGCGGAAAGAAAAATGGGGAAAAACCAGTAAAAAACTGGGTAGGTAATTTAAAAAACAGTCATTGCATTCATATTTGCTCCAGTGAAAGGATTGACAGTTCGTGGGTACCAAGATGTTAGGTATAATTACCAACAGTGATGGTCAGATGTGAGGACCTCCTATATTGTAGAAGGATATTGATGATAGTTCCGGTATATTACCCAGCATGTAGATCCAGGTTAGCTCAGGGTGTTTGGGCAGGATTGGCAGGTAGGATATACAAATTTCGTCTTCTGTCTCCCCCACACAGAGCACCACAGAATAACGATGTGTGATATTTTTAGACACACATCCACCTGTGACACCGTGCGGGATGGAACAGAGACTCAAAATCGGGCGCACATTAACCAATACAATTTCTTAAATAGTTATAAAGTGTTACACTTGCGGCTCTTAACTGGGGAGTATCTGCAAAACCCCAAAGGTAGGTAGAAATCTTTAAATATTCTTGTGATATTCTTTAAAGATTTCTTGGCAGGTAGGATGGTTGGCGAAACACTGCCTGAAATCACTGCAGGTGAAAGTTGAGATCTGTGGAAGCACAAATGTGGAGGAAGCTGGTCCGGAATAGGAGTTCACCGAAGTGTTGGCTGGAGCAAGGTAAATAATGGGGCTCAACGCGTTTCCACGTGTTAACACGTCTCCATCAGGAGCAGTAGTGGTAGTAGTCTACTGCTCCTGATGAAGATGTGTTAACACGTCGAAACGCGTTCTTCTGCAATATAGGAGCTCTTCACAACTGACCATCACCATTGGTAATTATACCTAACATCTTGGTACCCACGAACTGCCATTCCTTTCACTGGAGCAAATATGCATGCAATGACTGTTTTTTAAATTACCTACCCAGTTTTTTACTGTTTTTTCCCCATTTTTCTTTTCCGCCCCTTTTTTATTCATATAGAATTCTCTAATTGATGTTTTCATAAATGTATTTATATCGTTACCCGTAGTTGGTTATCATTCAGTCTAACCCAAGCGCTGTATACCTTTTTTTCTTCTTTATTAACGAGGCCCCCACTTCCCCAATCACCACACCCCCTGCCAGGTCTCCATCACTGCTAATATCAGTGTCGGCGGGATTGTCGTGTGTATGGGGCTTTTGAGTCTCCGTTAAGGCCCTTATACACTATGCGATTTTGCCCTGATTTCACCAGATTCTGACAGATTGGGCTGAGAAATTGTAGCCGCAGCTCTGTATTGGCTCGTCCTGCTCACTGCACTGTGCACTCTCCGACGAGCACCAGTCCATGTCCTCTTGCGGGGCCTATGGTGAATACCCCCAGCATGTTAGACCCATGCCTCTGCCTTGGGATCAGCCAACAATACACGGATTCTGACACACCTGAACTTTAGTACTCCTAATAGAAATCTGGTGAAATCGGCCCAAATCGCATCGGATCAGTTTCCGGAGGTCGGACCTGCTGCCTGTCCGTCCTCTGATTCGGCCCCCCTCCTGGCAGCGGGGAACAGGGTTGCATGAGATACATCACATGTGAAAGAGCCGCTTGCGATGTTCTACATGCGATCTTGCAGGTGGCTCAAGGGGATCAGATGATTAGCACATTGCTATGATGCATCATAGCAGTATGGCCACCTTCATGATTTTCATTAGGGTTAGGTACAGGATTACACAGCAAACTCATTATTGACTTTTTTAACATTAGATATGCGTTGATGTGCATGCAGACATTCTTAAATTGACCTAATGAATGTGACATTGTACACTTTGGGGTTATTCTAATTTGATCGGTCCCCCGCGTATTTGCACAGGGGACCGATGTTTTGCATCTGCACATGCGCAGGTGCATTTCTACGCATGTGAAGATGCAAGGTGCGAGTGGGTACTGCAAACTACATGTTTGCAGTCTCGCTCGCACCTCGCAGTGTGGGCAGAAGGCATGGGGCGGTGGCGGGGGGCATAGCCCATAGGAACACCTGGCATTTCATGGGCGTTCCCATGAAAATGCTATGCGCTACCATGGTAATGTGGGTGCGAGCTGGTGACGCGGATGTTAGCTGCCAGTCTGCTTCCTGCTCAGGGCGCTCATAGATCAGAGACACCATAGAGGTGCAAACACTGGAGAAATCATCGACCATCAAATGATTTATTTTCCGCACCCAAGGCTGCGAATGTTTGATTATGCAAATAATCCAATCACAGCCATGCGGAGGATCGTTGAGTGCGAGGGGGGGGGGGGTGGCCAGGACTGCGGGCAGTGTTTAGTCCACACGCAATGCTGCGAATTTTGCAGCAATGCGTGTGGACCAGAATAAGGTCCTTTATCCATTTGCAGAATCTGTGTAGATATACAGTATGGCTATTTTAGGACATGTTGTGAGCTTTTAGTAATTAGATTGCATTTCCCATACTTAGAAAGCGATCTGATTACTAAAAAAATTAATAATTAAAGGGTTTGGAGCAAAAACTGTTCCAAATAGGCTTTAATACATTCAGGTGATAAAAAAATAATGCAAAAGGGTGTGAAAACACCCCTTTTCATGTTATTTTAGTACAAATAATGTAATAAATGACCCTGTAGGTGAACTTGCTGTCAGCTAATTAGGGGGCTGTTTAATGTAGTGTCATGACTGTCCGGCTGGCTCAACAGCCGTGACCCTGTCCCATTCTCGGTCTGCTCAACTGAGATTTTGCAGGTGGGATTCAATGCCCCGCCTGCCGAGCACTGAGAAGGCGGCGTGGCCGTGAGAAGCAGCCTGGAATCGGCGAGCTGCAGCCGGGAGCTCGTCAATTCCCAGGCGTTCTTGGCAGAACGTGCCCGACTGCTTGTGAAGTCTGGCACGTTCTGCCGAGATCCCTGTTCAATGCTGTCGAGGAAGACAGCATTAAATAGGGTCCCGCAGCCATTTCCCTGCCGGGAATGGCATTGGGAGATTGAATATCTCCTAGTCTAGTTTGCTTTGCTTTGGTGGAAATCTTGGACCGTTTCAACTGTGACAACATTATTGTACCACTGTTATAATCAGTACACTATTATAACCAGTATTCCCTAGTTGTCGTTTTATTTATATAAACACCAAAATCCAATTCAAGGGTCAATCAATCAATCAATCAATCCAGTCTAAGTTCACTTTAGTAATACAAATATATTTTACAGTAGATCATAAATCCATTGCACAGCATGACCAGCGGCTTATTATATTGTATATATATTTATATACATTCATTCATTTTGGACTTGAGGAGTTTGCTAAGTTTTTGTCTCTATAATTTAGATACAGTCCCTCCAAATAATTGCTCCCCCTCAGAGCTACTGAGGGGGGCCAATGTCCCCCTTTGCAGCTCTGCTGAGGGTACAAATTGTCCCCTTTACTTCATGCAGGAGGGAGTGAGGTAATGCCTCCTAGCAGGGATGGATTAAGGAAGGGGCCCAACACACAAAGGGCCAACACCCATGCTCAATCTCTCCCTGCAATTTCCCAAACAAGGGTTGCTACAATTCTGCACCGAGCGTGCAAACAGCGCCGAGTAGCTTCCTAGTAACCTCTTCAGTGTCACTTGACACATTACATCTGTGACACTGACATGGGAAATGCTCTGTGCTATATGCAAGGTGCTGGCAGAAAAACACAGAGCTAGGAGAATTCCAAGGGAGGTGAGTACTCAGATGCATCGGTAGAGGGGAGGAGTGGAACCAGAGACAGAACTCTGGGAGGCAATGGAGCCATCTGCCGCCGGGCGCCTGCTCCCAAGGAGGCACCTCTCCTCCCCTGATTCAGTCAATTGAAAGCCGCCGATATCGCTTCTCTGGCTGACTTCCCCTTCCTAGTAGGACCATAGGTATCACACTCTCTTTAATTTAAACATAACATACAGATGGAGCGGGACTTATCTATCCAGGGGATGGCGACGCCAGCCGCCATCCCCTGCCCCGTGCCATCTGTATGCCGGAAGGGGACGCGCGCGCACGAGGTGCGTGCGCGTCCCCTTCCGATGGTGCTGCCGGCGGTCGCCCGGTGTCTACACCGGGTCCCCGCACCCCCCCCGCAGCCCCCTGAAGCCCCCTGAAGCGGGAGGCGGACAGGATTGCGTCCGCCTCCCCGCCCCGCCGCCCGGATACTGAGACGCGCGTGCGTGGGGGACGCACGCGCGCCTCAGTCAGATGGAGCGCCATGTTGCTGGCGGATCGCCAGCAACATGCTGCTGGCGATTCGCCAGCAACAATAAGACTCGCTACATCTGTACATACACACACACACACATACATACATACATACATACATTTATATAAGGTGGTATGTGTGTGTGTGTGTGTGTGTGGGGGGGGGGGGGGGGGGCACCAATTTTATCTTGCCTCCGGGCAGCTTGAATGAACTTAGGCCACTGAGTGGAACTGTACAGTTGGAGATTTGTGACCATATTAGAGGGCGCATGCATGCAGTTAGATTGCCAGTGTTCTCATCAGATTGCTCAGCACACTAGGGCATAGCATGTGTGCCATCGATGTGTGCTGAGTGACCTATGCTAACCTACATTGCTTAGCACGGGGCTGAAGTTGCCCCATGTGTATGCCGCATAAGGCTTTTCTCAGTAACTCTTGTGGTGATGGGAACAATGGTAATGTGTAATTTTAGAATGAATACATTTTTTGGTACTCTTTACCTAGAACGGCGCCCATCACGGGCATCGCATGTACATCGCATGCCATTATAATGGCATGCGATGCGACCGATGCGATGCCCGCGATTTCACATAGAAATACATGTTAAAATGTAAATCGCGTCGGTCGCAGCGCATGCGACCAAAAATCGCATGCGATGCGACCGACGCAATTACCGCGATTTCACATAGGGAACAATGTTAAATGGCCCAATTGACCCGATTTTACATAGGGAACAATGTTAAATGGCCCACAGAGGCCAAAAAGCCACCCTCAAGTGTGAAATGGCCCCCCCAATTGTTAACGCCACCCCACGATCAACGTCAACCCGAAGCGTGGCGAGCGCAGCCAGCCCACGAGGGGCGGCGGTATGCGTCCTGCGACCTTTTCATACCCCCACTATCCACGTCGGCGTGGAGTTGAGAATAGAAAGTGTGGCGAGCGCAGCGAGCCACCGAGCCCGAAGCGTGGCGAGCGTAGCGCGCCCCGTGAGGGGACGCGGATACCTGTGGAGCCCGCGAGGGGACGCGGATACCTGTAAAGGTATCCGCGTCCCCTCGCCACGCTTCGGGCTTGGTGGCTCGCTGCGCTCGCCACACTTTCTATTCTCAACTCCACGCCGACGTGGATAGTGGGGGTATGAAAAGGTCGGAGGACGCGTACCGCCGCCCCTCGCGGGCTCGCTGCACTCGCCACGCTTCGGGTTGACGTTGATCGTGGGGTGGCGTTAACAATTGGGGGGGCCATTTCACAATTGAGGGTGCCTATTTGGGCTCTGTGGGCCATTTAACATTGTTCCCTATGTAAAATCGGGTAAATTGGGCCATTTAACATTGTTCCCTATGTGAAATCGCGGCAATCGCGTCGGTCGCATCGCATGCGATTTTTTTGGTCGCATGCGATGCGACCGACGCTATTTTTTACCTTGCGATGCCCAAGATCCAAATCTTGGGTGCCGTTCTAGGTAAAGAGTACCCATTTTTTTTACAAGTGCACTGCTGGCTAGCAGGGCTTTATGGCACCTGGGGAGCCACAAGTGTCAGCATGCCTGTGCATCAAGTGACCACTGTCACCTGTAAAAAATGATTGAAACAAAGAAAGGATACACACGTCACGGAAAAAGGATATTATTAAATAATGAAGACTTTTCAGTGTTGGCAAAATAAAAACCACTTAGGATGACACAACTTGTCCATTTCGGCATCCCCTCTGCTAATGAGAGGTCACTAGCAGAAACTCTCCATAGGAATGAAAGGGGCCATGTTGATTGGTCAGAGCGTGGGAACTGCTGTGCACTGGCCAAGCATCCGCCACCCTCTACTTTTAACAAATCGGCCTACACACACAGAGCTAGTGTTGGCTTAAATCAGAGGATGGTTTGGGACACTGGAATGCCTACTCCCTGGATAGTTGCTCAATTAGAGGCTATTTTGCAGCCTATTACATTCATTTAGCAGGTTTCAGAGACTTTACATTGCTAGAAACCTGTAATATATCTCCTCCATGTATTGAGAGACCTCCGAGTATTAGTATTTGTGCTCACTGACAAGTGAAATACTTGACACGTGCTTTTGTCGTGCGCTAAGCCAGCAGGTGTGATCCATTACCTACCAGCACACAGGATTGTGGAACACCAAGCGAATGGCTGTCTGATCTGTCTGACTGCAGAGGAAACCTGCCTGGTAGGTGATGATCAGAGAGATCTGGATAAACACAAATAAGAAGCAGTCTATATTTAGGTGATGACTGTGTTCCAGGGACTAATCCTCTTTCACTGAATTATCTATCCAACAGATTACATTGTTGTACTCCTCCCATAGCAGGAAGACACACAGTACTCAAATCAACCAGCTGTTCAAATATTAGTGTGGAAAAAATGGAAAAGCTTTTGAGGCTCACTACCCACCCACGGCTATTTGTTTTATTTGTTAGCGATATCACCGTAAAAAGGAAGCAATCATTTCTCTATTGTCTTCCTCATACCTGACCATACATGTGTGCGTCGGACTATTAGACTAACAATCCAGGAAAACTGTGCAGCACTAATCCCTTAGCATTCAGGCGCTTGTGGGGGGTGAATCATTGCAGGAGAACATGAGAAAAGTCACACCCGCCTGGATTTAGCCTTAATTCAGCCTATAGAAATACGCGTTAAACGTGCGCTAACGGTTTCACTCTACAAACCGGGTTCAAAATTAGGAGCAAATAAAAAAGGAGAATTTGACACCACGGCAGAGTTAGAAAAGATGATAGCTTTGGGGTTGTGAAGGGTCAGTCGGACGTCCTAGGTTTATTGTCAATGTCTGTGCACAGGTTCACCATCAGGGAGGTACTGCAGGGACTTTGGTCTGGGTATGGGTGATAGGGTCTGTAATACTGTAAGGTTGACTGTCAATAGGTGGACCACTGTTGGTCGACATGCCAAAGGTCAACACCTGAAAAAGAGTCTGACATGCTGAAAAGGTTGGCATAACCAATAGGTTGCCATGAAAAAGGTCGACATGAAATAGGTCAACATGAGTTTTTCACATTTTCTTGGTGTCTATGTGGACATGGACACCGTGGAAGTGTACGGCTTCACTCACCATGCTTCGGGCATGGTGCCTCCACTTGGATGGTAAAGTATAAAAAAAAACACCTTTTTTGAAAAGGGTAAAAAAAAAGTCTCACTTTTTTCTTGTTCACCAATTGCTTGTGTCAACATTTTGTCCATGTCGAACTAAGGTATGTCAACCTTTTTCATGTGTCGACATATGACCTGTCGACCAATAGTGGTCAACCTATTGCCTGAGCTGCATTTGCAATGGCGGATGAAAATATGACAATATGGACTATCAAATACATTGGAACACAATGAAGCATTACATTTAATAGGTGTCAAAGATGAGGCAACTTTATGGGCCATATGTACAAAGCTTCAATAGTGATAAAATGGTGAGTGAGAATTAGCCAGCCAATCAGCTCCTACCTGCCATGTCACAGACTGTGTTTGAAAAATGTCAGGCAGGAACTGATTGGCTGGTTGTTTATGACTCTCCATTTTATCACTATTGAAGCTTAGTGCATCTGGTCTTATGTCTGCAGAATCGCGGCAGACCAGCAGTCACACTTAGAGCCAGGTGCAGTAAGCTTGAAAAGTGATAAAATGGAGAGTGATAAACAGCCAGCCAATCAGCTCCTACCTATCACGTTACAGGCTGGGTTTGAAACATGACAGATAGGAGCTGATTGGCTGGTGGTTTATCACTCTCCATTTCATCACTTTTTGCAGCTTAGTACATCTCACCCTGGGAAACTTGGCTGCATGACAACACACACTGGCGTAACTATAGCACCGCAGCCCCCGCCACCGCAGGGGGGCGCTGTGCATATGGGGGCGCCGGGGGCTGCGGTGCTATAGTTAAACCCCCGCAGACTTACCTATCTCGCTGGTCCCGGTGGCTCCGTTCTTCTCTTGAGGACCACCACAAAATGGCCACCCCCATATAGCACACAGTTCTCTGAAACTGTCTGCTGTATGGGGCGGCCATTTTGTGGTGGTCCTCAGCAGAAGAACGGAGCCGCCGGGACCAGCGCGAAAGGTAAGGCTGCGGGGGATTGGGGGGGTTTGAATGGGCGGCGGGGGGGCGCCCAAAACGTAGCTACGCCTCTGACAACACATATGTGGATGTGGAGGGGCAGGAGCATATATATAATATGGGCCAGATGGAGAGTGATAAACTACCAGCCAATCAGCTCCGAACTGTTATTTTCCAAACCCAGCATCTAACAGGGCAGTGAGCAGCTGATTTGTTGGTGGTGAATCACTTTCCATTTTATCACTTTTCAGTGCATCTGGCACTGTGTGATTGCTCGTCTGCCGCAAGTGTGATTGCTGGTCTGCTGCATTTAAAAAAACATCGATCTCGAATGCGAATTCGCATGCGAGCGAACGGACCAGAATAAGGACCATAGTCAATATTGCACCGTGTGTATGCTCCTTCATTTCTATATAAACGTACAAAACAACAACAGATCATCAACTGACAATTCCGTAGAACACATTCACAGTAAAATGTTTAATCTGGTACAGAAATACTGTATAAAATAATAATACAAAAATTCATAGGAGGCCTTAGTAGACTAGCTGAATTTGTAAGCTGACACTTATGTAATAAACACATGTGAAGTGCTCAGCGGAGGTGTCTTCTAGGAGCGTTAAGTGGTCCCAGCCTGTACTATCACAGGAACGTTGAGGTGTGAGCTGCTATTTTTAGACTCTATACGCGTGGTCAATGCAAAGCATGTGAGCCAGGCTGTATTATTCCAACATGCAGTTAAGGAACGTTTCATCAGAGGAAACAACTATATTCCATTACTCTATCTTGATCTCAAAGGTGTACACAGACGCTGCTCTTTAAGGGGCAGATTTATTAAGCTTGGAGAAGAGATAAACTGGAGATAAAGCAGAGAAAAGGTAAAAGGAGATAAAGCACCAGCCAAACATCTCCCAACTGTCTTTTTCAAACACAGCTGATTGGCTGGTGCTTTATCTCCTTTTACCTTTTCTCCGCTTTATCTCCAGTTTATCTCTTCTCCAAGCTTAATAAATCTGCCCCTTAGTGCCTGATGCAATGGTGATTTCGGACGCGACTGGACAGTGTTTACAGTCTACGCATGCGTCTGAATCTCACCGTCCATGTACCAAAATGGAGTTGCAGTGGTAGCCGTGTGGATTAGGATGCAGAATGCTTGACACACAGCAGGCAAGTCTGTTTGTAAACAGCAGACCAAAGAAGCTAGGCAGGTGCCTCTGGCAGCTGTGACATTTGCATATTTTCTTACATCTGCTGTGTATGTCCTTTAAATAAGGCCCCAGCTGAGCAGTTTTTTGGGAATTGCGCATGCTCAGAAATGTATGTGATTGAGACAGTAGGCATAACAGATATTGGGATAAAGGGCCTTATTTTAGTTCACTCTTTCTGACAAAATCCTTCTTAGATGGGCAAAACCATGTGCACTGCAGGTGGGGCAGATGTAACTTGTGCAGATATAATTAGATTTGGGTGGGGTTTTACTTCAAAGTGAGATCTATATTGCAGTGTAAAAATAAAGCAGCCAGTATTTTCCCTTCACAGAAACAAAATAACTCACCCAAATCTAATTCTCTCTGCACATTTTACATCTGCCCCCCTGCAGTGCACATGGTTTTGTCCATCTAAGAAGGATTTTGTCAGAAAGAGTGAACCAAAATAAGGCCCAAAGTGAGGAGCATTCCAGGAATGATGACTGAGAGATGGATATGAATGCCTCCATAAATGGGGAGTTTAGTGGACGTGCCATGGGCCTGTCATCAGCATATCAGTAAAAGTGGCTGCATACACAGATGCACAGCTAAAGACTATAGATGGTGAGACTGATGTTGGCACCTAAGAATTATTAGGGCTTAAAGTGGTTCTGGAGAGGTGGAGGTACTCATTTCCTTCTGCCAAAAAGGGAAAGGGGGTACAAGAAGGACACCCTATGAACATCTTATGTCTACCATCCAATGGCTACCACTTTGACGGTAGGCAGATGATTTGGTAAGGGCGGTGGTGGTGGGGAGGAGGGGGGTTGTTTGGGTTAGGGATGGTTCAGCATCTGGTGGTCCTGATCCCTATATGGGTATTATTCAAAATATAATATGAAGACCAGTGCCCTTTGCTCACCTAATTCCATAGACCAAGGTGGACATCTTGAGAAGGGATTTTGGTCTAAATGAGTAAAGAAATTCTTATCATTGGTCATGTAGATTGTAGTTGCTGAGTCCATTCACCAAGCATTTATCACTGTGCCAGCTTTACACTGAATTAAAATTATTCCCCAACTCCATTAGAAAACTCTTTGTATTTTGCTTACATCTTGTTTCTTTATCTGTTTCATCCTAGCTTTGTATGTGAAACAGATAAAGAAATCTGTTTATCTGTAATAATAATAGTAATAATAACACAGTCCTGAACTCTTAATAATGCATCATGCTTATTTGCACTTTTTATTGAGCACATCCTCAAGTTTCCCTTTAAGATGCTCTAATGTATTTTCATCCATCTGGTCTGGTATCAAGTGTTGCTAAGGTGTCTCAAGATGTCTGTGAGACCAGTGAGTAGCAAGGCTGCAGCATGGTTATTCTACCGGCTTATATATCTTTCATATGCTGAACCTTAAGCGTTTATGTCTGGTACAACGTTCTTATTAAATACAGGTTTTTGCTTAAACTAGCTCTGTCATTAACTTTTTAGCCTCTTGCATACATTGTTAAGAGTGCCCTACCAAATAAAGAAATGAAAGGGAATACAGTGTTGAATTATAGATGCAATCTGTATGCCCCTAGGAGAGGGTTTGGGAGGGGGGAAGGGGAGGAGGAGGGGGGTGTTAGTGGTGCCAGTGTACATGCTAAGAGAGTGGCAAGAGAAAGGAGAAGAGCAGGGAGAGGGCGGGAATGGGATTACAAATAGGCCCTGGCGTTTAAAGTACACAGGCCCACCTTGGCGTCATAAGTGAAGGATGTAGTTGTGCGCGCTCTGGAAAAGGAGGTGTGCCCTTGAGTGTAGTGTACCACACCAAATACCACTTCTACACATCATGCAACAAATTAATAGACCCCATTATACCTGCCCCTTACACATGATGCCAAACGGAATAAGCCAAAATTCACATACTGTAATGCCACACGGATTGAGCCAAAATTCACATAATGCCACACGGATTGAGCCAAAATTCACAATATGCTTCATAAATAGGGACATTGCACGCTAAAGGCACGCATTAAAAATTTGTATTCAGAGCACTGCAGGTCCCGGCTATTTGATATAATACCTCTTTCACACCAAAAAAATGCAGGTTGGCCCCATTTACATCAGCCTAGTCCCTGCATTTTCTGGAGTGAAAGGGAGAGAAAACCCCCCCCACCCCCTTAACCGGCTATATAGTTTAACCGGCTATATCTTTGGAACATGAGTATCATATTGAAGAACTTTTGAGTGGGCTTTGAATGATTTTAGTCCCGTAAAACTGGGCCGTTTGGTTCCAGAGAAATTTGCCCTCAAAGAACATGAACAGCCATGACATTACTTTTCAGAATAAAAAAAAATGGTTTACCTGCACTATCTCTGGAACCAATTGACCCATATGGACCAGCCTGGTTTCAGATTGAAGGCCCAGCTATTTGGGTTCGAATGAGATCACAAGCTTCTGTGATGCCGGGGGGGGGGGGGGGGGGGGGACTGGCAGCCGTCGGAACCGGGTGGGGGGCGGAATTAGCAGGTCCCATGTTATCCTATGGGGAAAACATTCCAGATTTACCGGTGGTATCTCCGGTTCCGGTGGCTAGCGGCGTGGGACTAGGCTTGTTTGAAAGCCCCGGTCCTCAGCTACAAAATGATCTATGTCAGAAATGACAGGGGGGCATCTGCCCGGGTGCCCCACCCCGCCTTGAATCCGCCACTGCCCCTAACCCCTAACCAGTCGAAAATGTGTGAATTTTTTGCATCAACCAAATAGAGCAGCTTGGTATAGTCACACAACTGAAGTTCTTTTATATGCTAACGATAGTGTTAACTGCTGCATTTGCAGAAAGATGCATATGGCTCAGGACAGAATGCCATTTGCATTTGATTGTTGTAACATATTAGCAATGTATTTCTTGCTGTATTGGATACAAGCATTTCTGGGTGGCAGTTGGACATACAGTATACAAGGAAAAGAACTGTCCCTTGGCATGTTGTGGGTATCTTGCCAGAGTTACTCTCCATTAGCCATGCCAATGTAATGTATATACTGCATCTCCTTCAGTTAGCATAGGGTAGGTGTTAATGCTTATGATAGTGCTGACTACTGTATTTTCAGAAAGATGAAATGGCTCAGGATAGAATGGAATTTGCATTTGATTGCTTTAACAAGTTTGCAGCGTGTGTATGAAGGTAAGTATGCATTTACGTGCGACTCAGAATTTAGTATTTTACGCCCAAATCTGTTTTGCAGTTGTTACCACCTCTGTATTAGCGCATGAGTCTATGCATTTGCCTACTGAGCCGAAGCACATTGCGTGTCTTGTGCAAGTGGCTATATGAATATGTGTTTTCTTGTTCTGAGATTTAAAAAATCCCTATGTAGAAAATGAAACCAAGTCCTTGTACTGCAGGGAACCCCAGTATTAAAAGTCTCCAGAACTTCATCTCCAATGCTCACGTCAGGAGTTCATAGTTGATTGAATAGGAATTATGTTTGCTGTGGTCAACAGTGTATTATATAATGGCTGGTAGTACAGTATGTAGTAAAAGCAGCCTAAAAGCAGCCTGTACATGTCTTTTCCCATCACGTTTCATTCTTGCAATGGACTTCATCAGGGAAAATAAGCACTGTCTTTTTATTTTACTAAATGTTTTCTCAAACCCTTGCCTGCATGCAGGACCGCCATTGGGTGGTACAAGTGGTACATCCATATGCGGCCCAGTGGCTCCAATTATTCTGATTGAAAACTGAGCACTGGTAACAGTTTTCGGAGGGCATTATCAATGCCTGCAGTAGGGACAGAGTTTGATGTATTCTCCTGCCCTGGGGCCTCCCTCTCTCAAGTGGGTCACCTCTCAGGCTACAAAACTGCCTTCAGCTTTCTTTCCATGGCATCCGCAATCGAACACCTGGGCATTTTACACTTGCTAACATTGTGCCATCTGGTTTCAGGGGGCTATATACAGCTTGTTGACATTTTAAATGTTGACTTAAGGTGCATACACACCGGGCATTTTTGTCCTGCATGAATGCAGAGTGATGTTGATGAAAATCGCTGGGCTGAAAAGTGCGCTGTGCATACACACTGAGCGCTTCTCAAGGGGTTCCGGGAGTGCAGGACGGGGTCCTTATTGAGCGTCCACATCACACAAATGGTAACAGTCTTGAGTAATGGACCTTATTGGAATAATGGAATAATAAGTGGGGGCGGTGAGGTCAGGTTCAGGAAAAATTGCTGCCTGAAATCCTATTTTAAATAATTCATTGTATCCTCAATGCTCCTTTCTGCTGTGTTGCTCCAAGCTACTCTCTCTGAATATGGTCTGCAATAATTTAACAACCTCTCTATTCTTTATATAGAAATGTTTAGGTTTTTAGCCAGAAACCAATATCTCTTGCTTCATTTTAAGGTCTTCTCTCATGTAAAGAAAATATATGCAGGTAATGTGCACATTCTTTGATGGACTGTGTCCTGATACTGAAAAATGACCACTGGGTTTGAGAAAATCTACTTAGGCAGTAAGTGGAAGTGATCAGATAATGGAATATGTGCTGCTGGAAATAGCTGCATACGGGGAGGAAACATCTGTCAGTAGTGATATTATTTTCCAAGGTTGATACACTGTAGAGAACATACCGGTATGTCTGAGGAGCAGATCTTTAACACTTATTTATTGCTTGTGCTGTGCAGTAAATTGTAATACGTATTTCAGATAACTGTAGTCTATAGGCCCATACACACTGGGGGACTTTGAGCTGAAAGTTGCTCAAAACAGCAAGTTTGAGCGGCATTTAGCTCAAAGCCGCCCAGTGTGTATGCCCGGCGCTGCTGTGCACTCCCGCATCATCGCCGGGAAAGCCACTCATCTGCAGGTATTACCAGCAGATGAGTGGCTTTGTGGATGGCTTTGCATAGCGCTGCGCAAAGCTGGACTCTTTCCGCTGACGGCGCCGGTCAGGGGGAAAGCTGCTCAGTGTGTATGCACTTTCCCCCAGCGATGAAAGCGTTCTTTGTTGTCCATACATGCTGGGCATAGTCGCCCAGTGTATGGACCTTATATTTCTCACAGGCCCCAAAAGATTTTATGTTAACAGTCCATACAATACTTAGAAATATATAACACTCAAGGGGAAGTCAGATCAAGCCTTGGATGAGAGATAAAGTGGAGAAACATAAAGTGCCAACCAATTAGCTTCTGTAATTTCAAAGTCAGTGCTTGAAATATTTATAAGAAGCTGAATGGTTTATACTTTAGGTCTCTTTCTACATCGTCTCTCTTCAAGGTTTGATACATCTCCCCTCACAAATACCATAATAGGGGCCTGTCACAGATCAGACTGGTAGAGTGACATTTAATTAGAGGCGAAAATGTGATTTTTCAAATTTTAGGCAAAAAACGTCCGAAATCGCACTTTTCCTCAAATTTGCATATTTAATGAATGCGAAAAATGGCAAAAAACGCGTAATTGCACATTCTGAAAGTGCGATTTTGTCTCGCCGGAACTCGCATCCAGATGTTTTCCCATTGAAAAGTATACAATTTGCATATTTAATGAGATGCGAATTCAGGAAAATGGGGGAAATTTACTAAGATGTGTATTCTATGTCACATGTGATGTTGCAATGGGCAACCAATCAGGATCTACTTCTCATTTATTTAGCACCCTTTAGAATATAGTAGACAGGATCTGATTGGTTGCCCATAGCAACATCACATGTGAAGTAGAATACACATCTTAGTAAATTTCCCCCAATGTGTCTAAAAATTGCCACACATGCAGACCAGGTTCTGATAGGCAAATTGGCCAGAACCCTGCACAGATCATTGAGATCTGTGCATGGTCCTGTCTTAAAAAATGTGTAAAAGTTTTTTTTTTTTTTTTTAAATGGCATGGGATCCACCCTCCTGAGCATAACCAGCCCTGGGCTCATTGGGCCGGACCTGATTCCAAAAATATGGGGGACAAAAAGCATAGGGGTCCCCCGTATTTCTGAAACCAGCCCCGGACTCTTGGACCGGTCCTGGTTCCAAAAATACGGGGGACAAAAAGGTACTCTTTACCTAGAAGGGCGGCCATCGCAGGCATCGCATGTACCAAAAAATCGCATGCGATGCGACCGACGTGATTACCGCAATTTCCCATAGGGAACAATGGTAAATGTCCCAATTGACCCGATTTTCCATAGGGAACAATGTTAAAAGGCCCACAGAGGCCAAATAGCCACCCTGAAGTGTGAAATGGCCCCCCCAATTGTTAACGCCACCCCACGATCAACGTCAACCCGAAGCGTGGCGAGCGCAGCGAGCCCGCGAGGGGCGTTGGTACGCGTCCTATGACCTTTTCATACCCCCACTATCCACGTCGGCGTGGAGTTGAGAATAGAAAGTGTGGCGAGCGCAGAGAGCCACCGAGCCCCGCAAGGGGACGCGGACAACTGTGAAGCCCGCGAGGGGACGCGTATACCTGTGAAGGTGTCCGCGTCCCCTCGCGGGGCTCGCTGCGCTCGCCACACTTTCTATTCTCAACTCCACGCCGACGTGGATAGTGGGGGTATGAAAAGGTCGTAGGACGCGTACCACCGCCTCTTGCGGGCTCGCTGCGCTCGCCACGCTTCGGGTTGATGTTGATCGTGGGGTGGCGTTAATAATTGGGGGGGCCATTTCACACTTCAGGGTGCCTATTTGGCCTCTGTGGGCCATTTAACATTGTTCCCTATGGAAAATCGGGTCAATTGGGACATTTAACATTGTTCCCTATGGGAAATCACGGTAATCGCGTCGGTCGCAGCGCATGCTATTTTTTGTTCGCATGCGATGCGACCGACGCAATTTTTTTTCCTTACGACGCCCAAGATCAAAATCGTGGGCGCCCTTCTAGGTAAAGAGTACCGACAAAAATTCTGGGGGTCCACCATATTTTGAAACCAGCACCAGGCTCCAACAGCCCGCGGTGACATGTCACAGCCAGGGGACACTTTTTACATAAGGTCCCCTGGCCGAAACATGAGCACCGTGGCTGGTCAGCCTTGGATGGGGTACCTACTACCTACTAAATAAACGTACTACTGCTACTACCTGGAGGAGTGGGGACCCCCCAATAAAGGGGTCCCCCCCAGACTTCACCCGTCCAGGGCTGAAGCTCGGGGCTGTCACCAGCGTCCGTGGGCTGTGGACGCGGGCCTGATAGGGTTAAATCAGTCATTCCTAACATTGCTCTATGCAAGTAAACTACAAGTGCCAGCAGACCTCCCCCGCATGTTGGGACTTGGAGAACCACAAGTCCCAGCATGCGGGGCATTAATGGGCCCGCTGGGACTTGTAGTCCACCTGTAAAAATAATGTTAAAATAAAAGACACACACACACAGAAAAGTATAACTTTATTACACCCTCTCTGGCAATGCCCACCTCCACATCCCAAAAGCACCCCCACCACCGGACACAGGCTCCTGACATCCAACCCCACCATTTGCCAACACTGGAGCCCCATACCGTTCACTGCAGAAACTGTAAAAAGTAGGTCAAGAGCAGCGGGACGCCATGGTCGAACCAGGTGCGTTAGACACCCCCATTACACACCCAATAAGCAACCGGACTGTAGTTTACCCCACTCTCCATCCCCCCACCAGTACCCTTGGACAATTGCACAAAGAGAACACATCACCATTGAACCACCTACATTGAAGCAGAGATAAGATCTCTCACTTATCTTGTTACGATAGTCAATTATATTGTATTTCCATTTAATTGCACCCAATGAAAATTGGGTACTCTTTAACTAGAAGGGCGCCCATCGTGGTGATCGCGGGTACATTTATGTCTGGCCGCGACGCGACCGACGCGATGCCCGCGATTTCCCATTGAAACCCATGTTAAACATGGAAATCGCGTCGGTCGCGTCGCGGCCGTCCATAAATGTACCCGCGATGCCCGCGACGCGATGCACCCGATTTCCCATAGGAATCAATGTTAAATGGCCCGACCAACGCGATTTTACTGTTGAATGCCTCAATGGACCCGATTTGGCCATAGGAATCAATGTTAAATGGGCCACAGAGCCCAAATAGGCACAATTAACCCTTAAATGTCCCCCCAAATTTTTAACGCCACCCCACGATCCACGCCAACCCGAAGCGTGGCGAGCGCAGCGAGCCCGCGAGGGGCGGCGGTACGCGTCCTCCGACCTTTTCATGCCCTACTATCCACGTCAGCGTGGAGTTGAGAATAGAATAGTGTGGCGAGCGCAGCGAGCCCCGCGAGGGGACGCGGATACCTTCACAGTTATACGCGTCCCCTCGCGGGCTTCACAGGTGTCCGTGGCGACGCGTTTACCTGTGAAGCCCGCGAGGGGACGCGTTTACCTGTGAAGGTATCCGCGTCCGCTCGCCACGCTTCGGGCTCGGTGGCTCGCTGCACTCGCCACACTATTCTATTCTCAACTCCACGCCGACGTGGATAGTAGGGCATGAAAAGGTCGGAGGACGCGTACCGCCGCCCCTCGCGGGCTCGCTGCGCTCGCCACGCTTCGGGTTGGCGTGGATCGTGGGGTGGCGTTAAAAATTTGGGGGGACATTTAAGGGTTAATTGTGCCTATTTGGGCTCTGTAGACCATTTAACATTGATTCCTATGGCCAAATCGCGGGCATTGAGGCATTTTACATGAAAATCGCGCTCAATCAGCCTTTTTAACATTGTTCCCTATGGGAAAATCGGGGTCATCGCGGGTAGCAGATTTTTATGTACCCGCGATTTACCCGCGATGCCCGCGATGCCCGCGATGCCCGCGATTTTTACCCCCGACGCCCGCGATTTCAATCGCTGGCGCCCATCTAGGTAAAGAGTACCGAAAATTGTGCAACCAAATTGTACCCTGTGCATTGTTTCATTTATGCACGATTGTGTATTGTTTATTAAGTAAACCTTGTATCCTATTTAATTGTACCCAATCAAATTGTACAACCAAATTGTCTAATTTATGCACAACTGTGTATTGTTTTATTAAGTAAACCTTTTTTTTACCCATTATGCCGCATTGTTGATTGATATTCACACACAACCACAAAGGAGCCAAGCCCAGCACTATCCAATTGTTTGCTCATATTAACCAACACCATTGGACCAGTCTCACAAGTGCAGCCGCAACCTCTGTACAATATAATCGTTGGGTGCTGGATAGTTACAGTTCTTTTCAAAGGATACAGAGGAGAAAACGAGTTCAAGTTTGGAAAAAACACAAAAGAGTTTAAAAGATGACTTAATGTATTGGTTGAGAATATTTTTGTAACTCTTTGAATGTCCTCAGAAGTAGGGGAATGAAAAGGTCGGAGGACGCGCACCGCCGCCCCTCGCGGGCTCGCTGCGCTCGCCACGCTTCGGGTTGGCATCTATCGTGGGGTGGGGTTTACGTTGTAAAATTTGGGGGTCTAGGGAATATTTTACATTGAATCCAATGTAAAATCGGGTCCCAGGGACCCTATTCACATTTGATTCAATTAAAAAATCAACGCAATTTTTCCGACACGACCACCCCGATGGAAATCGGTGTGGCCGTGCTAGGAAACAAGTACCAACACTTTAAACATTAATAATTAATATACTAAACAGAGGATATTTATTTATCTTTTTGGAAACTGAGTGTCTCTCATCCACTACGAGTTCCTGGAAAGAGTTAGGGGTCCATTTGAAACCATTAATTTCACATCCTTTTTGCATTATTTTAGTATCACTGGCATATATTAAAGGCTTTTGGAGCAGTTTTTGTGATTTTTATTTTTAATTAAACAGATAGCATTTATTTTTAGTAAACAGATCACATTTCCCTTAATCATAATAGGAAATGCGATCTGGACAAATTTACTAAAAATGAAAAAAAAAAAAAATAAATGAAAAAAAAAAAATTGCAGTTTGCCCTGTGATAATAAACTTCATTGGCAAATTCACAGGGCACACATGCAAATCCGGAGTGATCAGCTATGTGTGTAGACATACAGGCTAATCGCTATGTAAAAAAATATACAGTACTTGTGTAGTAGGTTCACGGTGGCACTGGGATCGCATCACATGCAATCTCATGCGATTAGCGTGCGATGCAATGCTACTTGTGCAGTTTTATGGTGCCCCTGCCCGCGGAGCACATCACACACAAATCACATGAGATTTGATCTCATGCGATGCAATGTGATTTAGCACACGCCCACTATTACTTAGCACACCCCCACTATCGACGTCACCCCAAATTGTGGGGAGCGCAGTGAGCTCCATGAAGGGACGCGGTAAGCGCCCTCCTGACCTGTTCATACCCCCACTATACAAGTCGGCATGGAGTTGATTTTATAGTGTGGCGAGCACAGCAAGCCACCGAGCCTGAAGCGTGGCAAGCGGCTGCCCAAAACGAGCCTGAAGCGTGGCGAGGGGATGCGGATTACTTGACATTTATTCCGCGTCCCCTCACTGCGCTCGCTACACTTTATAAAATCAACTCCAAGCTGATGTGGATAGTGGGGGTATGAACAGGTCGGGAGGACATGTACCGCGTCCCCTCACGAGGCTCGCTGCACTCGCCACGCTTCAGGGTGACGTGGATAGTGGGGATGTGCTAAACGTGGATAGTGGGGGTGTGCTAAATCGCATTGCATTTTATGTGATCACATGCGATCTGCGTGTGGTGCGATGCAATCCGAGGGGAGGGGCACCGTGAAACTGTACAAGTACCATCCCATTGCACGCAAATCGCATGCAAAGCAATGCGATCCCAGTGCCGCCATGAAACTACACAAGTACCAAATATACAGATGGAGCCGGCCTCATGCTTGCAGGGGCTGGCAATTCTATCGCCAGCTGCCAGGCCCCGACAGCCATCGGAAGGGGCGCGCACGCACAAGTCGCTTGTGTGCCCCGTTCCGACGGAGCTCCCCGTCGCCTCCCTGGTCCCCATCGCCGATCCCCACCACTGCTCCGAACCCCCCTAACCCTGCCTGTCTCCCTGAAGTGGAGACAGGCAGGGTCACGCTGCCCAGCAGTTGAGTGACTGGGACGCGCGTGCGTGTGAGACACATGCACATCCCAGTCTGATGGAGTCCCTGGGGACATTCTGGCGAGTGCCGGCAATGGAAGAGAGGGGCTCCATCTGTATATATATATATAAAAATAATACCTCCACAGGGTCCAGCCACATCAATACAGGGATACATCAATTATAATATTGCATTGCAAGTTGGTCTGATATTTTCACAGCACAAATACATCTTAGGGTGAGTACACACGGGTGCAATTCATGTAAAATCGCTGGGAATATGGTCGCTGAGCGACCATATTGCCAGTGATTTGGAGCGCAGCTGTCGATAAATCGCCAGCTGCGTGCTCCGGTGTGCACTGCCTAATGGTCGCTGGTCGCAGGAGCATGCTCCTGCGACCAGCGGCTTTCCCCGGCGATCGCTGTGCCGGGAGGTCAGCACCAGGGAGATCAGCGTTGATCTCCCCAGCCCCGTGCCGCTGCTCCCTCCCTCCTCCCATCAAAGTGACAGCAGCAGCGCCCCCTGCAAGGTTCAAGTACAGATAAGAGTAATAGCATAATAATAAGAACACACATAATAAGATAAAATCCAAACAATATAACTCAAGAATCTAGGAACATGCAGGTCTTCTTCAGACCATGACAGTTGTGCATTCTAATTGCAGCCGGAAGGAAAGATCTGCGATATCTCTCCGTTGAGCATCGAGGGTGAAGCAACCTATCACTGAAAGTGCTACACAGATCCTTCAAAACGTTTTTGAGTGGGTGTGAAGCATTATCCAATAATGATGTCATCTTGCTGATCATTCTCCTCTCACCCACAATCTCTACAGAATCCAAAGGCATTCCTAGGACAGAACTGGCCTTCCTTACCAGTCTGTTTAGTCTCTTATTGTCGGCTGTTGAAACACTGCTGCCCCAGCAGGCCACTGCGTAGAATATGGCCGATGCCACTACACAGTTGAAGAAGGTCTTCAGGAGCACTCCCTCCACTCCAAAGGACCTCAGTCTCCTCAGCAGATAAAGTCTACTCTGCCCCTTCCTACACAGAGCAGCGGAATTATCAGACCAGTCAAATTTATTGTTAAGGTGAAAACCTAGGTACAGTACTTGTAAGTTCTTACGATCTCAATATCCATTCCCTGAATGATCACAGGAGTTGGGGGGTATGCTGACCTTTCCTGAAATCAACTACCAGCTCCCTAGTTTTCCTTGTGTTAAGTTGAAGATGGTTCTCCACACACCAAGTAGCAAAGTTCTGCACAAGTTCTCTGTACTCCCTATCGTCCCTATAGGATGCGGATAGTGATAAATTTGGCAACTAAATCTTTGATATAAACTTGTAACTATGCAAACTATGTTTTTTTTTTTTAAATTACAGTAAATAACTGATCACTGTGGTCTATAATAAATAATTATTTCAAATTCACGTTCAAGCTGAAAGATAACGATAAATAAGTTAGCTGTAAAATATATACACATTACAATAACATCTGGTGTAAATTCCCCTTTATACTTTTTAGGCCAAGCATGCAAATCACCTCAAGTAATTCGTTTGATGAGTCCCTTAGAGTTTGTGCACATTGAGCAAATATTGATGAGATCACTTTTATAATAAGTTGCTCAGGTTACATAGATAGAATAATTTATCCAATTCATTCATAAGTTTTATTCCTAGGAAATACAGAACATTAGAGCCATTATACAGTATGTTCGCCTTAAGGGGTTGTCTTTCAGGCATAAATCTCCTCTCTCCCTTGGACTATACTACTCTGTTTTGCTAACGTCCCTTAGATACTGCCAGAGCCTGATTAAGGATTTCCGTCACCCTAGACTTTTGCAGAAGTGCCCCCTTCCCCACCAACATTTTATTGCTCATATTCATCTACAACGTTGTAACAGCATATTGCCTTTACCGCCCTAGCAGTGTTGGCAAAGGTGGCCATGGCATCAATCACAGTCTTGGTGGTGGATACAGCCATGGCTCTCATGGAATTTCCTCTTCCCGGCGTCCCTGCCTTGGTAACACAGCTCCATTCATATTGTTACTTACTGCACTAGCAGTGCTGGCAATGGCGGAAGTGGCATCAATCACAGCCTTGGTGATGGAGCCACAGCTCTCATGGGATCTCCTTTTCCTGGCAACCCTGCCTCTGTGAAGCCAGCAATCCCAGTAGGCAAAGCTGATCACAGTTCCCGGGTGCGATCTCAGAAGACCTTGCTTTGACCCAACTCCAGTTTTACCAATAAGCTTTTCCATCCTAGCGAAATCTGTTGTGCTAGCACTGCATTGACTCCCCCCCCCCCCCCCCCCCCGAATCCAGCGCTCCAGGCTGCAGCCTAATCAGCCTATTGCTCAATCAGGACATGGATACTGCTGATAATTTATGCCCACCTGCCAGGAGTAGTGTCCATCTCTAATAAGCTTCATAGGGGTAAGTTCCACCCCTGACCTCCAGGGGTACCACTGAAAAGCCCACTGCTGCTTTCAGTACATTCAGCCACCGGCCCAGTACCAAAGGTGAACAGAGACCAGGGGACACCACTCAGCGCAGCTCTGCTTCCCTTCATTGTGGAACATCCGCCCCTAACAGTCAGTGTAGCTTCTTTTATAGCCTTCTTGCCCATAAGCCTTTTCTGCTGCCAGGGACCTCAAGGTGCTGACACCCGCTATCACCTATGTAAATGAAGAATTCAGCACAGTACACATCATACACACTTGCTTTAAAATAAAATACATGAACTGATTGTACGCACAGTGGGGTGGCACAGGAGCTGTGCAAAGTGCTGTGTGGGTGGAGACAGTGCCATGTTAATGTGTACGCCCATACAGTATTAGCCACAATGTCTCTGTAAATACATTTAAAAAAAAAATCGAAGCCTTTTGTGAGAAACTAAAAACAAACCTATTTCTATGTGAGATGTAGCTCCTATCCCATTGTTCATCTAGCCCTGCTTCAAGTCCTCCTTTGCTCTCAGCGTGTCTGATCTTTATTATCATATATATATATATATATATATAGTGGGTCCAGAGGGTGGCCGGCACTCCATGCAGCAGCAAAAAGACGATTCGGGTGCCCTCCCAGGAGAGGGGGATGAGACCCGCTCCAATATACAACAACACAGACGGGTGGCACTCCAGAAATAAGTACAGTAGTCAAACGATCATGTGATCCAACGTTTCAAATGTTATTACAACACCCTGATGAAAAATGTTGTAATAACATTTGAAACGTTGGATCACATGATCGTTTGACTACTGTACTTATTTCTGGAGTGCCACCCGTCTGTGTTGTTGTATCTCTTATATATTTAGCCAGATCTGTCACTCAACCCCTGTGGAGAACGTTCCTGTGTAGGACAGTTTCACTTTCATGTGTCTGACGTTCCACCCCCTTGACATCACCTCCCCCCACCCAGCCAGGGCTACAGTACACGCCCACCCTCCACCATTACTCCACAGCCACCATCCACCATTACTCCTGCACATCCCTACCCTCTGCCAGGACCCCCGCGACCCCCCTCCCGCGATTCGCGGGACCCCCCGCGACCCCCCCCTCCCGCGATTTGCGGGACCCCCCCGCGATTCGCGGGACCCCCGCGACCCCCCCTCCCGCGAATCGCGGGACCCCCGCGACCCCCCTCCCGCGATTCGCGGGACCCCCGCGACCCCCCCTCCCGCGATTCGCGGGACCCCCGTGACCCCCCCTCCCGCCATTCGCAGGACCCCCCGTGACCCCCCCTCCCACGAATCGCGGGACCCCCGCGACCCCCCCCTCCCGCGAATTGCGGGACCCCCGCGACCCCCCTCCCGTGATTCGCGGGACCCCCGCGACCCCCGCGACCCCCCCTCCCGCGATTCGTGGGACCCCCGCGACCCCCCCTCCCGCGATTCGCGGGACCCCCGTGACCCCCCCTCCCGCCATTCGCAGGACCCCGCACCCCCCCTCCCGCCATTCGCGGGATCCCCGCTTTCCACCCTCCCGCGAGTCGCGGGACCCCCCCTCCCGTGATTCGCGGGACCCCCGCGAACCCCCCGTCCCGCGATTCGCGGGACCCCCGCGACCACCACGGTATCCGGACTATTGTTAGACAGCACTTACATCGACAGCCATTACATCGACACCATTAGTTCGACACCTCAATAGGTCGACATGGTTTTAGGTCGACATACCATTAGGTCGACATGTTATTATGTCGACAGCTCATTAGGTCGACAGCTCATTAGGTCGACATGTTTGTAGGTCGACACTGCCATTAGGTGTCTATGTCGACAGTCAAAAGGTCGACATGGGTTTTTTCACTGTTTATTGAGCCGACATGTGCCGACAGGCGGCATTTCATGCCCTACTATCCACTAGGGCGTGGTGGGAGAATAAAATAGTGTGCCGAGCGCAGCGAGGCATCGTGCCTGAAGCATAGCGAGCGGCTGCGGTACACTTCAAACTGTGTCCATGTCGACATTTCGGCCAAAAAACAGTGAAAAAACCCATGTCAACCTTTTGACTGTCGACATAGACTCTGTCGACCTAATGGCAGTGTCGACCTAAAAACATGTCGACCTAATGAGCTGTCGACCTAATGAGCTGTCGACCTAATGGTGTCGATGTAATGGCTGTCTAATATCCGTCCCAGACCCGACCACCCCCTCCCGCGATTCGCTGGACCTCCGCAACCACCCGCGAAACGCGGGACCCCCGCGACCCTCCCGCAAATCGCGGGACCCCAGCGACCCCTCCCTCCCGCGAGCCCCCTCCCGCGATTCGCAGGACCCCTGCATCCTCCCCTCCCGCGAATTGCGGGACCCTGCGACCCCCCCTCCCGGCATTAAAAGGGCCCCCCGCGACCCCCCCTCCCGCGATTCATGGCACCCCCCCCTACTGCGATTCACGGAACCCCCCGTAGCGCCCCCCTTCCGCGATTTGCGGGCCCCCTCGGCACTTCTCGCGATTTGCGACCGCCCCCTAATTCACACATTCGGGGACCCCACCTCCCGCGATTCATGCCCCCCTCACGCAATTCACGGCACCCCCCACACCCCCCTTCCTGCGATTCGCAACCCCCCACGACCCCCCCTCCCGCGATTCACGAAACCTCCCGTAGCGCACCCCTCCCGCGATTTGCGGGCCCCCTCGGCACCTCTCGCGATTTGGACCCCCGCACCACCCCCCTGCGCCCACCCTCCCTTGATTCACACCCCCCTCCTGCGATTCGCAGCCCCCCCACGACCCCCGCCTCCTGCGATTCATGACCCCTCCCGTGATTCACGGACCCCCGCACCACCCCCCCTTGACTCACGGCACCCCACGCACCCCTCCCGCAATTCACGGACCTCCGCAACCCCCCCCTCCCGCAATTCACTAACCCCGACAACCCCCCTCCCGCAATTTGCGGACCCCCCTTCCCACGATTCAAGCCCCCACGCCCACGATTTGCGGACCCCCGCCCCCTCCCGCTAACCGCGGATCCCCACACACCACCCCCCCTCCCGCAATTTGCAGACCCCCCAGACCCCCTTCCGGCAATTCCACCCCCCAGCGGACCACCGCGGCCCCCGCATTTCACGTACCCCCGTGACAATGGGGGATCCTGTACCACCACAAGCAGGTACCGCCCCTAGGTGGGAAATCCGGCCCTGGCTGCCGCACTGCAGGTTTCCCCACTGCCCTCTGCACCAGCGCCACAACTTTTATCAATGTCTTGCCCACATACCACTATTATACAGCCTCCTTCTCTCATGCACGCTCACTCCCTCCCAGTGGGAGGAGACGCTCACCCACTGCCGGGAGCTGCATACTGTCCCCCACCCTCCTCCAGTTCTAGGGATGCCCATCGACCATCAATGATTTTCAAATAATCGATGGTTTATGGCCGATGTTGAATACTTTTGCCATCAATGTGGGAGGACACTGCCCTGCCTCCTGTTCTTCTGCCCCGTAACTTCCGCCAGTGGAGACCTGCTCACCCTGTGTTGCCCACATTCCCCTATCATGCTTTACCGGCCAGCCTCCTGCTCTCATGCACCCTAACTCCCACCCAGTCGGAGGAGACACTGACTCCTGTATTTTTGTGCTGCCACGCTGGACCCTCACCCACTGGCAGAAGCTGCACAGTGTCCACCACCCTCTTTAGTCCCCCGTATGCCCACACACCCCTATCACTACCCAGCTTCCTGCTCTCCTGAACCGTAACTTCCACCACTGGGTAATCGCTGACGCTGTGTTGCCCACATACCCCTATCATGCCTCATATCCCAGCCTCCTGCTCTCATGCACCCTAACTCCCACCCAGTAGGAGGAGACACTGACTCAGGGCCACCGTCCGGTACTCCTGTGCTGCCACACTGGACCCTCACCCACTGGCAGAAGCTGCACATTGTCCACCACCCTCTTTAGTCCCCCGTATGCCCACACACCCCTATCACTACCCAGCTTCCTGCTCTCCTGAACCGTAACTTCCACCACTGGGTAATCGCTGACGCTGTGTTGCCCACATACCCCTATCATGCCTCATATCCCAGCCTCCTGCTCTCATGCACCCTAACTCCCACCCAGTAGGAGGAGACACTGACTCAGGGCCACCGTCCGGTACTCCTGTGCTGCCACGCTGGACCCTCACCCACTGCCAGAAGCTGCAATACAGGGCATCTTTCATACAATTCTAACCATATTTCTCACAATACAAATGTTCACAAATTAAGGGGCGTAGCCCCTTACGCCGGTGTGAAGAGCGCCCGTAGGGCGCGATGAATCACCTAGTATATATATATATATATATATATATATATATATATATATATATATATATATTGTCAGTAGGATAGGAAATTTGAGCTGTTTCCTCGCTGCCTACACCCTCCCTCAACCCTCTCCAATGCTGGATTGAAGATGGCGGCAGGAGCAGGGACTTATATCAAGTTTGGATCTCGTGAGAATCTGACGCAGGATGATGACGTTTGTAAATTGTTACACCCTGAATAATATACACATGCAGGAGCCTGAGAACATAACTGAATTTACCATCACCAAAGTTAAAATTATTTATAAGTGAATTAATTCACTCAGTACAAATGATCACTATCCCCCATTCATACACTTATGAATATCTAATCAGTAGAATTAATTTTTGAGGAGATGGAGATGATCATAACTAAATAAGCATAGAATTATTACCAACTTAAGATATCGATTCAGAGGTGTTATAGGTATGATGATTATCCCTCAATCACTACCAATTATAATTTTAAAGTCACCATAGAAAGCTATCTATATCCTGTTGCAGTGACCCTACAATATATTAGTTGTATTATAACAATACTATAGGTAACTAAACCCCCCCTCCCCCGCAGAATACATGTGTAGTCATTATTATATACAGATGGAGCCCCTCTGATTCACTGCCTGCGCTCAACAGAACGTCCCTGCTGGCGAGCACTGGTGGAGAGGGGCTCCATCAGACTGGGATGCGCGAGCATCTCACACACACGCGTGTACCAGTCACTCGGCGGCTGGGCGGTGTGACCCTGCATGTCTCTACTTCAGGGAGACAGGCAGGTTTAGGGGGGGTTTGGGGCAGCGGTGGGGACCGGCGATGGGAACCGGGGAGGCGGCGGACAGTGGCGGGGAGCTCCGTTGGAACAGGGCTCCATCTGTATATAATAATGACAACACATGAATTTTGCAGGGGGGGGGGTGTTTAGTTACCTTCAGACGGCTGGCGGGGGCTGGCGATGGAATCTCCAGCTCCTGCAAGCATGACAAGCGCTCCGTCTGTTGACCTTGTAAATGTTGACTTCATGATTGCATTCCTGTAGGTTCTAATTCCTTTTGTGTCTTAATTTTGAGTTATTATAACAACACTTATGGTGTGTTTGAATATTTAATAATCATATAATTATTTAATAATTATAGTACTTAAAAATGAAGACACCAGTGTATTGGAGTTAGTAAATTGCGTAGAAGCAGAAGCAAATAGACATTTTTGTTTATGCCAATACTTAAAAATGGCTTCCAACCCAACTTAGTGTCAATCAGATTTTATTTGTGAAAAAATAATGTTCCTTGCTGTTTAAAGTGACTGCTTAAGCACTGCTGTTTTGAATAAGTAGTTGTGTCATTCAAAAATTTCTAACCAATTGGACACCGTTATAATGAGCATTATTGCAGTCATCACGATCAAAGCTACAGTAAGTTAGCTTACACTTGCTTTCTGTACTTTCGTAACTGCCACTGTATTCACATTCATTCCTACTGCTGACGATTACACGCCCATTCTTGCCCAGTCTCAGCCCCATAGTCAAAGATAGAGGCAAGTCAGATATTGGTAAAAAAAAGACGTTAGTTGAGAAAAGACGCACTTGCTTAGTGTGACAAATCATAATTTCACCATGAAAAAGGTTCAAATCATACTTGTTTCTAACTGGGAGAAGTCAGAGAGAAGAAACATGAAAGCTTTGATGGGAATGGGATCAGGCTAAATGCACCATTGGGCCCTGCCCCTAGTGGGCAAACTGACGTGATTGGCTGAAATCTGCATTGGGGTGGGGCTAAATGATGCAATTACCATTAATTACATAATGAAGCCCTTTTGCTCCACAGAGCATGCAGAGGTGTTGTAATTGTCTTTGCATTCTGTACACTTAACTAGGATGTGGGCAGAATGTGGGAGGGGTGCCCACTCTTCCGGGAAAGGGGAGACTGCCCCAAAAATCATGTGTCTCCCACAGAAACTGGGAGAGTAAGAAATGATGGCTCAAATTGCAATTAAGACTAAGGCCAATGTACTAAGCCTCAAAAAGTGATCATTGTAAAACGGAATATGCTGCGCTATATAACAAACGGTAAATAAATAAATAAAATGGTGTGACAACGTGCCAGCCAATCAGCTTCTGTCATATCACAGTGTGTGATTGGAAATGCCAGTTAGGAGCCAATTTGTTGGGTGGTTTATGACTCTAAATTTTATAACTTTTTAAGCTTAGTACATCTGGTCCTGACTCTAAATAAGGCCCCAAATAACCAAATATGTGCCAGATTTGTCAATGTCGCCCTTGTGTCACCAATCAGAACCAATGATGAAATCAAACGTATGACTGGAACTTTTTTATTTCGTACAGCTGGCAGCACAAACATGTGCCAATGCTTCTTATTGCAGAGCCAGGTCTCCATAGTGCCCATTCACTTCTGATCCGGAATGATTGGATTTTTACCACCCCAGATGGTTGTCCGACTGACAGTACACATACATACAACAATGACAGATTGAATCGTCCAACATCTCTACATTTATGGCCATTTTACCCTACAATTACTACAATTGGCTGAACACATGATTTCTTCCTTTCTATCATCATAGGTCTGCAATTGATTGCTGCCTGAGATTGCTTGGTTTAAAATGACATTGAATAAAGTAGGTGTAGTAGCAGTGGCGTAAATGATCCCGTTTTGTTCAGTGTAAGGTTAGATTTCTGTTGTGTATATTGTGCATCATCAGTTTTCGCTTTAACTTAAAAGTCATCACATCTGTCATGTTAGCAATCCTCCTCCCCCTCCCCTCCATCTGCTCCAGTCCCTGCCTCCCCTGAGTCTCAGTGCTTGTTTTATGTGTGTGTGTGTTATACAGGCTGATGGACTCTTCCATTCCTCGTATCACGGTGATGCCTGGATATACTATTACACTGGGATGATCGGCTTGGTTCTCAAGAGCTTGTGCACTTAATCTTATGCTGGTGATTTGCCCGGGCACAGCAGACGCTAAAGGACCTCTCTCTTTCTCAATGGCACATGAAGAATAAAAAGGTGGATTTTGCAGAATCGTGGAATTCATCATTCCTGAGATCTGGTAAGATGAATCAGAATCTATCTTATTGCACTGTACCCTCTGTATCTATTCATTCAGGTAATGAGACAACATATGCTCTGGTTAACCCCTTAAGCACAGAGCCTTGTGTCAGGAGTGTTTGGACGGAATTGTCTTTCACAGTTTACAGGAGTGAAAAATATCCTGCACTCTGTTACTGAGACAAGTGTTTCGGTAGAAGTATTTTGTACGGCATGGTTAATTCTGGCAGCGATGAGCTTAAATATTACTTAACCTCAATGGTCTGTTTAGATATTAAACAGCTTGCTACTGTATGTACAGTATACAACATTTACTATGACAGGGCAGAGGCAGAGGCAACTGATAATTAAAGTTCACCCCAGAAGATAAAAATAAAACTGAAGCTAATACGCTGATAGTCGCAGATTCTCTTATTTAAATTAGGTCAGTAGTATAAAATATTAATAACAGTTTTCCAGTGCGTGGGATGGTTGAACTAGGCTGTGGGAAAGAAAAGAGAGATTCCGGATTCATTCGTCAGTAACTGGAGACTGGGGGATTAAAATACAGTAATTAAAAAATGTTCTAATTTAAGGTTATTTTGTTCATTTAACACCTGGAGGGAATACATTTGAAGCAGTGTTTCTTGTTGCACATTAAAGGTATAGCATTATCTAGTCAGTTACCACCTACCCGATCTTGATGAATGTTCTCTTCATATTGTTCCAGGTAATACATTAATCAATACTCACAATGCAGCAAATGCTGGTTTTAGTTGCACTGTACATTTTATATTACTATAACCTTGTATATTCAGGGGCAGGATCTGGATTACACATGGCAACTTTCCGCTTAGGTTTACACAAAAAATATTCATTTGGTACATTTACACATACTTCTAAATACGATATATAGTAACAGTGCATAGTATATTAAAAGTATAGGTCCAACAAGGAAGTTAAAAACAGCCAAATGTAAAACATTAAAGCGTTATGAATATAGTTATACCAAAATACTATGTTTAATGTGAAAGTAGTAATAAGCTGCCCTGTTGTAGTGGTGCTGAGACACGAGAGCAGCCTACCACAAACCTGCACCTGCAACCACCAGCATCCTCTTCCTTGATGCCCTTCAGGCCTCAGTTTTTATTCTCTAGTCGATGACCCCACAAGCTTCATCCGTGACCTTAAGCTCTTACAGAATAAGAGCTAGGCCGCGATTGAAGTTCAGCAGCCAATAAAACATAAGAATGACAGCTAGACTGTACTTCTCCATCAGGTAAACTGTGCAAGCATTGCCAGTAGAACATCTTTGATCAAAGGAGAAACTGGGTTGGAAGGTCATCCTCGGCATTGCTTCTATAGACAACCTATAATCCCAATTCACAGCCCAAAACATTACCACGTTGGAAGTATCTTATCTCTTCCAAAGCCTAATTTCCACTCTCTCCAATCTGTTCTGACTAATACTCTACATAAGAACACACACAAAAACACACACACACACACAAACCCAGATTGTTATGTGTGTTTGTATAGTGTGGCCTATATACAGAGTTGAATATATTCTACGCATACTGTTATTTAGAAAGTAACTAGGCTTGAGGGGGAATTTGCTAAGATGGGTGTTCTATTTCACATGGGATGTTACTATTGGCAACCAATCAGATACTATCTATTATCTTCTAGAAGGTGCTAAATAAATAATAAGTAGAGTCTGATTGGTTGCCCATGTGGAATAGAACTCCCATCTTAGTAAATTTCCCCCTGAGACTCCTTAATTACAATAAAGGCTAGGAAACCAAATCACACACCTCACCGATAAACCAAAGAAATGGCCAAGGTGAGGGATTGCTTTAAAATAAAAATAATAAAAAGGTGGGTTAACACTAGTACAGTAAACGTGAATAAACATCTTATCTAATCAGTCTATTGCCAACAGGAAGAAAATGTCACAAATGTCCACACAGTCTGATGCTGCACTATCAGCGGCGGTACCTTTTCTGTCTGGAATGTCAACTTGATTATCTGATCCAGTAAATATACAATATGGGAAGCCATCCTATTGTATTTTTACTTCATCGGTGAATACTCTTCTGAGAAGTACCATGAGTTTTTTTCAGATAAACCTAATGCTTGGTTAGCAGGGCCGGCGCCACCACTAGGCAGCTCTAGGCATTTGCCTGGGGTGCCGGCCACTGGAGGGCGGCACTTTATAGCCTGGAAGCTGCAGCCACTGCAGCCTGCACCTCCCCGTGGAGCCAGGTGAGCGTTGCCTGCACCTCGCTTCCCCCCTTCAGACAGTGTCAGAGGCGACGTTCCCTAACCACGGGGGGTTTGTGGATGCAGGGCCTGATTGAGGGTGCCAGCCGCCCTAGGCTAATACAGAAGTGGTCGTTTCTGTAAAAATTCAGCTAAAAATCTTGAGGCTCCGGCCTGTACTCCATTCATATTGACACTTACCGCCCTAGCAGTGGTGCCATCGGCAGTATTGGCATCAATCACAGATTTGGTGGTGTAACTAGCTGTAGCTCTCACAAGATCTCTTCCTGGCGTCCCTGCCTCGGTGATGCCTGCAATCCCAGCAGACACCACTGCTCTCGCAGCTCCTGGGGGAGATCTCACGAGACCTTGCTGGGCTTTAACTCCAGCAGCACCAGGAAGCGCCCATCCCAGCACAATCTATTGTGCTTGCACTGTGCCCCCTAGGACCCAGCTCCCCCCACAGGACCTAGTGCCACTACAACTGTTGTGTCTTTGGACAAAATCGATGGCAGCCACACACACACACACACACACAGAACACTACATCTGAGTAACCACTCCCCTTTACCGCCCTACGAATTCCCACTGAAATCGGCACTCTGAGTCCAAACTTGCACTGCATTTGCTGAAGGCATACATTCGGATGCATGATGAGCTCAACTCAGACACATGTGAAACATTGGTTCACCTCTGAATCAGGCCCATTGTAGCAATGTTATCATGCATATTCAAGCTGCCCTTTTTCCAGCTCTCAGCGAAACATCCAATATTAAGTAAAAGACATATGCACCTCACTGGGCAGTGCTGATTTTGCTGATGACAAGTGTTTCTGAACAGCTTCTGATCTATAAGTCATAGACCTTATGCCATGACAGCCAGACATCTGACACCATGTAAAGAGGTCTGTGTGCAAATCACCATTGGACTCTTGAGAGCTGCAGAAGTGTGTCTTTAATACACACTGGAATCATGCTGAACTGGCTGTAGAGGCTCTTCCTGTATTATAAAGTGGCTGGTAATTATGTAACTTCTGCTCATCCACATACAGCATGCATCTAAAGGCTGATTGTATGCTGTCTGCAGAAGATGTTAAGTGCTGGCATGAGCTCCAGAACACAGGTGGTGGTATTTTGGCACCACCACAAAATTTGGTCATGGAACCATTAACATAGGAGAAAAGAAGATACCACTGAAATCTACAAAATAGGGACAGTATCCCCATACACACTAGGGCTTTCTGAGTGATATCTTATACTATATATTTTAATGTGTACACTCAATATTGTTAACGACTATTGATATAAGCTGAACATGCAGGTCACTTTCACTATATAGCCTAATAACTCGCATGTTCAGCGGGTTCCGATGATGTCACTGGCTGATATTGTGTACATGCGCAGCGGGACCCCCTGGGGCTCAGACTCTGAAGACCAGGGTTGGCACCACATCGCAAAGGACAGCTGTTATCGCAAGAGCTGTCCTTTGCATTAATAATCGCTTACGTTATGCATATGCGATTTATTATGGATGCAGTAGCCGGGGAAAGGCGATGAAGTGGGGCCACTGATGTTATAGCATCCTCCCCTTGGATATTTGGATAAAAAGTCCTTTATTCCTACATCACGTTTTGGTGTAATACCCCGTCATCAGGGACAGCACTCAGGGGTAGATTTATTAAGCTTGGTGAAGTGATAAAGTGTCTGGTTTTTATCACCGGCCAATCAGCTCCTACCTGTAATTTTTCAAACTAAGCCTGTAACTTCACAGTTAGGAGCTGATTGTCCAGTGATAAAAAACAGACACTTTATCACTTCACCGAGCTTAATAAATCTGCCCCTCATTGTCTGCTTTTGCACACTTTCTTCCATACACTGAAGTATAAATATACAAGTAATTACTTTCAGTACAGGCCTAGTCCTTCAGATGGTGATGGAGGACCCGCCAGTTAGGGTAGCTGTGGTATTTTTCCTTAAATAGCTATAGCAACAGCTATAGCAATCAAGTGTACTTATAAATAGGTATATTTGCTTATACTGTAAGTAAAGATGCCCCAATTCATAATTTGTATAGGAGGAAACAAGCTCAGAACTGTTATATGTCCTGATGAATGATACTGGGTTACATTTCTCTTTTTATCCGCAGCTGCAGTGTTTACACAAATTCCATTTAATAAATAAAGGTGCTGATGAGGTTATTCTGCAGGTTGCTCACATTCCCTGTGGGAACACAAATACTCCTTACTGCCTGGCTCCCTGTATGGCTAACAAGTCATTTTAAAAGGCATTATACCATACCTCCCAACATGACCCTCTCCGGGAGGGACACAATGATCTGTATCTGGACTTCCTTTTAATTTATGATTGCCATCACCTGTTTTAAACAGGTTAATGGATAAGAAAGGTGTTTCTCCACAGGTGATGGTAGTCATAAATTAAGAGGGAAGTCCAGAACAGATCATTGTGTCCCTCCTGGAGGTACTGTATATGCTTCTTATCACTGTGTTATACCTTCTGCTGAGGAAATGTAGTGAATGTGTCTAAGGAAATATCTGGGTATCTCACTATTCTGCACACATATGAGCAAGCAGCTTGTAGTGTTGTAATAGGACTAAAAATGGAGTTGAGGAGTTATGGGTTCCTGGTCACACCAATAACCACCTCAGCACTGTTCTGCGCCCTTACATCAGCCAATGGTCTGGGAGAGCAGCCATTTTATAACCTCACACTGTCCTAACTGTCCACCTCAGACAGTTGTAGCAGGTTTTATAAGCTTCTCTGTTATGTCACCTGCAGCTGGCTCACCAGTCCGCCTGCCCTCCCTCAGCATGTCCTGGGTTACACTCAGAGGCGGATTTAGACCTCATGGGGCCCCAGGCAACATCATGGTTTGGGCCCTCCAACAATCGACAGCACTACAATTTTGCTGCTGATTGCATGCAGCATCGATAGAGTACCTTGGCGTGTGCACAGTCTCCCTATTAATACTCAGCTGCGTGAACATCAGCATTGTCTACAAAACTGATTCAGGCTCTAGTAAAATGACTGACTGCTTTACTGTACAACATTTTTTATTCTATCAAAGAACATCAAAGGGACTTCGGGAGTGTGGACAGGTCTATGTGATGTCATGTTGCAGTCATGCAGTCTGGGAATGTATTGGATGGCCAGGATATCTTCTTTAAGGGGCCCCTTGGAATCTGCTGGGTCCTAGGCAAGTGCCTAGGTCGCATTATGGAAAATCTGCCTCTAGTTACACTGCACCAACACAGTAAATATAGAAACAATAAAATTAATTATGAAAATATATACATTATACATAATTGTATAAATATATTTAAATGTGTGTATGTATGTATAGATAGATACTGTAGATAAAATTTACTTGACCTGGAGCACTGCGGTGGCCGTAAGGATGTTTTGAGTGTGCCTGTCTCTCTGGATTGATATATATATATATATATATATATATATATATATATATATATATATGTCTCACATAGGACCCAGCATGGGTAGCTAACCTGGAGTCTGGGTGCCACACCTTTACTAACAATCTGGACTGGAATTTTGCATTGATCTGCCACCTCGATGGCTTGCATGAAGCATCATCACAAACATTTTCAAGATGAAACACCATCTGTTCTCAGCTGGAAATAGAGGTTATTACCATTACTCAATACTTAACAAAGGGATTCCTTGGAGATTATACATTTCTCCATTTCTAAGCTTGTGTAATATTGTTGCCGCCATAGTGGCTATGGAACTGAACTGTATTCACAACTTATGATACCTATGATTTTTTTTATTGTTTGTCAAAAAAACGACACTGCCATCAGAACAGATCTCCTGGTGCACTTCCGATGATGACATTCATTTGTGCACATGCATGACCCTAGTTACTTACATACTGTATACAATATGTGCCGTCTGAAAAAAATATAACTTTGTGTACTGCAAACGTGAGACATGATTGGTTCGCACAACCTCGCTACTTGACTGCTGTCATGGCCACTATACGTTTTTGGAGATGGCGCATGGGGCTGGATGAGATCCTATGTGTGCATTGCTGATCAGAAATATGTTAACACTTGGAAATACATTTACACTGATTTCTGTCAGTGCAGCAACTTATATATTCTTCAACCTTTGCATTTTCCCAAGAGCAATCAATTCTCTAAACATTGACATCACCGTGCGGCTCTTTTACACTGAATTATTTATTACGCATATACCAAAGTGGCTGTTCCGTCTGTTGTGAATGATGGAGCAGGTGTAATTCCATCCAATAAATAGAGCATACACATAGCAGGGCTCTATCTTAATGCATTTCATGTGTCAGTAATGGTTTCCTTGTTGCTTTTTATAGTTTACACATTTACATATTCCTGCTATTTTTTATGTTTTTTGTTTATCGGAATTGGGATTTTTTTTTAATCGAAAAAAAAAACACTCAACTCTACAGTTAGCTAACCCCTGAGATAATGATGCAGTTATATTCCAGGCAGGATTATAGTTTGTCCCTATGTATAGGAGACTGAGGGGTAGATGTATGAAGCAGTGATAAGGGAGGAGAAAAGTTCCTGGTACTTTATCACCGACCAATCAGCTCTTAACTGTCCCTTTTTTAACCCAGCCTGTAACTTAACAGTCAGGAGCTCATTGGCCGGTGAGAAAGTACCAGGCACTGTATCACTTCTCCTCCTTCAAACACTTACTCTACCTGAAAGCTATGGGTATGTTGAGGCATAGAAACACTTCATGAAGTGGTACTTGAAAGGGTTGAGACATTAGGTGCATGATTTTATATATATATATATATATATATATATATATATATATATATATATATATATATACATATTAATATATAGCAATGTAATAACTCATAACAGTGCTTGCATTTGATTTGGGTAAAGCTTAATATGGTGAGAAAGTGTTTTGCAATGTTGGACTTTCAGACGCACTTCATAATATCAATTTGGAAGTTGTAGTGACACAAGTAGTGCCAGGCCGTTGGCTTAGATCCATGGAGGATTCATGGTGACACTTCATTCTGAATTTCCTGGATGTTATACAATTATTATTATTATTATTATTATTATTATAAGGGAAATTTACTAAATTGGTATAATTAATTAAATAAGCGGCTGCCTTTTCTGCCCCTTAAGATACTCAACAATTAGCAGCGGCTGCTACTTACATGTGACAGGTGGGATGCCACTACCCACCTACCTCACCCATGCCCCGGCACCAGCACAATGGATCCGGCAGATGTCGAGACTGGCATATGTGCAAACGCCACGCATGCGCACAACCCCAGCTCCTATGGATTGCACTGACTGCAGCCCATAGAAGCCGGATTGGGCTGCACGATAAGGCAGGGAGTGGATGCCAAATGTTTAATTATCATGGTCTGGAGGGTGGAAACACCTCTCAGTGGCCCAATGGGACTGCCTTGTGTGTCTGTGGCGGGCAGGCAGGACTTCAAGGAAATCATTGCTAGTCACAGTGAAGCCAGAGGGGGGCTTCTCAAAACGCCTGTACAGCAGCAGTCCTTAAGGCATTCAAACAGTACAGGTTTTAGGGATATACCTGCTTGTGCACAGATGGTATAGTCAAACTGACTGAGTAAAAAATGAAGTCACCTGTGCCTATGCATGGATATCAAAACTGTGTGGAATGGGTTTTACTCTGATTTACTTGGTTTTCAAATCGGGATCGTATTGGCTATCCAAAACATGTGACAGCCGATAGCCAATATCCGGATTTGAGAACTGAGTGAATCCGAGTAAAACCAAACCTGCACATCTTTAATTAAAACCTGGACTGTTTGGTGCCTTGAGGATCACATTTGGGAAGCATTTTCAGTACAAGGGTAAAGGCACCTCTTAAATGATCCTTTCATTTAGAAATTCACACAATGACATAAGCAGCTTATATACATGCAAGCCTTGTGTCTTTATAAAATGTAATTGAAGAAATTAAAATTCAATTAATGCAAAGTTAAACCCCAAAAAATTTGAGTTACTGAAATATTTCATTGGTATCCAACAATCTTTTGGTGTGTTCCCTTATGGTCAGATAAGCCAGGATTTCCAGTTAAACAAAAGAGAAAAATATGCCAAATCTTGGACTGTCCTGAAAAAAATGTTTCAGTTATTATTTGTGGCAGAGTGGCAATGTTGGTGCAATTGGCACCTGAAATGTATCTCAGCCTCTTCTCACCTGTACAGCAATAATGGGCTTTCTTTACTTGAACAGTACTCATTTAAACTAGCGCACCAGTGGAATAAAAGATGAGCTGAATTTACTAGGGATACAGTTAGTGTATCTTTACATTGAAATCATTAAAACCCACGGTGACATTAAATAATTATCTGTCTGAGAAAGTATCGGTCTGAGTATTGAATCCAATTTCTCTGATCTTAGACTCGATATCACTAATGAAATGATCAAATAGCTAATTTTACTTCCCCTGCTAATGTCCGCATGTAACATCCAATTACCCAAATGTCTCTGATCTTACAAGACAAATTAGTTTATCATCTACGGAACAGAGGAAAAACATAAGAACCATTAATTCATTGTTGTACCTTAACTGCTAAAGCTTATCAAAGAGCACTGTAACACAATCACAGTTCAGATAGAAAAACAATCCAGGTTTTCTATATATTTACAAAATACCATATATACTCGAGTATAAGCCTACTTTTTCAGAACATTTTTTATGCTGGAAAAAGCCCCCCTCGGCTTATACTCGAGTGATGGTCCCACTTGAGTCAATACGTTTTCCCAGTTTTTTGTTGTAAAATTAGGTGCCTCGGCTTATATTCGGGTCGACTTATACTCGAGTATATACGGTATATATATTACATACCCTCCAACATGACCCATTCCATTAGGTACAAAATGCTCTGTTCCTGGACTTTCCTGCCAGTGGCAGTTACAGATGTGAGCCTGCAGCACAGTCCAATATTCAAAAAGGGGAGCCACACCTAATGTCACCCCAAACATCACTGTCCTGGACTCACTGACAGTTGATGTGTCCTCCCTCTTTCAATATTGGACTGTGCTGGAGCCTCACCTCTGTAACTGCCACTGGCAGGGAAGTCCAGGAACAGAGCATTTTGTACCTAATGGAATGGGTCATGTTGGAGGGTATGTATATTATCACTTTTTGCAGCTTGATACATCTAGCTAGTCCCATATATCCTGCACGTTCACAAATCAGCAGTTTGGTTCCAACTGCTGAATTACATGTAACTACTGCAGTAGCCAGAAAAGGTGGTCCTCCTGCTGTATCTTTTATTTGCTCATAGGAAGCAGAATGTACTAAAACAAAAATGCAGTACATTTTTAAAATGCATTAATGCCCCTCCTGGCGGGGCTTCGCTGCAAGTGGTAGAAGTCTACGGGTGTTTCTTCGCAGCCCTGCTGTTTGAGGGATCCCATATGGATCCCTCCCAGCATGCCTTGCAGCCACCAGCTTCCCTGCGAATGCGTAGATGGACTTCCACATAAGAAATGAGTTGAAGAAGCTGGCTATGCCACTGATCTGTTGACAACTAACTGCGAAAATAGGACATATAGGCCCTTATTCTGGTTCACTCACAAAGGCAAATTCCTTCTTAGATGGACAAAACCCTGTGCAATGCAGGTGGGGCAGATGTAACATGTGCAGAGAGAATGAGATGTGGGTGGGGTTTTACTTCAAAGTGAGATCTATATTGCATTGTAAAAATAAAGCAGTCAGTGTTTTCCCTGCACAGAAACAAAATAACCCACATATATCTAACTCTCTCTGCACATGTTACATCTGCCCCCCCCCCCCCCCCCCCTGCAGTGCACATGGCTTTGTCCATTTGAGGAGTTTGCCTTTGTGAGTGAACATAAGGGCCATACCGTATGGTAAAAGGACCACTATTCTCTTTTATGTACGCGGCAGTTAATGAATATAAAACCAATTGCAGATTTCAAGGGAGTCACAAATGTTAGCTGAAATACATTTCAGACCACATTTTTTTTACATTAGAGGGTGGCACCTAAAATGAAATGTCAGACACAACCACAATACTAATGTGAGTATGATCCCATCTATGGAGTATCCTTGCATCTGCATCTGTTCAAGGCACTCTGGCAACTGTTTTCCCAGCTACAGTTTTCTTCATTAGTGTTGGGACTTCTGCCCACTTATTGCATCCAATTTCTGTTTGCAATGCCAACTCCTGCTGCACATGAGCCCAAACGTTGGTCCATGTATTCCCAAAAGATGGATCGGTACTGTGTGTTAGCGTGATAACTGCCCAATTGCCACCAAACCATGAATATTTCACCGAAAAAAATGATCCATCAATGGATGGCTTGGCCCGTCCGCTCTTTCAGTCTCTGTCCATTTATGTATTTGTGGTGTGGTTCATGTGCAGGCTGTGTGTGTCACAGCTCTGTTCTGTTTTGTATTGTCTTCCGACCAACAGGGAGCACAAGAGGTGTTGCTTTTCAAAGTCTGTTCTGTGGCCAGGTGTCAGGTGCTTTACTACTAATCAACATTATACTTTTCTCCTGACACCTGCCTATAAGTCTGCCCTATACCAGCATTCTTTGCAGGGTCCTTAATGTTTCATGTGCTGGGCTTGTGTTCTTGTGAGCTTATGTATATATGCACTTGCTAGATACCTAAATAACTTCTGACCAGGTTATTATCCATTGCTTATGTGTACAATCTCATACATCACAACTGTTCTGATTTTACTGGGACAGTCCCATTTTGTTTTTGTTTTTATTTGGGGGGGATGGAAAAAGAGGCCAGAGCAATCTCTACTTATAATAACCCATGTCAAATTGCTAGTTTGGTCAACGCAAGTTATTAGATATGGTTCCCAGGTTATTGCCTGGTTGACCATGTGGATGTGAAAGGGGTATTAGTGCTTCAGTATCTCTAAATTTTCTACAGATGGAGTTTGATTGATCCGCACTAAACCCAACTATTAGTATTGAAATTTCATTTATTTTTATAGAGATCCCCTTTGAATATATATTGGGGATGGTGCTCCCTGTCTCTAGTTGTACGTCAACCAATCAGAAAAAGAAAGAAAAGAAACAGACTTTTATATAAGAAAGAGACTTATATAACTTTTATTATATATCCCATAATTTTTTTTTATATGTGTGAGACAATAACGTTCAATATATGAAAAATTAGAAATAATTAAAAGACAGAAAGGTTGTCAAAAATGTGTGAGAAAAGTTATGAAAACTGTGATTAAGAATGATTTATATATCGTAAAGCCATGGTGTTGCGACTACTTCTGATTTTTAGGCTGGTATTGCCTTTATAATATATGGTGATATTAGTCAACTTTAATTATATGTTATCTGTGGTTCTTATACTGGGAAGCAAATATTAATATTAATTCAAGCTAAAAAAATGTTGCCAGTGGCATTCAGTAATACTTGTAGCCAAATCCTTCAGTCTGCCTGAGTCTGTTACATTTGTTGTTGTTTATTTACTAGATTGCTATACAAACCTGCATTGCCTGGTTTTCCTTCTGTTATAATAGAATAAATGTTACTGCATGTGTTTTACCATATTCTGTGACATTGTGCAGCCGCACCCATGAGGTTCATGACATTGTGAATCCTTTCTAATGTAGGGTACAAACCAGAACAATTTGTCCTCAATTCCCCCAATTTTAATACAATCTTGACCGATTGTATGTAAATTGGCCATGTTTTGGCATGTTTTAGATCCGATCCAGATCCAATGCTGGTCGTTTGTTAGTTTTGCCGATCCTACCTGCTACAGTCAGGATTTGAAAACTATCCCTTCAACTGGGTACAAATGGGGATCGGATTGGTATTGGATCGTATGCAGATCGTGCAACCATCGTATGGTCGTCTCACGCACTGCTCACGTTCATGATCGTTATGGTGTGTTCCCAGCATAAAGCATGTGTACAATCTGCATATATCTGTGAGATCCATTTGTATCTGGCCCTTTATTTGCACTGACTGATGCTAATAATATGTATAAATAAATTGTTCAATAAGATAGGTGGGTACAAGGGTTAGGAGACTTTGGTGGTAATTCTGGTTGGTTTGCAAACTCAATCTCCTTCTTTAATGACAAAACCATGTGCACTGCAGGTGGGGCAGATGTAACATGTGCAGAGAGAGATACATTTTGGTGGGGTTTGTACTTCAAACTGATATATATTCTATATTGCACTGTAAAAATAAAGCAGCCAGTATTTACTCTGCACAGAAACAGAATAACTCACCCAAATCTAACTCTCTCTGCATGTTACATCTGCACAACTACAATGCACATGGTTTTGTCCATTAAAGAATCAGTTTGCTTTTGCAAACCAACCAGAATCACGCCTTTGTACCTCCTAGGAGTAGCCTATTCTGCTGCATAGCATAATATTGTAGTTCCTTGTAAGGGGCTTAATTCTAACTTTGCAGTTGATCAGTAATCATGAGGATAAGCTCTTGAGATTCTTATTAACTATGTTTAAAATGCCAAGAACAGCAGCCTGCATGATATAATTAGATTCTGTTTAATGGTATGGGAAGTAGCGTGGTAAAAGAGGCATCCACATTCCTCCTGGTATCTCTGAGAGAACTCTCCACCAGTTGGCAAGGATTCTCTTACATACTGCTATGTCAGGGTTGCCGACTTTTAAGTGCTTCTCGCCGGGAGAAGCCCGGAGAGGTTGCTTTCCTTACCCGAACGGGGGGTGGAGCTTGACTGTGACATCATTAAGCCCCGCCTTCATTACGGGAAATAGGAGAAATGACTGATCTCCATGGAGGGGGTGGGGCTAAAAGGACACAATTGTGCCATTTTAGCTCCGCCCCCTCCTCTGAGACCCGCGGATTGCGGCATTTACATGCCGCGATTCGGGGGGCTCAGAGGGGTCTCCCAGATTCCGGGAGGGTTGCCCACCCTTCCGGGGGGGCCGGGAGGGGGACCTGATTTTCGGGAGACTCCCGGGAATTCCGGGAGGGTCGGCAACCCTGTGCTATGTATAATATCTGGAGCACTAAAAAAAATAAGTATTATCCCACTCTCAGCAAACATTTATTCGATAAACTAGCACAAATAACTTGTGCTATCCAGTGACATCATTCTGTCAAACAAAAAAAGTAAGTATACTCTTACAAATTTAAGAATATATATACAGAATTATTGTCAGTGGGAACCCGAAAAGAAATGATTTAAGGTGGTAAATGTTCCTGGAGTATGTTCAGGCAATAAGTTTGTTGTAAATTGATAGCTATTGCAGACGCTGCCATAAGAAAAGTACAATCTCAGATGGGGGAGGAGTGTGACTAGATAGCCATTCTCTGCCAATACAGATTTCAGGGGATTTACTTTTCCTGGGATAACTTTACCACTCCTGCTGGCTCTTCTGTGGTCATTCTCTTGCAAATTCTCTTGTTTGCTGTCTGCTATTTTCCTTCTGGCCTCTTACTATCGACCAGTGCTGTGCTTGTTAGCAGGCAGTGGGTTTGGGCCTGATGGACTCAACCGCAGAACTGCTAGAGGATGGTTTAGCATTTGCTGCTTAACGATTAGTTAGGTTAGTGTGGTACCCTGGAAAGGCAGAGGTTAACAGATGCTGGAAGCTTTAAAAAGCCATTGATTCTTATCAAGTGATTGGGGGTGATTCTATCTAGCTTAAACCAGTTCTTCCAGTTATTCCACATGTAGAAGGAGAACAGGAAGCAAGAGGGTCAAAGGACAAAGGACAGCACAGTTGTCAGAGTGAGCTAAACTTAGATGGAAGGAACAGGCTAATACCGATTTTACACCGCCACAAATTCCTTGTGAATCCAGGTCAGCAGCGGTGTAAAAGGGGTTAACCCGTGTCCCTTTACATGGGACTTCTACTCAGGTCCTGAACAGGGTAGAACACTGGTAGGACCTGGGTAGCAGGCAGTGTAAATGGGTATGCTGGGTCATCTGACCCGACTCCCATTTACAGCAATGGGGGCGCACATGGAGGTTGGGCGGGGGGCGCACACAGCCTCCACTGCTGTCTGCTGTACTGTGCAGATAGCAGTGGAGACCGGGAGGAGGTGAATGGATGCCTGTGTTCGGCATCCATTCACCTCACAGATGGGGGCAGGGGGTTGCACGGAGGCTGGGGGCAGCCCAGCAGCTTAGTTGGTGCTGGGCTTGCCCCCAGTGCAGCGGTCCGGAGCACAGCGTGGCGATTGGCGGTCCCGGTGCTTGGAGATGCTGTCATCTCCAAGCGCTGGCCCTGTTTACACTGCAGGTCAGCACCACAGTGTAAATGGCCAAAATACCGGATCCGACCTGGCTTGGAACCATCTTCCAAATCGGGTCAGATCTGGGATTTTGGTGTAAAAGGGGTATAAGTGTCCAGGGAGAAAGCCTGCCCTGAAACTGTGGACAGACTAAAGTGGGTTCCACGGTCCCTGCCATTATGGAAAGGAAAGCAGCATGTGGGTGTTGCTGTGAAGAGCGAGAGATTCCATATTTGTAGTGTGAGATGGGAGCCAGCAGCTTCTGGGAGAGAGAAGAAGGAGAAAGAGAGACCACAGTGGCAGAGCAACAGTGTGCAGAGTTCAGTGGAAGGAACAAGGGGAACCCCCACCTTTAGGCATACCCTAGAAGAATGACGAAAGGTGTGAGTCTTGGATTAGGTGCATCTGGGTGTCATGCGGCATGTTTAAAGGCTCCCAATCGAGTAGAGTCCATGAAATATCCTGTTTAGATAGACTGAGGGAATCCCCAGCGAATAAGGGAATAAGGGAAGAACACACCACTGGTACCTGTGGCCTACCCAAGACCAGCTGGAGCAGAGTAAGTGCGATGCAGTGGTATTCTGCCATACCTAGTACCAGGCGGGTGTTACATTAGATGTGTGTACTGATCTAACTAAGGGTCTTATTCAGACACGATCGCACAGCTGTGAATTCACTGCCCGGGCGATTATGGATAGACCATGCATGCATCTGGGCCATAGTGAGCATGCGTGACAGCTTCCAGTGACAAAAGTTTGTGTTTTTTTATTTGCATTCCGGCCACAGTTTGATTGATATGATTGATATGAAGACGTCGTTTGTGGGTGGTAACTGGTCATTTTATGGGAGTGTCAGGAAAAACGTAGGCGTGCCCAGACATTTTAGGGGAAGGCGTGTGACATCAGCTCCTGTTTGTATCGCAGCCACCGAGTAAGTCCTGGGCCACACACAGATTGCATACACTGGAGAAATCATTCACAAGCCATGCATGTCAATTTGTAGGCTTGCATGGGTGTAATTTAACTCTGGCTGGGTGGAAAAACCTGTTTGCAGGATGCTGCAAATCAGCAGCTGTGCAATCAGATATGAATTGGGCCCTTAGTAATCAATAATAACATTAACACAAAATACAACACAACACAATATAAAATAAAAATACAATACAAAGACCAGTGATCTCCAGGAATAACTTAAGCAGTCTACTTTTTATGTTGGCCATGACTTGGAGAACTAGTGACCTGGTAATATGCATACAAAACATGTGGTCACCACCTTTGAAGGGCCTTTAGTGCACCACAAAATGACATCACCGGTAGTGGCACCTAACCGTGATGTCAGTATTGTTAGTTTCGCAAAATGTTATTATATAACTATTGCTGGAATTATTATAATTATATTATTTTAATAATTATTTTAGATCTTCAGAGGTTGCGGGTTTTAATATTTAGCTACTGGTGGCAAAGACTTAAAGCCTTCAACTGAGCTTCTTTAAGATTCGGCAAGGAAGTCTCTGATCAGTCAAGATGAAAAGGTGTTCCCTTCACCAAAATGTGCTTCTATAGCTCAGAGCAAAACACAAATGTATTTTTTCACATTGTGTACTGCAGGTTTCATCAGGAAATAAAAAAGGCGACTCATCAAGTTGAGAGAAGGTTCATTATAAATAGGAACAGGCATTCAGATAGTGCTCTACAAAGCATCTGGCGCCATCCCTGTGCTCTGCTCATTAATATTTAAAGAATAAATATTTTTTTGCCTGCAGAGGCTTATCCATCAGAAGATGCAAAGCATGGTGAGATATTTATAAAGCTCTTCTCTGATTTACAAGCAAAAACTGACACTTTCCCCACAAACACAAAAATGTTACACATAAAATGACATCTTTTTTATTGCTTTTCACAGAGTCATTGTTGAGTTATTTTGATTGTGCTACAAAATGCAAATCAGTAATTGAGTGCATGATGAAGCCTTGCTTCCTGTTAAGCCGATGTGCATGAGATATGTGGTGGTTTCCAAATTGCATAGAAAACCTTCTCTCAAGCTACAGTATGATGTACGCACATTTTGTAATTTTTAACAAATCGGCCGCAAGTTGGATGCTCTATAGGCAAAAATATGAATGCGATACGGTCAGTTTATTGAGAAAGCAAACACAATGATCGATATCGGGAGATTGAGGTTGAGATTCTCAGTCTTGACCGACCAATCAGATAAGTGCATGACTGTGGGCAAGATTTCTCTGATTTATTGGTAAAACTGCAAAACAATCGTTCATAGACAATATACAATAAATCAGGCCAGACAACTGATATAGGAGGTTATTCTGATTGGAGCGGCCAAACGTGCGTACGTTCCAAAACAACGTACGCTATCCGTACGCGGCCGTTAGGGTTAAGTCCACCCACAACTCAGCCGCATTCGTACGGCCAGAAACATCGGCAAAGGGGAGTGGCGTACAATTGAGCGTACGCCAACGTACACGGACGGGCCAGCCCTTACACTCCGACAACTGGCGTACAATTGAGCGTACACCACCGTATACGGACGTCTCTCGGCCGTCTTCCCACCGACTTCTTGCGGCTATCTGAGCGTACGCCAGCTTGCACGGACGGGTCCCTATTGTTTTCAATAGAAAATTCAGCTTGTCACCGCTCGTGAGAGTGAGCGTACGTCCGTGTACGCTGACATACCCTTCACATATATGGACCTGCAAATCTTGCCTTTCAACTATAATTATGAAAATTAATTAATTGATTGAATTAATTAATGTGCAAAATAGTGGCCATGGGCTTAAAACATTGCTGAAACATCCGTTGTAGGTGTTAGATGTGGTTTATGTTATTGTATCATAAATACAAAACCTATGTTTGTATTAGAGTGAACACGTTGACACATGTCGACTTGTGTAGATTGAGTGTGCTACTGTGTAAAGTCTATGAAAGCACGTAGTGAATGTGTATAACTGTTTAACAAATACCTACCTTAGCATATATAAGCAGGTCTTACAAAGATTCTTACCTTAAATTAAACAAACCTTTAAATGTAGAGAAGTATAGAAAGATAAGCTTCCAATGTGTTTGAGTGATGTGTGTGGCTTGCAGGTAGTGAAATCATGGTTTGGACTTAATAGACGGCAGCATTGGTTATTACATTCAGGTGTATGTGTTTGGTAGTAATCAGCGTAAATTAGCTAACCCAGGCGCACGCTGGCATGCGGTATCTGTAGGGGTGGTTTGAGATGGCGGTTGGCGGCCGCCTGTTTTGTGTCCGAAATGAACGGTGCCTTAGTCGATCGTGCGGTAGTAGCACCGCTCATTTTTGGTGCACACCCCCGTGTACGCCCATATTTACGCCCATTTTCCCTCATTATTTCGGCCGCTCCCCTCATCACGCCCCTATGCCGCCCCCAATGCCCGTACACTCGCGTATAGTTTTTTTCGCACGTAGAGACCCGTCCGTAAGCGTTGTGGAGTGTTCGCGCCTGCGCATTAGCGAATGTACGCATGCGCAGATCATAAAAAAACCCGGGACGTACGCGTACGGCCCGGCCGCACCAACCAGAATAAGGCCCTTAGTGTGTGTGCTTTAGGCTGGGTAGATTCTCAGGGGTGGGGACTAATTACCCGGGCACAGGCCTGAGGGAGGGGCACAGTAGGGCCCCATAACCTGGCAGCTGCTGCAGCTCTTATCAACCTAGCCCAGAGCACATGCTGCTGTGTGCTGGGCTTCAGTGTGGCCAGGGAGGGACTTAAAGTGCTTTTTATTCTGTAATTCTTTTTTCCTAAGGGTGCATGTTCCCGCCTCCTGCAATTGGGCTATGCCCCCTGAAAAGCTCCTGTGCCCATCCAGAATCTCAACTGCCCCGTTGATACTAGAAATAGATACTGTATTGTTCATTTGAGCAATTAAGGATATATCAGTTGTGCAGACTGTAGGTGTGTACACCCAATTTGTCTGCAACTGCGTCATTCACAGATACTGTATATCACACAGCCACAATGCTGCACAACCAATGCTGATCTATCTGAACGGTATCTGAAAAAAACAGTATATCAGTGCAGCTGCATATGTGTATTTGTGACCTGCTGACCACCTGTGCAATGACTGCAGAACCATCAACACTGACATCACAAATCTAAGTGCCCGCCAGTTGTGTTGTCTGGCCCAACATATCAAGGTACCTATTGGAAAGTATACCTAATTGGTTGCTCTATCGGTGCAGCATTGGGTCACAGGGTGGGTGTACCCAGCCTAAGCAACCTTCCTATTAAATTACCAACTGTGTTAACATGTATTTATATGTCAGCTATATGTATAATATCACCATACTATACCCTTAAACTGGGACACTCCTGAATTACACAGGTTCTGATCTGATAAATCCAGGTAAAATGCCAGTTTGAAGTCAGCCAGCCACATGTAATTCATGAGTGTCTGTCTATATGTGTGTGTGTGTGGATTCAGTATTGAATCCCGGCGGTCGGGATCCCGGCGTTCAGAATCCCGACGCCGGAATCCCGACAGCCGAAATGCCGACAAGGGGGGGACGTGGATCGCCCCCCCTTGCGGGCTCGCTGCGCTCGCCACGCAGCGGGCCCGGTGCCTCGCTACGCTCGGCACACTAATTTATTCTCCCTCCAGGGGTGTCGTGGACACCCCAGGAGGGAGAAAGTGTCGGCATTTCGGCGGTCGGGATTCCGGCGTCGGGATTCTGAACGCCGGGATCCCGACCGCCGGGATCTTAACTGCATCCCGTCCGTGTGTGTGTGTGTGTGTATGTATGTATTTGTATATATATATATATATATATATATATATATATATATATATATATATAAAATAGCATTGTTTGTGAATAAAATAATTTGTCTATTTGATCTGGTAAATCTTTAATAATGTAGGAGTTTTTTTTAATTGCTCATTAACACTTGTAAATAATCCATGAAAGAGGCAGATTTGCACTGTCAGTACAGAGTATAAGAACAAACTAATTAGCTCCTGTTGCCAGTAGCCTGGAGACTGCTACACAATTCTCTGTATTATTTGCTGCAACTGAGGTTGAACTATTCAATGAGTTCTCATCATGTGGCCTCAACCAAATATATTTGCCGATTATGATTATTGAGATCAGGGAACATCTGTTTTAATTAGCTGACTATGCCAGATCCAGCCTAAAACATTGGTCTGTAGGAACATGATGAAACACTAATTAGAATGAGATGCTTGCTAAGAGCATTCTTGACTGATTACAATTATCACAAGTAAGCTAGCATAGTTCCACATTATCTCTGCAATCCTGTATCTATCTTATCTTCAATCATTTAAATGTGTAAAATTGAATATAGTAGTCATCATTTTGATAACATAAGTATAACTGAAATAACTAGTTGGTTGGTTAATTATTTATTATCAGTTATTTATATAGCGCACACATATACCTTAACGCTTTATATAGAATATTTGAACATTCAGGTCCCTGCCCCAGTGGAGCTTACAATCTATTCTCCCTACCACATATACACGTGCACACATTCATTCTAGGGTTCATTTTGTTGGGACTCAATTAACCTACTAATACATGCTTGGATTGTGGGAGGAAACCGGAGTACCCGGAGGTTAGTTTCAAGGTGGGACACCATCCGTGCTGCCCCAAAATATATTAATAAGTAGTATTACAGTAATTTTATTACTAAGCTCAGATGGTTGGCTCACCTTTTTTGAACTCTGTGCGGAGTTTGTATATTTTCTCTTTGGAATTTGGTCCTTATCTGCCATCAAATTCTATGTTTCTATGTTTCTCCGTGCTTGCGTGGGTTTCCTCCAGGTACTCCTGTTTCCTCCCACAATCCAAAAATATACAGGTAGGTTAATTGGCTCCCAACAAAATTAACCCTAGAATTAATGTTCATGCATATACATTTGGTAGGGAAGATAGATTGTAAGCTCCACTGGGGCATGGACTGATGTGAATGTTCAAATATTCTCTGTAGAGCGCTGCGGAATATGTGTGCACTATATAAGAAACTGTTAAAAAATGTAATAAATAATAAATAAGAGGTGCAGTTCTTTTACCCAGGTAGAGGGCATTACAGTAGTCTAGGCATGATGATACAAATGGATGTAAGACTGTAGGCAGAACTTCAGTGGAAATTAAGTGTTTGATACTGTGCCTTAGATGAAAGAATGAGGATTTTTTTTTGTGGTTGATACATAATTCTTAAGTGTCAAGCCATCCCCCAGAATGTCAATAAACTCACCATCGGGTATCCCCCTGGTCCACCCCGTCGGTTGACACACATAACTACAAAATTAACTTTACCTTACATAACTTAACCTAAAATATAGACACGACACAAAGTGCTGGCGTTTCAAAAGAATGTCAAATTTATTTTGACAATTAAACTAAGACTATGGGCCGTATTCAATGAGCCTAATTCGCCATGTTTTCTGGCGATTTTGTGCTATTTTCGTGCAGTACGGCGAATTTTTGACTAAAACGGTGAATCACCCTATTCAATGATCAGATGGCGAATACATTTCAAGGTTTTTTTCGCCATGATTCACCGAGTAGCAATCGCTATCTTTTTATAGTGAAGTGGAATGTGAACTTTTAAAATAAAGTGTTTTGTTTTTTACATTTGGTGTCAAAAAATCAGAAATTTTATTCTGAGGAGGGGCATGCTATTTTTATTCATGTGCTGTAAGCACATGAATATATATTTAATTAAAAAAAAAAGATATATATATATATATATATTTTTTTTTACACGAGCAGCCAGCAGGGGGCCGGAGCCGAGCCGCTCATTAGATATTCATATATTCACTGCACCCGATCATTACCATATGCACGATCGGGTGCAGTGAATATCTGCTTCCCTGCTGGCTCTCCCGGGGGGCAGCCTGTGCTGCCTGGCACCCGGGGAGCCCACCTCCCCCCCACAAACTTCTGGGGCAGGCAGGGAGACTTCCATCTCCCTGCCTGCCGCTGTCCTCAGGCTCCCTGCGCATCCACCGCAGGAGTTAAAATTCGCCAGTCAGGGGCAGCGAGCCCCTGACTCGTTGAATACTGGAGCCGGCGAGGCTCCGGAACGCGGCAGGCAGTGGCGAATGTGCAGCGAATCCTAAACAGGATTCGCTGCACGTCGTCATTTTTCTCATTGAATACTGCCCTATGAATGGTGGCGTCACTAAAGAACGGTCACTATAGGAAAGGTGGGGTTAAAGATCACTAAGCATACATACATCGCTGGTGATCACTCTCCCTGGTCAGCCACCAGGCCTGGTGGTGATGGCCATCCCCCGGACAGAAGCATGGCCCATGACAATCGATGTCCGGGGAGAGTGCACCCCACTACCTACACACACACAGAGTTCTTAAAGAATGATCATTCTTTGCTGCCGCCGAAGAAGAGAAATAGAGAAGGGTGGGTGGGACTTCTTGGACAGAAGGTGATCACTATAACTCGTGATCATTCCTACCCTGTCTAAACCCTCCCCCTGCTCTGATAGGCCTTGTGCCCATCCTCATTATAATAACATGTGACCAACAGCAGAGTGTCCCCTGTGAGAACCCTCAGTGGTTTATGTTCACCTCAGGCTTAATCAGCCTTCTGTGTTTCTGAATCAACACATGCTCATCGTGTTGTAGTTCAAGGGAAATCATTAATGATATCTAACTGTGTACCCAGCTTCAGAAGATACCATGCAGATACACTTTAGATATTAACCTGTTTTTTTCCCCTTTTCAAAACATCCAGACTCTTATACTGTACTTACTGTACAATGTATGCAGTGCACATGGGCCATTCTGGAGTTCTGCAGTGGAGCTGCTGATGCTGGTAAAATCACTTGGAAAATGAAGAAGTGGCCATTTATTAGAGGTTATTTATATACAGTAGCTCGCACAGATTCCGAAGCTCTTTGCAGAGAATATTTGAACATTGACATCAGTCTCTGCCCCAGTGGAGCTTACAATCTATATTCCCTACAACATCTACACACACACACACACACACACACACACACACACACACACACACATTCAGTCTAGGGTTGATTTTGTTGAGAGCCAATTAACCTACCAGTATATTTTTGGATTGTGGGAGGAAACCGGAGTACCCGGAGGAAACCCATGCAAGCTTGGGGAGAATATACAAACTCTGTACAGTTAGGGTCATGGCGGGAATGGAACCCATGACCTCAGCACTGTGAGGCAGTAATGCTAACCATTACTCCTTCTGTGCTTAATTTTCTGTCTTGTACAACCAATCAGACAATCATTGGCACATGTTTGTGGCCATGATTTCTCTAGTTTATCAGCAGAAAGTCATGACGATCTTTTATACACATTATACAATGAAACTGGCTAAGCATCCGAGTATTAACAAATTGGTACTATTGTATAGTGTGTACCTAAAATTAGAAATCTCACTGTATTGGATCACTTTTTTCGGTACTTGTGAGTTATCCGGGCGTCCGATTTTTTGATTGTATGCCTTAAGTTAAGGCATACAATCAGATGCGATGCGATGCGATATCGCATCGCATCGCATCGCATCCGACCATCGGATGCGATGACCCGATTTTTCCATAGGAATCAATGTTAAAATGGACTGAGTCCATTTTAACATGGAATTCAATGGGAAAAAGGGGTCCTTTTCATACCCCTACTATCCAAGTGGGCATGGAGTTGGATATAAATCTGTGGCGAGCGTAGCGAGCCACCGAGCCCGAAGCGTGGCGAGCGAAGCGAGCCCCGCGAGGGGCCGGTATTCCGTGTCCCCTCGCGGGGCTCGCTACGCTCGCCACGCTTCGGGCTCGGTGGCTCGCTACGCTCGCCACAGGTTTATATCCAACTCCATGCCCACTTGGATAGTAGGGGTATGAAAAGGACCCGATTTTCCCATTGAATTCCATGTTAAAATGGACTCAGTCCATTTTAACATTGATTCCTATGGAAAAATCAAGTCATCGCATCGCATCGCATCGCATCCGATGGTCGCATGCGATGCGATGCGATGTCCCGATCCGACCCGATTTAAAAATCGGACGCCCGGATAACTCACAAGTACCCTTTTTTCAAAGAAAATGATTGCTTTATATAAATAAACATATACATACATTAAATAATATATATATAAAAATAAAACAACAAGATAATTTGACGAATAAATAAACTGTTAGATGTTTTACAATTTTATAATTTTAACAAACTGTTTAGAAAAAATATTCTGCATCCATTGAGATGTACTGGATTTATATTCGTGCTAGGCAGTTGTAAAATGTGTCATTCCAAAGTTTATAGATTTCTCTGGGTACTTTTTTGTGCACTTGGGAATTTCCAACTGCATTAAAGTTGATATGTAAGATTCTACTCCTGTTAAATAATGAGGACAATGTAGCTCTACTCTATGTACTGGGTTTATGTTTTATATATTCAGGAAATTTATATCAAGGGTATAAATGGTGAAAGAGCCTCGTCTTATTCCAAGCACGTATGTTGCAATCATGCAAGGACTGGAATGTGTTTAGAAAACTCCCAAGTGGCAAAAAGCACCTGCGTATAAAGGCAGGGTCTGCTGCCTGTTCTCATCATTGCAAAAAACAGGATTTGTTGTTTATGTTTCCCTTCAACTTCGGTGCAGCCTGAGCAATCTACGAGTAAGGACCTTGCCTTAGGATGCATAGATCATTGTAATGAGGTCTATGAGACACCCGGAATGCTGTATAATATACTCCACTGCTTTTCAGACGGTTTATAATCTAGATGGTATCAGTAAGGAAAAACTATTTGTGTATGAAAAGGTGTGAAAGAGTGTGATGCCTTTCATAGGCGTGCGCAGGGGGTGTGCCAGGTTGGTGTACACAGGCACGCCCTAATATCCGGCACCCACTCACCCTTAGGAACAAGTCACTTAAAAAAAAATGACCTTTTGGTTGTGTCGACCTTTTGAACAAGTTAACTCAAGCCGCGTAGAACTTTTTCATGTGTTGACCTTTGGCCTGTGGACTAATAGTGGTCGACTTATTGACTGTCGTCCTTTGTACTGTTAACCTATTGACTGCATACCAAGCAGAGGGGTCCTGCTATATTGTTAACATTTGAGACCACTGCGTAATGGGGATCTCTGGGCATGGAGTCTCTGTCCAAAGTGGCTAGAACGTGAAATCTCTATATTATGTGGCTCTGGGCTGTAGGTTATTTTTAGTTGGCTAGCAGAAGGACTTTCTGGGCAATGGCTTCCAATGGTCACACTGTATGACGTGGGTCTCTGTTTTCTGGAATAATGTTACAATGTCCCTAACATTGAGAGTCTCTGCAGAAGCTATAATTGTTCTAGCAGTTGGGGTCATTGTGGGATTCCCTTTTGACTGTTGGGGTTTTTGCAATTTCATGAGCAGTAGGTAATCTGTACTATGTGGATGTCAATATAATCTACATGGAATAATGTAAACTGCGCAGGAGAGTGAATATTTATATAGTATAGTAAAATGGGTTAAAGAACTTACATAACGTGACAGGAAAAAAAAACACAATTTATTAAAAGAGAAAAGTCCAGTTGGTATAAAAAAATATACATAACATGGCATATGGCAGAATTGAACTGTGTGGCCAGACGAAGGGCCTGATTCTGCAGGTAAGACAATCGGGATCTCAACAGTTAGTATAACAGTTAGAATCCCAACTGCCGGTGCTCCATTAGGGGGGATCCCAACTGACAGAGGCTTCTTTAAGCTTGCCCCCTTGTCAGTGCACCAGCAGTCAGGGTTCCGATGTCGGTATACTGACTGTCGGGATCCCTATTGTCGGGCAGTCATACCACACCTGATTCTGCTTGACTAGATAAGCAGCGAAAATCACTGCTTACTAAGCCCTAAAAAGGCTGCCCCACTGAACACCCCCCCGCCTTCGAAAATAAATGTCAGTCTCAACTATTTTCTATTTCCTTCGGTGTCCTGTGATGTCCGCCGTCTGCCCCTGGCAGGCATCGGTAGGCCCTCATTCCAGGGGAACGCCCAGCATTTTTATGGGGATGCCCATAAAACGCTGGGCGTTCCCCTCCAGACACCCCCTGTCTGCTTCCCCCCCCTTCCCGTAAGAACACCTCAGTGAATGTAATAGTCGAGAAGGTGTTCGTACAGTGGCCCTGCAAATGCGTACATGGGCAGAACTGCACAATTGGTCCCTGGAGCCAATAAGCCGGGTCTGTTTGAAGATGAATCAGGCCCAATTTCCTTTTGAAAGGAACATAATCTATGCAATTTCCCTGGTAATTGGGTCTTCATTGTGACTGGCAATGGAGTCTAATGTAAAAACTGTGGAAATGGTGCGGGAGTTGTTCAGAAGCACTGCACGGATATACAGTACCATACATTTGAGAAAAAAAAAACACTAAGAAGAAGTGGAGCAAACATAGCTGCCATTGTAGATCCCACAGGCTCTAAGTCTTAATCCTAAATACTGTAAACTGGTTCACATAAATGGGAGACAACTACAGGTTGAGTATCCCTTATCCAAAATGCTCGGGACCAGGAGAATTTTGGATAATGGATTATTCCGTATTTTGGATATTTTAATATTTCAATGATGTATCTTGAGGTATCTTGCATTTATGTTGTGCATATACATCAAACACATGAAATAAACACAAATATATTTTATTTGTGCATAAAACATGGTTTCAAAACATGAAACAAAGTTTGTGTACTATCTCAGGCACTGAATTTAAATGCCAAGCAATCATTGTCTTGCACATATATAGTGCCAGTTACATATCATGTCCCCTGTGATGCTGTTACCAGTAAGTTTTTAGCAAAAAAAAAAATTTTTGTTCACTTTCTGGAATGTATGGTTTTCGGAATAATTCGGATAACGGATACGGGATACTCAACCTGTACAGTACGACTTTAATTGTTTTTTAAAATGATGTGAAAGTTACTAGTACAGGACTATACATAATTATTACATGACATTACAGAGTCCCATACACTGCTATTGCTAATAATGTGTTTGTCTCTGATATTGTGTTTACTTCCAAAATTCAAACATTTCTATTTTGGCAATTTTATTCCAATCTCAGAGAGAATGAAGGATGATTCCTTTGTATAATGCAATTGCCATACTATTTTTGTCTTTCCATTTTAAGATTTGCATATGAAATAATTAAGTACGCAGATGTGATTCTATAAATACAGAAAAAGCACGTAAATGTTATGGACTAACAGCACAGTTACTAATTAAGCACACAATGCAAGATGCCGTATACAAAGCAACAACTCCTAATATTTCATATGGTTATTTTAGAAGCTCATCAGTCCTGATGAAATGATATCTCACTATATATAGAAATGAGATCTTTTTTTTCCTATGTATTCCAGATTTGTTGTCAACAAGCTATTTGTACAAGTGGAGATCTCATCAACAAATGCAGATATTTATAATACCAAATAGCAACTTTTATACGTATGGATGTAAGGAAGATGGTGAGCACTTATGAGCAATAAGATAGTGATTCAGATCTGATTGCTCAGGACCGAATTGGCCCCCGATGGCCAGGATTTGCTAATGCGAGAATGGTGGGTGGGAAGGATTGGGGGGCGTCCAGCATTTCCCAATCCTTCCCATGGGTGTTGGGCGCACCCATGGAAATGGGATAAAGTGATAGTTCTTCAGCTAGGATAGAAAATACTATTGCCTGCCAAAGATAGTAAAGTATCAATAAGTGAAATAATATGTGATCGTAAAGTTCATGCTATTAGAATTCACTGACAGGGGTCCTGCTTGCAGCGTAGTGGTCTCTCCGTCTTCTCCTTATCTTGGCTTGTATTACTTATCAAATTATATATAGTTTGTCCTTCTTAGGTGGGATGCGATTGGAAAAATACACTCCCATGGTGAGAGGGGCGAGTGGTCCTTAACCGCAGATAGATTTGTCAAGTCACTGGCATGGAAGTATTCTCGTGTGTATGTATATCTATGGAGTAATAGACAAATTTCAATGAGTTTGCTGAAATGCATCAATAAATCATCAAACTGGGGGAAAGGAAGAAGTTTAACCACTAGTATAAACCACTACATCTAATACAGTGATGGCTAACCTTGACACTCCAGCTGTTGTTGAACTACCCATCCCAGCATGCCATGCATCAGTTTTAGCATGGCCAAATAGTAAAACTGTAGCAGGGCATGCTGGGATGTGTAGTTCAACCACAGCTGGAGTGTCAAGGTTAGCCATTACTGATCTAATATCTTGGCTTTGATCCCATTGATTCTGTCGCATACACATCACTAAAAGTAATATTTTCTGTCTTAGGTGCAACGCTGCCATTATAAATAAAATATAATGAAGCTGCATATGTAACTAATACTTAATATTGTCTAGATTATAATGATTTGTGATTTCAAGCTAGACTGAATATTAGGCTACATGAATGTTTTTATTTTTATTATTTTACTATTGCTTTGTTTCTTATATATCTAAATGTATTTTCCTGTGTACTTTCAGCCTGGGGTCATTCGTAGCCACATGAATCAGAAGAGTATTATGGCCTGTTGATGTGGACTCCACAAAGTGATCTTCCTGTATCACCATTTCAAGCTCATTACCAAACACAGATTTGTTTTAGAACTGTAATCTCATTGTCCAGTAGTAAACACTGGCATATGTAATAGAGTAACCCAACAGAAAATGGAAGATGGCTTCAGAAATGATTCAAACTTTTACCAAGGAGCCCGCGATATAGCTAGAGAAGTGAAGAGACAGACCAGCAACCAAGCCATGGATGACTACTCAAGGTACCAAGATAATACTTATGGACATTATGCACCCAATGATGGCTACTATAATAGTGGAGAGCAGGCCAATCAGGATGAAGATGCGCAGAGTGATGCAACAGAGGGCCACGATGAAGATGATGAGATATATGAAGGGGAATACCAGGGTATACCTCACCCTGACGATGTAAGGGCCAAACACAAGGATGCAAGCATTAAAGATGAATTTAAAGACCATGCTGACATTATGGCAGAAAGAATGGAGGATGAGGAGCAACTGGCTTATCAATATGAGAACATCATTCAGGAATGTGGCCATGGGCGGTTCCAATGGACCCTTTTCTTTGTTTTAGGACTAGCCTTGATGGCCGATGGGGTAGAAGTCTTTGTTGTGGGATTTGTGCTCCCCAGTGCTGAGAAAGACATGTGTTTATCACGCTCAAACAAAGGAATGCTGGGTAAGAATTCAGACATATTTTTGTTTAAGTATAATACAGTGGAATAATATGGATGACTAAAGGTGTGTACACACGGTGTGATTGCGATTTGATCTGGATTGAATGGCATGGCAAGCAAAACGTATTCGCTTTTGACTATATACAGTACAGATCTGTACTATATAGTCTTTCCTGCTCAGTCTATTCTTCTGTTCGATTATCACTAAAGAGGAGCGGGCATCTGGATCAAATCGGCATCGAATGTTGCTGAAAACCATTCGATTTCGATTCAATCTATTCAGTTTTTCCTATATATAGTCAAAAACTAATAGAAAGTCATAATCGCACCGTGTGTACACTACATAGGTGTACTTTTTATCTACAGTAATTCCAGTAGATTGCAATTTGGTATATGATGTAACTGAAATATATACTGATTTTAGCTATGCTCTGCTCAGGAGCCCACTGACATGTTATCAGTCATTTAAATATATGTTTTATGGTGTTATAATTCAAACACGTGTCACAATGAAATGCACTTCATTTAGAATACGTATTCTGTATCTATGGGTTAAACATAGTGTGCTAAATATACTGTAATAAGCAGCGAGAAGCTGGAGGGGCGGGAACTTGAAAGTCTCGCTTTAACCTCTGACGGACTCGCTGACTCATCATGAAATCTCCGGAACCATGAAGACTAGGAACTTGAAATTTGGAAAGTAACTTACTTTTATGACATAAGCACCCACTAAGAAGAGATTTATTAAAATTCCCCACCCCAGGTCAGTATATCAACAGAATCTTGACCGATGGTAATCCATACCTCCCAAATGTCCCGCTTACCGCGGGAACGTCCCGGTATTCGGGGACGGTCCCGTGTCCCGCCCGGGGCCGTCATTGTCCCGCGGTGGGGGGGGGGGGGCAGTTGGGAGTCCCCCCAGCCTGAAAAGAATAGATGCTGTGTGCATTCATATTCAATTCATATTCAGCCCGCAGAGAGGCGGAAAACGTGGGGGCGGCCGGAGGATGCGTCATACCGGGAGGACATCCCTTTTCGGGAGCCGTGCGGGAGTCCCGATCCCCACCTTCAAAAAGTTGGGAGGTATGGTAATCTAACAGGGGATGGGTTCAAAGAAGCCTCTTGTGGGCTTGGGGGGCATGCTGCCCTCACCACAGACTCTATTTTCCCTCTATGGGGTCATGGACCTCCACAACGGAGAATATCCCCTGTCAGTCGAGATCCTGAATGTCGAGTCAGCATACAGTACCCGGCATCCAGCCAAAGGCACTTACCACAGCCAGGGAGTCTCTTGTCTGTTGGGAACAGTTATATAACATAGAAACATAAAATGTGCTGACAGATCAGAACTACGTGGCTCCTCTAGTCTATCCTAAACACATGTACATGCAAGTGCATTTACACACTAGGGTTAATTTATTGTTGGTGGAAGCCAATTAACCTATCAATATGTTTTCATATTGTGGTAGAAAACCAACACATGCATCCATACAAATGGGGTAATTCAGTACACCCCGCAGATCTCCAAAATGCGCTACTCAGCACCTTCTGGAGGTCTGCGCATGTGAAGTAGTGATGGGGTCAGTGACTGAGCATTTTGTAGGAGTGGTCCAAAGAATGCAGGCGTGTCCGGACTACTTGGGGAGAGGTATGTACTACCCTGAGCATAAGTTGTGCTTCACAAAGAATAGATGCATCATAGTACTACACAGCATGTTATTATTTTATCCCATCATGTCACCATATTTAGTAGAACCATGACACCACCGTATAGCCATATCATGTCAATATATATCTCCCTCATTCCACAATAATTAAATGGAAGCAACAATAGAGCTCAGCAGCCTTATTATCAGTGGTGGGGCTGTGGGTGGCGGCTGTCTGACTCAGACACCCAATGTGCCATGCAGCGCTGTGCTGCTGCTCTGTTCCTTGGAGTCAGCAAGGACATACAGGGCTGGTGCAGTGTCATGCATAGTGATGTGGCGATGTCAGCATCACAGCAGCGCACCAAGTGATGGGGGGGGGGGGAATGATGGTGTGCTTTTAATTGTTTCATTTTTTATTATTATTTTATGGAAGGCCAGGAGTGCGCAATATAAAAGGCATTCTAAGGCACTTATACTGACCCCATGTTGCGAGTCTTGACTGCGCTGAAAAGGTGTGATGAGAGATGCAGTATTTAAGGTGGATTAAAGAGGAACTAAATAGATGTGGGGAGGGTAGACAAGACAAGAAGGATGCAATGAAAGAAAGAATGAAGTTGGTTTCGAATTATGTTTTCACTGAGAACATCTGAAAATGTTACTAAGTCATACCTCCCAACATTGGTGGTATTGGAGGAGGGACTCTTGCGTGTTGAAGGTGCGTGCCTGAAAATAGGGTGTGTGGTCTTGTGGTCAGGGGGCATGGCTTATAATCACAATACTCCGGCGAGGCCACACCCTGTTTTCCCTGCTGTTTTCCCTGCTGCAGTGCTACGAGAGATGCTGGCCATGCCCCCAGCCCTGCTGTCTCACATAATTTGCCGCAGAGGGGAATTCCCAACTGCCCACCTTCCTCCACACTACCGGTCCCAGGTGGGGTGCAGGACAGTCCCAAATAAACGGGAGGTATGGTAAGTATTGCATGAGGGACAGGGGGGGAATTGAGGGCAGAGTGAAGATTACGCTATGTTGACATTCCTGAATAACATGAGAGGCCACGAGGTTGTTCAGAGAAATAAGTTTAGTTTTGGACACATTGAGTTTAAGATAGCAACCGGACATCCAGGAGAGGGCATTTTGACTGGAAAGATGCTAGTGAAGTAGGTGGTAAAGACAAGATCAGAAAATGAAAAAGAGGAGGGTAGGGGTGTCAGGAAAGTGAGGTAAATTGGTTGTTGGGCTGGTTGAGCGTTGTAAGTATGTAAACAATAACGTGCAGCAGGAACAGGAACACTTGTGTAGGTGCAGAGCTTGATGTCATGGTTGGGATGATTGTTAGAGGGGATGTGGAATGACTGGGTTTGGCTCACAATGGGATGTTGAGAGTAGTATTGTATCTTTGTGGGCTCACAGGTGGACATGGGAAAGTGTAGTGGCGTGAGTGACGCAGAGGAAAAGATGAATTTTAGGACATTAGGCCCATTGTGAGCAGATTTGGGTGCAGGAAGGGGAGCATAAAGCCAAGATACCTGTATAGTGAAAGTTGGTTATGAACAGCAGGAAGACACTCTTATATTTAGATAATAGGAAACAAGACCCAGGGAGTGTCTGTGTGGGGGTAAATGGTGTGGGGTTTCTCCTATTTACTCATTTTTGAGGGGTCCCAACATCTGGATAAATTCCAGGCCTGGGTTAACCAGTTTATGGCTGGTGAATAGTATGGCAGGTATTTTCCTAGATAAAGGCTTTATACTGATCAACCTTACTATATCTGTTACACTTGTCTTTGATTGTCCATTGGCATCCTATGGACTTTCTCCCAGTTGTCTGTTCATTAAGTGTTATGGTTGGGTTTTCATACAGTACATGGATTTTATTTCCTCTTCAGCCACTTACATTTCTGAAAGAAAACATGTAGATTAATGTCACTATAGAGGTCTGGGCTACACCCATGTGACACCAAATCGCTGTCTCTCCCTCTTTGACAAGAGCCTGGTGCTGCACTTTAACATTATGAGCAGCAGTCAGCTCCTGCCACAGTGTACGTGCCGTCAGTACACAGGTATCTCCGGGGTTGCTGGGTATGCCCTAAGAGTAAATAAATGTGGTTAGGTCCTATTTTGGCAATACCATTTACCCTTTTTGGGTGCACATGAACTAAGGGAGTATTTTCAATCGCACTGGGGGCCTGTGATCCCAATGATACCTCTGTGTGTATATGAATTAATTTGTAAGATGATGTTCTACAAGATAATTTTCTCAAAGTTTAGTGTTAATTTCATTTCGTGCCAGGACATTAATCATTGCAATGCATGTGTCAGGTAGAATTTAGCAGACGTATGTCTACTGTACCAGATGGTTACACCTTGGGTCCTACCCTATTGATTGCATTTGCCTGATTGTCTTTCACATTCTATTTATCTGCTCTTGAATTTAATTTCCTTTGCTATTGTATATTCTTATTTGGAATAGTTTCATCAGCAGAAACCGAACATGTTAAACGGGATCTTTCTAGCAGCCTCTGGCATGTATCGGCATGCCTTTTTCAACTAATAAGTGTATGATTGCTCATGCCTGTCTGCCTCTTTTACCCCATTCTTAGTTATGAGCATTTGCTCTCTCTGTAGTAATAACTGCCCATAAATCATCTCTGGACTGTATAGGGATCTATTCATGATCACTTGATGATAGGCCTTCTGTTTGCTGTAGAATGCCCTGCACAGGCTGCAGTGTGTGTGCCCTTGCACCAGCACACAAACTACTGGGCTTATTTGAAATGCTGAGGAAGTTAAACTGGTCTTTAAGGGGATATGGTGACAGTGGAAAAGTTGAAGAGTGTGAAGACTCACGCCAAGCAGTTTTCAAAGTACAGTAGATTGAAGAGAAGAAATGTCAGAACAGCTGGACCTTATAGGAGGACATTACAATGGTCAACACAGGTGCAAAATAATGACTGCTTGAATCAGAATATTGATTTTCCAATGAGGTGAGAAAGGGTCTGATACTAGAGATGTTGTGGTGGTGGAAACTGCATGAGGGAACATCAAGGATGTCTCCCAGGCAGCATATTTGATGAAAAGCAATGTTTTGAGGAAATGTATCGGAATACCATGAGTTTGGTTTTGGTCATGTTTAGCTTGTGAAACTGCTAGTACATACAGGTATGAGAGAGGAGATATATTTTAATGTCATTTGTGTAGACGTGTGGGGCAAAATGTAATAGAGTGTGAGATTCAGAAAGTGAGAGATTTTGGAACAGTTTTTTTTTTTTAAAGCAGAAGCGGCAATCAACTACATGGCAAAATCAACCTGTTTTTTTTCATTGTAAATGACTGCCGCTTTAAAATGTTTTTGAAAACTCTCCCAAAATCTCTCACTTTCTAATTCTCACACCCTATTACATTTGTCCCGTAGTGTCTAATGAGTTCATATTCCTAGAGGTGGCTTAATCTTTTACAGATAATGCTGGGGATTATAAACTAGCTATGAACAGGGTCACATAAGCAATGAGTTTTCATGAGTCGCACATAATCGGCACAGAACACAATCATACAAAGCTTATGTGGTTCAGCAATTTTTTTGCAACTTCCATGATTGAAATGGCGCAGTGTGTACAGCCAAAGGTGCTATTGCGATTCATGCAGTTGGTCTTAGAAAATGTGGCACAAAAGGAATGGGCATTTCTGGTTGGTGAATGGGTGGTCGCTATTAATGCATGCCGTAATAGGTCATTCAGTGGATGTATTACGGGAGGGGCAATGCAAGTGGATGCGCTCCCAGCCCTAGTGTAGGAGATGGGTTTTGATGGTATGCCCAATGGTGGTGTATAGGGAAGGACGCATCACTTATAGCATGCATAGATATTAAACGTTGGCTTCTCAGTCACTGCACATTAAGCCGAGCAGATGTACACCGAGGAAGGACTATTTGCATAAGTTAGAAGATGGGCAACCGTCCATAGTTGCTGCTGTGAGCGATTCTGGGTTAGAATCAAGCCCTTTGCTTAATTACATTATATACGCCTAATTTATATTTGGTCATTGACATCCACCTCTTTTCTCTATAAAAGTAATGGAGGACAGGGTGTTGGCTAGGAGGTTCACATATGTATATGTTGTGGAAGGCAATATGAGCTCCATGGCTCCCTCACCATGCCTACAGCAGACACAACCGTATTAACAGCGTTGGTTATGAGAATGTTCTGTAATACATTCTATTCTAGAAAATCTAACTGCATTATTTGTAGCAGAGGACTATATGTTCCTTCCTCATTCTCCCTCATTACAACCTTAATGCATTCACTGTTTATATGCTGTTTATAAACTACTCTGCCATACCATTGTCCGGTTTAGTGGATTCCCATGAGCTATTATAGAGCAATTAAATAGCTGCAACTATAATGTGACAGACCCTCCTGGGATCTCCCATCCATTAGCCCTTTCTTGGATCTGGTGTCATATTGCAATGTAAGAAAGCAGCAAAGGTCATGTGAGCACAGCTAGGTTTATAATACTGTCTTGCTGTCTTGCGCTGCAGTGGTCAAACAGCCTCCAGTGTCCCCTATTGACTAAAGCAGAAATCTGCCTCCGATAACTGGCAAAGAAGTTTAAGTTTCTTAATGCAAGAATAATTGAATTAATCAGTTAATCCTATTCAGTGTCAGAAACTCCTTCTGCTAGGGAAAAATGTATCACTTTCCAGATGGCAATCATGAAAGTTTGTGAGCAGCAAGGATGGTACACCCTGTCATAAGGCATTGCTGTAATGTGATTACACACTGGCAGCATTCCGCTAACAATGTGTCAGGGCTGGGATTATTCCATAGTCAAACACTGTGCAAGCGAGCTGAGTCACAGCTCTCGAGAGGCTTCCTCTAATGCGCTTTCAGACCACCTTTGCCTGCTTGTTTGCTTAACAGGGTAACACTTTAATGGAGATTGCTAAATTTATTCTTGCCCCACAATTTAAAGGACTTCCAGAGCATAGACTGCTTGGTGTCTTGTATACAAAGTCAGCAGTTCTCAGTCACCTGCAGTTTGCACTCTGTATTCCCTTCATGATGTAACTGTGTTTTGTTTTGGTTGATTTTAATAATCTTTTAGTTGATGGCTGTGGAGTTATTTTGCTAACTGATGCATGCATTATAATGGCTGGAATTGCTATTTAATTTGTGATAACTGGCAATACATGTGCAGTACACAGATATATACATATGCATTCACCAGCAAAAGCATGCACACACCACACTTGCTGAGTCTTTGGAAGTTATTCTGGTTGACTTGCAAGGCTGCGAATTTTGCAGCCTTATGAGTCTATCAGATGCCACCTGCTGCCCACACGGTTGCCTGTCCCCCCCCCCCCCAACTCACAAATCCAATGATTTCTCCAGTGCCCTATGCAGGAAGCAGCAGGCAGCTGCCATCCGCTGCCAGCCCCCCGCACCATCATTAACATGGGAATGCCCAGCGTTTTCATGGGGATGTTCCCATGGGCGAATCCCCTGGCCTGCCGCCCTACGCCCCGCGCACACTGTTGTGTGTGAGCTCCCGCCAAATAATCTATTCACCGTGGCCACTCGCACTGAATGGCTGCATATGTGGATAAGTGACTATGCGGATGCGCAGTCGCTAAAAATCAGTCCCCCATGCCAACGCTTGCCACAAAATGCATTGGACTCACCGTTTAACGGGCTCCTCCCTAACACTGAATGCGGCAAGGGTGTTTGACGACGAGGGTGGATTTTCCTCACCATAGAAAACTGTAGGTACTTAAATGTTAGTTGGGCGCCCACTAAGTTATTTGCTTAGTTTTACGCGTCCCCTCGCAGGGCTCGCTATGCTCGCCACGCTTTGGCCTCAGTGACTCCCTGTGCTCGCCACACTATATAAAATCAACTCCATACCGACATGGATAGTGGGGGTATGAGCGTACTTACTATATGCCCAACTGGGCGCCCAATTAACATATAAGTACCAAACTGTATATAATATTTCTTCTGATCAGATTTATTTTCCTCTCATTGTGTTTTCTTTCTCATCTCTCGGACAGGATTAATAGTGTACCTTGGGATGATGTGTGGTGCGTTTGTGTGGGGAGGACTGGCAGATAGACTGGGAAGGAAGAAATGTCTCATGATCTCGCTGACCATCAATGCTGCCTTTTCATCCTTGTCGTCCTTTGTTCAGGGGTACGGGTTCTTCCTTTTCTGCCGCCTTATTTCTGGATTTGGGTGAGTACTTTTTTACTCTTATTTTAGAGGCTGTTTGAAAAATAATAGTTAGGAGCTGATTGTTAGTGCTTTATATGCTATGATCCCCCTTAATATGGTGGCTAAAATCTTTATTGATCCCAGTCTCATGCATCTCCACTAGACAGCTGGAAGGTATAACACCATCTGTCAACATGAACATGGATGACAGGGTCAAAGGGTCGACAAGATAGTTCAACCTCAAAAAGGTTAACATGGTGTATAGTCGATAATTACTAAAGGACGACAGTACAGAAATGTTGACATGAAAATGGTTAACTCAAAAAAGTTTGACACAACATTTTTTAACAACTGAAATAATACCTATTGTGCGCTTGTTCCACTGTGATACTTATAGATAAACAATGGCAAAAATAGCAACAGGCTTACTCAAGGGCAGCTATTCCCTGTAAGGACCTTGGATAACTGAAATAAAAGAATGAGTATTTAGGGAGCACCCTTAATGGTCATCTAATGACCACCTAACTTTAACAAATCATATTTTCTATAAATGAGGATGCTTAATTTGACACGGAGTTTACTTGTAATGATATAAAATATTTGTTTAAAATACATTAAAAAGGTTCTTTATACATCACAGATACAGTATAATGATTTAAAATGTAAATCAGACTTGCTGGTGATTATTGAGTAGAAAGGTATTAACTGTTGACTCTTTTTATAACATCACTCATTGCGTTTCATCACATAGGGACTTCTTCATGGTGTTTTTTAAATAAAGTTACTCTCCAGTCTGCTGGATGTTTTTAAACAGAAACTCAAATCATAGTAAACTTTAGTAGTTCAATCTGCTTAAATGATCTTAAGAAACACAGACGGTCCTTAAACTTTTTACTATGACATACAATAGTCATAGTGCACTTATAATGCAATAAAATATAAAACCAGCTCCAATGCATATCCTTATTTAGCAGATAATTCTTGTTTGGCTTCCCTCTTCTTCAATAGGGAGATATCAGCTAACATCAAAGTGTGGCGCACACAGGTCAGAACCAGAACAACATTTTTAAAGTTTCTTTTTTTTTTAATAAACTCATTTTTTTACAACACAATAAACGGTCCTCTTGTAGGGCATGCGAAGGGCACGGTGCCTTGCTCCGCTATCACTGTGCTCTGCACAGGATACTATTCCCAGTGGTAGGCCATGTGAATATTAGAGTATGAAAAGAGTCAAAAATGTAAAAAAATTATTAAAATCTTATGTCGACCATATGTGTGTCAAACACTGTGATGTCATGTCGACCTTAGACCTTTTGTACCTGCAACCTAAGTAAGTTTTGTTGACAATGTGGGTGGACTTATCTTCCAGATTCCATTATTAAGGTATACAGTTTCTTTATAGTTTTAGGCCCTTGATGGCTAACCTTGAACTACACATCCCAGAATGCCGTGCATCAGTTTCAGCATGGCCAAATAGCAAAACTGTAGCAGAGCATGCTGGGATGTGTAGTTCAACAACATCTGGAGTGTCAAGGTTAGCCATCAAGGTTTTAGGCAGTGCTTCAGATGTTTAATAACTTCTTTGTGAATACCGTGAACATTTTTACAGAATTATAAGTTCTCTTCCTACCTTTCATTGTTTCTGCTTCTTTAGTATTGGAGGGTCCCTTCCCATCGTGTTTGCCTATTTCTCTGAATTCCTAGCTCGGGAGAAGAGAGGGGAGCACCTGAGCTGGCTTTGCATGTTTTGGATGATTGGGGCAATCTATGCATCAGCAATGGCCTGGAGCATCATTCCACACTATGGTGAGAGGTTACTGACATACGGCCCATACTAGTAATTACCACACTGTCGTTATTTCAGGTATTGTTATTATAAACATCCCACTCTTATTATAGAGAGCTAAAATGCTCCACTCTTCATATGGTCAAATGTACATTGCCAGTGTTCCTAGTATTAAGAAACTGTTGGTATTCCATTTCTCTTCTCCCTATATAATTGCTTACTGGAAACACTTTCTCATGTATCATTCAAGTTTTGCTCGGCGTCTTCATAAAATAAATACTTCATGTTCCGTCCTTAGAATCTTGGAAGCAATATGCAGAGATATTATACACACAATAATGTTCTGTAACAGCAATAAAACGTCAAGGGCAACAGAATGAATCTATTCACATTTATTTCACATCTAAAATCCAGCTTGTATCATTGGTTTACATTATAATGGAATGCAAATCTACAACTTAATGTACAAGTAACCAGTGTACTGTATATGATTTTTTTTCCTATAAGCAATAACATTTTCTGTGCAGGATGGGGATTCAGCATGGGAACCCACTACCATTTCCATAGCTGGAGAGTATTTGTGGTGATATGTGTCCTGCCGTGCATTGCCTCTATCATCGCTCTAAAGTTTATGCCGGAAAGTCCTCGCTTCTTACTAGAGGTAAAGTAATGGATTCCAGTCATGTGATCTTAACCTGCTATGCATTATTGGTCATTTACCATCTTTTTTTTTATGCACATCAATCAATTGAAAAAATCCAATTCATAGCAATGTGTTGCTTATATGCCCACATTATTTTCTATAAATAAAGTTTGATAACTTTTCTGGGGTAATAAGGGAATTGAACAAAGGTTCATTTTGTGAGGTGGCTTCTCCTTCCGTATATGCCTTCCCATGCATTGCAATGATTTGAATTCTCCCTTACAAGATAATGTAGAGAAGAGGTTGACAAACTCCACAATTACAGTCAGTGGCAGCTCTTACCCTTTCAGAGTAGAGGGGCTGCCGCGATGTGCCTCCTCCCCTCCGCTGCCACTGCCATGCTCCGTGCGCCGCTGCTGGGCCCCGCCGCCGGTCCCTTGCATGGGGCCAGCGCATGCGCAGTAACTTCATACATACTATGTATGCGCTGGCCCAAGCCTCCATGGGCTGCCCCGGGGGCTTAATCAGGTTCCCGAGTCTGGCGCATGCGCAGTGTCGTTCGTTATACTGCGCATGCGCATAACCCATTTTGGGGGCTGCCCCTCAATTGCGCACAGAGAGGCATCCCGGAGGGAGGGAACGCCTCCCAATGGGACTGCGTTGAGTGACTGGCAGGTCAGACTTCCTATAGTAAGTCACTGTCAGTCGCATTGAAGCCAGAGCAGTCTAACAGACTGCATCTGTCTTCATTGGCAGAGAACAGTGGCGGATTTTATCTGGGGGGGCTGCAGCCCTGCAGCCCATAGGTAAAAACCACCACTGATTACAGTCCAGGTTTAAGGATATCCATGCTTGAACACAGGTGACTTCATTAGCACTGCAAAGAAAAATACATGGTGCAGATGCACACTCCATATTATTAATCAATAATAGAGGCTCTTGGAATATTAATTGGCCATGAAATATTTGCCCACCAACCAGCTTCACGGTGGCCTCATTTCTGGTGGGTCCCTAATACTAAGTTTGAATCTGGGGCGCGGAACCCCGAAAAGGTTGGCATAGGCCAGTCACCCCAGGGCAGCACACAAGTGAAAAACTAAGCTAAAGGTGTATTAATAAGAAAGTAGCAGAAGCTAGAGGTTAAAAAGTGAAGTGCTAGAAAGTATAATATATTAGTGGGAAATAAATAGTGCTAAATAAATGTTAGGGTGTGCCACCCCGAAAGCAACTCAGCCACACCAACCCAAGGGGAGCCGCGCCCCAAATCCATCCCCAAGACTAGCAATAAATGTCAATTTTAGGTCTTACCTATATTGTGCCTCCAGTTTGCAGTCTGGCTACCAGGGACCAAGCTGGTAAAATAATATTCAAATCAGGTGGGTGGGGTGCTACTCTAAGTTGAAGGAGTCCCAACCTTCAGGTGTACAGGTGTACACTATATTAGCTTATTGGGGGGGGGATCTTAGAATGCACACCCAAGACACATGAGGTGCTATCATGCTGGGACTTGTAGTTCTGCAAAGAAAAATACATGGTGCAGATGCACACTCCATATTATTAATCAATAATAGAGGCTCTTGGAATATTAATTGGCCAAGAAATATTTGCCCACCAACCAGCTTCACGGTGGCCTCATTTCTGGTGGGTCCCTAATACTAAGTTTGAATCTGGGGCGCAGAACCCCGAAAAGGTTGGCATAGGCCAGTCACCCCAGGGCAGCACAAAAGTGAAAAACTAAGCTAAAGGTGTATTAATAAGAAAGTAGCAGAAGCTAGAGGTTAAAAAGTGAAGTGCTAGAAAGTACCTCCATACAATAATTAAACATTGCAAAGAAACCTGCCACTACTTGATAAATGTATGATCTGGGTTCGGTTTCTTCCACAGACCGGTAAACACGATGAAGCTTGGATGATACTAAAGAAGATTCACGACACTAATATGAGAGCAAAGGGAGAGCCAGAAAAAGTTTTCACAGTAAGAAAGAATCCATATGTCTATGACAAATAATTCCTAGTAAGATATTCATATTTATATGACAAACATAAGGCTTCCATATGTCCTGGTTTTCCCAAGACAATCGCTATTGGTAATTTCTCACTTGAAGTTACTGTATGCCTCACAGAGTTTCTGAAATGCTCTAGTTTGATCATAAAAACTTGCTTGGAACTTAGCTGCAACTGGAACCTTAAAAAGTCTGTGATAGCTGTGGGATATGGAAAATGTACTTTGTGTTCAGCTTTGTAGTTTGCTTACTTAGCAGAAAGCAGAATTCAATATCAGTAGATATTTTTGTTAAAACTGTAGTTGAATCTGATGATTGAATTATGGCATTCAGAAAAGGTAATATATAAACCACAAAATTGTAAATAAAGCTGGGGGGCAAATGCACTTTGAACTTCTACAAATTTGGCCCTGTTTATAGACATGGCAACATACCATACTTGCCTACTTTTGAAAACTAGTTTCAGGGAGATTATAGTTGGTGATAGAATTTTGCACAGTGCCTCATGGAGAGAATGTGAAAAGAGATTGTGAACGTGGCACCTAGAAGCGTGGGTGGGTACCGCTACATCTGAGAGGAATCTTTTAAAATTACTTATATCCAAATGTAGATGAGCCCCAAAGCAGTTAGTACGAGCTACAGATGGGTCAGGTCCCATCTTTGCAGGGGATGGCGCTGGCGTCACCAGCCGCCATCCCCCGCCAGCGCCATGGCGATGGTGAGAAGGGGACGCGCGCGCACGCGCGCGCCCCTTCCGACGGCGCTTCCAGCCGTTCCCCGGGTCCCCGCCGGCTTGCCGGCGGTAACCCGGGGTCCCCGCCGCCTGCCCGCACCCCCCCCCCTAACCCCCCCTAACCCTGTCCGTCTCCCTGAGGCGGAGACGGACAGGGTTTCCGTCGCGCTAGCGACGGAGACTGAGACGCGCGTACGCGTGAGACGCACGCGCGTCTCAGTCTCCTCGCTGGCGTGGCTGCTGGCGGGTCGCCAGCGCGTACGTTCTGGCGACCCGCCAGCAAGGATGAAAATAGTAACATACTGTACTATACTTGCTAAAGTGCTGGGAAATTATGCTGATGATTCAATGTAAATATATCTATCTCTCATTCCATTTTTCCCCAAAAATGTAACAGTGTAATGTGGGCTAAGTGAAATGAGGGAGATTGCTAGACTAGTGAGGGAGAGAGGGAGATTGCTGCTATTTCAGGGAGTCTCCTGCAGAATGCAGGAGGGTAGGCAGCTATGCAACATACTAGTGTCTGCTGGGGGTGTAAACATTGAGTATTAAGAGTGACTATTGAAGTAGGTGAGCGGACCAAGGACATGCCATGTTATAAGCAATGTTGACGCATACAGTACATGCACCTAGTTTTGCAATGAAGTGCTAAGATTCCTTTATGCATGGCAATATTAATTAACTGCATTGTTTTATTTCTCTGACTCCATGAGAACATTGGGATAAGTAGTGTTTATTGTGGCTATTTATTGTAACAGGAATGTGAACCTTATCTAGTGTCTCATATCTCAAGTATAAAGGACCAGGAGATCGGGTGTTATTTTTACAGTTATTAGTAGTAGTAGTAGTAGTAGTAGGGGTAGAATTGGGAATTTTGAAGTGGGGGATATGGAAAATGTTGAAGTGGCAATATGAACAATGTAATAGAATTGTAAGTTATGGTGTGTACTTTTTTTTTACAAATTTACTAAGAACTGTACCTTCTTAACTTTGTATTGATAGCAAAAATACACACACAGGCCCTTATTCTGGTTAACTCTCAGAGGCAAATTCCTTCTCAAATGGACAAAACCATGTGCACTGCAGGTGGGGCAGATGTAACTTGTGCAGAGAGAATTAGATTTGGGTGGGGTTTTTCTTCAAAGTGAGAACTACATTGCAGTGCACAACTAAAGCTGTCAGTATTTTCCCTGCACAGAAACAACCCAAAATAACTCACCCAAATCTAATTTTCTCTGCACAAGTTACATCTGCCCCACCTGCAGCGCGCATGGTTTTGTCCATTTGAGAAGGAATTTGCCTCTGAGAGTGAACCAGAATAAGGCCCATAATCCTCACACAGGAAATTGCTCTCACTGCTCACTGCACACTATTATATTCTCCCAACATAACATAATGGATGGTAGGGCATGAAATACTGCCTGTCAGCACATGTCGGCTCAAAAAAAAAAAGTAAAAAAACGAATGTCGACCTTTTGACTGTCAACCTTCTCACTGTCGACCTAATGCTTGTGTTGACCTTACATCCCTGTCGATCTTAGCCTTATATACCTAATTCAGGTATCGACATAAACACTGTCGACGTTCAGTGGTCAACCCAATGTATGTCCACCTTCATTGAGTCGACCTAGGGACTGTATCCCTACCATTCTTTATCCCCCTCACGTTTATCTATTTTAAAGGCTTAATACATTTGCCCCAATTTGACTAATTGCAATGTCACTGGCTGCTGGTCCCTTCACTATGGCAGGAGTCTTCAACAATTCAGTGCCATGCCGCCACATACCGGCACACTTTGTCTATAATGTATTATGTAAAATATGACATTATCCTTCCAATTCCAGAAAGTATATTTTTAGTTGCACTTCACCCAATGTAATAAAAATCCTTAATGATAAAAAAGAACACACAAATGGAAATGTTTGCATGAGTGCAGGGGCAGAAGTACACTTATTATTGATGTGCTATTATTTTGCTGTATTCAGATATTTCCAAAGGTGTGTGCCTAGAAATGTTGTTGGCAAACAAGTACTGTGCGCTAGAACACATAAAGAAGCCTTATGGGGCATACACATGGCATGATTACAGACCCATTTCTAAGCGATCTGACTAGATTGCTTAGAAATGAAGTATGCCGCCCGGCAATGGCGATGCTGTTGCCTGACTAGATTTTGAGTGCATGCAGTATAAATCTAGTCATCGCCCATGTTCTCTCTATTGAGAACACTGGCAGTGACAGATCTCTCAGCACACATCGCTGGTGCAGCGCTGTGTGTTGAGCAGTCTGTGCTTAGCTAGATTGCTCAGCACAAAGCTCCCGTCTATCCACGTGTACCTGGCTTTACAGGTATAGGGGGAGATTCTCTAAGAATCTCCACCCCCCTTCGCCGCCCATCGCATATTTAATTATCGCATATGCTGTAACATATGCGATAATTAAGGCAAAGGACAGCTCTTGCGTTAAGAGCTGTCCTTTGCGGTGAGAGTCGCCGGGTCCCAGCAGGTCCCGGCGGCTCTCCCCTCCCTCCCACACCCGGCGCTGCTGCTGCTGCGCCGGGCTCTCCACCTCCCTGCACCCGGAAGAGGATCAGTGCAGGGAGGAGGTCACAGGTCCGGGCAGCACTGCGCTGTGCTGCCCGGACACAGGTGAGGGGACGATGCGGGTCGGCGGGGGGCGGCGGAGGGTTGCGATAGAAGCCCATTGGCTTCTATGGGGCATCGCCAGATTTTTCTGGCGATGCCCCCCGCCGCGGTAACCCGGCGGGGGATGCTTACAGCATCCCAAAATGCGGTAAAACCCCCGATAACAGGGTTTTTACCGCATTTTTAGCTTAGAGAATCTCCCCCTTAAAGATTTGTAATCTTTAGATACTACTTTGGATAGTGACACTTATTCTGGTTCATTCACTTGATGAGAATTTGCACCCTTGCGAGTGAACCAGAACCCACCTTTCGAATGGCCCACCATTCACAATGCGCGTACTTTCGCATTGGTTGCAAATTGATGTTTTACATAAACAGCCATTCGCAGACTGCGGGGTAACAGGCCATCGAATGATATGGAACGTGCACGCAGATCTAAGGAGCGACAGATCTCAGAGCAACCTTAGATCTGTGTGCACATTCGGAGGGAAGTGGGTGGGCAGCTGACATCCGGTGATGTCAGCTGCCCACCCCCACCCCCCCGCACCTGCTTCATTGGCCCATTAGCATGAGAACGCCCAGTGTTCTCATGGGAATGCCCACAAAATGCTGGGCGCTTCCATTCGCTAATGGCTTATTTGCCTTTTTAGAAATTATATGGAAGGGATAGCTGCTAATGAAAATAGCAGAAAACCAGAGCCTTGGCTCTAGACAGGTAGAATAGTAAACATCGCCAATACTAATTGGATCTCTTTTCTGTTTATCAGGTTTCCCACATTAAGACACCAAAACAAGCCGATGAATTCATTGAAATTCAGAGTTCAACTGGAACATGGATCCAGCGCTGGCTTGTCCGGGTCATGACTGTTGTGAAACAGGTATTTTACTACTACTAGTTACTAGTAGTAACTATGCCAACAATGTTCTTGTTTTTTTTATACTTATGTTAAAGATGAGATGCAAACACATTCTGCATACTGTAACATCAAGTATGAGATACAACATATTAAGGCTCACCATGGTACATTGAATGTTAGATGCCAAAAGCAATCTTCCCTAGAAAAACACAATGAATTCAGCTAAAATAGGCAAAAAGGAGTACAAAAAGGAATATCGCAGGGTTGCCTACATTTTACACATCATCAAGCCCCTCCCCCAGGATGGAAAATAACCCGATTCGCAGATCTCCATGAAGATCTCCATGAAGGGGGAGGGACTAAAATGCTGCGATTAAGAGGGGAGGTTGCCGCAATCAAGGGGTAGAGCGGGGATCCCCTAGAATTCGCGAGGGTTGCCCACCTTTCCTGGGGGCTGGGAGGGGGACCCAATTTCCGGGAGCCTCCCGGTCATTCCAGGAGGGTAGGCAACCCTGGAATATCTCATGCATACTTAAAATATTTAGTAAACAAATGAAAGCAAGCAACACCAGATCCTGGCTGGTATTTAGTTTCAGTATATAAAAGATTGAGAAAGATTATTGCCATTGATTGACATAGGACCTGAATGCACAGATGCGAACTTGAAAAGCTGCAGATTATCGATACACTGCGCATACGTATGGTTCACAGTGCACGAGGCCATCTGGCAATGAAGTCCTGCAACTTTTTATAAAGGCACAGCATTCGCAAGGTGATTGACAGGACGCAGGCGTGCCTAGAAAAAATAAGAATGAACTGCAAAGTGCTGGTATAGAAAAAGCTTAAACACAGAGATACATCACCGATGTTTCTCTCAGGATCAGGAGATATATAAATGAAATAAAATAAAAAGCAGTTATCAGCAATGATGTCGTCAGGTTTAAGAGATATAAATGGGTTTCACGACGTGGGTAACCATATGCGTACCCTCACTCACTATTAGAAAGGTATCTTTTTATGGGTTCACCACACGTGCAGCATCAAGGTCAGAGGATGCGTACCGTACTCACAAATTAATGTGCAGCTACAGACGCATCTGGGTATCTTTACTTTAAGAAGGTGGGATCCTCTCATGGGAATATCACTACTCCATATATGGGTATAGAAAAACAGAGAGCCCACTTTCAAAAGTTGATAGAATTTATTTTGAACGGATACATAAAACTGGGATGTGCTGGATGGAAAAAGACACGGTACCTTAAGGCTGGGGTATTGGCCTTATACCCCAGTCCGTCACCGTCTGTAAGCAAAAAATCCCAGTGGTATTACAGCAAGTCCGCTCCTCTCCTTCCAACGCGTTTCGACAGAGAACCTGTCTTCCTCAAGGCTTGGAGAGGAGTGATCATAAGCCCATATTTATACCTATGCACATTTGATTCAATTGGGCTCACTTCCGCCGGAAGTGATCATCGGGCGGAAGTTCCCTTGGAGATATATTTAATATTAATCAGAAATTTTTGCCAATATTAATGCAATAATATAAATATTTAAAATAGATTAATGGCAAGATGATATCTAGCACTAAAGAGTATAAATGCTGGTTGATCCCATGTAATTTGAATGAGGCGCTATACTCAACCTCCTTAGGAATTAGAAAGTTCTCACCAATATTGTTCTGAGACTTAGCTTATGCAGTGATACCGGCCATATAGGTTTCTGTCCAATCAGATACCCCAGCAAGTGAGTACCAGGTGGTTTCCGGTCATTGGGCCCTGCTGTAGTATAGCCAGACGGCAGCGTGATGAGCAGGTTTACCGATGCAGATGGATAAGAGTGACCTATTTGCTATTCTGCCACTGTGATGGCGGCAGAATAGCAAATAGGTCCAGCATTAGCGGCAAAAGGCCAGGAATGTCCAGAGAGGATCAGTGCCAGTACATTTTAACATGGTAACAGTTTCCTCAAAATTATATGTATCCTTCAATTTCTAATACTCCTTAGCCTTCGTCAGCACTGACCGCCTGTATAGTGCAGGTAGGGGCAGAGATAATTCCTCAGTAACAGTGTCAGAGGGACTTAGAATATAGCTTCTTGGTCTAACGACTTGGTCACCATTATTGTCCCACTTCATCTCTGACTTCTTAGTATCACAGACCCATATGGGTATTTATAATGGATGCTGGGTGTGCAGTTCACATAGGCCCCTGTGTCCAGGGTTGCCCCGCACTGCACACTCTGTAACCAGATATCACTGGGAAGATGATGCTATGGAGAAGGAGGGATCTACTTACCACTGCACAAGGTAAGATGTTGGATGGGGGTGGCCCTAAGAATGGACCTTATTGCGTTTAAACTGCTCCTGCCCAGACCTCATTAAAGTTCTAACCCACCATAGCCCAGGTCCCAGATCTTACATTTATATTAGCTACAGAAGTCCCAGGATAAATGATCTAGTAATAGAAAAGCATGCCCCCATTCTTGGCAACTCAGGCCACCCACGCCTCTTTTCCTCCCCCCACACATTCGCAAATCTACAATGTGATTGGAGGGTGCAGGATGAGTCCTGCTTGGAAACAGCTTCCTGACCATTGGTAAGCTGCGCGACTATTCACCAATGCTAGCAGCCGTGAAATGGCCTCAAAATGCACATTCGGCACAAATCTGTGTGGCAGGGTACATGGCATGGCTTATATAGACAATGTGAGTGCATTGGTGGGTGTATATCTGTATGCTGACTCTTTCTCTTAGAAATTAAGCACAAATCGCCACTTGTGTATACTCCCAGCAATGGACCATGCTTTGCTATGGCCTGACTAGACCTTGACTGCATGCAGTTAAAATCTAGTCAGATCGCCAGTATTCTCACAAGAGAACACTGGTCTGCACGCCAGCGCTGGTGCATAACATGTGTGCCAGCAATGTGTGCTTGAGTAATCTGTGCTTAAGCACATCGCTTATCACAGGGCTGCCGTCGCCCCATGTGTATCAGTCTGTAGTTTGATGAATGGAAATTGCTGTGAAGAATTGCGTGGTGACTGCTGCAGCCTTTCACCTACTGTAAGTTGCAAAACTGGTCACATGGAGCTGTCAGATTTGTACGTAACAATTCGTAACACTGTGTCTCCTGTGGCCTCTACATAATATTAGGGTTTCCATTACTGTAATGCATCTGTACCACTGTCTGCAGCCTACAGGGAAGAAAGAGTGGGTAGTTTGCCATCCTCTCACCCCTATATCAACTGACCCTATTCATTACCTCTAACAGAGCTGCATTTTTTGGTTATTCTTTTCTTTACTAAACTGTGCTGCAGTCAATATCGCCCATGAGAAGCCATATCAATGGTATATACATTACAATACAAAATACATTTAAAACATTTTTGAAAAATTAGTCATTAACTTTATGGGCTTCCCATACCGGAGAACACATGAGTGTATCCATCTAGGATCATAGCTCAAACCTAGTTTATAAATTGAGAATTTCTATCATCTTGCCAACAGAATATGATTTACAGTAAATCAGGCATTTCCAACCTTCAGCCCTCCAGCTGTTGTGAAACTACACATCCCAGCATGCCTTGCCATAGTTTTAGCATTCCCTAATAGCAAAACTGTGGCAAGGCATGCTGGGATGTGTAGTTTCACAACAGCTGGAGGGCTGCAGGTTTGATATGCCTGGTTTAAATCATTACGATATTTGCACAAAATTATCTATTTTAGAAATGATCTATTTTAAAAGGTGAACATGGTTAAAAGGTTGACACAAGCAAAGGTCGAAATGTATGTCGCCATACTTTGGGCACAGTGCTTCACTGCGCTCGGCACACTATTTTATTCCCCCTCCATGTCCACTGGAATGGTAAAGTATGAACAAGTCCTTTTTTTGAAAGAAAGTGAAAAACTCACGTTGACCTTTTTTAGGTGTCAATCTTTTCACTGTCGACCTACTGACCGCATCACATCTTTAGAAAGGGGCCATGTACAACATACCTCCCTATCCCACTGTTGATATCATTGTAGGGAGTGTGGGTGCTCCAAGCACTGTACATAAATCTTGAAATACAACTTATAGAGCATTAATTAATGCCAACCAGTGATCAGCACCTTGGACAGTGGTTGTCACTCACCTGTAATGCTGTGTTCAAAGCTTCAACACATGGGAGTAGCGGGCGGGTGTGGTATGACACACCGACAGTTGTTTGATAGCAGATAAGAACCACTTGACCCATGTAGTTTATCCTAAACACATGTACATGCACACACACACTAGGGTTAATGTTTTTTGGAGACATAACATTTTTGGAGGAAACCGGAGCAAACTCCACACAGTTAGGGCCATGGTGGGAATCAAACCATTACCTCAGTGTGCAGTGTGGCCATATTTGTTACCATTACACCAGGTGTACTGCCCATATTGATACTATGATGATAACCAATGACAAAAACCCTTGTATATTCAGTACCTACAGTATGAGGCAGCATGCAAGCCTGGCAAGCTGTGATCCCAAATGACGGAATAATAAATTCACAATGGCTGTGAAAGTGTATAGTGCTGTCATGTATAATGCAATTAAAGTACATTATATGTTCAGTACTAACTGTCTGGCTTTGCTCTAGGTGTGGGAAAGTGTGCTGTTTTGTTTTACTGGCCAATTTAGGAGTAACACTGTACTTCTGGCTGTGGTCTGGTTTACCATGTCTCTAAGGTAACTATATTCTTCTACTTCACCATAACATCACATCCTTATGCAATATATACATCTATTTTACTCAATTTGTGGTCTTTGCTTTCTTTCCCTCCCTTGCAGCTTCTATGGTCTTACAGTGTGGTTCCCCGACACAATCCGCTACTTACAAGAGGAAGATTATGCAACCAAAGTGAAAGTATTTGAGGATGAGCACGTCAGGAATTTTGTTTTCAACTTCACACTTGAAAACCAAATACACATAGATGGAACCTATTACAATGATAAGTAAGTTATGACGAATATTGTTCCCCAACTCAGTTGTATAATGGAATATACAAATTAAATGGAATATATATATATATATATATATATATATATATATATATATATATATATAAGTAATATGAGTAAGAGTGTAACCACTCCAACAAAGACCGCCGTGTCTGTTTTATGCTAAGTGAGCCGCGGTTGTCTGAAACCGCTGCAAATGGTATGTGATTTATGACCTGTACCTGTACTTGGCTTTTAAAGAATAAAACACTTTTATCTTTTGATATACGCACTATGGAGCGCTTCCTTTCTTCCTCCTAGATATATATATATATACACACACACACACACATGTCTTTTTATTTATGCACTGTCTTCTTGCGGCTGGCATTGCGATGCGGTGACGGAGCCCCCCCGCGATACCTGTACTGTGGTCTGCGGGGGGTCTCCGCCTCCTCATTGCCGCCTCATGCTGCCTACACGCCGGGGATAGCTAAGCAGGCTGTCCCCGGCGCCTCCTCCTCCCCCATGCAGCCGGAAGGACATCTGGCTGCATTGTTAGGGGGAGGAAGGGCTTACCTTCCGGGGTCCAGGAGGACCTGCAAGAAGGTAAGCCCAAGGAGGTGGAAAGGGGGGGTCAGCAAGGGGTTGCGGCGAGGCGGCGGGCGGCAAAAAGAAGCCCATAGGCTTCTATAGGGTATCGCCACCCAAAGGTGGCGATACCCTGCCCAGCAAAATCTATGCAGCCGGGTAATAGTACATAGGAAAATGCGGTAAAACGGGGGTTTTACCGCATTTTCCCTTTAGTACATCCCGCCCTATAAGTGAAATCTAATAGGATGAGACCTTCAGAAAGTGAGAGATTTGGTAAGAAATCTCCAATTTTTTTAAAGCGGCAATCATTTACACGGCAAAATCAAACTGTTTTTTTTTTCTGTGTAAATGGTTGCCGCTTTAAAAAACTGGAGATTTCTTACCAAAGCTCTCACTTTCTGAATCTCTCATCCTACTAAATTCCCCCCCCCTAGATATTAGATGACAGCGCTCAGCATTTACCAAAATAAACTCACTCACCCAAAACGTAGCTACGCCACTGGTTAGGGGAGTAGGGGGAGAGGGTCGGGGTGTCTATCGGTATCCTAATTACGTTGACTTCGTTTAGAAACATTAAAAAGTCTGAACACATCAGATGTGCTAAACCACATTTATGTCTTACACTACGCTGACATCTAGTGGTAAATTGATTTAATGAAATAAAAATATTAAAATTCAACAATGTGCTAAAGAAAAAAGTCCTAACCTTTCTGATTAGGACCCTGCTTCAGGGTAGTATGCAAACCATCGGATGGAGATTAATGGTGGGTGGACTGCTTATGCACAGTACCTGTTCTGTTCACCTTAGTGCCTGAACAAGTACTGTGTTGTCATGCTCAGTGTCCTCAAGTCACAGTATGATTGACATGTTGCAGCCATGTGTGTGTGTGTGTGTGTGTGTGTGTGTGTGTGTGTGGGGAGGAACAGCGTCAGAGACCATTATACAAAATGTGGGCAAGCCTTGACCAGTGTCCTATTTCCTGTCCTCAGTATAGTGGAAAGTAACACTGAGTATCCGTCTTGTATACATAGTGTGAATGTGAGTTTTAATATTTTCACATTGCATCTTTGAAAATGGTGGAGCAGATCAACTTACTGCTTTAAGGAGTGACCATTGAAAATGGATATACATTTAAATCTTGGACATGCTACTGCTGTTTTATCAGCTTCTACTATCTAGAAATGTATGGGCCCCATACAATTGAAATAAGGCTCTCTACACAACATTATAAAATCATGATCCTGAATAACAATTCCCATGATGAAAGGCATATTATTTCCTCTGGAACAGGACCCTATGGCAGTTGCATTGACTGCCATGTCTCTAACTATAAACTTGCATTCTGCAAATGATCACACCTCCGCCCCTCCAACATCTCTGTTCCGGGACAACTGTTTTTGTGTTTTAATAAACATAACATTTATTTTCCCAGGTTCTACAAGATGAAACTTAAATATGTCACATTTGAAAATTGTCTCTTTGATGAGTGCTTCTTTGAAGATGTTACTTCACCTGGAACAGTCTTTAAGAATTGCACCATAAAAGCCTCATTTTTCTACAACACAGGTAAGACAGGGAATTGATTACAGTGATTAAATCAAAACTGTGTTGTTAGCCCCTCTATAATCATAGATACTTTCTAGTCAAAATAATAAATAAATGATTGGAATGATGTCAGATATTTATTTTTATTATTTACTTACATTCACATATGGGCATTAGTTATATCTAACACATCTCATAGGATAACCTCGGTAGCTATTTTAAACATTTAGGGGTAGATGTATGAAGCAGTGATAAGGAGGAGAAGTGATAAAGTGCCTGGTACTATGGGGTAGATTTATTAAGCTCGGTGAAGTGATAAAGTGTCTGGTTTTTATCACCAGCCAATCAGCTCCTAACTGTGAAGTCACAGGCTTGGTTTGAAAAATGACAGATAGGAACGTATTGGCCGGTGATAAAATACAGACACTTTATCACTTCCCTGAGCTTAATAAATCTACCCCTATATCACCAGCCAATCAGCTCCTAACTGTCCCTTTTTAAACCCAGCCTATAACTTCACAGTCAGGAGCTGATTGGCCAGTGATAAAGTGCCAGGCACTTTATCACTTCTCCTCCGTTATCACTGTTTCATACATCTACTACTTATTAACTTAATCCTCCCACAGTTACAGTGGTATCATGAAATAGAATCCAAGCAAGAAGGCTTCAAGTTATAATTTATTATTTCCTCAGTTGCATGTAATAAGTACATTAGGTGATGATTTATAATCTAGGTTTGACGAGACCCCCATGTTGGGCAGGGTCCTGTGGTGTATTCACTGTGCATGTACAGCCCGGTGCTCCATACCATCTTACTTTATCACTGGCCATGTTATATGTCCAGCATGATTCATATTACAATTATGAAGTAGTCATGTGACATCACTATATTCCTTAATTACATGTATTACATAATTACTTATTAAAAGCAGTATCAATGCAGTATTCTAAGCATTATTCAGTGAACCCTCCACACACATTTTTCATATTCATTTTTTACAGTCTTCTGGTAGAAACATAAACATGTATTGAATTTGACTGTAATCTAATCTACTAGTTTGCTAGAAATGTCATCTAATATGTAATATAATAAGTATATAAATAGTCACAGCTCTCTCATTATGCACCCTTCCAAAGATGAACAAAATCCACATGTTCATAAAGGTGGGCACAGCGTTAGGGGGTGCCTGTGCACCCGTAACACTTAATGTGTGCACGCATATGGCAACCACACAGAAATATCCTGGGCCCTGGTATACCACTCTTTTGCAAAGTTACATGTTATTTATCTATGAACAGTTACTTACAGTATATAGTGCACACATAGGCCCTTATTCTGATCGGTGCGGAAATTCCCGCATGCGGACGGACCGCCGATGTTGATCGTCTGCGCATGTGCAGAGGTCACTCTGCGCATGTGCAGGCGATTTCGCCGCACGGATTCTTTATACGCCGCACAGGGGGCGTAGAGGGGCGTGAGGGGCTACTTAGCCTCATTACCCTATGCATACGCCCCCCGTTTCATGGGCGTTCCCATGCAAACGCGGGGCGTATGCATGGTAATGAGGCCGTTACGCGTGGGTACGGGGCGGGCATCTGACATCGCCGGATGTCAGCTGCCCGCCCCCATACATGATTTCACACGGACAAGTGTCCGTGTGGTCTTGTGTTGCGGGACCTGGTGGAGCGTGCGGCCCTGCATTCGATGTTCGGCGACCATCGAATGCAGGGGCTGCTCCCAAGACGGAGGAGGCGTATCCCCGTCCAATTTCATGCGGATCGCCACATATCCGCATACGGACGGCAGGTGGCGATCCGTATGGAAGGCGGGGATTCGCCTGCACGGTTGCGGCCGCATATTCTGATCGGGCCGCACCAATCAGAATAAGGGCCATTATTTCACTGAGTATTTAGACCGTGTGGAGCTTACAAGCTATATTCCTTATTACATGAACACACATACACACTTGGGGAAATTTTTATCAGAAGTCTGATAAAGTAACGTATTTGGGACCTTATTTACACATTCCCGCACACAACGATACACCCGCGATGTGTGCTGAGCAATCTGTGCTGAGCGGGGTTTAGCTAGGCAAAACACTGCGACCTAGCAGGATAGATGGGTGACATACCTACTCAATGTGACCATTTTCAGATGGTTTTTTGCACTGATGTAGCTCAAAAGTCGAAAAAAGGAGCATTTTCAGCGAAACTCTTGGATCGGTGAGCAATTCTCCAATCCTTGTGTTTTCTGACTGTGCCGATTTTTCCCTCAGTCGAAAAATTGGCACTTTAATTTAATAGATCGAATGGAAATTCAACCCAAAATTGGATTGAAAAGTGTTGATTTCTGACCCTTTCAAAAGTAGGCACTAAATAAAAACCCCTATGTATCTTCACCTTTCCACAACACAGAATTTACAGGTTGCATTGACAGAATTAATGACCTGTTCCACTTTAATTTTCCCAGGATAATGCTTATTATTATTAATTATTATTATTATTATTATTATTATTATTATTATTATCAACCTTTATGTATTGTTGTACATTTTTGGCATACTGGCTAAACAAAGTCAAAGTTCTAATCTACAGTAGAGGTTATATAATGAGCCTGTTTTATACGCTACCACTTTTTATACTGGTGTTCTGCAGATCTCTACAAGCACAGATTCATTGACAGCACAGTAATTAACAGCACATTCCATAATCAAGAGGGGTGTCACATCGACTTCGAAGAAGATAACGATTTTCTGATTTACCTGGTTAGTTTTCTTGGAAGTCTGTCTGTATTGCCTGGAAACATCATTTCAGCACTCCTAATGGATAAAATTGGAAGGATAAGGATGATTGGTAAGTAGTATGCAGAAATATACACATATGGGGACAGGATTATTGTAGGTCACATACAGTAGCTGTATAGCTCAAATCATGCTAAATAATATGACCAAATTAATATTACTTGTGTGAATATATTTATAATAGAACAAAAATAAAGAGCACTCAAAAATGTACACATCTAGGGGGTTATTCTAGTCCTTTTGAATCCCCCGTTTGCACGGAGGATCATTGGTGTGTGTCCGCGCATGTGCAGACACAGTCTGTTCGCCTGATGCACGCATCCAGGGCAGCGGGCGGGGGACAGAGAGGGGTGTCGGCCAGCCCCATTAGCATATGTGAACGCCCAGCATTTCTTGGGCGTTCCCATGAGAACGCTGGACGTTCTCATGCTAATGAGGCTATGATGCGGGTGAGGGTGGTGGGCAGCTGACATCACCGGATGTCAGCTTCCCGCCCATTTCCTTCCTAGTGTGCACACATATGTAAGTGACTTGAAAGTCACTTTTATATGCATGCACCTTCCACATCTTTCAATGGTCAGCGACCATCAAAAGATGTGGGAGGTTCCCCTTGCCCTGCGAATGGATGTTTAACATAAACATCCTGTGCGTGGGAACACATGCTGCGAAGGGGGTGGCGGGCGGCCCTGCATTCGCAGGCAGCTTTGGTGGACTTGTAAGGCTGCGAATTCGTAGCCTTGCGAATCAAACAGAATACCCCCCCCCTAGTTTCTAATTCTGCCTGTATTCTGCTGTCTGAGATACGATAAAACAATTTTAAAACAATTTCTAAAAAACAGGAAACGCTTTGCTGCCTAGTGTAATATAGGGGGCGATAACCAACCTGCTCGCTAGACTGCGCGTGTTTAGAGCCTAGCGAGCAGGCCCCACTGAATACATACCCCCCTGCCAGCCGAATTCCTTTGCCGGTCTGCGAACGCATGTGTAAGGGTACATCCATTCGCAAGCACCCACACAGAGGAGATCCCCTGCCCGGTGCTCACAGCCGCCACGTGACCCAGGAGTCACTTGGCGGCTGCTTGTAGTGATGCAAAATCGGGGCAGGCGCCAACATCATCTGCTCGTCCCGAGCTGGCAGGGGAACGGCTCGGAAAGTGGGTAATGTCCCCATGCTGGGGGTCCACCCAAGAACGCCCCCCTGCCTGTCACTCAGGCTGAAAGCCCCTCGGCACAAAAAATAAATAACTGGCCACAAACCTTACTGGAAGGTGTGAATTCAGACCTGCTGCGAGCAAGTCTGAATCAGTCCCATAGTGTAAAGCAGGGTTGGCAGACAAGCTCTACTACATGGCAGAACATAGCAGTGCTTGATGTCACAACTGTCTTTGTGGTGAAATCTCTTATGTGTTTTGAGGAAAGGATTTCCTATTTTGTAACTGTCCCCTTTGTCCTCTCCGCAGCTGGGTCCATGCTGATCTCGGCAGTTTGTTGCTTCTTCCTCTTTTTTGGTAATAGTGAATCAGCAATGATTGGCTGGCAGTGCCTGTTCTGTGGCACCAGTATAGCTGCCTGGAATGCCCTGGATGTTATTACTGTGGAACTATACCCTACAAATAAAAGGTAATGCTATTTATTATGCCCAATGACTTGTGTTATTGTAACTGAATCCATGTTTTTGACACAGAAATTTTAACAGTCACTAAGATATTGGAGCAGAACCGTCCCAGCCACTATGACACAGGCTATTCACATAGGCATTTATACACTTCATAGAAATGCAAGAAGAAGTGATTTGTTTTTTTTAACTACAACTTGCTCTTTTAATGGTTTACTGTAAATCAGAGAAATTTATAAATTGAGGGAATCATGGTAGGTATTCTAATTGTGTTGCAATATTGCTGTACATTCTAACTGATATCTGCCTAGATGGACCTGTTAGTTGCTAGGTATTGGAGATCACTGGTTGCATTACGGGCTACAAAAGTACTACCTTCTCGGGAACAAAATATTAGCTCAGCCAACAAAGGTGTCTGCCTCCACTGTGTATAGAAAAAGGGTTTACTTGATTTCGAACAGAGTTAATCATTGTTTTAACACTGATATAAAGGTATGAATGTAAAGTACAGTGGCTTAAAACAAATGGGTGGTGGGTGGAAAGTGTGCGGTGGAAAATAGCTGCTGTTTTCCATCTGTATTCAGAGTAGGGATCTTTAATGTGGCTGCTCTGCTAATGAGAGCCTCCATCATCATTATTATCCCTACGTACAGGACCTTGCAGTAACATTATGTATACTAGCCCCTGAATAGTCTGCAATTCTGTCTGCATGACGGGGCATTCTTATTCTATATGCAAATACCCCATTAATGCCTGGTACTCTGAAAAGCCTGCAGATCCGCAGACATGTATATGGTCACCTTGGCAAGCCTCAGACTCATGCACTGTGTGCTAAACATTGCTGATGCAGCTGCTTTAAATGCGACTCTAAACCAGCCCAAATTTGTCAAAGGAGGATCTAATCATCAGCTTCCAATACACTTTGGGGGTTATTCTGGTTGACTCATTCGGATGCGAATTCGCACCCTTGCTAGTCAACCAAACCCTGCCTTGCGAATGGTGGCCGGCCACCACCCATTTGCAAGGTGGATTCACACGTAGGGCTTGTGAACGAATGTTACACAGCCATTCGCACACTTGTGTTATCCGCAACCATCGAATGATGACAAAGGCGAACGCAATATAAAAGTGACTCTAAAGTCACTTATTATATGCGTGGACGCTCGGGGGGAAATGGGCAGGCAGCTGACATCCGGTGATGTCAGCTGTCCGCCCCTGCACCTGCGTCATCGGCTATTAGCATAAGCACGCCCAATGTTTTCATTGGAACGCCCATGAAACGTTGACCATTCCCATATGCTAATAGCCAAAGCCACCGCCCCCACCCCCGTGCCTAGCGACTGCAAATCAGTTTGCCATGGCCGCACACACCTGGCGCATGCACATACAACAAACATCAGTCCCCGTGCGTGGCCACAGCAAACAGACCTTAATATGGTCCTTAATTCTTTACAATTAATGGGCACAGGAAATGTCTTTTCAAATGAAATCTAGAACCACAGTTGATTATACATTTATTATTACGTTACTTGAGTATTTCCATAAATTTAATCCATAACTGTTTTTTCCTGCAAATTTCTGGTTATTTTGATCATCAGCAGACTTGTATAATCCTACTCTCCAATTTCTCTTTAACAGGGCAACAGCATTTGGGATCTTGAATGGTCTATGCAAGTTAGCTGCCATATTTGGGAACTCCATTTTTGCCTCTTTTGTTGGCATAACGAAGGTGGTTCCTATTCTACTTGCATCCACTGCCCTGGTATGTGGAGGCCTTATATCTCTCCGGCTCCCTGAGACACGAGAACTTGTCCTCATGTGAATACCTACACAGGGATGAAATAATGAGACATAAGAAAGGGAAGGCCAGACCATTGGAAGATGTTCTGTCGGTTAAGAACTAACGTAAGACTTCTGACCCAAGCTGATTGGTTCACAGGGGAAACAACTCCTCCCTTTATCACAGTCTTTATCACTCAAGCAAGTTTTAAAGTCTAATGCTATCACAAGCAATTTCCTTTACTGATGATACTATTGGTGTTTATTTATTTATTTATTTTATTTTAGCATTTTATTGTCCTTTGTTGAAAGTAATCTAAAAAAAAAACTGTATAAAAATTGTATAAATTACTACATTTTAAAATATACTACTAGTTATACTAAGGATTATTTAGTATCTGCACAATAATATATATCAAGTATTAACAAATATTTCATTGCCGTAATACCACCAAAGAGGAATGCGTAACATTGCTCAAATGTACAAATATGCAGTAGATATATAATAACCAATCCCAAACTTGCTTATTTAATAACATGACATTTTAGTAAAAACAATATATATGGAAATTAATAACCAATGCAATACTTTCTTTCACTGTGTAACTTGCACTACAAAGATGAAAGCTAATTACGAATTGCTCTGGGTCAATGCAAATTATGTAAGTGAATCCAGTCAGGGGGTATAATGTACTAAGTCTTGAAAAGTGATAAAGTGGAGAGTGAGAAAGTACCAGCCAATCAGCTCCTAACTTCCATGTTACAGTCTAGGTTTCAAAAATAACAGGTAGGAGCTGATTGGTTGGAGGTTTCTAACTCTCCACATTATCACTTTTCAAAGCTTAGTACTGTACATTAGACTCTTAGTATTTTAAATGCAGATTTTCAACCTGGTTCAGTGCCGACAATTAACTTTCATAAGCTTTAGGGCGATATTAAGAAAATATACTCTAACCATAAATACATATTACAATAGAGAAACATACAATCACATGTCTAATACCACGTCAATTCCAACAAGGCTTCTTTGTTGAAGACAAATATTGAATTAGTTGGAAACACTCTTCATAATTCATGTATCTTTTTAATGTGAAACGGAAGCTTCTCCAAGTGTGACTTATTTGTGTAACCAACCTCTTACAGGGAGATGGTTCAAATGTTCTACAGAGAACAGGTGAATACAGGACCAATTGTTTTCTAACCATAATTTTATAGACTGTATAAATGATAGTAAGGAGCCGATAGGTTGCTACGGGCAACTTCTGCACTAGTCGTGATTATATAGGGTTTGATACATCTTAGTCTGAGACAATCAGTTAACAAGCTCCTTGATGGCAGTGAGTGATGGGTGTGCCCAGGGATATATGCATTCCGAAGTATGCACAGTGTATTGTGACTGTGGTTTCCATAGTACTTGCATAAGATTTAAATGCGCAGTAAATTATTTATGGAGGCGAGTGAAACACTTTATGGCAATATCAGAATAACAATATTAGCACACAAAAAAGAAGCACAATACTTCCTTATGCCAACACTGCCAAATAACTTGTGTTTTTTTTATCACTGCCTAGTGACCAGAATCCAATTATCTTCTTTCTTTTAAACTTAACACCCCCCCCTTCCACACACACACACACAAATATCTTAAAAGCGTATTTACTTTTATTATTTACATGCCTTTTCAACACTATTTATAATATCCTATCCTATCTATCTATCTATCTATCTATCTATCTATCTATCTATCTATCTATCTATCTATCTATCTATCTATCTATCTATCCATCCATCTATCTATCTATCTATCTATATAAATATAATTATAACAAATGTTCTAAAACTTACCCTAAAGGTACTGGGTACTCCAAAAAGTACCCAGTACCTACTAATTTTTGAGGTCTATGCACTAAGTCTTGGAGAGAGATACAGTCGGCACAGTTAAAACACTAACCAACCAGCCACTAACTGCCATGTTACAGAATGTGCTTAAAATGACAGTTAGATGCCAATTGGCTAGTACTTTATCTCCACCAACTTTATCTCTCTCCAAAACGTAGAACACAGATCCCTTAATCTCTAGTACTTCTGATAAAATATTAAATAATATAACAAAATATTACATATATATTTAATATTGTATTACAGTTTTAACCAGTAGTTGAATAAAAGCATCTTGCACTTTAATATCAATTAATTAACTGTACCAGCATTATACAGTCATATTTAATAGAATGGCTTCTGGGTGTTTAAATTCTAGTTCCAACATGGTTATTACATGTAAGAAAGAAATTCAAAATTAAAAACTTTGGGTGAGATTTAATAGGATGAGAGATTCAGAAAGTGAGAGATTTGGTAAGAAAACTCCAGTTTTTTAAAGCGGCAATCATTTACACTTTAAAACCAAACTGGTTTTGCAGTGTAAATGATTACCGCTTTAAAAAAACTGGAGATTTCTCACCAAATCTCTCACCCTATTAAATCTCACCCCCTGTGTCCTATACTGTGAGTCTGGTAATATAACGACAAATATAAATTATGCTATTTCCTACAAAATTAGTTTTTTTACTTACTGTGTAAAAGATTATGTTGCATGATTTCCTTTCTAATATTTACTAATGGTCAATCAATGTGTTTAAAGCTGGTACGAGGCGTTGCATGATTCAATCATTTGTGCTGTAGTCATGGCCAGGGTATGATCTGGGGAGAGCTGGGCAGAAGCCAGACTGGGGCCCTAAGGTCCCAGCAGATAGAGGTCCCAAGTAAAATGTAGGACCCTAGTTTAGCTAAAATGTCCCATACAATCAAATGCATGTAAAATCAACACTATTTCTGGAAGCATGGCAAGAGAGGTACAAATGATGACTCAATATAAGTCGCCATATTAATATAAAAAAAAATAAGGTGCATTTTAACTGCAGTGAGTGCAAATTAGAAATGCTGGCTTTATTATCTGGAATCCTTGAAACTGATTTTTGTATTTTTTTGCCAAAATTCTGCAAATATAATTTCAAAAATTTGATTTATTTTTGTCGACTTCCTGTCACACTCCTCTTATTTCGAAATTGTTTAGCAGTGTTTCTCACTGTGGGTCTCATTCCGATATGGATGCGTTATTGCCACAAATTTACAAAGAAAAAGGTGCAAAAGTATAATTATATGCAACTATTGAGTTAGAGTTAGTATCGCTAAACCTTAGCATTTGTAGCTGAAATTCCTCTTAAAGTCAAGACCCAAAAATGTGGTCCCCCTCCCGAGGGACCACAGGTACCCTTGACAGTGTTGAGTATAGGTTTATGCTTAATAAATAGTAATCACAAAATTAATGAAGCAGGGACATCTTTGATCCATGTAGCCAGTGGGCGTCTCAATACAAATCCCGTTGGCATTTACATGATTTTCGCACAGCCGCTACACACTAAATCGCAGCAGCTGTGACAGCATTTGTGTTCATGTCAGAAGTATTACTGTAGAGTTGGACACGAACAATATATATATATATATATATATATATATATATATATATATATATACATACATATATACATACCAGTTATATGGGTTGGCACACTCCTTTTAACTTCAGCCAGTGCCTGGGGTGTCCATCTAGTGGCTTAGCATGCCAAACACGTATACAGCAGGTACTTCACAGATACACTCACCAGGGCTTCAGTAAAACATATTTATTCTCTCACATAGGTCACAGCGACAGGTTCAGGTCACACAGTAATGCGGCCACTGCAATCTATTCATGCTGTTACATTGATATTTACAATCAGTTCAAAGCGCAAATACAAATTCCCATTTTGTTTGCATTTATTTGAGCCTAATTAATACATTCTTATTGTATTTGCCTCTGGTTTTAATTGCCTTTTCCAGGAAAATGCAACTTTGTTATTTATTAACTAGTTAATTAAGGCCTAGTCCCTCTCTGCTCAAATCTCTGTCTTCACAGCTCCCTCTCTCCATATACAGGAAGTTTGAAACATAATCATTTTGGTTTCACTTTCTGTTAAGGAGTAATTTGGTCTGTTAAAGGGCCCCTAGTGGTCACTAGCGGTACTTCACGTAAAAAAGGAGGAGGATTTAGCCATATATATATATATATATATATATACACATAGTGATAACACGGTCAAAACATAAACAGTCTATATTATATATGACTTGATTGTTGTAACATTAGCATTTACTGATATCACTGTTGAGCCACACTTCTAGAAGTAAAGCAGGTGCTTATATTACAGCTTTCTCTCAGTGAGCCTGGCACATATACTGCACATATACTGCACTATAAATAAGATGCACATAGCTAGAGCTATGATGTAACCGAGGGATACTATTGAAGCCTTTCTGCGGTAGTAAAGAGAGCAACAGTTGAATATTACACACATGTGTTTACACAAATGTAGTTACAGTTGTGATGCCCAGGCTATGGAACTGCTATTTTTAGCAGGTGAAGCTGCTGCCCAGAAATTAAATTGTGTACACATTTGCAGCCTATATTAAAAAAAACGAGGAACATTGAGGTTAACAGTAATCCTATAGCTACACAAACTGTACACAGCTGTAAATAGCGCAGATGCCACATTTTTGCAAATACAAGTTCACAGTTGATGGCATATATACACCCCAGACATAGCCATGTTATTCTAATCACTTCCTGTTAACACCTACAGTCACTTCCTGTCAGTAACTTTTCCAGACCCTACAGATCACAGCAGGATCGCAGCGGCACCTTGGCACATGCGCATTGTGATTGCATCCCATGCGCATTCTGCAGTTAATCGCTCCGTTGCATGATCATTGGTCATTGTGTAATGACATAAATTAGGCTCATTGTTCTTCAATGATTTTACTAGTTCTTAGCGAATTGATAAGCTGAATTCTCAAGAATATGGATCCAGACCACACATAGGGGTATATTTATTAAGCTTGGTGAAGTGATAAAGTGTCTGGTTTTTATCACCAGCCAATCAGCTCCTACTTGTCATTTTTCAAACCAAGCCTGTAACTGCACAGTTAGGAGCTGATAGCTGATTGGCCGCTGATAAAAAACACACTTTATCACTTCACCAAGCTTAATAATGCTACAACATAGTTTTCTGTACAGTGCACACCTATATAAAGTACATATATGTATTCCACAAAATGTAACTTGAAGATTTTTCACCAGGACAGCATACCTATGCAAATCCGCTTGTACCACCACCAAACTACGAGAGATTTTGCTCATCTCTATTCTTCTGATGCATATCAGCTTGTACATTGACATGTGACTATTGTTTCAGTATGTTAATCTTTACTTCCTTGCAAAAAGTCTATTGGGTCTTTTTTTTAATCAAGACTCCTTTTAAATAAGGTTTATAAGAAAAAAACAACAATCACCACGGCAGATGAGTGATGCCGATCTCTCTAGCGACACTGGCTGGCATAGGTAACAGTAGCCTTACTTCTGGCCATGCCACTTAGCTGTCAGTCAGTGCGTATGTGTTAGCCATTCCAGATCCAGGTTAAAAAAAGACAAAACGAAGTAAAAGGGAAACAAGCAAATTGTTTTATTTTTAATGAAAACAAAATGCTACATTTTAATAAGAAGATTTTTTTTGTTTTGTTGGCACTACTGACTAATAATGTTCAGAGATGGCATTAGCCTTTGGATGACAACAGGCGTACTATGGAAGCATCACAAAAGGGCCTAGTGATCATCACCTGGGGATGGCTTCCATAAAAAGCAGACACTCTGGGTGAGATTTAATAGGATGAGATATTCAGAAAATGAGAGATTTGGTAAGTAGTCTCTAGTTTTTTTAAATCAGCAATCATTTGCACAAAATCAAATTGGTTTTGAAGTGTAAATGATTGCCGCTTTAAAAAAACTGGAGATTTCTTACCAAATCTCTCACTTTCTGAATCTCTCATCCTATTAAATCTCACCCTCTATTTCCACGAAAGCTCACAGGTTTGCAGGATTCTGGGCTTACTGTATGTGCCTTTGAAAAATAACCCCCTAAATATGTTTGGGAAAGATAACCTAGTTTGAGCTCTGCCTGTCTAGCATCCTGTATACCATACATCTCCATTTTATTATGGCCAAAGGTTAGGAAGAACATCTAACATGAGCACACAAGTCCAGAATATTTTGATTTGGATAGAAAATTGTTTTATTACTTAAATTACTTTTTTGATATCTATTATTTATTTGAAATAATACAAACAAATATGTTCTCCGAGGAGAATTATTACTTTTCAGTTGTCATGCAGTGTTCTAGGCTATAACATAAAATCTAATTTTAGATGAAGCAAACAATAAATAAAGAAATAAATACATTTCCTTACATACTAGTGTAAATAGTAATATTAGGAAATACCTGGTCTATGAAAAGAAGAAATGTGTATCGGCCCGATATTTTGGTTCTAATTTATTATGGTGGTTTTATTTTGACAAATTCATGATATGTTTTGGTTTGGATTTCAGTTTGCTATAAAATTAATTAAAAAAAAAATGATAAAAGTTTATAAAAAACAGGTAAAATCATGTAATTTTTACAATTCAAAACCCAGAATGTAGATTTACAACCCAAATTCCGAATCGCAGGAGGATTCAACCCGGGGCTCCTCAGGCAGTCTAGACTTGTTTTTGGTTCGATTTTGAGTGGACCAAAATCACACATCCCTAATGCAAAGGGAAGTGTTAAGGTCCATACACACTATGCCCAGCGTGTTTGGACAGTGATGATAGCATTCATCGCTGACGGGAAAGCCTTCAGTGCATACACACTGAGCGGCTTTTCCCCTGCCCGGCGCTGACGGAGGGGGGGAGGATGGCGTTGTATAGCGGAGCGCTATGCAAAGCCGCCCTGAATGCTGCTCATCTGCTGGTATAGCCAGCAGATGAACAGCTTTCCCAGCGATGTTGCGGGAGCACGCAGCAGTGCTCATCGCCAGGCCATACACACTGGGCGGCTTTGAGCTGAAAGCCGCTGAAACCTGCTGTTTTCAGTGACTTTCAGCTCAAAGTCGCCCAGTGTGTATGGGCCTTTACTCTTATACACGTTAAAGGAGCACACACTAGTTTGCTTCAGGTTTGTGGTACAGACACATTATATCATGAACCTGCTAACTAAATGATCAGTAATAGGTTATTATACAGTATAGCCATGTATCAACATTCTTCATCTTTCAACTAAATCATATTCACTTTTAGCAAATCTACCCCTGACTAGAGCTTCTTTGTATGAAAGATATATTAGAAGATGCACCAAAGCTCTATATAATTATCATAAACTCATTTGCTTGCTCTGTGACTGTGATTCCTAAAATCTGTCATCAAATCATCCAGAACACCAGATCAGTAATTCAATGTTAACTGCAATGTATGTTACTAGAGATGTATGTTTTGTGTCAAGTTGTAAATATGAATATAACTCCATCATCCAGTGCTGTGCAGGCATGCAATGTATTGCAGAGCAGTACCTCACCTGCCTGTGTCATGCATAGAGTTAATTAATGAACTTAGCTCTTCCTAACATTTGCTTTATTTCATTAAGATCAGACAGCTTGGGTGATTTGTGCTGTATTTTTTTAGCAGTGTTTTATTTGTCATTAGAATTATTTTCTTTATTTGTGATAGAGCATTCCATTTTTAATTGTTTAAATATTTGTTCAATAATTGCAAACACAGCTTTATATGGATTCATGTTTATGTACTGCTCATTAAAATTTAAAAAAATATACATGATGTTTTCGTATTATTGCTGGCATTCTCAAGCTAATATGGTACATGGCAAGTGTGTTCCCCAAATGTTCCTGTGTGAAACTCTTGTGGCATCATACCAGCATACTTCCCAACATTGGTGACAAGTGAATTAGGACCCTTGTCCCGAAAAGATGGTGGAGCCTCGGGGAATGGGGGTGGATCTTTGCCACACCCCCTCCAAGATGCTGTGCACACCCCCAGACTCTCCCAGCACTGTGAATAGACACTATACACATGCGCATAAGGTCTATTCACCAACTGATTACATGCTGCTCTGCTGCAGAGCAGTGGTGTGTGCTCCCCCCAACTGTCATTAGGCCGACACAATATGGCCAAAATGCATTAGATCGATAGGTTCAAAAGGTCGACATAAACATTTGTTTTTGCACCTGTGTTGACAATTTTATGTTGTCCTTTTGTACCCATTAACCTAATGCATGTTAACCAAATGGCGTTGACATGATTCTGTTGACCTATTCATTGTCGATATATCATGGAGATACTTCCCCAGTAGCATCCACCTGAACCATGGCGGACACAACCGTACTCTATGTACTGTACATACAGCAATGTTCCCGATAGAGGCAAAACCTATGTGGGTCCTGTCACTTATAGAACATATCCAATCAGCGGCTACTACCATAGTAACAGGATGTTGGTTGAGTGTGAGTCAATCAAGAGTTCCCCAGTTTTCATGCCAGATTATAATTCTCCCAGGTCATATTGTGTCCTTACTGTTCCCCCAGTTCATATTAGGCCACCTTGCTGTGCCCTCACTTCATATTATTCTACATAATGCCCCCAGTTCATATTATGCCACATTGTAGTATTCCAGTTCATATTATATCATATAACAGAACCCCCATTTCAAATATGATGCTGTAGTATCCCTAGTAATTAAACAATGCAACCATCCCATCTGGTAAATTAGATAAAAGTATATGTCAGTATAATCAGATGACTGCCTCTTTCAGCTGACTGAGTTTGGCCTAAAGATTGTGGTACAGAGGGCACAACACCAGCACTAAAGTTTAAAAAAAGTGGTGAAAAAATCCAAAAAAGATCAAATGACCAAAAGAGGATTTCTCCTTGGGGTTCTCAATACAGCGCTAAACCTTTGGAATCAATGTGAACTGGATGATCCTTATGAAATAGTGCAGTCCCAACACTCTTCTCACGATATAAAAAAAAAGCATTTATTTGAAAAAAACATGAAAAACACATCTAAAAAGTCACTCTCATAAAAACACAAAAATGATCCCGGAAAAAAGACTTTTATCATACAGTCACTGTATCATAGGGAATGCATAAGGGGTTCTTGATGTAGCAAGCCAGATCTTTTCTAGGTCACTATGCTATGCCAAAAAACATTTCACGGAAAGAGATGTAATGCCCGGGAAATCTTCCTATGATTTTTTCTGCACAGTCTATAGAGACTTTTCCAAGGTCTGGGGCATGGAATAAAAGAAGGAGAAATCCTCTTTTGGTCATTTGGTCTTTTTTAATTTTTTCACCCCTTTTTTTATGCTTTACATGGTATACAGTTGTACTATTTGGGGATAAGCAGCTGCAGGCAGAGCCGAATTTCCCATTAGGCACGTGAGGCACCGGCCTAGGGGCGGCACATGTTTGGGGGCGGCACTTGGATGCCTGTGATAGTACTGTCAGCCCAAAATGTACCAATAACTGCAAAATATCCACTGTACTGTACTATATTCCATCTTAAATAGAGTGTAAATGGATAGGACATGCAGATACTGCCCCTATAAACTGTCCTACTTAGTAAACATTATTGTTGTGCCTAGGGGCGCCCTCATCCCTAAATCCGCCCCTGGCTGCAGGACTATTTGTTTGGTGCTCAAGACTAACTTTGTTATTTGTGTGATATAATACCAGCACTAAAGTTACCCATACAAGTCATATCAATTATTGGGATTGAACTGCTCTGTGATGGCATCCTGTGTTTTACCAGCTGCCACATCATATCTTATACATGCATATATTTTGGGGTGAAGGAGTTCGGCCTTCTTGGAATTTGGCTGGCAACTTTGAGCTGGGTTCTGGTGAGAGGTGGGAGTTTAGGAGGCTGGTCTGGAGCAGATGAACTTAATCAATAGGAAAGATAATAAGGGTGTGGACAAGGGTTTTATTGTTTTCCATGATGAGTAATAGCCTGGGCTGAGATGGAAAGAATAAGGTTTATAGAGATGCTGGATAGGGGAGGGGGGGGGGGGGGGGAAGAGAGTGAAGGTATGTCACCTAAGCATACAGTAGGACTTCAACAATAGGGGGAATGTGCAATTATCAAGGGAGAGGGAGAGTGGGGAAAGAGTGGCCTTGATGTGGAAAAGAAATAAAAAAAACAAGGATTTGGAGAGATTTAATTTTATGGAGCAGTAAAACAGCCAAAAGAAAATGGCTAATATCAGGTGATACAAGAGAGTACAGGAGGGGAAAAGAGGTCCATAGCAATGGTTAGAGAGGAATTAGGTGAGAAAGTTGTATACAACCTGATACAGAAGTTTTTAAGGATCCTGTAGTGGACTGGCATGCAATCCTATGAGTACACTGTTGAACTTTATGTAATACTAGAAGCAATACCCCCACTGGAAATCCAGGGACAACATAATCTGCATTCCAAATAACTGAAATATTTACAATTTACAAACAAGCCTTTCCAAGTTCAATGCAAAGCACGCACAGTCTCTTGTCTGAAAAACGACATACTGTACCTTTTATCATGATAAAATTAGGTATTTTGGGGCCCATTCAGAATCAGTTGCAGTTTTGCTAAAATAGAACTTAGTTTAAATAGACTTACGCATGCTGGGGGCTTCCCAGGACAGGGCAAGGCCGCCCAGCATGCAAAGTGACTCTTAGCAATGCCATTGCAATTCAATTGCGATTGTATTGCAGAACCAGGCATTAAGGTTAGCCCTCTGCATACGCAGCGTGACTCTGTATGCAGGCACATCTGTGCGATCCTTTCTTTTGCAGCGGCTGCATGTGATGTCACTATGGAACAATGCTGCATCGCCGCCTCATGACACCCACCGCTGTCACTCAGACTGTGATCGCGAACCTTGAAGCTTTACACACACACACACACACACTGCAGCCACTGCACATGCACATTGACAATTACATAAGTTAATCATATGACCATATATAACCTTGCGAATCATGCAGACCTTGTTACTGGCTGGTATATAATCATGTACACACTTTTGCTGTCATTTAGGATAGCAAAAAAGTAAACCCTACGACCAAAGAAGAGCAAATCTCCATGCTTGATTCTAGATGGTTAAATAAAATTGAGTAACATACTAATAAGGTTACCTGTGCTCAAGCATGGATAGTGTATAAGCAGTGTTTAAGCTGGAGTCATTTGGAATATTATACTGTAAATCACTGACAATGTGCAGCAGCGGTGTAGCTAGGTGCCATGGTGCCAGGAGCAAGGACATATTTCGCCGCCCCCCCCCCGATAATGAATTGTGGGCGTGGCTAACATGTGTTGGCATGTTACATTTGAAAAGAAAAAACGTAAAAAATAAAGACACTTTATAAGACACTGTAATGTAATCTGCTGCGCTGTATAAGACACTGTAACGGAATCTGCTGCGCTATATAAGACACTGTAACGGAATCTGCTGCGCTATATAAGACACTGTAACGGAATCTGCTGCTCTGTATAAGACACTGTAACGGAATCTGCTGCGCTGTATAAGACACTGTAACGGAATCTGCTGCGCTATATAAGACACTGTAACGGAATCTGCTGCGCTATATAAGACGCTGTAACGGAACCTGCTGCGCTATATAAGATACTGTAACGGAATCTGCTGCGCTATATAAGACGCTGTAACGGAATCTGCTGCGCTATATAAGACACTGTAACGGAATCTGCTGCGCTATATAAGACACTGTAAAGGAAGCTGCTGCTCTATATATAACATGCTGACAGCTGTAAATAAAGATAAATAAATAAAGATAGATAGATATATATACAGCATAAATAAAGATATATACAGCACAGCAGGCCAGGGCAGCAGCAGAAGCCAGAGATTCACTCTCCCACCCACCTCCAAACCCCCCCCCCCCCTCCAGGGTCCACAAATCCAACAAAAAAAACCAAGCTTACTATGTTTATTTTAAGAACATTCTTTAGCTGTAAAAAAAAAAAAAAATCAATCCACCTTGAATAACTGAATAAGGCACGGGCGGCAGCCAGCAACACACCTTCTCCTCCAGGCTACAGCCAGCGCTTGGGAAGGCTGATGACGCTGCTGTAGCCAGGGAGGAGGGAGGGGGTCAGAGACAGGTGACTCTCTGGCTGCCGCAGTGCCGCTGGGAGGAGTGTGACACACAGTGACAGTGTACATTGTTGTCACTCACTAGTGCTGCTACGCTGGCTGCCTGCGCTGCCCGGAAGCCGGACCGAGCAGCAGCAGCAATTCAGAGACAGCCGCGGCCCGCAGGAGGAGGACATGATGGACTCGGCGTTACTGTCAGCCCGCCGCCCGGCCTCACCGCCCGTGACGCTTGGCGGCGGGGACCAGGCGAGCAGGCTAGGCAGGAGGCAGGCGCCGGGCAGGGCAGCCGCCGGCGCTGCCCGGGCGTACGACAGTAGTAGCAGGGATCATTTGCGGAGGGGGGGCGGGCCGGCGGCGCCAGCCAACCAATCGGCGCCCGGAGCAGGAGCTCTGGTGGCTCCGCCCTCCCTACGCCTCTGATGTGCAGTAGGATTGAAACCTCTATGTGGATTATTCCTAACCACTGCTGGTTTACTGAAAACCATTATCATTCTAGGGGGAACCCAAACAAACAGTCTCTTCAACCCCTGTGCCTAGGGATTACTAAGTATGTAGCACTGGCTCTTTCCTGAAACTTATTTTAAGAGTAACAGGCAGCAGCAGATTGGGAACTAAGGGGTGGATGTATGAAGCAATGATAAGGGAGGAGAAGTAAGCCAGAGGAGAAGAGGCCCATGGCAACCAATCAGCCGCTCTGTATAATTGTACATTGTGCAAATTATAGATGTTACTTCCGTGCAGATTGGTTGCCATGGGCCACTTCTCCTCTGGCTCACTTCTCCTCTTTTATCACTGCTTCATACATCTACCTCTAAAAGTGCCCCTGGGAAAAACTTCTAGACGTGGAATCAGGTGGGCAGCACCAAATTAAATGTAGGCGGAACCAACACCAAAATAGGCTAAATGAATACATCTCTAAACCTGTGTGGAAGCCATTGGCAGTCTAGTGCCCCCCCGCATACCTTTAAGCTGCTTTGACAAACCAAGAACCTCCACATTTCAAATAATAACTCACCTCCACCCACTGAGACTGACCACAGACCCCAAACCTCTATAAAGCAGAAAAACAACTTATTATATAATAATCCCCTGAATATTGCATATACAGTATCCTCACTTCTCTCCCAAGAAACACTGCGGAATTGTCACACACCCAGATAGCACCCAATTCTCTCCTTTTGACAGATGTCACAATGGATGGAGACGGGCATTGGGTGCTCTGTGAACTGGTAAGGTTTTTTTTGTGTGGGAGACAGGATGGTGACTAAGCCACTGCTCTGGATAGTCCAGCTCTTTAAAAAAAAAAAAAAAGGACACTGGGTGGCAGGGGGTCTCTCAGGTGCATTGGCCTACCGGGGATCTTCCTCCGAAAGACCTATTGCCAATCCGCCCCTGGTAACAGGGCTATAAAAATATAAAAAAGGTCATGTGTTCCTAGGGAACAAACATAACTGTGCTCCCTTCTTAACAGATAATTATAACTGTGCTAACAGATTATAACCGTGTCCCCAAAGAAGAAAAGCTTTTGTAAATATGCATTGTGCTTACAGATGAAGATAATAATTAAAATTAGAAAAATTTGAACTGGTTCCAGGCCTATTGGTGACATCAGCTATGGGTCACACGTTGCTACCCCTATCAAGTAGCGATTCATTGGGTGCTCTACTTGTGTTATTATTTCCATACACTTCTACCTATAGAATTAATCTAAAGTAACCAGCTTACTGCATTGCTGAGTGCTGCCATAAGGAAGCCATGCATTACACCATAACACTCGAAATCCTCTGGAACAGTCAGAAAAAACTTTTTTCCAGCGTTTAAATTGCTCTGACCTCCGAGGTGTTAAATACTTACTTAGTTACTGAAGGGTTTACAACCCTGGCAATAAGTAATATAACACCGTATTTAGTTTATTACTATATAGGCTATCAGTAAATTATTTCTACTGCAGCAGCGACAATGACAGACCAAGATCACGTAACTAACTTTATTCAGCCAGCAGGGGGCGTGTGGAGTTTACTTTTTATTAAACTAAAATACGGCCTTGAATGTTTCTGATGATTTAAAGGCAAAGAGATGGGACTTCCACATAATCCATATTATATAGCTATAAAGAATGGAGTCTGAACAAAATCAGTTCATCACGTTTGCATGAGCGTGCACGTCACACATAATCTTGTCCACTGCAGCCGAGATTATGTGAGAAAGAAAATGGAGGTAATTGTAGTACAGAGTAGTGATGTTGAGCTTCTGTCATGATGATATATACGTCAGAAGGAATCTGTGTCTGACAGACAGTACATGGACCAAATGTACAGCAATAGTCTGAGTTACAGCTCGATTTAAGCAATTCAGCAATTACAGTTACACCTAAAATAATTTAAGTCAAAACCAACCTGGTTGTGTCACTAAAATTATTTCTGCTGCGAAGGATTGCATGAAAACTGGCACATCGCAGGTGATTTTCGTGCGATTGCGATGCCAGGCGTGCTCCCGTGTTCATCACACAATCGCAGATCTCACTGGCTGCAATGAATATTTGTCGCAATCCCACCTGAATGTTGCAGATCACAGTGCATTTGGACACCCAGTGGCAAACGCAGGATTTTCAGAAGGGGGTTTCCAGAGGGGTGGAGCAAAGCACGAAGATGGACACTTAGGTGACCCAGTATATGCCGGGTCAGTTAAAGTATTATAGATAGACCAAATGTATATAAATAATAATAATAATAATAAAAAAAATATATATATATATATATATATATATATACTGTATATATATATACACATATACCTACATATACATACATACATACAGGCGCTTCAACAGCAGTGTAGAACCCTGGGTGTATTGGGGCCCCTACCGATCCTCCAGCGGTAGGGGTGGGGGAAGCTTTGATGTCCCGCGGGTGGTAGGGGGTATATTAACCGCTCAGCATGTAGGGCCTGGATCAGTAATTTCCACTAATTACCCATTTACTGCACAGATGGTGGGAGATGGGGTGGGAGAAGGGGGTAGTGGGCTGAATGAAGGGGCCCTGATACATAACTTCCAGGGTGGTAGAGGATGTTTAATACGCAGAGGAGGGGTGTATAGTGGAGTGGGCTTATTATTCATCATTTTCTGGTGGGAGGACAGCTTGCTTGACTGCAGATATCTCCAGTTTCCAGAAATAGATTTCTTAGATTTTAATGGAATTAAAAACTAGAGAATCCCACCTAACAAATTTTATTTGGGACTAGGGGATCAGAGTTCAGGAGGCAGAGCAATCTGCCCACGAATATATAAAACTACATACCAGGTGTGTGGAGCTGGAGCAGTAACCAGCTGCTGGAAGGCTGAAATCTCTGGATCTGGGAAAAGTAGAGACCAGCTCCTAGTGTCCTTCAAAGGGGGAGAGTCACAGCTTTTGGAATATACCCTCAGATGTCAGACAGAACCTGAAATAGCTGACTGGGAAGAGCAATTAACAGGCTTGGATGGGAACCACTGCTTTGAAGTCAGGTATCTCCAGTTCCCAAAGGCCGATTTTTACAATTCTTGTACCTTTGGAAAGAGGGGACCCTCAGCTTTTAGCTGACGGTCCTTAGACTCCTGGGGGGGGGGGGGGTCTGGGTACTCAGAAACCCCCCCTGACACCTGTGATGCGATCCTTTTAGATTATCACATGAAGATGGATCACAGTATGACAGAATGCATGTGATAAATCTTATGTAAAATAAGCACACAAGTAGCAAATCTCATGCAAAGCCATCCCGGGAAGGTCCCATCCACATTGCAAGCAAAACACATTCAACTTATTGCTGAGAGACATCTCACTAGTGTATGGGGGCCGTTAGAGTAACGAATATATCCAACTTTGCAGTATACTTTTATTTGCAGCCCTTTATCATGCCGATTTTGATTATGGATGATAGTGGAAATGGTGGTAGAAGAGGGACATGGTGGGCTAAATTGACTAAGATAGGAGTTCTGGCACTTGTTTCCTAGCACGGTGCCCACTAAGCAATTTGCTTAGTGGGCTATTCTGCGTAGTGAAATCGCATTGCATCGCATGGGCCATTTTAGGGCCATGCGATGTGTGATGCAATGCGATTTTCCTATGTAATTTATTCATGGCTCTCTCAGCCCCGGGCCATCGCATCGCATCTGCCGCAAAATCGCATATTCCACACTGTATATATCCAAACTGCTCTAAATTCCCCACTGTATCTGATGCACAGTCTATCCAACCCACACGGTTTGCAACACCCACTGTATTCTGAACTATATCTAATCTGCATTGTATCCAACCCTCACAGCATCTCGCACTGGTTTCAACACACTTTGTTTCACACATTGTACCGCCCCTCACTGGATCCATCCAATACTGTATCCAAACCACACTATATTCTGCTCTGTATCTGACTTGCACAGTATCCAACCCACACTTTATCCCGCAACGTACCTGTCCCACACTGTAACCGACACTATATCTGATCCACATTGTATCTGACGCACACTGTATCCTGCACTGTATCTGAGGTGCACTGTAACCCTGTGTGTTTTCTGGTGCCATGTGGTGTAACCCTGTGTGTGCTGCTGCACTGTGGTGTGACCCTGTATGCAGCTGCAGTGCAATGTGTACAAGTGGAACTGTGTGGTGTAATGTGAATAGCGGACCCTACTGTGTGGTTTAATGTGAATTGGTACTTATATGTAGCCATGCCCCTTCTCCCTAAGGCCCAGATGTATCAAGCTTCAAAAAGTGATAAACAGCCAGCCAATCAGCTCCTACCTGCCATGTTACAGATTGGGTTTGAAAAATGTCAGGCAGAAGCTGATTGGCTGGTTGCTTATCACTCTCCATTTTATCACTTTTTGAAGCTTGATACATCTGTTCCTATTTTCAATATGAGGGTGGGTGGGAGGCGGTGGGGGATCTGTTTGGTGCCGATTGCCTTTCAGGCATCGGGTCCCAAAATGGCTAGTTAAGGCACTAAGTTATACCTCTGGTGTTGCCCAAGTCGGGACTCTTCTACAAAATTTTCCAGGGACAAGGCCAGTTCCCGATCTGCCCCTGCCCCTACCACATCATATTTGTTGGCACAGAGCACCAAAATGTCTAGTTATGGTGCTGCCCTAATGTATTAAGCATATTTTTTGCCTTTGAATAATAAAAGTTATCAGGGAAACTGTTTAAAGTCACTTAGCAGGCATCACTCATGACCCATTACTCAACACCTATTAATCCTCATGCTCCTTGGTTGCATTTGTTTTATTCAAATAACGATGACTTTGAGTCTGAAAAATGATTTTGTCCTAGAATACATACAGTACTGTACGGTCTGGATGGAAAATTCATTAAAATAAACCGGTTTCATTTCATCCGTTAAGGGATATTCTTTTTTTACCTCTTGATGGATAGTTCATTAACGTTAGCTTACAGTGGATTTCATTCATGGTATATATACTGAATGCTTAGTAATGAATAAGTGTAACGTATTACAATTAGTAATTAATTATATAACAATAATGCTTTTTGTTAAGATCAATTGATGAATTCTAACTTTAAAATGTTATGGATCTATTAGTCAAATGATTCTATTAGAGCTTTTGAACCTGCTTTTGATATTGCTGATTGTGTTATAATTGTTATTATCCTTGGTTCATGCGGCATCACAAGGGATATTCAGCATCTTATAGAGTACAGAAAAAGTATTGGTACAGGAGTCCACTACTATGCATGTTCCAAGATGGTTTTAGCAGAGAAGCTTCCCTAACCAAGATGGTCACTGAAGATAGTACTGCGCATGTGTGCTGCCATCTTTTTTCTGTTTAAAGTAACAGAGGGAAATCCTACCACTACCTGCTTTTGCTGCTGTTCCAGCAAACTTGCACTGCTACCCAGCATCATACTGTACCCAGTGTAACCCAGCGAGTATGGCTGTACGTATGTTTCTATGTTTCTATGTATCTACTATCCTCATAAACCTAATTTGAGCCACTGGAATTATACACCATACTTGCCTACCCTCCCAGAAAGGCCAGGAGGTTTAGGAAAATTAGGTGGCATTTCCAACCCCCTAGAAAAGTGTTCAAATCTCCTGCCAGCTGCTCACAGCCTTCACTAAGAGCCGGATTAAGGCTCCAGGGGGCCCAGGGTACATAAGACAAGGGGGGCCCCTAAGAACTAAATAAAGACACACACACACACACACATTATATTCATATACGCATACATATACCAACAGCACACACACAGTACATACATACACAACATACATACACACACACACACACACACACACACTGTGTACATACATACATACAAACATACACACAGCATACATAGATACACACACACTACATACAACACACTTTATACATACATAACACACACAGATCATACAATACATAGAACACACTGCATGCATACACACATGCATATACACACAACATACACACATGCATGCACACACAAAACACATACAGTATCCATACTTACACACACTACATACACATATACAGCATGTATATGTGTGTATAAACACACACACACACACATATACACACACACACAGTGCATGCATACATACATACATATGCATCTCGTGGGTTATTTGGCAATTTGAAGCATCTGAAAGATCACACAAGTAAGTGGTTTTGGTGCAACTGCCTTCAGTTCATTGTGCAGAAACAGAAAATAAATGACAAATAACAATAATTTCCTTGCCGTCCAGCACTAACTATACACAGCAAAAATCGAACTCACTAAGAAAACAATGCAAGCAGTTTTTCCAGGTACAGCTCAATGGATATCCAAGCATGTATCTCTCACAGAGACTCTACAGTCTCTCCTTCCCAAGCATTGTGAGAGGAACAGCTGAAGGCCCTAATTAGTCCATGGTTGCCTACCTGACCCTCTCCTTCAGGGAGAAAATGCTCTGTTCCTAGACTTACCTGGTAATGTATGATTGCCATCACCTGTGGTGAGCTAGTTAATTGGTAAGAAAGGTGTTTCGCCACAGGTGATGGCAATCATACATTACCAGGGAAGTCTAGGAACAGAGCATTTTCTCCCTGAAGGAGAGGGTCAGGTAGGCAACCATGAATTAGTCTCTTGTGAGGTTAATAGCCCCAAGGACTGGGCCTAAATTGGTTGCTATCTCATCTTCAATAGAAATCTCAAGCAAATGGTCTTTCTGGGCGCAACAAGGCAAAGTCAAAGTTACTAGCTTTATGATGGGCCAAACATCAGGAAATACAGAGTCAGGGTCACAAGCTGAGGCTAGCAAACAATTTTATCCTAATATTGGAGCATAGCACTGCTAGCATGTGCAGCTTAAAGCTGGTAATATACCAGCACTGGATGCTGCAATTTGAAGCAGCTATTACCAATGGGAATCCCTGATAAGACTAATCCCTAGATGACATATAAGACATGTGACCACTAATTCCTAACCACAATGCAAGGGCACAGGAGGGAAAAGTAATTATAACAAACACTAATTGAAAAAAATGTTTCTTGCTTTTCTTTAAATTAAGATGGGGGGGGGGTGTACAGGTAGGTGATGGGAGATTTAAGTGTACTGACAAGAGGAATTCAACTAAATTAAAGGCTTTACACTCTGATGAAGTTAACTAGCGTAAGGACTGATATTGTGTTTGTTATCAGAACCGGGGTAGTGTTTTGGCTAAAGATAACTGTACAGAAACCTGGATATACTGTATGTGTCTGTTTTATAAGCCTTGGATGGAGATAAAGTAGACGAAAATAAAGCACCAGTCATTCAGCTCCTTACTGTCCTGTCAAAGACTGGGTTTAAAAATTGACAGAAGATGGTTGGATGGTACTTTATTTCCATCCACTTTATCACCACCCAAGGCTTTTTAAATTGCTCCCATAGTTCCTTCTAATGAGCTAGGGTACACTTGAAGAAAAAGTGGCTTTATACAATAAGAAGAACTGGACTGATCATGAGGACACCACTGGCAGCGGAGCCACTAGCATGACAGACCAGATCACACTAGGCACAATGAAGGTACTGATACTACTGTATAATGGATTACTAGAGACACTGGGATCGAACCAGAATACTGGAATCACCCAAATAAAACCAAAATATGGGAGTAACCAGGTGTGAAACAAAATACTGGGGTCAATGTGATTGAACCGAAATACCGGAGTCAACGTGATTGAACCGAAATACTGGAGTCACTGGGATAGAATCCAGAATACTGGAGAAAGGAGTGCTGAGAAATAAAACTTGGAGTCTTGACTGGATAAGTTTCAGGGATAAATACTGGCTTTCCACTGGTTGGTGCAATGGTCAGCTGACAGAGACTGTTATTGTGGTGCCTAGTTAGGGAAAGACTGTGGCTGGGAAGATGGTGTCGAAGAGATGCTGGAAGACTGCTGCTGACCCAGGGACCTGGAGCGTGGTAACCTAGTGGCTGGGAATAGTAACCTACATTTAGGTCACCATCACCCAACATTGGACAGGTCTGCCACAATGGTCCTTGGACACCACTAATGATTTATATCAGCACCGTTCTCTATTACTCCACCTTTCTCTATGACTCCTTTTTGGCCACCAATCTTGCCTGGAATATTGTGCGCCATTGCACAGCAACTGCCTTGTTTACACCAACTGCCTGCATTGGACTTATTGGATGAATGGGACTCATTACCCACTAGATACATTTATTTTATGTACTTTGCCCGCATTGCAGCTGCAAGGCACTCTTCTCATTGTTACGGTATTACTACTTATTCCTACCTGGGCACTTGGATGTTCTCTGTCTTACCTCATGCATAATAGATTTGACAAGAAGAACATTGGTCTCAGGAGGCTATATGGTTTTCAGGTCATGGGATGTTAACCTCCGATATATAGAAATAAATCTGTAGTAAGTGTTACACAACTCATGCACAAGGTAAATTATCATAATCAATCTTGATGAGCTTTTCCCTTATAAATCTTGATGTTGCCCTCACAGGCTATTACATTTGGAAAGATATGTGTGCTGCTGGAACTTTGTTGTCCCCAGGGCTTAAACATTTTGCATGCGGATGATGATCATTTACTCATCTTCTCTTGTACTTTTTGTCATATTTTATATATGCTGGAAAATGGACTTCAAACCAAGCACCTTCACATGTATTGTTTAACCCTAAATAATTAAATGGGATTATTCTTTGTTGCAGTGGTCCAAATGGATATAAGTAATAATGTGTCTAGAGGGCCAAGACTTGATTTAGCATAGCCATGAGGCTAATTAATTAAAAGGCTGCTGGAGAGATTAATATGCTCGCAGCCAATCAGATGCAGTTACACAGATACAGTGGGGCAGATGTATTAAGCCTGGTGAAGAGATAAACTGGAGATAAAGTGGAGATAAAGTGGAAGGAGATAATGCACCAGCCAATCAACTCCCAACTGTCCTATTTCAAACACAGCTGATTGGCTGGTGCGTTATCTCCCTCCACTTTATCTCCAGTTTATCTCTTCGCCAGGCTTAATACATCTGCCCCAGTATGCTTTAGGTTTTAATAGCCCTCCATTACCAGCAACAAATACGCCTACAGTATCACAAGTATTTTTGGTGATGTGTTCTGCATTTTAAGTCGTAAGGTGATGCAAGTCTATGATGCAGACATATGAAGATACAAATGCGCATTAGTTTGTATGCACAAAATAACATATTTACTCCACAAATATGGACTCTAAGGGCAAACTTTACTAAGAATACAAATATGAAAATTGGTATTTTGAATAGGCATGCATCTGTTATCTGTGTCGTATTGCATTTACAAATTTGTATTCCGGAGGAAAATTTTTGATTTGTATTTTCCGATGTGGTATGGACGCGATCTACACTGGAGGACCAGTATGCAGCCCGGGCTTGCTGGGACTCATAGTTCCACAGCAGAACCCAATAGTTTTTTACTATTTTTACACATTTATCAGCGCAGTGGCCACAGAACAGGGCCACCAGGGACAGCCCCAAGTTTCAGTCTGGGTAGGTAAATTCTGGAGGGGGGACCCCTTCATTAGGGGTGTCCCTATCTCCCCAGGACCCCTGTCCAGGCTGACTGCGCAGGGGGTAATGCTTTGGCCACGGGACCTTATATAATAAGTGTCCCACGGCTGTGGCATTACCTTCCTGGCTGGTTGAGCCTGGTGCTACAGTAGTTCACAAAATATGAGGGACCCCTACTCATTTTGTCCCCCATATTTTGGGATCCAGGACCGGCCCTTAGGCCTGGTGCTGGTTTTATAAAATACGTGGAACCCTTACTTAAAATGTTCCCTGACTTTTTTAAACCAGGACCAGATCTTTGAGCCTGGGGCTCACTGAAGCCTGCCAATTACGCCTGGAAAATGAGTTGTATTTTCCAGGCATATTTGGTCTGCAATTAGCGTCCGTATTCCGCTAATTACCGGCCGTATTAGGAATCACCGTTCTTTTGAATGGTGATTCCTGTTCGTATATTGTCAATGGCGTATGCATTCGTAGTCGTAAATAGAGATATGAATGTGCCATGAATTACGAATTGTTGTATTTTTGCCATAGTAAATGCCAAAAATACGAATATGCCTAAAATATATGTATTTACGAATATTTTAGCTGTATTTGGCTTACTAAATTTCCCCCTAAATGAGATGCTTAAATGGGAGTTTTATTGAAGATGGGATGTTGCCCCTAGCAACCAATCAGATTCTATCTATTATCTTCAAGAAGATGCTTAATACATAAGAAATAGAATCTGTTTGGTTGCTATGGGCAAATCCTATCTACTGACTACAGTAGATCGTTTGTAGAGGCCAAGGCTCTCCATCCTAGCTCAGTATTTACACCAAGGATCTCTCAGACATACATTATTCCAGAACAACAAAGGCAGACGGGAGTTCTATTGAAGATATGATGTTGCCCATAGCAACCGAACAGATTGTATTTATTATTTATTTAGCATCTTCTTGAAGATTCACCCATAGTGGTGTTTAGAAAAGTAATTAAGTATGCACTGTGGCCTCTAACACAATAACAAGATGTCGCAGCACATTCACATTAGGGCAGACGATGTCCAACCATCTTGGCTAGGAATGAAGCCTTCCTATAGGAGCCAATATGTACAATGCACAATAACGCTCAACTAGCTTCAACATGTAAAGCCAATATTGGACCATACCTGCCTACTTTTGAAAACTCCTCTCCGGGAGAAGCCCAGAGAGGAGTGAAAGGGGGGCTGGATGAGGCTCCGTTTTGGGGGCAGGGCGAGGCTGATGTCACTAAGCCCCGCCCCCATGACCGGCAGCCACATTAATTTGTGGGTCTGTGGATGGGGGGAGGGGCTAAATGATGCGAAATATCACGATTCGTGTCATTTAGCCCTGCCCCCTCCCCGTGGACCCACAAAATTCAGAAATTTTTACCTCGGGGAAGGGGGGAGCAGGGGCTGTGGCCACAATGCGGGAGAATGCCCACCTTCCCGGTGGGCTGGGAGGGGGACACGATTTGCGGGACGGTAGGCAAGTATGTATTGGACATTAATATATGTGAAATATTGGGCCATGAATAAAATACATGTATAAAATATCTGTTTGTACTAACAGTTAGTCCATCATACTGTTAAAGTTTCCTTCCTGTTAGCCGTTACCCCTTCTTTAAAAAGATTTCTAGGGAATAGATGTTATCGTTATTTTTTATGTACCTTCTACTATTTAGTTTGCCATTACAGGCATACATGTACCAGCTGTATATAGCCACAGAAGATACATCAAGTTTGAAAAGAGCAATTTGTTTTGTGTTTTAACTTGATGAAGCATTGTGATTGCTTTTCTGTGGAGCTGGACTGGTTCACTACACTCTGAGCAGCGTCCAGGTTAGCCTGGTTTGCTGTTCTTGTTTGAGCTATATTTATACACAAAGCTTGGGCTGGATTGGCAGGAGAGGCAGGAAAGCATCCGTGTGCACAATGTGTTTTGTTAACATCAACGAACAAGAATGACTTGATGCACAAATGTCCTTGTTTTTCAGACATGTCCGTTTGTATTCTCAATACTAATTATTTGCAGACTTTAAATGAAAAGTCGTCAAAACAGTCTGGAGATTGGCTTCCCCGCTCTTTTTGGATTTACAAATGAATCTCATTATGGTAATTGATATCCACATGGCACAAGCCTTCCATGAACATCAACACACAGTGGGCCTGATTCAGACAGGTTCGCTAGGCTGTGTATGTTCACAGCCTGGCGAACAGGAAAACGCTGCCCTGCCCGAACGCCACCCCACCCTGGCGCCCGAATCCCATCTCTAGCATGTGTGGGGATGTGTATGGGAACACCTCTCCTTACATGTGGCCGAACTGAGGAGAAGTCATTCAATGGTTGCTGACCATCAAATGATTCTGCAGCCTTCGCTCTGGAAAGTAAGTCCATACTTACTTTTTAGATGCCCGCTATTCGCCAAATTGGGGGTGGGCACTGATATCATGTGATGTCAGCCGCCCACCCTGAGCAATGAAATGCCATGCCTGCATTTACGTAATGCCCATAACACACTGGGCGTTCCCTTGCTACCGCGCCCTGACCGCCCCCTCTCCTCCTCAAGCGAATGTCTTGGCAAGTGTGGAATTCACCAAAGCCGTTTTCTCCTGGGGTTTGCATACGCATGAGCAAGCCCCAAACATCAGGGGAGGGGCCAAATATGGGGCCAGATGCACTAAGCTTCAAAAGTGATAAAATGTAGAGTGATAAACAGCCAGCCAATCAGCTTCTACCTGCCATGTCGCAGACTGTGTTTGAAAAATGTGAGGCAGGAGCTGATTGGCTGGTTGTTTATCACTCTCCATTTTATCACCTTTTAAGCCTCGTGCATCTGGCCCATGGACCCTTACGAAAAGGTCTGAATCAGCTCCATACTGTATTGTAATACTAAAAAGATGGTTGCTGTATAGCACTAAGGTCGTCTAAAAACCATTTATATTTGCTAAATGGCTTGCTAAAAGTGCCTTAAAAATATATAATATTGTAAATATCAATGATGACACAATTATCATCATAATGCATATACAACATATAAAACACAGTAAAAACACATAAAACACATGTCAAACAAAAATAGTACAAGTGTGATAACATGAATTTTTACAAATGCACCTAAAACACTAACAGTGGTGTAACTTCTAGATTTTTGCCCCCCCCCCCCCCCCCCTGATGAAAATTTCCACCCCAAGTACCCAAGTAGAGGTTTCCCCAACCCTGTCTTACCCAGGGCCGGTGGAAGGCACCGGAGAGCCCAAGGCGGTGTGTGTGTGTGGGGGGGGGGTGCTCCACTGGTCCGGTCGCTCCACGAGGGGGTGCCCGGTAATGCGATGTTTAACGGGAGGGGACGCCGTGACATTCAACGGGAGGGGATGGGAGGGGGTGGGTGTGATGCGGCTAGGACCGCGGAGTAACTCCATGGGGGGTGATGCGGCGGCAGCCGCGTTGCTACAAGGGGGGGAGATGGGGGGGACAGTTGCTGCTAACCTGCTCCACGGGGACCTGCTCCTAACTGTCGCCCTGCAGTGGCCGGCGCCCTAGGCAAATGCCTACCCCTCCACATGCCGCATCCGACGCCGGTCTTGTCTGCGTTCCCGGCACTCCTCGAACTCCTGCTAATGAAAACTGAGCCTCACAAAATGGCTGCCCCTAATAGCAGATTGTTTTTAAGGATGCTTAAGGACACCACCGCCTCATCTAGCATCCTCAAAAACTGTCTGCTATATGGGGGCAGCCATTTTGTGAGTGTCCCTTTTCATTAGCAGCAGGAGCCAGGAGGAGGAAAGTCGGGACAGCAGACAAGTAAATCTGCAGGTCCCGGCCACAGATGCGGCAGCGGCGTAACAATAGCCACACAGACCCCTGGCGCCCACACCTTCTCAGCGGCACTGCGGGGTCTGCGGGGCTATTGTTACACCACTGAATACTAGTGGGTACAGACAGTATGTATCTTTAAGATAGGATGTTTTGAAATTTCCATACAGACAGACAGGTTCATTGATGTTACAATATTGTATCTAGAATTCAGTAGAGAGTATAGAGGGAATGGAAATTATACTGCTTGCCCAGAAATTAAATACAATTTGACATATCTATGCCCTAGTGCCCAAATTATTAAAAGACTTTATCAAGCAAGTAATAACTCCTGAACTAATCATTAGGTTCATTGTTTTGCTCAGCATCAGTAAGAACAAGCTCTACTGTTTAAAGGAGAAATATCAGTGCAAATGCTATTAGCTGAGTTGTGCCTTTCTTTAGGCTAGAGCAACACATTGCATTTTAGTCGGTCCTGTTCAGCAGGACCCGATTGGCACAGTCTCCTATGCTGCCGGCCACACATACGCAGCGGGGTCGCAGCCGCTGGATCCAACCACAGCCTGCACGGACAGCAAGACAACCAGATTTCACAGAGAACACAAGCATTTCAATGTATGTGTTCGCATAGTGCACCTGTGTTGTACTTAAAATCCGGACAGCAGTGACCGGATCCTCCCAAAAAGCTAACTTCCTGTCTAGCAGGACCCGTTAACCGGGTTACAACACTAATGTGTGACCCCAGCCTTCAAAGAGCTCCTGTAACTGCATGCTGAAATTAGCTTGTTTCTACGGGTAGAGTTGGACTGGCCAAAAGGGGTACAGGGAAGCCCCTGGCGGCAAGGGCTAACCAGAACTTTGTTGACCATATACTGTAGCAACATATTTCATGGGCCCTGTCCCAATGCTTCTTGAGAGACACCCTTTCAACAGCATTTATTAATTGCATTTCCATAATAGTGCCCTAGTTTATTTACTGAACCATAGTAGTGGCCTAGTTTATTTTATAAACCATCATAGATCCCTAGTTTACATGATTATGTCACACTGTATCCCCAAATCACATGACTATATTCAGTGTCTCTTGTTACATTGCCTGTTTTTCATACTGTGCTACATTACAGTGTCCTCCAGGTCAAATGATGCAACTTTACAGTTCCTCGGTTCATATTATGTCACAATATAGTGCCTCCATTTCATATTGTGTCACATTACATTGCCCCAGTTCTTATTACAGTATGTTACATTATAGCACTCTCCACATTACAATGAGCAAATCAGATTATTATACATTACAGTACCTTCCAGTTCATATTGTTCCACAATACAGTGGCTTCCAGTACTTTTTAATTAACTGTATAGTGTCATCTGTATTACAGTGCACAGATCACATGCTACATTACAGTGTCCCCTTACCATTATGACACCCACTACACAATCATCTAACTGAGGGGGAGATTCTCTAAACTAAAAATGCGGTTCGCATTTTGGGATGCTCTAAACATCCCCCGACGGGTTACCGCGACGGCGGGCATGTCCCATAGAAGCCTATGGGCTACTACCGTGACTCACGGCCACCCCTCACCGACCCACTGCCGCCCCGCACTGACCCCCCCCTCACCTGTGTCTGGGCAGCAAAGAGCACTGCTGCCCGGACCTGTGACCTCCTCCCTGCACTGTAATTCTCTTCCGGGTTCAGGGAGGAGGAGGAGAGCCAGTCCCCCACCGGAGCAGCAGCACCAGCACTGGGTAAGGGAGGGAGGGGGGAGCCGTCGGAACCCGCTGACTCTCACCACAAAGGACAGCTCTTAGCGCAAGAGCTGTCCTTTGCCATAATTATCAATATGTTAAAGCATATGCGATAATTATGTCGGCGACGGGCGGCGGAGCTGGGCTGCGGATGTTAGAACATCCCACCCTGAAACTGTAATGTCTAACAATTGGTATCCAACTTTCTAACCAGGCCCCCTAATCCTTTTGGTCCCATATCAATAGCACACCTTGCACCCACTATAGTTATGCCCATGCCCGGTAGACCCCACTGCCTTGATCGGCATGTCAGGTCTTAGACTGTGCACTTGAATAATACATGTCACCTTATACCGCAAAGGACCATGGTGTTTTTTTCTACAGTGCATTGCTGTTATTAATCTGGTACATTATAATGCATGGACTAGTGGAATATATATATATATATATGTACTTCTGGGGCTGTGACCTATCCATCACTTGTCTTGACAAAGGGCCCGCAGTGGCTCAAAACGTCGACATTCTGCTTTGAAAACCTGGTGATGTACTAAATTTTTATTGGCATTGACATTGGAAGACTGGTGAGTGCTCTTTATACTGGACTCTATATATATATATATATATATATATATATATATATAACCAAATAAGTAAGGGCGTCACTCCGGGGCTTGTGCGTAGCAGAAATATTTATTAAAGCGTTATGTTAATAAATATTTCTGCTACGCACAAGCCCCGGAGTGACGCCCTTACTTATTTGGTTATATTTGTGAGTCCCACGGCTCTCAGTGTGGGCACCCGGGCAGGATTACAATCGCCATTCCCCCTGTTGGCACAGGAGTGCCGGGCCACAACACTGCTATATATATATATATATATATATATATATATATATATATATATATATATATATACAGTATGTTACTACTGCCATCCTTGCTGGCGGGTCGCCAGAACGTACGCGCTGGCGACCCGCCAGCAGCCACGCCAGCGAGGAGAATGAGACGCACGTGCGTCTCACGCGCACGCGCGTCTCAGTCTCCGTCGCTAGCGCAACGGAAACCCTGTCCGTCTCCGCCTCAGGGAGACGGACAGGGTTAGGGGGGGTTAGGGGGGGTGCGGGCAGGCGGCGGGGACCCCGGGTTACCGCCGGCAAGCCGGCGGGGACCCGGGGAAACGGATGGAAGCGCCGTCGGAAGGGGATGCGCGTGCCTCTCGTGCGCGCGCGTCCCCTTCTCACCATCGCCATGGCGCTGGCGGGGGATGGCGGCTGGCGACGCCAGCGCCATCCCCTGCCAAGATGGGAGAAGACCCATCTGTATATTTATATTTCAAAGAACACCATAATTGTGATCCATCTGGCTTGTTTTTTAAAGGCATTGAAGTTGTGAAACCAAGTAGGAGAGGTGGTGATATTGATAAACGCCTATTGAGTAGAGAGACGCAGTGGATTTTGAAATTGAATACATTGACCCCATTGGGGCTCAATGAGGGTTACGAATCAATCGCACAGTAGCTCTCTCTACTTTATCACTCCAGTTATGTATATTGACTATGTCCACATTTATGTATCTATTTTTTATTTTGTGGGTATTAACTCTCAGTATGATGTATTTTACTTGTACTTTTGCTTTTCAATATTTGCTTGTTGTTTTCTTATGTCATTTTTTACAGTAACATAAGAATGTTTTTAAATGCCGCTATTTGTGAATAGTATGTGGTTTTACTACTAATTACTCAGTACCTCTGTTGAGTGCTGGCTTTAAAAATTGCGGTGGGAATTTAGCGTGTTCATGCTAACTAACGTATATGTACTTACTCACCGCAACTTGCAATTAGTATGTGGTTTTATTATGTATTGACCAGTATCTCTGTGGAGTGCTGGTGACGTAAATCACGGCTGTAACTTGGCGTGTCTATGTTAATCAATGAGGACATCCTCATTGGTTGCTTATTCTGTTAAATATCGGGTTGGCTTTCATGGTAGCCACGTCTTCTGATGAAGTCCCAGTGACGAAACGCGTCAGAGCGTGGCTACGTGACACTCTACCCGACTACTGTGCTGTCTCCCATTGATCCCGTACGGCTCTGGTGTCTCCGTGTTCTCCTGCCTCCAGCAGAGCAATCCAGCGCCTGTCAGTAGCAGACCCGTGGAGTCTCCCATTCGTTCACAGTGGACAAGTGAGCAGCATTGCCTTGTGTGCATAGTTTATGCCTTGTGGTAACCAGCCCACAGTGTTTTATCATATGGTACGAGCAACTGCTTTTACTGTGGATCTCTGTGTGTTTTGGATCCAATAAAAAAATACTCTTTTAATGCACCATGAAGCGCCCTCTTCTACTCTCTTTGCTCTAGATCTGTCACTGCCAGTTTGGACCCTTGGCATTCGTGTTTACACGAGAGGAGGGGCAGCAGCAGCCCTATCTTTGGGACTTTGGTGACTTTTATACCAGTGGACTTGGTTATTTAGTTGGTTTTATTATTCAATCAGCGCTTTGAGGACAACGCCTACTATTTCCATTCCAATTGTCTGTTTGGGTCCAGTTGTTCTTGATAGCTGCAGATTATCATTTGTATTATTGTTTTACATACTGTGTTTCATGTTTAGACACATAGATCTAAATTCCAAGCGTTCACAGGAATGCTCTAGAGTTTTTAATGAGAATAATCCTACTATGATTGGCACAGATAGTCTGTCTGATGGTAATGATGTTGTAGTTTCCTTGGAGAGACTGCTTATAAAAGAAGCTAAGACATGGTGGGATATTAAGGGGTTGGACAATTATGTCACACATCTCTGGATTCCCCGTGGTCTTCGCATTACAAAGAATCCCACGATGGGTCTTGATAATACTAATTTTATGAAGGAGTGGCACCAAATTTTGGATGAATGCTCTATGAGTCTTATGAGGCTATTGATCTTTGAGAAAAAGAAAATTCTCAAAGAGGTTGAGAAAGAAATATGTACACTAAGTCCAGCTCTTGAACAAATGTTTGAAAGTGAGAAACTTAATACTATTAAGAGTGACTTAGATAAAAAAGTCTCTGTTGTGGAAACTAAAATAGTTGAAAGTAAACAAAAAAAGTTTTTACGAGATAAAATTGATTATAAGACTGATAAGGTAAGATCCTGGCAATAACCCAAAAATAGTAATACTAAGAGCAGTAGAAATAAGAAACAACGTATGTCATCCCACAAACATATAATACTGCCGTTACTACCCCTCAAGGACCTGCGGGTGCACGTGGTTATAATAACCGACCACCATATAATGCTGAACAACGTGGTAATTGGCAGAAAGTTCCCTACAAAAATAGGAATAATTTTCGCAATAGAAATGCTCCTAGTGGTAACGATCCTAAAAAATCTTGGGATAAACCGGTCTTTGACCGAGGCGATCAAAGAGGTTTCGTTCATAATAACAGGTTCGAACGCTTAAGATCGCATAATCAGGATGTTGAAAGCCAAAATCTTTTTTTAGGGGTAAGAACTCCCACACACGCATCCTGGTTACATAGGACTATACAGAAAACCCCACAGAGCGTAAAAAGAAGGCTAGGGGAAAACGGGGAGCAGGGCTTACCAAGAAGGGAGCCAAAAATGAGAATCGTTTAAACATCGAATTGGCCCAACCTCATGATTCCCCTATCCCTAACGAAAATGCTATAATAAATTTATCCAAAAAAGTCCTTTCTAGTACTGAGAAATCTTACCATTGATTTAAATCTTTTTGTGAAGAAACTCACGTTAAAAAGACATTTCTTGCGAAAAAATGATAGTAACCCGATGCTCATTCTAATACACCACAATCGGGCCTCAGGAATAAATCCACGTACTATCCGGTGGCATCCAGGGGACCCTATGTTGATCTTTTTTCCGAACTGGTAAGAAAAGATATAGAGAAAATGGATATTAAAACCAACAAGCAGTATAATCTTAGCAGAAAGGAATCTGAAGTGCTAAAAAACCTAGCCTTGGATACATCAATCGTAATAAAAAATGCAGACAAAGGCGGTAGTATTGTGATCATGGATCGCGAGTATTATGTAGCTGAAGTGTATAACCTGCTTCATGATGTCAAATCTTATGTCAAGCTTGATAGAGATCCCACTAGTGTTTTTCTTTCTGAGCTTGAGATTTTGCTCAAAAAAGAGTTGGATAATAAATGAATAAACCTCGAGGAGTACAAATACTTCCATAATACCACCCCAAACATCGCAACATTTTATCACCTGCCAAAGGTGCATAAAAATAGAAATGCACCCCCTGGTCGGCCTATCGTCGTTGCATAGGTTCTCTTACCTCACACATCTCTGAATATGTGGATATTTTTATTAAAAAAATATGTGCCCCTGGTTAATACCTATATTAAAGATTCCACCCACATATTACAAATGATCAAGGATGTTGAATGGAAGCTGAATTATCGATTTGCCACCATGGATGTTCATGCCCTGTATACAAGTATACCCCATGAATTGGGCATTTGGGCTATTGAACAGAGGTTGCAAAGAGATGAATCACTCTCCCGTGAAATGATTGAGTTTATTTGTGATTGTCTTAAATTTGTATTAACCCATAACTATTTCGAGTTCCTTGGAGAATGGTTCCTACAGGTGTGCGGGACTCCAATGGGGATAATTTGTGCCCCGAGTCTTGCAAATATTTATATGGTTGAGTGGGAAAAAGAAACCAACCCCGATGACCGCTTTGATCACGTTATATTAATGAAACGATATACCGATGATATTATTGTGATTTGGGATGATGATGAAACCTCCTTTGATCAATTCATGTTATATCTTAATGCCAATCGTTTTAATCTTCGTTTTACATATAATTTGCAAAAAGATACAATTGAATTCTTGGATATTCTGATGACTGTAAAGAATTTTCCTGCAATTCCTGGCATTGAGACATCCACTTACTTTAAGAAAGTGGATTCAAATAGCTATCTGGATTACAGTAGTAGTCATTATGGCCCATGGAATGATAACATTCCATATTCTCAGTTTTTACGTTTAAAGAGAAACTGCTCTGATCTGGCCCTGTTTGATGAGCAGGCTAACATCTACATCGATAGGTTTAAGGAAAAAGGTTATCCACCTAGAATTATAGATGGAGCATTACAGAGAGCCAGAAATGCTGATAGATTTGAGTTGTTACAGTATAAGCCTAAGAATCGCCCAGTTGATACTATAACTGACTCTAATGACGTTATGTTTATTACGCAGTTTAATAACAGAGATCGTGAATTGAAAAAGATTTTTAATAAACATTGGAATGTACTCCAGTGGGATCCCATCCTTGGTAGCCATATTCCGGCTATGCCCAAATTAGTCTTTAGAAAGGATAACACAATTAAGTCTATTGTATCCAAAAGCCAACTTGAAACAATACAAGTGAGACCAGGCAACAGTTCATTTTTGTCCATTAAGGGTAGCTACCCATGTAATAGTTGCAAAACCTGTAAACACATGGAAAAAGGTCCAGTTATTGATATCGCTACTGGCAACTTGCGAATCAATGACTTTATAAATTGTAATTCAACGCATGTAGTGTATTTGTTGAGATGTAGCTGTGGGTTAAAGTACATCGGCAAAACTAAGAGATGTCCCAAAAATACGCATCTTAGAGCATCTCTGTAATATTAAGCACGGTGTACTGAACCATAGCATTCCCCGGTGTTAATACAGAAAATCAACGAATCAATAAATCTATGCTTTTATCATATTCTGTTTTCCTGACTGCTGCTATTATTGCTGCAGATGACTTTAGCTTGTTGCACAATGTACTATTCACTGCGTATGAGGCCTTCCCTTTGCGCTGAACAGTTATAGATGTGTCCACATACATCTTGGCTTTTTTTCTCAATTTGTTGCAACATGTAAAACACATCTTAGCTGTTTTTCCAAATGTAGCAAGTGGATGGATTCTGAAAATTGTTTGCAGCAGTAGAATTTGTATAAAGTAATATATTAGAGGTGGAAATTTTTAGAAAAATCACAAAGCGTGACTTTTGCAGAGTCCAAGGTGTGCCAAATTGTGCCATACATGGCGCAGTAAAACCAAGATGTATGTGGACACATCTGCGGCGGCCATTTTGTTAGGCATGACTTGCATAATAACATTATAAAATGGCTGATCATTCAGAACAGTGCTGTAAAAGTGATTTCTTATAGAGAATTGTTTTTGGTTTTAGAAGCTTAAGAATGTGATGTTGACATTATAATGGAGCAAGGACAGAAAGCTAGTCTCCACAAACTGAATAATATGGGAACAGGGCCACACATAGACCCCAAGGCCACTGTGCCTAGTTACAAGGAAGTTGGGTGTTGGGTTAATTATGACATCATGATTGAAAGCAGAGCTTTCCAATAAGACTCAATGCTTATGAGTAATTAATTAATGTGATTAAGGTTTAAATATCAGAGTTAGAGAAGGAGGAGGGAGGCAGTTGAGGAAGAACAAGCAAGCACGGGGGGCTGGAGGTAACTATGAAGGAGGTTTAATCATGGCTGATCACTGTCCTTGAAAGGTGTCCATTTTGATTTGATTTATAATTACTGTTTAAGTATTAGCTAATCAATGTTATGTTTCTTGTGTTACTCTGCATTTGCAAATGCCTGTAATGAAGCTATTCTTTAAGTAAAGCATTGTCATACATTTTATAACAAGGTTGTGTGGGTGTGCAATCATTTCAGCGTTGCCGTTATATTTAAAGGTAATAAAGTAAATATATACAGGTTTGGGTTATCAATCATATCTAATCTTATCAAACAAATCTCTGCGTTATCACCGGCATTTCAAAGAACACCATAATTGTGATCCATCTGGCTTGGTCTTTAAAGGTATTGAAGTTGTGAAACCAAGTAGGAGAGGTGGTGATATTGATAAACGCCTATTGAGGAGAGAGACGCAGTGGATTTTGAAATTGAACACATTGACCCCATCGGGGCTCAATGAGGGTTACGAAATTACACCTTTCATTAATTAATTTTATGTATATTTCAATCGCACTGTAGCTCTCTCTCTTCTTTATCACTCCAGTTATGTATATTGACTATGTCCACATTTATGTATTTATTTTTTATTTTGTGGGTATTAACTCTTATTATGATGTATTTTACTTGTACTTTTGCTTTTCTATATTTGCTTGTTGTTTTCTTATGTCATTTTTTACAGTCACATAAGAATGTTTTTAAATGCTGCTATTTGTGAATAGTATGTGGCTTTACTACTAATTACTCAGTACCTCTGTTGAGTGCTGGCTTTAAAAATTGCGGTGGGAATTTAGCATGTTCATGCTAACTAACGTATATGTACTTACTCGCCGCAACTTGCAATTAGTATGTGGTTTTATTATGTATTGACCAGTATCTCTGTGGAGTGCTGGTGATGTAAATCACGGCTGTAACTTGGCGTGTCTATGTTAATCAATGAGGACGTCCTCATTGGTTGCTTATTCTGTTAAATATCGGGTTGGCTGTCACGGTAGCCACGCCCTCTGATGAAGTCCCAGTGACGAAACGCGTCAGGGCGTGGCTACATGACGCTCTACCCGACTACTGTGCTGTCTCCCATTGATCCCGTACGGCGGTGGTGTCTCCGTGTTCTCCTGCCTCCAGCAGAGCAATCCAGCGCCTGTCAGTAGCAGACCCGTGGAGTCTCCCATTCGTGTGCAGTGGACAAGTGAGCAGCATTGCTTTGTGTGCATAGTTTATGCCTTGTGGTAACCAGCCCACAGTGTTTTATCATATGGTACGAGCAACTGCTTTTACTGTGGATCTCTGTGTGTTTTGGATCCAATAAAAAAATACTCTTTTAATGCACCATGAAGCGCCTTCTTCTACTCTCTTTGCTCTAGATCTGTCACTGCCAGTTTGGACCCTTGGCATTCGTGTTTACACGAGAGGAGGAGCAGCAGCAGCCCTATCTTTGGGACTTTGGTGACTTTTATACAATTGGACGTGGTTATTTAGTTGGTTTTATTATTCAATCAGCGCTTTGAGGACAACACCTCCTATTTCTATATATATATGTGCAGGTGTTCCTGTAAGAAAGAACCAGGCGGCACTCCACGGGCTTGTGCAAAAGAGCAGTGATGTTTATTTGCTCATAAACATCACTGCTCTTTTGCACAAGCCCGTGGCGTGCCGCCTGGTTCTTTCTTATAGGAACACCTGCACTTGTATTTTACTGTGGGAAGGCACCCCGGCATTACTGGAATACCCCGACAAGTTGGTTCTGCAGAACTGAGTGCCAGACATACACAATATATATATATATATATATATATATATATATATATATATATATAGTGGTAGAGATGTGACCCACTCGGGGTGAAGCATCACACGGCACTCCAAGGATTTTCAAGTGAATTCAAAATGGTATTTATTGCAACAGTTTCGAGGCTGCTTGGCCCCTTCGTCAGGCTTACATCAAGAATCTTGATGTAAGCCTGACGAAGGGGCCAAGCAGCCTCGAAACTGTTGCAATAAATACCATTTTGAATTCACTTGAAAATCCTTGGAGTGCCGTGTGATGCTTCACCCCGAGTGGGTCACATCTCTACCACTATCTACTGCCTACAAAGGCACCCAGGTTTTTGATTCCAGGACAGCGGAGTGCCGGGTCGACACCACTTTATATATATATATCTATATATATATATATATAGATATATATATATATATATATATATATATATATATATATATATACCTCAGTAGTTGCCGGCACTCTGGGACGACTTGATCGACATAATCACAGCTGACACGCTTTAATGCAGCTGCATTAAAGCGTGTCAGCTGTGATTATGTCGATCAAGTCATCCCAGAGTGCCGGCAACTACTGAGGTATATATCCACTGCATGGTGGAGGACGGGCACCGGGCGCAAGACAATTGATTAAGCAGGGAGTGCCGGTTCAGAGACTTTTATATATATATATATATATATATATATATATATATATACATTCACCGAAATATAGAGAGCGCTAATACAATAAACGACAGGATTGGAATGTAATATTTCAAAACATATTATATGCAAACAACTGTAAATAATAAAACAATTTTTATTAAAGGTTTTTCTCTTTAACATTTCATTGATGTATTCGTTAACTTCTTTCAAGTCGCCGTTTTAAACCAACGCATTTCGCCTATTACAAAGGCTTTATCAGGGTTTTTTTTAGGTATACACAGAAAGAATAATGAAAATTCCAACACTGGTGTAAATGACAATCTTAATCAGAGATCCCACAATAATGGTAAAAGATCCAGTGACCATAGCACAGGGAATGGATCTTTCAATTTCCCAACATTGAACAATTAAAGATAATGAAAAGCCATGTGCCAGAAGTGACCCGTCTCACAATATTCTATATTATGGATGGAACTTTTCTCAATGGGATACAGGAATTGTGTGTCCCAACAGCAAGTGGTCAATTCCTGGCGATAACTGCAACCCTGTAAGACTTCCACCAGACCTTATATATATATAAAACATGACGAGTAAGCAAACAGCAGCACTCCTTGTTCTAAGTCAACTTAAGATTAAAGTCTCCCTGCCTGCCCCGGAATGTATGTTTGGGGTAGGAGAGCTCCCCGGGACCCAGGCAGCACAAGCTGCCCCCCGGGAGAGCTAGCAGGGGACCTGGTAGGAGCCGCTATCACTGCTTTTTAATTAAATATATATTCATGTGATGTAAGCACATGAATAAAAAGAACATGCCCCTTCTCAGAATAAAATTCCTGATTTTTTTACACCAAATTTAAAAAAACCAAAAACATTATTTTAAAAGTTCACATTCCACTTCACCATGAAAAGATGGCGATTGCTACATGGTGACACACGGCGAAAATCACTTAGAAAGCAATTCGCCATCTTCTCATTGAATACACTCACGGCGAATCACATTGAAAAACCCATTGAAAAACCACAGTGAATTGCGGAGAGTATCAGATGGCGAATTGTCCGTCATTTACTGTTCGCTGTCGGCGAAAAATGCACGTTGAATAGGGTAATTCACTTTCTGACACAGAAAAATTACCTTCCAAAGTGAAAATTGCACAATTTCGCCATAAAACATGGCGAATTGCCCTCATTGAATACTGCCCTTTGTCTTCATTTTATCTGAGGGCCACCTCACTATTGTATGCATATTGGTTCCGGGCTCGGGTTTCCAGGAGGGCACCGGAGTGACTACACAGTTACTGAGAGTGCTGCCTACTGTACTCTTAATTATATAATAACTACATAGTAGCTAGAGCAGAACATTAACTGCAAATGAAGGGACTGATTTGGATTTGTATGTAAACCTGGTGGGTGGACCCATTAGCCAGCATTTCCTCCACTACATGATGGTGCTGCAGTACATGGGCAGTGCCTCTCAAAACCACAGGTTAGGAGCCATCACTGGACTGAAATCCCCTTTGTTATCCTTAGCTAAGACAATGTTTCTGTGGGACAATTTAGCTCATATTTTCTGCACTAGAATTTTATCTTTGTCTCCCTGTTCATATGAATTTTTCTGAGATTCCTCTCTGGCTGTTCAGATGATAACATATTGTGTTCACCCTTCATCTTGATAAGCGCTTCTAAGCCTCATGTATTGAGACTGTCCAACTGATGAAGATGATCAGTCAATTCAAGCAATTTTTGATGGGAGAGATGATTTGGTTTATTACTGCTCTATTGGCATCCCAGAGAGTCATAGCGATAACATAACAGCGATTGATTTATACAGAAATATTTCTCTAGCTGTTAAGAGAGCACAGTAAAAACGTACGTCATTTTGTAGATGAGCTGCATTTAGGTAACATGAAGACGAGGGAGGAAAAGTGTCATCTGACCATGCAATTGGACTTTTATGTTTTTTTAAATTCCTTTATGGAACCAATTTTGTTTAAAGACTGAGGGCGATGAGTCAGAACGCACAAATGTGCTGACAAGCTGCTACTGAATTGCAGTTCACAGTTTGGCAAGTATAAAGGTTATCTACAGTACATACGCTTGGTATATGCAACTGTTTTTGCTTTTTCAAAATTTATAATGTTGATTTTTTTTTCACCTTTGTATTTTTTGTGATTTAGAAATGTATGCATTGTTTCCACTTTATGCTAGTGTTTTGCCTTGCTTAAAATGAAGCCCAAAAACAAAATAACTTTGCAGTAGCGATTTAACAGCTCCACTAGGACTCAGTGGGTTAAAAGGAACACATATTATTCCAGACTGCAGGATGCTCAGAACTGATTAATTATAAAATTAAAATCACTGCAGAGGTACCAAGTGGGGGTTTTATGCTTTCTATATGAATGATGCTTCACAGAGAGCTATGAATTGAACAAATGCATCATCCCACATGACTGATTATTTAATTGCTCACTATTTAGAGCTTTTGTTCATACACCGTAGTTGTCACCTATTAGTTCAAGGAGTCTCTATCATCATCAAATAACACAGAAGTAAAGGATTCACCAATAGCTACATTCTGAATAAAATTCTACTTTATATTTGTACAGTACGTGAATGTACACATACTGGGCCAGATTATCTAAGCTTCAAAAGTGCTAAAATGGAAACTGATAAACAGCCAGCCAATCAGCTCCTACCTGCCATGTCACAGACTGGGTTTGAAAAATGTCAGGTAGGAGCTGATTGGCTGGCTGTTTATCACTCTCCATTTTAGCACTTTTGAAGCTTAGAGAATCTGGCCCATTGGCCCATTGTAATCTAGAATCTTCAAGTTTAAAAGCTAAGTATCATTACTGAAAATCATTAAAGTGAATTTACACTTTTACAGCCTACATGGTTAATTAGTAAGGGACTTATTCAGAGTTTAATGTACAATAGATGCAAGTTTATTTGTTCGTATGCATCTTATGTCCCACTGTTTTCTGCATGGTGCAATGGTCACTAAATATACAAGAGGAAGGTCGACATGCATTGGGTCAACCACTGAAGGTCGACATGCATGAAGGTTAACATGACTGAAGGTCAAAATGGGGTTAGGTTGGTAGGGTCATTAGAAGGACACATGCATGGGCTCGGTCAACAGTCAAAAGGTCGACATGGGTTTTTCACTTTTTTTGAGCCGACATGTGTATTTCATGCCCTGCCACCCACTAGCGTGTGACCCGGAGAATAGAATAGTGTGCCGAGAGGAGCAAGGCACCGTGACCGAAGCATGGCGAGCGTGGTGAGTCACGAGAGGGAATGTGGTATCTTCTTCTAGTGTTCATGTCGACTCGGACGACATTCAGGATTAAAAAAGGTGAAAAACCCAATGTAGACCTTTTGACAGTTGACCTTGCCCATGTCAACCTAATGCTTGTGTCGCCCTAGTGACCTTGTGGACCTAACCCCATGTCGACCCACAGACATGTCAACCTTGATGCATGTCATCCTTCAGTGGTCGACCTAATGCATGTCAACCTTCCTCTTGTCGACCCTATAGCCCCTACCCGGGCCAGATGCACCAAACTTCAATAAGTGGTAAAGTGGAGAGTGATAAACAGCCAGCCAATGATCTGCTATCTGTCATGTTACAGGCTGGGTTTGAAAAATTACAGTTACGAGCTGATTCGCTTTATTACTTTTTTATTACTTTACCAAGCTTAATACAGGATTGGTCCAAGAATGATGGTTTATGAAATACAAGGGGACCACAATAACATTTTCCCCTGTATTTCGGAAACCAGGAGTAGCTCAGAGCCCGGGGATGGTTATGTTCATTCTCATGGGGGACCCTACGCCATTTTTTATTTCACTTTTAACCCTTTATTCATTTTACAAAAAGCATCACACAGATCTGACTGATCCGTGCGCTGTTTCAGGATAGGTGGTATTTGGCTGCCAGTAACCTTGGCAGCAAATATGAATATCTTCACCATCGGAAGATATGTATCCTAAGGGGATGCAGTTACAATCTCGGCGGTCGGGATCCCGGCATTCAGAATCCCGGCGCCGGAATCCCGACCGCCGAAATGCAGACACTTTCTCCCTCCTGGGGTGTCCACGACACCCCTGGAGGGAGAATAAATTAGTGTGCCGAGCGTGTGCCCCCTTGTCGGCATTTCGGCTGTCGGGATTCCGGCGTCGGGATTCTGAACGCCGGGATCCCGACCGCCAGGATTCAATACTGAATCCATCCTGAGAACTCGGCAGCTACAGTAGGTAAAATGATTTTCCTCCTCTTCGGTAATAACAGTCTGACTTTTATTGCCGTCGGAGATGGACGAAAAGGGGGCGGACATCGACCCACTTGCATTCCCAGGGGACGCCAATAAAATGTTAGGTGTTTCCCTGCTGAATCTGCCCCTTTGTTTTCTGTGAATGAAGGTGGCAATAAGAGAGAAAATACAGCAGATTTGCTTTTTATTATTTTTACAATACACACAGATCTATGCATCAGACACAGGAAAGTTTAAAAAGAGATAAGCATGAATGTTTTGGTGCAAAATAAAGAGTTCCCCTAAAAATTGCACATTTGGGAGGTTTATTTATCATGGTGAGAATAGACAAGTCCTTGCGAGTGCCATTGAGGATAATTTTAGCATGTTCCACTTTCTGTTTATGTTCAATTTTGCATGGTCCTAAATCTGGTTACTGCTTTTGACATACTTCTCTTCTTTTCTCTTGCAGTCAGGGGGAACTAATTGTCTCATTAGGATCAGTTTTTACAATTTTTCAAGCTTTTCAGACATTTTGAAGTTTTGTTTATGACTAGAATTCTATGCTACAGTACATTCATTTATTTCATTCAAGTCCACATGTTTCTGACCAGCCTATTTATCAATATTACAACATAGCCTCTTAAGCACATACTTGCCTACCCTCCCGGAATGGCCAGGAGGCTCCCGAAAATTGGGTCCCCCTCCCGGCCCCCCTGGAAGGAGGGTAAGTTTCCCGCTTCCCCCAGCACAGCCCCTGCGGGGGGCACAAAGTCCAGGATTTTGCAGGTCTGTGGCAAAGGGGCAGGGCTAAAATGATTGTGTCATTTTAGCCATTCCCCCAAGTCCCACCCCTCCTGGCAGCAGTATCTGTTCTCCTCTCCGGGCTTCCCCCAGAGAGGAGAGAAAAAAAGTCAGTAAGCATGCTTTAACTACTTGACTGATATGCATATAGCATATAGCTCATATAGCATATAGTTGCATATAGCATATAGCTGCATATAGCATATACTGCATATAGCATATAGTTGCATATAGCATATAACTGCAATAGGCCATTAATTACTGGGCAGTGCATGAACAAATACCAGCTGAAATAGCTTATTTCAGGGTTTGGGTGTGAACCTAGCAGAGTTTCTTTGCCTGTATTTTTTACATTACCTACACACAGAACCATCTTAGCAGAATACATACATATATTGATATCACATCTGTGAGGATGCCGATGGTCATAAGAATGCTGGCATGTGAGAATGCAACAGGGGCACCCTAGCCATCTTTCTATAACTCTCTAACCCTTCCTGTTAGTGGCTATCCCTAACTGCCGATACACTAGCTCTGATTGGCTCAACAGCCGGTGCTGCAGTAGAAGAAGCCTGCTCTCCGGGACCTCCGGGCTGCAGCTCAGCGGAAGAGGAGATGGAGAAGCAGGAGCCGGGTTACGGTAAATCAAGTGAGGAGGGGAGGGGGGGGGGGAGGCAGGGCCTGGACTGGAAATGAGTACCAGGCCCCAAAATTCATGATGGCGGTCCTTCCCATACATTACCAGTTTTTTGTTCCCACCAGATAGATTAGACAGCTACATCTTTGTGTGTGTACCCAGCTAAAGTGTGTGCAGCCTGCTTACTGAAAGGCTCACCAACAATCAGATATTATTGTTGTTCCAGGATGTATATATTACATAAGAATTACCAACAAAGTATTGCAGACTTTGAATCACTTTCTAGAACACTTGTTCATTCAACTTTCAATTTATCCAAAGAGCAACATCTTTCCATTCCCTTACCATGCTTATACATCGTTCACCCAAATTAACTCTTGACAATCTCAGCATTTAATTTTCTCTCACGCACACATCCATCCATACACACTTCAAGTTCTAAGCAACAACCTTTCCAATCCACCATAGCCACTTTCACCACAGACATTTATCTGTCATTTGAATGCATAGTCATCCACATATATATAATTAGCAGTACATCAATCATACTTCTTTTGCTCTCAACTCCCTTTCTGTACACTCCGTTTTCTTTGATGGACATGCTCACCTTTCACATGACATCTCCATTCATACCAATCCATCACTTCATTTCTCTCACACAGTTTAATTCCTACACATCATGTAGGAAATGTATACCTGTCAGCAATCATCCCTTTCTATCGCCCTCCATTCTCCCTCCCTTTCAAACCCATAAAGTCATTTTAAATATGAGACTTTTATACCAGCTTATTAGTTTCCCAATTGACTACCTGACTCTTACTGCCTATCCCGCTTATAAGGACTCATCTGTAGCACCTCTTCCCTTCTTTCCCCATTCAAAATCTATTTTGTGAAACATATCCCACCCTCTACCCTTCAAGTGCCAAAAGATACCCTGCATTACCCTCCCACCCTGCCCTTTGTGGCATACTGCCAAGAAGGACAGCCCCTCCTGCAGCTGATCTCTGTACATGCATATTTGTACTTGTACTTTTCTTATCGCAGAAGAACCCCAGAGTGCCTTTAGCATAGCATTCTAGGGCAGGATTTTTGGAGTGATGGTGGCAGTCAAAGACTGCACCATTGGTGACAGGGAGGACTGGAGCAGGAGTTGGAGATTCATTCTATGCACAATGAACCCCCCAACCCCGTTACAGATTGGGGGACACTGGCGACCACACTGATGCATGGGTGTCACGGCCTGCAGGGGGACGTCCGCGCAGCAGGGTGTACCTGTGTGGCTACTGTGGAGGGGACTCACTGGCGGGGGTGCAGGGTGCTAGCGTGGATCGTGTGTGGCTGGGCGGCCTCCAGGCGTGCAGAGGAGAGCTGGGGCCGGGAGTATGTTCTGTGAGCGCCGGACTCCCGCTGCGCCATCTTGCTTATGGGCAAATAGCAGTTTTGCCCTTACTTCTCTCCAGGACGTCCCAAATTGATGGGAACTGCCCAAAAAAGGGTATTTAAAGGAGAGATCTGGTTCAGGAAGTTGCCAAAGCAATGTCTCCACAGTCTAGTACTGTGGCCATAGTTCCTGTGCTCTCCTGCAGTCTGACTAAGCCTCCGCATTCCAGCAGTTTATCCGTGCTTCACTAAAGTTCCTGCCGAGGTTCTGCCTGCCAGCATATTCCTGCCCGCCTTTACACCACACTCCCGGTGGTCCCTCCAGTGCCCGCTTCTGGTAAAACCCTGCCGTCAAGCGTCAACCCTCATGTCAGTGACGTTGACAACTCAGTGAGTGGACTCTTTCCTTCTGTTGCCATTCCTCTGTTAATAAACCTCTTCATGCAACAGCCAGTCATTCGTCCGGCACGTTTGTTATACCGAGGTTCAGACACTCCAGAAGCCCCTGTGCCAGTACCGGGTCCAGAAATTACACCGAGAGTGACAGTTTGCACTGGCCAGATGGATTCGGGAACCGCCAGGGTGTAAACCCGGACTTATTGCATGGCATTGCTTCCCGCTTGGAAGGATTAGAGGGATCTCAACAGCGGTTGAGTGTTTACAGGAGATCTCCGGACGCCTAGACGCCATTCAGGCCTCCCTAGTAAACATGACCGCTGCCCGCAGGCCAGAGCCTCCAATTTCTCAACCTGTTCCAACTCCAGCTGTGGCATCTCCGTCTTCACTCCGCCTTCCGACGCCCAATAAATACAATGGCACCCCTAAGCTATGCCGTGGATTCCTCAATCAGTGCGACATTTACTTCGCTCTCCAGCTGTTTAATTTCCCGACCCAAAAAGCAAAAGTCGCCTACATTGTGTCCTTACTCACTGGTCCCGCATTAGAATGGGTCTCTTTGTTATGGGAACATGAAGATCCCCTCCTGGACGACTACTCTGAATTCCTTAGTACCTTCAAGAGAATCTTAGACGAGCCAGGTCGTTTTGCCTCTGCCTCTATGGAGATCATGCGTCCAAGACAAGGCAACAGGCCTTTTGGCCAATACATTGTACAGTTTCAGACCTACGCCTCAGAACTACATTGGAACGAAGAGGCATTAGTCTCAGCATTCTGGAGCGGTCTCTCTGAATGCTTAAAAGTCGATCTGGCGACCCGAGATGTTAATGTGCAATAAGGTGGACTTACACATTCGCGAGAGACAGTCTGAGAAAAGCAGAGGAGATCAATACCGTTATCGGCCATCCCCCTCCAGTCCGGCATCTGTCCCAAGTCCCCCTCCATTGGAGGAACCCATGCAAATAAACCGAGCCCAACTCACCCCGGAAGAACGCCAGAGAAGACGCCGTGAGAATCTATGCCTATATTGTGGTACTGCAGGGCATATGGTGGCCAATTGTTCTCAGCGTCCGGGAAACTTCCGCTCCTAACTGGGCCTGGAGACACCAGGTTAGAAGTATTATCCCAGTCTCCAAGTTTAGCAGAACCAGTCCTGTCTGTAACGTTAGAGTCACCTTTGGGTCCTAAGACTGTGCTTTCTCTTTTAGATTCCAGAGCAGCGGAAAACTTTATTACTGCCGATCTGGTTCTTCAGTTGAAGATTCCTGTGAGAGACCTCTCCCGAAGTATTTCCCAATCTGCTGTGGACGGAAGTCGTATTTCCTGTGGGCTGGTGACTCAGCAGACTTTATCCCTTCCCGTTTATGTTGGAGCTCTCCATAGAGAACAAATCACATCAAGTAGTGTTAGGTTATCCTTGGTTAAGTCTGCACAACCCCCACATCAATTGGCAAAAGATGGAAATACTGTCTTGGGGAGAATATTGTTCATCTGCCTGTTTATCTAAAGTTCAACCCCTTAATAAAGTTTCCGTCACTCCTTCCTTGCAAATTCCATCTCCATATGTCTCTTATTCTAATGTGTTCAGTAAACGAGCAGCGGAGGTGTTAACTCCTCACAGGAGTTAGGATTGCCCAATCGATTTACTCCCTGGGAAAGATCCCCCGAGGGGTCGCACCTACCCACTCTCGCTCCCAGAAACCAAAGCTATGTCCGAATACATCCAAGAGAACTTAGCCAGGGGTTTTATTTGGCCATCAACGTCACCGGCAGGGGCAGGATTCTTCTTTGTGCAAAAAAAAAGATGGAGGTCTGAGACCCTGTATTGATTATCGTGGTCTGGACACAATTACAGTGAAGAATCGCTATCCCCTCCCTCTTATTACTGAACTGTTTGATCGAGTTAAAGGAGCAACATTCTTCACCAAATTAGACCTGCTTGGCACTTATAATTTGATTCGAATCTGGGACAGAGAGGAGTGGAAGACCGCCTTTAATACCCGAGATGGACACTTCGAATATTTAGTCACGCCATTCAGACTCAGCAACGCTCCTGCTGTGTTCCAGAACTTTGTGAATGACATTTTTAGAGATCTGCTGTATAACTCTGTCGTAGTCTATTCAGACGATATTCTGATCTTCTCTCCAAACCTCAAGAGTCACCGGCGTCATGTCCAAGAAGTCCTTCAAAGATTACGAGAAAACCATTTGTACTGTAAATTAGAGAAATGCTCCTTTGAACAGTTTTCTATGCCCTTTCTAGGATATATCATCTCTGGACAGGGGTTAAAAATAAATCCCGAGAAAGTACAAGCCATTCTGAATTGGTCCCGACCTACAACTCTAAAAGCCATTCAGCGGTTCCTGGGCTTCTCTAATTATTACAGAAAATTTATTAAAGGATTCAGTACTTGTGGAGTATCACGGCTCCCACGATGGCTATCGCAGAGGAAAAAAATCGCATCGCATGCGATCGCATGTGATTTTTAACAGAAAAGCATCCAAATGCATTGAAATTAGTATGAAACATGTTCAATGGCCCCTACATGTCATTTTTGAGGCTGTACCACCCCCACTATCAACGCGAACCCGAAGCGTGGCGAACGCTGCGAGCCCGCGAGGGGCGGCGGTACGCGTCCTACGACCTTTTCATATCCCCACTATCCAAGTCGGCGTGGAGTTGAGAATAGAAAGTGTGGCGAGCGCAGCGAGCCACCGAGCCCGAAGCGTGGCGAGCGCAGTGAGCCCCGCGAGGGGACACGGAAACCTTCACAGGTATACGCGTCCCCTCGCGGGCTTCACAGGTGTATGCGTCCCCTCGCCACGCTTCGGGCTTGGTTGCTCGCTGCGCTCGCCACACTTTCTATTCTCAACTCCATGCCGACGTGGATAGTGGGGGTAAGAAAAGGTCGTAGGACGCATACCGCCACCCCTTGCGGGCTCGCTGCGCTCGCCATGCTTCGGGTTCGTGTTGATAGTGGGGGTGGTACAGCCTCAAAAATTACATTTTTGGGCCATTGAACATGTTTCATACTAATTTCAATGCATTTGGATGCTTTTCAGTTAAAAAATGCATGCGCTCGCATGCAATGCAATCACATGCGATGCGATCGCATGCGATTTTGTTAAATAAACCGGTAAAAAACGACAAAATCGCATTCCATTGCATGCCACTATATATGGCATGCAATGGCATGCGATGGGAGCCGTGATAATCCACAAATACCAAGGATTCTCTACTTTGGTGGCACCTCTCACGGCCCTCACTCGAAAAGGGGCAAATCCAAGCCAATGGACCCCAGAAGCCGAGTCTGCCTTCAATTCTTTAAAACATGCATTTACCTCTGCACCCATTCTGAGGCAACTGGATACCAGTAAACCTTTTTTCCTGGAGGTGGACGCATCCTCAGAAGCGGTAGGAGCTGTGCTTTCCCAGAGAAGTGAGAAGATGCATCCTTGTGGGTTCTTTTCGAAAAAAAATTCTCCAGCCGAGAAAAACTATACCATCGGGGAATAGGAGCTTCTTGCTGTAAAATTAGCCTTGGAAGAATGGCGATATTTGCTAGATGGGGCTAGTCATCCAATCACTATCTACACCGACCATTGGAATTTGATCTTCCTGAAGAACATTCAAGGTCTTAACCCCTGTCTGGCACGATGGGCCATGTTCTTCACCTGTTTCAATTTCATTCTGACCTTCCGACCCGGATCCCAGAACCAGAAAGCAGATGCCCTCTCCTGTTCCCTTTCTTCAGATGAGGAAATACCCAAGATCTATCCAGTTTTAGAATCCAAAGTATTTGCTGCTACCCATTCACAACCCCCTTCAGGGAAAACTTACGTTGCACCGCACCTCCGACAGAAACTTATCGCTTGGGCTCACGCCTCTCGATTTACAAGCCATGCTGGCATCCATAAGACGATGGACTTCATACAAAGGTCCTACTGGTGGCCCACTCTAAGAACCGATGTGACGATCTACATTTCCTCCTGTGTCAAGTGTGCACAACACAAGGGCCCTTATTCTGATCGGTGCGGCCGGATCCGAATATGCGGCCAGGACCGTGCGTGCGAAACCCCGCCTTCCATACGGATTGCCAACTCCGTTCGTACGCAGTAAGAAGCTGACCGAACGGACCGCACGTGTATTTTTCACGGAATACGCCTCCTCCATCTCAGGGAATCTCCCCCAACATTCGATGGTCGTAGACCATCGAATGCAGGACCGAGTGCTCCACCAGCTCCCGCAACCTCAGACCACACGGACATTTCTCCGTGCAAAAGCAGGGATCTGGGCGGGCAGCTGACATCCGGCGATGTCATATGTCCGCCCCCTACACGTGCGTCACGGCCACATTACCATGCGTACGCCCAGCGTTTGCATGGGAAAGCCCATGAAACGCGGGGCATATGCATATGGTAATGAGCCCAAATAGCCCTTCACGCCCCTCTCCACCCCCTGTTCGGAGTGTTCACATTTCATGCGGGATTTGGCCGTACGCCCCGCTCGCTCATGCGCAGAGACGCCTCTGCACATGCGCAGACACAAAACATTGGCGGGACGAACGCACGCGGATATTACCGCACCAACCAGAATAAGGGCCAAGGTATCAAGGCAATCGCCAGCTGGAACTTTAGTACCTCTGCCTATTCCTCAGCGTCCATGGACACAATTATACCACAATTTGGGTCGTCATTGACCGATTCTCAAAAATGGTCCATTTTGTTCCATTAAAGAAGTTACCCACTGCATCAGAGCTAGCACAACTCTTTGTCTCCGAGATCTTCAGATTACAGTATTCCTTCTTTCAGATCGAGGTGTCCAGTTCGTTGCAAGATTCTGGAAGGCACTTTGCTCAACACTTCAAATAAAGTTACAGTATTCCACGGCCTACCATCCACAGCCCAATGGCTCTACAGAACGTGTGAATCAAGATCTAGAAACTTTCTTACGTATCCATGTATCCTCCTATTAAGATGATTGGGTAGAATATTTACCATGGGCCGAGTTTGCTCATAATAACACTTCTCATTCATCCACTGGGTTATCGCCATTTCTTATTGTTTACGGAAGTCACCCTAAAGTTCCAGGGTTCCAAGAACTTCCTACTCCGGATCTTCCTGCAGTTACAAAATCTCTAAGACATTTTTCAAGAATTTGGAACAAAGTACTGTCTAATTTATGAAAATCTCGTTATAAAAAGTGGGCTGATAAGAAGCGCAGAGCAGTTCCCAAGCTATCCGTAGGAGATCAAGTATGGCTGTCTACACGGAACCTCCGACTACGAGTACCATCCATGAAATTCGATCCTCACTTCATTGGGCCATTTCCTGTTGTAGAAGTCATTAATCCGGTAGCCTATCGGCTCATATTGCCCTCCTATCTCATGGTTCCGTCCTCGTTTCACATTTCCCTACTAAAACCTTTAGTCCTGAATCGGTTCGGAAAGTTCTTCCACACCCTCCGAGAATTCTTACAGAAAGAGGAGAAGAATTTGAAGTCAAGGAAATATTGGACTCTCGTTTTCGTTATGGACGTCTACAATACCTCTTGGGTTGGAAGGGATATGGTCCTGAAGAGAGGTCTTGGGAATACGCTTCAGGCATCCATGCTCCAGCACTAATCCGTAAATTCCACAAAGAACATCCGGAAAAAACCTGGAAAGTGTCCTGAGGCCACCCTAAAAAGGGGGGGTACTGTCACGGCCTGCAGGGGGATGTCCGCGCAGCGGGGTGTACCTGTGTGGCCTCTGTGGAGGGGACCCACTGGCGGGGGTGCAGGGTACTGGCGTGGATCGTGTGTGGCTGGGCGGCCTCCCGGCGTGCAGAGGAGAGCTGGGGCCTGGAGTATGTTCTGTGAGCGCCGGACTCCCGCAGCACCATCTTGCTTGTGGGCAAATAGCGAGTTTTGCCCTTACTTCTCTCCAGGACGTCCCAAATTGATGGGAACCGCCCAAAAAGGGTATTTAAGGGAGAGATCTGGTTCAGGAAGTTGCCAGTGCAATGTCTCCACAGTCTAGTACTGTGGCCATAGTTCCTGTGCTCCCCTGCAGTCTGACTAAGCCTCCGCATTCCAGCAGTCTATCCGTGCTTCACTAAAGTTCCTGCCGAGGTTCTGCCTGCCAGCATATTCCTGCCCACCTTTACACCACACTCCCGGTGGTCGCTCCAGTGCCCGCTTCTGGTAAAACCCTGCCATCAAGCATCAACCCTCATGTCAGTGACGACGACAACTCAGCGAGTGGACTCTCTCCTTCTGTTGCCACTCCTCCATTAATAAACCTCTTCATGCAACAGCCAGTCATTCGTCCGGCACGTTTGTTATACCAAGGTTCAGACACTCCAGAAGCCCCTGTGCCAGTACCGGGTCCACAAATTACACCGAGCGTGACAATCGGAAGTGGCTGACTCAGGTAAAGCACAGCTGGTTGCAGTCACATCCCATGCATTAGTGCCTTATAATTGCAGTCACTTAGGTGGGTTTGATAGTGTAATACAGGCAATGATTCTTACCTTTGAGTCTTGAGACTGGTAGAGTCTGCATGCTTCATTTAAAATTGTAGCACACTAAATGTAATGGAGCTTTACTTTGCCCATAGAAACATCTCAGTTTATTCAATGATGATGTCAGTGTTCAGCAATCTAATTGTAAATATTGTCTATGGGTGGTACCTTCCAGCTGTCCCGATTACAGCGGGACATTCCCGCTAACTGAAGACTGTCTCACTGTCCCTCCCATGGGTGAGGAGGCAATTAAGGGGAGCAGCAGCTGGCGATTGCTGAAAAGATGCCATGCAGGAAGGGAGCCGGGGCTGCCCAGCTGCTAGGGGAATTCTGGGCTCACCCCAGAAATTCAGAAAACGATAGTCACAATGCTAAGTCACGCCCATCTGCCTGAATACACACCGACCTGGCATGTAGCCCTACCCCCTTCTTGGGCCAACCATTGAGAGGTATGAGAAAAAGTTCAATAATGCTTACAGTTAAAGCTTGCAGCTTATAAATGATCATTATATCCAACAACTGTTAAGTGCTCTTATGTTACCCTCTAAATCACTATTATAAATTGTTCAGTTCAGATTTTACACTGATAAAGTCTCAAAAGGAAAAGCTTTGATGACATACTGCATTTGCTAAAACAGAAGCTCTTTCTGAAAAAAAACATACTCATAGAGGCTTACAATGCAGCCTATTTCTCTTCTGGCTATTCTGGAGGATTCTGCAAAACTTCATAGCCCATGAGTCTGGAAAGGCTACCCTAAGGGTCTCTTGGTTGTATATTGCAGCCAGATAAACTCTGGAAGACACCAACATTTACTTCTTTTGTATGTAAAAATGTCCTATATACTGTACCAAGCATATCATTGGAGAGGTGAGAGTTTCAGAAAGTGAGAGATTTTGGGAGAGTTTTCCCATTTTTTTTAAAGTGGCAATCATTGACAATGCAAAACCAGGTTGATTTTGCCGTGTAATTTATTGCTGCTTTAAAAAAAAATGGAAAGACTCTCCCAAAATCTCTCACTTTCTGAAACTCTCAACCTTTTACATTTGGCTCATAGCATCCATTTATGATTTACAAATTCATTTTCTTCAAATTAATAAATGATGTACATTTCAGCATGCATTATTGTTTGTGGATATTTAGATATTTGAAATGCATTGAAGCATATATTGTACAGGTAATTATACCCAAAGCGTGTATAGTGTTACCCAGGGGTGCAAGGAACGTTGGGTTTAATTGTTAGGGGTTAAATTATAATAGGAAGTTGATTAGTGATTTAGATAATGCTACAATCACATCCTGACGCCCACTAGAAGTGTTTTATTCCCACAGTGCACATCCTAATGCAATGTTCTGTGCACGCCTATGTCGGCAGGTGTGTATGCATTTGCCAATGCCGGTTTGACCGCCGGGTTCTGTCACTAAGGAGCAGGGCCTGATTAATGAATAGGTCAATTAGCCTGCAGCCTAGGGCACTAGGATTGGGGGGCATCTTGTGGGTGACAGCAGAGGAATAATATGAAGGCCTTATTTAGTCCATGCTTGTTCTCTATCACCTGTCCCCATGTACTTTGGGGTGGGGGAGGGAGGGTAGTTCTTAAGGTGACTGCAAGATGGCTATGCCAATGTAATTTACTGATGAAGCCATTACTTTATGTACATTGTGCTACTGCGCCAGCAGGGCAGCCAAAAGCCAAAGCCTCCTTCACACACCACAAGCATACCAGTTGTATGACTTTGGTTGCATGCACATGGGCAGTATAAATGGCGAGTCCCTGAAAATGGACATACACATGTGTTTAATAGTATTTCAAGGGGAGCTACATTTATAATAGTCAAGGGCACCTTGAACCTTTAAGTAGGCCCTGCTAATGAGATTGTGCTGGTTACACATCGTCTGTTGATGGGATACATAACACCATAAACAGAATTATTCAACCAGTCACTAGCTGCAGGAGTAATTCCAGAGGACTGGAAAAGAGTGAACGTGGTGCCAATGCACAAAAGTGGATAACTACTTAGAAGGAAAGGGATCTAGGAGTCACTATTTCAGATTACTTAAAGGCAGGTAAACAATTAAACAAAACAATGCAGAAGGCAAGTCAGATGCTTGGTTGCATAGGGAGAGGAATCAGCAGCAGAAATAAAGAAGTACTGTAATAATGCCACTGTATAAGTCATTGGTACAACCTTATCCAGAATATTTTAATGTCCTGCAGGTATTATTTCCATATAGATATAAATACATAAGAGGTGGTACAAAGAAGGGTACCTAAAATGGTACATGGCCTACATCATAAAAGTGACCCGCAAAGACAAAAAAATCATAATATGTATAGTTTGGAGCAGAGAAGGAAAAGGGGGAACATGATAGAAACTTTCAAATATACTAAGAGTTTTAACAATGTCCAGGAAGGAAACTTTTTTCAAATGAAGAGAGACAATAGAACACAAGCACATGCATTGAAATTTGAGGGCAGGAGGTTTAGGGGAACACTGAGGTACAAATTACTTTAGAGAAAGGGTATGGGACAAGTGGAATAGCCTCCCATCAGAGGTGGTAAAGACTAAAAATCTCAATATATAATTTGGAGCAGAGAATGGCAAGTTTCAAATATATTTTAATTAGAACATGGGGACATGCACTGAAACTGGAGGGAGGTAGGTTCAGGGAAAATCTTAGTTTACAGAAAGGGTAATGGACAAGTTGAATAGCCTCCCATCAGAGGTGATGTAGGCTAAGACAGTAATGCAATCTAATCATGCATGTGATAGACAGAAGTATATCCTTACAAAGAAAAAGGGTCACATAGGCCCTTATTCTGATCGGTGCGGATATTCCCGAATTCTTACGGTGCGGTCCGCATGCCACGCTGTGCGGCGGCGTGCTGGCATCGTCCGTAGAAACGCCCACGTGTCCTCCGCATTCGGACGGACTCACTCTTTAAGAACAGGGCGTGTGTACGGGCGACATACAAACCGTGCGTGTGCGGTGGAAACGTACAGATTCTTGCACGGTCTTCCCGCACAAGCACTGTCTTACCGCGTCAGAACGTACGGGAAGCTGTCCGTACGTCCCCGATGCGGAGTATTTACGCACAATCCAACACTTTTGTACTGAGTACACACAGCGATCACATGACCCACTTAGGCTATTAGGCAACCTCCTGAAAAAGGGATTGTTATCAATTTCAATCAATTAAATGCTCATCTATACTAACCCACATTCCTACTTCATTCATGACACACATTAACCCTTACAGCATGTGACCCTATCATACATCTATATACACTATGTACATTTTGCTTATTTTAAACATTTTAAACAACTTACACATATACTTTAGCATGTTAGGAAAAAACACTGACAACTTTGAACTTTAAATAAATATTTATTCACAAACAATATTAACAAAAATGAAAATTAATTTTCAGCATCAATTATGCTTTCAATGAGGCTCGTCATTTGCCGCATCAGGCCTCGTAGACGAAGGAGGGCCCCACGGCGACCCTCCTCTGCTTGGGCAGGCTCATCTGTGGAGGTTCACACACACACATACAGTATGACCCGCACCAAATAATGTTTTGGGAATATATCCCTGTGGATGGATTTTTTCAAAAAAGAAGAAACTTTTTATAAATATTGTTTCTCTTGGTTTTAGGGTGCTCTCAACTGATTTAGCGTTTGACTTGTTCAGAAAAAGAAGGAAAGAAATCAGTTTTCACTGGGATGCACTCCTCATCCACATTGTCCCATGGGACATAAAAAATTAGTACATGTTCTTTATTGGTATGCAATTAAAGGTAAAAGGCCATCATTTATTATTCCATTTGGTCAATTTTATTAATTGTCTGGTGACCTGGTATAACGAGTCCCTGTGGCAGGGATATTGATAGCGAAGTATTAAAATAAAGTAATGAATATAGATAAGAAAAGAAAATAAGAAGATTAAAATCTGTAAACTGTTGTTTTAATCAGGTTTGCTCTGATAGTTTGGTGATAGCTATCAGTGGTATTGTACCAGTGAGTACTTGTATGGTCAGGGGTATATAGTCACTGAATGTGTGGGTTTATATGTATTCGCAACTATTATTGTTGCTAAAGGACACTGTTGCCTTCCGAAGTAATTATTCTACACTTGTAACAGTAGCTACTGTGCAATTCATGAGAACACTGCTATTAATTACCCCGTCAAGAATATTGCGGCTACAGAAACGGGCTACAGTACATGTGTGCCTGCTGAGTCTGTATGAATATATAATTACCGCTACGACGGTTTAATACTATTGTTTCCGCTACTGATGTAGAGATAGCGTTGCCAATGTGCATGCAGGGTATCTGTGTCAGACCATAAGGTGTGCTTTCATATATATGTGACTTTAAAACACTGATTGTGCTGGTATGGCTGGTTTTAAATATTGCGCTAGTATGGCTTAAGTCCACATATATTATTACACCTTATAGCAAGCACTGTTTAGTGGTTATGCTTTGATGCATATATCGACAATGTGGGATGCCTGATTATACACATTCACAGTATGTCATCTATTATACATGCATCTGCAGGCTAGCTGATAAGACAGATAAAGTAGTTAGTATAATCCAATAATCCCACCGTACTACTGTTCCCGCAGTATTAATTGTGTGTTTCTGCGTATATGCTCTGCATATCACTCAAATACAGTATTTAATCATGGTAATGTTGTCTCCTATTCCATCCGAGATATTGCGGCCACAGAAGCAAGCTTAGTTAGTTAGTGCTGGCTTTCTCTGTGCGTTAAATTACCGCTATAACAGGTGGAGTTATTTACTGTAATGTGCAGAGGGATTCCCGTTTATTCATACTGCAGGTGGTTTAACATACTACTCATGCATTTTTATAGATATTAGGCCACTCAAAAACATGCAGCTTCCAAACACTGATTTGTACTGATATAGCCAGTTCTGGGTGTCTGCAATTGAGTGGCTTAAGATAGCATATGCTCTGGTATCATGAAGCAGGCACTGGTACTTAGTTATGGCAGTAGTATACACATGGATATTTAGGGTGCGTCCGTGTGTATCTTCACACCCAATTCTCAGTTATATATATACACCTAGGGCAGGTTAAATATGCGGGTAAGTTGGCCGGCTTGAGTACAGAAGTCTCTGTCAGGGACTGTTCCCTTTGTACTCACCGCGCGTATCAGTGTGTGCGCTCAGTTAGCAGCCGGAGATCTGTAGTGATTCTCCGTTGCAATACTGTGCCTTCACAATCAGGGGGTATATTCCCACTAGTACACTGCGTGTGCTAGCGTGTTTATTCACGCTGCCTGCAGCTAGTACTCGCTCTCTTATCCCGCTACCTCTAACCACAATACATTAGGTAAATATTTTACAGTTAATAAAGCAAACACTGGTACAAACAAACAAACAGTTTACAGCGATCTGCCAATGCGCATTTCGCTCTCTATAAGCTTTGTCAAGGCTTAGTATAGGTCTGTGGAGGAAATTCAAATTTAAAAATGACTAATGATATTCATGCATACATTTAACATAGTCAAACCTACATTTTAAACATGCATTCTGACAGGTGTGTGTGTGTATATATATATATATATATATATATATATATATATATATATATATATATATATATATATCTATATATATATATATATATCTATATATATATATATATATATAGAGATATATATATATATATATATAAATATATATATATATATATATATATATATATATACACACATATCTAACTATATATATGAGACATACACCTATACATACATGCATACATACTACATGGAAAGCCTGATTTTGGCCCTCTACCCTTTACTCTGTAGAACAGCTCACAGTCATACTGCTCCTTCTCAATCCAAACCCACCTATGACTAAACTCTGAGAAGCATGCCACGCGCTGCACCAATCACAATTCTGCAAACAAAGTTCAGTGTCTGTTATATGATGGAGCCTGGCAGGGGAGTTACACAACTCTCAGGAATGAGAGTACATTTGTGCAATCAAGCATGGCTTGCCTGCTGATGGTCTGCTCCAGAAATCATTGTCATAATGCCAGTTAGGGGAAGCTGCAGCACTAACCCACTCCCATGCTCAAAAGCATTACTAAGACCAAATCCACACACAATTATGGTGCAAAACATACATGCAGACCGCAGGGGGTGGTTAGCTAGAGGAGGGCCCACTGACCACTTGTTACTCCAGTCTAAGCCACGCCTGGCCATACTCCATTTATGCCATACTGAATCTAGTTTACACAGATCAATCACCAGTAAACTCTACTCACCTATATGAGGCTACAGATTGTATGCAAGCAGCAGGGACATGTAACCCTTACATGAGCAAGTCATCACTTTCTTCCAGGATACAGATTAACTACACAGGTTCAGTGGCACTTAAAATCGACCTGACAGCCATCCGCACAACCTGTGTCATTAATATGTGTCCAGGATGAAAGGGATGGTTTGGCCACCCTATCTAACCCCAAAGTGTGTCTGTTGCTATCCAGGTGGTTTTATCATTTTATAGTATTGCAAAAAACAATTGAATCACCAGTGCTACAAAGCAAATAGAAGATGACTAAAGGAATAATTAATCTTTATGTATACATACCACTTTCCTCCGCCTGTGCCACCTCACAGGCCTCCTCATCCTCCTCTTCAGCTGGTACCACCTCTTCCTCCACCAGCTCCTCCTCCTGTGGCACCATCTCTTCCTCCACAACCTCCTCCTCCTGTGGCACCACCTCCTCCTCCACAACCTCCTCCTCCTGTGGCACCACCTCCTCCTCCACAATCTCCTTCTCCTCTGGCACCACCTCCTCGGCCATCTCGGCAGTGCCCTCCTCCTGGGCCTGGGACGCCTCTGCCTGCTCCCGTGCCTGTCTTGCTCGATCACGGGCTGTGTTTGGGAAAAGTAAAAAAAGTGCCAATTAGTGGTAATTTGTATTAAGCCTTATCAACCTATAAATGCAAAGGTTATAAGTACAGATAATTGTACAGGCAAACAGCTCCTCAGTGGCCTTTACAAAACACAGCCTGTAACATGGCAGGTATGCTGTGACATTTGGGCCATTGTAAGCATCACAAGCATTAATCCTCCCCAATAACATATTTTATGACCATTACAGGGTGTCAAACAGGAAGTAGCACTCATATATTGTATGCCATGTTTAACTCATGATCAGGCTGGTGACCTTAGTGGATTAAATAATGTCAGGTAATCAATCATGTCCAAATCCACATTTACTGTTTAAATACTCACATCTAGCAATGCTGGCCCTTATTGATTGAAGCCTCTCTGGCTCCCTGCGCCGGAGGTCGGACCACCGCCGCTCCAGCTGAGCGATGGTCCGCCGCACCTGGGTGCGTGCGTATATCCGCCGGCGGGCCACCGCATAGGCAGAGCGTTTCTGCCTGTTCGTTATGAAGGGGCCCGCCCGCCCCAGCCTGGTCTCCATAACGGAGACCAGTGTCCTCAGCTCTGCAGGCGAAAACGGTGCTGCTCTGCCATAAGCCGCCATCTTAGCAATGGCACAAATCAAACAATCATGTGCTGTCATTGGTTGATCAGAGTGATATTTGGTATTAACTTTATTGTTCATTTTTACACTAACAGCGTGTATGCGCCCGAACAGACGGCTAACCCATTGCATCGCACACCCATCCTAAACAGACAGTGTAAAATAAGATGGAAACACATTCTATCTAATCTATAACATTCACCAAACATGGGTATAAGCAACAGGTGAAATAGTGTGCATCACTAGACACTTACACCTAACTCAACAAGGTACTAAACAGCTATTTTATAATGAAAGCTATGCAGCAGAAACATAGCAAATAGTGGCAGACCTTTTCCCAAAATTAGGCCATGCTGCCATGTGTACACTTACCTTCTACTGGGCCATACTACAGAGGTGGAATGAAAAGTAGCTAGCATCTAAGCTGAATTTGGAGTGGTTTCACATGTGATTTGGATGCTAGCACTGATTACTTGTGGCTAAGTGGTGGACTGGATTGACATATGGAATGGGTAGTGTCAGTTGTACTACATAGCAAACAAGTGCACAGTACAGAAGTACATTCAAATATACATGTCATGTCTGACCTCAGTTTTATTTGGTCATTGGTGTTGGAATCTGCATGTAGCTAATAAATCAGACTTACTGAGTTTGCCAGGTTTTTTTGAAATATTTTTCAACACCAAGGGGTGGGCCGTATGCGCCGCACGGTTGACGCTGGCGTACGGGACGCGGACGTACGGAACGCAGGTTGCAGCTGATTAACGCCAATTACAGAAATAGTATTTAAAGTTGTCCTAGAAAGGCAAACACTTGTTGCAAACATGGCAGGCTCAGAGTCAGAGGAAGACCAGGTGGTGCAGAATCTCTTGTCCCGCATGGAGGCCAACACCACCTATGTCCCACTCAACCCAGAGCACCCAAATGGCCCATCAACATCAGGCCAATCAGCAGCTGGGCCATCCTCAGCATCAGCAGAATCATTGGGAACACAGCAGGTGGCTTCCCAACAGAGTAGCCAGCCCAGCACTTCAGGTACAGCAACCGGTGGCCGTGGCAGTGGCAGTGCCCGTGCCAGTGGCCGTGCCCGTGGCCGCAGTGGGGCAACAGAGGAACCAACCACAAGAAACATGGCATATGAACCGCTGGAGCTTGACATCCTGGTGACCCGGGCACGTGATTTAATAGAGTGCCCAGCGGTAAAGTTGACACACACAAGGAGATAGAAGATCTGGGAGGAGATAACGGCGGAGATTAATGCAGTGGCTCCACAAGTTCGTCAGATGGAGCATGTTAAGAAGAGGCAAGTACATGTGTGTTACATTTGAGTAGTACAAGTCCAGTAATGTTAACATTCAATATTAGATGGACTTGGGCAATGGGTGTTCACGTTGCTTGGAGGCACAGACATGTTGGCCATGACATTGAATTGATAGTTATTGGAGGGTGACTGTTTTTGTATCTTCTAAGGGTTGGTTTGAAAAATGAATATAATGTAAGTTTGGTGTCAGTAGGCACATGTTGTATTATGTTTCAGATTGCAATGGGTGCTACAGCAAACATGAGGAGTTACATGTATTAATATGTACACTTTGATTGCAGGTGGCACGACTTCAAAGGCAACCTCAAGAAGAAATTGACCCAGCGGTGGGAACACAGCCACACCTCTGGGGCTGGCCCCATGCCATCCAAGCTGGAGCTCACCCCCCTGGAAGAGATGGCCCAGTGCTGTATTGCAGTGGAGGAGGTCCGGGGGGTGAGCACTATAGACAGCGAGTCCCCAGCGGAAGTGATGGCTTCTATGCTTGAAGGTAATTATTTGCCAGGCCATAAGTAGATGTTTAAAATTTGGCATGGAATGTGTGGTAATTGGTAATTTCTCGTTCAACAGCATCCCCACCGCTTGGTCAAGATTCTCTTGAGGAGGTTGTGGAGTCTGTGCCACCTGGCCCCAGTAGCAGGCCCATGCAGCAGCAGCCGGGATTGTCCGCGGCTGAATTGTCCATGTGGGGCCGTGTGCTGGATAGTATTGTGCAGCAGGGAGAGTCGGCATTCGAGCGGGTGCGTAGGGCCGAGGAGGTGCTGCAGGGTTTGACCACCAGCCAGCAGAGTATTGCTGCGAGCCTGCAGGCTATGAGTGCCAGCCAGCAAGCTATGAGTGCCAGCCACCAAGCTATTGCTGCTAGCCTGCAGGTGCTGGCTGATCAAGCCCTGCGGCAAAATGACCTCCTCCTCCGCCATAATGAACTTATGGTGGAGCTAGTTACCAGCAATAGGGCCCTAATGTCACCCGCTTCAGGTGCATTACCAACATCATCACTCCATGCTGCCAGAGGGGGAAGAACATCCACCCCCTCACCAGCATGTGCTCCACATGAGCCACCATCTGACTCTGGCCGTGGACGAGGCCGAAGAGCTGCTGCACGTGACAAGGAGCCTGCCAGGGGCAAACGTGCCCGCAAATGAACTTGTGTCCCCATTAATCTCCACCGTTATGTCTTCCCAAATCTTCCATTGAGCTGTGTGTGTCAGCATCCTGTGTCCAAATCCGTGCCCAGGGTCACCACTTTTGCCCGCGGTTCAAATGTCATGTGTGGTTCCCCTGTTGCCCTGTTTCGGCTAGCATTACTGTGTGCTGTACTTGAAGTGTTGGTGCTGTACTTTTTTTGTGAAGCCACCTGATGTGTTCCTAATGATTCTGCTGTGGCTATTTATTCTATATTATTTCTTTTTTGTCCTGTTATGGTCCCATTTGTTTTGTGATGTTTTTGAAATTTTTACCAAAGTTTCTTTAATAAATGTTATTTTGGCCCCACAAATGTCTTTATTAATTGATACATGCAGGAGTGCCATGTGTATTAGTATTATTAATATTAAGTTGTGTGCATTATTTGCAGTGTAAAAGTGTGTGACAAGTGCAGCATGTAATGTTCCCTTTAATGCTTCGAATTGTAGCAGTGAGAAGCGTGTAATTAACAAGTAATGGGTAAAGTATGTGATTGTATTGGGTTCAGGTGACATTGGTTGAGGTGCGTCCGTCCTGATTAGGCGTTCCGATTGCCTAGCGCATGACCGAGTGGTGTCCGCAAAGCAAGAGTAGCCTTTTGGACACTGCACATTTCTTCCCTTTTTGTTCGCGTGCATTCGGCGTGCTGTCTGAATGCACGCCTACCAAAATATGTGTACTCCCCCGTGTCCGCCCATGTTTCCGTCCAGTTTAGCCCACTTTGAAACTACGCCCCTGTGTCATTCCGCATGACGCCCATAACACACCCATATTGCCCGAGTGATTGCGGTGCACATTTCTGTACGGTATTAATGAGAAGAAGTACGGAGACCATGCGTGGCACATGCGCGTCGCGTTCGCCACGCATGCGCAGACGGCTATAAAACGCCATCCGAAAGAATACGGAAAAGTACGCACCGATCAGAATAAGGGCCATAGTGTTTGAGGTAACAAAATGGTAAAAAAATGTGGGTGTTACACAAGTTCTAACCTGTCCCTAAAATATGATTCAGGGGCAATCCCACATCCAGTACAATGATAGAAAGAGGCTCCTTGCGCATGGAATTTGGGCAGGCATTTCAGTCTGAAAGACTGATCACAAATCTTCTCCGAGGCAAGTAATAACCTCTTTGAAAGACGTTATAAATCATATTCTTGTAAATACTAGAAGGCAAAGCGGTACTTGTTTCCTAGCATGGCCACACCGATTTACATCCGGGTGGTCGTGTCGGAAAAATCGGGTCGATCGCATCGCATCCGATTTGGTCGCATGCGATGCGATCGACGCGACCGACCGATTTTGGACCCGATTTTTTTTTTTAATGAAATGTAAATCGGGTCCCTGGGACCCGATTTTACATTGGATTCAATGTCAAATATTCCCAACCCCCCCAAATGTCACGGCGTACACCCCACCCCACGATAGACGCCAACCCGAAGCGTGGCGAGCGCAGCGAGGGGCGGCGGTGCGCGTCCTCCGACCTTTTCATTCCCCTACTATCCACGTCGGCGTGGAGTTGAGAATAGAATAGTGTGGCGAGCGCAGCGAGCCACCGAGCCCGAAGCGTGGCGAGCGCAGCGCGCCCCGCGAGGGGACGCGGATACCTTCACAGGTAAACGCGTCCCTTCGCGGACTTCACAGGTGTCCGCGTCGCCACGGACACCTGTGAAGCCCGCGAGGGGACGCATATAACTGTGAAGGTATCCGCGTCCCCTCGCGGGGCTCGCTGCGCTCGCCACGCTTCGGGCTCGGTGGCTCGCTGCGCTCGCCACACTATTCTATTCTCAACTCCACGCCGACGTGGATAGTAGGGGAATGAAAAGGTCGGAGGATGCCTTTGGAATGACCTTTGTAGGAGCATAACCTTAACAAACTTTAGTTTTTAGTTAGGCTAGGGGTGAGACAAGTACATTAATGCTCAATTTCCGTTATCTACTCAATATAATAAACTTTATAACCTTTGCACTTTTTCTGTAATGTTTTTTATTAGTGGGACTTTTGACAATCCTTATTTTCAAAAAAGTTTTTATAATTCTGGCTTGTATGCAGAGATATTCACAGTATTTCTCCTGTATCTGTAAGAACAGATCAATGTCTTGATTTCTCTTATTTCAGTGTTGAAAAAAAGACTCCTAAATGTAAGTAGATAGCCCCCACACCCACTCTGCTGTGCTGCAGCAGACCTGATCTGATGTCTGGCTGCCATACACCCACACTGCCATCTTGCCGCCGCACCCAGCCTCTCATCCCCTTGAGGTCTCTGTTCCCACTTCCTGATGCTGGGTACAGTATGCTCTTCTCGCGATTTGACGCTGTGACATGACATTGTGCACACAGCAAGTAGAACACAGTCAGAGAAGGCAAGCAGCAGTGCCAAGGGTGCAGGAGCCACATCTCATTAAGAAAAGAGGCACATGCGGCTCAAGAGCTACAGCTTGGCCATCCCTGATATAGGATGATAGACCAGCCAAGAGGCGGAAGATAAGCTGTGTTCTTCTAAAAGGCTTTTTATAGGAGTTGTCTGGTAACACATGAATGGAAGTAATTCCCTTCCCAAGTCAAATTGAGAAATGGTAGTGAACCAGCCCATTTTGGTATTCTGGGTTGACCAATAATGGAATACACAGGAATGATATGTTGATTGTTGAAGGCAATCTACAATGAATGTGATTAAATAATATCCAGGAGAACATTAAGGGGTATATTTATTAAGAAGTGGGTTTTCACGTGTAGAGATGTTATCCATATCAACCAATGAGATTCAACTTATACCTTTTAGTGGGTGACACCAAAGAGTGACATTATCCTGCAGCACTTGGCTCCTGTTACTGAAGAGGAGGTGGCATTGCAGCCAGCCTCAAGTCGTAGCCCAACATCTCCAGGGATGGTGGACACACCCTCAGGGTAATGTAACCAGGGGATGTCTCCCAAGGCCACACCTGTGTACAAGGCTGCGGACAGCTTGTGGCATCATATAAAGGATAATATTAATAATTCTGTAAAAACAGTATCATTTCTCAGTATGACATTTTTATCTATACTCAGTTTTGCCAGGGTCCTTCATCACCGGATTTCCTACCATGCCCTCTAAGTCTCTGACACAGCTGTATTAGTGTGGGATCAGCAAGGAGGCATGTTGGGCAGTATTATTGCAGTCATTTTGTTGGTTTCACACATTTTGATGAACATGTTGAGAAACAAAGATTAATAATTTGATGGTTCTGACTTCGCACACAAATGATCATGATTCTATGGGTTCAGTTAAGTTCAAAAGGCTAATAAAGTTCATTTCTAACAGAGTTGGTACACCAGTGATTTTTCAACCTTTTTTAACTTGCGGCACACAGGACAGGATATTAAAATTGCCAAGCCACACCATCAGTCCCCATGGGGAAAAACACACGGACACTTGCACCCACAGGAAAAACAAACAAACCCATTGTCCCCTACATAAACGAAACATCACATTAGCCTCCGCATTAAAAAAAAACACTAATTTACATTGTCCCCCTTGGAATACAAACATTAAACACATTGGCCCCAAATAGGAACACCATAAAGTACAGTACAGTGTCTGAGCCAGGCTTATCTGCTTGCAGAACACAGGAGGGTCCTAATGCCAATGCCAAGTGTATTCTATGTGGAGTGCCCCAGGGTGTAGAGTGGAAAATACATTGTTGGCTTCGGCTGTACACTAGTGTGCCACCGCACAGTGGCTGAACAATGCTGGAGTGCACTGAAGAATCACAAGTGTGTAATGAATATAGATTGGTAGCAACCATACAGAGAAGACAGTTTGGCACACACGCAGGCAGTCAAACATAAAAGTGATTGTCAAACAAGCAGGCCATCAGACGTAAACCTGATTGGCGCACACAAGCAGATAGCTAGACATAAACTAGGTTGGCAGTGGCACATGTGCAGGTTGTCCGACATAAGCAGGTACTTAGGAATATATCAGGTTGGCACACAAGCACGTATACAGATATAAGCCAGGATGTGGCATAAGAAGATAGCCAGACATAAAATATTTTGGCACACTAGCTGATATCCATAGTAACTTGTGTTGGTACACAAGCAAGAAGTAGGAAATGCAAGAAAAGAGGATTTTGTAGCATGAGCAGGAAAAAAAGTTAAATAACCAAAGATTGTGTATATATTGTCACCAAACAGAAACAGAGCCAAATATGGATGTTTCACAGGCAGTACCTGCCATTTTAGACAATTGTACATTGAAGAGCAATATTAATAACAAGTTTAAAGTACAATATTTATTCCTCAGATCTGCAAAAAGGTTCAAAAGTTTAAGGGCTAAAGGTGAATGGATTTTCTGTCTTCCCTATTGAGCACAGATGGTTTCATTTTGGATATTTTAAATTTGGTACAACCCAGGGGTGTTTTAAGAGAGATGGATGCCTGTATGCACCCTCTTCCGGCTGGGCCCCTTCCCACAGCATTCTACACCCTCTCTCCCTCATTAGTCTAGCAATATCCTTCATTTCACCTAGCCCACATTACACTGTTACATTTTTTGGGAAAAAAGCATACTTGCCTACCCTCCCGCATTTAGCGGGAGTCTCCCGTTTTTCCAATCATTCTCCCGCCTCCCGCAAATCCCTGGGGTTCTCCCGCTTTTTTGTCCCCTTTTTAATAAAAACGTAATGCGCATGCGCGAACGCGTCATTGTGGGGGCGGGGCCTAAATGCGCGACGCCGTGACGTAATTAGGAAGGCCACCGCGGGGCTGTGTGGGTAGCGCTGGCCTGAGCGTGCAGGAGCGGCACTGACAGCGGCAGTGGACTGAGGCATTAGCAGACAGTGAGTCGGGCAGCAGGAGCCGGGAGCACACAAGAGTGTCACAGTCAGACACGTCTCAGCTGTGTATGGAGCAGCAGCCGCAGCAGCCAGTAAGTAAAAGCTTAAAGTTAACTGACTGTTTCTGACTGTAAGCTGCATTCCTCTCCCCCACTCACTACGCCTGCTTCTTATCGATCACCTCTCCCCCCACCACTGGTCCCCGACTGGCTTCCGTCCCAAGACATGCTCCACTCCTCCTGTCGTCATGCCACATTAATTTTCTAGCTGCCTGCCGGCCTGCCTTCCTACAAGGGGCACTTAAAAGATATATATATATATATATATATATATATATATATATATATATATATATATATGGTGTAAGTGTATGTAGGTTGCAGTGTGTGCCACTGACAAGCTTTCATACAGCTTGTCACCTGTTTGTCATGTTCCCATGACTACTGTTATGTGAAATAATAATGAACATGGGATAGCTTACTATAGTCATTCTGTCATTTCTGCTTTTTGGGCGGGCACGGTCTAAGCCACTATATCGCTAAACTTCTCAAATCAGTAGGACAGCTGTTGGCAAGAACATGTGGTTGACTACCGGAGCCGTCTATTTTGGTATGTTTAATAAGCATCACGGTCTGTGGCATGTGTATAATGGGTATCACGGTGTGTGGCATATGTATAATGGACATCACGGTGTGTGGCATATGTATAATGGACATCACGGTGTGTGGCATATATATATATAATGGGCATCATGGTGTGGCATATGTATAATGGGTATCACGGTGTGTGGCATATGTATAATGGACATCACGGTGTGTGGCATATGTATAATGAACATCACGGTGTGTGGCATATATATATAATGGGCATCATGGTGTGGCATATGTATAATGGGTATCACGGTGTGTGGCATATGTATAATGGGTATCACGGTGTGTGGCATATGTATAATGGGTATCACGGTGTGTGGCATATGTAAAATAGAGCATCACGGTGTGTGGCATATGTATAATGGGCATCATGGTGCCCGGCATACGTGTAATGGGCATCACAGTGTTTGGTATATGAATAATGGACATCACGGTGTGGGACATATGGGTAATGGACATCACGGTGTGTGGCATATTTATAATGGGCATCACAGTGTTTGGCATATGTATAATGGCCATCACGGTGTGTGGCATATGTATAATGGGCATCGGTGTGTTACATATGTATAATGGGCATCACGGTGTGTGGCATATGTATAATGGGCATCACGGTGTGTGACATGTATAATGGACATCACGGTGTGTGGCATATGTATAATGGGCATCAGGGTGTGTGACATATGTATAATGGGCATCACGGTGTGTGGCATATGTATAATGGGCATCACGGTGTGTGGCATATGTATAATGGGCATCAGGGTGTGTGACATATGTATAATGGCCATCACGGTGTGTGGCATATGTATAATGGGCATCAGGGTGTGTGACATATGTATAATGGGATTCACGGTCTGTGGCATATGTATAATGAGCATCACGGTGTGTGACATATTTATAATGGGCATCACGGTGTGCGGCATATGTATAATGAGCATCATGGTGTGCGGCATATTTATAATGGGCATCACGGTGTGCGGCATGTATGTATAATGGAGCATCACGGTGTGTGGCATATGTATAATGAGCATATGCCACATACCATGATGCCCAATATACAGTACATATGTGGCTGTCTGTGTCCCTGCTGTCACTCTCTCTGTGTTCCCACTGTCTCTCTGATGTCACTCTCCCTGTCCCTTTGTCCTTGAATTTTGTCTCATACTGTGTGGTACAATGTGTAAGGGCACTAGTACTAGATAGTATAAAGAGTCCGACTAGTGTGGTGTATAAGTGGTATGTGATGTGGTACACTTCACATAAAGACACGCCCCTTTTCCCGTGGCCACACCCCCTTTTGCAGAGTGCGCGCCTTCGGCGCGCGCAGAACTAAGTCCTCTGGTTTGCTCCATACTCCGACTTTATAATTTCATCTATCTATCTATCTATCTCTATATATATATATATATATATATATATATATATATATATATATATATATATATATATATATATATATATATATATATAATGTATGTATATATGTAGATTGCTGTAGAAAGCGTCACTTCAGAGCTTGTGATCGAGTGATCAAGGGGAAATTTATTGTGTCAATGCAGTTTCGGGCCTCAGCCCGTCATCAGGAGGCCCGAAACGGCGTTGACCCAATAAATGTTAACTTGATCACAAGCCCTGGAGTGACGCTTTCTACAGCAATCTACATTGGCACACATGTACACTGAAGCAGGCACCTAGGCAAGCATATTGACCCCGGCAGCAGAAACAGAGTGCCGGTCCACTGATCTCTATATATGTATGTATATAATGATGCGCGACGCTGCTCTCAGTGCATTTTGCGATCATCTAAAATCTCCCTCATTTTGCTTTTCAAAAGTAGGCAAGTATGGAAAAAAGTAATGAGAGATAGATAAATGTATGAATCATCAGCGTCATTTCCCAGCACTTTACCAAGTATAGTATGTCTTACTAACTGCTTTGGGTCTCATCTACATTTGGATATACTGTAAGTCATTTTAAAAGATATCTCTCAGATGTAGCAGTGCACACCCAAGATTCTAGGTGCAACTTTCACAATCTCTTTTCACAATCTCTCCATATATGGAATTAGACAAAGCCCTTTAAGTGGAGCATGACACACTCCCTTAATGGTGCGCTTTGCAAAATTCTACTGCCAACTATAATCACCCTGAAACTAGTTTTCAAAAGTAGGCAAGTATGCCCCTTCCTCTGTGCTGTGTAGTAGGGTCTGAGCACTAGAGCGCTCAGACCCTACTGCGCATGCGTGAATCTCTGGAAAAATGATTTTCGTATGGGTTTTGCTGCCAGCAGCAGTGCTGCGCTGTAGAGACTGAGCACTAGAGTGCTCAGACTCCACTGCGCCACAAAAAATCTCTGCCACACCATTTTCCCAGCAATTTCGTTAGCACTCCTGCTACCGCCACTGCTGGACTCAAGAATAAGTATTAGAAAAATGGGTGCAGTGTGTGTGGTGTGGGTCCCCCTGGGACTTAAGGGCCTGTGTGCAACCTGCACACTGCACCCATTATTAATAGGCCACTGGTTCAACCACAGTGCCACTATATGTTGTATTTGAAGAACTGAATCCTCTAACAGGGGCATCCTTTTAGCTATGCCGTTTTACATTATCATTATTATAGTTTATTTATATGGCGCAACAAGGCGCATAACAATAAACAGCGCCTAGCACAATACATGCTGCTAACCAATAATAAACTACGTTTGTCCATTGACCCTCAGTAAAATACATATTTCAAGTGATTGGCAACAACTTACACTGAACACCCAATGTACATTCTAACTGGACTCTATTACACACCAATGTCAAATGTCAGGGTTGAAACACCTGGGTCCACACATCTCACTATAGATAAGACATGTCATTATTAATTGCATTCTGTGAAATGGGCATGATCTATTTATCTTGTCTAGTCTTTTGTTATCTGATTGAGTAGACAAGTATGGGATGCAATAATGGGCAAAATGTAATAGGGTGCTAAAAAAAAAATCGCACCATATCGCACATGTCTAATGTTCAAATTTTTTACCGTAATACGATTTTTTTTAGACAAAGTCAGAATTCGCATGCAATTTCTGGTGATTATTGGTCACGGAAATGTGAACATTTTGGTAATAGAAATGTGCGTATTTTTACCCATGTGTAGTATACTACATATGAGGCTGCATCTACTGATTACAGATGAAAGCTCTCTGACCAGAAAAAGTTTCCATTTACTGTTTTCAAAGTAATTACATAGTACAGCAATATCACCTACTCTCAAAAAGGTTGCTGAGTTCTGAAGTCATAAAATGTCTTTTTAATACACTACTCCTACTAGGATCAGTGCGTTAAACCATTGCTCTGCAATTTCTTAATGTCCAAGAGCAATCTTTGAAAAAAAAAACATCATTCTTTTGAAATGATTGTTCACTTTCCTAGCGAAATCCCTGATATGTAATGCTGGCTGGATGACAGTTGAAGGTGCTTTGTAAATTTCAGAAGGCAGGGGAAAAACTAAATTTTAGTCCTGATGACACTGACATCCTAAAGCAAAAATCTCTGTCAGTTGTCAGAAGGTATAAACTTGAAAGAAAGTGATGGATGTAACACACTTGAGAGAGCATGTGTGTCCCAGCCTGATGTGCCAGCAGAAAATGAAGGAGACCTTAGCTGTTGAAATCTTGTGTTTCAATGTGTTTTTACTAGTACTGATAATAATAGTGTTTATGGAGCGTCTGTTTCACAGCGAGACATGAACAGATAACTCTTGCTGCATGGGGGACCGTATAAATTATTACATATACAAAACAGGAAGCAGGCACAAACTGAATGGTTGGATCAATAAAACAAAGTGTGTGTATGTGCGTGATGTTTATTTGTGTGTGTGTGTGTGTGTGTGTGTGTGTGTGTGTACTGTATATATATATATATATATATATATATATATATATATATATATATATACACATGAAAAAAGATGGGGGATATCGGAGTGCACTCAATCTAGTATTACCCAACCAATCAGTACAGTTAATATATTCCCAGCTTATGATGGTTTTTTGGGGTGCCGCACCCTGCACCTAGATATAGCGCTAGGGACCCCCAATATACAGAGAAGCCTTGATGCGGCTTGGGGGCTTAGCATACACCTGCGCAGGTATATGTAACCAATATCTCTGAATTCTATTATCATGTAGTGTTCTAGATTGGTTACTAGCATTGCTCAGTGTGTTGAGGGAAAAAATGTCTTGTTTTACTTACCCAGTATTTAACCCCTCCCTCATGCACCTGGGAAATGCTACTGAACTAATTGAGCATCTACCACTACCTGTATGTATGTTGTTAGAGGCAGAAGGGAGCCCATATTAGGAGGAGATGTGGGTCCTGATATGCCACATGGAGTAGTCCGGGGTTGCTCCAAGGTAGGTAGCTCTTAGTTTGGATATATCAAGTAAGGAGCCATTATCATGTGGCTCCTTGCTGGTTAATCGTAGACCCAATTTAGGGTAACGGTGGTGTGGGGTGCGGTGCTCCTGGACTGGATGGGCCTGGGTGGCTTCAGTGCGGCATGCCCTTACATTCTATTAACACTTTTCCCTCACTAACACTATTTCTATCCTATTTTAATTACATTCATTTATCTCTCTTTTTATATAGCTTCGGCTTCCTATCACTAATTATTAACACTTAGTATATCACTGGCATGCCGCGCTGGGCTTCCCAGCTTATGATGGTTTTTTGGGGTGCCGCACCCTGCACCTAGATATAGCGCTAGGGACCCCCAATATACAGAGAAGCCTTGATGCGGCTTGGGGGCTTAGCATACACCTGCGCAGGTATATGTAACCAATATCTCTGAATTCTATTATCATGTAGTGTTCTAGATTGGTTACTAGCATTGCTCAGTGTGTTGAGGGAAAAAATGTCTTGTTTTACTTACCCAGTATTTAACCCCTCCCTCATGCACCTGGGAAATGCTACTGAACTAATTGAGCATCTACCACTACCTGTATGTATGTTGTTAGAGGCAGAAGGGAGCCCATATTAGGAGGAGATGTGGGTCCTGATATGCCACATGGAGTAGTCCGGGGTTGCTCCAAGGTAGGTAGCTCTTAGTTTGGATATATCAAGTAAGGAGCCATTATCATGTGGCTCCTTGCTGGTTAATCGTAGACCCAATTTAGGGTAACGGTGGTGTGGGGTGCGGTGCTCCTGGACTGGATGGGCCTGGGTGGCTTCAGTGCGGCATGCCCTTACATTCTATTAACACTTTTCCCTCACTAACACTATTTCTATCCTATTTTAATTACATTCATTTATCTCTCTTTTTATATAGCTTCGGCTTCCTATCACTAATTATTAACACTTAGTATATCACTGGCATGCCGCGCTGGGCTTCCCAGCTTATGATGGTTTTTTGGGGTGCCGCACCCTGCACCTAGATATAGCGCTAGGGACCCCCAATATACAGAGAAGCCTTGATGCGGCTTGGGGGCTTAGCATACACCTGCGCAGGTATATGTAACCAATATCTCTGAATTCTATTATCATGTAGTGTTCTAGATTGGTTACTAGCATTGCTCAGTGTGTTGAGGGAAAAAATGTCTTGTTTTACTTACCCAGTATTTAACCCCTCCCTCATGCACCTGGGAAATGCTACTGAACTAATTGAGCATCTACCACTACCTGTATGTATGTTGTTAGAGGCAGAAGGGAGCCCATATTAGGAGGAGATGTGGGTCCTGATATGCCACATGGAGTAGTCCGGGGTTGCTCCAAGGTAGGTAGCTCTTAGTTTGGATATATCAAGTAAGGAGCCATTATCATGTGGCTCCTTGCTGGTTAATCGTAGACCCAATTTAGGGTAACGGTGGTGTGGGGTGCGGTGCTCCTGGACTGGATGGGCCTGGGTGGCTTCAGTGCGGCATGCCCTTACATTCTATTAACACTTTTCCCTCACTAACACTATTTCTATCCTATTTTAATTACATTCATTTATCTCTCTTTTTATATAGCTTCGGCTTCCTATCACTAATTATTAACACTTAGTATATCACTGGCATGCCGCGCTGGGCTTCCCAGCTTATGATGGTTTTTTGGGGTGCCGCACCCTGCACCTAGATATAGCGCTAGGGACCCCCAATATACAGAGAAGCCTTGATGCGGCTTGGGGGCTTAGCATACACCTGCGCAGGTATATGTAACCAATATCTCTGAATTCTATTATCATGTAGTGTTCTAGATTGGTTACTAGCATTGCTCAGTGTGTTGAGGGAAAAAATGTCTTGTTTTACTTACCCAGTATTTAACCCCTCCCTCATGCACCTGGGAAATGCTACTGAACTAATTGAGCATCTACCACTACCTGTATGTATGTTGTTAGAGGCAGAAGGGAGCCCATATTAGGAGGAGATGTGGGTCCTGATATGCCACATGGAGTAGTCCGGGGTTGCTCCAAGGTAGGTAGCTCTTAGTTTGGATATATCAAGTAAGGAGCCATTATCATGTGGCTCCTTGCTGGTTAATCGTAGACCCAATTTAGGGTAACGGTGGTGTGGGGTGCGGTGCTCCTGGACTGGATGGGCCTGGGTGGCTTCAGTGCGGCATGCCCTTACATTCTATTAACACTTTTCCCTCACTAACACTATTTCTATCCTATTTTAATTACATTCATTTATCTCTCTTTTTATATAGCTTCGGCTTCCTATCACTAATTATTAACACTTAGTATATCACTGGCATGCCGCGCTGGGCTTCCCAGCTTATGATGGTTTTTTGGGGTGCCGCACCCTGCACCTAGATATAGCGCTAGGGACCCCCAATATACAGAGAAGCCTTGATGCGGCTTGGGGGCTTAGCATACACCTGCGCAGGTATATGTAACCAATATCTCTGAATTCTATTATCATGTAGTGTTCTAGATTGGTTACTAGCATTGCTCAGTGTGTTGAGGGAAAAAATGTCTTGTTTTACTTACCCAGTATTTAACCCCTCCCTCATGCACCTGGGAAATGCTACTGAACTAATTGAGCATCTACCACTACCTGTATGTATGTTGTTAGAGGCAGAAGGGAGCCCATATTAGGAGGAGATGTGGGTCCTGATATGCCACATGGAGTAGTCCGGGGTTGCTCCAAGGTAGGTAGCTCTTAGTTTGGATATATCAAGTAAGGAGCCATTATCATGTGGCTCCTTGCTGGTTAATCGTAGACCCAATTTAGGGTAACGGTGGTGTGGGGTGCGGTGCTCCTGGACTGGATGGGCCTGGGTGGCTTCAGTGCGGCATGCCCTTACATTCTATTAACACTTTTCCCTCACTAACACTATTTCTATCCTATTTTAATTACATTCATTTATCTCTCTTTTTATATAGCTTCGGCTTCCTATCACTAATTATTAACACTTAGTATATCACTGGCATGCCGCGCTGGGCTTCCCAGCTTATGATGGTTTTTTGGGGTGCCGCACCCTGCACCTAGATATAGCGCTAGGGACCCCCAATATACAGAGAAGCCTTGATGCGGCTTGGGGGCTTAGCATACACCTGCGCAGGTATATGTAACCAATATCTCTGAATTCTATTATCATGTAGTGTTCTAGATTGGTTACTAGCATTGCTCAGTGTGTTGAGGGAAAAAATGTCTTGTTTTACTTACCCAGTATTTAACCCCTCCCTCATGCACCTGGGAAATGCTACTGAACTAATTGAGCATCTACCACTACCTGTATGTATGTTGTTAGAGGCAGAAGGGAGCCCATATTAGGAGGAGATGTGGGTCCTGATATGCCACATGGAGTAGTCCGGGGTTGCTCCAAGGTAGGTAGCTCTTAGTTTGGATATATCAAGTAAGGAGCCATTATCATGTGGCTCCTTGCTGGTTAATCGTAGACCCAATTTAGGGTAACGGTGGTGTGGGGTGCGGTGCTCCTGGACTGGATGGGCCTGGGTGGCTTCAGTGCGGCATGCCCTTACATTCTATTAACACTTTTCCCTCACTAACACTATTTCTATCCTATTTTAATTACATTCATTTATCTCTCTTTTTATATAGCTTCGGCTTCCTATCACTAATTATTAACACTTAGTATATCACTGGCATGCCGCGCTGGGCTTCCCAGCTTATGATGGTTTTTTGGGGTGCCGCACCCTGCACCTAGATATAGCGCTAGGGACCCCCAATATACAGAGAAGCCTTGATGCGGCTTGGGGGCTTAGCATACACCTGCGCAGGTATATGTAACCAATATCTCTGAATTCTATTATCATGTAGTGTTCTAGATTGGTTACTAGCATTGCTCAGTGTGTTGAGGGAAAAAATGTCTTGTTTTACTTACCCAGTATTTAACCCCTCCCTCATGCACCTGGGAAATGCTACTGAACTAATTGAGCATCTACCACTACCTGTATGTATGTTGTTAGAGGCAGAAGGGAGCCCATATTAGGAGGAGATGTGGGTCCTGATATGCCACATGGAGTAGTCCGGGGTTGCTCCAAGGTAGGTAGCTCTTAGTTTGGATATATCAAGTAAGGAGCCATTATCATGTGGCTCCTTGCTGGTTAATCGTAGACCCAATTTAGGGTAACGGTGGTGTGGGGTGCGGTGCTCCTGGACTGGATGGGCCTGGGTGGCTTCAGTGCGGCATGCCCTTACATTCTATTAACACTTTTCCCTCACTAACACTATTTCTATCCTATTTTAATTACATTCATTTATCTCTCTTTTTATATAGCTTCGGCTTCCTATCACTAATTATTAACACTTAGTATATCACTGGCATACCGCGCTGGGCTTCCCAGCTTATGATGGTTTTTTGGGGTGCCGCACCCTGCACCTAGATATAGCGCTAGGGACCCCCAATATACAGAGAAGCCTTGATGCGGCTTGGGGGCTTAGCATACACCTGCGCAGGTATATGTAACCAATATCTCTGAATTCTATTATCATGTAGTGTTCTAGATTGGTTACTAGCATTGCTCAGTGTGTTGAGGGAAAAAATGTCTTGTTTTACTTACCCAGTATTTAACCCCTCCCTCATGCACCTGGGAAATGCTACTGAACTAATTGAGCATCTACCACTACCTGTATGTATGTTGTTAGAGGCAGAAGGGAGCCCATATTAGGAGGAGATGTGGGTCCTGATATGCCACATGGAGTAGTCCGGGGTTGCTCCAAGGTAGGTAGCTCTTAGTTTGGATATATCAAGTAAGGAGCCATTATCATGTGGCTCCTTGCTGGTTAATCGTAGACCCAATTTAGGGTAACGGTGGTGTGGGGTGCGGTGCTCCTGGACTGGATGGGCCTGGGTGGCTTCAGTGCGGCATGCCCTTACATTCTATTAACACTTTTCCCTCACTAACACTATTTCTATCCTATTTTAATTACATTCATTTATCTCTCTTTTTATATAGCTTCGGCTTCCTATCACTAATTATTAACACTTAGTATATCACTGGCATGCCGCGCTGGGCTTCCCAGCTTATGATGGTTTTTTGGGGTGCCGCACCCTGCACCTAGATATAGCGCTAGGGACCCCCAATATACAGAGAAGCCTTGATGCGGCTTGGGGGCTTAGCATACACCTGCGCAGGTATATGTAACCAATATCTCTGAATTCTATTATCATGTAGTGTTCTAGATTGGTTACTAGCATTGCTCAGTGTGTTGAGGGAAAAAATGTCTTGTTTTACTTACCCAGTATTTAACCCCTCCCTCATGCACCTGGGAAATGCTACTGAACTAATTGAGCATCTACCACTACCTGTATGTATGTTGTTAGAGGCAGAAGGGAGCCCATATTAGGAGGAGATGTGGGTCCTGATATGCCACATGGAGTAGTCCGGGGTTGCTCCAAGGTAGGTAGCTCTTAGTTTGGATATATCAAGTAAGGAGCCATTATCATGTGGCTCCTTGCTGGTTAATCGTAGACCCAATTTAGGGTAACGGTGGTGTGGGGTGCGGTGCTCCTGGACTGGATGGGCCTGGGTGGCTTCAGTGCGGCATGCCCTTACATTCTATTAACACTTTTCCCTCACTAACACTATTTCTATCCTATTTTAATTACATTCATTTATCTCTCTTTTTATATAGCTTCGGCTTCCTATCACTAATTATTAACACTTAGTATATCACTGGCATGCCGCGCTGGGCTTCCCAGCTTATGATGGTTTTTTGGGGTGCCGCACCCTGCACCTAGATATAGCGCTAGGGACCCCCAATATACAGAGAAGCCTTGATGCGGCTTGGGGGCTTAGCATACACCTGCGCAGGTATATGTAACCAATATCTCTGAATTCTATTATCATGTAGTGTTCTAGATTGGTTACTAGCATTGCTCAGTGTGTTGAGGGAAAAAATGTCTTGTTTTACTTACCCAGTATTTAACCCCTCCCTCATGCACCTGGGAAATGCTACTGAACTAATTGAGCATCTACCACTACCTGTATGTATGTTGTTAGAGGCAGAAGGGAGCCCATATTAGGAGGAGATGTGGGTCCTGATATGCCACATGGAGTAGTCCGGGGTTGCTCCAAGGTAGGTAGCTCTTAGTTTGGATATATCAAGTAAGGAGCCATTATCATGTGGCTCCTTGCTGGTTAATCGTAGACCCAATTTAGGGTAACGGTGGTGTGGGGTGCGGTGCTCCTGGACTGGATGGGCCTGGGTGGCTTCAGTGCGGCATGCCCTTACATTCTATTAACACTTTTCCCTCACTAACACTATTTCTATCCTATTTTAATTACATTCATTTATCTCTCTTTTTATATAGCTTCGGCTTCCTATCACTAATTATTAACACTTAGTATATCACTGGCATGCCGCGCTGGGCTTCCCAGCTTATGATGTTTTTTTGGGGTGCCGCACCCTGCACCTAGATATAGCGCTAGGGACCCCCAATATACAGAGAAGCCTTGATGCGGCTTGGGGGCTTAGCATACACCTGCGCAGGTATATGTAACCAATATCTCTGAATTCTATTATCATGTAGTGTTCTAGATTGGTTACTAGCATTGCTCAGTGTGTTGAGGGAAAAAATGTCTTGTTTTACTTACCCAGTATTTAACCCCTCCCTCATGCACCTGGGAAATGCTACTGAACTAATTGAGCATCTACCACTACCTGTATGTATGTTGTTAGAGGCAGAAGGGAGCCCATATTAGGAGGAGATGTGGGTCCTGATATGCCACATGGAGTAGTCCGGGGTTGCTCCAAGGTAGGTAGCTCTTAGTTTGGATATATCAAGTAAGGAGCCATTATCATGTGGCTCCTTGCTGGTTAATCGTAGACCCAATTTAGGGTAACGGTGGTGTGGGGTGCGGTGCTCCTGGACTGGATGGGCCTGGGTGGCTTCAGTGCGGCATGCCCTTACATTCTATTAACACTTTTCCCTCACTAACACTATTTCTATCCTATTTTAATTACATTCATTTATCTCTCTTTTTATATAGCTTCGGCTTCCTATCACTAATTATTAACACTTAGTATATCACTGGCATGCCGCGCTGGGCTTCCCAGCTTATGATGGTTTTTTGGGGTGCCGCACCCTGCACCTAGATATAGCGCTAGGGACCCCCAATATACAGAGAAGCCTTGATGCGGCTTGGGGGCTTAGCATACACCTGCGCAGGTATATGTAACCAATATCTCTGAATTCTATTATCATGTAGTGTTCTAGATTGGTTACTAGCATTGCTCAGTGTGTTGAGGGAAAAAATGTCTTGTTTTACTTACCCAGTATTTAACCCCTCCCTCATGCACCTGGGAAATGCTACTGAACTAATTGAGCATCTACCACTACCTGTATGTATGTTGTTAGAGGCAGAAGGGAGCCCATATTAGGAGGAGATGTGGGTCCTGATATGCCACATGGAGTAGTCCGGGGTTGCTCCAAGGTAGGTAGCTCTTAGTTTGGATATATCAAGTAAGGAGCCATTATCATGTGGCTCCTTGCTGGTTAATCGTAGACCCAATTTAGGGTAACGGTGGTGTGGGGTGCGGTGCTCCTGGACTGGATGGGCCTGGGTGGCTTCAGTGCGGCATGCCCTTACATTCTATTAACACTTTTCCCTCACTAACACTATTTCTATCCTATTTTAATTACATTCATTTATCTCTCTTTTTATATAGCTTCGGCTTCCTATCACTAATTATTAACACTTAGTATATCACTGGCATGCCGCGCTGGGCTTCCCAGCTTATGATGGTTTTTTGGGGTGCCGCACCCTGCACCTAGATATAGCGCTAGGGACCCCCAATATACAGAGAAGCCTTGATGCGGCTTGGGGGCTTAGCATACACCTGCGCAGGTATATGTAACCAATATCTCTGAATTCTATTATCATGTAGTGTTCTAGATTGGTTACTAGCATTGCTCAGTGTGTTGAGGGAAAAAATGTCTTGTTTTACTTACCCAGTATTTAACCCCTCCCTCATGCACCTGGGAAATGCTACTGAACTAATTGAGCATCTACCACTACCTGTATGTATGTTGTTAGAGGCAGAAGGGAGCCCATATTAGGAGGAGATGTGGGTCCTGATATGCCACATGGAGTAGTCCGGGGTTGCTCCAAGGTAGGTAGCTCTTAGTTTGGATATATCAAGTAAGGAGCCATTATCATGTGGCTCCTTGCTGGTTAATCGTAGACCCAATTTAGGGTAACGGTGGTGTGGGGTGCGGTGCTCCTGGACTGGATGGGCCTGGGTGGCTTCAGTGCGGCATGCCCTTACATTCTATTAACACTTTTCCCTCACTAACACTATTTCTATCCTATTTTAATTACATTCATTTATCTCTCTTTTTATATAGCTTCGGCTTCCTATCACTAATTATTAACACTTAGTATATCACTGGCATGCCGCGCTGGGCTTCCCAGCTTATGATGTTTTTTTGGGGTGCCGCACCCTGCACCTAGATATAGCGCTAGGGACCCCCAATATACAGAGAAGCCTTGATGCGGCTTGGGGGCTTAGCATACACCTGCGCAGGTATATGTAACCAATATCTCTGAATTCTATTATCATGTAGTGTTCTAGATTGGTTACTAGCATTGCTCAGTGTGTTGAGGGAAAAAATGTCTTGTTTTACTTACCCAGTATTTAACCCCTCCCTCATGCACCTGGGAAATGCTACTGAACTAATTGAGCATCTACCACTACCTGTATGTATGTTGTTAGAGGCAGAAGGGAGCCCATATTAGGAGGAGATGTGGGTCCTGATATGCCACATGGAGTAGTCCGGGGTTGCTCCAAGGTAGGTAGCTCTTAGTTTGGATATATCAAGTAAGGAGCCATTATCATGTGGCTCCTTGCTGGTTAATCGTAGACCCAATTTAGGGTAACGGTGGTGTGGGGTGCGGTGCTCCTGGACTGGATGGGCCTGGGTGGCTTCAGTGCGGCATGCCCTTACATTCTATTAACACTTTTCCCTCACTAACACTATTTCTATCCTATTTTAATTACATTCATTTATCTCTCTTTTTATATAGCTTCGGCTTCCTATCACTAATTATTAACACTTAGTATATCACTGGCATGCCGCGCTGGGCTTCCCAGCTTATGATGGTTTTTTGGGGTGCCGCACCCTGCACCTAGATATAGCGCTAGGGACCCCCAATATACAGAGAAGCCTTGATGCGGCTTGGGGGCTTAGCATACACCTGCGCAGGTATATGTAACCAATATCTCTGAATTCTATTATCATGTAGTGTTCTAGATTGGTTACTAGCATTGCTCAGTGTGTTGAGGGAAAAAATGTCTTGTTTTACTTACCCAGTATTTAACCCCTCCCTCATGCACCTGGGAAATGCTACTGAACTAATTGAGCATCTACCACTACCTGTATGCAGTTAATATATTAGCATGATATAATCATCAGGTTTTTATATACTGAAGTTCTCTTATCAGATCTTTGAAATAAAACGTTCATGCAAATAGTTTCTTTATTTAAAACAAATCCAACGCGTTTTGTCAGAACGAATTCATCAGGGGAGTGGCAAAAATAGACCCACAACTAGGTCTGTACAACGAAGGGTGTTCATATAACACTTAAAATGTTTTATTTAAAATCAAAATAATTAAGCCTCTATTAGGCAAATCTTGATAAGAGTGGAGTCTTAATTTGATCAGAGAGGCAACCGTTATTCCCAATAATAAAGATAGGCCCTGCCTACTTTCAGATATTCTTATAATGTATAGAATAAACTGTTCAGAAAACAACAATCACCCTGATAGGTAGTGCACCACAGTGCAATGTGATATCCTTATACCTCCACTGGCTGACTGTTGCAAGATGGTGCCCCTAGTGTTGATCTTACTATATGATCAAAAAAGCCTTACAATATTTATCTTCTCGAAAGCATGTAAAAGAAGTCCATATATTTTAAATATTCATTAAAAAGTCTCTTAGTCAAACATCGATGGCAACATTCCAGATGACAATGGAATTCTTTCTGGAGTTTCAGACACTTGAATATGGCAAACAAGAAAACCCAACGCGTTTCGTCCCCTTATGGAACTTCATCAGGGGTTTGCAGTTATAGAGATTTATTTCAGACAATTTCTCACAAGAAGAGTGTATTTACAATATGTTGGTTATTGGATCCTTAGATAATTGGAATGCCTGAAGCAACAAAGTCTCTTTATTTGGATTATTCTTCCTTATTCTTAACCAAAAGAGGGTGTTGATACTATGAAATAACACTCATCCTGCTCCTTAGGTGGATATTCAGGCTAAGCGAGAAATGGTCTTCTTATAGACCTGCTTACACGGTCACTGGAAGACTTCATTTGGACCAATAGTATATGGTAAAAAACTATTTTTTTTGTCCTCCTATAGGGTCATCCCTTAGTTTGGTCAGGGTTGTACTAGCAGCTTGGTTGTGGTCTCTATTGACCAAAATAATATTTCTGGTGGGGTTGGCTGCCTTTCTTGAAATAAAATTGAGGGTAAAATGATAATTCAATACAGATCCGACAATTCTGGAAGCATTGTCTCCTTCAGGAGATGCACTCTGGTGAACAGCTCTGCATAATCATTAAGTATACTGGTGTAAAATTAATGTGTGTTTAATAAACTTGTACCTCTCTGTGTGTGTGTGCTTTTTTAACATTCTTTTTACAGGTAGACTACAAGTCCAAGGGGGGCCATTAATGCCCCGCATGCTGGGACTTGTGGTTCACCAAGTCCCAGCATATGGGGAGGCCTGCTGGGACTTGTAGTTCACTGGTATAAAGCAATGTTTTGTATGGCTGATTTATCCCTATCAGGACGGCGTCCACTGCCCACGGACGCTGGTGACAGCCTGGGCTTCAGTCCTGGACGGGTGAAGCCTGGAGGGGACCCCTTTATTGGTGGATTCCCACTCCCCCAGGTACCCCTTCCAAGGCTGACAAGCCACGGTGAGCATGATACGCCCAGGGGACCTTATGTAAAGAGTGTCCCCCGGCTGAGGCATGACACCGCGGGCTGTTGGAGTCCAGTGCTGGTTTCAAAATACGGGGGACCCCCAGTTTTTTGTTCCTGTATTTTTGGAAACAGGACCTGTCCAAGAGTCTGGGGCTGGTTTCAGAAATACAGGGGACCCCTACACTTTTTGTCCCCCGTATTTTTGGAACCAGGTCCGGCTCAATGAGACTGGGGCTGATTATCCTCAGGAGGGGGGACCCCATGCCATTTTTGCATGTTCTGTCAAATTTGGCCATCACAACCTGGTCTACATGTGTGGCGATTTTTAGTAACATTTTCCTGAATTCGCATTTTATTAAATATGCAAATTGTATACTTTATAATAGGAAAACATCTGGATGCAAGTTCTGGCATTACTAAAAATCGACACTTCAGAATGTGCGATTTCGCGTCAAAGATGAGTGATTTTTGCAGCATCTCACATCCAATTAAGTTGGTGATTTCGGAAAAAGTGCGAAAACGGGCACATCCTATAAAAATCGCATCCTACTATACCCTTCAGTGGTGTTTTTTTTTTAAGGTAAAAAAAACCCCACCACTGTGTCCCCCTGGGCTGGGCAGTGCCGCAGAACACTATGCCAGCCGCTGCTCGGCCCTGCGCCTCGGCGTCACAGCTTTTGGAATTTATCCTCAGAAAAACTCTAAGTCAGACAGAACCTGAAATATCTGACAGGGAAGAGAAATTAATAGGCTTGGATGGGGACCACTTCTTTGAAGTCAGATATCTCCGGTTACCAAGGGCCGATTTTTTTAATTCTTGTACCCATGGAAAGAGGGGACCCTCAGCTTTCAGCCTAGGACCCTTAGACTCCTGGGGGGTTTCTGAATACTCAGAAACCCACCCTGTGTGCGCCACTTAACTCAGCAGCGCTGCCCGGCTCTAAACAGTGGCAATCCTGAGAATTTTCCGGGCTTGGCAGACTGGGCACTGAGACACAGCCCGGAAAATTCTCGGGATTACCACTGAAGGGGTTAAATGTCACCCCTATGTCATTTAAAAGTGGCAATAACTAAAGGGATAAATGGAATATATGGTTATTGCGGTCTATCATATTTTATAATATTGGGTATGATAATACAATATATACATAGATATATGTAGAACTTGACAATAACAAATCACTTAGATATTGTTATTACCATTGGTACTCTTTACCTAGATGGGCGCCCGTCGCGGGCATCGCGGGTACATTTATGTGTGGCCGCGACGCGACCGACGCGATGCCCGCGATTTCCCATTGAAACCCATGTTAAACATGGAAATCTTGTCGGTCGCGTCGCGGCCGGCCATAAATGTACCCGCGATGCCCGCGACGCGATGCTCCCGATTTGCCATAGGAATCAATGTTAAAAGGCCCGATGGACACGATTTTACTGTTAAATGCCTCAATGGACCCGATTTGGCCATAGGAATCAATGTTAAATGGGCCACAGAGCCCAAATAACCACAATTAACCCTTAAATGTCCCCCCAAATTTTTAACGCCACCCCACGATCAACGTGAACCCGAAGCGTGGCGATCGCAGCGAGCCCGCGAGGGGCGGCGGTACGCGTCCTCCGACCTTTTCATGCCCTACTATCCACTAGGGCGTGGAGTGAGAATAGAATAGTGTGGCGAGCGCAGCGAGCCACCGAGCCCGAAGCGTGGCGAGCGCAGCGTGCCCCGCGAGGGGACGCGGATACCTTCACAGTTATACGCGTCCCCTCGCGGGCTTCACAGGTGTCCGTGGCGACGTGGACACCTGTGAAGCCCGCGAGGGGACGCGTCTGCCTGTGAAGGTATCCGCGTCCCCTCGCCACGCTTCGGGCTCGGTGGCTCGCTGCGCTCGCCACACTATTCTATTCTCACTCCACGCCCTAGTGGATAGTAGGGCATGAAAAGGTCGGAGGACGCGTACCGCCGCCCCTCGCGGGCTCGCTGCGCTCGCCACGCTTCGGGTTCACGTTGATCGTGGGGTGGCGTTAACAATTGTGGGGGCCATTTCTGAGTTCACGGTGACTATTAGGGCTCTGTGGCCCATTTAACATTGATTCCTATGTCCAAAACGCGGGCATTGAGGCATTTAACATTAAAATCGTGGTCAATCACCGTTTTTAACATTGTTCCCTATGGGAAAATCGCGGTCATCGCGGGTAGCAGATTTTTATGTACCCGCGATTTACCCGCGATGGCCGCGATGCCCGCGATGACCGCGATTTTTACCCCCGACGCCCGCGATTTCAATCGCGGGCGCCCATCTAGGTAAAGAGTACCTTACCATTAAATCATTTGATAGTTTGCATATAGACATAGTTCTGTTAATGATCTTAGAAATACATAATCCTGGCAAAAGGTTGTGTAACCTTACTATATACAGCCAGCCATAATAGGATGTGGTCACTAGGTCTACAAGCATTAGACAGTCATTATGTCAACACGCATTAAGCAGACATGATCATTAGGTCAACACAAGCATTAGGTCAACATGAAAAAAGTTGACATGAGTTTTTCATGTTTTTTTCTTATGACTCATACCCACCCGAATCAATGCATTACAGTAGTTGTTCTTTTTATGATACAGAATTACTACTTCTACATAGTGATATTGCTTGTTGCCATGTCTCAATAACAATTACGAGAATTTTGAATATTGTCATTTATTTTGGGGCGTTAATGGAAACGTCTGCAGTGTCTAGGTTAACAGTCAATAGGTTGACAACATGAAAAAGGTCAACACAAGTTTTTGTGTCATGGATCCCCAATTAGTGTAGTGCGTCCCCTTGCTTGGTGCCTCGCTCCGTCACTACTGCACTCTTCACACTGTACCATTCCTAATCGGGTCCATGTTGATGTTGAAGTATAATTTTTTTTTTAAAAGAGACATGAAAATTTATTGTCAACCATTTCATGTGTTGACCTTTGTCATGTCAACATTTTGCTTGTGTCAATCTTTTGCCAATGTCGACGTTTTGAATGTCAACCTTTTGTCATTGTCGACTTTTTTTGCATGTCAACCTTTTGTCCATGTCAACCTTTTGGTGTAGGCCTATTGATCTAGACCAGGCATGTCCAAACTATGGCTCTCCAGCTGTTGTGAAACTACAAGTCCCATCATGCCTGCCACAATTTTGCTATTAGGGAATGCTTAAATTATAGCAAGGCATGCTGGGATGTGGACATACCTGATCTAGACACTGCAGACCTTTCAACCGGATACCTTTTTTTTATTTTTTATTTCATTGTCAATAAAACCAAACTGCTTTGCCTGTTTATTAATGATGAAACGACTAAAGGGCCCCATACATCAGCAATTAATTGTGACAATTTTCAGATATGGAGATGATTGCCACAATTAATTTTAGATGTGTGGGCTCCCCCTTTTGGCAATCCCAATCAAAATCGCCAATCGATTGCTTAATCAGGTTTTTAAACATGTTTAACCCCTTCCTGACAGAGCCAGTTTTTGCGTTCCTGACAGAGCCCTTTTTTTCAAATCTGACATGTCTCACTTAAGTGGGGATAACTTTTTTTTGCTTTTACTTATCCCAGTGATTTTGAGATTGTTTTTTCGTGACACATTGTACTTCAAATTAGTGGTAAATTTGGGTCGATACAGTCTGTGTTTTTTTGTGAAAAATACCAAAATATCGTGAAAAAATGGAAAATTTAGCGATTTGCAAAATGTTAAATTTTCTGCTTGTGAGACAAATAATCTTACCACTCAAAATAGTGAATAACTAACATAGACCATATGTCTACTTTATGTTGACATCATTATTTCAACTTCCTTTTAATTTTTTGGGACACTAGGAGGCTTACAATATGAATAGCAAATTCTCAAATTTTCAAGAAAATTTCAAACACTGATTTTTTTAGGGACCAGTTCAGTTCTGATGTGACTTTGAGGGACTTGTATGTGAGACACCCCCATAAATGATGCCATTTCAAAAACTGCACCCCTCACAGTATTCAAAACAGCATTTTGGAAGTTTGTTAACCCTTTAGGTGTTTCACAGGAATTAAAAAAAAGTGTAGGTGAAATTTCAAAATTTCTTTTTTTTTGCAGATTTGCAATTTTAATACATTTTTCTAAGGAACACAGTACATTTTACTAGAGAAATGTGACTGAAAATTGATTCCCCCAATTCTTTTGTTTTCATAAATATCCTATATGTGGCCCTAGTGTGCACGGTGACTAAACCACAGGCTTCATAATAGAAGGAGCACCTACTTGATTTTGGAGCCTCCTTTTTATGAGATTATTTTTTAGGCACCATGTAGGTTTCTAGGCACCATAAGATGCTAAAAGTTAGGAACCCCCCCACAAGTGACCCCATTTTGCAAACTACACCCCTCAGGGAATTCATCTAGGGGTATAGTGTACATTTCAAACCCCCAGGGGTTTCACCAATTGTGGTACAACTGGGCAGTGAAAATGAAAAATTATTTTTTTTACACAAAAATACAGTTCTGGCTCCAAATTTGTCATTTTCAGAAGGTATGAAGGAGACAAAGCACCCCAAAATCTGTGCCCCAATTTCTCCCGAGTACGGCAATGCCTCACATGTGACCAAAAAATACCAGTTGGGTGCATGGCAGGACTCAGAAGGGAAGGAGTGATTTTTGGATTTTGCAGCTCAGATTCTGGTGGAATTTTGGTGGGTGCTATGTCGCATTAGCAAGACCCCCAAAGCACCAATACAGTGGAACCCCCCCACAAGTCACCCCATTTTGAAAACTACACCCCTCAGGGAATTCATCTAGGGGTATAGTGTACATTTCAAACCCCCAGGGGTTTCACCAATTTTGATACAAGTGGGCAGTGAAAATGAAAAATTACATTTTTTTACACAAAAATGCAGTTCTGGCTCAAAATTTTTCATTTTCAGAAGGTATGAAGGAGAAAAAGCACCCCAAAATCTGTGCCCCAATTTCTCCCGAGTACGGCAATGCCTCATATGTGACCAAAAAATACCAGTTGGGTGCATGGCAGGACTCAGAAGGGAAGGAGTGATTTTTGGATTTTGCAGCACAGATTCTGGTGGAATGAATGGTGGGTGCTATGTTGCACCAATACAGTGGAACCCCCCCACAAGTCACCCCATTTTGCAAAGTACACCCCTCAGGGAATTCATCTAGGGGTATAGTGTACATTTCAAACCCCCAGGGGTTTCACCAATTTTGATACAAGTGGGCAGTGAAAATGAAAAATTACATTTTTTTACACAAAAATGCAGTTCTGGCTCAAAATTTTTCATTTTCAGAAGGTATGAAGGAGAAAAAGCACCCCAAAATATGTGCCCCAATTTCTCCCGAGTACGGAAATGCCTCACATGTGACCAAAAAATACCATTTGGGTGCATGGCAGGACTCAGAACGGAAGGAGTGATTTTTGGATTTTGCGGCTCAGATTCTGGTGGAATTTTGGTGGGTGCTATGTCGCATTAGCAAGACCCCTAAGCACCAATACAGTGGAACCCCCCCACAAGTCACCCCATTTTGAAAACTACACCCCTCAGGGAATTCATCTAGGGGTATAGTGTACATTTCAAACCCCCAGGGGTTTCACCAATTTTGATACAAGTGGGCAGTGAAAATGAAAAATTACATTTTTTACACAAAAATGCAGTTCTGGCTCGAAATTTTTCATTTTCAGAAGGTATGAAGGAGAAAAAGCACCCCAAAATCTGTGCCCCAATTTCTCCCGAGTACGGCAATGCCTCACATGTGACCAAAAAATACCAGTTGGGTGCATGGCAGGACTCAGAACGGAAGGAGTGATTTTTGGATTTTGCAGCTCAGATTCTGGTGGAATTTTGGTGGGTGCTATGTCGCATTAGCAAGACCCCCCAAGCACCAATACAGTGGAACCCCCCCACAAGTCACCCCATTTTGAAAACTACACCCCTCAGGGAATTCATCTAGGGGTATAGTGTACATTTCAAACCCCCAGGGGTTTCACCAATTCTGATACAAGTGGGCAGTGAACATGAAAAATTACATTTTTTACACAAAAATGCAGTTCTGGCTCGAAATTTTTCATTTTCAGAAGGTATGAAGGAGAAAAAGCACCCCAAAATCTGTGCCCCAATTTCTCCCGAGTACGGCAATGCCTCACATGTGACCAAAAAATACCAGTTGGGTGCATGGCAGGACTCAGAACGGAAGGAGTGATTTTTGGATTTTGCAGCTCAGATTCTGGTGGAATTTTGGTGGGTGCTATGTCGCATTAGCAAGACCCCCCAAGCACCAATACAGTGGAACCCCCCCACAAGTGACCCCATTTTGCAAACTACACCCCTCAGGGAATTCATCTAGGGGTATAGTGTACATTTCAAACCCCCAGGGGTTTCACCAATTTTGATACAAGTGGGCAGTGAACATGAAAAATTACATTTTTTACACAAAAATGCAGTTCTGGCTCAAAATTTTTCATTTTCAGAAGGTATGAAGGAGAAAAAGCACCCCAAAATCTGTGCCCCAATTTCTCCCGAGTACGGCAATGCCTCACATGTGACCAAAAAATACCAGTTGGGTGCATGGCAGGACTCAGAAGGGAAGGAGTGATTTTTGGATTTTGCAGCACAGATTCTGGTGGAATGAATGGTGGGTGCTATGTTGCACCAATACAGTGGAACCCCCCCACAAGTCACCCCATTTTGCAAACTACACCCCTCAGGGAATTCATCTAGGGGTATAGTGTACATTTCAAACCCCCAGGGGTTTCACCAATTTTGATACAAGTGGGCAGTGAAAATGAAAAATTACATTTTTTTACACAAAAATGCAGTTCTGGCTCAAAATTTTTCATTTTCAGAAGGAATGAAGGAGACAAAGCACCCCAAAATCTGTGCCCCAATTTCTCCCGAGTACGGCAATGCCTCATGTGTGACCAAAAAGTGGCAGGACTCAGAAGGGAAGGAGTGATATTTGGATTTTGCAGCACAAATTCTGGTGGAATGATGGTGGGTGCTATGTCGCATTAGCAAGACCCCCAAAGCACCAATACAGTGGAACCCCCCCACAAGTGACCCCATTTTGCAAACTACACCCCTCAGGGAATTCATCTAGGGGTATAGTGTACATTTCAAACCCCCAGGGGTTTCACCAATTTTGATAAAACTGGGCAGTGAACATGAAAAATTACATTTTTTTACACAAAAATGCAGTTCTGGCTCAAAATTTTTCATTTTCACAAGGAATGAAGGAGACAAAGCACCCCAAAATCTGTGCCCCAATTTCTCCCGAGTACGGCAATGCCTCACATGTGACCAAAAAATACCAGTTGGGTGCATGGCAGGACTCAGAAGGGAAGGAGTGATTTTTGGATTTTGCGGCTCAGATTCTGGTGGAATGAATGGTGGGTGCTATGTGGCATTAGCAAGACCCCCGAAGCACGGTGAAATTATGAACCTAATATTCCATAGATGTGTGGTATATTTTAAAACACTCCTTTATACATAGGCCGGGTTTGTCGGGGCAAGTGTCACACTGGAAAATAGTTTGCTTTCTTATTCCCTTTTTATAGCAAACTTTGCACCTTTTTTGTGTCCTGCCCTTTTTTCCAGTGGAGGGGATTTCATCAGGAAAATGCTGCCCTGGTACAATACGGGGGCCAGTACTAGAAGTACTGGGGCCCTCTGCCTGCTGGTTCCCAAATATTAGGCCCTTTATGACTTCCTCTTGAAAGTGCATAAATGTCCCCCTCTGGCCGGTAGAACGGAATAGCACGTAAGCGTTATACAGTGCCATCTGGATGATATACACGGCCACCTTCTTGTACCAGATTTTTGTTTTCCGCAGGGCACTGTACGGCTTCAGTACCTGATCTGAAAGATCCACTCCGCCCATGTACCTATTGTAATCCAGGATACAATTAGGTTTGGAGGTGTGGGTACTGGTACCTCGTACAGGGACGGAGGTGGTACTGTCTCCGTGAATTGTTGTCAGTATAAGGACATCCCTCTTGTCCTTATATTTGACCAACAACATATTTTCGTTGCATATTCCCCTGCTTTCACCCCTTCTCATTACTTGGGCAATGTGCGTTTTTGGGAGGCCTCTTTGGTTCTTGCGCACAGTACCGCAAGCTGCTGTACCTCTTGAACCAAGGGCCTTAAACAGGGGGATGCTAGTGTAAAAGTTATCCACATAGAGGTGATAACCTTTATCCAGGAAGGGGTGCACTAAATCCCAGACAATTTTCCCACTAACACCTACGAGGGAGGGGGGGCATTCTGGCGGTTGAATTCTTGAATCCTTCCCTTCATAAACCCTAAACCTGTGGGTGTACCCTGAGGTGCTTTCACACAGTTTATACATTTTTATGCCATACCTTGCCCTCTTACTGGGAAGGTACTGGCGGAATTTAACCCTTCCTTTAAAATGTATAAGGGACTCGTCGATACAAATAAATTTTTCAGGGATGTACACCTCTTCAAATTTGGCACTGAAATGATCAATGACCGGCCTGACTTTGAATAGCCGGTCAAAGGTGGGATCATCTCTGGGTGGGCACTGTGCATTATCGGTGTAATGTATAAATTTAAGAATTGTCTCAAATCGAGTCCGGGGCATGGCCATACGGTAAAATGGAGTACTGTACAGAACATCTGTACTCCAATATTGCCTAATTTCTGGCTTTTTTACTATGCCCATATGAAACACCAGACCCCAAAACGTCATCATCTCTACTGCATCTACAGGGGTCCACCTAGCAAATGATGACGTGGGGTTTTGAGCAATAAACTGCTGGGCATATAAATTAGTTTGGTCCACCATTAAATTTATAAAATCATCAGAGAAAAATAATTTGAAAAAGTCAATTTCTCTGAGACCTGTGGAATCAAATTGGATTCCTGGCATGGCCAAAAACTCAGGAACCTGGGGCTCAAAATTGTCTGGTGGTGGGGTCCATACTAGATCAATTATTGGGGGGGGAATCTCAGCTGATCTACGGGGGCGTCTTTGAGGGGGTCCCTCATCACCAGAGGAGGAAGAGGAGCTTAAGACGAATCCTTCAAATTCCCCGCTTGCATCACTGCCTGTGTCAGAGTCAGAGGCAAGCATGGCATATGCCTCCTCCACTGAATACATTCTCCTGGATGACTGGGAGGACATTTGGGAGGACATTTGGGAGGACATTTGGGATGCCATTTTTATTTTTGTGTTACTGGTAGTGAAATGTTTCAACACGTGTATAGTGTAGGGGGGGGGTACAAACTTTATTTCAATCCGGGGGGTATGTAGTGTGTATGTGGTGCAGAAAAAAAAAAATACTTTATACCAATAAAAAAAAAAAAAATGAAGGGGTTAAAAATAAAAAATTGAAGGGGTTAAAAAAAAAAAAAAAAGGTCCTGCGCCAAAAATTGAGCACAGATGTTGGTCAGTAACGTCTGTCACTGAACAGCGCTCAAAGGCAACAGGAATCTGATCAAAAAAAAAAAAAAATTGATCAACCCTGTGCCGAAAAAGCTGATCAGTGATGTACGTCACTGATCGGCGCACAGTGGCCACAGGACACCCACAAAATCAGTGTGTGTAAAAAAAAAATTAAAAAAAGACCCCACAGCACTCACAAAAAAAAAAAAAGGTGATCAGTGATGCGACACTGATTACCAGTGAGGGACAGCAGGTGCACAACCTTTGGTGCAACTGACAGTGCAACTGGCAGCAACTGACAGGTATATATATAAAAAAAAAACCTCTGCGCCCCCAAAAAGTTGCTGATCAGCACAGATATACTGATCAGCACAAAAGGGGGGGTAGCAGACACAAAATATACACTCTCTATCACTCTCTGTCACTATCTCTCTCTATCTCTCTATCTCTCACTATCTCTCACTATCTATCACTCTAGGACACTGCAGCAGCAGCACTGACAGTTATATGTATAAAAAAAAAACTGCACCCCCAAAAAGGGGGGGTAGCAGACACAAAATATACACTCTCTATCACTCTCTGTCACTATCTCTCTCTATCTCTCTATCTCTCACTATCTATCACTATCTATCACTCTATGACACTGCAGCAGCAGCACTGACAGTTATATATATAAAATAAAACCCCTGCACCCCCAAAAAGGGGGGGTAGCAGACACAAATCTCTCTATCTCTCTACCTCTCACTATCTATCACTATCTATCACTATCTATCACTGTATGACACTGCAGCAGCAGCACTGACAGTTATATATATATAGAAAACCCCTGCACCCCCAAAAAGGGGGGGTAGCAGACACAAAATATAGCTCTCTCTGTCACTATCTCTCTATCTCTCTCTATCTCTCTCTATCTCTCTCTCTATCTCTCTATCTCTCTATCACACTGCAGCAGCAGCAGGAAGTCTCAGGAAGTCAGATCCAGGAAGCGTCCAGCACGCTACAAGCAGTGATAAGGTGATCAGGTAAGGTATTTGCAAGGATCAGGTAAGTATTAGCAAGGATCAGGTCGGTATTCACGGCAGGCAGGCACGGTGACCGTTCTGCACGCTATTCCAGACCGGAATGGCGTCTGCAGCGCAGTCACCGTCAGTTTAAATGTCGCGCCTTGGCTGTGATTGGTCCGTGGGTCCCACGGACCAATCACAGCCTTGGGGGCAGGTGGGGTGAGGGTGGGGTGAGGTGTCATCGTCACCGATGACCCCCTCATGCCCCCTGACGCCCGGCGGTGATTGACACCTGTGTTACCGAGCGTCCGATTCGCTGGTAACACAGGAAAACGCTGTGAATGGCTGTTCACACTGAACAGCCAATCACAGCGATCGCCGACGGGGGGGCGACATCGCAGCCCCCCCTGGGCATGCAGGGACATGTCTGCTGTCAGGGACAGCAGACATCGTCCCTCTGTCACTGCGTCTCGAGACGCAGTGACAGTTTAAACTCATGACGTACATTTATGCCATGTGTCGGGAAGTACCTCCCGGCCATGACGTAAATGTACGTCAAATGTCGGGAAGGGGTTAATAATCTGGTATTATCTGCAGATCTTTTTTATATGTGTGGGCATTCCCAATTCGTCTTCTTCATCTATTTACATTATGAACAGCTGAAATGACAATCGATTGGGCAATTTCCAGATATGAAGATGTAATTTTTAGATTGAAAAATCTGCCGATCACTGAAATAAATCTGTAATGTGTGGGCAAAGTCAGATAGATTGTAAAATCCATTTATCTGGCCAAAAAATCCCTGTATCTGGAAATCCATAAATTGTGATTGCTGATGTATGGGGCCCATTACCTTTGAAATATTCAACAAACTTCCCTGCTGGAAAAACTGTGCAGTAACTAGTGGATCCTTATTTGGCGTTAAAATAATACATAATTGCCGCAGGGTAATAGCTCTGCATGCGTATTGCTAATGTCTCTATATTCTTCATCCAAAAAGATATATTCCATTTACTATGACAGTGAAGCTGAGATTACTGCAGTGAAAACGTAACGGCGTGGGCATCATGCCAGAACCCATAGACCCATAATTAAAAGCATTAAACTTAATTCTGGTTTATTCCAAGTAGTTGAGCTCAGAACTACTTCAAACCTCTTTGATGATTTATTCATTTTTTCTCAAGCACGATATTGCTCATAGGACAGTGAAGGTGTCGGATTTTCACAGGCAATAAATCAAAGGAGCGAAGGACGATAAGATACTGTAGCATATTCTCCTTTGTGGACAAGACTTTTAGGGGGTATATTTATTAACAGTCAATTTCTATTTATTTTAAATCAATGAAAATCAATTTACGGTATATTCAGGTCATCTTTTCAGAGCTGAAACACACACTTCCTAACAGATGATTTTTTTAATATTAACTTTTAAATGTTAGTAAATTCGACCCATAGTAAATATACCCCTTATTGTGGGAATTGAGTTGACATCACAAAACTTAGTAAGATATCTATATAGTTATGGTTTTATAAATAATATAAAAATAAATCTAAGTTTTGCAAACATTTGCAATCCGAAGATTTATTAAACCAAATCCAACAGATAATTGCAGGAGGAACCAGGCATTAAATGCAAATAAATGTAAATAAACCATCAGTCCAACCATTGATTATTCAACATACAGTATACAACAATAGAAAATCTGGATCAACTATAATAGAGAGGGTACGCCAATGATCACCACATAATACAGGGAGCATCACAGTGACCACCATATGATGTATCTCTGTGACTGTCACAAAATGCAGAGACCCACATATAATTCAGATACAAATTCTACCCCCACCCACGCACTTAAACGCAACATAAACACACCACCCAATCCATAGATGATATTGAAACACACTCCAATCCCCCCCCCCCCATTCCCAAGATAAATAAAAATTCACCCAGGGTTTAAAGAGGGGTTAAACTGCCTTCTGCCACTTACAATTTGGAGGAGGAACATTTTCACCTCTGTCCGCCCACCATGCCTGGCCAGTCCACAATATGAATCTTTACACAGACGAGATGCCTTGCCACTGATTAGGGGATGGTTGATTTTTTTCAATTCCACCATATACCGTGAACACACTGGGGGAGAGATAAAGGTGGAACATCTGAGATACTAAGACGTGGAAAAATCGTAGGAATCTCTGGGTCTACACACCATCTTATTTGGTTGTTATATGGGAGTTTGGAACTCCCATCATTGTATTTTTTGTTTTGATATGTCTAATGTCCATTTGTGAGTCTTCAAAACACTGCCACCTGTCGGCAGCGAGTGAAACTTCATCTCTTTCTCTCTCACACATGCACAAACACAGAGGCAATCACAAGGTAGTAAACTAGCTTTTTATGTACTGTATATATATATATATATATATATATATATAATGGTTGGTGGGTCCTGGCACTCGCTATACAAGGCTTACTTAGCCTGTTGCCATCCGCATTTAGGAACCAAGGCAGTCCCACAATATCGCAATATTCCGGCGGCACTCAGGAATCAACTGAACAAGAAGCACAGCCTCAAACGGGTATTAGCCGACGTTTCAATAAGGTTTACTTATTTTCATCAGGGCATAAAACAATATTGCACTCACCATCTTTATGTGCTCCCTTCACCACGTGAGTCTGTCAATGCCGGGCAGCAGGCGTAGCTTCGCCCCCAACACAAGCCGGGCCGTGACGTCATCACAGTGCTCCCACACCCACAATAAACTTTATCAACACTGAAACAAATGACATGTATGAATGAAATGGGCTGCGATCAGATATAAACATAGTAGCAAAAGTATTGCATATTATTACACAACATAAAATCGCACATAAAGCCTAAGCACCTAAGTGCTGTTGCTGCAGATGTAAAAGATGTGGTAATGCAGGTAACATAAATAGTCATAGGAAAAATGCATTATAAAAAACAGTGCAGCCCAAGAGTCTCATTTAACCCTTGAGGACTGAGAGTTCCCAGTCTGTAAATCCACTCAGCCTCCCGCTGCAGAAGAAGCTTAGATCTGTTACCCCCTCTGACTGACGGGGGAACATGATCAATAATTTTGTGTTTAAAAGCAGTGGGGGAATGCTCCATCACTGCACAATGTCTGGCGACAGGTTGTTCGCTAGATCCCTTTAATACCGCAGTACGTATGGCCATCCTGTGCTGTGCCATACGGACCTTGAATTGACAATCTGTCTTGCCAATGTAATATTTGCCGCAAGGGCAGACAAATGCATAAACTACATGGGTGGTGGAACAAGTGACCCTATATTTAATGGGAAAAGTGATGTTTTTAACAGGATGTTGTATGTTGTCACCCATCCACATGTAGCTACATGTCACACAACCTGTGCATTTGACACAGCCAATCTTAGGTTTGCCAAGGAATGTGGGAATATTGGACTTCTCGAAGTTAGTAATATCGCTGTGGACCAACAGATCACGCAAGTTACTACCCCTAGAATAACTGGTCATTAATTTTTTTACATTGAGACTAGGTAAGTCTCTATCGGTGGAAATTATTGGCCAATATGTTTTAACAGCCACGCTGGCCTTTGCGATAGCTGTGTTGTAACGATATATATATCTATATATGATTTTAGCCCGACTAGCGGGGGGAGGGGGAGCGGCACTCGCTGGTCTTCAGTAATAAAAGAAATAGCCAAGAGCAGGAAACTTTACACAATCAACGTTTCAGTTTTAATAAACCTATTAAAACCGAAACTTTGGTTGTGTAAAGTTTCCTGCTCTTGGCTATTTCTTTTGTCACTGAAGACCAGCGAGTGCCGCTCCCCCTCCCCCGTTAGTCGGGCTAAAATCCTATGTTGTTGCTGCAAGGCTTTGCAGAGGGGCACCAGGGCACTTACTGTTGTGTAAATTGGAGTGCTGGGTCAGTACTGGACTGTATATATAAATATATATATATATATATATCAAGTAGACCGGCACAATCCACAGCTCGATGCTGTATGATGGAGCTGGGTGCCTGCAGCAGACAATAGATACTTGCGGGGGTGAGAGCGGCACTCGCAGCTGAATAAATTAACAGGTACACTGATTTGTAAGAGCGACGTTTCAACGTCCTTTATTTGGACATTTTCTTCAGGCTAATTAAAATAAAGTCTTACCACAGTTTTATACACCACCGTGCTCAAACGTCTCCCGCCGTCACGCTGATGGGCGCATCGGGAGTGACGTCATCTGAGTGCTACCATCACCAAGGTTACATAGAAAAAAAAGGTGCAATCCATATTTGGCAGACTGACACCTATGACAAAACAAACTGACAATCGCTGACATTTATAATGGGCAATATTAGTTCAATCATTACAAATGTTTACAAACATTACATTTTAGAAACTGCACTAAACATCATCATGCCAAGGACAGGAACATGCGGCACAAAAATGATCTAATCGCTACCATGTATATGGCTTAAGCAAGCGGCTCAACATCATGCAGACTGACACCAATAAACATGCAATTCTAGTTATACGAACACATGCGTAATAAGACCAAGGGTTGTTAATGGCTGAAAATGACACTATTCTCTACTTTCTGGTTAAGCAACTAATGCCAGCCAATTCATTTAGACCACGGGGTGCCAGAGTATCCAAGCGATATATCCACCGCGTCTCGCATTTTAGCAGTTGCAAACCTCGATTGCCACCCCTCAGATTGAGGGGAATGTGGTCAATCATGCGATATCTTAAAGAAGGTAATGTGTGTTGTCTGAGCACAAAATGCTTCGGTACTGGCAGATCACATTTGCCACCCGCGAGTGCTGCCCTGATGGTGGAGCGGTGGGTAGTCATTCTCTCCTTGTATAACTAGAATTGCATTATTGGTGTCAGTCTGCATGATGTTGAGCCGCTTGCTTAAGCCATATACATGGTAGCGATTAGATCATTTTTGTGCCGCATGTTCCTGTCCTTGACATGATGATGTTTAGTGCAGTTTCTAAAATGTAATGTTTGTGAACATTTGTAATGATTGCACTAATATTGCCCATTATAAATGTCAGCGATTGTCTGTTTGTTTTGTCATAGGTGTCAGTCTGCCAAATATGGATTGCACCTTTGTTTTCTATGTAACCTTGGTGATGGTATCACTCAGATGACGTCACTCCCGATGCGCCCATCAGCGTGACGGCGGGAGACGTTTGAGCACGGTGGTGTATAAAACTGTGGTAAGACTTTATTTTCATTAGCCTGAAGAAAATGTCCAAATAAAGGACGTTGAAACGTCGCTCTTACAACTCAGTGTACCTGTGAATTTATTCAGCTGCGAGTGCCACTCTCACCCCCGCAAGTAAATATATATATATATACACACACACACACACAATGTATATATGTGTTGACCTTCTAATGATACTCAAATACAGTGGTAAGTAACTACTGGTGGAGGCGTGGCCACAGACCTTGATGGACATATACAATAAAGAGCATTTTTAATTTTTAATGGCAATGTCCAGCACAAATGTCACACATGTATTCAGAGGGTGCAGGAACAAAACGATTCGATTTTAATAGGACTAATATTATGGAGGCTGTGAAAAACAAATTGTTCATCAGGGGGTTGATTCTTAGTACTCAGGAACCCCCCATGCATGAGCCACTGTATTGCACAATCATTCATCCAACCATCCACCCATCCATCCAACAATAAGCCAATCATTACTGGACACACTGCTTGGAACTGTACTTTTTTTTACTATTTACTGCTTTGCACTGCAATGTGGAATCTGCTTTTTGATATACAGTACTGGTTGTGATTTACAGCATACAAAATGACATCTCTGATATATAGTACTAATTCAGGTTTGGAACAACTGTACTAGAGTGATTCAAATCTAGGATAACAAAGAATAACCCTTCAGGTAGGGGCTGATTAAAGATGCTTGAATAATACATAACCATTTAAAATCTCTTTGAATGTGACTGGCTCAGGGCAATCTCCGAAGACATTTGATTAGTGATTCAAAGTTCAACTTACAGTTTGCTTCTTTTCAGTATGTTAAATGTAATTATAACTTATCTGTTAAAGTTTAAATGGTTACATTGTTCAGAATGTTTTTTTTTTTTTTTTTTTTACAGTTTTCTTATTGAAACAGCAAACACTGGATTTAGGTATGCAGGGCACAATTTATGTTTAGGTGGAAAACATGAATATAAAAATCTTAATAGAAATATACAATGCAATCATTAAGCTGGGACAAGGTTTGAACAGCTTAATATTTTAATCTAAAGTTTCAGCGCTTTAAATAAACTTTTAATGTGAGTTCTATCTTTTATGGTAATGGCTTAAATGTTCAGTTGCTTAGACGTCGTGTGTATTACAGTGCATACATAAATCTGAAGTACTTATCATAACCATTATGTGAGTGACAGCAATCTCAATGCTGAATCGACAGCTAACCACGGGATGTCTGCATGATGCAAGGAGCACATCCATTATGCCTTCTGCCTTTCATTGCTTTTTGGAGCTTTCAATAGTTTTCTTAAATTTTATGTTGGGTGTAAATAAGAAGCGTTTATTGGAAAAGATAAACCATAAGGTTTTCATGTCTAGAGAAGTCATTTAAAAATGTGTGCCCATCCTTCTAACCTGCACCAGTTACCACAAATGCACATTGTTAAAGAGCATTGATGTTGGGTCAAGTAAGTTGACTCATTGACCTTGAGAACTTATTAACCAAATAGCTAATCAGTCTAGTCTGTGTTGTTATTTGCAAGGAGCAAGTCATCTTCAGCTCTTCAGAATTTCAGTTTGTCTACCCCCCTTCCACCCAAGATGGTCACAGTGAGCCACTAACAGCCATTTTGAATTAGCTTATAGCATGAGTCTGTGAGATTCAGTTAATTTACCAAGAAAGAGTAGTAAAGAGCTCAGAGAAGATGTTGAAGAAGAAACTGCAGTTGATGGAGTAGAACCCACTAAACTGTGGTTAGGCAGGCGGCAAATATGGAAAAAAGTTACTGAAGATCCTGGAAGTCCTGAAGGAGCAGTGAGTTGTTTTTTTAAAACAAAACAAAAAAGCTTAAAAAGGCTAGCACTACAAATTCCAGAAGCCTTGAGGTGGTGGAAATTTGCCCACCTCGGCTGAACATTACTTGGAAGGTTTTGCCAGGGAAGAGGCCCCGGACTGAACCAAGGGGAATACAGTACTTTTAGGAGCAGGCAAAAAAAGTTCATCCAGCAAACTGGCAAGTGATATTTGGGTAAGCACTTGTTGTTTTTTTTTCCTCCCCTTTCCCCCAGGCATTTACACTCTTTGCCGCACATCCATGCAGAATTTGTTGCTCCTCTAGTGTTTAAAAGCACAAGTGATGGGAGTGAGTTAGTGATTGAGGCCCTAGCATCTTCAGTACAACCTTTGTATTGGAAGAAGACAGTAGCTGTATTTCTTATAAAGATTTTGCAGTGTGTCCAGATGTTGGTACTTTTTGGTGTAATTTTACTAACAGAGGCATACTTGATTCAATGAGTGTGCTTTATGATGAGTCTGATGCTATTATCCCACAGGGTCAAGTTCACTGTCTGGGGTATGTAGTTCCAGGAGTGGTATTAGGAGACATTGATAACCTCATCACCTTCTCTGGTATTTCCCACATGTGAGGGGGCTTCCAAATGTAATTCAAAGTCTCCCACTCTGCAGCACATTGGAGTAAGTACGGGAGTCTGGGGGAGTAGTAACAGCCCTGAAAATTTATTTTTATTCACTGGATACTGTATGGAATACAGTATTAATATTTAATAGTACAGGTGGTCTATAGTATAGGCTATTTCAAACATTTAGCTAAGTGGTAAGGAAAAGGTTAAACATATAATAAATACTCAGACATAATAGAACCAGTACTGCACTTTCTAAGCTCACATTCTCCCACCTCATGTTAAGGCTCCTGTCTCTTCCTCTTGGCAGCTACTCTCTGGTCTAATGCAATGTTTAAAGGCTCAGATCCACACACACACACACACACACACACACACACACACACACACACACACAGACACAGACACACACACAGCAAACTTGGTAGAAGGAGCTCCTCCCACAAGGCATGTGCAGCAGCTCTGCTCTGTCCCATACACTGATGTGGTGGCAGCTCTATTGATCATATTATATACCAGTGCTATTGTTGAGGAGGGGTTTCTGTGCAACCCCATGTGTGTTTGCCCATGCGAAGGAATAACTACAGTAAGTGAGAGATGATAGGCTCCGACCACCGGTGAGTGTTCCGGCTTGCCACCTGTTTTGTTGTCTTTGACAATTGACACGTGTAGCAGCTTCAACTTTCTATAGTTTAAATTGTTCCCTATAGAAAATACAAATGGATTCCTATCTCCTAATGATGTGTCATGTCTTTGAATATGCTATGAACATTAAGCGGAACCACCCCCTTCATTATCCAAATGTAACGTCTGTGTATAGCAAAAAGAGAAAGCATTATATGCACAATTATAAAGACTTAGATCATTATGGCTCTACAAGAACATATTTCAATCCCCAAAAGACAGCACTAAAATAGCCTTAGAAATGCAAGTGTTTGTTTCCCTGCTTATGTATGCAAATAGCCATTTTCCACAGCTTCGTAACAAAGGTAAACAGACTTCCACTTCTGTGAAATATTCTCCCGGTTCACATCCACAGGCTGCAAGCATAAGATGCTGATTTCTTAAATAAGTTTTCTCAGACACTGAATTTGAGCATCTTCTTTACAAAGGCAAAGCTGCGGGCTGCATGGCGGAGATAAGGTTTTTAAAGTGCTTCTAGATGGCAGCAGTTGGAAAATATAATCACAAAATGCTATTTGATTAAGTCTTCCATTTTGCTGTTGTTAAAATTCACAAGGAGCACCGCTCTAGGCCACCAAAGCTGTTTTATGCGAGATAATCAATGTATATGGCATGTTAAAATATATTAACTGAAGAAGTCATCAGCCCTATACAATATTATTATTTACACCAGCCATTACTTTGAATGTGAGGGAATTACACACTTTCAAGGACAAGTGTCCTATAAATCTAAAAGAACTACATTGACCTGTTTGTATTCCAATATGTGCCTATTCTGCTTTGTTTTCATTTCAAATGCTCGAATTGACTGTTAAATAATACAAGATGTGGATTTAACCCTTTGAACGCCAACAACTGTCAGAGATGTTCATAATACCCACTAAATATGCCAGCGTCGCTCACGTTTGTTATATAAATTCAAATAAAACATATTTCCTGTATAAGGGAAATATTACAGGTCAGTGTGATGAATAAAAATGTTTGCTTGGAAATTTTCACACCTATTTTGACAAATTCACTTGGCACTCAAAGGGTTAACATACATAAGACAGCAGGGCTTATTTACTGTATTCTGGAAATGCCAACCATACTTATAAATGGGTGCATTTTTTTCATGCAAGAAGGAAGAAAAGTGGCCGGTAGGAACTTATACATTTACATTTACTTAATTGTTTTACTTTATTTCAATCATTCAATTCTCATAACCTTATTTTTGTTTACTTATTTTAATTTCAAATGTTTAGGGTACTTATTTTTTTATTTTACAGAAAGGCGATGGAACTGCTTCAGCATGCCTTACATGAATACTTGTCAACATTGAAGTTCATAAAAAACTGTCTCTAGCATTTTAAGTTCATTTTATAGGATACTTTCCCAACTAACTGCTTTCTCCACTGGCAAAGTCCTGTGTTTTTCACTTATACATTTGCGGATATATTCACAGAACAGATGATTACTGCAGCTCATGAATATATATTTTTAAACTAATTTCTGTTATGGAACAAAATTCTATATATTAATGTTCATGGAACAAACTCTATAGTGCCTAGCTGCTGCTAGGCTGATCTTCCTTGCAAGACGCTCATCGTCTGCTGATCCGCTCTGCCAGTCCCTCCATTGGTTGCCTGTATATTACCGTATTCAATATAAAACACTTCTACTTGCTTATAAAGCTATTAACCATACTGCACCAGCATATATCTCTGCACTTATCACAAAATATCTCCCATCTCGACCACTATGCTCTACACAAGATCTGCGTCTCTCTTCTGCACGGATCACTAGCTCCCATTCACTATTACAGGACTTTTATCGGGCTGCTCCCATCCTATGGAATGCCCTTTCACGCACATTAAGACTGTCCAACAGTCTCCAAACTTTCAAGCGTTCCCTGAAAACTCACCTCTTCAGGCAAGCCTATCATATTTAAGTTCTACATGCATAACCCTCCGAGGCACTTATCTATTATATAGCTTCCCTTCTGGACTTGTAACTGCTATGGTATTACTGGTGCCTGTCCTTATGTTTCCCCCCTATATCCCTATAGATTGTAAGCTTGCAGCAGGGCCCTCCTACCTCCAAGTCTGTCTGTTGTTACCCAGTTTGTCTTATCACTGTCCACTATTGTAAAGCGCAACGGAATCTGCTGCACTATATAAGAAACTGCAAATAAATAAATAAATATAGTGTTAGGGGTGAAGCCTACTTTGTTGGCTATATTTCAAAATTTTGACCAAGCCCAGCCCCATTTCTTTTAGAAAGGTACCTCTTTCAACAATGGTTTTTACGATCCATACTAGTGCCCTAATTAATTGTATGCTCCATAGTAATGCTGCACAGTAGGTCGTTTTATTCACTAGCGTACTGCCATAGTTCATTTTATGCACCAAAGTAGTGCCCTAGATCATTTTATGCACCATAATAATGCCCTAGTTCATTGTATGCACCAAAGTAGTGCCCTAGATCATTTTATGCACCATAATAATGCCCTAGTTCTTTGTATGTACCATAGTAGTGCCCTAGTTCATTTTATGCACCATTGTACTACAACAGTCCTCATTATACCACACATTACACTAGTTCATATAATGCCACATTGTAGTGCCCAGAATGAACTTGTGGCTTATATAGTTCCCTACTGTTGCATTCCACGTAGTGGGCACTTCTTGCTCCAGTCCACCACTGGTTGTAATCAAGGTGAAGCCTACTCTACACCACAGTGCCAGGCTCACTGGTAATCTCATCTGTGCCTATGAGGGTGAAACGAAAGTGCAGGAGATGGACCACATGTGACGCTAATGGGTTCTATTGAAGATGGGATGTTGCCCATAGCAACCAATAAAAATCTATTATCTTCAAGAAGGTGCCAAATAAATAAGTCAAATCTTCAATATAACTCCCATTTTAAAAAAAAACTTACCCCAATGAGTCCCCTTTTCAGGCTGCACAAAGTGGCAGATCTATTTGTTTAGCAGCAAATTTCAGGAACTTTATAACCAATGACCTTGGTCAGGGCCCTCTAAGTCTCTGGGCTATATAGCAAAAGCACTCCATGCACCAATTATAGCTATGCCCAATATGGGACATCTAACATATAGGATCTTGTGTATGTCTTGATATAAAAAGATAAAATAGTGTGAAAAATTGTCTCCTTTACATCATATATGTACTGTATAGCGCAACGGAATATACTGTGCTATATAAGAAACTATAAATACTGTAAATAAATAAATCAAATGTATCAATTGAATTTATTAACCTAGTACTGTGCTAACATTATTGCCTTTATAGCAGTTCCTATTAATTTCGGAAATAATTTCACAGATTTGTTTCTGGAACTAGTTGTAAGAATTGAAAATGATGACAGCAACAGAGAAGGTGCTGCTACCGGCTGCGTCCTGCTGAGTGCCATCAGACAGCACTGATCATGCTATTTGTCAAGGTGCTCTGGTACTTCAAAGAAATGCAAATGCTACGAAACAAAAATAATATATAGCACATTCACTTTCTGTCTGTTACAGGAATTATACGATGGTAGACATCCGTGAGGATTGAAATACAGTAACATTGAATTTTTTAATCAAGACTACATTGAACATTTACAGTGTGTTCTACGTTATGATATTTTTCTGTTTTGTTCTCTTTTTTTATTTTGCAGCTTCTTTTAAATAAATTGCCCACTCCCAGAAGTAAATGTATTAATACACTAGATAAATAATTAATAATGCTTAGGTTTAATGCAGCTATCTGAAAAGAGTTAAATTGCTTTTCATCTCCCCTTTTGAATATTTACCTTTCTCCAGGGATAAAAAGCTATTCATTACAATGATGGAACAATGGCAAAGCTGCTGGCTGCATGGCAGAGATAAGGTTTTCTAAGTGGTTCTAGATGGCAGCAGTTGGAAAATATAATCACAAAATGATACTTATATATGGGGCAGTTGGGAGTCCCTCCTGCCCGGTGGTACTCTGTGGTGAATGCGCACAGCGTCTATTCTCAGAGACAGATGGATACACCTGATGGCATGCGATGCAACGCGATTTTAACTCATATTCGATATTAAATTGTATAAGCACCCTAATGGGTGCTTACAATGTTAAATGCACACCCACGCCACCCCCCCACTATAAACGTGAACCCGAAGCGTGGCGAGCGCAGCGAGCCTGCGAGGGGCGGCGGAACGAGTCCTAGGACCTTTTCATACCCCCACTATCCACGTCGGCGTGGAGTTGAGAATAGAAAGTGTGGCGAGCGCAGCGAGCCACCAAGCCGGAAGCGTGGCGAGTGCAGCGAGCCCCGCAAGGCAGGGGCGTAACTATAGCACCGCAGCCCCCGCCACCGCGGGGGGGCGCTGTGCATGTGGGGGCGCCGGGGGCTGCGGTGCTATAGTTAAACCCCCCCTCAATCCCCCGCAGCGCAGACTTACCTATTGCGCTGGTCCCGGCGGCTCCGTTCTTCTGCTGAGGACCACCAGAAAATGGCCGCCCCCATACAGCACACAGTTATCTGAAACTGTCTGCTGTATGGGGGCGGCCATTTTCTGGTGGTCCTCAGCAGAAGAACGGAGCCGCCGGGACCAGCGCGATAGGTAAGTCTGCGCTGCGGGGGATTGAGGGGGGGTTTGCAATGCATGGGCGGCGGGGTAAGGGTGCTCGGCGGGGTAGGGGTGCTCGGCGGGGCGGCGAGGGGGGGGCGCCCCCCCACCTAACAGTGGGGGGGGGCCCAAAACGTAGCTACGCCACTGCCGCAAGGGGACGCGGATACCTGTGAAGCCCGCGAGGGGACGCGGATACCTGTGAAGGTGCATTTAACATTGTAAGCACCATTAGGGTGCTTATACAATTTATAATCGCATCGCATTGTATGGAATTGTATGCCATATACAATGGCATACAATTTTAAAATTGTATGCCATTGTACAACATCGGGCGATATCGCGTCGCATCGCATACCATCGCATGCGATATGGTCTGCGATGCGATGGGTGCCGTGCTAGTACACAAGTACCAAAAATTTTATGAAGGTTATGTGGGCGGATCCGGAATTCGATAAGCTGCCTGAAGAGGTTAGTTTCAACGAATGCTGAAAGGTTTGTAGAATAGGGGAGAGTCTTATTGTTCCTGGAAGAGCATCAAACAGAGTGGGTGCAGCATGAAGTCGTGCTATATAGAATCGGAGTGAATAATGCGTGTGGATGAAAGACATAGATTTTGTAGAGAGCAAAGCAGGTGGGGAGCTGTTTTGAGATAAGCAAAGAGAGATATGTTGGTGTAATTTGGTTAATGGTCTTGTGTGTAAATATTATTTTTTTATATTGAATAAGGGTAACCAGTGGGGTTCATTATTTGATTTTAACGTTAAATATAATGGTTTAATCCAGCGGTTCCCAAACTTTTTTGAATCATGGCACACTAGGTTTTCAGAATATTTTCCACGGCACCCCTAGGTGAAAAATTTGTTACTGAGAATTTCAGAATAAAATATAAATTGAAATAAGTTGTGCTTATATGTCACCCTTAGGTCTATTTGGCTATGTGGTGCGTGACCGGAATCACTTCTGTTTATCCGCATATTTTATTATTGGAAGCCACAAGTACTGATTCTGAATATTACATTGACCATGAAGAATTTGTATCAGTTCTGGAACCAAGGCACCCCTGCAAGTACTCTGAGGCACCCCAGGGAGCCACGGCACACAGTTTGGGAACCACTGGTTTAATCTGTGATTAAGGCCCTTGGAGGTTTTATAATTCACAGAGGTGCGGTCAGGTCTGAATCAGGCCCAATGACAATTAGATAATATATATGCCTAGCTGTTTACTGTGGAGCAGAGTAAAACCCTGACAAGGAGTTAGTACACATACTTGTGAGATGAGCAGTGAGAAACACTATGATGCTGTAACTGTAACTATACTGAGCATAGCTCCAAATACCAGTTGGAGCCAGAATATAGGAACAAACAAAGATTATACAGAGCAGCTGTCAGCCAGCCTGCCTGATCTACCGATCTCCTGTGCTGGCGCAGACTGGCGGACAGCAGCTCCATCTGACAGTCACGCGCCACTTCAGGGACATGGGCAGGGTGCAAGGACGGCTGGGGCAGAGCCAGGTGGAGGGGCAGAGCCAGGTGGAGGGATGCTACAGTCAGGGCTGGCAACAGAAATCTTGGGGCCTGGTACACTGACATTCCTGTGGGCCCCCTTGACCCCCCCTCACAATGAAAACACACTGCCACCACCAACTCATCCACCAAACCCACACACCTCTACTCTGTGTGTACCACAGGGTTGTGATGTCACCTGGTGACATGATTCACAACACAACACAAACACACTTGCCATCTTCATGTCTGCAATGCTATGGACACATTAACCATGTCATCAATATAGTACTTACTGTAAATGACAGCAGTGCACAGAAACATAAAAACAATGACCCTTAAAATCCAAAACACTTGACACCAATGTGAAATCACACATGACATAAAATTGAATGAACAGAAATAAACTAAAAAATAGAGGGTGGATAGGGAAGAGAGGGCGAGAGAGAAAGAAGTGTTTGAGGGAGAGGCAGAGGTCCAGGGTGCCGCTCATGCGCAGTAAGAGGGTAAGGCTGTCCGGTCTGTGTGCGCAGTGCACAGTTACAGGAAACAGCCGAGTCAGCCTCCGAGCACTGAGCGGCTGAGGGCTGCAGACAGATGAACACACACAGCAGGACTACAGGAGAGACCCGGCGGCGGCGCGCTGCAGTAAGGCATACAGAGGGAGCACACTGGTATGCACAGTAGATGACCCGACTGCGGGGGTTAAACACACACACAAAAGCTGTATACAGCTTACAGACAGGGACGCGTCCGGGCTCTGGGGCCCTTCAGATTGTTGGGGCCTGTCACACATGTCCCCCTTGACCCCCCTGTCACTGGCCCTGGCTACAGCCTCCGACAGGACAGGGCTCGGAAGCATCTTGTGCGCGCACACCCCTTCTGTCGGAGGATGGTGGCTGGCAGCGATTGGTGATAGAATCGGCAGGAGCAGCTCCACCTGTAGGTTGACAACCAGCAACCAACACCCAGTTTAGCGTATATATTGGAAGCCTGAAACAGACAGTAGAACCCCCACATTACAAATGGGGAATTAAGAGGTTTATATTTTGATCAATTGACTGATTCTGTATGTAGTTGTGTTGCTCTTTGACTCATTGATATGAATAAGGTTTTGTGATTGACTTAAGTTGAAAAAATAACAGTTTTTGCTGCTGTTTGTTTTTTTTTTTTTTTAAAGGTTAAAACAAATGTTCTTCAAAATGTTAACATATGCTGCTTTCCCACTGCCTACCCGGGTAAAGACCCGTTTTTTTTAAATGGGTCTTTACCCAGGTAAGAGCCACAAAGACCCTTTCCCACTGCAGCTTTTAAACGGTAAATTACCGTTTAAAAGCAGTAAATGTCCCATTCACACTTACCCGTGTAAACCACAAAGCAACACGTTTAAACTCTCTAGTAAACCTTGCCTGTCATTAAAAACATCACATGCACCAATCATGTTCTTAACCTTTATTATTATTTCTAAATACCGTTTAAATCCCTTTCCCATTGCCAAAAAAACGGCTCTTACACGGTAAAAACACTGCTTTTTACCCGGTTAACAAATACCGGTATTTGTTACCCGTGTAAAGCAACCTGGAGCTTTCCCACTGCAGCTCTAGCCGTTTAAAAAGGCTAAAAAAACGGCATTTTACCATGTAAAGCCTGCAGTGGGAAAGGGGCATCTGGGTAAACTTTTATTGGTTAATTTAGAGAAACAGGAAAATTTCAGAAATGTGTAACAAAATTTCAGAAGAAATCAGCAGATTCTGGAGGGAGAATAATAACTGCAGCCAGAGCCGGCCCTAGCCTAAGTGACGCCCTAGGCAAGATTTTGGCTGGTGCCCCCTAGCACCGCCACTAGTTCCGCCTCTGACCCTGCTCCCCTTTCCCAGCACCATCAACCCTCATCAAAGCAGTCATCATTTTGGTGCTCCTACCCACAATATTTTAAATAGAAACAGTGCCCACATTTGGTGCGCAGCCCAAACAGGGGTGTTTTCTTGCTGGGAAGGGGCATGGCCACACAATAGTACCCCCAATTCAAATTATGCCACACAGTAGTGCAACTTTATTCACATTATATCATGCGATGGTGTCCCTTATTCACGTTACATCACACAGTAGTACCACTTTACCTTATGTACATTATTGCTCACATTATTCACAGTATTTTAAGCACCTCCATGGCCACACTGCAACCCAGCACAAAGCTGTGTGTGCTCGGACAGAGGCGAAGAGCTGCAGCTGCTGCTGTCACTTAAGGGGATGTTTCCTCATACAGGTTGAGTATCCCATATCCGAGTATCCGTTATCCGAATTATTCCGAAAACCATACATTCCAGAAAGTGAAAAAAAATAATTTTTTTGCTAAAAACTCACTGGGGACATTTGTAACAGCACTACTGGTGACATGATATGTAACTGGCACTATATATGTGCAAGAAAATGATTGCTTGGCATTCAAATTCAATATCTGAGATAGTACATAAATTTTGTTTAATGTTTTGAAACCTTGTTTTTTGAACAAATAAAATATATTTCTGTGTAGTTTATGTGGTAATAAAATATATTTGTGTGTATTTTATGTGTTTATACAGCATACATGCAAGATACTTCAAAATACATAATTGAAATATTAAAATATTCCGAAATACGGAATAATCCGTTATCCAAAATTCTCCTGGTCCCGAGCATTTTGGATACGAGATACTCAACCTGTACATCTTGCCTCAATAGGCCATGCAACTCCTGGCCAGTTCTTCTAACGTTGGGTGCCTTTTTTGCTGTAAATTCATCTTATTTGCATTGTTATGACCAGCACACACAAGGAGCTTCTGATGATTAAAATGATATGTGGCATGAATATATTCTGTGTGCGACTGTGGCTGTACCTGCATATGTTACAGTGATTTCCATGAATATACTATTTCATATGCAGATACAGCCTCACTCACACAGAGATTATAGGCATGCTGCATATCATTTTAATCATCAGAAGCTGCTGGTGCCCCTAGGCATTCCAAATGCCCTAGGCAATTGCCTAGTTTGCCTATGCCTAAGGCCGGCTCTGACTGCAGCTACAAAACTCATAGTAGCTGACTGTCTAGTGAGTCCAGAATGGAGGAGAACATTTTCAAATGCAGAACTTAAGGAAGCAGTAAAAGAACAAAGATTTCACAAAAGAGATAAGATAGTCTGTAACAGACAGAGGAGATATAGATACAGTAGATGTAGCCCAGATATTAAGGAAGAGGGTGAATGTTCAGTCAGTGCTGAGATATAAAACAATGCAAGAAGATAACATTCAGTGTACTCTTCATTAAATATTTCCTTCAATCCGAAGACAGAGTTGATCACCAGACAGTTTCAGAGAGGAAGATAAACCTCTAATTATGACCTAATGTTCATGCTCAGTGATTTCAGTGTTTGCTCTTTATTTTCAAACCAGTTTCAATCTATATATTTCTTTTCAATATAATCTATATATTTCTCTTTATAGATGGTACTATTCTTCTTCAGAGTGGTAAGGATACATCTTGAAAATACACTTTGTCAAAACAATCATTTTATTTAAGTGGAACTTTACCCTTTCAGAAATTTTTCTTAACCCCATCCTTACAGGGATAACAATATCTCTTAACATTTAACTTTAAATTTTAATTTCTGATGTAGCCATGCTAATCGTACCAGCGACTTTTTATGTGTGCACTATTGGCTACCTGCAATGCATAGTCACACGCCTGATCCATAGGAAATGCATTTTGCAATTGTGGGTGCAACTATTTGCACCCTGGCGCATATAGATTTGCGCACATGAGTATGCATCACGGCAACGATGAGGAAAGCTACAGTACATGTTTAATTAAAGGTTAATGCAATTTTCACAATGAATACAGTATCTCACAATGGGATGTAGTCAGGATCCCCATGGTCAAAATCCCAATGGTAAGAATCCCAACAGAGGAATTCCAACAGTCACAATGCCGATGATCCCGAATGTAAGCATTAGGGTTACTTTTGTGATTAGGGCTAGACCCTAGTGGAAGGGTTAGGGGTCATTTGCCAAAGGGGATGCTTAGGATTAGGTTGCTATGGTGAATTAGTGCTAGGGTTAGAATACTCAAAGGGATCTGTCGGCATTGTGACCATCGGGATTCTGCTATTGGGATCCTGACTGATGCCAATACATGCCTAACCCTTCACAACCAGTGTTAGATTATGCTATATACATTCTACCTCTATTGAATCTATCTAACCAATTTTAACCTCTCGTGATGCATTGCAATAGATTTAACTTTCACCAACTCTAAAAGGTTTGGTGTTTTATGAGCACTTTCCACAATTAACGAAGTACTAACCATCCCATTGTCTTTTAATCTCTATGGGAGAGAAATTCGAAGCCTTGGAGAGATAAATAATAGCCAATCTGCTCCTAACTACCATGTGATGACCCTATAGTAATGTCAGCAAGGGACTTCCCTAAAAACCATGCCCCTTCCTGAGAGACCACACCCCATTTTTTTTATGTGCACATGGAGGGTGGTTTTGGAATTTATGCCCACACTGGGTGTCTTCGGTCTCAACGCCACCACTGCAATTGGATAGCCCCATTCTATGCAGAAACATATAAATACTGTATGTATGTCCGTTGCACATATTAGCAAAAATGGAAATTCCAGGTAGCTCAATGTGCATTTGTTGGCTGTTCTACAAAGGTGCAAAGTCTCAGATTTCCAGTCTTTGAGTGCTGTGAAATGCATCACATTTGTACACTTGCATGTTAAATTTAAATTCTATGAGCAGAGTGGGGACAAGGCCAGCCAATCCATTCTGCTGTGCATTCTGGTTATATTAGTCAAACACAAACCAAGCAGTGATTTTAACAATTGACCCTAACTGTATTCTGTTATACTGTTTATCCATCACAGTGAAAAAAAAAATGTAAGGGGTCCAATGTTAGATTTATGATGCTCTTACCATTATTTGTGCAGACCCACTTCACCTCTTGATCACAGATAATGGCAGCTGCTGTCATTGTGATGGAGAATTGAATGACCTGCCTGGAAATCTGTGCCCTCCGTCATTAGCACCTGTGGCCATTAAAAAATATAATTATATTTTATTTTTGCACAATCTCTGGATGAGTGCATGCAGCAACAACATCTGCAGCTGTCGAAATCAATCATTCATACATGTACTTGCACTTTGGGGTCTTGCAAATAGGTGTGCTCATAATGACAGGGGAGTAAAGCACCAAAAAGTACAGGGCATGGGGCAAAAAGTGGTATCAGCAGCACATGATCTGCACTGATACAACTAAATCCAATAATGGCAGTTCATACATCTACCCCCTAGTTTAATTTGAGTGAAATGGCATAATAGCTTTTATCAGTATTGGTCAAATAAATCTTACTCATTGCAGTCATTATCATCATTATCATCATCAGAGGCAAAACTACCATTGTTGCAGCAGGTGCAGTTCACTGGTGCCCCTGAGGACTAAGGGGCCACTGCTGCCCCTGTCACCCTCTTTTAAATAAGAAATAGCAAAACTCTGCAGACCTGATGTCATATGCAATCCATATAAGTTATAACTCCAGTTAGAAGTAGAAAAAGTAAATCAAAGGTTATGTATTTTGCGATAACAAATGTGAGCAAAGGCAGTGGCGTAACTATAAATACTGCTCCCCCCAGCCAAAATATTTTGGTGACAGCCCCCCACCCCCCCACACCTGTCTGTCAATGTCAGGCGGCGATGGTGTCCCGGCGCTGCAAAGTGTCTGTGTGCTGTGTGGTGTCTGCCGCTCACCTAGTCCTGCTGCTGCCAGGATCACCGTCCACGGCAGCCCCGTCCCCAGACATTCCCCTGCATATCCGACATCTAGGGGAGACATTTCCCCACCGTCTGGGGGGGCTCGCAAGGTGCACAATTCCAGCATCTGGGGGGGGTGAAATGGCAGCTCAGGGTGCGCATCTCCAGTGTCTGGGGGGGGGGGGGAGGAATGAGAGGGCTGCCCAGGGCATACATGTACAGCGTTCTTCCCCATGCTGCTGCGCCCCTGTGGCGCCGGCGCCCCCCCCCACCACCGATAGGGCTGCGGAGCGCTAGTTACGCCACTGAGCAAAGGAGTTAAGTTATTCAACCTATAGTGTTAAAGAGAAATGTTTTTTACAGATATACAGGATTTGTGCTAAGTTTAAAATAATAATGAGTAGATGTCAAGAAATACTGAAGAGCAATTAATATAAAATTCTAAGGCTAGCGGGCATATTCAATTATCTGTGGTGTTTACAAATTGCAGGCTAAAGTCCCTGCGGTGTGGTGAAAGGTTATTCAATTAAATAGCCGTTTCCCTGCATTTAAAATCAGGAATTACCACGTGGAAACTCACAGATTCTGCATAAACTTTGGAAGCAATAGGTTTTTTCCCTCTCATGAACCCCAGATTTACTCTTGCACTTTTCTTTGCAGGTCCTGAAGCTACGCGGTCCTGTCCACCATCGAGAATCACACTTTGGGTAATCCAAGCAGATGGATATGATCCAGCTGTGCCAATAAATTGCTAAATGAATATGCCCATGACTGTTTTTTTATTATCATGGGAAGCTGACTTTTCTTGCTTATAACTTTCTTTTGATATTGCACAGAGAGATGAAATGCAGTATGGAGGAAGAAACAGAGAAACAGAAAGCTAAATAAAAATCTATAGAGTTTTCCTAAGCGATAATAGTAGCAATAATAAATAGGCTTGATCTGCACTTTTATTACACTAATTATTTTGCTATTGGATTACATCTTTCTGACTAAAGTACCATGTGTACTTATTTTTTTTTTTAAATACATTTAATTGACTCACTAGTAACAAAAAATGTACTGTTTTGTTTTGAAGCCAGATGAGATGGCTCAGAAATCCTGCTGTAGTGTTCCAAATACTGAACAGCACAGATGGTACTAACGCTTGGCAGAAATTTGCTGTGTTGACCATTAAATTGTTGAATAGTGGTCCAAGGCTACGATTGTTCCTATATCTCTTCAGCTCAGGAGCTGCTTAATGTATCATTTTCTCAAGTTGACAACATGAATGAGAATTTCTGTTGTTTTGTTTGCACAGAAGATATTGTCTTCTATTTTAACACCAGTCTAAAAAATAATGCACACAAATAGGAAAACAGTAAACTCTACAATGTTTTTAATTCTCTGTCTGTTTATCTGTATATAGGAAATGACATGTTAAGCATTATTGAATAAAAGTTGTTTTGTAATAGGATACAGCTACAGTATTCAATGGAGAATTAAAAAAAAAATTAAATTAGTGTACTATGGTCCAATAACTTAATAGCCTTTAGTAATGAAGAGTATTTTTAGGAGGATCTAGTACGATTTGGACGCTTTTCATTCGATACCAATGGATCACGCTGGCAAATCGTATGTGTTTTGTATCCGATTCTGTTCTGACACGCAGTCCCGTGTTCATTGGATTGAAGTTGGAGATTGCATATGCTGAACCTAAAATCTGTTGCATCGGTCGCATGCAGAAGGGCTGCATGAGATCTTGATGACTGGGAAGCTCCTGAACAGTTCAAGGGAACTCTTATACCACTTCTCCCTCCAAGAAGTCACATAAGTGTATGGCCAGCTTAAGACTTTATAGTATTTTTGAATATTTTTTTTATCTGATGCTGTGATTTCTTTTTTATGTGTAATAATAAATAGGGTTCACATAAATGTTCAATGCTCATTTGATCCAATGTATTAGTACGTTTAATGTGATTATATTACGCAAAGTTCTTCAAAAAGTTCTAAAACTGGTAAAGTACATACTATTGTCTGCATGTTGCATTCTTTCTTTGGAGAATCTGAGGCACTTACTGTATCAATCCCAAAAAAACTGTAAGATACCAAATATGAATGACAATCATCCTCAATCATCACATCATTGTCAACTACTAGTGGATAACAGTGAGATTTTCTCATATGTTGTGATTCTTTACATGAAAATAAATAATTAAACACTACAAACTGTCTCTTAACTGATTGTTATTGTTCATTAATTACAATAAAATCACGTCTGGGTCACCAGGCTTAAAGGTCAGGCTGAATAGACTGCAGATGCTTATTGTTTACTTGGCACTGTAAAAGGTTTAGCATATTCTGTCCCTGTTTTATTGGAGGATCACAGTGCTGTACGGTTGTACAGTATTTACACAACAAGAAATTGATACCTTATTTTATTGAAAGCTGATCTCAAGTCACATGTATCCTATTATCTTCAATTAAACCTACTGGAATCAATGAGTGGACAAACTCCTTCTTTACATATGCTATGCACCTACCAACTTGTAGGCATCTGCCAAGAGTGATGATTTTTTTTACTAGGTAAAGAAATTTATTCAGACATATTACAGATAGACGAAAACTGTATGCACACAAAACACAATACAGAGTTTTTGTGAATTCACACAGATTGACACAAACATGCCACCATTTCAAGTAGGCCCACATCATAAGTGTGCAACCAAAACTTTAAAGGGGAGACACCATGGCTGCCTTGGATGCATTGTGACAAAAAAGCCACCCGATGCCTCCATAGGAAGCTTAGTATTTTATTCTGTGATATCATGATTCTTCATATGCTAAATGACAGTGCACTGAATTCAATTAATCTAAAAAGACTTAAATAACTTAAAAAGTACCAAAATGTCACCTCCAATGTACTAGTTCTTAGGAAATAGGTTGCTACTATCCTTTTATATCTGCCTTCTTCTTTGGTTCATGCACAATTGTTTTGGATCATAAAGTACCAGAATTTCACCTTCAGTATACTAGTTCTTAGGAGCGAAGTTACTAAGGTCCTTTTATTTCTGACTTCCCCACCAGTTCCTGCTTAACTGTTTTGTAGCAAGCCATGAAATGCCATACCCAGAGTTACCCTAATTATTTTGAGAAAAATGTATGACTAACTAATGTAAGTGATATACAGCAATGTACTTCAGTTGCACAATGCAAGGTCCTACCCAGGTGATTAGTTCTGAAGTTGTAGTAGAAAGTAAAAATTTAAGAAGTTCAGAGGTAACAAATGATCTAACCTGTACCAATCAGTTTATCATTAGGCAGTACCATAGACAATGTTATAAGGAAGCTAAAAGGTTAAAGCATTTAGGGCACTTGGCAATTTGAGCAGTACCAATATTTGTAAATAATCTTCTTAAAAGAACCTACCAGCAAAACTTTCATGATTTTAGACTGGAGATTATATATTGATCTATATATAAAAATACTGTGTATGCTCATTTGTACTTGTCAGCCTGGTTTAATTAATAGCGCAGAGGTTATAAACTATAGAATGGTCTTCAAAATAGTCTCAAGAGACAAATGAGGAAACTGAATTTGCCACCAAGTGGCAGCCCATCTGAAATATACATTACTTGGTAGAAATATAAGAGGAAGGAGATTTATTTAAGAGTTCTTTATATAGTTAATTAGACCAGTGGATCCGAACTCGATCCTTAGGACCCCAAACAGTTCATGTTTTCCAGCTCACCTAGCAGGTACACAGGTGCACTCATTACTAACACATTTTCAAAGATCCAAAGGTGGAGATAATTGTTTCACTTGTGATCTGTTGGTAAAGATATTTGTCCGCCATTAAAAATATTTGTTCAAAAGGGTAACAAGTCTGCAATGAAGTTTAGAAATGAGGATTGTTAAGGTCTTAAAATTTGTATAAAGAATATTATTGGTTATATAATGTTATATAATAAAATAATGTATTGTACATTAGGAGTAGCATTAGGATCATTTGGGCCTGGTGAAAGATGGTGTAACATTTTTAAAGACTATCCTGTTCTGTAATCAGAGCTGACATCAGAAATTGGGGGCTTGGGACAGACAACTTAGGCAGGGCGCTGCCTGCCTGGGATAATATGGTGCCACCAGCAGACTACAGCTGGAACACAGGGTTGGCAGCCAAGCAGAGACAGAGCTGGAAACATTTCACATATGGAACTGGCTGGGAGACAATTGGAGCTTTTGGGCCAACAGACAATCAGGATCCTCCACTGTGGCAGGTCCTGATTGGTCTCCAATTTCTGTTTTGGCTTGAGATTAGCTCCATGTTCAAAATGCTGCCAGCAATATACAGTACCTCCAGGCCCTGCAGTACCAACCAGATGGCACGTCTGTCTGTAATATAACTTAAGAAGGCCCCTTTATGAGGAGATAAGCCATGACAAAGCAGCCACATATAACATATGTGCAACCTGGGCTTGGTCCGATCCGGTTGAGTAGAGAATAGCATAACAATTTTCTGTATTGTTATGAGATGATTATTAAATCGATAATATTTATTATGTTAAAAATAAAATTGATGTTAAGTAGTTTGTAACAAGAATGTTTCAGGAAAAACTTCTAATTTAAAAACACCCTTCGGTTGGTGTTCCTCGGAGGTTATTATATGCTTGGCCTGTCTCTGTAAGTCCAGTACTTGTAGGTAGAAATTTAAATCTGCAATAGTTTGGAAAATAAGAAATTCTATGATCTCTCGTGACTGCCCAGTATTTAAGATCACGTATTTGGAAAGGTTCAAGACCAAGTAAGTGCTAAAGGCGGAACCAAGTATGTGTGGACAAATGGAAAACATACATAGTAATAGGTGCATGGTCATAAATTGTTAGGAGCTGCACGGGCAGCGCCTCCGCTCGCCCGGCAGTCTCCACTAGCTCCGTCCCAGCGGTTGCTGGGTTACCACGACGCCGTCGCGTCACCTGCCGGGAGCTTCCGGCGGACGGTGACGGGCGTCAGGCAGCCCGGGTGCAACCCCTTCCTCCCCTGCCGCAGCGGTTGCCAAGGCGACGGGGGACGCCTGGCGGCCGCAGGGAGGAAGGGGTGGATACCACGCCGCACGCAGCGTCTGGATAGCGCTTGGCGCGCTATTTAAACTGCCTGGCCGGGACACTCAGACGCCGGCTATAGTTCTTGACCTGGTGTCTAGAGTGTTCCCGGTTCCAGGCTCCTACCCAGCGTTGGCTCCCGTTCCAGTGACCTGGTCCCAGCTGCCTCCAGGATTCTTGTCCTGCTCCTGCCTGCAGATCCTCCTGTTTCCAGATAAGTTGGGAGATTCCCACTCTTGGTCTCAGTACTACTATTTCCTTATTGTGTCAGCATACTGTGTATTGTTACACCCGTCAGCAGATTCTTATTGTGTCAGCATACTGTGTATTGTTACACCCGTCAGCAGATTCTTATTGTGTCAGCATACTGTGTATTGTTACACCCGTCAGCAGTTCTTATTGTGTCAGCACCTTGTGTATTGTTACACCTGTCAGTTTGGCTACTGTGTATTGTTTCACCCGCTGCCAACAGCGTTTGCCTAGGGGGTTCCAGCGTTGTGTGTTATCCACTGGCACCCTCCTCCGTAGGGCAGGGTAGTTCTCGCCTCTTGTTGTTAGTTAGCTTTCCCCTTGTTTACCTCGGGCCTTGGCGGCTGCATTGTCACTAGTAAGACCAGGTGGCATCGGGGTGGGAGCCTGACTAACGGGCTCCCACGAACGCGGCTATTATTGGTGAAGGTTAGCTTAGCACGCATCCGCCAACTCCAAGAGGTGACAACGGAGTTAGGGTTGGCGAGATCTCCCGTGTCCCTAACATTATAGCCGGCCCATACTTCACCTAGCTTTCAGTCAGCTGTCATGGATCCGGCCCAGCAGGCCGCTAGTCACGCTTTGGCGGGACAGATGCATACTCTGACACAAGAGCTCCAGAAATTGACTCTCCGGGTGAACTCACAAGAGGAACGGGTGCAAGGGGTCTTATCCTCATCCAGAAACCCCGAACCCAAGTTGAGTCTCCCGGACCGGTTTTCCGGGGAGCGTTCCCAGTTTTTTAACTTTAGGGAATCTTGCAAGCTTTACTTTAAACTCCGCCCGGCCTCCTCCGGCTTGGAATCCCAGCGGGTGGGAATGGTTATCTCCTTGTTACAGGGGGACCCACAGACCTGGGCTTTCGGCCTTCCCGCAGGGTCTGAGGCCCTTACCTCTGTGAATGCTTTTTTTTCTGCCATGGGGTTACTTTACGACGACCCGGACCGTGCTGCCTCAGCCGAAGCCAACCTGAGGGCACTACGGCAGGGTCAGGGTAACGCAGAGGCTTATTGTACCCAATTTAGGAGGTGGGCCATTGATTCTGGTTGGAATGACCCAGCACTCCGCAGCCAGTTTAGAATTGGTCTTTCTGAAACGTTGAAAGATGCATTGGTTCACTACCCTACCCCGACCTCCCTTGATGAAATTATGGAATTAGCCATCAAGGTAGATCGGAGGTTCCGGGAACGCCAGAGGAAGTCCGGGATATTTCCCTCATCTTCACTAGGGGAAACCTCGGAGAGTGCTGGTGACGAACCCATGCAGATTGGGGCTACGCGTTTGTCAGCTGCAGAAAAAAATCGCAGGAGGCTGAAGGGTCTCTGCCTGTATTGTGGAGGCCATGGTCACCGTGCGGTTGTCTGCCCGTTGAAGGCGGGAAAAGACAGGGCCTAAGTGTGGTTGGGGAAACTCACTTGGGCCTATCTTGTTTTTCTCCCCTAGACTCGATAATTATTCAGGTTTCTGTCTCCTGTAATAACTGTACCGTCGATACCACTGCCTTTGTTGATTGCGGCGCAGCCGGCAATTTTATTGACAAGAGTCTGCTTCATTCGTTGGGGCTCAAGCCCATTCCCTTGGTCAATTCTTTGTCGGTTTGTGGCCTTGATGGTCAGTCACTCTCCAACGGCAGTGTTACCGCATGCACTCCTTCTCTTCAGCTTTCGGTGGGGGCTCTTCATTCGGAAGAGATTTCCTTTTTTTTGTTTCACTGTCCTCTCACGCCACTCGTCCTGGGGTTACCATGGCTTAGGAAGCACAATCCCAGTATTGATTGGACCACAGGAGAAATCACACGTTGGGGCCCCTCCTGTTCTGACCATTGTCTCTCCCTTCCTCTTCGTCTTGTTCTTCCTGTTTTGTCTCCCATACCTTTACCCTACAGAGACTTTGCCGATGTGTTTTCCAAGAAAGAAGCAGATACGTTGCCCCCTCACCGTCCCTTCGATTGTGCCATAGACCTAGTCCCCAATGCCAGATTGCCCAAGGGACGCCTTTATGCCCTCTCCGCACCTGAATCCCAGGCCATGGATTCATACATAAATGAGAGTCTTGAAAAAGGATTTATTCGTCCTTCTAAGTCTCCCGTAGGCGCAGGGTTTTTTTTTGTTGAAAAAAAAGATGGATCTTTACGTCCCTGTATAGACTTTCGGGCCTTGAACAAAATTACCATAAAAAATTCCTATCCGTTACCACTCATCTCTGTCTTGTTCGACCAAATCCGGGAGGCGGTAGTTTTTTCCAAGATCGACCTTAGAGGAGCATATAACCTCATCAGGATTAGAAAAGGTGATGAGTGGAAGACTGCCTTTAATACGCATTCAGGCCACTACGAGTACCTTGTAATGCCGTTTGGCTTGGCCAATGCTCCTGCAGTCTTTCAGGATTTTATCAATGAGGTTCTCCGGCCCTACCTGGGGGTATTTGCTGTGGTTTACTTAGACGACATTTTGATTTTTTCCAAGTCACTTCCTGAACATCGGCAACACGTCCGCTTGATCCTTCAGAAATTGCGTGAGAATCAACTATACGCCAAACTCGAAAAGTGCGAATTCGAAATCTCTCAAGTCTCATTTCTGGGTTATGTCATCTCTCCCAAGGGTTTTTCCATGGACCCCAGTAAGGTTCAGGCCATCATGGCCTGGGCTCGTCCTACCAACCTTAAGGCTATCCAAAGATTTTTAGGATTCTCTAATTATTATCGGAGATTCATCCGTTCGTTTTCTGACATTGTCGCCCCCATTGTAGAGTTGACTCGCAAAAGGAGCCAATCCGGAAGTTTGGTCCCCACAGGCCATCGAATCCTTTCATAAGTTAAAGAAAGCCTTTTGTTCGGCTCCCGTCTTACATCACCCGGACCCCAGAATTCCTTTTCTTGTGGAGGTTGACGCCTCGGATGTAGGGGCTGGAGCTGTCCTTTCCCAGAAGGACCTTCATGATCAGAAGATTCATCCTTGCGCCTTCTTCTCCCGCAAGTTCTCCACAGCCGAAAGGAACTATGATGTCGGGAATCGTGAATTGTTGGCCATTAAGTGGGCTTTCGAGGAGTGGCGTCATTGGCTTGAAGGGGCCAAACACATCATCACCGTGATCACTGACCACAAAAATTTAGCCTACATCGAGTCGGCTAAACGGCTTAACCCACGACAAGCTCGGTGGGCATTGTTCTTTACCAGGTTTCAGTTCATCATTACATTCAGACCCGGCCCCAAAAATGTCAAAGCTGATGCGTTATCTCGCAGTTTCCAGACTTGTCAGAGTGCTGAACTGGAGGATGCACCCATTGTCCCGTCTTCTGTCATTTTTGCAGGTCTGACTCAGGACTTGGCCTCCCGGGTTCTGGCTTCTCAGCCTTCAGCCCCTCAGGAAACTCCACATAATCGCCTGTTTGTCCCCAAACATCTTAGAAAATTGGTCCTCAAGGACTTTCATTCCAGTAGGGTCACGGGACATCCTGGCGTTACCAAGACCCTTGAGCACTTGTCCAGAGCAGTTTGGTGGCCCACCATAAAACAAGATGTTACTCATTTCATTTCTTCTTGTCTTGTTTGTGCTCGACATAAGTCTTCCAGATCATCACCAGTGGGTACACTCCTGCCATTGTCTATTCCAGAAAGGCCATGGTCCCATATTTCTATGGACTTCATTGTCGACCTTCCTTCATCGACTCGTTTTACCACCATTTGGGTCACGGTCGACCGCTTTAGCAAAATGGCACATTTTATACCCTTGCGTAAGCTTCCCACTGCCAAAGAATTGGCACAGCTCTTTATCTCTCATATTTTCAGACTTCACGGCCTTCCCTTGGATATAGTTTCGGACAGGGGGTCTCAGTTTGTGGCCAGGTTCTGGAGAAGTTTTTGTTCTGGGTTAGGAATACAGGTCAGTCTTTCGTCCGGGTATCACCCACAGTCCAACGGATAGACCGAAAGGGTCAATCAGGCCCTGGAACAATATTTACGCTGCTTTGTCTCCAAATGTCAGAGCAATTGGGCTGAGCTGGTACCTTTGGCCGAGTTTGCTTATAACAACTCCTATCATGTGGCTTCCAAGAGCTCGCCTTTTCTGTGTAATTTCGGGTTCCATCCCAAATGCAACTCCTTCTTTGTTCCTAGGGATTCCTCTCGGTCGCCTGTGTCCACGGTGTCCCTCCTTAAGAAGTCATGGCAAAAGGTTCATTTAGCTCTGAGACAGTCTTCTGCACGTTCTAAGATTTTTTTTGACAAGCATAGGAGACCATGTTTTTTCCGAGTGGGGCAAAGAGTGTGGTTGTCAACTCGCCACATCAAGCTTCGTCAGAGATGCCCAAAACTAGGACCCAGGTTTATCGGTCCATTTCTGATCACGGCTCAGGTCAACCCGGTGGCATTTAGGTTGCAGCTTCCCAGAGCACTGCGAATTAATAATGTCTTTCATTGTTCTCTTCTCAAACCAGCCTCGATGGTTCCCCAATCAGGGCCTGCCCTGAACCGTAAACCAGTCCTCGTTCAAGGGCATAAGGAATTCATAGTACAGCAGATATTAGATTCCAAGATTGTTCGGGGTCAACTTAAATTTTTGGTCCATTGGAAGGGGTTCGGAGAAGAGGAGAGGTCTTGGGTACCTGAGCGATTTTTACATGCGCCCAGGCTCAAAGCAGAGTTCTTTAAGACCTTCCCGTTCAAACCTGGGTCTAAGGGTTCGGTGACCCCTCCTCAAGGGGGGGGTACTGTTAGGAGCTGCACGGGCAGCGCCTCCGCTCGCCCGGCAGTCTCCACTAGCTCCGTCCCAGCGGTTGCTGGGTTACCACGACGCCGTCGCGTCACCTGCCGGGAGCTTCCGGCGGACGGTGACGGGCGTCAGGCAGCCCGGGTGCAACCCCTTCCTCCCCTGCCGCAGCGGTTGCCAAGGCGACGGGGGACGCCTGGCGGCCGCAGGGAGGAAGGGGTGGATACCACGCCGCACGCAGCGTCTGGATAGCGCTTGGCGCGCTATTTAAACTGCCTGGCCGGGACACTCAGACGCCGGCTATAGTTCTTGACCTGGTGTCTAGAGTGTTCCCGGTTCCAGGCTCCTACCCAGCGTTGGCTCCCGTTCCAGTGACCTGGTCCCAGCTGCCTCCAGGATTCTTGTCCTGCTCCTGCCTGCAGATCCTCCTGTTTCCAGATAAGTTGGGAGATTCCCACTCTTGGTCTCAGTACTACTATTTCCTTATTGTGTCAGCATACTGTGTATTGTTACACCCGTCAGCAGATTCTTATTGTGTCAGCATACTGTGTATTGTTACACCCGTCAGCAGATTCTTATTGTGTCAGCATACTGTGTATTGTTACACCCGTCAGCAGTTCTTATTGTGTCAGCACCTTGTGTATTGTTACACCTGTCAGTTTGGCTACTGTGTATTGTTTCACCCGCTGCCAACAGCTTTTGCCTAGGGGGTTCCAGCGTTGTGTGTTATCCACTGGCACCCTCCTCCGTAGGGCAGGGTAGTTCTCGCCTCTTGTTGTTAGTTAGCTTTCCCCTTGTTTACCTCGGGCCTTGGCGGCTGCGTTGTCACTAGTAAGACCAGGTGGCATCGGGGTGGGAGCCTGACTAATGGGCTCCCACGAACGCGGCTATTATTGGTGAAGGTTAGCTTAGCACGCATCCGCCAACTCCAAGAGGTGACAACGGAATTAGGGTTGGCGAGATCTCCCGTGTCCCTAACATAAATAATAACATTGGCCATCCAAGGGTGAGAAACTTGAGTAAACAGAGCAGCAGTGGCCAGAAGATAATATATCCTTGTGAGAAGTGTTCCCTCTAAGCTGTGCGCTCGCGCACACAACTCGACGAGCGTGCGCACAGACATTACAACAGTGCGCACAAAGCAGCAGTGGTCCCTTTTTGCAGTTGTGGACTCAATTATTGTGTGTTTCACCCATTAACTACATTGTGGGCTGTGTTTTAAATGTTTAATACCATTTTGAAGTAAAGTTAACACAAATTCTGAACGTAATTTTCCAGTTATATATAAATGACGCACAAAAATAAAAATTTCCTTCCAAAGTTGCACAAACAAAATCTTTTGCCGCACACAGCCTTCGTAAAATTAGAGGGAACATTGCTTGTGAGCAACACAATGTACAGGAGTATAAAAGGCGTACTCTCTGCTGGACAGATTCATCTCCATGGGTACCAAATCATGATCATACAGTACCTCAAAGCATGCCACCATCATATTGCAATTTAGAAATATAGTAACATAGCATTTTATGGCAAATAAGAACCCCTTTGCCCATTTAGTCTGTCCTTCTTTTAACCTTTTGGTAACCTCAATGCTATTCTATTTGATCCTTAGCTCTTTTAATGATATTCTAATCCCTATCTGAAGCATGTGTAAATGTCTCCACTGTCTTAGTCTCTGCCACCTCTGATGGGAGGATATTCCACTATCCACTACAATTTCTGCAAAGGCATTTTTTTTTTTATTTCCACATGACCCTGCTTCCCTCCAGTGTCTCATGTTCTAATATTTTTCTTGGTTTGAAGTATGTTTCTCTCCTGGACCTTGTTAAAACCCTTGATGTATTTGAAAGTTTGTATCACGTCCCCCCTTCCAATTCTCGGCTCCAAACTATACATGCTAAGATCTTTTAGCATTTCCATGTAAGTTGTGTGCTTTTAGTTGCCCTTTCTTGTAGACTCTCGAATGTATTTATATCTATCTAGAGATGCTTAATGGGACTCCTAGTTCCCTTTCGGTACTTTCGGTGGATTATCACGGCTCCCATCGCATGCCATATATAGTGGCATGCGATGGCATGTGATTTGATGCGATTTTTGCAGTTTTTACCATTTTTTACAAAATCGCATGCGATTTGATCACATGCGTTTTTTAACAGAAAAGCATCCAAATGCATTTTAATTAGTATCAAACATGTTCAATGGCCCCCAAATGTCATTTTTGAGGCTGTACCACCCCCACTATCAACGCGAACCCGAAGCGTGGCGAGCGCAGCGGTACGCGTCCTACGACCTTTTCATACCCCCACTATCCACGTCGGCGTGGAGTTGAGAATAGCAGCGAGCCCCGAGAGGGGACGCGGACACCTGTAAAGCCCGCGAGGGGACGCGTATACCTGTGAAGGTATCCGTGTCCGCTCGCCACGCTTCGGGCTTGGTGGCTCGCTGCGCTCGCCACACTTTCTATTCTCAACTCCACGCTGATGTGGATAGTGGGGGTATGAAAAGGTCGTAGGACGCGTACCGCCGCCCCTTGCGGGCTCGCAGCGCTTCGGGTTCGCGTTGATAGTGGGGGTGGAACAGCCTCAAAAATGACATTTGGGGGCCATTGAACATGTTTCATACTAATTTCAATGCATTTGGATGGTTTTCTGTTAAAAATCGCATGCAATGCGATTTTTTTCTATGCGATGCACATCGTGGGAGCCGTGATAATCCACAAGTACCTCCCTTTCTTCCTCAGTAGTTTTTATTATAGTACCCTTGTGTTTTCCAGACCCAAGTGCGTGATTTAAAATTGTAAGCATTAAACTGTAGTTGCCAGGTATTTAACCATTCATCAAGTCTACCTAGATCATCAATTATTTATTTTACCCACTCCTGGTATTTCTACCCTCTCTTTGAGTCATATGCAAAAGGCATACTTCGGTACTAAAAAAGATATTAATGAGCCAGTACAAGTACATACAGTATTCCTGTGGTGCTCCACTGGTAACAGTTCCCTTCACATAGAATGCAATTTATCTACTACAACTCTCATTCTCCTACCCTGCAACCAGGCTCTTATTCATTCAACAAGCAGCTAATTGGCTGGTGCTTTATCGCCCTCCACTTTATCTCTCTGCAGTGTTTAGTACAGTACTGATTGTGTAATGTTTAGTATTTCTGCATAATTGTGTTGGTTCAATTCCCACCATGGCCCTAACTGTATGTAGTTGATATATACTCCCTGTAATTGCATGGGTTTCCTCCTACATTTAAAAAATATACTGGTATCCTCCCACACTCACAAAAATGTAACCCTAGTGTGTATATGTGTGAACATGGGCAGAAAAGATGGGCCAAGTGTTTTTAATCTGCTGTCAAATTCTATGCTTTTGTAGACCCCTCACAGTTTTAAATGGAAACTTTATTCAAATGAAATATGGGGCCCATGCTACAGACTGACATGCATCACTTTTGTGTAAATCAAACAATAAAAACCTCATTGGGGTAAATTTACTAAGGTAGATGTTGCGCATAACAACCAACCAGATTCTATAATCTTCTAGAAGATGCTTAATAAATATGTAGAATCTGATTGTTTTTTATAGGCAACATCCCATCTTTAATAGAACTCCCATCTTATTTATTTATTTATTTATTAACAGTTTCTTATATAGCGCATACATATTCCGCAGCGCTTTACAGAGTATAGTTGAACATTCACATCAGTCCCTGCCCCAGTGGAGCTTACAATCTATATTCCCTACCACATGCACACACACAGACATTATAGGGTTAATTTTGTTGGGAGCCAATTAACCTGCCAGTATATTTTTGGATTGTGGGAGGAAACCGGAGTACCCAGAGGAAACGCACGTAAGTACGGGGAGAATATACAAACTCTGAACAGTTGGGGCCATGGTGGGTATTGAACCCATGACCTCAGTGCTGTGAGGCAGAAATGTTAACCATTACACCATCCGTACTGCCCATCTTAGTAAATTTACCCCCTCGAGCTGCTCTGTGACTATGCGCACCAGTAGAGGGTGCTGTCATCAACTAGCATATGTACTCAGTGCTTTAAATACCTGGAAGTGGCAAAATTGTCATGTACTGTAAAAGGACCTCAGATTAGCCTCATCTTAATAACTATTCAAGGAACTGCCTGGGGTTCATACGAGTTATTAATGAAAATGATTTGTTGCAGGAAAAATGAGCATTCTAATTGCAGTCTAGTCCATTTTTCTCATTGTGGAGCTCAGCCATCTCCATGATACAGCCATTGAAGCAGCTTATTTGCCAGTTTATACTACAAGTGTTCTGGTTTCAAAGTGAAACTTTCCAGCTGAAGAAAATGTGACATTTCCATTGTGCATTGCGGGAAAGACAGCTTATTTCATGCCTCAACAGAGTGAAGAAGCACATAGATTTTTCTATTAAATTCTTAAGATCGCAGAACAGCTGATTAGTTTTACCTGTAATCCCCTTGGAAATAAATAGTTGGACTTCTTTAAAGCTGCATTGAGTCAATATAAAGCCACAGTTACTGTAGGGACATGAATAGATCACAATATTTTTGTTTAATTGCTTTTTATTCATCACGTAGTTTGAAAGGCATCTAATAATAGATTGTAAAATACTTCTTTCTCCTGTCCACATTTGGGGGCTAATTCAGGTTGGATCACATAAGCAATCCAACCCGTATTATTTCTGATGGTGTTGTTCTGCACTTGCATAGGATGAACCCATTCTGTGATTACAGTGCAGAACAGCAAATGCCTCTGCCTGATTGACAGAAGCGTATGGGTGATCAGCATTTTCAGAAACTGAGACAATTTGCCCATTTTCCTGGAGGCGCCGTTTCTTTGGCCTTACAGGCCAGCTTGTGGCTGCAAGGCAGAGTAAGGTTAGACCTGCTGTACTCAGGCTGCAGGAGGAAGAGGTGGAGCCCAGCCTATGGGCCAGTCCAACCCTCTGAACATTGGATCGCATAAGCAATTCCTGCAGAATTGTACTGCAGAAATTGCAGTACTGTATACAGTAAATGTACAGTGCCTATAGAAAATCATCATACCCTAACAGAACTGTATACAGTAAATGCACAGTATACTACTGTATAAAGTAGTCCTGTATACAGTAGATGTACAGTCGCTAGTTCTGTATACAGTAGATGTACAGTGCTGTTCATTGTAGTACTGTATACAGTAAAATACAGTATCTTTAGAAAATCATCATACCCTCCTTGAATCCTTAACTTAAGCAATGACCTTCCAGATCACCCAGCAGTCTAAACTGGCAATATATTGACATCACTTGTAGTGCAGTCTCTCAAAAATTGATGGCACAGCAGGTAGGATATTGAGCAGGGATGCTACCAAGAGGTCAGTGGCAACTTTAAATTACCTATAAGTCTATGGTGGAGATCGGTTGGTCTGGGAAATCTCACAATTTAGACAAAGCCAGCCTGTATTGAAGGGTAAAAGTATGTAACAGAGCACTAAATTAAATTAATAAAACAAACAAAATGGCATGAAATACTGATAAAAATAAACAAGCAAAGATGAATGTAACAGCTCTTTTTTGAATGAGTGTGGTAGCCGGGTGTTGCAAAGGGTGCACGTTAAACTTTCCCTTACTAGTATGGCGCCTCTGGGTCCTCAGTAGTCTACTGCTGGGCAAATCAGTCTCAGAGGATTGCTGTAACATAGAAACATAGATAAGAACCACTTGGCCCATCTAGTCTGCCCCTGTAGTGCCTCTGAGTTCTTTGGGTTCAGCTAGCGGGCGGTCAGCGGAAACTTCCGGTAATCAGTACTCAGTTACTCCGTACTTCTGGCTCTTCGCACTGTCTCTCCAACGTGTTTCATACCATAGCACTTAGTCATGAATAAGGCTGTTAGTTGGATTGCTCCTTTTTATTTTAAAAGTTTAAGTTCTCACCTGTTGAGCACTGCTTTGGATGGACTTCCATAGGTCCATCAATTCTTCTGCTGCAATTAACATCTTATATGACTTATACATTTGATGATTATTATTAATACTCCTTAGCGCCTGATTTTGGGTGTGGTATATGGTCCCAACAGTCTGGATCACGACAGTCATTAGCCCAACATCAGGATCCCGACTGCCCAGACTCAGACAGTGGGGTGAGTGCAACAAAGCCCCTTTGCATTTGCCACGCTGCGGGCACGGTGGAACGCCACGCTCGCCACCTATTCTATTCTCGCTCTATGGGGGTCGTGGACCCCCACGAGGGAGAATAGCTGGTGGCCGTCAGGACCCCGAGTGTCGGGGTTTTGACTGTCGGGATCCCGATGTCGGGGTAATGACTGTCAGGATCCCAACTGTTGGGAAACTGTCCGGCACCCCTGATTTTTTGGTTCATTTTAAGTTTGCTTTTTATTATAAAAACTTAAAAAAAACTTTATTTAGATTTCAGTTAAAAAAGGAACTTCTGTACCGGATATAGTCATATAATTTGGCAGCAACCATCTGCTTTTTTCTTTATCTTGTATTGAAAGCTGGCAAGAAAGACGCCTCTCCTGAAAAAGTGCAAAGCTTAAGGGGGAATTCAATTGGGTGTGAGGTTTTCTCACGTCCCATAAAATTCTGGTAGAAGGCTCCATGACTACTGGAAGATTCAGTTCTCCGATCTGCTGCCTCTGGGGTGATAACACTCACAATGGGGGGTTACACATACATACATACTCACAAACACCCACTTTTACACTAACAACTGCTGCAGGAGCCCATATCCTGAAGCTGGAGAAGACACGGAGGGTCAGATTTATTAAGCTTGGAGAAGAGATAAACTGGAGATAAAGCGGAGAAAAGGTAAAAGGAGATAAAGCACCAGCCAATCGGCTGTGTGTGAAAAACAGTCTGGAGTTGATTGGCTGGTGCTTTATCTCCTTTTACCTTTTCTCCGCTTTATCTCTTCTCCAAGCTTCATAAATCTGCCCCTGAGTGAGCAAGACTAATTAAGGTTAAATAGAAATTTAAATTGCCTAATTAGTGTTCATGGGGTGCCACAAGGATGCTACAGCATGTCTCAATGGGCCTTATTTTGGTTCATTCTTTCTGACAAAATCCTTCTTAGATGGACAAAACCATGTGCACTGCAGGGGGGGGCAGATGTAACATGTGCAGAGAGAATTAGATTTGGGTGAGTAATTTTGTTTCTGTGCAGGGTAAATACTGACTGCTTTATTTTTACACTGCAATATAGATCTCACTTTGAAGTAAAACCCCACCCAAATCTAATTCTCTCTGCACAAGTTACATCTGCCCCACCTGCAGTGCACATGGTTTTGTCCATCTAAGAAGGATTTTGTCAGAAAGAATGAACCAAAATAAGGCCCAATAATTTTTCCTTGCTCAGGGGGTGCAAGAATTAAAAGATGGTGCTTTATATAGAAATCACTGCATCTCATTTCTCTTCTCTAGCTGTATAGTAAAACTCCACAGCCATGGGAAAAAAACAGGTGCAAGGTGTTTATGGGCCCTATGAACTAGGGATGTGCACCGGCCACTTTTCGGGTTTTGGGTTCTGATTACCTTGAGGTTTTGGGTTCTAATGGGTTTTGGCAAAACATCTCCTAAGTGTTTTGTGTTTGGATTTTTTGGGTTCTGATTTTTTGATAAAAAAGCATAAAAACTGCTAAAATCGCAGATTTTTGGTTTTTATTTTTTTGCTCCTACGCTATATTAACATCAATAACATTCATTTCCACTCATTTCCAGTCTTTTCTGAACAGCTCACACCTTACAAAATTGTTTTTAGGGCAAAAGGTTGCACCGAGGTAGCTGGATAACTATGATAAGCCACATAAGTGTGCAGCACAAACACTAGACTGATATGGCACACTTAGCATCCCCTCTAGGCTGATCCTGCACACCTAGAATTACCCCTGGACTGATATGGCACAGGTAGCATCACCCCTGGACTGATACGCACATTTAGCATCACCCCTGGACTGATATGGCACGCTTAGCATCCCCCCTAGTCTGATACAGCACACCTAGCATCACCCCTGGACTGATATGGCACGCTTAGCATCACCCCTGGACTGATACAGCACACCTAGCATCACCCCTGGACTGATATGGCATGCTTAGCATCACCCCTGGACTAATACAGCACACTTGGCTCACCCCATGAATTATTTGGCAAACTTGGATCACCCCTGGACTGATATGGCACACTTAGCATCACCCCTGGACTAATACAGCACACTTGGCAGCACCCCATGAATTATACGGCAGACTTGGCTTACCCCAGGAATTATACGGCACAGATGGTGGCACCCCTGACCTGAAACAGCACACATGGAATTATACGGCACAGATGGCGGCACCCCTGGACTGATACGGCACACATGGTGGCAGGCATGGAATTATACGGCAGACAAATTCCTGCAGTAAAAATAAAAATTTGTATTCTTTTAATTATAAAAAAAGAGCAGCACACCTTACTTAGCAACACCCCATGAATTATACAGCACTCTTGGCTCACCCCTGAACTACAGCGCATTTAAGAGCCCTTGCAGGGAAAAAAAATAAAAAATTACACACACACACACACACACCTTATTTTTATTAAAAAAAAGGGCAGCTCCCCTGGACTGATATGGGACACATGGGGCACCCCTGGAATTATACGGCACACATGCGGGCACCCCTGGACTGATACAGCACACATGTGAGCACCCCTGGACAAATACAGCACACATGCGGGCACCCCTAGATGGATACAGTACACATGCGGGCACCCCTAGATGGATACAGTACAAATGCGGGCACCCTGGACTGATGCAGCACACATGCGGGCACCCTGGACTGATGCAGCACACATGCGGGCACCCTGGACTGATGCAGCACACATGCGGGCACCCTGGACTTATACTGTGCACTGGCAGCAGTCATTTTAAAAAATATATATTTTTTGCTTAATTAAAATAATGTAGCCCCCTCTGTAGCACTAGCAGCAGCCCCCTATGCATAAATCATCCCCCCCCAACATTTCATCCCCCCAGAATGTTTCCCCAGCAGACACCACGGACACTTCCGTGCTGTCTGAAATCACCAGCCTGTTTGAAAATGGCGCCGACCGCCGGGAACTATATATTCCCAGGTCTCGCGAGAATCCGACAGCGGGAAGATGACGTCCGGCCTCGTTTTGAACTCAGAAAAATGGCGGCAACCATCAAACTCCCTGGATCCGGCCTCGGATCAGGTAAGTTCGTGGGGGTTCGGATCTCTAGGATCCGAACCCGCTCATCTCTACTATGAACCACACATTAAGCTTACATTAAGCTGCTATATGAAGCAGAATAGGTTCAGGAAGAGTTAAAATGTGCTAGGTATATAATCAACATGTATCAACAGAGAAATCCTATAACGCTGCTCACCACAGCAGTTATAGCTGATATATCTGTGGGCCCCATTAGCTGCTGTGACTTGGTGGATACCTGGTTCAATAAGATTTTTTTACTGTCCTCGTGTCACATGTTCCATACCGATAACTGAGTATCAGCCACCTAAAAGATAAGGTAAGTGTGTGTAGGGGCACTTGCTGAGCTGGTGAGACAACAGGAAGGCTGGCTGGTGGGAGAACAAGGGGGATAATTGGTTAGACAACAGGGTGTCTGGATGCAAAAAGTGGCTGAAAAGTCAGGGACTTGCTTGAGACAGGGAAGAGTGCAGGCTGGGGAGACGTAGGACCATATGTACTAAGCTAGAAAAGTGATAAAACAGAGAATAACAATGCAACAGCCAATCAGCTTGTAGCTGCCATGTCACAGGCTGGGTTTGAAAAATGACAGGAAGGAGCGGATTGGTTGGTAGTTTATCACTTTTCATTTTATCACTTTTCAAGGCTTATTACATAGCACCCATAGACTGGCTGCAGAGAAAGAAGTATGCTTGCAGGGGAGAGAGGGACTGACTAGAGGGGATATGTTCAGCATACCGGTGTTCAAATGCTGGCAGTCGGAATAACGACATGGGAATCCTGGCACTGTTCAGAAGACCCGTGCCACAAATTTCAGCACCAATCACAGTGCTGATGCCTGATTCCCACTGAAGGGGGTGGTTACTGTTAGCCTGTGGCGGCGTGGGTTCGGTTAAGGTTGCACGGACAGAGGGTTAGGAATAGGGGAGTAGAAAGGGAGGGTTCTGCACTTCTACTAATGGTGTGTACACACGGTCACAGATATAGATATCGATGGCAGGGAGCAAGGGACGGTGTGGGGGGAGTGTTCCATCTATTTGCCCTCTGGGCACCTAGTATAAACTTTTGCCACTGCAAGGTCAAGAAGACTTTATTGAAGAGGGATCCCCATGTGATGTAATATCTTATTAGCTAAAATGGCTAATGTAATCAAAAGATGATGTTAGTTAATATGTGGCAAACTCACACATTTATGGGGATTGCATTTAGAATAAATCAGGGAGATAATTAATGCTAAAATCCTATGAAAACTGCAATTGTAGGAGGATTAACCATAAAAATAAGTTTAATAGCTAAGCCTCTAAGCATCATAGATCAAAGCATGTCTCTACCTCACTGTAAAACAAGTCATCGTGAAGATACTTGCAAAGTTGAAATACAGTACAAGGATATATATTTATTACATGCACATTTTAGTTGTGGATGTAAGGATTTGGTAGCTATTGGAAACCCATTTGAAATGCAATGGAACTAAAAAGTCAGCAGTATGTGAAAATGTTTTATGAAAGCTTTAGTAAAGGATAGATCTTTGTGAAACGCTTTAAAACACTTATTTGGGATTAAGAAAATAGGTAAATTAAGATAATTAAATTGAATGCGTAAATAAATATCAGCAATAAAGCTGGGCATCATAAAACTGTTTTATTATTTAAAAATGATCAGTTATTTTATTAATGATGCACCACAAGGGTTCCGTAGTGCTGATCAGAGGGGTTATAACTGACAATATGTTAAATGAAAACCTACTAGTACTAACAAGTTAACAGGTTCGCATAGACACATTGGGGTCTATGTAATAAGCGCTGAGGAGAGATAAAGTGAATGGAGATAAAGTGCTAGTCAATCAGCTCCTTATAGTCATTTTTCAAACATAGCTTGCAACAAAGATAAGAGCTGATGGATCAGTACTTTATCACTGTCCCCTCTATCTCTCTCCAATTGTTAGTATATAGACCCTATAATTACAGTATTCAATTAGCATAATTATGTAGTGAAAACAAAGGGGAGAGGGTCCTGCTCACAAAAGTTTACAATATAAAGGGGATACAGTTGGACACTATAGAAAAGAAAAGAGGTAGAGTGCAGGCTCAGTGTGGACCCCTCCTCTCCAGTGGTGCAGATGCCAAAAGCCCCTCCTGTGTCATTTCCCTGGTGATTTTATTTTGGAGCTGTACAGCCTGTGCCAGGCCAATGGAGCTGTAAGTATAATTAAATGTGACCCTTCTCCTTGGGCCATGGGGCTTGTTTGCTCTGCAGACCCTGCATCCATTACATATAACGACTACGGACATAGGTGGAAAGTGGGAAACTGCAATAACATATTGAATATTAAGAGCACGTTTGAAGGCTATGGATGGTGAAAGACTAAAAGAGTATTGGAGAGCATTCCAGTGGATGGGCGCGGCCAGGGAAAATCATGAATGCAAGATTGGGAAGTGAAAATCAGTGAGGAGATGAGGCAGTAGTCATTAGCAGAGCAAAGAGGATGCGAGGGAGAAAAACTTTGCAGTGCAATCCAGACTTTGGGTCAACATGCATTAAGATGACAGTCAGTAGGTCGACCACTATTGGTCGACATGGGCAGTAGATCCACACTGCCCATTATAAGGCATATTTATTTATAAAGTACCGCTACAAGTGATGCCTTATAAATCAAACACAATAATAATAATAATATGACTGCTTATGTTCTCAACTATGCCTGCATTTACGGATTTAATATTGATTGTAACTAAAATGTTTTTATATAAAAATACTTGAAGTATCTTGATTTAAAGAAAAAACGTACAGGTTTTCCCCTGTCCCCCTCGGTACAGTTTACCACTGCCGCTGTTGCTGGGGTCCTACCTGCACCTGCAGCAATTAAAATGTCCCTCCCAAAATGAAGACATTATTATGAAATCTAGAGTATTTGGCAGCCATTATCACTGCTGGAAGGTGCAACGGAACCCCATTGGCATTGGTGGACTGAGGCGGAACAGAGGCAGAAGGAGCTCCCACAGATCCCCAGCACCCACAAACAATCCAGCACCTCCAAGCCCACGCAGGGTCTGTGGGGGCTATTGTTACACCACTGATATAACCAGAACTACAGTATACTGTAGCAGGGTTGGTTAGTTCTCAGCACTACAAGGGAAATGGTCATAGATGTAAAGTAATAGATACATTCTATCAAAACATGTGGTCATAATCTTGAGGAGGATAAGTAGATTGGCCAATCCCAGGGTATTTTTTTCAATCACGGGATTTAAAAATGCTCAATCCTGGAATTCTTGAGATACCCGAGTCTGAGCATCCCCCTCCCCAAACTGCCCGCCATGCAGTTTTACATACCTAGGGCTGGACGGTGGTGGTAGGCAGCAACTGGATCTGGAGTAGTGCAGTGACCAGGAGAGGTGCAGAGTCGGGAGGAGAGGTGTAGCAGTGGAGTGCACAGTGTGGTGTGATGTCAGAGACAAAGAATTACGCAGCTGGGGGCAGAAGCAACCAGGCAGCATCTGAACGGGTGCTCAACACTGTTCAGCAATGGATTTGCACATACACAGGCTAATCCTGGAACTGGGAGCTCCAATTCTGGAAATTCAAATCCTGGTGGTTTTGGGCCCAAATCCCAGTATCCCACCAATCCTGGAATTAGCCACTCGAGTATAAAGGGTCAACAATGTCTAGGTCAACAGTTAATAGGTTGACACCAAAATGTCGACATGTGCAATATTCTTAAAAAAAGGAAAAAAGGTTTACACAAGCAAAACATTGACATGGGAAGTGGTTGGCACTTATAAAAATCAACATGAGTTTTCCAGGTGTTTTTGTTTGAAGATTTTACTAGGTGTACTCCACGCATGCCATGCTTCCGGCTTTGCCATTCCCTATCCATTTTATTGGTAAAGAATAAAAAAAGCCCCCCATAAAATTACAATAAAACTTAAGTCGACCTTTTCCTGTGTTGACCATTGTCATGTCGACCTTTTGTCTATGTGCATGTCAACCTAGATCCCTGTTGACCTATCGCGGGCCAACCTGATATGTGGGTCGATGTGGAGAGGATTATGAGGTAGAGATGGTCCTTATTAAGGGCCTTATTCTAGTTCACTCTTTTTTACAAATTCCTTCTTAGATGGACAAAACCATGTGCACTGCAGGGGGGCAGATGTAAAATGTGCAGAGAGAATTAGATTTGGGTGGGGTTTTGCTTCAAAGTGAGATCTATATTGCAGTGTAAAAATAAAACAGCCAGTATTTACCCTGCACAGAAACAAAATAACTCACCCAAATCTAATTATCTCTGCACATTTTACATCTGCCCCCCTGCAGTGCACATGGTTTTGTCCATCTAAGAAGGATTCTGTAACAAAGAGTGAACTAGAATAAGGCCCTATGTTCTCAGCTGTGTTCAGCTAGGCAGACCAGTTCCTCCTATCTAAAAACCATGAGAAGCCATTGAAGCACGATGGAAGAGGTTCACAGGGGTAGAACCCCATTAATAAAGTTCTGTGTGAGTCCCTTTCATAAAGAATTTATATAAATACCTGGAGTAGCCCTATAAATGTCACCAACTTGTATGATTAGTGTATATATGTTTATCCTTCACTGCAGGATCTATATACATGTCTGCAGGTTTAATTACTGAAGAGCTATTAAATCAGAACACTGGGCACAGAAGCGCAGGTTGTCTGATGCTATGCAATGCATCAATTTCATCTGTGCCTTTGTCCCAGGCAGAAATGTGTCTGCCTTTGTTTTATTGTGTCTGCAAATGAACAATTTCAGCTTTTCTGCTAAGCTATTCCCTAGAGACATCAAAATACATAGAAAATAAAATGCTTACTCCTTGGCAGAAATGGCACTGTACACTAGGCAGCCAGGAAGATATGATACACAAAAAGGTTCCCGAGGAATAACAGTATACATCTTGACCGGCATTGTTAATGAACTTCAATAGGGCCTGAGCGATAAATCAATTATGAACCATAAACACAATTACACAGGGTAATTGTCATGAAGCAGAGTCAATGAATCATTGATGGGGATTACAAATGGTAAACAACAATTTATATTGACATGAGGGGGGAAAATGCTGCTGCCTTTAATAGCGATGAGCGGTCGAGGTTAATCTGACACATACAAGTTCTACATATTAGAGTTGAGCATTAGATTGATAGGGGATTGCCTGAGCTCGTCATACAGTATTTAGTAGATACACAAAATGTAATGTTTTCATATGAATTGTAATAATGTAAATATAAATCAAAGTATGGTTCAAGCATGCAGATTAATCAAGATACTCTATAAGCTGCAAATAAGATACTCCATTCATCATCATCATCAATGTAAGGTCATTGGAACTGCAATTCCAGAAGCTCCAAAGAGCGTTACAATTGGATTTTTGTTAAGGTACATTAGTACGTTATTATAGTTAAAAAAAAAAAAAAAAATCATGTAAATAGACAGGTCTTAAAGTGGTTCTGGATAGGTAGTGGTTACCAAGTTCACCTTTCTGTGTCTCCTGAGCAGCCAGGGACGTGCAGTCAGGGGAGGAAGGGGAGGCAGAGCCTCCCCTGTCATAAATGATAAAAAAATGACAAAGATATTTAAAACACATATAGTATGCAATAAATATCTTATTGGTATTTTTTTTTTTATAATTTACATGGTGAGACACTGTGTGGGAGAGGCTGGGAGGCAGTGGATACTTTGCCTCCCGCTGACAAGTGGAAACTGTCAGCAGCGGGGGGCAGGGCTTACAGCGGGCACAAAAGGAGGCTGAAAAGCCCATTGAAAAACAATGGGGAAGCGGCACCTATACATTTGCCTCATTGACAGGAACGTGCCTTTAGCCCACATTAGAGCACGCCCCTGTCACTGAGACAAATGTGATAGGACAGCAGATCAGGCTGTCACGCACTGACAGCCTGTATCCATTGTCTAAGCCTGCCCTATCCAGGGGCATAGGCGAATCTAGGGGGTGGTCCGGGGGTGCACCGGACCACCCATTAGACCGCCACACACAATTTAAAGCAATGACAGCCGGGCAGAGAGAGCTGTGTTCTGCCCGGCTGTATATGTTGACGAGGTGCGCTGTGCACCTATCTCCCAGAGCGGCAATAGCAGGGGGTCGCGTGGATCAGGCGCATCAGCTGCAGCTTCCAATAACAAATATGCAGCAGCTTGGTGCATCGGCTCTTCATGTTCCTTGGCTCGCCTGGCCAATGCCTCCGTGCGGGTGACGTAATGACGCTGACGCCACGAGCGCTTCTGAAGTGAGGAGAAGAGCAGGCATGGGGTTGGGCAGAGATCAGGCTACTACTGGCAAGCCGCGACTCAGCAGAGGGGAGAACATGGAGCCGGGAGCCGCAGCAGCAAGCCGCAGCAGCAAGCATGAAGGCACTGGCAGCCGCAGCGTGGCAAAGGGGAGAGGCGGGAGCCGCAGCAGCACGGACCCTAGGTGCATTGTGACACTGAATAGTAAAGGCAGTGCGGTCAGTATTATGGATGATTACTGCATCCTACTTGGGGGGAAATCAGTGCCTGCAATCATGTGATATGTGTCCTCCTGTAGGACTGCAACCTTCAAATCCCAGGTTGATGCAGCCTACATTTTAATTTGAAGTGTTTTTTAAGTCAGAGCAGGGTGGGCAGTAAATTACCTTGTAGACCAGACGCCACGGTGCGGGTTCTGTGACTGCATGTATGTGCACGTAACTCCCCCTAAGCAACAAGCATGTAGGTACATAGCACTAATGTCATATAATGTGTAGTGGTCATTACGGCATCTGCCATAATGTGTAGTGGGCATTACAGTATGTGGGCGTTATGGCGTGTGGCATAATATATAATGGTCATAATGGTGTGTGGTATAATGTGTAATGGGCATTACAGTTTGTGGCATAATGTGTAAGATCATTATGGTGTTTGGCATAATGTGGTCATGCCCCTATTGTCATGTAGCCACTCATCTAGTTTAATATGACCACGTGCCACATGCCATGCCCGCTTTTGACTCGCGCACCGTATTTCCTCTAAGAGATCATTTCTACTTGTGCTACAGGGTACAGCATTCCTTTTGAAGCTATAACCATGTTTTTTTAGGCCATACACCCTTTTCTAGAACCTGCTTGCACAATGCAACTCCCCTTTATTAATTATGGTGTCCCCTGTCATTTTTTCCTGGATCCGCCCCTGCACAGGCAGCAAGGGGACATGGGATGGGATTTGGCCACACCACCACATACCTGGCCCTGACGACAAAGGAGAAGTGGGCAGTAACCAAGGTACAGTCCAATCCCACTTGGCAACGAGCAAGAAGCCCCTGGCATCAAGTAAGAACTCCCTAGCAATGAGCATGTAGGTAAGTAGCACTTATGTGTCAAATTTGTAATGGGCATCATGATTTATGTGTAATAGGTATAACAGAGTTTGCTAAAATGTGCATTATGGTGTGGTATAATGTGTAATACCACGCCTCTTTTTGTGATGCCATGCCTCCTTTAATGACACCATGCCCCCTTTTCGACGCGCAGCTTCACCGCGCAATGGGTCGTCCGTCCTAGGTGGTTGAGTCTGGGACCACCCATTACCATATTTCTAGATTCGCCTATGTCCAGGGGTGTAATGAGGGTGGCTCCGGTGGAGTGCAAGCTCTCGGAGCCAGGGTGGCTAAAGGACGCTCAGCCAGTGACCCCTCCACCACTGTGGCGCCTGAAAAATCCTCCACCGCTGTGCTGCCTGAAAAATCCTCCACCGATGCGCACCGCTAGTACTCATCCTGTGTGCCGGTGTCAGTACAGAGCTAATACTGTCAGTCTTGCTGAATCCAAGCCCTTTTCCACACTCGGTGCCAGGGTGCCTCGGCAGCTACAGTATAGTTGGGACTCGGCAGTTGGGGCTCCAGTCACCAATGCAACCCAATCAGCAGGCAGCGTGGTCTGGGGTTTTCCTCATTCATGCACTCACGGGCAACACCAACACTCACTGTGCTCTCTTGCAGTGTGGGTCTGCTGCCCTTTTGCTGCAAGCTGCAGACTTGTGACACAGAAGTAAGTAACTAGTATTTGTATAATAATTAAGCATCTTAGCGTGCATTCTGCAGTGAGAATATTATTTTATTGCATGAAAGCTTATTACACTGTCTATTTACTGTATATAACATTCACTTCTATTTTGTGTTTAATGATTCTTCAATTTAAAAAAATCCTTATGTCGTTAGAGTAAACCTAAGCAGCACACTCCCCCCTCCAGCCAGGACACAGCCCCACCCTCCTAGGTGGTACTGGCACTGGCTGTAATGGGCAGTAGCGGCAAGCATCGGAGGTGGCGATGGTAGCGGGCATTGGTGGTGGTAGCAAGTATCGGCGGCGGTAGTAGCAGGCGGCGACAGCGCTAGAGGCTTTCTGCGGTGGCAGTAGCGGAACTCTTTCCCATTTACAGAGCCTCACCAGTGACGGACCTCACTGCACGTCACTGTGAGCAGCAACACCAAGAGGGTAGGCAGAGTACAAAACTAATTACCTGGGCTTCCCCCTTGGGGACATGGGGTCCGCAACCCCCCCTTTTAACTATACCTATACTTAAGGCCTATCTTCACAGTGATATCTTCTGGAAGATGGAGTCTGCACATTGGAAGAAAAGTCTCTGACAATGTACCAGAATCCAGTGGCGAGCTGCACCCAGGAGTCACTTGCCAAGGGGTGACACCATAGTGCCGAGACCTGCTCAGTGGCAGGAGCTGGATGCTGTACTGCAGGTGTGGCCAACCGGTCAGAGGTAAAGAGCCGTAAAATATCGGTAGTCAAGCTAAAGAGCCATCATGCGCACGCCGAAGGTGCATGCACCAAAAAAAGGGGCGTAGTCTATTTTGACCCCATGGGTGGGTGTGATACAAATATGCCTCCAATAGTGCAGTGCCATATATTTATATGCCCACAATAGTGCCAGATACACATATGCCCCCCACACAGTGCCGGGTATGCCCCCACGGTGCCAAAAAGCTGGTATGCCCCCACAGTGCCAAAAAGCTGGTATGCCCCCACAGTGCCACAATCTGCTATGCCCCCACAGTGCCACAATCTGCTATGCCCCCACAGTGCCACAATCTGCTATGCCCCCACAGTGCAAATTTCCCAGCAGCAGCACTCACCGTTGTTGCTGCTGCTGCTGGGCGGGGAGAGGACAGTCTGGCGTCCCCCTGCAGTCCTGTCATGTCACCGATGGGAGTAGAGCACAGCACACTGCGCGTCTCCTTCCCCCTCACTTCCTTGTGACTGGGCCATCCACCAATCAAAGCTCGCTGGCCGGCTCCTGATTGGCTGCTGGCCCGCAAGCTCTGATTGGCGGACGGCCCAGTCACAAGGATGCACAGTAAGGGGTAGGAGAGATGCGCGATGCGCACTCTCCTCCACTCAGAAGGAGAAGGGATTCAGGGAACCGGCAGCAGGGGGGACTGGGACGGACGGTGGGCGGCAGGCAGCAGTGGGAGCAGGAGCCACACTTTACAAGGGGGAGAGCCGCATGAGGCTCAAGAGCCACGGGTTGGCCACCACTGCTGTACTGTATTCGCAGCTTTATGAGCCAACCTTAATTAGGACCTATATTCCTTTATGTTACCAAGTAGAATATTTCATATACATATTTATTTGTCTTGGGTTAACTACGTTTATAATAAGTTACTTGTAATTTATATGGCACAGGAAAATATAAAATGAAGTTGATACAGAGCTAGGGGGTATGTCCACAATCACCACTACACAATAAAGGCACATGGGCACATTCTTTCTCTCTTTTCTTAGTATTGCAGCCCCGCAAACAGATCAACAAATACTTGCGGCCAAAAAATGCCCTACTAACAAGGCATTACTTTGTTGTGTGCAGAATCAAACCACCCCCCTCCTTTATAGTTCCGCCTTTGAAACCGTAAGGTTTTTTGTCTATGGAATAACAATAAAAACTATTAACTGCCATTCCTTTCCTGTGAATTTCTGCAAAGGGAACAATTGGAACAGAGTTTGTCTCTATCACTTATTCACAATAAATGTCCAAGACTGAATTGCTGATTGAGGGGAATACATATATTGTACATATACTTTTAGGGTTTTACAGGTCATCTACCTACTGTTTATCAGGGCAGGATTCACAATAAGGCAACTTTCCTTGTCTGAGCGAAGGATGTAGTCCTACCAATACAATGATGTGGGACAACAGTCTCCCAACATTAACTTAGCTTTCCCTGTCTCTGCCTGAACTGTCTGACATCACTGAGCACTTGTTAAAGTTGAAGGTGTTTATATACTAGTGACAGGTTTTAGGTTTTGCTGAGGCAGAATTTGTAGCTTAAATGTAATTGCTGTGGTTCCCACTCCTGTAACTGTTTATAGTGCTAAAATACACTTGTCTCTCTTAATTGAGGATCCCTCACTGACAAACTCCTGGAGCACCACCTGCTTGGATTAAAGGCACCTCAACACTATCTCTTGGATGCAGTCTCTATAACTGAAAATCACTGTAATCCAGGGCTGGCTTTTCCATTAGTTGTTGGCATCTAGGAGGGGGGGTGGGGGGCACCACCAAGTTTCTCAAAATTATGGATGCCTATTAGGACATGCTTGTTGTACTTAACCCTTTGAGCAAAATATCCACTAGAAATGCCATCGTCAGTCATAGCGACTGTTCTTTTTTTGGGCGCAATGTTTAACAAAACTTTTATATTTTGCACATCACACACAGCATTGTTGGCACTTAACCCTTGGTTTGTGGTAGCCATGGAAGTTTAAGACGCCACCTTCACATTTTCCCCCTTAGGGGGGTATTCGATCCCGGGTCCCAAATGTTGGTATGTCCTGACAGTCGGAACCCTTTCCCATTTTTGTCGGCAGGCGGGATTCAATGTCCCGCCTGCCGATCAGCAAAAAGAGGGCGTGGCCGTGTAAATTGTCATGGATTGTCGTGATACAGCCATGATCTTGACAATCCATGGCCATTCTCTGCAAAACGGGCCAGACAGCTTTGAAAGTCGGGCCCGTTCTGTCGATCTGCCTCTTCAATGCTATTGGGAAAGACAGTATTGAATAGGCGCCCGCCAGGATTGAATACCCCCCTATATTGACTGGATAATGGGTGGGGTGGGGGTGAAGTAGGTTGAAGATTTGCCTAGAGTGCCAGTAAGCCTTACACCTGCGTTGCTGAAATCCAAAGTAATTTTTTGAAACTTACAGTATAATGTTCCTTATGAAATATCTGCAGCCACAGATTAGCCTTAGCATCTACAGTCTGAAACATGCATGTAAAATGAACAATTTAAGCATAATTTGATGTGTCAGCCAGATCAAAATGATGTACTAGCTCCACATCAGCCTGCTGAGATAAATGCTGCATTGTCTAACGTTTTGCTTCTTTCAGTCCCAAAGGCGATTTTAACAGCTCTAACACTGTGTTTATTGTCTAAGTGGGTTTGTAAACAGTTCCCGATGTAATATGCAGACTTTCCTTATCATCTTCTGCTTTGAATTACCAGTGTGACCTATACACAGATCTGCATGTTAGATATCATGTCTCTGCCCCTAAGTTGTAAATATCTTTATACTCTATTAAACAGACTAGGTAGACAACAGTAGACAATTTACTTTTCGCCTGTCCATACAATAAAATTACTGTATATTATATGTCACCAAGTACTTGACATACAGGGGCTGATTCAGAGCAAGGTAGACTCTTAAGATCTCTCATAAGGGCTAAGCAGGAAGTTTCTGTCTCCCACCATGTACACAGTATCACTCAGTAATGACAAGATAGCCCTTACACATGCTTTGCATTGTTGCTGTGGGTGGCTGTGTACCATAGCATTATACAGGTTGAGTATCCCATATCCAAAATGCTCGGGACCAGGAGAATTTTGGATAACGGATTATTCCGTATTTCGGAATATTTTAATATTTCAATTATGTATTTTGAAGTATCTTGCATGTATGCTGTATAAACACATAAAATACACACAAATATATTTTATTACCACACAAAATACACACAAATATATTTTATTTGTTCAAAAAACAAGGTTTCAAGACATGAAACAAAATTTGTGTACTATCTCAGATATTGAATTTGAATGCCAAGCAATCATTTTCTTGCACATATATAGTGCCAGTTACATATCATGTCACCAGTAGTGCTGTTACAAATGTCCCCAGTGAGTTTTTAGCAAAAAAAAATATTTTTTTTCACTTTCTGGAATGTATGGTTTTCGGAATAATTCGGATAACGGATACTCGGATACGGGATACTCAACCTGTATTGTGCAGCCTCCCACAGCCTTTCTTTACCCCATTTTCACTGTCTTCAGAAAGAGTGCGGGTATGGATGCTCCCACTCCTGGCACCGCTGCCCCCTCTATACAACCTGCACAGCTAACTAATAGCTAATAACCCCCCCCCCCCCCCCTTCACTTGTTGTTCTGTAGTGCCAGAGGGAGTATGTGTACACACAGAGCCGGCAATAGGTTTTTCAGTACCTTAGGCAAAACTTCGACCCCCCTACCTTAGGTCAATTCTCACTTTCCAACCCCCCTAGTGAAAGTGTTGAGGTGTAATCTTAGAAGTTCCACAGCTGCCACCTGCATCAAGTACAACAAGAATATTTTCCTTACAGACATCCCTAGATCTGGGCGTCCCAGGCAGTTGCCTAAAGCTGTGTAATGGTAGAGCTGGCCCTGGGTATGCACAATATGCTTTACTGCACCTTATAGTCTGCGATGGGTTCGCAATGCAGGCTATAAGGTGCAGCATAAAGTTATATATGCACACAGCTGTATCACGGTGGCCATTATGGAGTAGTGCATGAAGCCTCCGTAGAGAACAGGAAAACAAGTCTACACAGTAGCACACTCCACTTCCAACAAGTATCACAAACCCATTTACAAACAGTTGCCTATTTGCCTTTTGGTAATTGGAGCGGTCAGTGGAACTATTTGAGAGATTTAACCTCATTATCATCAGTTTTAATTTATATCTATTTGACATGAATACTGTATACCAGTGGTTCCCAAACTGTGTGCCGTGGCTCCCTGGGGTGCCTCAGGACACTTGCAGGGGTGCCTCAGGTTGGTGGTCCAGGAACAATTACAATTATTTATGGTCATTGTAAGAGGCAATGCCAGTGCTGGTGGCTGCCAATCATAAAATATGTATATAAACAGAAGCAAATATTGTCCATCGCCATGTAACGGACCACATAAGGATGACATTTAAACACAAGTTACTTCATTTAATATTTGTTTCAGAATTTTTCTAAAATAAATATTTGGCCTAGGGGTGCCCTGCCAAAATTTTGAAGCTCTAGAGTGCCGTGATTCAAAAAAGTTTGGGAACCCCTGCTGTATACAGTTTTGCATCTTTGTTCCATCGCTCGTGCCTGGGTTTTAATGCTGTTCAAAACAAGCAGGGGAAGCATATAGCTGCTATTGTGGTTTTATATATATATATATATATATATATATATATATATATATATATATATATATATATATATATATACACAGTTAGTACTACTGATATAGATATGTGTAGATTTATGGGACTATAATCAGCTGAAATGATTCAGTTTTTTTTTTTTGCAAATGATGATTGCTGTGCAGGTCTATGTGTAACAAGTAATGGGTTAAGAGAAGACTTATTAGCTTGCATACTTTATTTTTAGTCAAGGCCCATTCTAATGGGAGCTCAGAACATTCCATGGCTGTCTCTGTCTAGCAGCAAGTTCTTATCACAGATTTTGCTGAGAACAGGCCCCATGTGTAACTAGCCAAGAATTAGATCTCAGACTGTCTGAGATTAGAGGGAGCTCAAGTTTGAGATGAGAAGGAATTTTAGTTTTTAACTCATTATAAACCTATGGCAGTTTTAATTTGATTCCTTCAAAACACCAATACATTACACTACTCAATTATAAGGTTACTTTAATTGTTTTCCCAAATTTTTGATTTTGATTAGGTTTACGGTTTTGTGATATTTTCCGAGCCTTGAGTGACACGGGTGAAATATAATAGGATGAGAGATTCGGAAAGTGAGAGATTTGGTAAGAAATCTCCAGTTTTTTTACAGCAGCAATCATGTACACTTCAAAATCAATCTGGTTTTGCAGTATCTCTCACTTTACGAATCTCTCATCCTGGGTAAAATGTAATAGGATGAGAGATTCAGAAAGTGAGAGATTTGGGAAGAAATCTCCAGGTTTTTTTAAAGCGGCAATCATTTACACTGCAAAACCAGTTTGATTTTGAAGTTTACATGATTGCCGCTTTAAAAAAAACTGGAGGTTTCTTCCCAAAATCTCTCACTTTCTGATTCTCTCATCCTATCACATTTCACCCCCTATTAAATTTCCTCCATGTTCACCCACATTCATGCAATACAAGTCACTGATGCCAACGGGGTGCTTGATCTTGTGACCTAAGAAACAAAAGGAAGGGGTGGTGACTAAAACTTGTGCGCAAGGCAGCCTGGGCACACTTCTAAAAAATGTAACACCTTACATACAATACCATAAACCAAATAAATAGATTGTTCCTAGGCCGTGGCATAAGCACAGTGATCAGATGACAGACTGGATCAGATTACAAGCTGCCGCCCTCCCCGTATCACTGATTCCTGGATAGTTAATTACTAATTTATTTATTTATTTTTTGCTTCTTAAGCTCTGTACACACGGGAGGGTTTCAGCCAAAATTGCCGGGGATATGGTCGCTGAGTAACCATAGCCCCGCCGTATAGGATGATGGTTACGAGGAGCACAGTCCCGAGACCAGCCCTACAGTGGCTTCCCCCGGCAAAGTGTCTAATTGTCTAAAACAGGACATTTGGCCGCTGAGCAATTTTTTGCTGAGCGACTAATTGGTCCATGTGTACGGAGTGCAACTCTTTTTCACACAGTGATGAACCTGTGATCCATCAGCTACCCATGGTTGATCTCAGGTGCCAGACTCGAGCACTGACTTAATTTCCAGCATTATTATCACAGGGCTCCCACTGATATATTTTAACATTTTGTTTGGTTGGCAAATTTGGGTAGATTGCATTTATCATTACAAATATGGGAAGGGAGATCTCATTGGTAAAAACCATTATCCTCCAATTGCAATTTATTACATTTAGCCGTTACAAAAATAATGTGAAATATGTGTGAAACCAGTGGCGGCTCCTGCTATAGGGCTGCAGCCCCTCCATTTGAAATCAGACTATGTAAATCTCTTCTGCTTCCCCCACCCCCACAGAGACACTGACAGCCAGCACCAGAGCGTGCACCCCTTCATCCATTCACAGGGGGCGCATTCGTGCGCGGGGGGGCGCACTACCTTCGCAGCTCTGGTGCTGGCTGTCTGTGTCTCTTCCCTCACCAGGCTCCATGTGTCTTGTGTCTCTCTTTTTACCAGGCTCCATGTGTAAACTCTTCTCCTGTGGGGAGGAGTTCAGAATGTAGTAGCTTCCTATTGGAAGCTGCTACTGCTCATCATACATAGGACTGGAACCCCTATCTATCTAGGTGCAGGGTGCGGCACCCCAAAAACTATCATAAGCTAGGAAGCCCAGTGTGGCACGCCAGTGAGATACTATAGTGTTAATAAATATTAGTGATAGGAAGCCGAAGCTATATATATAGAGAGAGATCAAATAAAAAAATGAAATGTAATTAAAATGAGAGAGCTAGTGCTAGTGAGGGAAAAGTGTTAATAGAATGTAAGGGTGTGCAGCACTGAAGCCACCCAGCCCAACCAGTCCAGGGGCACCGCACCCCACACCACCGTTACCCTAAATTGGGTCTACGATTAACCAGCAAGGAGCCACATGATAATGGCTCCTTACTTGATATATCTGAACTAAGAGCTACCTACCTTGGAACAACCCCAGACTACTCCATGTGGCATATCAGGACCTGCATCTCCTCCTAATGCAAGCTCCTCACTGCCTCTCATAATACACATACAGATACTGGTAGATGCTCAAATTAGTTCAGTAATACCATTTAGGTGCATGCAAGGGAGGGGTTAATACTGAGTAAGTAAAGCAAGACCTTGGTTCCCCCAGCTCACTGAGTGGTATTAGTAACCAATCTTGAACACTACATGATAATAGTATTCAGAGATATTGGTTACATATACCTGCGCAGGTGTATGACATGCCCCCAAGCCGCGTCAAGGCTTCTCTGTATATTGGGGGTCCCTAGCGCTATATCTAGGTGCTTGATGTGGCTTGGAGGCATATCATACACCTGCGCAGGTATATGTAACCAATATCTCTGAATACTATCATCATGTAGTGTTCAAGATTGGTTACTAATACCATTCAGTGTGCTGGGGGGAAAATGTCTTGCTAATAACATGCTAATATATTATGACCGTTTGCAATGAGCAGTACCCAGAAAATTGCAGCCCTCCTTAAGTCTAAAGGCAGGAGCTGCCACTGGTGAAAACCCCTTTCCACATTATTTGACTCAAAATAATATTAATAAATACATTATGTGTAGTCATAGGTGTGTGCAGCCCATTTATTAAGGGGGTGCACTATTGGAGGGGCGTGTCCATCACCGCCTACTGGGCGTGTCCATCATCGACTATTATTACTCATAATGCAACACACTGCAATTCCCATTAGCCATAATGCCACACACAATAATGCCCATCACACATGCCACACACAGTAATGCCCATTCCACATAGGGGCAATAGGGACAGTGTGCGCCAAAGGCGCACACCAAAATTTTATACCGTAATGCATAATACACATAACACAGCCATTACATAGTATATCACATTCCATAATGCCCATTATATGTTATGACAAACACCTTAATTCTCATTACACGTTGTGCCTCACACTGTGATGCCCATTGCATGTTACGCCGTACAACATGATGCACCTTACACGCTATACCTCACACCGTGATGGCCATTACACATTACGCCTCAGATTATGCCATGTGGGGGAAGGGGTGTGAAATGTTAATTGCCAAGAGTCACATGCTCCTTACCATGGGTTTCATGCTCCCTAGGAAGGGGGTGGTTAAATCCTTGTTGACAGAGGAAGTTTCATGCTCATTGCTGCATGCCAGCGCTCCCGGAATCCACACTTCCAGGTAGCGCTGGGCGCTATTCTTGTCAGATACCCACCAGAGCCGCAGCCACCTTCCCTTTTAAACCGCTGGCCAAATCCTGCACGCCGCACACTGAAGCTACTTTACTTGTCAGCGGCAGGCAGCATCTGGCCAGCGGTTCAAAAGGAAAGGAGGCTGCGGCAGGTGGTGTTTCAGGTAAAGCAGCCCGTGCCCTCCCTTCTCTTCAGAGTGGCAGGGCCCAGGACACTTGCACACCTAGTACCCAAGAGCAAATGTAGGATTCTTGGGAGGGGGTTTCTGTTCATACATACACACACACACACACACATTTTAATACTGAAATAACATCATAACATGTTTCCAACAAAGCATACTACTCTTCCGGAAGGCAGGAACCAGGAATAGTACCCAATTTTTATGAGCCTCCCATCCATTCTGGCACTGTTAGCAAGTATGACAGTATACATACACACACACACACACACACAGTATACATACACTCAGCCAACACGCGCACACACATAGTATACACATACAGAGCCCCCCCTCCACACACGCATAGTATACCTATACACATACACAGCTTTGGTTATGTGATACTTATCTTGCCTGAAAGTTCTGCAGAGTGCCGCTCCCCCCTCTCCCTCTGGGACATCATTGTCTATTTCATGCCCATGTGCATGTGAGCGGTCACCGAGGCATTGTTTGGTGTTTGATTGGAGTGCTGGGTCAGTGTGGCTATTTATATATGTACGATCACACAATATACAATATATACACAGACCCTCTATGCATATACACACACGCACACACCACACAGTATACATACAGGCACAGCATGCACACACAATGTACTGTAGTATACACAGAGCCCCCCCCCCTCCCCACACACACCCACATACACAGCCCCACTATGCACACACACAGTATACATACAAAAAGCTGATGCACACACATACACCTTTTTGACAAAACAATAAAAAGCAGCCAGCATCATTAAAAAACAATATAATCACAATGTTTTCTACCTACCCCCTCCCCCTCTAAAACAAAGTCGTATGCTGTTAATAAAACATACAAACCCCCTGTTCCAGAACCTCCCGATAAGCAGCATACCTGGTCCACTAGTACATTTCAAACACCAGGAAGTCCTCCTCAGTCCTCACCCGGCCACTCGGCCAGCACTTCTCAGTAATGCCTGAGAGGAGCTGCTGAGCACTTCAGCTCCCCCTACAGGCAGCCAGGGTCCTCACTCACTATATAGTCTGTACTGTAGCCTGCTGCAGCTCTGACACGTCTATCACTGCAGCCGGCCCTGCTTCACTCCCGGAAAAAAAAAAAAAAGAGCTATTCAACTGCGGTCGGCCCTGGCTGCAATCGTGCGGGGGTGCCTGTCATTAGGAGGTGCCTGTGCACCCCTGGCACCCCCTGTGCACACGCCTATGTGTGTAGTATGATAAGTATCTAGTTCCAAATATAACAGTTATGTCAGTGGTGGCGGCTGTGCTTGGCCAAAGGGAGCACCACTGAAATTGCTCTATTCTGCACCATCTAGTTGTGGCTGATGCACAAAACTCTTGAATTCCCCCTATTGAGGTGAGAAGCAGCATCAGCCTTTTATTATTTTGGATGCTTGGTGATAGGTAGAAGTTTCCCTTCATGCTTCAAGTAACTGCGAAGGTTCTGGTAAAGGCACTGTACAAGGCCATGCGTACTCATGCAGTTCTGCACTCGTCACACCCCTTCCCTACTGAGTGAGGTTTAGGAGACTCTTACAATCAATTACCTCCTTTGAAAAGTTGTCTTGTGTCTTGTCTTTATTCTATTCAGTTCCGTTATCTGTATGTAGTGTCTTTGGCAACCCACCAAATGAATGGCTTACTTAAAGAAGATACTGTACCTGTTGAGTTTGTCAGACTCAGACTTGCTGTAAAGCAGGTAGACTACTATGATCATTAATTATAAAATATTTTTAATGATAAAATATTTTTGTTACTGGAGTCTTAGCCATAATCAATTAATTCTTGTCCATGTGTGTCAAGCCTAAACACTGTTCGACTCTGCTAGTGCTACAGTTTAGAAAAACATCCTCGTCATTTTCTTCTTCAAGCAACAAGTGATTTTATAATCTGACTGCACCAATCTGTTTAATACTGTTTTGGAATAGGAATTCCAAAACAAAAGGGTTACAGATGTCTCATTCAGTGCTGGGGCTCGCCAGACCACTGGGGGAATCAGTGTGTTGACATTCTCAGCTCCTCCCCTGGACGAGGAGTTAGCCCCGGCCACTAGCCAATCAGGAGCCAGGATTGGCTGGTGGGCGGGACTAACTACCAGTTTGGAGGAGGAGCCGAGAATGTCAACAAACACATTCTCGCTGCTGTCCCCGCTGGTGTGTACCGGCTACCAGCTAAATGTTTTATTTTTTGCTCCCACTGTGCCACCAACGATTGTTTATGGGGTGTGTGTGTGTGTGTGTGTGTGTGTGTGTGTGCTGGTTCATTCAATGTATGTCATGTCAGCAAATGCCCCTAGGTTAAGTGTATATATAGGAGCTCTGGAAACATACATTATTTATGTGGTGGATAGGAAATTATTGTCTATAGCATATAACATTATTTTTGTGATGAAGTGCAGTTTTTTATGTCACATCTCTGTGACAGAAGTGACAGATATGAAATCTCCCATGCTGAATCTCCTGTTATGAATCTCTGGCACAGATCTCTGCGTATGTAGGGCCCTTTAGTTAGCAAGAGATATTTAATCTCTTGGAGTATACACACAGAGAGATCTGTGCCTACTTTCTAAGCAATCTAGTCAGATTGCTTAGAAAATAGCACAAATTTGCTCCGTGTGTATGTCCCTTAAGAGGGGCATGTCCTGACTCGCATGTAAATAGTAGTGTGAAAAGCTGTCCAGTATTTGTTGCCTACATTCAAAAGCAGCTGCTATTAAGACCGCATGGAAAAAAAACCATAAATGTATTTGCACACCTTGCACTGTAACATCCAGGGTCGAATCAGGAACTAAAAGTGCACCTGGACATATTTGTAGAACATGGGCAGCAACAGAGGTGTAGTGTGCCATATATCCATGGTGACAGCTGCAATGCAGGCTGCAGCAATACAAAATACATAGAATAGTAGTCTATAAGTGTAATGAGGCTGTCTTTTAAGTAGGGGGCAGTTCTACATGTCAACAATCAAACCAGGTCTCAAAGACACATTGGCCCACTAGGAAGATTACCAATGACCCCTATGGCCAATCTGCCCTTTGTAACACAACTTGTTCAAATGCAAAGATACTCTTTTAATTTTTGGTTTACTCAGAACTCAGAACCAGCTCCATAGTTTCTGGCATACCTCTGATGAGTGTAGGGCAAATGGTAGAGGAGGAATTTCTCTTTTCTGTCAGAGGTCATCTATGCTACAGTACATTAGCTATAGTAACGCTTTCCGTGTTACAGTACTTTGGTCAAGGTGAGATACAGTAGGAAGCTTTTATTGTTAGTCATTTGATTTACACCCGCATTGTGTTAATCAGTCATAATACCTTAAGTTTTATTATTACTTTTTATGGCACTTTTGACTTTCTGTTGAGCATTTTTCTTCTTCGGCTGAATAGTTGTACTTTAGTTCAAACTTCAGGTGACCAGATTACTTGAAAATACAAAAATGATGTGTGTTATGTAGCTGACTACAATAATGTTCTCTGTATATTTTATTCATAATTATAATAATTGTATTTCTATAGCACTTTCTCCTGCATGCTTTCATCCATAAGATGAATTTCTAATGTGATATTACCCTCTGGATTAAGTGTTGTCACGAACATTTAATAGCTGTCTGGGAGACCACTAAGCATAACTCCCAACATCTTGTTCTGTAAAATCGGGACTCCCGTGTGGCCCCCGATAAGGTGCCATGGCCTAGGTAAAAGGGGGCATGCTTTTGCGTAAATGTCTGTGATTTTACTGCTTTGGAGGCATGGCCAGGGCGCTGAGTTGCTGCCCATGCCCCAAGTCCCTCTGTCTTCCTCCTTCTAGCCACCATCTTCACTGTAAAAAACATCCATGACCTGTAGATGTGGCTTGTCAGAAACAGAGCTATACTGAACTATTTTTGCTTCTGACTCCTGCGTTCAGCATTTATTTAAGAACAATGTAAGTCAAACAGGGGGCATGCCCAGCACTTTCCAGGCTTTCGGGCTGCCCCCAGGCTCACACCTACTGGTGTATCTACAATGGGTGCAAGGTGTGCGGTATACATGAGCCCCTGGGTCCAGGGGGCCCACACCTTGCACACATTTAATTATACTCACCTCTTTACTCTTTGCTATACTACAGCTGCACGACTGTAGAAATCAAGGGAAAAATACCGCCATGGCTCATGCACAAGAGAGGTATCCCCGGAACGTGACATGGGCGCCATGTTCCCGGAGACCTGCACATTGACAACATTCTGCTGTGCAAAGCACTGGCATTTATCTAAATATTAGATCTGGATGGTCAGAGGAACCTGAACAGGGGACATAGATGGTGAGTGCTTAGCAGAGTACAAAAAACAGTTCCTAGCGTAGTGTGCAAGAATCATTACGTTAATTAACAAAATATTTTGTTTAAAAAATGTGTTTGATATAAAGGTGTACACGGAAAAGAACTCCAGCACTTGAGAGAAGTTATCATGGCTTAATATCTTTTGTAAAACAGCTATTCCAGTTTAACCCAATACATCATACGTAGACTAAACATTGTAACTTTTTCCTCTGTATACCCTTCATTCTCCTATTGTACTAAAAGACATGTGAAATAATACAGTTAAACCAGAAATGAGGAAGGAGGAGTCTGGAGGCCTGAGCTCAAGGTACACAATGACCCTTATTCAGTATGACTCGCAAGTCTGCAAATTTCGCAGGCTTGCGAGTCCACCATTTGCTGCCCGTCGCACACATAGACGCCTCCCCCGTCCCCACATGGCGCTATTACCCACAAGCATACGAATGGATGATTGGCATACTCATCTATTCGCAGCCATGCGTGCGGGCACCAAATCATTTGATGATCGCGGAACATCAAATGCTTTTTTAAGTGCTCACAAATGTAAGACACCTCTTTGGTGTCTTACAGCTGTGAGTGCCTGTACGGGAAGCGGGCAGGCAGCTGACATCCGCTGATGTCAGATGCCCGCCCCCGTACCCGTGTCAATGGGGAATTACCATGAGAGCGCACCAGCGTTTTCATGGGAACGCCCATGAAATGCTGGGCGTTCCCATGGGCGACTCCCCTGGCATGCAAACCCACACCCCCTGCCCAGACTTATGTGTGCGAGCGCCAGCGAGTAATCTATTTGCCGTGGGTGCTCGCACACAGTGGCTGCATATGCGCATAACTGACTATGCACATGCGCAGTCTCAAAACATCGCTCCCCTGCGAATGAGCGAATGAATCTGAATAAGGGCCAATGTACGTATAGTGTACTTGATTGATTAGTTAGTACAATGGATAACACCTGAGGGAAAAAAATGCAAACAAAATGTATATTGTGTAATGAACTAAAAATATGGCCACAATGCCACATTCCTATGAGTCCATTCTTGAAATGAAAAAAGTGGTGGTGCTGCTGCAATACCAGAATTGTCTGCTTCGTGGTCTGGATAGCATGTTTTCTGGATTTTATTTATCATGTATTACACTGTGTTACATAGATACCATGGAGGAATTTAAATGTAATGTAGATGTTAGAATTAGTCTCCAAGGCAGCTCTCACATCCATTACTTATTAATATGTGCTGGACTTCCCAATAACATAACATAGCCGGTTGCCCTACAAAGTGCCCTGTATTGTTATCCAGACTGGTCACCTTCTCAAACTGCAACTGCAGTGCCATAACTACCATGGGTGCAGGGGGTGCGGCTGCTATGGGGCCCGAGAGGTTAGTGGGGCCCGCTGCTCCCCTGCCCCAAGTCACGCTTCTCCTGTGGAACACTAGCTGAAGCGGTGCTGACCGCGCTGCTGCGATGTCTCTGGGAGAAGCATGTACATCCCAGCACTGGCTGACAACACCGCAGCAGCGGATTGGTGGAGGACTGGACGGGAATGATCTGGCTTTTGCCCTATTGCCGATTTGCTAATCGTGTGCATCGGCGCAGACGGCTGCGCTCCGCTCCACTCCTGTCTTCTTGTGCTCAGAACATGCTGTCCAGCACCAACCTAATGTTGTTCTGTGCAGGCGGGGAAAAATGTTCAGGCTTGCTCGTGCAGGTGAGTGGAACCATTGGTATCTGACTTCTTATGCTCTGTGGATGGATATTTATGCTGACTTTCTAGTGCATGTGCTGGGCATGAGACAGCGGGTACTCGACTTGTGTGCAGGGGGAAGAAGGTTTAGAAATACTATGTACTGAGATAAGGGGTGTATTATGTTTGTTATCTATGCTGTGCCCTCCATATTATGTGTGTGTGTCTGTATGTGTACATATATGTGTGTGTGTGTGTGTGTGTGTGTGGTTTTCTTATTAAATGTCCTCCTATATTTTTCTGAATCTATACTGTACCCGCCTATGTACAAACCTAACCCATCCACACTCCCCGCCACCTCAACCCTCCACCTCACAGCATGGATGTTCCTACACTCTCTAGATCATCACTTTGTCCATTTCATCACTTTGTCCAGAGCACGCAGGTTGCTATTTAGATCACATGTTTTCCTGGAGGGCACCAGGGCTAGTATATTGAAGGATACAGTGAGTGACGTCTATTTGGAAATATATATACTACTGACACCTCACTTGGTAGTCCACTTCCCTCTTAGTCACCCTTTGGGGGGAGGGGGGGCCTTTTTCGAATTTTGCTATGGGGCCCACAGAGGTCTAGTTACGCCTCTGTGCAGCTGATTGGGTCTTTTGACCTTTTCATGCATAGAGGCCACTACAGTGGACAGCTGTTTATAAGTCCTTATCTCCTATAGAAACTCACTTCTGACATCACTAGTGAAGGGCATCCTCTTCTTCGGACCTCTACCAAACCAAGATGGTATAACACCTAGTGGCAGCATTTGATTCTGACCAAAGCAAAAAGGTAAAAATGAAATGGCTTGAAACTTACCAGTTTTTTATACAGCTTTACAATTAGAAATGGGGATAAAACAGACTGAATAGTTACAGGCAGTGAAATCAATTCAGGGTTTTTGATCAAATATCTCTACTTAAATATAGAAAGCAGGCAAAAAAAAAAAATTCAAGGAAAGTAATGTGATTAAAACAGTAAAATGTGAAAAAATTTAACTTTGTAGCTAATAAGCAAACTCAGATGTATATAAATATATTTTTAGTATCAATACTGAGGACATTTTTATTCTGTATTAATATATCCATAAATAAGCATAAAAATAAATTATTTTCAATGTTGAGGATTTAGTTTTTCTTGAGGGAAAAAAAGCAGTCTCAACCTCATAAGAACAAGGAGTGTATATGTATCAGCAGCAAAGGAAGTCACTGTTACTTTAAGAGGCCCAGCCTTGCTCAGTAAATGAATCGCTCATTGGCCCTTATTCTGATTGACTCAGATGGCTGCGTGTTCGGTCGGAGGGCCAATGTATTGTGTTTGCGCATGTGCAGAGGCGTATCTGCGCATGTGCGAACGTCCCGCATGTCCGAATACGGTGTGAATTCCGTACAGAAAACGATTGGTCGGAACATTCTGAGCAGGGGGTGGAGAGGGGCGTGAAAGGCTGTTTTGGCTCATTACCATATGCGTACGCCCTGAGTTTCATGAAAACGCTGGGTGTGGTAATCCGGCCATGATGCACGTATGGGGGGACGAGAGCTGACATAGCCGGATGCCAGCTGTCCTCCCATATCCCTGCTTTCGCACAGAGAAATGTCCGAGTGGTCTGGAGCACTCAGAGCTGTCTGACTGCTCGGTCCATCATTCGATGGTCGGCGACCATCGGAGGATGGGGGAGGTTCCCACAGATGTGGGAGTTGTTCACATGAAACAGCCACTTGCGGTCCGTTCACTTGGCGTCTTACCGCATTCGGACGGTGTGAGCGATCCGTAAGGTAGGCGGGGCTAAGAACACTCGGTTGCTGTCCGAAAATACGCATCCGTCCGAGTCAACTAGAATAAGGCCCATTGTGATAATTATATAATATATAAATTTATTAAAAAAGATTTCATAAAAAACATATGATGATTGAAGTGCACTTCAAGTATAGCTAATTAAAAGACAAACAGTACTAACAACATAAAACATATAGGCCCTTATTCAGATCTGTGCGGCCGGAGCCGCACACGGTGCTCCGGCCGCACAAACCAATCCCCGCCCACGATACGGATCGCCACGGCCGTCCGTACACGGACGGCTGGCGATCCGCAAGAAAATGGTGGGGCGTACGCCTCCACCATGGTGGGAGCTGCCCCCTGCATTCGATGGTCGGCGACCATCGAAGGCAGGGCCGCACGCCCCACCAGGTCCCGCAAGCTGAGACCACACGGACAATCGTCCGTGTGATAGCTTGTATGGGGGCTGAGAGCTGACATCCGGCGACGTCAGCTTCCCGCCCCCATCACTGGATGGAATGCAATCTAGTTCAAAACACTGGGCAGCATTATTCTACTTTGTCTCATTATTTCTTCCTGTCTTGAGAGCCTCTTTCCAGAATCATTTTTTGGTTTCTGCTGTGCACAAACTACTTTCTTCTGTGCTCTAATAAAAAATAAAAAAAAGAATTCATACCAGAACCTGTATTTATGTTAGACACCAGACCACCCTCCAGCATCTTTGTTAATGTTCCATGCATTCCTGACTCCACAATGACTAGCTTATGGAAAATGAGAATTCTAAAGCTAAACATTTCCTCAGCTGCTCTGTATAATATCTAGTATTCAAATGATAAATGTTACTTCAACGCTGATTGGTTGTCACAAACAACATTTTCACTGGCTCACTTAACCACTGCATCATACAGCCTGATAAACATCTGATTGGCTGGTGCTTTATAATGCTCAACTTTATCACTTTTTAATGCTTCGTGCATTTGGCATGTATTGTCCAAATCGAAGGCTTTTTAAATATATCTCTCTAATAAAATCTGCTTTTTGGGGGAGAGATTCAGCTTCCCTCGGAAGGGGCCAAGTTCAGCCCTGTTCCAATGTGGGGGGGGGGGGGTCTGTGCATGTGCATATATGCACACGTGGCGTTTCAGGGCCCGCTAGGCAGAAAATGACCGCTGCTTAGCGAGCCTTGCTGAATCAGGCTATTTGTCCTGTCAGACTCCTCATCATTACTAAATATATATTAAATATCCCATTTGTTATTCTGTTTTGATATTATTTTTTTTACCACTTATACCATATAGATCCATTTTTACTGAAGATATATATTATCACAAAGTTGATTTATGATAGCTGATTTGAAGCCAGACATTTTCTTTCAGATTTTAATATACAGTAGGCCTCAAATTCAAGGAAACCTATTTCAATCTAAATGCTGACTACACAAGATTTTACAGTAGATGATACAGCAAATCATTTAGTAGAATCCCAGATAATACCCCAAATCAATATGCTATATTGGACTCCCTAGTGCGTTATTATCGAGAGAGAAATACAAATGGGGAGATTTATAAAATCGTGGAGAGAGGTAAAATACCAACCATAATTGCCTACTTTTGAAAACTAGTATCAGGGAGATTCCAGGTGTTCTTTAAGGGAAAAGGGGATATGGGGATAGACCCCTGTAGTCTCACCAATTTTTATTTTTGGAAGTGACGTCACTCAAGAATGTGATATGTCAAGGTCTGCTTTAAGGGAAAAGGGGATATGGGGATAGACCAGTGCACAGGTGTGAATTAGGACAGTAAGGTTGATTATGTTCAAGTCCACAATACAGTAGGTACAGACACAAGTAAAAAAGCTTGTTACAATTTAAAGATGTGGAGGTGCTCCCTAGAGAGTAAACATAGGGTATTTGGAAAAAAGAGGGGAAAGACTCTCTTTTTGTCGGGACACTCTTTATACAGTAATTTGTACAATGATAAGAAAAAGTTTTTGGATAATTTGTTTAAGGGGGACTCAGTAGGTTCCTCAATTATACATGATCTGTATTGAACTAGTAGTACATTTTTGACATGTTCAGGGAATTCACCCTGATGTGAGTAATGTTTTGGCTAAAATTAACTCTTTATTATTATTTCTTTAAAATAAGCACTAGACATGGACACACAAACAAATAACATAAAAAAGATACATGTACCCCACAAGTTACAAATATTCGTGGGATAAGCTCCCTTTGATAGACATTCAGGGGATACGCTCCTTCTGACACATGTGAGTCTAATGATCACATTACCTTAAAGCAATCAGAAAAGTAGGTTGTATATATTGAGGACCTAAGAGGGGAAATGCTGTAGCTGAAATGTCTCTTGCTAAAGGCTGCACCGGTTACACCAATGGGCTACAATATCTGCCGTGCAGCTTTAAGACATTAAGTGCATAGTTGTTTGTAGTAATAGCAATGTTGCAGTCTCCCAAATTTAAGGTCAAGTTTATGTATCCATTTTAGCTGCATACAGTGATGTCCCTGGAGGCAGTGACAGATAACATATAGGTATTTAATCTACTTTTCCAATCTACTCAAGATTGATCAGATTTCCAGGTCAGAAAGAACAAATACAATATCAGTGTCTTTAAGTGTAGTAATTTTCACAGTCAGTAATTTTTATGAAGCTTAGCGAAAATATGAGTAGTTCTTATAAAAGTAAGTGCTATTGCCTCAAAGGCAAGAATATTTTTTGGGGTCTCCTCCCACAATTATAAAGAGAAAGAGAAGGGGGTAAAAGAGAGAGAGGATAGAAGCAGTAAACCAAACAAGTCTCCTAGGTGACAATTCACCGACTATATATACCTATAGTGTGGCAATGAACACGATTTTTCACAGCTAGGTCTCCCTAACTGTTACTGGTCATATTCCGCCATACCAGCTACCACTTGGTATTTTCAGTGGGCTTTTGAAGGTATTGTGGGAAGTCAACCTAAATTCCCTGTTTGTCCCCTTGAGGTGGCTGCTGCCCAGGTCTATATACCTGTGACAAAAGGAAAGGTGTGCCAGCGCTGGCTGTGATCAAATATACTAATACACGGTTCTCAAAAAGTATACAATTTATTAATACCAATAAACAAAATTATAATAAAAACAATTAATATTGGTTAAAATTACTACAATGAGTCGCTCTAGAACCAAAAAAAGTCCATAGTGCACATTTAGAAAAGTTATCCCAGGGGATATTTAGGATAGATTTAGATAGCTGTTAAGCTAGTATGATATTAAGATGAGTGTAGCTGTATATTACCATTCCAGATCTGTCTGGTCGATTGATTGCCAGATTCTGTGACTTTTGTGTCCTTAGGTTGTCCTATAATTTCAAGGACTCAGGATGTCCCAAAATAACGAATGTCCTCTGTAGTGGTTGCTGGATAATTAGGGAGCAGGCTATGTCCCATATATTCTTAGGTCCAGAGTAATTTTTGGAGGCTCATCGATGGGAGAGTGGACTTGTCACTTGGTGGATGGAAGGTAAAAGTTGTAACAGCATAAACTCAAGGCTCAACGCGTTTCCCCGGAATCTCCGGCTTCATCAGGAGCAGATATGTTTGTTTGTGGGTTCAGGCATGGTTTTTATACCTGGTGGTTAATTACCTAGGTGAATTCACCTGTGCGCTCATTGTATCTAAAAACATTCTATTTCATGAGAACCGTGTATAAATCATAATAATATTTTAGTTTATTCTATATAGGAGGCAATCCTACACAATAAATTACATTTTGATCAAAATAAATATGAAAAATAAATAAAGCATATGAATGAACTTGTTAACGTGGGTCACATGACCCGGAAGTGATTCTCCACCATTGGGGAAAATTATCCAGATATGAATTAACGTATCTACATTAAATTTGAGATAGCGGTTACCCAAGCCACACGCTCGTGACACCGGGTGCGCCCCACCGCTGATGGCCGATTGCCGGTATCGGCATTACCAGCGGCGGTACACAGCCCGTGTACTGCGTGTGTCTAACGCGTTGCCGGGCAACGGACGCAGTATGTAGTGTCACGTGACTCACGCCGTGCCCGGCAGCTGAGTGTACGCTCCCTGTATGATCCACCCGCCGGGGAATGACGTATATACGTCTCCATGTCACGTATCACGTGACAGGCCCCAGCTGGAAATGGACAACACAGGGAGACGCTCACTGCGTTGTCATAGCAACGCCCGAATGTCGAGTCTCCCTATCAGGAGACTAGATCCTGGCACCACAACAGTTATATGTTACATAACAAAGAAGGAAAAGCATAATATATAAGGTATTACATAAGTAATTACATAAATAAGCAGTTTAAACCAGAAAAATATTTCTGCAATAAATTGTCTCAAAAAAGAGAGAAAAAAAGAGAGAAAAACGGAGACCATTGGTTTCTTTATTACTTAATTTTGGGTAATAATTTCAAATAATATTCAATAGATACACATGGATTATAATAGTCACAATGGTTCTATTAAGATATCTGAACATTGGTATTAAGGAGGTATTTTATGTAGGAAAAAAGGGGGGAAGGATAGAGGAGATAAATCATATAGAATGTATATATATATATATATGTACAATTATATTGGACACGGGAAAAAGAATTATAATTATAGGACTGTATTGAGTTCAATTGTCTCATTTAATCCATCCGGATGTAATGAGTTAAATTTCAAGGTCCAATAAATTTCTCTTTTACACAATAAATTAAATCTGTCTCCACCTCGTGAAGTACACAGAATATGTTCCAAACCCACTATAGATAAACATGCTGGATTACAGTTGTGCGAAGTTTTATAATGTCTAGAAACGCTATGTTTCTCAAAACCTTTTAGGATATTTCGCCTATGTTCCATAAATCTAGTTCTCAAACATCTTGTTGTTCTCCCGATGTAGGGGAGGTTGCAACCGCATTTTAGGAGATAAATTATATATGAAGATTCGCAGTTCATGAAGGTTTTTGGTATATGGGGTACTTGTTCTAAAGGTGTTGTTGTAGGATTTTGTTTTTGGATGTGTTTGCACATCGTGCATTTATTTTTCCCACATTTAAAAAAGCCTTTTGGCTTCTCTGGAAGCCAGGCAAGATGATCATTGGGTTTCTTTTGTTCTTTTTGTATAGTGTCTTTTTTAGGTGGCTAGGTGCTAGAATAGTTTTGAGGGTCTTATTCTTTTTATATACAATCCTAGGTTTTTCTGGAATGATGTTTTTAAGAATTTTATCCTGATGTAAAACTCTATAGTTACGAGTCACTATGTTTTTTATTTCATTTGAACAGTTATTAAATTTACTGATAAATGTAAGATCTAGATCGATCTCTGAATTATTATTATTTTTTTTTTTTTTATCTTTTATGGTTTTCTGTTTAAGTAAAATTTCTCTATCCATTTTAAGTGTCTCCTGTAAGGCTTCTTCCAATAGAGGGCCGGATATTCTCTCTCCAAAAAGGACTCAGACATAGTCTTTGCTTGTGTCAAAAATTGTTCAGTTTCTGTGCAATTACGCCTAAGGCGCATAAATTGGTCCTTAGGGATATTTGTCTTCCAGGGCATATGATGTGCACTTTTAAAATGAACATAGGAATTTGTGTTTACCGGTTTGACATAATTTGATGATATAATTTTATTACCTTTAACTTCGAGAGTCACGTCCAAAAAATTGACAAAGGACTTACTATAAGTGTGAGTGAAGGTTAAATTATATTGATTACAGTTGAGTGAGTGAACAAATTGAGTGGCAGAAGAAGAATCCCCATCCCAAATTATAATAAGATCATCAATGTAACGGCCATAGTAGACCAGGCTCTGCGCCCAGTCGCTCCCCCACACATGGGTCTCCTCCACCTCACCCATGTATAGGTTCGCATAACTGGGCGCGAACCTGGTCCCCATGGCCGTCCCCATCACCTGTAAAAAGAATTCACCATGAAAAATGAAATAGTTGTGTGAAAGGATAAAAGAAATACTATTAAGGATGAAATCCCTATGTTCCGACTCCAGGTCATCATACATATTTAATTTTCTCCGTATCACCTCACTCCAACTGATGTCTTGGATTTTGATGAGTAAATCTCGGGTGTCTTTGATGTATGACCTAAGAGTCGGAACATAGGGTTGTAAAAAGAAATCAACGTAATGTGAAAGATTAGCAGTGATAGAACTAATACCAGATACTATAGGACGCCCGGGAGGTGAAGAAAGGGATTTGTGTATTTTCGGTAAAAAGTAAAAGGTGGGTGTGATTGGATATATGGGTAGAAGAAATTTGTACTCTTCCTTGGACGTGACTCCCGAAGAAAGGGCCTGTTCAAGCAATAATTTCAGTTCGTCCAAAAAACCATGAGTAGGGTCCTTCTTGAGTAGAGAGTAAAATTTAGTATCGTACAATTGTCTATAAGATTCTTCCAAGTAATATTGTTTATTCATAATGACAACCCCCCCCCCCCCCCCCTTGTCTGCCTCTTTAATAATTAATTGTTTATCTTGTTGTAAATTTTTTAGGGCATTTTTTTCTTTTTTCTTTAGATTCGAAATTTTAAATGGTTTGGCGTTTTCTTTGAGGCATAGTGTCTTAAAATCTTCTAGAGTGATTTTATAGAAGGACTCTATGCTAGAGCTCTTCGCACTAATCGGAAAAAATTCCGATTTATTTTTAAATTTTGGAGGGTTTGATCTTTGAAGATCAAAGATTTGTTGTATAGTGGGTTCTATGTGGTTCTGTTCCCACAATTCTTCTAATAACAATAAAGGCATTTCATCTGTCTTCTCTAAGATGATTGGAATTGAATCATCCCTCGTAATGTTCAGCGTTTTTTGTGCAAAGTAACGTTTTCTGCACAAGGTGCGTATAAACCTATTCAATTCCACAAATAAATCAAAAATATTGGGTGGACTGGTGGGACTAAATTTAAGCCCTTTGACAAGTTTAGGGGTTCAATGATTTCCTGCAGTGGGGTCACCCCCTCTGTGTATTAAAAAGGCTGAAGTTTTGTCAGCTTCCGTCAGCACAAAATTATGTTGTGGGGCTTCTAGGTATTGCGGGTGAGCGAACCTCAAATGGCCTAGGGGTCCGGGAGGGATTGGAGGGGATGTCTATCAAAGGGAGCTTATCCCACGAATATTTGTAACTTGTGGGGTACATGTATCTTTTTTATGTTATTTGTTTGTGTGTCCATGTCTAGTGCTTATTTTAAAGAAATAATAATAAAGAGTTAATTTTAGCCAAAACATTACTCACATCAGGGTGAATTCCCTGAACATGTCAAAAATTTAATACTAATTCAATACAGATCATGTATAATTGAGGAACCTACTGAGTCCCCCTTAAACAAATTATCCAAAAACTTTTTCTTATCATTGTACAAATTACTGTATAAAGAGTGCCCCGACAAAAAGAGAGTCTTTCCCCTCTTTTTTCCAGATTCCAGGTGTTAGCAGAATGCACCACACCCTGTGTTATGCTCCTCACAAAGGGTGTCTAGCTCCACCCATTTACTGACAGGGGTATATTTAATGGTTTCTGCCAGCTGTGACAGCGAGCAGTACTGACTGCTCACTGAAACAGCTCGCCGGTCAGTATTCAACTGACCCCCTGCACACGCCATTTCCCCCTCGCTAGGTTTTTGCAGCAACAGGGAAACGACGTGTGCGGCCTCTAAAACAGCAAGGCTCTTGGCTAAGTGCAGCGGGCTCCCTGCATTAGCCGAGAGCCTCGCTGTTTGGGGGAACCCTCATTGTCCTCTGACAGCGAGGGTTCCACCAGACCATAAAATAGGGTGAGCGGCCGGCGCATGGGTTAAATGGCGATCCCGTTTAGCGATGCCCGCCGTTTAACCCCCTTGCCGGCCGCATCATATACAGGCCTCAGAGTCGTATCCTGCGTATTAGGTGAATAGCAGGTGAAAACTATAGTGCTAAAAGCAGCAAAAAAAGAAAGTATACTAGGTTAATAATATACAGATAGAGCAGCTCTCAATGGAGCTGCTCCTGGCTATAGAATCACCATTCGCCACTGTGTGCCATCCAACAGAAGGGGGCATGCACGCACAAGACACTTACATGCCTGATGCTCCCCCGTCTCTCCCCATGTTACACCTAGTAAAAAAAACACCCCCTTCCGGCATACAGATGGCGGGGATGCAGGTGATGGCGACGCCATCGCCATCACCTGCAAAGATGAATCCCGATACATCTGTAGTTTTCAAAAGCAGGCAAGTATGGGCAAAAGTCGGGAGTAAGCAAGCCTGATGCCAACCAAACTGCTTCTGTTCTTTTTACAGCACAGTCTGGAGCTGATTGGTTGATACTTTACTTCACATTACTTTATCTATCGCCACACTTTGATAAATCTCCCCCCTGAATACTTTTTTTACACCTGTTACCAAATAATATTAGAACAAAATATGTAGAGGAAAAAGTCCTCTTTGGTTTTGTTAGTTTTGTTACTTTCAGTGGCAAACGCAGGATTTTTAGTGGGGGGTTTCCAAATGTAATCCAAAATTTCCAGGTGGAGTAAGTACGGGAGTCTGGGGGAGCGATAAGAGCCCCGAAAATTGGTCTTTTTATACAGTGCATACTGTATGGAATACAGTATTGATATTTAACAGTACAGATGGTCTATAGTATAGGCTCTTTCAAACATTGAAAAAAGATAAGTGGTATAAATAAATACACAAACATAATAGAACCAGTCCTGCACTTTCTAAGCTCACAATCTCCCACCTCATGGTAAGGCTCCTGTCTTTTCCTCCTGGCAGCTACTCTCTGGTCCATTGTGATGTTTGAGGGCTCAGATCCACATATACATTAAATGTGGTAGAAGAAGCTGGTACACTAGGTATGTGCAGCAGCTCTACTCTGTCCTTTACACTGCATGATGTGGTGGCAGCTCAGTTGGTCATATTATATACCAGCTATTGTTGTCACAATATAAGGCACCTGCCAAGAGGAGGGGGTTTGCCTATGACTTTACATGTTCTGGGGTTTCCGCTAAAGTGCTTTATTTAAGAAACAAGATGGCAGCATTTGTTTATGGCGGATTCAGCGGGAGGGAGGCATCAATGCCACACTGCTAGACTGCTACTTGTCAGTGCTCCTGGCAGCAGCTGCAGTCTATATTTCACAGCCAGTGCCGGCGATGAGTAGGGACAGAAGATAAATAGAGAGGGTGACAGGTGGGATCTCAATCCTGGGTCTGACCCGGGTCAGGCGCTTTAACATTAAACTGCCCATTGTAGATAGGGTGACCCGGGATTAACCCTTCTTATATCTCAGGTCAAATTGCTGGCTTGGTAGACCCAGGTTATTAAGTGTAGTGCTGTCACACCACACCTCGGCCTGGGTCGACGCGTCAACAAAGCATTATTTTCCCAGGTTATTTTGGCAATGTTAGAGGGGTTTATCTTGTCCCATCATCCTCTACCTGGGAAGAGGAGCTTGGATGTGACTGCTGAGGATAGTGGATGAAGACGGAGGAAGAATTAGCCAGCATGAGCTAGGAAGTGGGGGTAGCAGTAAAATATTACTAATAAATAAATCCTTTAGACGCTGCTTTCTCTAGTCTACACACAGTGATTCCTCCCAAAAGTACTACTTACATTTAGAAAAAAATAATTATAATGGAATTCTCATTAAAACTCTCACTGGTGCTCCTAAGCATATTTGTCAGAAATGTGATTTAGGCATAAAGAAACAGATAAATTGTCTATTTATTACAAATGGTTTTTTTTAACACATATCAACAAGGTTACATTTTCTGCCTGTGAAAGCATTTAGCATTACCATCATTTTTCAGCTTCTCAACAAATTCTCATTATTTTGCTTATTATCTGTACTTTAAATGTCATTTTTACAACCAAAATGTTACTGGGAAACAATAAACAGATTTACAAAGAGATGTAACACAGGCACTTTGTAAATTAATTTGTGTGTTAACTTTTTCACTGCAATAATTTCCATACACTCATTATATCCCGCATTGATTATTGCAATAGTCTCCTACTGTAACTGGTCTTCCCAAGAACAGACTCTCGCCACTGCAATCCATTTAAATGCTGCTGCTGCTAGGCTGATCTTTCTTGCAAGACGCTCATTGTCTGCTGATCTGCTCTACCAGTCCCTCCATTGGTTGCCTGTACATAGGTGCCGATTTATGTTTTTGCTGGTGGGGGCTCAAGCCAAAAATATAGTGGCTTCATGGGGAAGGGGTGTGGCCACAAAATAATACCAATTTATATTACGGAGCACAGTTGTCTTCAATATTCAAATTGCGGCAACAGAGTTCCACATCCATAAATGCCCCTACAGTGCAGGTACATAAATGCCCCCACAGTGCAGGTACTCTGCAGACTGAATACACTCTTCCCGGTATACTGTTTCCCAGGTGGCGGGTCCGGCAATGTGGGTGCTGTAGCTGCAAATTAGCAAGTTAATATGGCGCCCCAGCAGCGGGACCCGTGGGTGCTCAACAATTTCTGTGGGTGCTCGGGCCCTTGAGCACCCACAGAATCGGCACCTATGTGCCTGTATCTTACTGTATTCAATATAAAACACTTCTACTCGCATATACAGCTATTAACCATACTGCACCAGCTTATATCTCTTTACTTATCACAAAATATCTCCCATCTCGACCACTCCGCTCTCCATAAGATCTGCGTCTCTCTTCTGCACGGATCACTAGCTCCCATTCACCATTACAGGATTTGGTACTCTTTACCTAGAACGGCGCCCACGATTGAAATCGCGGGCATCGCGGGTAAAATCGCGGTAATCGCGGCATCGCGGGTAAATCGCGGGTAAATCGCGGGTACATCAAAATCGGGTACCCACGATTACCGCGATTTTCCCATAGAGAACAATGTTAAAAAGCCTGATTGACCGCGATTTTAGCGTTAAATGCCTCAATGCCCGCGATTTTCCCATAGGAATCAATGTTAAATGGGCTACAGAGCCCAAATAGCCTCAATTAACCCTTAAATGTCCCCCCAATTTTTGTACGCCACCCCACGATCCACGCCAACCCGAAGCGTGGCGAGCGCAGCGAGCCCGCGAGGGGCGGCGGTACGCGTCCTACGACCTTTTCATGCCCTACTATCCACGTCGGCGTGGAGTTGAGAATAGAATAGTGTGGCGAGCGCAGCGAGCCACCGAGCCCGAAGCGTGGCGAGCGCAGCGAGCCCCGCGAGGGGACGCGGATACCTTCACAGTTATACGCGTCCCCTCGCGGGCTTCACAGGTGTCCGCGTGGCCACGGACACCTGTGAAGCCCGCGAGGGGACGCGCTTACCTGTGAAGGTATCCGCGTCCCCTCGCGGGGCTCGCTGCGCTCGCCACGCTTCGGGCTCGGTGGCTCGCTGCGCTCGCCACACTATTCTATTCTCACACCACGCCGACGTGGATAGTAGGGCATGAAAAGGTCGGAGGACGCGTACCGCCGCCCCTCGCGGGCTCGCTGCGCTCGCCACGCTTCGGGTTGGCGTTGATCGTGGGGTGGCGTTAAAAATTTGGGGGGACATTTAAGGGTTAATGGGCTCTGTAGCCCATTTAACATTGATTCCTATGGCCAAATCGGGTGGATTGAGGCATTTAACACTAAAATCGGGTCCATCGCGGCTTTTAACATTGCTTCCTATGGGAAATCGGGAGCATCGCGTCGCGGGCATCGCGGGTACGTTTATGGCCGGCCGCGACGCGACCGACGCGATTTTTCAGGTTTAACATGGTTTTCAATGGGAAAATCGCGGGCATCGCGTCGGTCGCGTCGCGGGCAGGCATAAATGTACCCGCGATGCCCGCGACGGGCGCCGTTCTAGGTAAAGAGTACCCAGGATTTTAATCGGGCTGCTCCCATCCTATGGAATGTCCTTCCACAAACAATAAGACTCTCCACTAGCCTCCAAACATTCAAGCAAGCCTATCATATTTAAGTACCACACGCATAACCCTCTGAGGCACTTATGTATTATATAGCTTCCCTTCTGGACTTGTAACTTGGTGGGACTGCTATGCTATTACTGGTGCCTGTCCTTGTGTTTCCCTCCTATATCCCTAAAGATTGTAAGCTTGCAGCAGGGCTTCCCTATCTCCAAGTCTGTCTGTTGTTACCCAGTTTGTTTTATCACTGTCTACTATTGTAAAGCGCAACGGAATCTGCTGCACTATATAAGAAACTGTAAATAAATAAAAAATGAATTGCCGTAGAACCTTCTTTCTACAATTCCAGATATACTGTAGTGCCTAATTCAGACCTGATTTCAGGGCAAATTTGTTTTCAAAATGGGCAAAACCATGTGCAATGTGCGGCTCATATAATATGTGCAGAGAGAGTTAGGTTTGCGTGTGTTTAAATTTAAACTGAAATGCAAATTGCATTGTAAAAATAAAGCAGACAGTATTTACCCTGCACAGAAACAAAATAACCCACCCAAATGTAATTCTCTCTGCACGTTTGAGAACAAATTTGTCTTGCGATCAGGTATGAATTAGGCCCATAGTCTCTGTAGGCATACTTGAAATTGCAATAAAGATTAAAATGATAATAAAAAGTTTTAATGACTGAAAACTTTCAAATGTTGACATATTTAAAATAAATAAATAAATGTAATCTACATAGAACTGAGAGTCGATATTTCCACCTGGCGGATATTTCGGCTTTCAGTATTCAGTTCCAGCCAAAAAAGTCAGGGACTCATCTATGCTGATTCGAAACTGCACTGTGGAATACAGATCCTGGATTGTCAAATCCATGGGCAATTCCGACCATCGGCGGCTGTTTTTGCCAATGTACGGACATCCTGACTGTCGGAGTTAACATGGAAGAGGTCAATTGTAAATTTAACCTATTTTTGTCAAAAACGAGAGATTGAATATTTGAGTAAATGGATATAGAGTCAAATTAGCTTTTACGGATATAAAATAATTTTTTTTTACCAGTGCAATAAGTAGCTTGATGATAATATATAGCCTAAGAAACTATCGTTCCTATTATTGACAATTTGTTCCCATTTTCTCTGGTGCTGCAGATTACTGGATGCTGCAGAATGATTATCTGAGCTCTCTTATTTTCTACAAAAATATATATTTTTTTAATACCTAATTATTTGATTATAGAATATTGAACTATTCCTGTACTAAAAAGAAGAAAAAAAGACATGCAGATGTGTCTGCATATATCTTGCTCCACTTGGCCTAATTCAGAAGTGGTTGTAGTTTCTATCACGGCTATTTCCTTGCTGTATGCAGGGGAAGGTGTCTATTACAAGCAAACCTCTCCTGCTGCAGTAGTGATCCGAGCTACTATGAATCAACAAAGGATAACTCAGACATCATCGTGTGGGTCAATTAAGGACAATATTCCATGTGATGTTAGATGCCCGAGTGAGTTACCAGGTCTCGTGCAACTCTACTAGTGCCAGATGTCTTTTATGTGTCTTTATCAGGGCTGATGTTTGGGAAGCAAAGCTTATGCCATCATTTATGCTTTCAGTATTCATCGGACACTGATATCCAATTGAAATAGGCCTGCTGACCTCTTTTCTCATAGGGCAATCATCCTTCCTTTTCTTTTCTCTTTTCCAATAGTGCTAGTGCACTAGTGGTCTGCTGTGTCTCTCCCTCCCGTTGTCTCAAAGCGACTGTTATCTGACTACTACGTGTGTGACTCACTATGGCCCAAAGTGCCTTTAACCACTGGAGCCCTAGGGTGCAGGTAGCTGTGCTTCAGCATAAAATGTATGTAAGGCCCCTAGTCAGCCTAATGGATAATATGCCCTAGGTCTTAATAACCAAAAATTCGATATGATGCACCAGGAGACAGTTGATTAATTTGATACCTATGTGGCACTTATATAGGTGTGTGTGTGTGTTTGACTGAGTCTGTATGCGGAGCACAGTGGAACTTGGCATGGAAGAATGTTGCAGTAGGTGTATCAGAGTACAATACATTGTACACAGATAAAAAGACTCACACACACACATACACAAAATGGCAACACAAGCATGCATAGGACCTGGAACGCCAAGTGTTGGTTGGTTGGATTTCCCACTAGGCAACTAAGGCATTAGCCTACGGCTACCTAGGGGCTCATAGATGGGCCATAGTAAACCTGGCCATTATACAAGGTGTCCGCATCCCCAGAGATGCCTTGTGGATCCAGTGTGCATTGTGTCATGAGATAACATGGCACCGCAGACCCGCCCTCACTGCCTGCGCCAACATCACAGGCAGCGAGGGACTGCTGGAACCATGCCAGCCCCGGCAGACCATTGGCAGAGCAGGGAGGCACTGCACCAGAGACAGGCAGACGGCAGCCCTCTTTGCTCTCTCCCCTAACAACCTACCCGGGCCGGGGACCCCGAAAAGCACCTTCATCTCTCCAGCACATTTTCACTCATAAAAATGAATATTAAACAGTAGCCATCATTGGAAAGTGGAGGGCCCGGGCCCCACACTGTAGGGGGGGTTTAGAGGGGCATTGTCACAAATCTGCATATTCAAGTTACCTGACTTGTGATTGTGCTCTGACCTAAACTCTCAGCATGTTCACTTCTCTTTTGCCATACCAATACCCTGAGCTTAGCCACAGCACCGCTTCCCAGCCGAGGCACAGACTCCACCCACTGTCCACAGGAAAGGCTACCTAGGTAGCATTAGCTGGCTCTGCCAGAGGTGTATCGTCAAGAGCAGCCACTTAAAAGTGGGGGAGTCAGTCTTACAGAAAAGGTAAATGTAAACAAAGATGAAGTGGTGCTTGGGAAATTCTCAATACAAATATTTATTTAACACACTTGACAATTAATAATATTGATGATAATATAAATTATAACAATAATAATATTAAAAACAGGTGTAAGACAAAAATAATATTGGTAACTGAAAGATGCAGTGGACCTGGACCACTGGTTGTAGAAGATGGTAAGTCCTGTTTCTATTTTGGCACCTTTGGAGAATATTATGGTACCAAATAATGGTGTAGTTAGTTTTCAAAAGTTAACTTCAGAGAGATAATAATTACCACACTACCGCTGGAGGCTTGTAATCAGCATAGGATGGCATGTGCATCAGGTGTCCTCACTAGGAGCAAGATGCACTAAGCTTCAAAAGTGATAACATCGAGAGTGATAAACAACCAACCAATCAGCTCCTGACTGGCATTTTTTAAACAGTCTGTGACATGGCAGGTAGGAGCTGATTGGCTGGATGTTTATCACTCTCCATTTTATCACTTTTAAAGCTTAATGCATCTGGCCCAGAATCTGATTGGTTGCTACGGCCAAAATCCCATCTTCATAAATTTACACCAATTACTGTACCTTGATCAGCCGCTCGGCCAGGTGTCTGCCCAGCCAGTGAACTTGGCATACGTAATACAGGCACTTTCTATTACATGTAAAAATACGAATAGTAGCAAGTTGGGCATACCCAGAAATGTTATATTATTATCAGTGGTGGGCTTCATCCGGTTTGCACTGGTTCTGCAGAACCGATACCTAATGTGCAATCGCTTCTGCAAAACCCTTTGCTAGCACCGTCCGCTTCTTGTAATTTAGACAGCTGCCAGGCGCACACAATGTAAATCTGTGACAGCCTGGCAGAAAGCTGTGCTGTCCGGCTGTATGCACAAAGCAGGTCCGCAGCTAATTTGAAAGTACCCGCTGGAGTCCAAGCCAATGGGAGCTCGCAGTCCAGCAACCAATCAGGAGTGGCAGTGGTGGTTCCTGATTGGTTGCCAGGTCACAAGTTTCTATTGGCTTGCGGTCCAGCGGGAGAGTTCAAAATAGCGGTGGACCTGCTTTCAGTATACAGCCGGGCAGCCCAGCGCTCTCTGCACGGCTGTCACTGCTTTATATTGTGTGCAGCTGGCGGTGGTGTTACTTACAAACTTTGGCAACATTTCACTCCCCTTTGGCAAGGAGCAATTCACTCCCCCTTGGCAACCAGCATGTATTCCCCCTTGGCAATGAGCATGAAGCCCCATTGGCTTCCAGCATGAAGCCACTGGCATTGAGTATGGAGCTCCTGGCATTGAGCAAAACCCCCCTAGCAACCAGGGCAGCCGAGAGGAATGCTGGGCCCCGGTAAAATTGTGGGGGTGTGGTCTGTTTGGGAGGTGTGGCCACCTCCTGCACTTAGGCCCCACCCCCAAAATGTTTAGAGGGGGTGAAGGAAAGCTATAAACTCAGCAGCAGCAGCAGCACACACCTACAGCATGTGCTGTGCTGACAGCAGGCTCAGCATGAGCTTTCACACTGTCAGTGAGACACACATGCTGAGCCTGCTGTCAGCACAGCACATGCTGTGTGTGTGCTGCTGCTGATGCCGGGAGGGAGGGGGAAGGGGGGGAGTGTCAGACCAGGGCCTTATGGCGTGCGACTTTATGTGCTATGGGCATTAGGACATAGAAACTGTTGTTAATTTATTTGAATTCCACCACTGATTATTCTGCATTATATGCGTGCACATACAGTATAAAAATTATATTTTATACTACAGTTTGAAAACCTATTTTTACATTTTTATTTTATTTTTTTTTGAATAATTCCCAGTGAAGACATTAGCATTATCTTCTCATCCAAGAGTGACAAACTACAGTAATTACAATCCCATTATTATTAATTCAGTATGACCTAATAATGTCACAGCCTCTGTGTGCCACATTAATCATTGCAGGGTTACAAGGGGCGTACTAGAAAGTGGTAAGCTTTCCACTGATAAACGAAAACAAACCACATTGTTACTGTATATGCCAGTGGTCCTTACACAATCATATCTAATACAGTACACTTTATATGTGTGGATCAAGCTACAGAGTTTGAGATAAGTACAGTAGATAGTAAAATCATCAATGAATTTAAAGAACATTTTATTGCAGATAATATGAGTACAGTACATTTATGTGCTATGGTAAGTGGTTACTTTAAATGACAGTTAAACTACAATAAAGAGTGAAAATATGTTGCAGGAAACTGCTGATATAGCATTTGTTATATTTTGGAGTGACATTTTTATAATACTTTATTTGGATATAAATATATATATCAAATACAATATCCCTAGAGTTTGCGCTAGATTCAAGAGGTCGCTATTAACACAAAGTCCCCTACTAGAGAGACCAACCAATCCAATGCCACAAACAATAGTGTTAAAAAGCGCCCGAATGGTAAATGTCTTTCCCTTATTTATACAACCATGATCAACCAAGACTTTATCAGAAATAAAACACTTATTAAAACAATAACATTAAAACAAACTTATTGTTGGATTTAGAACGGTAGTATTTTCTTGAAAATATGTATAATAGAAAGTACCCAACGCATTTCGTCTCTTTATGAGACTTCATCAGGGGTGTAGTACTTTTTTTATGAATCTACAAGAGTAGAACATGATTAAATCAAATTCAAAATCATATATCTAGGAAGACATTTGCAATAATTGATTTAACACATAACTATAAGAAATTAATAAATAATGAAACAAAAAGGATGAAACAAAAAAGGGGGAACAGATGGATCAGGGATAAAGCAATACCACATTCTATTGACAATAGATGATTTAACTACCTTTTATAAGTTGATCAGTAATTTATGGATGATTTCTTAAGTACTATACCTTTAAAGACTCTGTAGGAATGTAACATGGGGCGGATATTCAATGTAATCTCAATCACAGTTGTCCAAAAAATATGAAATGTAACTGTAAATAGAAATATATCTTTATGAAACCATAAATATATGAATCCAAAATTGTTTTTAAATAAAACTTTTTTAATGGAATTTTTTTGAAAGATACCTGTAGACAGAGCCGGATTAACAATGGGGCTGATGGAGCTACAGCTCCAGGCCCATTCTCCAAATAGGCCCATTCTGTAGCTGAGGACCAGAGCTTTCCAACGAGCCCAGACCCGTGTCGGTAGCCCCTCGGGAACCGGAGATACCGACAGGCAAACCTGGAACGTTTTCCCCATAGGATAACATGGGACCCGCTAATTCCGACCTCCACCCGGTTCCAACGGCTGCCAGTTCCCCCTCCGGCATCACAGAAGCTTGAGGTTGATCTCAGTCGAACCCAAATTGCTGGGCCTTCAATCTGATACCTGGTCCATATGGGTTCAATGGTTCTAGAGATATTGCGGGTAAACCAATTTTTTTTTCATTTCTGAAATGTAATTTCATGGCTGTTCATGTTGTTTGACCGATTTCTCTGGAACCAAATGGCCCAGTTTCACGGGACCAACATCATTTGAAGCCTACATGTAAATGGGTCAGTTGGTTCCGAAGATGTAGCTGGTTGTTTAAAGGGGGGCGGGGGTTGTTTTCTCTCCCCCCACACAAAAAAATGCTGGGACTAGGCTGGTGTAAAACGGTCCAGTCCGGGAATGTCCCTGCATGATCTTGGGGCCATATTCCCGGGTAAATCCCTGCATTTTCTGGTGTGAAAGGGGTATTATTTCAAATAGCCGGGACATGCAGTGCCCAGCTGTCAATGGCTGTCATTTCTGCCTGGCGGCGGCTATCCCCCAGTTCTCGCAAGCATGTATTCCCCCTTGGCAATGAGCATGTAATCCCACATGGCAATGAGCATGGAACCCCTGGCAATAAGCATGGAACCCCTGGCAATGAACATGTTGGTTGGCAACACTTAAGTAGCATCATTTTTCATAGGCATTATGGTGTTTGGCATAATACGTAATGGAGAATATGGTGCTTGGCTTAACATGTAATGGGCATTATGGTGTAAATTTTTAATGCGCGCCTTCAGCGCGCAATGCCCCTATTTATGAAGCATATTGTGCATTATTGCTCAATCTGTTTGGTATAATAATGTGTATTTTGGCTCAATCCATGTGGCAAAATGTGTATTTTGCCTTAATCTGTGTGGCATAACGTGAATTTTGACTCAATCTGTGTGCCATAGTGTGAATTTTGGCTCAGTCAGTGTGAATTTTGGCTCATTCCATGTGGCACAATGTGTAAGAGGTAAGTACAGTATAAGGGGTTTACTATTGTGTTGCATGATTTGTATAAGTGGTATATGGTGTGGTAAATTTAGGTAGCCACATAAAAGGTGCTGAAATGTTGTCTACCAAGTTTCGGCTTTCAGTATTTTTTTTATGACTGGAATGCCGCCTTACCCTGCAAGTATCTTAGGACATCACCATCCTGCGGGTGCACCTTTGGAGGGCACCCGCCAATATATCTCCCTGCATTTTTCTTATGCCAGCCCCCTGCCTTTTCCAGGCATATATAATTAGTTGGAAGTATTTACACAAATACAGACACACCCATGAGCAGACCACCCAAACAGAACACTGGTCACGCCACCCCACATTATAAGGTGCTGGCCACAACCCCTATTATTGTGCATAATAGGCCATTGATAATTTTCAGCTCCAGGCCCATTTAGACCTTAATTTGGCTCTGCCTGTAGATCTTTTAGCATTAACTTGTAATCCACTAATAATAAATCAGTTAATCTTCTTGTATTGGTTGAAGGTGAGAACCTAAAGGAGGTTTAGATACCTTAGAAATCCCCCCAAAAAATGTATTATTTATTTGAAAATTCTCTTGTTAAAAATGATGGTATTATATTAACTCAAAAGTATACCTAAACGTACCATTTTAGATGAATAATGATTTTAACATTTTATTTGGAGGTGGTGTACCGCTAAAAAAAATACGTCCAAACCACATAAACGGGGAAACTTTTTAATGTAATTTTATCCTGTGGGTGAATGGATATTTTTAATATGTGCTATTTTAACGGTATACATCTTTAATAAAGTTAATAGAACTATGATTCCTCACATACCTCCAAAAAGTGAAGTCCATTTAACCTTTATGTAGCTTAAATCAGGGCAAAGGAGTCTCCTAATAAACAATATATAATATTAGGATAGAGGCCATTCTTTAGAAATACCCATTTGGGAGATGTGTGCTCTCCAGTGTCCAGATAGCAAGTGAACTACTAGAGCTCGTCCTGGCCGGCACTCCACGCATTACCAATTGTTTACCTGCCATCCCAGGTATAAGCATAACACATGTAATTTTGTTGTAGATGGCAGCACTCGAGAACTATAGCATACTATAGTTATAATAATAGTATGCTGTTGTTTTTGAAAAAAGTCTAAACGACTGAAACGTCGGACAACTGAGACCCACAGTCTGGTGTATTTTTTTCACTAAAGTCATCTACAACACATATATATATATATATATATATATATATATATATATATATATATATATATATAGAGAGAGAAAAGATAATCCGGCACTCCACTAAGGAAGTAAAAAGGCAGCTTGCTCCGGTGCCTTCCCAGAACCATGCAGGTCCAACACAGGTAAATCAGGCAACAGGCGTCACTCGGAGTCTTGAAGTAAATAAAGTGCTTTATTGCATATCAGGTAACCTGATATGCAATAAAGCACTTTATTTACTTCAAGACTCCGAGTGACGCCTGTTGCCTGATTTACCTATATATATATATATATATATATATATATATATATATATATATATATATATATATATATATATATATAAGAAAACTGTGTGACCACTGGGGCACAAATATGGCAGCACTCCGATTTAGGGATGAAAAAATCACTTCTAGTTTATTAGGCTTCAGGCCATCAGCATAGCAGGTAAAAACAGCATTAAAGAATAGTGGGACACTCAGTAATCACCCATCCATATTCCGACTGTATGTAGCTGTATGGCAGTTGTGGCAGTCAACGAATCCGTTTCGGCAACCTGTGCCTTCCTCCGGACTGACTCGGTATATATATATTATGAGAGAGAGATTTTTGAAATTCCGCACTCCCGGCCAACATTGGGAAATATATGAGGTGCTCCTTTAAGGCGACACAGTATGTCCCAAATATAGAGCAGGGTGGGATATGTTTAATCCAATAAGGGCACTCACCAAAGTCTCATCATGAAAGATTTATTCTTGGTACATTACCAGTCAGGATATCCTGACTCTTGTGCTATGAAGACATCTACTGCTGACCTGTCTTGAGAAAGGCCACATGGTGGCCGAAACGCGACCTACACTTTTTTGACTGGTACGGTACCAAGAAGAAATCTTTCATGATGAGACTTTGGTGAGTGCCCTTATTGGATTAACCATATCCTACCCTGCTCTATATATATATATATATGTGTAATGATGAGCGTCACTCCAGGGGACTTGATATGGAAATACTTTTTATCTCAAAAACTCAATCAGGATACATGTAAAGCAGGTCGACGTTTCAATACATAAATGTATTTTTCTCAAGACAACATGCTCCTATAAACTGAACAACCACTGCTGTGGTACAACAGATATATATATACATTTACTTACCGGACATGCTTTGTCCGTCCTGCGGCTGAGTGCAGACGTCTGCACTCAGCCGCAGGACAGACAAAGCATGTCCGGTAAGTATACCTTACTTATATTGTATACTTCTTATAAGTATAGAGGGCTGACGAAGTCTTGGATGACGAAACGCGTAAGGGGTGTGGCCTAGCATGGATGTGGACGTTGCTGAACGTTGCTGAAGGAGCAAGCACAGCTCCGACACCTACGAGGTTATATTTTATGCTGATGTACATTGCGGTTGTGTTAACCGCCTTTTAGGGTACGTGACCCATTGCTTTTAATGCTGGAAGAAAATCCTTGAAATAAATATTGTTTACTTTGATAATGCACTATGGAGCGCCCCTGTCTCTTTTTCTATATATATAAATATATATATATATATATATATATATATATATATATATATATATATACTGTACACACATATGATTAATTATTATTATTACTATTATTAGCAATCATTGTTAAGAAAAAATAAATAAATATAGCAAATGTATTCTACCTGTCCAAATCCTGATCACCTTTGTCATGCCCACTTCTAGTAACAACAGCCCCTTTTGTGTCTTTTGCTTCCAAACATTGGGACTGTCAGAGATTGTGTATTTAAATAATATTTGTCAGGTATGTTTGTGGAGAATATGTTTAGATTCCAGGTAGACACATTTCAGTCATTGTATGATAAGGATTAGGAAAATATTTTATATTAACCCCTTCAGTGGCAATCCCGAGAATTTTCCGGGCTGTGCCTCAATGCCCAGTCTGGCAAACCCGGAAAATTCTCGGGATTGCCACTGTTTAGAGCCAGCTCCCTCCCCTCCACCATACATCCTCCACCCTCCAACCCAGCTGTTCTATTACTGCCTACGCAGGGCCGGGCAGTGACTGATTGACAGTTCAGCGGCGCTGCCCGGACCCGGGGAGACAGTGGTGGGGGGGGGTTTTAGGGCGCGCTCCCCATTAAAAACTCATCCAGTGGGTAGCGCTCCCTGAAAAAAAAAACTCTGAAGGGGTTAATAATAGACAAAACAGTTTCAAAGCCAATACAAATATCTGTCTGACAAACTATCCATACCCAGTACAGGATATCCACTGAGACTGCAGGAAGACATCGGCATTATCATACGCAGGAGTTTCTCTGTAATACTACAGGCAGTTATCCATATGGCGCACAAACGACCTGGAACATATTTGTACCAGTAATGAACACTTTGTAGTACAGATATTGTCATATGAGTCATTATTGTAAGTAAGTACGTTTTATTTATATAACGCATTTTCTCCAGCAGTATAAACTAACAAGATTGAAACATAATTTAGCCCTTTATAGAGCAACAAAGTTAAACACAAAACACAATTGTACAATACTAAAATAAATTCACATAAGCATCTCTTTGAGAACGCAGGCGTGTGTACAGTCTTACCATCTGTAACCTTGCAATATCAGTCGTGCAAGTTTGACTTTTGCAACAGGACAGATCACAAACTACATTTAACTCTTTAAATCTGAGTTTGGAGGAAACCTTTGATCTGTAGCTGCAAGCTTGCAAATTCTAGTAATGGTGACTTAAATCCTCCATAATTTGCAAACATTACATTTCCTAAGTAACACTGTTGTTTAATAATCCTCAATTCGGCTACCATGCAATTCAAGCAACCATTCCTAAACCTTTATTCATTTTTAATCCCGCAGCTGTTGCCATGGAAATGATCTGATAAGATATAGCCCTTTAGGCAGATGGGCCTATGGAGGATCTTGGCCTATATAAATCAGTGAATATTTTTAGTATTTTCTGAAAAGATAGAAATATCTTTCAACTAATGAATAAACTGAACTGAACTCTATGAATATATAAAGATTTTTTTTTTACAAAATAATTTGCAATATCTGCTCCTAAGTATTAAAATCCTTGAAATGATCAGAAATGTAAGAGTAAAATTTGATGTTAAATTTAATGGGTATGGGTCATAGGCATACCTGCCGACTTTTGCAAAGTCCTCTCTGGGAGAAGCCCGGAGAGGAGTGAAAGGGGGGAGAAAAGAGCCTTCGTTTTGGGGGCAGGGCGAGGCGGACGTCACCAAGCCCCACCCCCATGAGACAGCCGCATCAATTTTCGGGTTCTTGGATGGGAGGAGGGGCTAAAATGCTGCAAAATTACACGAATCTCGTCATTTTAGCCCGCCCCCTCCCCTTGGACCCGCAAAATTCGTAGTTTTATACCACGGGGAAGGGGGGAGCAGGGCCTGTGGGGAAAATGCGGGAGACTTGCCCCCCTTCCCGGGGGGACGGAAGGGGGACCCGATTAGCGGGACCCTCCTGGTCATTCCGAGAGGGTAGGCAAGTATGGTCATAGGGCCGACAGTAGGAAGGTTGACAGCCAATCGGTCAACCACTATTGGTCGGCAGGCCATAAATTGTCACATGAAAAAGGTTGACATGCCTTAGGTTTTATAATCTAACTCTACATCCATTTGGATAGTAAACTATGAAAATCCACCAATTTTGGGGGAAAATTGGGAAAAACACTTTTCATCTCGACCTTTCCCGTGTCGATATATTGCACCTGTCGACCTTTTAACCATGTCGACCTAAGGTATGCGCACCTTTTTTATGTGTCGACCTATTGACTGTTGACCTTTTATCGTTGACCGCTTCCCAAATTTGACAGAACCAACCAGACAAAATGATTTTAACTTTTTGTAACTACAATGAAATTGTTTCACTGTTTGACATAGCAGGCTATCATTACTGCTTCACAGTAAGGAGGACAATTCCTGACCAAGGCACTATCTGTGTGGATGTTAAAAGGAATATATATTGCCACTCAAGAATCTGTCTGTCTGTCACACACACCATGGTCCAAGTGAAAGTGATTAAATAGCAATAGCTAAGTGACACGCTTTGTGTTATCTAAGCTTTATATAATATATCCAATTGTGTTATAGATTTGTAACTGAGGTAACTGAGGATGTCATCCTTTGGAGACACACTGTGAGACGCTGGAGACATGCTGGGAGACGATGACCACAAGCAGGCATCCCAGCAGCTGCTCTACAACGCTGACTGGGCACAGGCAGCCATCACAGCAGCTTTCCTCCAGCTGGCCACAAGCAGGGATCACAGCAGCTTCCCTCCAACGCTGACCACAACCAGGCATCGCCGCAGCTGCTCTCCAATAATGGAGATTTGGTTCATGAATTGATCAATGCATTTAAGCCTGCAGCCCCCTTCACGGGACCCCACTTTTCTGCAGGTCCTAACGCTAGCGCTGAAAATGGCTACAATACACATAGCTATCACATCAGTGTTTGATTCCAGGCATGCTATCTGGTCTGAAGCTCACAGCACACTTTGCTTTTATAGGTGAGCAGCTACCAACACACCTGTCACTAATCATCTAGGAAAATGGATAACATAAGCTATGGAATCTTAGTTAAAGCAGATGATTAGTGACAGGTGTGTTGGTAGCTGCTCACCTATAAAAGCAAAGTGTGCTGTGAGCTATGTGTATTGTAGCCATTTTCAGCGATAGCGTTAGGACCTGCAGAAAAGTGGGGTTCCATGAAGGGGGCTGCAGGCTTAAATGCATTGATCAATTCATGAACCAAATCTCCACTATTTATTATCAGTTAATTTAGTGTGTGCAGAGCCCCTACAATGTGTGTGTATATGTATGTGTGTATATGTATGTGTGTAATGACGTCAGCACATCTGCGGCGTACATTTGCTCCGTCCCCGTGAATTTGAGGATCTCATTGGGCACATCAACACACTTGATTGCACCATTAAATTCACCTTTGAAATAAGTCCTGTTACAGTACACTATCTAGATGTCATTTTGACACTAGATGGTGGTATGATTCGTACAGGCTTATTTAAAAAGCCTACAGATCGGAACACATTGCTCCATTGTTCCAGTCAGCATCCCATCAGCACTGTGAGAGGTCTCCCCTACTCACAATTCCTCCGGGCTAGACGCATTTGCGAAAACCCGGGGGAGGCGGAAGAGGAGATGGACCTCATGCTTAAGAAATTTCTGGTCAGGGGCTACAATTACAGTGATTTGCTTAAAGCCAAGACCAGAGCATCAACCACTCCCCGTAGTGTTACACTGGCCCCTAAAGCCAACAAGTCCCAATCAAGAGACTCGAAGATTCAGTTTGTTCAAAAATTTTCCAACATCAGTATTGATATAGTCAAAACAGCACGAGATCTCTGGCCCCTGGTGCAAAGGGACACAGGTCTCAAGACATTTAAAAACAGTTCATTGTTACCCAGCTTTCAAAGACAGCGGAATTTAAAGGATTGGCTGGTGAGGAACGATATTACAGGGTTTGACAAAGAGTGCAAAACCAATTTCTTGACCGAGAAATCAGGATGCTACAGGTGTGTAGGTTGTACCACCTGTGGCTACCTGGAGACATGTAATTTATTTCTGCATCCCCATTCAGGGGTCAAAATTCCCATTCGTCAGGTCCTTTCTTGTGCCAGTACCCATGTTGTTTATATCATCAGATGTCCTTGTGGTCTCCTCTGGTCTCCTTGTGGTCTCCTTTAAAGAACGCATGGGTACACATAGATCTACGATCAGGCAATCCCTTGAGGGAAAACCTGCGACTAATGAACAACCTGTCCCCAAACATTTTAGGGAATTGGGGCACAATTTGTCAACCCTTAGGTATAAGATCATTGACCAAATTCCTGCCAGCCAAAGAGGGGGAGACCGTGGTAAACTCCTCCTGCAATGTGAGACACGCTGGATCCACCGTTTGAATACGGTGTTTCCAGCGGGTCTTAACGAATACTGCAGCTTCCACTGCTTTTTGTAACATTTTTTATACTTTTTTGCATAGGTCGACATTTGTTTGATTGGGCCTTTTTTGATCACCGGGAGGCTCTTAGGTTCATTGACCCCTGCCCGGTCCCCTTCCTATTTGGACTTAATTCATGTTGCTTAATATAGGAGCTTTATGCTTCAATTTTCATATGGATTCAGAATGCCGATTGTTTTATTACTTATGTGTCAGCGCTGCTGTTGTTAATCATGGCGCTCTCATGTTCTGTGTGTTTTTATTGCTGTTCTCAAACACGTATTTTGTTGACAGGTTGCCGGGCAACCACCCGCCCAGCCTGGGGATGGAGCCAATGTGCGCCGCAGATGTGCTGACGTCATTGGGGATGGACCCGGAACTGGACAGGCGGCGTGCGCGGCAGCTGGGAGCACGGTGGAGGTAACGTGATTTAAACACTGCTTGTACATTGTATTCTTGTAAGCCTGACAAAAAGCAAGTAAATGCTTGAAACGTTGCATCACTACTGTTAGACCCTTGTGTTCAGTTTTTTTCCGTGGATTACAAAGCCCTACAAGTGCCTGCATCACTTCTGCTCTCTATACTACCTGGGAGACCAGAGCTCCAGTGCACCAAGGCCCTACCACCCACCTACTCAATTGAGTGCCAGTCCTCTCTCCCAATATGTGTGTGTGTGTGTATGTATGTGTGTGTGTGTGTGTGTATATATGTGTGTATATATATATGTGTGTGTGTGTGTGTATGTGTATATATATATATATATATATATAATCCAAAGTGCTTAATAAAAAGCGAGGGCACTCACTATAGCAGCAAAAAGTCAGCCAATTTTAATAGTCACACATAGTCGTCGACGTTTCGACCCGCATGGGGCCTTTGTCAAGACACAAAGTAGATCCAAAGGTACACCAGAGAAGGCAAAGTAACACTGACACATAATGCCAAGCTCACCTATATACACCCCCAGCCAAATTACATAGCACAGCTGTGTGAGGCAGCCTCTGATAGGTCAGCATTGCTGACACGCATAATGAGTACTGAAAAAAGCATAGGAATAGCGTGAACCACGTATATAAATCACATTATAAAACGGAAGGCACAATAAAGCATGCAGATAGGGCTCAATAGAATAATAAACACTTACTGTACAAGCAAACACACGCTGTCTAGCGTGGTGTATTCAAACCCGGAAGTCCGGGTGGTGACACGCACCCGATACCGGAAGTGCGTGTTGCGTCTCACAGTATTATGTGAATGGAACGCATACAATACCGTGGCTCAACAGGGGCCGGAGATTGCAGGGGCTGTACCCGGAGTACGGGATGACAGCACACACGTGATCACGGAAGTGCGCATTGCGTTCCAGTGCCTAAGCACAATGGAACGCAATCACAAAAAAAGATATGTAGACAAAATTTGTAAAACAAGCTGTGCAGAGCTAAGTGGCAGGGGGCTGTATAGCATGAGGCATATTAGGATAAAATACATATAAAGCACAGACAAACATTGAACATGTATATAGACAACGATGGTGGCACAGTATATCAGAAATCCTGTGTCACACAGATTAACCAGTGGCTATAGAGTGAAAAAAAATGTTTTTGAAAAAATATTGGGAAAAATATTCATAAAGATGTCAGTAGGGTTGTGACAGTCCGATGGTGAGAGGGCAGTCCAGAGAAAAAGACAAGGTATTATCCTAGTTTCAATGAAGAAAGATGTTAAGATGATTATATTCATTCAAACCTTTGGGGTCGATAGTGTTCAAGCGAGAGATCCATCTTGCCTCAAGTTTCTTAAGTTTCAACTCATGATTGCCACCCCTAGGGTCCTTGGGGACATGATCAATCAACATACAGCGTAGTGTTGAGATCTGATGCCCTATTTGCAAAAAGTGTCTGGCCACCGGTTTATCGGAACTGCCTGCGGCATAGGCAGCCCTGATTGAAGTACGGTGGTTGGCCATACGTTCACGAAAACATCTGGTAGTAAGACCGGTGTAGTATAAACCACACGGACACATCAAAATGTAAATGACAAAGTCCATCGTGCACAAAAGCTTCTTCCTTATTTTAATTTTCTCACCACTGTGCGGGTTTTTTTTTTTTTTTTTTTCACTCTATAGCCACTGGTTAATCTGTGTGACACAGGATTTCTGATATACTGTGCCACCATCGTTGTCTATATACATGTTCAATGTTTGTCTGTGCTTTATATGTTTTTTATCTTAATATGCCTCATGCTATACAGCCCCCTGCCACTTAGCTCTGCACAGCTTGTTTTACAAATTTTGTCTACATATCTTTTTTTGTGCTTGCGTTCCATTGTGCTTAGGCACTGGAACGCAATGCGCACTTCCGTGATCACGTGTGTGCTGTCATCCCGTACTCGGGGTACAGCCCCTGCAATCTTCGGCCCCTGTTGAGCCACGGTATTGTCTGCGTTCCATTCACATAATATTGTGAGACGCAACACGCACTTCCGGTATCGGGTGCGTGTCACCACCCGGACTTCCGGGTTTGAATACACCACGCTAGACAGCGTGTGTTTGCTTGTACAGTAAGTGTTTATTATTCTATTGAGCCCTATCTGCATGCTTTATTGTGCCTTCCATTTTATAATGTGATTTATATACGTGGTTCACGCTATTCCTATGCTTTTTTCAGTACTCATTATGCGTGTCAGCAATGCTGACCTATCAGAGGCTGCCTCACACAGCTGTGCTATGTAATTTGGCTGGGGGTGTATATAGGTGAGCTTGGCATTATGTGTCAGTGTTACTTTGCCTTCTCTGGTGTACCTTTGGATCTACTTTGTGTCTTGACAGAGGCCCCATGCGGGTCAAAACGTCGACTACTATGTGTGACTATTAAAATTGGCTGACTTTTGCTGCTATGGTGAGTGCCCTCGCTTTTTATTAAGCACTTTGGATTATAATTGGCTATCCGGACTGGATGACCTTTGCTGTGCACCCCGTATATGGTCCTGACTTTTGGATGTGAGTGCGGAGCCCCCTGGCTATATATATATATATATATATATATATATTATTGAAAAAGGTTTTATCTCTAGGCTAATTTTACTGTTACAGTATACTGGCAAGTTAGGACTCATACCTTAATAATGATTACATTAAAATGGGGGGGCGGCCAAAAATGTTGGGCCTAGGGGCGGCCTGACCCTAAATTCGCCCCTGCTGCTGGGCTCAATAGGCTTCCGGAACTTGGTGGTCTGTTTCATGAGAGCAGGGGACAGTAGTTCCAAAATATAGAAAAATGTAGCACGGGACATTCTGAAAAGTGCCATCCATTGCTTATCCTGGAAACTGAAAACTGTCTGCATGAAAGCCTCCCCATGTGTGCGATCTCTCATCCACATTCTTCTGGCTGATGCAGCTCTCATGTACATGGTTTTTGAAACACTGGCTGATAACAGCGCTCTCCTCCGCCTCAAATAATGGCGACGAGCACTCTCCCTCTCCGCAAAGAATTGGGACCTAATAGGTAGCAGAGTGTTCTAAGCTTCATCAAGCTGTCCATGGCAGAATAGTACAGCAAAATACTGCAAAATGTCTGCAACTCCAGCACAGACACAGCTACTCCATCAGACTCCATTGCTGCAATGCTGTAAGAAGTCCCCACCCACCACCACGCCTCCCCTTTGTCCCCTTTGTCTGTCCCCTTTGTGACTTCAATCTGATTTGGACTGGAAAAAGGCAATTTTTTGGTGACATTCATAGGTATTTACAAAGCTAACCCGGGTTTAGTGTAAATGGCTCAGTCACAGGTATAACACAGGTCTATGTGCAGTGGAAATTTTTTTTTTACCCGTGTTCAAAACCTATGTTCAACACGGGATTCAGATGGAAAAGGGGTATCAGAGATGAGCAGATCACAGGAGCCTTGACCTAGTACAGCACTTCTACCCTCCAGCCACTGCCAATCATGCCCCTATAATCATCACTCTCCTTGTAGTGGTAAGACAAAAATAGGGAATTAAAGTGATGTCATGGGTGCCAAAGATGATGCTGCAGAAGGTGAGAATGTGCTATGCATCTCTCTGTCCCCTCCCTACCGCCCTGTATCTCTCTGTCCCCTCCCTACCGCCCTACATCTCTGTCCCCTCCCTACCACACTCCATCTCTCTGTCCCCTCCCTACCGCCCTGTATCTCTCTCTGTCCCCTCCCTACCACCCTGCATCTCTCTGCCCCTCCCTACCACCCTGCATCTCTTTGTCCCCTTCCTACCGTCCTGTGTCTCTCGGTCAGTTAAGTTTGCATGCATTCGGCTTGTAGGATGCATGCAAGAGACCATCCTGCTATAAAGTACTTAACCGTTTTTTTTTGCTGTCTGTATGCAGGTTGACTGACATGAAGCTGGCGTGTGGGGGTAATAACGGTTTTCTGGGAGTGTCAGGGAAAACGCAGGCATGTTTATCATGTGACATCAGCTCCAGCCCCAATCAGACTGTTTCTATCACACCCAGTGAGTAAGCCCTGGGCAACGCACAGATTGAACACACTGGAAAAATCAAAAGATGGTGAGTGAGTTGCTAATTTATTTGCAGCTATACGGGCAGCAGGATATATAGTATGCTGTCCTTTTGAATACAATATATTGCACGCGATCCAGCGAAGCCTTGCTGCATATTGCTGCTGTAGTCACTCCGCCTCACAGGCATCCGGTGCGATGCACATGGAACCGTGCATGGCATCTTCTGTCAAATACATGCAATTTGGATGCTTTTATCCAATTTATCACGGCAATCGCATAAAAAAGTGTCCAAATTGTATTCACATATCGCCTAGTCTATGGGCATCTTTAGTACATTGATCCCAAAGTCACATACAGTCTCCAAGTAGTGAAATAAGATGTACCATAGTTGTCTACCGTCCCGCATTCTGCAGTAAACTCCCTGACATAGTCAGCAATCTCCCTGCTGAAAGTTGGTGCCAGAACAAGAAATGAATTATTCATATCCAGAATCAAGTGTGTAACATTGGTCTTTTGTAATCATTAGCAACTGTAACAAATATAAATATACATTTGGGTTTCAGACATTGCAAATATTTACATTGAAACCAATGAGAAAGCTAATGACTAGTATTTAATACTTGTCACTTATCAGGTTCTGGGGATCAGAAGACCGGCATGGCCGCCAGTTGGGTTTCCGGTGCTGGTAGTTTTGTCTCCGACATCCTGATTGCTGTCATGACGACTGCATCCCATGTTTAAATCATTTATAATATGGAGGCTCTGCACACTTTCCACCCGCATCAGGTCCCAATTCACACAAGGGAAAAGTTGGGAGGAATATAACAGGAAAGAAACTTAGTTGAAGGTCTGTTGTAGTGATACCAGCCATGATCAAAGTTTTGCAATAGTTTGAGAATTTTTTTCGGGTTCTCAGTTGGTATCCAGAAAGTTACGCAGCTTACTGTACATACTTGTTTAAAAACATTGCAGACACAACCACAAGCCTTTGTACCTCATGAGCTTGCATACATTTCACAGGAGCTTGCCTTCAACACAAGGACGGTTTGATGCATGAGATCTAAGGACTGAATATGTTTGTGTAGATTTTTTAGTTCTTTTCCCTAGTTTTAGAGTCTCTCTATGTCTTCAAGCCTGGCTTTTTTCTTTGTGGATGCTGGCCTCTGGCAACTGCCTTACAGGCTGTTCAAAGAAGCACTAAGTACGTATACTAAGCATTAAGTAAAAGACCTGTATGATCTGCTCAAAAGTAAACAAATGTGACACATTTTAATTACCGTACTAATAAAGCGATAGATATAAAATTAATTGTAAAAAAACATTCACAGAAATAAATATTTTGTAAAAAATAAGCAAAATTATAGCTTTTGATTGGGTAAAAAAGGGGGAGACACCTCTAATGTTCCTCTCTGTGGAGATCCTGTTTCTAGAGGTGGAACTGTACTTGTACCAAATGATTTGCGGCAGTTTTTACTTGTACCACTCATGATTTGTGGGAGAGATAGTCCTGCGCTGAATTGCAGTGATGGTAATGAACCCTTTGAAGTGGGGCCGACAGCTCTTTATCCTGTTTAGGGCACAATGCTCCTTGATGAAGGATGTACAGTCCTGGTTCAGGATTTCTTGATTTGTATTCACAGAAATTTGCAGAGTCGGAGATGTCAATAACTGACACATTTCGCTAGGAGGGTTCCCAACTTTTTCAAAGGTTCGTCAGTTTATTCTTCACTCCTCCCACTATCTGGATCAATGTTTGGTCTTAAGAGGTCTTCAAATATGGAACTTCTTGTCCTTCATGCAGGGCCGTACCTTTGTTTGGTTAGGGTTGTAGCAATGGCCTCGTTGTGGTCTGGGTAGGCCCAAAAGGTGTTTCAGGCTGGTTTAGCTGCCTTTAGAGATACAATTGTTTGTAAACCGATATATTCTATGCAGATGCGGTAAATTCCAGAAGCGATGTCTCCTTCTGGAGATGTGCTCTTGTGAACAGCTCTGCACGAATGGGTCAATGTGATTCTGAACTGGGGCTAAATTTGATTCAGACCCCTTTTGTGTATGTTTGTAATTCAGGAAAACTGAACAGCACATCTCTAGTCTTTATAGACTCAGGTCCTAATGTTATCAGCTGCAGCTCTGGTCCAAATACATTCCACTTGCGGCTAGGGCAGTGGTTCCCAAACTGTGCGCCTAGGCTCCCTGGGGTGCCTTGGAGCTCTTGCAGGGGTGCCTCAGGTTGGTGGTCCAGAACCAATTCAAGTTATTTATGGCCAATGAAATAGGCAAAATCAGTGCTTGTGGCTTCCAATTAAGAATATGTAGGTAAACAGAAGTGAATCATGTTTCTCACCACATAAGTGGACCTAAGGAAAACATTTAAATCACAACTAATTTAATATTTTTCCTGAAATTGGTAACTAACTTTTGGCCTAGGGGTGCCGTGAAAATTATTCTGATACTTTAGGGTGCCATGATTCAAAATGTTTGGGAACCACTGGGCTAGGGTGTGTAACCGCTTTACCTATGCAGCCCTCTCCTACCTGCCCTGCCAGTGACTGATGGCTTATAGTATGTCACTGGATAATGGGACTTAAGTATGGGGCAGAGCTTAAACCAAGCTTTGCCAGGTACTAGACATCCACTGTCAGAGATATGCCCGTGATAGTCATGCCAATAAAATGGACCACCTTCATGCTTTTGCATTGCCACCTCCCATCACCTCCCAGGAATTCCCAATACTTTTTTGAACATTTTTGTTTACTCAAATCATAACTACCGCTTTGCTGCTATGGAAACTGAATGCATGTGTAGCGCCCCTTAGACACAGGTGCAGAAGAAAATCAACACTCCAATGACATCGCATGTGTATGCAACCCTTACTGTGAAATCGTGTAGAGCGGTTGGTGTGGGGAAATAGGTCTCCAGATTCACTTTGCAGAAGAAATTTTTGCCCATTCCCGCCAACATTGCGGGTTGAAGACTTGAGGTGAGGCGCTGTGCAGTCATGAGAAAGAGATTAGTAAAACATAAATAAAATTCAGTTTACACCCCACCTTTGGAAATCCTTTTCCAGATGAAGTTATAAGTATACGTGTCTTGGCCCTTATTCTGGTTCACTCGCAAAGGCAAATTCCTTTTCAAATGGACAAAACCATGTGCACTGCAGGGGGGCATATGTAACTTGGGCAGAGAGAGTTAGATTTGGGTGAGTTATTTTGTTTCTGTGCAGGGTAAATACTGACTGCTTTATTTTGACACTGCAATATAGATCTCACTATGTAAAACTCCACCCAAATCTAATTCTCTCTGCACATGTTACACCTGCCCCCCCCCCCCCCCCCCCTGCAGTGCACATGGTTTTGTCCATTTGAGAAGGTATTTGCCTTTGCAAATGAACCAGAATAAGAGCCCTTGTGTATTCAGGATTTTTCTTAACATTTGATGTTCCAATATCCAAGCCCTTGCTGCAGGAGAGGTTTATGTATATTGCAAAGTTTGTGTCATCTATATAACTACTGTATTTCTAATAGACTACTATATATTCTGAGAGGGCAGGGTCTTTTTACTGCCTTCCACAAATTTGAGCTTCAAAAGGAATTTAATTTACAAATTAGTAGTAGCCCATGAGCTTGTAATGCCTCAGCCATTGTTATTTTGTGTGATACAGCTACATCTGAAAAACAAATTGGTGCTTTAACCTCTTTTGTTGCAGAATTACATAAAAAAAGCACGGAGCCCATCTCATTAAACTGAACATAATATATCATTTCTGAAGACAATAGGTAGTTGTGTCTCGCCAGTAATGGTGCTGTCAGTTCTGAAACATTTTAAAGCAGATCAGAAAAAAACACATTAGCTTTGGATTATAGTGATTTTTTTTTTCATTTGCAACTGTATAAGCCACCGTTTAGTGTTAAAGTAAGATTTTGTTTGTTAATAGTAGCGACTGACTTCTGAAGGCCCAGAAAACATCCAAGTGATTAAGGAGTGAAAACAGTGCCAAAGAATATTTTTATCCATCAACTTTTTATTCATTCAAAGTAATAGTCATTTGGAATAGTATTAGTTTGTTTCCGGACATGTTTTTTACATTATATCTAAAACACACTAAATACATTTATGAGAGATTTAAAAGGAGAACTCGGTATTCAACTATAGTTTTGCTTTCATGTTCTAAATGGACCATGAAAATGATTGATTTGATGTATCGTTTATTACAGTGCCTGTTTTGGTACGTCATATGATATATTCATAGATGACATTATCTTAAGATGAATGACTGTTTAAAAGAACATTTGATTCTTATAAATCATCATTGCTGCTTGTCAGCATAAATTCCACTTATCATTTGAAATGAGTCTTGGCATTGACACCTGACTTTGTTAATCATTATTGTCACTTGTCAAAATCAGCCCATTTTAGCTATTTTTTATGGTTTGCTCAGACTATACAGAATGCATTTTCTTTTTTTACTAACATTTATTTATGTAATACAAGCAGTAGTTCACAGTTGGGATGAGTGCGTTCGGACATCCGAGATCTGAGCACCACCAAACTTCTCGTTCCAGCCAAACTCGGATCCCGGAACATGGCAAAACGCCATCATCCCGATGTCGGATTCTCCAGTCCTGGAGAGGGTAGTGAGAGGACATGTCTCAGTAGTGTCTGTGGGAAGTGCATCAGTCCAGCCTAGTGGTGCAGTCCTGCTGTATCAGTCTGGGGGTGACCTGCTCTGCTGTATCCAGGCTAGTCCAGTCCAATGGTGCTGTCCTGTGCTGTATATTCAGTCACCAGTCCAAATAATTTTTACAGGGGCTGCCCTGTGTGGTTTAGGGATACGCTCTCCTGTGCTTCATATAACTCCAAATCAAAAGGGGTTATTTCTATTTATTTATTCATAATCCAGACCATTTTTACAGGGGCTGCCCTGTGTGGTGTAGGGGTACGCTCTCCTGTGCTGCATACAATAACTCCAAATAAAAAGGGGTTATTATTAATCCAAATACAATTTACAGGCGCTGTGTCAATTAAATAAAGGGCTCTGCCCTGTGTGTTCGCTCCATTTAATAAAAGGTTCTCCCATGAGCTGTAAAGGGGTCCTGTAGCAGATATTAAATTACAATGAACTGTGAAGACGCACACTGGACAATAATTTGGGCATTGTGGGAAAGGGGTGCTGCTGTACTGGGGTGCTGTTGCAGATATTAAATTGCAATGAAGGCACACTGGGGTAAAATAAAGCCAGTCTGTGCAAAATGAAGTATAGGAAGGCAGAAGTCTCCTGAGTACAACTTTTTATGATGAGCAAAAGTACAAATTACATTGACACTTGCCAACTTAGTAATGAAAATCACCATGTAAAGAGGTGTCCTCAAACAAATAACCGCAATACGCCATGCACCGATAGATGCCTGGTGGAAGTGGATCGGCAGTTCCCGGCAGCTTTGCTATTGTTGGCCTATGCATACAGTATGCAAAAGCTTTTTTTGCTGATTCAAATCATATGCAGCATTCCTATGTTCTGTGTGCGACTGTGGCTTTTTCTGCTTACAAAATGCTACGTTACAATGTTTTTCAGGAAAGTACTGTGATGTAGCATTGCATATGCAGATATAGCTGCAGTCAGGGGCTGGCTGGCAACTTCTAGCCTGGGGGGCAAGACCAGAGCACTGGCCCTGTATAATAACAACAACAACAACAGGACCCCACAGACTGCTCCTCTACTATAAGAAACCAGGACACCACAGGCTGCTCTCCGGCATAAAAAGAATAGGACACCACAGGCTGCTCCCCCTGCATAATAACAGTAGGACACTAAAGGCTGCTCTCCCTGCATAATAAGAGAACACCACTGGCTGTTCCCCCTGCATAATAAGAGAACACCACTGGCTGTTCCCACTGCATAATAACTGGAAACCACCGGCTGCTCCCCCCGCGTAATAACTGGACACCACAGGCTGCTCCCCCTGCGTAATAACTGGACACCACAGGCTGCTCCCCCTGCGTAATAACTGGACACCACGGGCTGCTCCCCCTGCATAATAACAGTAGGACACTAAAGGCTGCTCTCCCTGCATAATAAGAGAACACCACTGGCTGTTCCCCCTGCATAATAAGAGAACACCACTGGCTGTTCCCACTGCATAATAACTGGAAACCACCGGCTGCTCCCCAGCGTAATAACTGGACACCACAGGCTGCTCCCCCTGCGTAATAACTGGACACCACAGGCTGCTCCCCCTGCATAATAACAGGACACCAACGGCTGCTCCCCCTGCATAATAAGAGAACACCACTGGCTGTTCATCCTGCGTAATAACTGGAAACCACAGGCTGCTCCGCCTGCGTAATAACTGGACACCACAGGCTGCTCCCCCTGCGTAATAACTGGACACCACAGGCTGCTCCCCCTGCGTAATAACGACACCACAGGCTGCTCCCCCTTCATTATTACAGGACACCACAGGCTACTACCTCACAGGACACCACAGGCTACTACCCCTTCATAATAACAGGACACCACAGGATATTACCCCTGCATAATAACTGGACATCACAGGCTGCTGCCCCTGCATTATAACTGGACACCATAGGCTACTCCTCCTTCATAATAAAAGGACACCACATGCTACTCCCCCTGCATAATCATGACACCACAGGCTGCTGCGCCTGCATTATAACTGGACACCACAGGCTACTCCCCCTTCATAATAAAAGGACACCACAGGCTACTCCCCCTGCATAATAACGACACCACAGGCTGCTCCCCCTGCGTAATAACTGGACACCACAGGCTACTCCCCCTTCATAATAACAGGTGAGGAGTCAGGACATCACAGGCTTCTCCTCAGTCCTGTTCTCCCGGCCTGTACAGATGCTATTAACCTGAGTCTGGGCGCTGCACCACCGCCGGGCGGACACAGAGGCTCTGTTCAGGGGGAAGGTGGACGGCTGGACGGCGGCCGCATAGGCCGGCCGCCGGAAGTAGGGTGCCGCGTTATGCACTGCTGGCATCTCGTCCCGCCCACAGCCCGTCCTCTAGTGGCCTCCTGCACTGTCTGTGATATGTCCTCAGTGCAGGAGGCCGGCGGCCATGTTCTTAAAGCCGCGGACGGTGCTGCAGGGCTGAACAGAGGATGTAGCAATCCTCGGTGGACTACCAGGCGGCTGGCCCCTCAGTACTAATTGATGAAGCGGCCCGGGGGGCATATGGCATCCTGCCCCCCGGCCCAGCCCGCCACTGGCTGCAGTAACAGACAGTCACAGAACATAGGTATGCCAAATATCATTGTAATCAGCAAAGGCTGCTTGTGCTTCCTAGATGCATATGAAGATGCGCACAGCACGGTGTGACTAAAGGACTGTTTAACATGACTGCAGCAGGGATGTTTGATGACACATCTGTATGTGGCTGGTGTAGTAGCACATACTAGATAAAAGCATTTGTCCTTTGGTCCTAACCAATCTTTTCAGTTGTCTTGCAGGATTAGATGTTACAATGCTCCATGCTCAGACTTCTTCTGGAGGATTCAAAATGGCAGGAAATTTCAGAGATCTGTAAGTAATCTGTAAGTGATCTGTGCATTGTGGGACAATGGGCCCAGTTCACACCTGCTCGCTAGGCTCTATGTGTTCGGAGCCTAGCAAGCATGTTAACACCTCCCAGCTGAACGCAGGCCCTCCCCCCTGCTATCCAAGCACCTATTCAGGCTGCAAACGGATGTACATAGGTACATACCCGTTCGCTAGCACCCGCACAGAGGAGAAAACATTCTATGGTTACTTACCATTGAATGATTTCTCCTCATGTCTCTGGTGCTCACAGCTGCTGCATGACACAGGAGTCACTCAGCGGCTGCTGGGTTCTTAGTGAGATCAGGGCTGGCGCCGATGTTATCGGCGCATGCATTAGTGACTATGTGCATGTGCAGTTGCCCACCATCGGCCAGGGTGCGAATTCAGTCCTGCTGCAAGCACTTCTTTATCAGCTCCAATGTGCCCATCACCTATGCTAGCATTCTAAATTGTCACATGATGAAGTTGACAGGATTTTTGCAGCATTAGCTTCTCACAGAGAGGCAATTTTAAAAGTTGGTAAGTATCTGCCTGCCCTGCATTGCAGCATGGTTTTGCTCAGAAGCAAAGTTCCTTGCTCTTTGTTTCACCTCAGAATCACACTATGGGCCTTATTCAGGTTCAGATGGTGGTAATGCGCATGCCCTCGCAGGCAGGGGTGGACCCTAATTGGAGCGGTCATGGTGATTCCTGTGGATTGTGATCACAGCACAGGGCGGACCATCTCATGCTGTGCGGGTTTGCCCTGCGTTAGGTGGGCCCCAGCATGAAATAGCAGGCAATTGCAGTTTTGTGATTATAGCAATATTGCAACTGATGCTGAATAATACCCGAGCGTATGGTCACCAACCACACAGTACTGACAAGCATCCTGGGGCCAATCACATTATTATATCTTTGAGTCAGACATGATGAGATATTTTATGACCAGTTTGGCCAATCACACATCCGGTAGGAATGTGCCAAAAGGAATGGATCACTATGTGCATTGTTCTACTGCAGCTTATCCCTATTAACAAACATTCTCTTTGTAGTGGTGAATACGCTCTCGCAGAATACACAGAAGATAAAACTGTCACTATCAAATTATCAAAAGAGAAGCTTTGAAGAGAAAAGAGACTGATGGTGAATCGGACCCAGGACATCTATTAGCTCATTAATCCTGTGAAATATTCTTACACAATGAACCATTCCAGTAACATCTTCTCCAAAACGATACCTGGACAAGATTTGTGATTGGGCAGAAGATACAATTATCTATAAAAGCTATAATGTCTTTGCTCTTGATGAAGAGATTTTCTCTGTGCTGACAAAGAAACTTACAAACAGTTGAGAGGACTTTGCATCATTTATATTTTGTCACTTTTAAAGTGGAACTAAAACCTCTTATTTGTTTACTGGATATTTCCATATTTTACAGAAAATCCACGTCTCATCACCAGCATTGGATAAAAACTAAAACTGCCGTAATGTCAGAGCAACCAACATGACAAAGATTTGCTACACAGTTGAGTTTCCCTTATCCATATTCTAAAATCCTAAGTATTCAGAAAACCACATTTATAACCTATGACGGATGATGGGGATGTGGGCATGGCTTGGCAGCCATTCTGAGTGGCAGCAGACAATGGGCACTCCTCCACCCAACTCGATAAACAAGTGCCACTCATGGAACCATCCCACTGAACCTACTGGACTATACAGCAGTCTATCACCACCTGTGATCCCCTGGCTGAGCTGCCACCTACTTTGTCTTCCAAAAACCCCAAAAATCCTAATTGGTCCAAACATTTCAGTTATCGGAGGCTCAACTAGTAAAGGTAAACAGCTGTGGTAGTCAATTTAAGTTATTTAAATAGTTTGTCCACCCTCACTCTGCTTTATTGTACTCGCTTTTATTGTAATGGCTTGCACATGCGCTCCCCACACTGTGCAGTCGGGATTCCGACGTCTGACTAATGACTGTCTGAATCCCGACTGTCGGGCTAATATACCACACCCGGGGTTATTTACTTGCGCTTTGGTAAATTTTAATGTTATTGCGTCGATAAATCACATAAAAAGTGTCCAAAACATTAGAGATGGATAGCAGGTCTAATGCAGTGTTTATACATGTGAATGACAACAGTAATGTATGGAGAATGTATGAATGGGAGCGGCAGTGCATGTATGTATGAATGGGAGCAGCAGTGCATGTATGTATGAATGGGAGCAGCAGTGCATGTATGTATGAATGGGAACTGCAGGGCATGTACGAATGGGAGTGGCAGTGCATGTATGTATGTATGTATGTATGTATGTATGTATGTATGAAAGCAGCAGTGCCTTTATGTATGAATGGGAGCAGCAGTGCACGTATGTATGAATGGCAGTGGATGCGCATGTATGTATAAATGGGACCAGCAGTGCATGTATGTATGTATGAGAGCGGCAGTGCATGTATGTATAAATGGAAGCAGCAGTGCCTGTATGTATGAATGGGAGCGGCAGTGCATGTATGTATGAACGGGAGAGTCCGTGCATGTGTGTATGAATGGGAGTAGAAGTGCATGTATGTATATATGAGAGTGGCAGTGCATGTCTGTATGAATGGTAGAGGCAGTCCATGTATGTATGTATGAATGAGAGCAGCAATACATGTATGTATTGTACTCAAATCAGAAAAATACATAATATGTGAAATTTGTGGGATGGCCATGCCCCTCACATAGATGACCACACAGCTAGAGTTCCCTGGAGGGCCCTTAATGCTCTGTCCGACACTGGAATGGGTACATGCCAGCAGCTCACAGAGCGCTGGGCATGCCCCACAGTGATGAAAACCGGAGTGACTCACACTCACAGAATTAACATGAAGCCACACCCCTTTCTGTTGAGGACGCACACCCTTGTTGAGAGAACAACATGCGAGAGTCCCGCATCTCATTGCCTAAATGTTAGGAAGTATGCCATATAGCACCACAGAGTATTTCAGCAGGCAGCGTACAGTAACTACAGACTGCCCTACATACATGTCTCACGTGCCTCGTGTAACTCATTCCAATTAGTGTAATTATGTGTGAGATTTCAGTCTAGGAGGTTTGCCCCCTCCCCCCTACCATGGCTGCTGACACCTATAGTATTTATTTTATTCATTTTATATTTAAACGTCTACATTTAGGGGGTGATTCAGGTTGGTTTGCCGGGTCGACCTGGGTCACTGTGCGGTGTGAAAGGGCCTTTTGAAAAATACCAGGTCTAGCAACTCGGCAATCCGACCTGGGTTCAAAGAAGTGTTTTCACCTGGGTCGGACCTGGATTACTGGGCAGTGTGAACGGGAAACTCGGGTCAAGTGAATCGGCTCCCGTTCACTTCTATGAAGGAGGCAACAGCATTACTTTAGTGCTGCCTCCTCCCCCAACTGATGCACCGCTGCACTGCCCTGCCCCCGTACGACACCAGCGACCTGGGAATAAGCCAGGTCGCTGTGAACCAAATGCCCGGTCGCTCCCAGGACGTGTCCAAATCATTGTGTGCGACCCAGCATTTGCGATGTGAAAGCGGTATTACCAATAGATAGGCAGTTTTATAATAAAACTAATTTTCTTATAAATAGATCAACTAAAAGCTTTCAATACTAAGCATAACCAAAGCAATGACAAGTGAATGAGCTATTTCATTAACGCTCCTGAAGACTTAACACTGCTGGCCTGGCGGCATCAGAGAAACACAACAATACATGTCCAGTGGAGAATACACATTGTATAACTGTCCCCTGAGCCCCTGCAGCAGGTGGCGGTTGGCAGTGATGTCAGGAAGGAAGGCCACTATTCAATTAGCCCAGATGATTTTTCTTATAACTGGGGTAAATTACCACAGCAAACTGAATACTGGCCTAAGGGTCTCATTTATCAATGGTGAAACTTGTTGTGTATGATAACAGGTGCTCCAGCCAATCAGCTCCCAACTGCCATGCATTTGAAAAATAACAGTTGGTAGCTGACTGGCTGGCTCACTTCTCAATACGAGTTGCCAGGAGAAGGTAGGTTTTACTTGTGGCTCTAGTCCTACCCTTTATGATTTACTGTTATCTTCACATGTTATTCTCATTTTGGCCTATAGCTTCCCTACTTCCTCTTCCTAAAGACATTATCCTATTTCACAGCTATAACACACCCTCCAACATTTGCAGAAAAGAAATCGGTACACATTCAGCAAGGGGGTGTGGCCATAAACAAGGGGGCGTGTACATGGGGAAAAGGGGGTGTAACCACGCCCCCTTTCCGAATGTGTACTGTGCACCAACTACTGCATATCATGCAGCTCATGTCACATGGTGGCTTGGTGGGCTGCTGGCATATTAAATAAGTATGTTTAATATACTTATTTAATAAATAAGTATATTAAATACACTTATTTAATATGCCAGCAGCCCACCAAGCCACCATGTGACATGAGCTGCAGCCTGCAGCAGGTGCACATATGTCACACTACTGGTTAAGTGAGGAGATAATACATTTTATTATTCAAACTGCAGCTTGAGCCACCTACTTGCTGCATAAGACTCTTATGTGAAAGTGAACATCCCCCGTCACACGCGCCTGCCGCCGGGGCTAGCCACTGCGCTCCCTCTCAGCCCTCAGGCAGCGCAGATTCGCATACACAGTTACAGTCTGCGCATGTGGAGAGAGACTGAGGGCTGAGTCAATGTCCTTGGAGTGCACAGAGTGCGCGGTGCCGGCCCGTGACGTCATGAAGCACGGGGCCGGTCCGCACTGCACTCTTGGGAACGGGGGAGGGGGGAGAGGGGACAGCTGGCGCAGCTCAGACGGAGTTAGGAGGATTTTGAGATTGAGCACAGTAGGTAATAACTGATGACTGCGGGGAAAATCGGTACATTCGGTACCATTTGAATTTGCCGGTACAGACTGTTAAAAAACGGTACTGTACCGGCAAATTCGGTACAGTTGGAGGGTATGCTATAATTCTTTATTAATGTCAGCAAAACTATAGGTAAATTACCAGTTGGGTATTTGCCCCACATAGGGAGACCATGATATGATGGCTTGTTAGAGGAAACCGATGTATTATCTTCATTTCACTGACAAAATATCCTTGCACTCTTACAGTATGTATTATTTTATATAACTAACTATTTCACTGGTTTATGTCTAGCATTATGAATATCAGAGATTGGAAATCGTGACTGATATCTTATTTGTGTCTTGGAAATAGTAATTTTTTAGAAAAGTCAAATCTGATGCTGTATTTATGTCCTATTTGTAAATATCCCAGTTATATTATAGGAGATTGGCATCAGGTGGAGGGAGGGAGGGAGAGAGCGAGAGAGAGAGAGAGACACTACCAGCCAGCCAGCGCCTAACTGCCATTTTCCAAATGTAGCATGTGATGTGGCAGTTAGGTGTTGATTTGACTGCTACTTTATCTTTCAGTGTATCACTCTCCAAGGCTTAGTACATCTCCCCTAATTACTAAAGATAGATTTTCATGTTATTGAAATCAATGAAGGTTGATGTTGATCTACAGTATGCTGGATTCCCTGGGCTAAAACACACATTTACTTATAGATGATTTTTTATATATATTCATTTGTCAAATGTTAGAAAATGTTTATAGTAGCCTTGGAAACCCAACAAATATTCATATCAATGAAAATTGATGTAAATGTCTAAGATAAAATTACCCTGGCCAACCTGTGACTCCCCAGCTATTGGAGCAAGCTCTGCCACAGTTTTCAAACTAATAGCAAAAATGTGCCAGGTCATGCTGGTACATTTACTTCATACTTGTCTACTTTTCAAAACTAATTTCAGGGAGATTATAGTTGGTAATAGAATTTTGCACAGCGCCCCATTGAGGGGGCGTTTCATGCTCCACCCAACGGGCGTGTCTAGTTCCAAATATGGGCCCTTATTCTGATCGGTGCGGCCCGATCAGAATATGCGGCCGCAACCGTGCAGGCGAATCCCCGCCTTCCATACGGATCGCCACCTGCCGTCCGTACGCGGATATGTGGCGATCCGCATGAAATTGGACGGGGATACGCCTCCTCCGTCTTGGGAGCTGCCCCTGCATTCGATGGTCGCCGAACATCGAATGCAGGGCCGCACGCTCCACCAGGTCCCGCAACACAAGACCACACGGACACTTGTCCGTGTGAAATCATGTATGGGGGCGGGCAGCTGACATCCGGCGATGTCAGATGCCCGCCCCGTACCCACGCGTCACGGCCTCATTACCATGCATACGCCCCGCGTTTGCATGGGAACGCCCATGAAACGGGGGCCGTATGCATAGGGTAATGAGGCTAAGTAGCCCCTCACGCCCCTCTACGCCCCCTGTGCGGCGTATAAAGAATCCATGCGGCGAAATCGCCTGCACATGCGCAGAGTGACCTCTGCACATGCGCAGACGATAAACATCGGCGGCCCGTACGCAAGCGGGAATATCCGCACCGATCAGAATAAGGGCCCTGGTGAGATTGTGAAAAAAGATTGTGAACGTGTCACCTAGCAGCATGGGTGTGTACTGCTACATCTGAGAGGAATCTTATAAAATGACTTGTAAAATGACTTAGATCCAATGTAGATGAGCCCCAAAGCAGTTAGTAAGAGCTACTACATTATACTTGCTTAAGTGCTGGGAAATTACGATAATGATTCAATGTAAGTGTACAGTATCTGTCCCTCATTCCTTTTTTCCCCAAAAATGTAACAGTGTAATGTGGGCTAGGTGAAATGAGGGAGATTGCTAGACTAATGAGGGAGAGAGGGAGATTGCTGCTATTTCAGAGAGTCTCCTGCAGAATGCAGGAGGGTAGGCAACTATGATTTACTTGGAGAACCACAGGTGCTCTAGGCCTATCCTGCAGCATTAGCAGAAATTAATGTCCTTAATCTATATACCTGGAAATCGCATAAAATGGTAAGTATCTGCCTGCCCTGCATTGCAGCATGGTTTTGCTCAGAAGCAAAGTTCCTTGCTCTTTGTTTCACCTCAGAATCACACTATGGGCCTTATTCAGGTTCAGATGGTGGTAATGCGCATGCCCTCGCAGGCAGGGGTGGACCCTAATTGGAGCGGTCATGGTGATTCCTGTGGATTGTGATCACAGCACAGGGCGGACCATCTCATGCTGTGCGGGTTTGCCCTGCGTTAGGTGGGCCCCAGCATGAAATAGCAGGCAATTGCAGTTTTGTGATTATAGCAATATTGCAACTGATGCTGAATAATACCCGAGCGTATGGTCACCAACCACACAGTACTGACAAGCATCCTGGGGCCAATCACATTATTATATCTTTGAGTCAGACATGATGAGATATTTTATGACCAGTTTGGCCAATCACACATCCGGTAGGAATGTGCCAAAAGGAATGGATCACTATGTGCATTGTTCTACTGCAGCTTATCCCTATTAACAAACATTCTCTTTGTAGTGGTGAATACGCTCTCGCAGAATACACAGAAGATAAAACTGTCACTATCAAATTATCAAAAGAGAAGCTTTGAAGAGAAAAGAGACTGATGGTGAATCGGACCCAGGACATCTATTAGCTCATTAATCCTGTGAAATATTCTTACACAATGAACCATTCCAGTAACATCTTCTCCAAAACGATACCTGGACAAGATTTGTGATTGGGCAGAAGATACAATTATCTATAAAAGCTATAATGTCTTTGCTCTTGATGAAGAGATTTTCTCTGTGCTGACAAAGAAACTTACAAACAGTTGAGAGGACTTTGCATCATTTATATTTTGTCACTTTTAAAGTGGAACTAAAACCTCTTATTTGTTTACTGGATATTTCCATATTTTACAGAAAATCCACGTCTCATCACCAGCATTGGATAAAAACTAAAACTGCCGTAATGTCAGAGCAACCAACATGACAAAGATTTGCTACACAGTTGAGTTTCCCTTATCCATATTCTAAAATCCTAAGTATTCAGAAAACCACATTTATAACCTATGACGGATGATGGGGATGTGGGCATGGCTTGGCAGCCATTCTGAGTGGCAGCAGACAATGGGCACTCCTCCACCCAACTCGATAAACAAGTGCCACTCATGGAACCATCCCACTGAACCTACTGGACTATACAGCAGTCTATCACCACCTGTGATCCCCTGGCTGAGCTGCCACCTACTTTGTCTTCCAAAAACCCCAAAAATCCTAATTGGTCCAAACATTTCAGTTATCGGAGGCTCAACTAGTAAAGGTAAACAGCTGTGGTAGTCAATTTAAGTTATTTAAATAGTTTGTCCACCCTCACTCTGCTTTATTGTACTCGCTTTTATTGTAATGGCTTGCACATGCGCTCCCCACACTGTGCAGTCGGGATTCCGACGTCTGACTAATGACTGTCTGAATCCCGACTGTCGGGCTAATATACCACACCCGGGGTTATTTACTTGCGCTTTGGTAAATTTTAATGTTATTGCGTCGATAAATCACATAAAAAGTGTCCAAAACATTAGAGATGGATAGCAGGTCTAATGCAGTGTTTATACATGTGAATGACAACAGTAATGTATGGAGAATGTATGAATGGGAGCGGCAGTGCATGTATGTATGAATGGGAGCAGCAGTGCATGTATGTATGAATGGGAGCAGCAGTGCATGTATGTATGAATGGGAACTGCAGGGCATGTACGAATGGGAGTGGCAGTGCATGTATGTATGTATGTATGTATGTATGTATGTATGTATGAAAGCAGCAGTGCCTTTATGTATGAATGGGAGCAGCAGTGCACGTATGTATGAATGGCAGTGGATGCGCATGTATGTATAAATGGGACCAGCAGTGCATGTATGTATGTATGAGAGCGGCAGTGCATGTATGTATAAATGGAAGCAGCAGTGCCTGTATGTATGAATGGGAGCGGCAGTGCATGTATGTATGAACGGGAGAGTCCGTGCATGTGTGTATGAATGGGAGTAGAAGTGCATGTATGTATATATGAGAGTGGCAGTGCATGTCTGTATGAATGGTAGAGGCAGTCCATGTATGTATGTATGAATGAGAGCAGCAATACATGTATGTATTGTACTCAAATCAGAAAAATACATAATATGTGAAATTTGTGGGATGGCCATGCCCCTCACATAGATGACCACACAGCTAGAGTTCCCTGGAGGGCCCTTAATGCTCTGTCCGACACTGGAATGGGTACATGCCAGCAGCTCACAGAGCGCTGGGCATGCCCCACAGTGATGAAAACCGGAGTGACTCACACTCACAGAATTAACATGAAGCCACACCCCTTTCTGTTGAGGACGCACACCCTTGTTGAGAGAACAACATGCGAGAGTCCCGCATCTCATTGCCTAAATGTTAGGAAGTATGCCATATAGCACCACAGAGTATTTCAGCAGGCAGCGTACAGTAACTACAGACTGCCCTACATACATGTCTCACGTGCCTCGTGTAACTCATTCCAATTAGTGTAATTATGTGTGAGATTTCAGTCTAGGAGGTTTGCCCCCTCCCCCCTACCATGGCTGCTGACACCTATAGTATTTATTTTATTCATTTTATATTTAAACGTCTACATTTAGGGGGTGATTCAGGTTGGTTTGCCGGGTCGACCTGGGTCACTGTGCGGTGTGAAAGGGCCTTTTGAAAAATACCAGGTCTAGCAACTCGGCAATCCGACCTGGGTTCAAAGAAGTGTTTTCACCTGGGTCGGACCTGGATTACTGGGCAGTGTGAACGGGAAACTCGGGTCAAGTGAATCGGCTCCCGTTCACTTCTATGAAGGAGGCAACAGCATTACTTTAGTGCTGCCTCCTCCCCCAACTGATGCACCGCTGCACTGCCCTGCCCCCGTACGACACCAGCGACCTGGGAATAAGCCAGGTCGCTGTGAACCAAATGCCCGGTCGCTCCCAGGACGTGTCCAAATCATTGTGTGCGACCCAGCATTTGCGATGTGAAAGCGGTATTACCAATAGATAGGCAGTTTTATAATAAAACTAATTTTCTTATAAATAGATCAACTAAAAGCTTTCAATACTAAGCATAACCAAAGCAATGACAAGTGAATGAGCTATTTCATTAACGCTCCTGAAGACTTAACACTGCTGGCCTGGCGGCATCAGAGAAACACAACAATACATGTCCAGTGGAGAATACACATTGTATAACTGTCCCCTGAGCCCCTGCAGCAGGTGGCGGTTGGCAGTGATGTCAGGAAGGAAGGCCACTATTCAATTAGCCCAGATGATTTTTCTTATAACTGGGGTAAATTACCACAGCAAACTGAATACTGGCCTAAGGGTCTCATTTATCAATGGTGAAACTTGTTGTGTATGATAACAGGTGCTCCAGCCAATCAGCTCCCAACTGCCATGCATTTGAAAAATAACAGTTGGTAGCTGACTGGCTGGCTCACTTCTCAATACGAGTTGCCAGGAGAAGGTAGGTTTTACTTGTGGCTCTAGTCCTACCCTTTATGATTTACTGTTATCTTCACATGTTATTCTCATTTTGGCCTATAGCTTCCCTACTTCCTCTTCCTAAAGACATTATCCTATTTCACAGCTATAACACACCCTCCAACATTTGCAGAAAAGAAATCGGTACACATTCAGCAAGGGGGTGTGGCCATAAACAAGGGGGCGTGTACATGGGGAAAAGGGGGTGTAACCACGCCCCCTTTCCGAATGTGTACTGTGCACCAACTACTGCATATCATGCAGCTCATGTCACATGGTGGCTTGGTGGGCTGCTGGCATATTAAATAAGTATGTTTAATATACTTATTTAATAAATAAGTATATTAAATACACTTATTTAATATGCCAGCAGCCCACCAAGCCACCATGTGACATGAGCTGCAGCCTGCAGCAGGTGCACATATGTCACACTACTGGTTAAGTGAGGAGATAATACATTTTATTATTCAAACTGCAGCTTGAGCCACCTACTTGCTGCATAAGACTCTTATGTGAAAGTGAACATCCCCCGTCACACGCGCCTGCCGCCGGGGCTAGCCACTGCGCTCCCTCTCAGCCCTCAGGCAGCGCAGATTCGCATACACAGTTACAGTCTGCGCATGTGGAGAGAGACTGAGGGCTGAGTCAATGTCCTTGGAGTGCACAGAGTGCGCGGTGCCGGCCCGTGACGTCATGAAGCACGGGGCCGGTCCGCACTGCACTCTTGGGAACGGGGGAGGGGGGAGAGGGGACAGCTGGCGCAGCTCAGACGGAGTTAGGAGGATTTTGAGATTGAGCACAGTAGGTAATAACTGATGACTGCGGGGAAAATCGGTACATTCGGTACCATTTGAATTTGCCGGTACAGACTGTTAAAAAACGGTACTGTACCGGCAAATTCGGTACAGTTGGAGGGTATGCTATAATTCTTTATTAATGTCAGCAAAACTATAGGTAAATTACCAGTTGGGTATTTGCCCCACATAGGGAGACCATGATATGATGGCTTGTTAGAGGAAACCGATGTATTATCTTCATTTCACTGACAAAATATCCTTGCACTCTTACAGTATGTATTATTTTATATAACTAACTATTTCACTGGTTTATGTCTAGCATTATGAATATCAGAGATTGGAAATCGTGACTGATATCTTATTTGTGTCTTGGAAATAGTAATTTTTTAGAAAAGTCAAATCTGATGCTGTATTTATGTCCTATTTGTAAATATCCCAGTTATATTATAGGAGATTGGCATCAGGTGGAGGGAGGGAGGGAGAGAGCGAGAGAGAGAGAGAGACACTACCAGCCAGCCAGCGCCTAACTGCCATTTTCCAAATGTAGCATGTGATGTGGCAGTTAGGTGTTGATTTGACTGCTACTTTATCTTTCAGTGTATCACTCTCCAAGGCTTAGTACATCTCCCCTAATTACTAAAGATAGATTTTCATGTTATTGAAATCAATGAAGGTTGATGTTGATCTACAGTATGCTGGATTCCCTGGGCTAAAACACACATTTACTTATAGATGATTTTTTATATATATTCATTTGTCAAATGTTAGAAAATGTTTATAGTAGCCTTGGAAACCCAACAAATATTCATATCAATGAAAATTGATGTAAATGTCTAAGATAAAATTACCCTGGCCAACCTGTGACTCCCCAGCTATTGGAGCAAGCTCTGCCACAGTTTTCAAACTAATAGCAAAAATGTGCCAGGTCATGCTGGTACATTTACTTCATACTTGTCTACTTTTCAAAACTAATTTCAGGGAGATTATAGTTGGTAATAGAATTTTGCACAGCGCCCCATTGAGGGGGCGTTTCATGCTCCACCCAACGGGCGTGTCTAGTTCCAAATATGGGCCCTTATTCTGATCGGTGCGGCCCGATCAGAATATGCGGCCGCAACCGTGCAGGCGAATCCCCGCCTTCCATACGGATCGCCACCTGCCGTCCGTACGCGGATATGTGGCGATCCGCATGAAATTGGACGGGGATACGCCTCCTCCGTCTTGGGAGCTGCCCCTGCATTCGATGGTCGCCGAACATCGAATGCAGGGCCGCACGCTCCACCAGGTCCCGCAACACAAGACCACACGGACACTTGTCCGTGTGAAATCATGTATGGGGGCGGGCAGCTGACATCCGGCGATGTCAGATGCCCGCCCCGTACCCACGCGTCACGGCCTCATTACCATGCATACGCCCCGCGTTTGCATGGGAACGCCCATGAAACGGGGGCCGTATGCATAGGGTAATGAGGCTAAGTAGCCCCTCACGCCCCTCTACGCCCCCTGTGCGGCGTATAAAGAATCCATGCGGCGAAATCGCCTGCACATGCGCAGAGTGACCTCTGCACATGCGCAGACGATAAACATCGGCGGCCCGTACGCAAGCGGGAATATCCGCACCGATCAGAATAAGGGCCCTGGTGAGATTGTGAAAAAAGATTGTGAACGTGTCACCTAGCAGCATGGGTGTGTACTGCTACATCTGAGAGGAATCTTATAAAATGACTTGTAAAATGACTTAGATCCAATGTAGATGAGCCCCAAAGCAGTTAGTAAGAGCTACTACATTATACTTGCTTAAGTGCTGGGAAATTACGATAATGATTCAATGTAAGTGTACAGTATCTGTCCCTCATTCCTTTTTTCCCCAAAAATGTAACAGTGTAATGTGGGCTAGGTGAAATGAGGGAGATTGCTAGACTAATGAGGGAGAGAGGGAGATTGCTGCTATTTCAGAGAGTCTCCTGCAGAATGCAGGAGGGTAGGCAACTATGATTTACTTGGAGAACCACAGGTGCTCTAGGCCTATCCTGCAGCATTAGCAGAAATTAATGTCCTTAATCTATATACCTGGAAATCGCATAAAATGCATGTGTGTATGTATGTATGTATCTATGGATGCATGTATGTATGTATGTGTATATGTATGTGCCAGCATCACTCTGGAATGGCTAACGCAAATTACACCAAACTTGGTACACATACAGTATGACTTACAATCTGTGAACAAAGACTGTGGGGTAACACACCCCTACTACCCCTAGGGATGGGACAGCAGCACAGAGTATTCCAGCAGACAGCATACCTAAGGAATGCCTACAGCAATTTACACCAAATTTGGTATACATATGACTTACAATCTGGGAACAAACAATGTGGGGGTAAGACACTCCTAGCACCCCTAGGGGTGGAATGGCAGCACAGAGTATTTCAGCAAACATCATAACTCTGGACTGGCTGGAGCAATTTACACCAAACTTGGTACACATATCAATTACAGTCTGGGAACAAACTATGTGGAGGTAACACACCCCTAAGGGTTGGGACAGCAGCACAAAGTATTTCAGCAGACATCATAACTCTGGAATACCTGGATTAATTTACACCAAACTTGGTATACATATGATTTACAATCTGGGAACAAAAAATGTGGGGGTAGTACACCCCTAGCAGTGGGACAGTAGCACTGAGTATTTCAGCAGACAGCATAACTCCAGACTGGCTGGAGCAATTTACACCAAACTTGGTACACATATGACTTACAATTTGGCAACAAACACTGAGTGGGTGAGACACCCCTAGCACTGCTAAGGGTGATGCAGCAGCACAGAGGATCTCAGCAGACAGCATAAATATGGAATGCCTGCAGCAATTGACACCAAACCTGGTACACATATCAATTACAATCTGTGAACACAGACTGTGGGATAACACACCCCTAGTAGGGGTGGGACAGCAGCACAGAGTGTTTAGCAGACAGCATAACTCTGGAATGGCTGAGGCAATTTGCACCAAACTTGGTATACATATGACATACAATCTGGGAAGAAACAATATAGGGGTATCACACCCCTAGCACCCCTAAGGGTTGGAACAACAGCACAGAGTATTTCAGTAGACAGCATAACTTTGGAATAGCTGGAGCAATTTACACCAAACTTGGTATACATATGACATACAATCTGGGAACAAAAAAATGTTGGGGTAACACACCCCTAGCGGCGGGACAGCAGCACAGAGTATTTCAGTAGACAGCATAACTCTAGACTGTCTGGAGCAATGTACAGCAAACTTGGTACACATACGACTTACAATTTGGAAACAAACACTGAGGGGTTAAGACACCCCTAGCACTCCTAGGGGTGATGCAGCAGTACAGAGTATTTCAGCAGACAGCATAACTGTCCCATGTCACTGTATTTTCCATTAATACATTAATGGGTGTAGTATGGCGTCCCGACATTCGGGATACTGACTCACAGTTTTCTGAAATTGGAATCCCAACCGACAATAGTCCATCATGGGAGCTAGTGCAATGAAGCCACTTGCAGGCTCTGTGGCTCAATGCGCTCACCAATGGTACTATTTTCCATCTATTTGGGTCATGGACCCCCAAGAGAGAGAATAGCCCCTGTCAGTCGAGATCCTGACTGAAGGGCATGTAAACAGTTGGGATTCCGATGTCGGTGTACAGACCGTTAGGATCACAACTGTCAGCCTTCATCCGGCTCCCACATTCACACACTCATATCAGGCCAAAGCAAAATAGTACATGTATAGGAACCATCCATATGCGCAGCATTTTCTCCATAGGATTTTATCTACGTAGGTCTTGTACATAGGTGTATCTTGCTCATACCCACTGACAGAGATTAGCTATCTATGGGTGAAACACTGGAGCAGAACCCAAAGAGACTGTTCTTTATCTTTCAATAAACAGTAATGATTGCTTAGTTTTAGTCTAATAAACTGTTCAACTGTTTTCTTCCAACCTGTAGGAGTTTTGGAGAGTTTTTAAAGTCTTTAGAGTATTACAGATTAAAACATAAAAGACAGCGACACTATTGGCCTGAGTCTGCACCAGAAATGGTGAGTGATATTTCTTACATCAAACATTTATTTGAAGTCACCCCCCCCATCTTCAGGGACGCACACACTGTGTGGTAATCCCCAAATTAATGCCATAGATATTGGGGGGGGGGGGGGGGGGTGCTATACAGAGCCACTATGTATGTTAATATACATGCTTACTGTTTGTCACCTGGACCAATAAATAACCGGTCTCTTGGCAATGTGCGTCTCTCCTTACCCCAAGAGTACAGTGATGAGACTCAACACAAAATGCAGGGCGCACATATATGTTACATGATGTGTGCTTTCTGTATTTCTTACCATTTTATATTTTCGGTTTCTAGGAAATGTCTCAAGGCCAGACCAAAGGACCAGTAAGTTATTTACCAATATAATACAGTATGTAGGAATAATGAAATATTACATATTTGAAGGTGTAAATGTATTCTCTACTTACACATTCCTCATTTACCTTTACAGCCCGGGCTGACGCTCAGTAAAGGTAAGTCCTGAGCTGTAATGCTGATCTTGCCTTTGGTTACACCGGATAACATTGCTAATCACTTTTATTTTATCCAAATGGTTTAAAAAAATATTCTGAAGGTTTTTTTGTGTTTTTTTTCAGAGCCCTGGGCAGAAATCAGGTAGTTATATTATTTTACATTTTATACAATCCATGTCTGATAAAACCACATTAATATTAGACAGTTATACACTAGGCCAGTGGTTCCAAAACTTTGCGCCGTGGCACCCTGGGGACACTTGCAGGGGTGCCTTGGTTTGGTGGTACAGGACCAATTAATATTCTTTATATTTAATATAATAGGCAATATCAGTTCTGGTGGCTACCAATTATAAAATATGTAGAGAAACAGAAGTGAATCTAATCCCTCACAACATAATTGAATTTAAGTACAGTATTACATATAAACACAGTTTACTTAATTTAATATTTTACATATATATTTCTTAATAAGAATGTTTTGGCCTGGGGGTGCCGTGGAAACAATTCTGATACTCAAGGGTGCCGTGACTGAAAAATGTTTGGGAACGACTGCACTAGGCGTTTTTCTGGTATATTATTAGAAAAACCTTCATCATTTGTGATCATTTTACCTGAATAAACATTGAAAGCTCAGTGACAACTAAATGATGGACCTTATTATAGACTGTCTGATGCCCTCACCGACATATTGCACAGTAGTTAGCATTTCTGGGTCCTTGGGTATAATTCCAGCCTGGGCACAATCTTTGTGGTGCTTGTATGATGTCATTGTCCTCCTGCGAGACTCCACCAGGTTCTCTTATTTCCACCTGCAGTAGAAAAGACATATTGGTAGGATAATTAGATGCAGAAGACAGTGACCCAAGTTTCTATGAGAATATAGACTGTAAAGTCTGCCATGAAGCCACTGCTTCATAAATATACAGTACACCATACTTGCCGACTTTGTAAAACTCCTCTCCGTGAGAAGCCCGGAGAGGAGTGAAAGGAATGGCAGGGCAGGGCAAGGCTGCCGTCACCAAGCCCCGCTCCTTTGACCGGCAGCAGCATTTTGCGGGTCTGTGGACGGGTGGAGGGGCATTTTAGCCCCGCCCCTCCCCAAGGACCGGTGAAATTCTGAGTTTATTACCACGGGGAAGGGGGGGGGGGGCTCCTGTGAAAATACGGGAGACTTGCCCACCTTCCCGGGGGGCCAGGAGGGGGGCCAGGAGGGGGACCCGATTTGCGTGACCCTCCCGGCCATTCCGGGAGGGTAGGCAAGTATGATATACACCCTGGTGTGTTGGGTATGGGTCATTAGTTCAACAGTGTCTTGGTGGACAGTAAAAAGGTTGACACATCAAAAAGGTTGACATTCATTTGGTCAACATGGTCAGAAGGTCGTCACTAGCAAAACGGATGACATGGCAAAAGGCCAACAAGGAGTAAAGGTCGACATGGAAAAATGTTAACAAGTTATAAGTGTACCGCGTCCCGCGCTCGGCACACTATTCTATTCTCCCACTGGGATGGTAAAGTATGAACTAGGAAGTTCAAGGGAAAGCATGTCTGATGTATGCTTCAGACAAGTGTATGGGGCCTTTTGCAGTACAATATGCAGCAAGCTGTGTACAGTAAGTAACTTAAAGCAAACTGAATGTAGAAAAACGCTTTCATTTTTTTCTGTTTAACCTTTTATTTCCTAACAGTGATGGGAATTGTGATGCCATAGTCAAATACCAGTAAGTACTGTACATACATTCTTTTTTTACTTTTTTTTGGTAACAGATCAGTCACATATGGTTATGTAGCTCTACTTGTGCACCATTAATCAGTGATAATCAGGTATTCAATCCTGGATTCCCAATGTGTCGGAATGTTCTGACAGTAGGATTCCTGCCACATTTTCGGACACATTATCAGCAGTTGGAATTCATTGTTCCGCCAGTCGAGCGTCGAAAAGGGGGCAGGTCTGCAAAAACAGACATTAATTGTCAAGATCTCAACATGAACTCGACAATCCACGTCCATTTTTGGCAAAAATGGACCTGACTGGTTTTAACGTTGGATCTGTTATGTCAAGCTGGGTCTTCAATGCTGTCTGGAAATGACAGCATTGAATAGGCGCCCGCCACCATTTCCCCTGTTGGAAATAGTGGCGGGGATTGAATACTCCCCAATAGTATGCCCCTTATAGATTGATACAAATACACACCTATTGTACAGTATGTGCCAACACCTTAAGTTATATACATGGAAAAGTGAGGACCAGGTGCAACGTTTATCCCTGTGGGAAGTTTACCCAGGTTGCCCAGTGTGCCATGCACATTGAGGTACATGGCTCCATATACCAACCGGGGGCAGGGGTGCCAATTTACTTTTTGTTCGGCGGGTGCTCCCACAGACCCCCACCTGGATACACCCACTGCTCGCCATTGTGGGTCCTGGCAGCGGCAGCGCCGCAGCGGGGTCCCAGCAGCGGATATGCCGTCAGCGGGGGGGGGGGGGGGGTCCCTGCAAAAAATGGGAACTAGCAGCAGTATTAAAACCGCTACTAGTTCCCATCCGCCGCAGGGACCCCCCGCTGCTGACAGCATATCCGCTGTTGGGACCACGCTTCCGTGGCCCGTGGGTGCTCCTCACTTTCCGTGGGTGCTCGGGCCCCGGAGCACCCACGGTTTCGGCGCCTATGCCCGGGGGGGGGGGGGAGGGGGGGCTGGGCTGGTGGTGTACACCCTAAATCTGCATCTGTCCTGATCACAGGTTTGGCTTGTATGACAGAGCAGCAAAAATACCCAGCTCTGTCATGTGATATGTATGGGAACTACAGAATTAATGCAGGAAAACCAAGCAATGTGTGTTGTAAAAGATGCAGAAATGCATGTACAGTAAGTAACGTCTTAAGGCAAACAGAAAGTTGAAAACCCTTTTAATACTTTATTTTTAACATTTAATATTTCTAACAGTCTTGACAACTTTCTGCAAATGAGCAGTTTCCAGTAAGTACATACCGTCTTTACCACTTTTTGATTCTGTAGCTGCATTCACTAATGGACTATGTATATATCGAATTCATAGCATTAGACATTGGGTGATGTAATAAGCCTTGGAGAGTAATCAACTGTAGAAAGAGATAAAGCAGGGTTGCCTACTTTTAAAGTCTCCTCACACAGGGTGTGTTAAAGTTTATCTCTCCACTTTAGCACTCTCTTCATGGCTTAGTACATCTGCACCGGTACTTGTGGACTCTCACGGCTCCCATCGCATGACATATGTAGTGGCATTCGATGGTATGCGATTTTTGCCGTTTTTATGCATTTTTAAAAACGCATGCAATCGCATCGCATGCGATTTGATCGTATGCGATTTTTAACAGAAATGCATCCAAATGCATTGAAATTTGTATCAAACATGTTCAATGGCCCCCAAATGTCATTTTTCAGGCTGTACCACCCCCACTATCAACGCGAACCCGAAGCGTGGCGAGCACAGCGAGCCCGCGAGGGGTGGTGGTACGCGTCCTACGACCTTTTCATACCCCCACTATCCATGTTGGCGTTGAGCTGAGAATAGAAAGTGTCCGAAGCGTGGCGAGCGCAGCGAGCCCCGCGAGGGGACGCGGACACCTGTGAAGCCCGCGAGGGGACGCATATACCTGTGAAGGTATCCGTGTCCCTTCGCGGGACTCGCTGCGCTCGCCACGCTTCGGGCTCGGTGGCTCGCTGCGCTCGCCACACTTTTTATTCTCAACTCCACGCCGACGTGGATAGTGGGGGTATGAAAAGGTCGTAGGACACGTACCGCCGCCCCTCGCCGGCTCGCTGGGCTCGCCACGCTTCGGGTTTGCATTGATAGTGGGGGTGGTACAGCCTGAAAAATGACATTTGGGGGCCATTGAACATGTTTGATACAAATTTCAATGCATTTGGATGCATTTCTGTTAAAAATCGCGATCGCATGCGATTTTTTGCTATACGATGCACATCGTGGGTGCCATGATTGTCCACAAGTACCTCTGCACCATAGTCCTATGGCTGCATTGCCAGCTCTTCTAACATAGACAGTAGCCATGTGTTGCACAAGATTGTCACAGTGCAGCACCTGGGTCCTTTTCATTGAGGAGGAGCCAATATTTTGGTGTCACTCCGCACCCCACTTGTGATGCCCCTACCTTGAGTATAAGTCATGCTTTCTCCCAGGTTATTATAATATATAGTTGTAGGTTAATGTGATAAACATATTATACTGGAAGTTCCACTGTGGCAGGACAAGAAATTCATTAGGAAATATCCTATGTAAACTTCTATATATATAACGTTGCCATTATTTAACTATAGGTTATTAATAATAATTCAGAAATTAGTCATTTGCAGACAATTAAAATACATTATAACTAACCTTGAAGCTGTCACTTATTGTTCGGCATGTAATACATTCTTAGCAAACAAAACTGAACCTCATGAGGTTCAGAAAATATTTGGATGAATGCTATACATCTATATTGTAGGCATAATGTGCTTTTGTTTCTCATATTCTGTGTTTCTTTTATTCTATGTGTAATAGGACTGAAAACAAAGAGGAAGAAGAGAAGCAGATACCCTCGGCGTATGTATAATCATTATAAAGTGCTATAGAATCCATTAATAACTTGTGCTGTCACAGTAACCAATATACCTCTATTCAGCGCCCTATCTGTATTTCTTTATTTATTTATTTGCAGTTTCTTATATAGCGCAGCAGATTCCGTTGCACTTTACAATTGTACCATTCCCTTACAGGCCACCCCAAAAGTTCCCAATAAATTTAATAAATATTATCAATATATCTATATACCTCCCAACTTTAGGTGGTGTTAAATAGTGAATTGAAGCGCCGGAGACCTGCTGTGTCTGAAAAAGGGACAGGGGCTGGAGTAGAGGGGCAAAAATTGGGTGGAAGGGGAAGGGACGCACTGAGAGACCCCTGCTATCATTTTTGGGGCATGCACAGCACTTACTAAGCAGCTAGGTAGCCCCAGCACACCTCCCCACCTGCCTCTGCCGCCTACCCCAACTGCTGCAGAGGATCTGCCTGCTGGTCTGGGTAGGAGCTGGGGGTGCCGGGGGTTGTCAGCAGGTAGGGAGACTTGCACACTATTTGGGAGCCTTTCTGCTATTCCAGGAGAGTAGGCAAGTATGATTATTGGGGAGGGCACAAGATGCCCCTGGAGACCATAAGAGGACTTGAGGAGTGTATCCCTCAATGGGTCAGCGTACAGTTTACTCATATCTACCAATATGGCCAAATTCTCTGGAGCTGGACTTCCTTCTTAATTTGAAGACTGTTGTCATCTGTGTTGAATTAGTTAATAGATAAGAAAGGTATTTCAGCACAGCTGACAGCCATCTAAGATGGATGTCCAGGAAATGGAGCATTTTGTGCAGTCATCTTGGCGAAAAAAGGAGGCAGGTCTGGCAGGCATGATGCAATAGGGGGTGGAACTCGATGGTAGAGGTGGAGCAGAGAGTATGGCACTTGTGATTGTGTCATTGTGGCCACCTCTCTGCTGCATAAAAATTACCACCCCCCCGCCTTTAAACATTTAAATAAATGTATGTATATCGAGGAAGTTAACAGGCAACTGTATGACGGAATCACATACAAAAAACTTAGAACTGATCCGTCCACTTCTGTGTTCAAGAAATTCAAATCACTAATTGACAAATATTCTGATTTGAATACCATAGACAAAGATATCTCAGAATTTTTGGTAGTAGAAGATTTTTCAGTGCCCGTTATATATCTTTTGCCTAAAGTGCATAAAGATTCAACTAACCCCCCTGGACGGCCTATTATAGCGGGAACCAATTCAATCACGTCCAATCTCTCTTTTTTTATTGACCACCATCTCCAGCCATTAGTGTGCAATAATAGGTCGCATCTTAAAGATACGAAGGATGTTTTAAACAAAATTAAAGATGTTACATGGGATGACTCTCTGTTTTTAGTAACAGCGGATGTTACATCTTTATATACTATTATTAAACACGAAGATGGGTTAAGTGCAATAAAACAGACATTGGAAAACACTACGATGGAAGCCAATCTGCAAAATTTCATATGGGAAGGAATTCTTTTTATTTTAAATAATAACTATTTTAACTTCGATGGTTCCTTTTTCCTCCAACAGGTGGGTACCGCCATGGGGACCAGGTTCGCACCCAGTTATGCGAACATCTTCATGGCCAGATGGGAGGATACTATGGTATGGTCTGGCCATGAGTGGGGTGCGAACCTGGTCCAATGGTGGCGCTACATTGATGATATTTTATTTATTTGGCGTGGGGAGGAATCCCTTCTTAATGATTTTTGTGGTTTTTTAAATATTAATTTATTAAATATAAAACTCACTTTTGCTATCAGCAAATCCAATATAAATTTTTTGGATTTAAATATCTATGTCGAGAATAATACATTACAAACGTCGGTATATACCAAACCATCCGACTCAAACACCTATATCGACAGCAAAAGTAACCACTTGAGCCGATGGCTTACAAATGTCCCCAAAGGGCAGTTTATTAGGATGAAGCGTAACTGCTCCAAACCTGAAGAATACAAAAAAAGTGTTCAAACCCTCAAATCTAAATTCTTACATAAAGGGTATAAACCAGTTACATTAAATAAAGCCATTGAAGAAGTTGAGGCCATTCCAAGAGAAGACCTCCTTACGACTAAAGTAAAAGAGATTAAAGAGACCGGTGCCAATCTGGCTTTTATCTCAAACTATAGTAGCCACCACCGTCAGGTAGAAAGGATTTTTAATCAAAATTGGAACCTGCTTTTACGTGACCCCATTTTATCTGATATTTTACCTAGGAAACCCAAATTTGTTTACAAGAGAGCCCCAAGCATTAAAGATAAACTAGTTTCGAGTGCTTTTATAGAGAAACCGTTAGGTGGCATTATTAGGAACAAAGGGTTCCATAGGTGTGGGGATTGTGCAATGTGCAAATCTTGCACCAGCACTCCCAAAAAAACAGTTGAACTTATGCTCAATAATCAACAGTTCAAACTAAATCACTTTATGACCTGTAACTCGAAATTCGCCATTTATGTCATTATGTGCTCGTGTAACCGACTATATGTGGGAAAGACCACCAGGACCTTGAAGATCCGGTGGTCCGAACACATTAGGAATATAAAAAAGGGTAATCCGGATCACCCATTCTCACTGCACTTTAAGGAATCCCACCAATGTTCCCCAAACCATATTAAAGGATTTTGGGGCCTTGAACTTGTCAAGGATAATTGGCGACATAAGAACAAGGAACAGAATTTGGCCAAAAAAGAAATGAGGTGGATTTACGATTTAAACTCCTTGTCCCCTCATGGCCTCAATTCAGATTTCGAATTAAAATGGTTTTTATAATAATTTTTAACTTTTTTAATTATAACATCCTTTTAATTACCCCTTTTTATATATTCACTGTATTTTCTATATATCAACTGTATTTTTATATATTTGTTGTATATTCGTTATTGTAATACAATCTGTTTACATTGTAAAAGCCATATTTTACTCTATGCACATGTCACTTTAAATTATATTGCTGCATATGCAGCGTTAAATCAGGCCCCCTATGGACACATGTCACTTTAAATTCTATCGCTGTATATACAGCGCTGAATTAGGCCCCCTAAAGACGTAGTGCAATGGCCAGCTTCTAGATAGCTGACCAATGACGCTGTAGTCTATTATCAGTACGGCGCCGGACCGCGACATGCGGAAGTGACGTCTGCGGTCCAGCACTTTGAAGCGGTGCGTTCCACAGCGTCAGGAGACGGACGCTGTGATTACCCCGCTCCCGGAAATGATGTATACGCCGGAAGCCGCAATGCGTTCCACACGTTGTCTGTGTGCGTTCCATTGCGCCCGGAGATTTCACCGTAAGCCGTATTTCGTCCAGGTGAATACCCTCTAAATTCCCCAGCTTAAACAGCGGGCCACTATGCAGTATACGTTACATTCAGGCTCAATAATAAGGAGCCAATATACTCTAGTTTTGATCTATGTTTTTCTAATACAACTTCCGCTCGCTTAACGCTTCCGGCGGAAGTAAGTCTAATTGATTGCGATGTGCATAAGTATAAATATGGCCTCCTGATCACTCCTCTCCATGCCTTGAGAAAGACAGGTTCCCTGTCGAAACGCGTTGGCAGGAGAGGAGCGCACTTGCTGTGATACCACTGGGATTTTTTGTGCTTGCAGACGGTGTTAGACTGGGGTATAAGGCCAATACCCCAGCCTCAAGGTACCGTGTTCTGTTTCCATCTAGCATATCCCAGTATATTTTTATCTGTTCCAAATAAATTGTATCTACCTATAAAAGCGGGCTCTCTGTTTTTTCTATACCCGCATATGGAGTTGTGATATTCCCTGAGAGGACCACACTTTCCTTAAAAGATACCTAGATGTGCCTGTATTTATACTTTGTCGTGTGAGTACGGTACGCATCCCCCTATCCTTGATGTTGCACGCGTGGTGAACCTGTAAAGGAAAAGATACCTTTATGAGCACCCCTCTACTTTTCTAATAGTGAGTTGGGGTACGCATGTAGTTACCCACGGTGTGGAACCCATTTCATATTCCTAATACTTGACGACATCATTGCTGATACTTGCCTTCATTTTTTCATATATATATCTCCTGATCCTGAGAGACACACTACACTATCTATACCCGCATATGGAGTTGTGATATTTCCTGAGAGGACTACACTTTCCTCAAAAGATACCTAGATGTGCCTGTATTTATACTTTGTCGTGTGAGTACGGTACGCATCCCCCTATCTTTGATGTTGCACGCGTGGTGAACCTGTAAAGGAAAAGATACCTTTATGAGCACCCCTCTACTTTTCCAATAGTGAGTTGGGGTACGCATGTAGTTACCCACGGTGTGGAACCTATTTCATACTCCTAATACTTGACGACATCATTGCTGATACTTGCCTTCATTTTTTTTATATATATATCTCCTGATCCTGAGAGACACACCGGAGATTTGTGTATACTACCCTCCATCGCTCATTGGTCCATTTCTCCAGACAAGCTTCCTTACATTCTGGGTTGAGTGGTGACCCAGTTCTGTGGATCCGGCTGAAGGAGGGCTTTGCGCCTTGGGACTTATTTTTGTTTGTTTTTATAAAGTACCAAATAAAGCACATCATGTAACGCTAATAACTTATGCACCATGTATGTATGTATGTATGTATGTATGTATGTATGTATGTATGTATGTATGGGGTTATTCAGACCAGATCGCTAAGCTGCTTTTTTTCTCAAATGGACAAAACCATGTTGCACTGCAATTGGGGCAGATGTAACATGTGCAGAGAGAGTTAGATTTCAGGGAGTTATTTTGTTTCTGTGCAGGATAAATATTAGCTGCATTATTTTTACACTGCAATTTAGATTAAAGTTTCATCCCTGCCCACCTAAAATCTAACTCTTGCTACATGCTACATATTCCCCACCTGCATTGCAACACGGTTTTGTCCATTTGAGAAAAAGCAGCTTTGCAATCAGGTTGCTGTTACACTCCCTCATTTCCTGTTACATCTCTCACTGTGCAGCACTCACTGGTGGCAGCTTGGTGGCAGCTAGCTGAACCTGTGTGCTGCAGGTGAGCTCAGGTCCTGATATCTTACCCTTTCCCTCAGTGCAGAGCCCACGGGTGTCAGCTTGGTGGCAGCTAGCTTAACCCGTGTACTGCAAGCGAGGGGTACGGGTTTAGGATATTTTCCTATGGTCTTCTTCATCTCTGACCTAGGATTCTATAGGCCTCCCTCTGTAGTACCCTGTTGGGACTGGGGTTGCCTATAGCAACAAGTACATTCATGTGTTGAAGCATTACACCAAGCTCCACTATAGGTATCTCTCCTGTTACCAGAGAGATACTTATTCTCTGATACTGGGAGATGCTCTATCCATTGGGCTCTCATACTCCCAGCCCCTACCTGTGCCTGTGAGTTCCCCCAGTATCCTCTCTGTGTATTGTGTGTATGCTCCCAGTCTGTTTTAGTGTTAGTACTTGTTCACTACTGATGTTTGCACTGTTCCTATGTCTCTGTGAGTCTGCCTAGCACTGGCCCTGTGTCTCCATCCGTGGTTCTCTCCACGGTATCTAGTTTGTGCACTCCCAGGTGCATTCATACTGCCAAGTGGCATTTCAAGTGCATCCCCCAAAGAAACTTTTGGGGGTTGTGGCTGCTGGCGAGAATGGAGGGATCACAGCATATAGTGGAGATATCACAATTGTCTTTCCTAAATAAATTTATTGCATATGCCAAGTTCTAACATGATACACATGGAAAGGTTAGGACAGGGAATGGCTAGAAACATTTATCCCAGGGAAGAAGTGGCCCAGAGTGTCACCAGTCATGGAGGTGAAGTGTCTAGTAATAGACTGCACTCCAGCCCTTTCACTCTCTATTGTGCATAGAAATTCATTCTGTAGCAACTTTGGGGCATCCAGTTAAAAGAAGAAAGCAAATTGCATTTCCTAACTATCCCAGTAGTAGGAAAGGTCCTGGCGGTGAGGGACTGTCATCCAATATCTTATAGCAGCCGGACAATAAATCTAAAAGTATCTCTGTATGCAAGGCCTTCATAACTCCTGCCCACTCCTGTGATGGGCTACCTGTGATCACATGGGAAGGCTACCCTCAGCAGTACAGTGATAATTCATGTCCTTCAAAATTCAATTCCTGTCCATCTCTTAGGTTAAAACACTTAACAGCATGACCAAGTAATGGCCTTCAGTCCAGCACAGGTCATTGCTACCCCCTGCCTGTCCTGAACATATGCCAACTCCTATAATGTCTTCTCCAAGAAAATCCCAGAGAAGAGATGCAGATGGCAGCTGATGTGGGGGTCTACGCCGACCCCTCCTGAAACACACTCCATTCCTGACATTATAAGTAACAGAACAGCAGCACATTGCTGGGGCCCTGGGTTTTATTCCAACTGAACTATCTACCAGAAATGATCTGTGTGGAGTTTGAATGAAAATATTAGTAAATAACTATATTATACAGCTATAATAAAGGGATAATGTGATCTTAATTCTGACATTGTGTTTTTTTTTTTTATGTGTAATAGCATTGGAAGCTCAGACGATGAACCTGGTGGCGAGCCCGTCTACACCGAGTATGTATATTATTGTAAAGTGCTTTACTATGGTATAATAGATGGTACTGTAGGAGTCATTAATCATTATACATCCATCCTATCACCTCACAGTCTGTACTATTATCACATTCCCTTGCAGCTCACACCAAAATCTCTGAGAAGATTGAATTACATTGCCTCTGTCTATCTACAGAGACCCCATGAGGAACCATGTAGTGTGTGTGTGTGTGTGCTATGTAGCGATTTGAGAACACAATAACTTATACGCACACAGAGACAATACTATAGTCACCAACATTACAATGTTTGTATATTTGTCCCTGACAGTGTCCCTGTTTTATACAACACTGTATATAAAGATATATGTGTACATAAGCACATAAGATACGCTCTAGTTGTTAATTTTATGCCCCATAGGATTGTCTTACTTTAATTTTCCATGGTAGTGTCTAGTTCCTTTTATGCAGTAAGGTAGTGCCCCTAATCCATATTAGCCCACTCTGTGGTGCCACCATTTCCATTATTCCATATTGTGGTGCCACCAGTTCAAAGCTTTGCCGGATGATACAAAGATTTGACTCAACAATATAGAATAAATGCAGAAAACAAAGTAATATATGAAGTTATGGATGCAGACAGCTCTGCAAGTGACCTAAAGACAACTGAAGGTGTAAAACCCCTTTCATTTTTTTTCTTTTTAACATTTTTTTTTAACAGCATGGAGATATTCATAGAAATGTACAGCTACCAGTAAGTACATACCATATGTTTTTACTTCTTTTTTATAACAGATCAGTCTCATATGATCCTGTAGCACTATGCACTTATGTTCCAGGTATATAGGGGTTGTAATGGCACTCATAGGTCTTGTGGTAACCCCTGATAGGCCCCATTGCTGCTATTATCCCCTATGCCGCTTCGGCCGGAATCCAATTAGTGGACATTTTTATTGGCTAAAAATGGAGATGCGATTTGGCAAAACACATGGGATCGGGGTAAAGTCCATGACCCATATGATACCGCAGGTCCCGGCGGCTGCCTATCAGGGATTCTGCTACACGCACCTCAGGCACACAAAGCATAATAACTAATAACATCTATATCAGGATTAAGCAACGTCAACATTGGGGCTAATAGATCTCCTTATAGAATGATAGATACTAGCTAATTAGATAAACTGACTTGTAGGGTGATTAACATGGAAAATCAGGACCATGGATAGATGCTAGATGGCAACTTTGATCTCATTGGCCCAGTAAGCCCCCAGAAGCTGTGTGGCCCAGTTATGGAGGTGCTGTGCCTAGTACTTGAGTACACTCCAGACCCTTTTATCTCCATCTTCCCTGAAAATGCAGCATGTACCAGTGTTTGGGGTATCCATTACAGAAAGGAACGAAGCAGGCTGCATCTCCCAACTATCGCTGTAGCCAGGAAAGGTCCTGGCTGGGAGTGAATGCTGTACAATATCTGAAAGCAGCGGAATACTATATAGAAAATAACAATGGAATGTACCTCAGTATACAGAGCAGACACAGTGGACCACCCCTGCAATACGCTACCCAGAGATCACTTGTGATGACTGCTGCCTCAGCAGTACTGATTGCTGCAGCACCGTGTCAGATCATGTCCTTCCAAAATCAGTTCTTGTCTGTCTCTGAGGTAAAAACACAAGACCCCAAGACCAAGTAATAGACCCTCAGTCAAGGGCAGGTTATGGCTACCCCAAGTCACTGTATGTCCTAAACTCATACTAACCAAACTTTTACCATGTATAATTATAAAATGATCCGTGGCGTAACTATGGTCCTGCAGACCTCACCATGGCTTGGAGGAGCCAGCGCCGGGGGGGGCGCCGCTGCCATGATGTGAGATGGGTGCAGTCTGCGTAGCAGCAGGCACATCGATGGGGCTAGAGGGGCCGTGCTGGTGCCTATCTGCAGCATTGCGCTCTGGCTGCTCCAGTGGCTGCTCCCTCCCCGTCCTCACTCCTCACATCGCTGATTGACAGCTGAGCCCCCGTCGGTGGCCTGTAGCAGTACAGGGCACCCGAGTGACGGCTCAGTTGTCCAATAAGGCAGCCTGTGCCTCATTCACTGGCTGGGCACGCAGACTGTGTAGGAGGAGGGACACCTGACAGGCAGCGCAGTGCGTGTGGAGTGACTGGCAGAGAGGATCTCCAGTGCTACTGCTGGCTCCAAACAAGTAAGGCAGCCATCAGCCCGGCACTCACAGTCTTATATTCTGCCCGGGGTGCCTTCTGAGGATACACCGGAATTTTTTTTGGCTTGGGTTAGCAAAATTTATAGTTGTGCCACTGAAAATGATCTATATTGCTGCCATAATATGAATTTGATTCTCGTGCTCTGTTTTTGTTTTTTTATATATAGCCTCAGAGAGGATGGATATGAAGAGAGAATTGCGTATGTATCATTGCAATATACTATTGATAACAGCTTGTACTGTAGGTCTTTTCTCACAGTAATCATTATATCTCCATTCAGCACACTAACATGCATTCTGACACACTATCTAACATGTGTTCTTCTGACACGCTATCTTGTATGAGAATAACATAAACCTATTATACATCTAGGTATAATATGACTGACACTCACAATCTGTGTCTCTTATGTGTTATAGCTACGGGAGTGAGGATGAAGGCGATGTACGCAAGCCCGTCTGCATGGAGTATGTGTATTACACTAATGTGCTTTATTGTACAATCCAGTCTTAGGGCCTGATTTAACAGTGGACAGATTTGCAAAACCGCAACACAAGCAGCTTTGCAAATCCTCCCACTGAAAATGCAAAAGCAGCAGGGGGTGTCCGACATCTCCTTGCTGCAATGGTTTTGGCAATGGCACAGCCTTGCCACTCCCCAAAAATGGGGTGAGATGTCCCCATTTCCAGAAAAGCCCCCACATGCCTTTGCCTGCCTGTCCACTATGTTCTCGATAATCTGGAAACTGTGTGGACATTTGCAATGCAAACCATGCTGAACCAGACCCTTAGTTACCAAATCTCTAAAAGTAGCAGAAAAGAACTACAGTAGGAATAATGATATATAGTTATATTGTAGGTATAATGAGTCGACATGGTGAAAAACCCCATGTCGACCTTGTGAATGTCGACATAGACAATGTCGAACTAATGACCTTGTCGAACTAATGACCTGTCGAACTAATGACCTTTCGACCTAGAATCATGTCGACCTTTTCCCATGTCGACCTAGAGTCATGTCGACCTTTTAGCATGTCGACCTAATCGATTCGACCTAATGACTTTCTTTTTTTTTTCAAAGTATTTTTATTGGATTTTGAATTTTTCCATAGTACAATAACATAAAATATATAAAATAACATAAAATATATAAAATGTGTATCAAACAAATATGACACATCTCAGTTATTACAAGGTAGTACAAAGTATTTCAAACCTTATTTGAACTTGTCAACAAGATGTGCAATCAACACATAAATGCGTAGATAAGCATACAAAAAAAAAAAAACATACATACATCAATAGGGAAACATATAACGGCCAGTATTGCTGCAGTGAGGCACCCTTTCGGGACTCAGGGGGGGCGTGGTTTCACGTTTCTGTCTGCCAGCCTGCTGGCATACGCAACACTACAACCTTTTCCTTGGTCAGGTTATCTATGTCATCTTGACTTTAAGAGGTGACCAGGAGTTCTGATGTTTTATAAGTGTTCCAGTATTTATTTTGTAGGTCGAGTTATCGCGATGGTATGTCTTCACAGGTAGGTCTTCTACGTCTGGTGTAAGTATGGGAAGGTTTGAGGTATTTCTAGGGGGGGGGAGGGAGAGGGGTGGGGAGGGGGAGGGGGTGGGGAACTGAAAGCATTTGGTTTAAGTATCTGCATATATATGTATCAATCGTCTGAGAGTTGGCTGTGGGATAGTAGTGTGTGAGTCCTCTATGTCTAGATCTTCTGGGGGAGGAAGGGGGGGAGGTTTATGCTATCTGTAAATTCTTGCTGGTTATTTCAAGTGTGAGAGTAAGTCAAGGGATTCTAGAATTTTGTTCTGGGTGGCAATTGGGCTGATTTTGATGTAAGGTTTCCATTTTTTTAGGAAACTTTTTGTTAAGGATTGAGTGGCGTGGATATTGTTGTATCTATCATAAGTCATGTAACTGTTCAGCATCTCCTCCAAATCAGAGAGATTTGGTTTGCGTTGTGTAATCCATGACTTCAGTATAGTTTTCTTTGCCACCGTGAACAAAACTGTTAGGAAAGGTATTATATAAGTTTGATTGTCAGAGAGGCGCCACTCATCAAAGTTTAAAAAGAGTATTGGTGTGGGTAAAAGTTTTAGTTTTAGTGAGAAGTGTTTTTCTATGTAATGCAGTATTTTATACCAAAACTTCTTAATGTGTCCACAGGTCCAGAAGTTATGGAACAAAGTACCGGAGTGATAGCCACATTTCAGGCATCTTCCAGTTTCAGAGGGGTCAAAGTAGCTTCTTTGCTTCTGCGAAATAAAGGCTCTGTGAATTATTTTGTAATGTGTTTCTTGTAAGGCCGAAGCCTGGAGGATCTTCATTGTGGATTCGTAATATTTATATATATCAGTGGCCTGGATCAGGGGGATATCCTTCTCCCATGCTATCTTTGTTTTTTCTTGTGTTGTTAATAAAAGTTTTTCTTGTAATGCTTTGTATATGAGTTTTGATTTAAAGGAACCAGCTTGGAGTTTGCAGATCCATGAAGTTAATGTAGAGTGGGAAGAGGATATTATATTATGGGTAGAGAGGGATTGCACAAAGTGCTGGATTTGTATTATTGGGAATAGGGCATTAGAAGGGAGGCCATATTTATCTCTAAGGGTAGAGAAGGGTAGAGTTTTCCCTCCCGGATCAAACACTTGGGAGATTAGTTTTAGGCCTTTCCCTTCAAGTCTATTGAAGGCTGGATTGTTTACTCCGGGGGGGAAAAGAGGGTTTCCACAGATTGGCATCCATTCCGTATTTTGGGGGTCAATTCCTATTTCTCTGCATGTCTGGTGCCAGGCCTTATGGATGTCTTGGAACATTGGGTTTTTGTATATTTGTAAGGGAATTTTATTTTTTGGTGCATGAATGAGAGCTTTGGGTGAATAAGGGAAGAAAGCAGCCTTGTCCAGTTCATATAAGGAAAAGAAGTTAGAGTCCTGTAACCACCCTAGTGCCACGCGGGCTAAAAGGGAGCAGGAGTAAGCATTTATATCTGGTAGGCCAAGACCTCCTTCCGCCTTTAAAAGGCTGAGTTTGGCCCAAGCTATTTTTGGTTTCTTTCCATTCCATATAAACTTGGAGCAGGCTCGGTTTAAAATCTTGATATCTGTAGGTGCTATTTTTAAGGGTAGCATTTGCATGGGGTACATTATTCTGGGGAATATAACCGTTTTCACCACCTTGATCCTTCCCAAAAGGGAGAGGGGTAAAGAGGCCCAGTCTGTGAGGGTTTTCAGTATTTTTGGTATGATACAGGAGTAGTTTTTTTTGTATAAGTCTGTGAGTTTATTCGGAATCTGAATGCCCAAATATTTTATATGGGATTTTTGGATTTTAATGGAGTTTAGAATGTCATCTGGTGTGAATATGGGTGGGGGGCCTTTTAAAGGTAATAATTCGGATTTATCTATATTCACTTTATAGCCCGAGAAACTGCCAAACTTCTGTAGTATTTGGAAGATTTTCGGTATTGCATGCTGTGGGTGAGATAAGAATAAGAGCATGTCATCAGCAAATAATGAAACTCTAAGATCTATGCCGCGGATCTGGATTCCCTGGAATTCTGGGGATTCCCTTAGGTGGATGGCTAATGGCTCCAAGGCCAGGGCGAACAGCAGGGGCGATAGAGGGCAGCCCTGCCTCGTACCTCTCAGGATGGGGAATGGGTCTGATAACAAGCTATTACAAATGATTCGCGAGGATGCTCCCTCATATATCGTTGATAGGAAGTGGGTGAATGCTTCTGGAAAGGCAAATTTTCGAAGTGTATTATGCAAGTGCTCCCAGTGTACCATGTCGAAGGCTTTTTCGGCGTCGAGTGATAGTATTGCTTTTGGATCCTCCGACATAGCACACTGGGTAGCATAAATTGTCGAGAGGACTCTTCTAATGTTTATTGTGGAACTTCTTCCCATGACAAAGCCTGTCTGATCTATATGTACTATTTTGGGTAGAATTAATTTGAGACGTTCTGCCATTATTTTCATGAGTAGTTTATAGTCGATATTTAATAAAGAAATTGGTCTATAGGAACTGGGCAGAGCTAAATCTCTACCTGGCTTCGGGATCACTCTGAGAATAGCTGAATTAAAGTGGTTGGGCATCTCATTTGTCGTTAGAATTTTATTAAAGGCTTTGGTGAGAATTGGGACTAATTTAGGGGCTAGCAATTTGTAATAGTCTGGGGTAAGGCCATCTGGGCCAGGAGCTTTACCTGGTTTTAGATCTGAGAGGGCTTTTACGACTTCTTGTGGTGTGATGTCTTGAGTAAGAAGGTGTGAATCTTCCTCTGTTATTTGGGGGGTTGTGATGGTTTCCCAGAATTCTTGGGAGTTTGTGGATTCTGATTCAGGTGCAGAATATAGATTAGTGTAAAAATCACAAAGGACCTGAGCTGTCTGGGGGTTAGTTGTGGTGTAGGATTTGTCTGCTTTGCGAAGGGGGCGTATTGTTGCCGGGGGTCTCTGGCCTTGTAGGAGTGAGGAAAGTAGTTTGCTGGATTTATTTCCGAATCTATGGAATCTAGCTCGTTTAGCGAAGGAGTAAATAGATTCAGATTTTTCAATTGAGGCCTCAAAGGTCCTCTTTGCATTTATGTAAGTTTCTCTATTTGAGGGGGAGGGGGAGACCCTGTAACTCCGAAAGGCGTCTGTAAGCGCTAGTTGAGCTTGTAATTGCTCCCGCTTTGCTTTCTTTTTTATGAAAGCCATGTGGGAGATAATTTCTCCTCTGATTGTGGGTTTGGACGCCTGCCAGAACAACAGGGGATCCGTCTCCTCTGTCTCTCTGTTTTCTTTGGCATAGTTGTCCCACGCATTTGTTACTGCGTCTCTCAGGTGTACTGATGACGCTAAGGCAGGTGGGCATCTCCATATTGTTGTAGGGGTTTGACTATTGTTGAAGTGAATTTTAATGTGCACCACTGCGTGGTCCGAGAGAAGGATTGGGGCCATTTCTGCATATTCCACCTTGGGGAACAAGAAGTGAGAGAGCAGGATGTAATCTATCCTGGACATTCTATTGGTGGCTGCTGCTAGGCAGGAGAAGTTTTGTTCTGTGGGGTGTGAAACCCTCCAGGCGTCTATCAGTTGTAGGCGTTCACACAGTTTTGGGATGCCAAATTTGGGGAGTTTACGTGATGGGGTGTGATGTGCTTGCTTATCTAAGGCGTTAGAGGAGACAAGATTTAAGTCCCCACATAGTACCATTGGGAGGTGGTGAAAGGGGGATGATACCGAAATTATTTGTCTGAAAAAGGGGTTGGAATATTGATTGGGGGCATACACATTAAAACATACAAATTCCTGCTGCTCATATTTCAGGTGGCATAGTACAAAGCGGCCTTGTGGGTCTGCGACAGTTTTCAAAATTTCTAGATCTATGTTTTGCTTTGCTATGATCACCACACCTCTTGACTTCGAGTTATGAGAGGATGAGGCTAACACCTTCCACTTTAACATGTTTAATTTGACAACTTCTTGTGGTACCAAATGCGATTCTTGAATACAGACCAAGTCTAATTGTAGCTTATTTAAGTACACCAGTATTCTCTTCCTTTTCACTGGGGAGTTGATTCCTCCCACATTCCAGCTACCAATTTTAAGTGCCATACTTGGCGATCACTAGGTACATATTAGCGAAGGTTATTACATTCAGATTTGGGTTGCATCTGGGATGCACGAGATAAAATGCTTTCTTTCCCTGTGGGATTTGGGTGGGAGGTTGGGACAAACTGGGGGGTAGGGGGGGGGAGAAAATAAAATCAAAACTTAGTAGCCATAGTGGCCTGCTTCCTTTAACAATTGGGGGAGATGAGCCCATCTCTCCCTACGTCTGCGTTTTATAGGCTCCTATGCCTACCAGCTCACTTCTGTTAAGTAACTATGTAAAACTGTAAACAGGTTATAACATTTGTAACATTTGTCTGCTTAGCAATACACCCCAAAAAAGCTGATCCGGCTGTGGAGGATCTCAACTGCTTCCTTCTTCTGGAACGAGGGCCGGACAGTTCAATAAACTTGAGTGGGTGTGGGAGGCAGAAAACAATACCCGGCAGTATCTATGTGGACCGCCAGGGTTAACTGTGTTCAGGTGCCTTCTCTTGGTAAGTATGGTGGGGGGGGGGGTTAGTCACAGTCCGACATCTGGGGGTGCCCGTGGTCTCGGGTGTGTTCTTCTCTCAGAAAAAGCTCTGCATCACGTGCCGACATAAAGTCCTTATAATCAGTGCCATCGTAAATCCTTAGTCTCGCAGGATACATTAGGACAAATTTCCTTTCAAGTTTAATGAGACGTGAACAGATGGGAGAAAATTCCTTTCTCTGTTTCATTAATTCTGCTGTGTAGTCCTGGAATATAAGGATGCGGTTGCCCTCCCAGGTAAGATCTCTGTGCCTGCGTGACATTGTCCAAATAAGCTCTTTGTGGAGAAAATTAAGCGTCTTGAAGATGACTGCTCTGGGTCTGGCACCCTCCTGTGGGCGCAGTGGGCCCAGCCTGTGTGCGCGCTCCACCACCATGTCTGAGCACCTATCTTGAATGTGAAGCATTTCTGGCAGTTTATTTTTAATAAACTGGAAAAGGTCATCTCCCTTTAGTGTCTCTGGTAAGCCAATTATGCGTAAGTTCTGTCTCCTGGATCTATTTTCCAGGTCCTGCACTTTATTGTACAGATACATCAAGTCTGAGGAGTGCTGCTTCAACATGGGCTTTATTTCTGCTATGTCTTGAAAGCATTCCCCCATTCTGTGCTCAACCTCCGCAGCTCTTTGGTGCAGCTGTGCTAGTTGTGAGTTTATCTTATCGGTCTGGGCGTCTAGCAGGGGGGCCATTGCTGCCCTTATCGCTCCCACCATCTCCCCGTATGTGACTGGGTCGTCTGTGTGCGGGGTTACCTTTTTGCTTGCGCCTGGGGAGGCTGGCTGGGTATTCATTGTGCGGCTGATAGCTGAAGTAGGTGAGGGCGGCTTGGCTCTGGGAGGCAGAGGGGCTGCTTTCAATTCCTCCGTCCGCGTGTGATCTGCTGCGGTCGCCATCTTGGGGGTGGCAGAGGCTGGTGTTTTGGCTCTGGCTGTACGGGATCGGGAGCCTGGCATGTCCTCCAGGATTCTCTCCATGCGGGGCCGGGGGTCTCCGGACGCAGGTAGTGAGGCGATTGCAGGGTGTTTGGAGGCTTAAAAGCCTAGTAAAGGTGCTTGTGAGCCGGTCAGCAGCGGAGCACTTCTCACATGCGGCTGTTCATGCCGCTGCCGGAACCGGAAGTCCGACCTAATGACTTTCTACCATAATGCAATAGACCAAATGATCCTAACCCGCCCTGAGTATGTATATCATTACAGCCCTGAGTATGTATATCATTACAGCCCTGAGTATGTATATCTTTACAGCCCTGAGTATGTATATCATTACAAAGTGCTATAGGACGCTAGTTACAGTATTCATCAGTCATCCTATCCCCAGGCAGTCTGTACTCTATCTATCTATCTATCTATCTATCTATCTATCTATCTATCTATCTATCTAAAGGTGGACATACACACGCAGATTTATCTTCAGATCTGGCTTATTGGAACAAAAACCTGGTTATGGATGAGAGCGAATGACAGTTGACCATTTGCTTGGAAATGCTGGAAAACTGACAAACTGTCACTCATCCATAACCATGTTTTTGTTCCAACCAGCCAGATCTGAAGATAAATCTTACTAGTGTATGGGCCCCTTTAGATGCACTCAAAGATGCACTTTGTCAGACATCAGTCACACCAACAAACATTGTACCAGTCCTATGGAGGCACAGAATGTCAGTCTCATTGTGGCCCTAGAAATAAGTGCAACTTCGGAAACATTACTACTACCATATCTGGCTAGCCACCACCCTGTTTCCTACCAAGAATACCCACATCTAGCAAGTCACACCCACATCTGGCTAGCCACCCCGTGTTACCTACCAAAAATGTCCACATCTGGCTAGCCACCCCCCTGATACCTACCAGGAATGCTCTCATCTGGCTACCCACCCACTGTTACCTCCAAGACGCGCCCACATCTGGCTAGCCACCCCCCTTTTACCTTGCAGGATCGCTCACTGCAATTCCCTCTTGTGTACTCCAAAAGTTCAAAACATTTAGGGCACACAAACATATAGCAGGATCTCACTACTGCCTGCAGGTCATAGGCTATTGCATTTTCCCCTACTGTATATGTCTTGAACACAGGATAATCTGGAGGATGGTATTACAATTCCCATAGTGGTAGGTTACATAGAGATGTACTGTACCAATGAAACCCTGCATAAAGAGTTTATGCTCTGATTCTGAGTTAAGAGCAAAGCAAACACCATCACAGGTAACTCTGGGCCTATATCAGGGAGTGGCACAATTCTGAAATCTTCACAAATGGCCAATGGTTTTTATGCTTTGCATGCATCAAAGTCACACTGCACATGTCTTGCTATGGATTAGGATGCAGAGTGATTGGCAGACAGTGGGCATTTTGGGCACATAATGGGTAGTGGCAAATAAAACACTGGCATGATGTCATTGTTTCAGGGGGAATGTTGGAGCAGTAACTGCCCTTTGGATGCCATGTCACTGGCCCTGATGCCTTGTGCTCTAATATACTGCCACAATTTAAATATACATTAATAATAATTACCGAGAAATAAATCAGGAAGCCAAGCACTCTGCAGCTAGCTAGCATACATTTCCTGCCAACCTGAATGTCTTATGTCTCACTCATCAGGTGATAATGGTATAGGTATAATGTGGGTTTTATTCTCACATTCTGTCTGTTTAATTACTGTATATATAATAGGATCATCACTGAGGAGCAGGAGACAACTGAAGTAGTCATCTCCGAGTACGTAGATCATTGTAAAATGTTATATTAAGGAATAATATGTTGTACTCTAGGACATTTGTCACAGTAATTATAAGAGAGACAGAGTTGAGGAGGGAAGGGGAGGAATATACATGACAGAGAGTGACCGGATACATACATGACAGAGAGACTTGGGAGACGGATGATAGATAAAAGATACACACAAGGTAAAGAGAAAAGGGGTGAACGACACAGGGAGGCAGAGATGAGAGAAGTTGGAGAAAGATGGAAGAAAATTCCCTGCAACAACAGGCACGATAGGTAGCACCTTGGCTTGTAGTAGGTCCAACAAGTCCAAAATACATATAAAAAGTGTGTGTAGATATAAATATATGCTGAACAGATAGAATGCATCTCAGTATGCTGAGACCGTAAACAGGGGTGCCGAGAGAGGGGGGGAGCAGGTACAATTTATCCGGGCCCGGGCCTGTCAGGGGGGCCCTGGTCTGGACACACAGGGTTTTTTTTATTTGGTGGCAAGTACCCCCAACATGACCCATTCCATAGGTACAAAATGTTCTGTTCCTGGACTTCCCTGCCAGTGGTAGTTACAGAGGTTGGACTCCAGCACAGTCCAAAATTCAAAGAGGGGCAGTCACATCAACTGCCAGTGAGTCCAGGACAGTGATGCTTGGGGTGGCAGTATATATGACCCCCCCTTTTTGAATATTGGACTGTGCTGCAGGCTCACATCTGTAACTGCCACTGGCAGGGAAGTCTAGGAACAGAGTATTTTGTAACTAATGGAATGGGCCATGTTGGAAGGTATGTGTAAATCCTTTGCAAAGAGTATCTAACCCCTGGCAGAGCATGTTAACCCCTGGCAGAGCATGTAAATCAGGGCAGACAGGTTAATCCCTGGCAGATAATGCTAACCCCTGGCAGAGCATGTTAACCCCTTAATATGCAATGAGCATTACGGTGTGTGGCATAACGTGTAATGAGCATTATGGCATGTGGTATAATATGTAATGGGTGTGTGACATGTGTAATAGGCATTACAGTATAAATTGTTGTACATGTATCCACCTTGGAAGCAGTGGCGTAACAACAGGTCCGTAGAGTGTGCGGGAGCTCCGTCCGTGGGGGCCCCAGGAAGTTGTTGTACCGGGGCCCAGGATTTCTCTTGGCGGCCCTGACCGTAAAGCTTGCAGAGACAGCAGCCCACCCCTGTGAGGATCTACCCTGTGATCACATGGGACAAATACTTCCTCAGCAGTACTAATTCCCTCTGTGCAATGACAATTCATATACAGTACTTCCATAATCCGTTCTAGTTTATGTCCATAGTCCAATCTAAAGGTGCATACACACTGGGCGATTTGTGGCACCACTGATATCGTTAACTACTGTATACCGGCAGTGCTCCTGGGCAAATGATATAGCGCAACCCACTGAATAATAACACCCCGCATGAGTGCAGATCTTTCGTCATTCATATCATACATAATATGTTAAAAAATATTGCTGAGAAGGGCCAACATGAGCTGTATCATTTAAAATAAATAACCCAGTGTGCATGCACCCTTACATTCCCAATACCAATTCATGACCATCATTCTAGCACACACAGGTTCTCAAACTTGGTCCTCAGGGCCCCACACAGTGCATGATTTGCAGGTCTCCTCACAGAATTACTAGTGAAATAGTTATCGCCACTCCGTTTTTTGGATGCGCACCTTAGGTGTGCTCAGGTTCCCCGGTCCTTGATCACATAAATTGGACGGTATGTTCTAGTTCAGTTCACGGCTGCTCTGAACCGGAAAAGCCAAGAGAAGAATTGCAGGTGGCAGCTGATGCCAGGCCTGGCTATGTGCATAACTAGAAGTAGGGGTGTCGGCAAATGATGGCAATACCATAAACATTTTCTAGGAGCCATCTGTCAATGATGTAACATCTGCAGTCTAATGGCTGTATCTGAGTGACAATGCTGTTGTTCTATAGAATAAATGTTCATATTGGTGCAGAACCAAAACCATGCCACCCTGGTTTATAGCACGTGTTTTGTTTGTTGGTTTATGCAGGAAAAAGCCCCCAAAAACCTTTTTGCAATGGATTCAGTCCAAACTCTGCCGCAGTTCAAGGACGTAAGTAACTATACAGTACCTTACACTCCACTTATTGCTAAAATATGCATATGTCCATATTCCCAATACTGGTCACCAGTGGCTGATCTGGTATGAGGGGGAAGGGGGTAGGGGGTATCATCCAGGCCTGTCTCAGTAAATAGTTTCAACCTATTTTACCCCCTTTATTCCTTCTACTCCTACAGAGACATCAGGTAAACCTCTCCTTCTACCCATCACCCACTGCATCTCCTGTCACCCTCTTCTTGTTACCCAGTACCTCTGCCCATGATTCTCCACATTACACACTGCGGCCTTGCATCACCCACTTTTTACCGTTACCCATCCCTGGTGTCACCCCCTGCCTCTAATTGGCACCCTCTCCATCAGCCTCTGCATCTCCCACTATCCCCTCCCTGTCACCCACTGGATCACCATCTGCATCTCCCATGTGTCACCATATCCCCATACCCTCTCTCTCATGTCACCTCTGCCTTGCCAAAGTATCACCGTCTCCTCCTCACACGAATATATCATTCCATTTGAGGCCATGACCCTTGTGGCAAGATTACACCATAGTTTTGATGGCATCCCCACAGTTCTGGGAGCAGGAACATCTTCTGTGTGCTTAATATACACCCACACATATTCTCTTATCATGGTGTTGTCCATCACCCCCCCCCCCCCCCCCCCCCGTCATTTTTTTATGGATCTGCCCCTGCTGGTCATAATATACATCTTTATGCTATTTTAATCACCATTTAAACTAATTATTACAAAGTTGCATTGAGATGGCTAAAAGGCATTGCCTAGGTCAAATGTCAATAGGTCAACACCATATGGTCGACATGGACAAAATGTCAATATGAGTAAAAGGTTGACATGGCAATGATTAACAAATGAAAAGAGCGACTTGGTTTTTGACCTTCTTCCTACTTTTCCATCCACGCAGACTTTATTTGGTACGGCTAAGTCTACCGAGTGCAACGGATGCGGTACACTAATTGAGGGTCCACTTGCTCAGGTGTTGACATTGATATAAAAAAACGTATGTCGACCTTTTCACGTGTCAACCTTTTATGTGTTGACATTTTGCTTATGCCGACCTTTCTCCAGTGTTGACGTAATGCATGTTGACCTTTTGGTGTTGAGCTCATATACCACACTCACAAAACTGAACGTCACCAAGTAACAAAACATAACTAAGGATATTGTTATACTGCTACAGTATTTGTAGGTAGAACATGATTCAGATTTTCACATTCTGTTTTCTTACTCTATGTGTAACAGGGCACCTGAACATAAAGTAGTCAAGGCCGAGTAAGTATATCATTATAGAGTACTGTATTATTATATAATAGCTTGTACTGTAGGACTGTAGATTACAGGCATTGTGAGACTGGGGCGGGGCCACGGTGGTGCAGAGAGGTGACGGTTGGCCTATTCCAGGGGCCATTACTGGAGAGTAGGCAAATACTATGTACAGTAATAGTATGTTACACTGTAACGTACACACAGAGCATCCTTCCTTCTGTGTGTTCTATAGAAATTACATTTATATCGGTGCAGAACCAAAAGCTTGCCACATTTACCAACATAAGTTTTTTTTTTTTTTCAGGAAAAAGGCCAAAAAAAGCTTTAGCAAATGGATTCGCTCCTTGTGTGGCAGAAGATAGAAAAAGGAATTACACCTTACATTCCAGGTACAATAATAACCAATGCTTTTCTGTGGTTAAGTACAGTATTTTGCTAACATACCAATTTACCTGTAATTTGGGGTATGGGTCATTGGGTCGACCCACCAAAGGTCAACATGCATGGGGTCGACCGTTCAAGATCAACATGGCTTAAGTCGACACTTCAAATAAGTCAACATGCTCAATGTCGACATGGATCGAAGATTGACACAAGCATTAGGTTCAGAGTGTCTAGGTCGAAAGTCAAAAGGTCGACATGGGCTTTTAATTTTTTTTGTCCCGAATGTCAACATGGACACCGTATTGGTGCACCGCGTGCGCTCGGCACACTATTCTATTCTCCCTCCACTACCTAGTGGATGGTAGGGCAGGAAATACCACCTTTCGGCGGACGTCGGCTCAAAGAAAGTGAAAAACCCATGTTGACCTTTTGACTGTCGACATAGACACTGACGACCTAATGCTTGTGTTGACTTTCCATCCATGTCGACCTATTTGAGGTGTTGACCTTAAGTCGACAACCTAATGCATTTCGACCTATAAAGAAAAGATAAAGAAAGGAAAGCCGATGAGCTGTAAGCACATATGTAAGACCACCATCTTGATTTATTTTTATCTTTTTGTCATTTCAGATGCAAACCAAAGACAAAGGAACACCTGTTGGGGTTATGTAACACCGTGGTTTTGCGCCCCACTCCCCTTTTCCCCCTACCTCCAAGAACAAAAAAAATCTACATTTTGATCAACTTTTTATTTTTTTATTAAAACTTTTGATTCTCTTATAAATTGTCCTTTAGTGTTTCTTCACTAAATAATCCCTGACTGGCTATGTCTCCGCTCCTCATCACAGATAATGCAGGATGTACTAAGACGAAAAATGTACTAATACCCGGCCACCGCGTCATCACAGGGCAGGGTTTTGCCACCTTTGGGTGGCAATACCCTATAGAAGCCTATAGGCTTCTATCGCTTCCCACCATCCACCACAGACTTCTACCCCCCTCCCCTTCCTCCATGCTGCTCCTCCTCCCCCAGCTGCATGTTACAGCCGGGGATGTCCTTCCGGCTGCAGAAGGGAGGAAGAGACGTCTGGTACCACCTCAGAGCCCAGGAGGTGACGGAGACCCCATCACAGGTATTGCGGGGGCCTCCATCACTGCACCAGGATGCTAGCCGCATGTGTTAGTACCAGGGCCGGTGCAAGGCACCGGAGCGCCCCAGGCGAGTCGGGGTGGGGGCGCCCCGGTGCCGGGGGGAGGGGGTGGTGTGGTACCTGTTGAAAAAACTTGCGTCCCTGCAGTGCTGCTGGACCGGTCAGGGGTGTCCATGCCGCAGGGGTACCTGCGGCGCCGTCATGTGTATAAAGCTGGCTGCAGCCGGTGGGGTCCCTGTAGTGAATAGCAAATAACTAGCGCTTCCCGCGCGCATAGCGCTAGTTATTTTTTATTCACTACAGGGACCCCGCCGGCCGCAGCCAGCTTTATACACATGACGCCGCCGCAGGTACCCCTGCGGCATGGACACCCCTGACCGGTCCAGCAGCACTGCAGGGACGCCGGGGCACAAGTTTTTTCCACAGTTCGCTGGGGGTGAGGGGCGAACTGCCGCCCTCCAGGTGCCGGCGCCCTAGGCAAATGCCTAGAGCTGCCTAGTGGTGGCGCCGGCCCTGGTTAGTACATATGCGCTAGCATCACGGCGAGGGCGTGGCGAGGGACGGCGATGTATGTTAATACATCCTGCCTATAGTGAGAAAGGTCAGTGACAGGTAGGAGTGGTGTGAAGTGGAAATATATAGAGTACTGTATCTACAGTATATAAATAAAGCATTATCAGTAACACAAAAACTTACTATTAATAAACAAAGAGGTAAAAGGGTGCATATTGCAAACATTACAATCTACAGTATAGAAAATACAAACTTGAAAATGTTAATTTAGTACTGCAGTTTGAATATCCAATAAAATGTAAGGGAAAAAAAGGAATCCAGTTACACAGCAATATGGTATAGAACTGCATTTGTTCTTCACCTACACCATCCCCAAATTCCTATAAAGCACTATGGGAAAGATGTATCAAGCTTCAAAAAGATAAATGGTTAGTGATAAACATCCAACCAATCAGCTCCTACCTGTCACGTGAGCTGATTGGTTGATTTTTTATCACCAGTAATCAGTTATGAAGAGCTCTGGTATAGTTTTTCACGAGCATACAAACATATATTAGAGACAAGGGGCAGATGTATGAACCAGCGTTAAGTGCAAAAATGCACTTAACGCTGGTTAACTGGGGGGCTTACGATTTCCCTGCAATCCCCCCCAGGGATTAACGGCCGGGCGATGTATTAACAGCCTTCAAGGCGTTAATTCACCCCGGCCGCTTCGCCAGCTCAGGGCTAGCTTTGTCCTATCCCCCACTGTGGGGACAACGCTAGCCCTGCATCTGGCTTGGGCTGCGCCGGAGATCTCGCGGTTTTAGCGAGATCTCGCGCATGCCCAGAAAGCCGGCCAGGTGGGGGGACTGCAAGTGCGCATGTGCAGAGCGGCGAAGGAGCCGATAAGGAGAGCCGTTCACGCTGGGGATAACGGCTCTCCTTATCTGCTTAATACATCTGCCTATAACATTTGCCAGCTTCTTCACGTTATGCTGGAGAAGCGGGACTCGTTATTCGCCAAACGTTATAGGCAGATTAATACATCTGCCCCACGATGCCTAAACACGTCTAATGGTGCATAGTACAAACGGTCGATTAGGCTTGCTGTTCAATCTCGGATTTAAAATCGAGCGGCAAGCCCACCGACATGCATGCAATTTGGACAATATAGTGCAGATCTGCACTATATAGTCATTGCAGCCATGTCTATCTGGTTTTGATTTGTGCTGCCACGGGAGCGCACATCGGAATCGCAAGGTAAAAAACCTGTGCGATCTGCATGCAATCCCGATTTGATTTTGACTATATAGTCAAAATCTCATGCTGATTGTATCCATGTGTACACACCATTACATGTTTCCTGCTTCCAAAACATAAACTTTAAAGAACTAAGCGTTCACTTGCTGCCTAATATATCGCAATAGCATACTTACCAAATGTCCTGCTTTGGGGGACAGTCCTGTTTTTCCGGCACTGTCCTGCAGTCCTATCCATTGCCATTGTTATCCAGCGGTAAGGAGGGAACTCGGGGGTGGAGGGGACACATCCCAATGCTCTGAATAACATAACAATTGGTGAATAAATGCAGTGCACATTCATCGGTACTTGTGTAGTTTCACGGCGCTAGCATTCACTCACCCACTCTGCGGGCTCGGTGGCTCGCTACGCTCGCCACGCTATCTAAAATCAACTCCATGCCAACATGGATAGTGGGGGTATGAACTATCCATGTTGGCATGGAGTTAAGTTAGTTTATTTTAGATAGTTTGCCGAGCGTACAAACCGGAAGTAGCTGGCGCCGTGAAACTACACAAGTACCCATTCATCTAAACCACAGGTTCTCAGGACCCCACACAGGGCATGTTTTGCAGGTCTCAGAATCAAGTGAAATAATTAGCTCCACCTGTTCTTTAAAAATGTGTCAGTCGGTAATGAGTGCGCCTGTCAGGTGACCTGGAAAACGTGAACATTGTGGGGTCCAGAGGAGAACCATTGATCTAAACAGTACACAGAGAGTCTGTTAACACCCCCAGGGTGAAGAAATTGGGTGGTAGAATATGCCCTCTTCCTTGCTAGGCCACTCCTACTTTTCTGGAGGGTTGCAGAATACAAGGCTACAGATGTTTGGAAATATGTCCAATTGTCAAGCGCCGTTATAACAAGATATTTACATGTTTATCTGTTTTTGAATACCTTGTTACAATGGCACAAACTTGGTTTTAATGTTATGGCTGATCTATGTATATATTACATTAATGCATTAATTAGTCTTACACAGGAATAAATACGGGCATCATTAATGGGTCAGTTTCTTATCCCTACAGAAATGTCACTTTATTTATTTTAGGTGTTAATAAATTACTATTTTAAGCATTTATAATTACTTTATTTGAAATTCATTTTGTGCAAATACCAGCTTTAATGCAACACAGAGGGGAAGAGGAAATCACCCTACTGTGCAGGTGTACTGGCGGCAAGTAGGTGAAGATCATATCACAGATTTGGTTATAAAATGGAGCTTCATGATGCTCAAAAAAGTGGGCATGATGACCTTATGGATTACACCAAATCTGCAATGATGAAAACTGTGGCTTCAATTTGATCCTACTGCTCAAACATCAGTCCCAGGGCGTGCAACCAGTTCTGCTGCCAAAACATATTGCCAAGGTGGCACCTGAGCTCATCTCAGAGGATAATTTGGGGAATATTTACTAAGAAGCTCAATTACGTCCGATCCCGTGTACGAAGGGGTGCGACCGTGATCGGCCGTGTCATGTCTGAGGGGTGACTTTGTACTGAGGCTGGAGTGAAACGAAAGCTGGGTTCTTTAATTAGTTTGGACTTCTTATACAATGCTAACCAATGAAAGCAATGTAGAAGGGCTGAAGGCGTGATCGTTAAAGTCAATGGAGGACTGGAACCAGGAGGAGTCTGGTGAGTAATATACAGAACACAATGCTGGAGATATGAACTGTTCCTGACCAATGTTGACCATCGATAGTGGAGTAGAGACACTGCACGTAAGTATATGGCTCAAGTAGATACCACTAACACAGTCACTAAGAGGTCCACCGATGATGACTGCAATGATGGTGGTAATATCAATGTTGACACTCTGAGCAGGTGGCTGGTACATTGGGTGGTACTGGGTACACAAGCAGGTAGCAATGGAACTAAGCAGTGAAGGCAGAATGAGCGATGGTGTACGATGGTAAGAAGGAACTGATGGTGAAGCAGAGACTCTGGATAGAACCAAGGTCTGGACACTGGAGGGAGTCAGGCTGCAGCAAGGTGGTAAGCTGCAGATGCTACGGAAAGCAGGAAACACTCAGAGGTAACAAGTGACATCATTGTACTGAATGTTTGCTTGGCCCAGATTCAGCATACTTATAGGCAGAGGGTGCAGCAGATTGGTTGTAGCAGAGTGATGCCAGAATATCCAGTCCAGGATTGGCTGAGGAGCTCCTGTGAATTAAACCAATATGGCCACCCCCATGTTGGAGACTGAAATGATGTTTGCTGTGCACGTGGAAAGGCCTGATGCCTGTAACAGAGAAAAGGCCCAGTGCTGAGAGTTTTTGAACAACAAGGCCGCAGACTGTGTTCAGTGGTGCCCACTGAGATGGTATCGTGGTAGACACTGACCGGCGTCAGCCGGACACTGAAACACCACAGCGCAGATCTGGATGACAGTCTATGAGTAAGCCTGGAGAAACACCTGGAATGTAAGAGTTTCTCAGACCTTGAATCGTCTGAAAATTTGAATGGAGAATACAACAGTTTTACTAAGCTGCCGTATTCTCCTATTTGTATTTTGTAATGGTGCAGCAATTTGTATTTGACTGTTATATATGTACAGCCATCAGCATCGCACAGATCAGCCAGAATTTGGCTGAGAGTAAATGAACAAAAGCTAACTTACCATTGTCTTTTACATTGAATGGGTAAAAATATGTGTATTCGTACCCATTTGATCTTAGTAAATTCCTTTCTTTGAGTTGCACCAGGACCAACTTGGTGTTCTGAAGACATGTAAGGTTTTATGGGGCCTACACACAATGGGGCTTATTCTAGTTCACTCTTAGAGGCAAATTTCTTTTTAGCTGGACAAAACCATGTGCACTGCAGGTGGGGCAGATGTAACATGTGCAGAGAGAATTAGATTTGGGTGGGGTTTTTCTTCAAAGTGAGATCTATATTGCAGTGTAAAAATAATGCAGTCAGTATTTTCCCTGCACAGAAACAAAATAACTCACCCAAATCAAATTCTATCTGCACATGTTACATCGGATCTGCCCCACCTGCAGTCCCCCAGGGTTGCCCAGCTAAGAAGGAATTTGCCTCTAAGAGTGAACTAGAATAAGGCCCATAGGGGGAGATTCTCTAAACAAGAAATGCGGTAAAAACCCTGTTATCGGGGTTTTTACCGCATTTTGGGATGCTGTAAGCATCCCCCGCCAGGTTAACGCGGCGGGGGGCATCGCCAGAAAAATCTGGCGATGCCCCATAGAAGCCAATGGGCTTCTACCGCATCCCTCTGCCGCCCCGCGCCAACCCCCCGCCGCCCCGCATCGCCCCCTCACCTGTGTCCGGGCAGCACAGCGCTGTGCTGCCCGGACCTGTGACCTCCTCCCTGCACTGATTCTCTTCCGGGTGCAAGGAGGAGGAGAGCCCGGCGCAGCAGCAGCAGCGCCGGGTGTGTGAGGGAGGGGGGAGCCGCCCGGACCTGCTGGGACCTGGCGACTCTCACCGCAAAAGGACAGCTCTTAACGCAAGAGCTGTCCTTTGCCTTAATTATCGCATATGTTACAACATACAGTATGCGATAATTAAGTATGCGATGGGCGGCGAAGGTGAGTGGAGATTCTTAGAGAATCTCCCCCCCAGTGAGTGTGCAGACCAATCTAAGCGACGCTAGATCGCCATGTAGGATAATTTTCTAAGCAGTCTGGTCAGATCGCTTAGAAAATGGCTATATGTGTAGGCCCCATAACTCCAAGGCGAGATGTACAGAGGCTTAGGGGGATATTCAATCGCCGTCGAGCATCTCCCGTGGGGGAGATGCTCGACGGGCCCTATTCAATGCTGTCTTCCCCGACAGCATTGAACAGGGTTTCCTGGCAGAATGAGCCCGACATCTCTAGCTGTCGGGCTCCTTCTGCCGAGAACAGCCGGGAAGTGACGAGCAGCCGGCTGCATCTCGTCACTTCCCGGCCGCAACTCGCGGCCACGCCCCCTTCTCGTCCCGCTACAGGCGGGACATTGAATCCCGCCTGCATGTTCTCGGTCGAGCTGACCGAGAACGGGACTGGGTCACGGCAGGCGAGCAAGCTCGTCTGCCGTGACCCGAAGATTGAATACCCCCCTTAGAGAGTGATGAAGTGGAGAGAGATACAATTCCAACCAATAAGCTCCTAAATTCAATGGGGCAAATGTATTAAGTCTGTCAAAGAGATAAATTGGAGATAAAGTGGAAATAAAGTGGAAGAAGATAATGTACCAGCCAATCAAGTCCTGACTGTCATATTTCAAACACAGCTGATTGGTTGCTGAGTTATCTCCACTTTTCCTCCAGTTTATCTCTTTGCCAAGCTTAATACAACTGCCCCAATGTTACGTGCTGAGTATGAAAAATGACAGGAGTGTACTTTATCATTCTCCACTGAATCTCTCTTCAAAGCTTAGTACATCTGCCCCTAAATCAAGTTACTCCTGTTTGTGGATCTTTGCTCTCTGCTTTGCATGTAGCATCAGAAAACAAAACTAAGAAAAAAAAGGAATGAAGAAAAGAAAATATGGGAGGGGAGTAGAAAATTGGGAGGAGGGGGCTTCCACTTACTACATGTCCCAATTAATCCCACCACAGCCAATGTTACAGTAGCAAACAGGGGCAGGGCACGTGCAAGCCACCGGAGCGCCCCAGGCAAGTCGGGGTGGGGGCGCCCCGGTGTCTGCCGCCCGGGTACCTGTCCTGCGGAGCTGTAAAGCTGGTGGCAGCGGGGGGTCCCTGCAGTCTATAAGAAATAACGAGCGCTATCTGCCGGGCTATGCGGAAGCGCTTCTGTTTTGGAAACACTGGCCGCACGGCGCACGCTGATTGGCGGAATCTCAGCCAATCAGCGTGCGGCCACTGTTTCCAAAACAGAAGCGCTTCCGCATAGCCTGGCGGATAGCGCTCGTTATTTCTTATTGACTGCAGGGACCCCCCGCTGCCATCGCCGCCAGCTTTTATGCACATATACGCCACAGGACAGGTACCCGGGCGGCAAAGGGGGCGAAATACCGCCCTCCAGTGGCCGGCGCCCTAGGCAAATGCCTAGATTTGCCTAGTGGTGGCGCCGGCCCTGAACAGGGGTGATTCCCGCAGCTACCTGGGAGTGTAGCATTGTGTCTGCTATCCTTCATTGTACAATAAGACCTGGAAGAAATAATAAAACAAATGTTCATTATTTTAAGTTGGTTGGATAAGATTGCACCTTAAGCAGTTGGTTGTCACTGATCTCTTACTAAACCTTTTATCTGTGTACAACATTTTCTTTCTTACGTTTAAAATGTAATTATTCATCTAGTCCTACTGGACTTTCAATGTTAAATGCCTGTAATTGCATTTATATCTGCATTGCCTCAGCTAGAGAGCCTTTGTACAGTTCACTTCATGCACAGTATATTAGAGTTCTCTGTACAGTACATGGCTACTGATTTTTCATTTGAGATGATTTCGTAATTAAGTTTGAGCTTTACATAAAATGTACCCCATTGTCAAGGGCGCGCCGGGTCAGGGGGCAGGGTGCCATGTGCCCCTTGGGCTGCTCTACAGGTACTGTTGCGGGCCACCTGTTTTTTTTTTTTTTACCTCCTCCACCAGTAGCTTTCAAACCATGGCTTTCAAACCATGGCAGCGGCTACAGGAACATGGCCGCCGGCCTCCTGCATGAGGACATGTCCAGCCTCCAGGGATACATGGAGGAGAGCTCGGCCACCTGTTAGCCCATGGCCATTGAGAACTGACATGTTTTATTATTTTAATAATTATTTATATAAAAATAAAGTATTTATGATATAATCAACTCCAGGCCTAATATTTTTCTTATTAATACAATGTACATCTTTTTTAATGAAAACCTGAATTTAACAATGCGCTGTTACTTATGGGCCAGTGCTCTGGACTTTCCCCCCCAGGCTAAAATTTGCCAGCCAGCCCCTGCCCATTGTACATGTAAGTTTTGGGGGATATTTAAATAGCTGTGGTTAGGGCAGATAAGCACTGGTACCTAGTCAACCTATCAATTATTTATTATGCGGTACCTCAGGCTCATGAAATGTAATCCCCGATAAGCAGTTGTAACACATGGGATGCAGATACTTATTAAGGATCCAATGTGTTATAGCAGGAAAACAGGATATTTTTCTTCTGGGGGGAAAAAAGGGATTTTAATTGGATAGCCTGATAATGACCATCAGTATAAAATCACTCTACCAGCCTTTTATTTGGGGAGAGAAAATGATTGGGGCTAATTGAATACCCCTGTTTGAAAGACAACTAATCACTACCCACTGTGATTCTGCTGTTTCACTTTGTGTTTGCAAAAATGGTCAACGTTTAGCAGTTCTCTCATGTTTTCCTTACATTGATCGCTACAAAACTTTATTTAAAAAAAATATATACAGTAGGTAGTATTTTAATGTTGAATCTGTCTAAGACAAATTATAATGAAGTTAATTAGCAACAAAGTTTGCAAATATGAAATACTTCAATCATGCCTTGAGCTCAGAACTTTTCCCAATGGCATCGTAATTGCTAAAAAATTCATTACTAGATTTTGTGTTGCTCATAAATGTATGTCTTTTCTTCCCTTTTTTGCTGAAAGTGTTCACAAATCAATATTCATGAATCTGATAGATCTGACATGCTGCATCAGGCAGGACTAGGTCACATGACCAAACTTAAAGAAGAAAAAGTAAGAGAAATGTTTTCAATCTACTGAGCACGCCACACTTTTGCAGCCCAAAATTAAGCGTAAAATGAAAGCTGCAAAACTTCATCCTTACGCTTGTATTCCAGTTTGCAAATATCTTGGGATAAATACAAGTTAAAATTAGCAGTAAATATGTGGCAACATTAACAGATTATCTATGTGCATCTTCATGTACAAGTAGTTGGAGTAAAGAAACAACTTGATGATGATGATGATTATTGCAATATTAAAAATGATACAAACAGATGAATAAAAAAAATGTGTCAAATATGTCACCAACATTAATTATTTAGCTGGTGTAGTTATTATTAAAATGAACATGGAATCCCCGACAAAAGTAGCTAGTAGCGCGGCACTTGTGATGAATTGTACCAGGTGTTAGATGTCTGCTGATGTCACACTGTAGCATTTTAAGTCTCTTCCTATAGTTAAACTCCTCCCTAGCAGCCATAAATGATCAAAGTATTAGGAGTCACACATCTGACTACAGTATTCCTGATTAGAGATGCAATTATAAAACCAGCAGTCAGTATGCCATCTGATCGAATCCAGGAGCCGGAATCCTGACTGCCATCAAAACACATTGGCATGGATGCCTTACCACAGCATAGTTACATTCAGGATCCCGGCTGGTCATGTCTCATCTCTCTACTGTTTCTGAATTCAGCATATGACCCCTTCCTCTCTCTGACCACCACCAACTCTCCATCAGCATTATCCTTTCAACCACTCTATTAGTTTATTTCTAAAAGTACTCATACTACTGTAGGTAGAATCTTGACAACATGAGTTCTCAGTCTCTCCTCATTACTATTTTCATCTATACAGACCAAGCTGATTCCTTCTATAACCATTCCCCCACTACTTCTATTGACTCTGATGCCCCAGCTTTAATGTTAAACAGCCCTATCCTGAACTTTGGCTGATGTGGCATCTACAATAGTACTGTCACTTTGTTAAATTTCTCTGAAGGAAGTCTACTGTATTTCTCATGCCAAATTCCTCCATTTAAAATTGTTCTGCTTTCTCAATTCCTGACCAATACCACTTCAAAGCCCTCAGCTAATCCCTTCATGCCATTCCCTCCTCCATCAGCGCACTTGGTTTTGTCATCATGTCACTTTAAAAATAGAGTCCACCTGCTATGATATCTCAGACCCTCACTCCCCATCTTCCCCTGGGACTGCAGGGACTTCCTTCATACAAGTCTCCATATCAAGTGTGTGCCCTCCTCACCTGCAGAACCTCCTACTACACTGACCTCATTATCTATGACCTTTTTCTTACTTTCCCCATGAATCATGCCCCCACATTGCCTGGCTGGTCAACTTATCTCTCTCTTCTGACATCTTCTCATCATCCATTAAACATGCTCGTCTGCCCCATTATTAAGGAACCCGCTTTTGACCTTTTATCCCTCACTCTCTACTTTCCCACTTTTTTTTCCTCCTTTGCCTCCTTTTCTTATCCCTCTACACATATTTTCTTGGCAAGCTTATCAATATCTTTGAGCTTCAATATCACATCAATGCCAATGATACCCAAATGCACCTCTCTTTCCCAGACATATATCTCTCTCTCTCCCCTCCTAAGTTTCCTCTGAAGTTTCCCAATTTTCCTGGAACTCAAAATTTAATAAGCTGAACTTTCCATCAGGTCAAGACTATTTTACCTCCACTATCTCCCCCATTCCCCAAGTCCAATGTCTAAATGTCACATATGATTCTCCCCTCCCTCCCTCTCATCTGTATGACCTCATGAAGACTGAGCTTGAGCAAGTCATTGCATAGTCATGTGTCGTTTAGGGCTGCTCAAGCTGCGTGTGCCCTGCATTCTTTTGCAAGTGACTTTTTAAAGTAATTTTCTGGTAAAGTGCTACACAGATTTTCATGCTGCAGTGCCTATTCCAGTGTAGGAGACAGCAGTGCAGCTAAACAACAGTTGATGTGCATTCCAGGATCTTGGTGGATGCCGAGCATGCCCTTGATGAGATGAAAAGGCAGGCAGAGAGCATTTTTTTGCCGCACTGGTTGTCTGTGACCTCAGTGATGACTACCTTCCCAGAAGCTACAGATTTTACGGATAGTCTTCCACAGCTCCAGAAAGGTAAGTGGTTCTCCCACATCCCATACGCTTTTTACCATTTTATTCCCTTAATTGAGGGTAGCATTGCCAGGAAGCCCACTCCCACCACTTGGACAGGTGCCCCTGGTAAGTGCCATAGTAGCCAAGGGGTAGACACACCCCTACATGCCATTTAGCCACACCCCCTACCCATGAACCCTCACATTTTTGGGGCAGGGCCTATTACATGACAGAGGTCCTCACCTCATAAAGTGGCCTGTCATCATGTAAGGGTCATGGCAATTACTTTTTAAACATATCTAAGCCACCATCCAACCTTTTCCTTTTCAAATACATGGGTAATACTACATGAACATACAGTAACAACCTTAGGTCCACTCAGTTTCCCATTTACAGGTAGAACATCATGATGTGCTGAATACAGTACTTACCTATTAAGTTTGGTGATAACAAAAAGTCAATGTAATGTTCTCTGATCACTACAGAAAATTCTACATTTGGCTAAGTGTAATAGCCTCCACGTTCAAGAGGTGCAGGACACAACACATTTGTGAGTTAATGTATCTAAAGTAATATGCAGGAGTCTCAGCCGCAAGTCAAACCAGCAGCGACTAGAGACTGCTACAGTGCCCGGCTGTCCCCGCACTGAAAATCTACAGCGGCGGCGGCAGCAGCAAGATTCATCCCTGGTGGCGCTGACAGAAGCCTGTTTACCATCTTAGCTGTAGGTAGGGAAAGCATAGAGTATTGCAGTACCCAAATCCTCCATTAAGGAGCTGTATACATTTCTAAACTTTTCCTTCGACAGGTGTCACGTTAAATAAACCTTTAATTTATCATTTTTATTTTCAATATATATATTTTTTTACTTTTAATTTTTACTTTTATATTACATTTATTTTTCATTTGTATTTATTATTATTATTATTTTTTCTCATTTTTATTCCATCACAGGTACCCTCACTTCTTGCTTTTCTATACTTTACTGTATATCATCTAATATTTCCATTTCAGCGCTCAAAATAAACTTGCACTGTAAATTACGTCATTATTTAATTGCCTAAAGCTGTGTACACACGGTGCAATATCGCTGGCAATATGGTCGCTGAGTGATTTGTTTGTGCTGCAGCGATAAATCGCCGGGTGCACGCTCCTGTGTTCAGTAACCTAATGGTCGCTGCGATCAGCTGTTTCCCTCTGCGTCTCCCCGGCAGAGTCTCCTTTTCATCATAGACCATCTCTAGTCGCTGAAAACTGGACACTGAGCAATATATTGCACCGTGTGTACACAGCTTAACACTAACAGGATTACTCCTCTTTCTCCTCCTTTGCAGACATTTTTATTCATGCTTGTAGGAGTATAGCAGCCCATACACGCTGCGTTGCCGGGCTGTGCGTTCTGTGCTTTGAGGTGCGCGGTCCCGCGGGACCTCACCGCACAGTACAAAAAGTATGTGCTTGCACATACTTTTTGTACTTAGTTTTCATCACATTGCATCGCATTGCATGCACAACGTGTGCACAGGCAATGCAATGCAATGTGATCCCTGCTATTGAAGCCCACAACGCACGCCCGCATTGGGACGTGTATGGGCTGCTTTACTACTCACATCAACGTCTCTACTAATAAATATTAATATTGAGACCACAACCCTGAGTATTATTTTTACCTTTTTAGAAATTGAGTGTAACTTTATCATTGTCTTCATTTAATCAATGTTGTGGTGACCTTCAAAATTATAGGCTAAATAATGAAAAGGTTTCACACAAGACCTTCATGCTCCAATATTTTATTTCTTTAGGGTATATGATATTAGGTCTAACTAAATACTGGCCACATTAAACTAGCAATGTTACTGCTGATTCATCCATTATTACTAACTCTGTTGTCGGCTCTCTGCTGAATTCTATTATCCAATGTCATTACTGAAAGCAATTAGTGAATGCTGTATAATTCGGTTATTCATCAGCTAATTGCATACGCTAGAATACCAGTATTGTCTTATCACATTGTTTAGACTTCATGCTGCAGCTTAGTCAGAGTTACTTACAGATCTTTTCATTTTTTTCATCCAACACCTCCCTCTTTGACCCTATCCTCTTCTGCCTCCATAGGTCCCTCTGTCTTATTGCCCGTCAACAGGCATTTTTTACCTCTGCATTCAAGCATGACCTTGTCCCCCCCTTCTTGTTGCCAGAGTCATAATAAAACTGTATTGGCCCTTCTAGGAAGTGATAGGAAAGAAAAGTGGTAAGGTGGTTAAATGGAAAATTTGATCCTGGAGATGTGACCCAAACTTTTAAAGGTTGATGTCAAGATGAAGGGTTTGTACAGATATTTTGGAACTAATTCAAATGGATTCAAATTGTTTATTCCCTGTGATGAAACATGGATCTTCTAGTATGATCCTGAGACTTAAGCCAGTCCATGCACTTCATCATCTACTTGGTCACTATGGCCCTTATTCAGATCTGATCGAGTACAAGTTTGTTCTCAAAATGGGCAAAACCATGTGCACTGCAGGTGGGGCAGATGTAACATGTGTAGAGAGAGTTAGATTTGTGTTAGTTATAATGTTTCTGTGCAGGGTAAATACTGGCTGCATTATTTTTATACTGCTATTTAGATTTCAGTTTCAACACACCCCACCCAAATGTAACTCTCTCTGCACATGTTACATCTGCCTTACCTGCAGTGCACATGGTTTTGCCCATTTTAAGAACAAATTTGGGTACTAATGTAGTATCTGGGCGTCCGATTTTGTGATTGTATGCCTTACCTTAAGGCATACAATCAGATGCGATGCGATGCGATTCGATTTTGCATAGGATTCAATGTTAAGAAGGTCCTGTTCATTTCCCCACTATCCAAGTGGGCATAGAGTTGATTTTATATAGCGTGGCGAGCGCAGCGAGCCACCGATCCCGAAGCATGGCGAGCGGACGCATATTTCTTAAAAAGTATTCTGTGTCCCCTCGCGGGGCTCGCTACGCTCGCCACGCTTCGGGTGCGGTGGCTCGCTACGCTCGCCACAGGTTTATATCCAACTCCATGCCCACTTGGATAGTGGGGAAAGGAAAAGGACCCCTTTTTCTCATTGAATTCTATGTTAAAATGGACTCAGACCATTTTAACATTGAATCCTATGGAAAAATCTTGACCATCGCATCGCATACGATTTGGTTGCATGCGATGCGATGCGATGCGATTTCTAAATCGGACGCCCAGATACTACATAAGTACCCAAATTTGTACTGGGAACAGAATCTGAATAATGGCCTATGTCCCTCTACGATTTCAACCTTATTCAGGCTGCCTGTCACAGTCCGGCTTGCGAGGCCAAGGAAACTGCGCAGTCCTTGGCCTGGCCATACCACGCAGGGCCGGCATTGAGTGTCCAGTGGTGGTGGGGGGCACTTAGAAGTCCCCCATGCCTGGCGCTGCAGAGCACATTGTCTCGTCAGAGAGGCAGTGGCGTAGGTTTGTCCCATTCACCTTGGAGACAAGATAAATGTTGGTGCCCCATCCTATAGATATATAGACAGAACAGTGGGCCAGTCCTTACGGAAATATTAATAATTTGGCTAGCTGGCTTTGGTGCAAAAGCTCCTAAGAGCTACTGCTGTGTCCTTAGTATGTCTGTTCACTCCCAGCCAGGCAGCTGAACTGATTAACCACGTCACCCTTCGTATGTGAATTGGTGATGCCAGCTCCTCAGTTACCACAAGGTTAGCCTGCGAGAGTGGAGGTTAGGGGGTAGGTTAGGGTAAGGCTGCCAGGGGAAATGTTAGAGTATAGGCTAGGGCAGTGGCAGTGGCACCCTGGGGTGCCTCAGGCCACTTACAGGGTTGACTTATTTTGTTGATCCAGGACCAATTAAAATTATTTATGATCATTTTGATAGATAAAACCAATGCATGTTGTTGTCAATCATACAATATGTGGACAAACTGAAGTGAAATCTGTGTGTTAACACAACCTAAAGGTGACATACAAAACTCAATTTTCCTAATTGATTTTTTTATGCATTTTTCAAAAAAGAAACTCTTGACCCAGGGGCACTGTGAAAAAAATCCTGATACTCTAGGGCGCTGTAATTTAAAAATATTTGGCTCCCCTGGGTAAGGTGAGGGTAAGGCTGAGGGAGGGAAGGTTATGGGAGAGGTTAAGGTAAGGTAGCAGTAGGGAAACTTACTGGAGAGGTTATGCTAAGGCTGTGGGAGGAGAGGATATTGGGATGTAAAGCAGCCGCCATTCATTAAAAATTATTTTTTATTATTATAGCTTATTGCCCACCCCTGGGTTAGGGTAAGGCTGCATGAGTGGAGAGATTAGGGTAAATCTGCATCTCACTGACCTGTGTGAGCTTTAGGAAGTGATGAGGCTGGTAGCTGTTAACATTGTGGGTTCTCCTGTGCCTGCAGGTTTGCTGACTGCTAATGGCTGCAGGGGAATTCGCAAAGGCTGGGAAGTCTGAAGTCCCATCTCCTGCTGCTGCTTCTGCTGATCATCTCTTGAGGTCAGCTGAGCATGTGATGGGCTCTCCTCCAATCAGAACTCAGTACATGCTCCTCTGACCCCACTGCAGTGCCTACTGGTATTTTTTACCCAGTAGTGCACTGCAGATCACTGTGTGCTACCCTGACATCCCCAAGCCAAGGCTGCAGCAGCAGAGGTAATCGATAGAAGGGTCTAAGGTGGCCAATCCCGGGATCGGGATCAGTGGGATTTTGGGATTTGGCCCCAAAATGTCTGGATTTCAATACCGGGATTGGATAATCCAATCCCGGGATTTTGGGATTACACTGCACATGTACAGTAAGTAAGTTAATGTGGGGGACAGGGGCGTTTTTCTTTTAGGGATGCCAATCCTGGGAATCCCCCTAAAGAAACTGCTCCAGCACATGCACAGTTAATCACGGTAGCACTGTTCCAGAGCTGTCTATGCATGTGCAGTAATCTGAAATTATCCTCAGAATATTGGAGATGCGGTTAAAATATTGTAAATCAGGATCCTGACAGTCAGAAGATTGACTGCTGGATCCCAATGGCCAGAATCCCAACACATCCCAGAAGTAATTACAGGTGTTAAGGTTAGGCACTAGGGGGCGGTAGGGTTAGACAGCTGGAAGGGGAGGTTTTGGTAAGGCAGGGTATGTAGTGTGGGCCCCTTACACTGAAATCCCTGCACCCATTACAGAAATGCCACTGTATAAAGTGCAAAAGAAGATTTTGCTACCTATTGCTGTTCTACTTAGATTTGTGGAGGACAGTGTCATTAGCATTCCTTGTCACTTCCAACTGTGCTCCAGTTCCATTTTTAGAAACATATTGTCAAGCTGTTGTTTTTGGGACATGTGACATAAGTGTCTGGGCATGCAGGCCTCTGAATTTCCACATACACAACAATGCAGGGGCCAAAACCAAAATCAGCTCAACTATTTCTGACATTCTTGTTATTATAATGATGAAATAACATTTTTATGTAAATAATCTGGTTGTTAGCAAAATAGATCAAGTTACCAATTGCATTTGTCTTTTATATGGTTCTGTGAATGCCTCCTCTTTGTTTCTGTTGTAAAATCCATCTTTTTTTCAGAGAACTCTTTGATTGTGTGTGTGTAAGATACATACATAACACATATCTAGGTAAGTGCCTGGGTGCCTTCCTTTCTCCCCATGCAACCTTCATTTTTGCTACAACCCATGTATATTTATTTATTTATTTATTTATTTATTTATTTATTTACAGTTTCTTATATAGCGCAGCATATTCCGTTGCGCTTTACAATTGGCGGACCCCATGCCGTCTTGCATGGGGTGCCAGACGAGTTCCCGACAGTCGGGATCCCGACAGTCGTTTACCCGACGTCAGGATCCCGACTGTCAAAATGCAGTCAAAAATCCACGACCCCCATAGAGGGAGAATAGAATAGGTGGCTCGCGTAGCGAGCCACCGTGCCCGCAGCGTGGCGAGAGCAGTGAGCCAACCAGGGGCATTTTTGCACTCGCCATGCTGTCTGACTCTGGGCAGTAATTATCCCGACGTCGGTATAATGACTGTTGGCATCCCGACCGTCGGAGTCCCATACCACACCCCTTGCATGTGATACCTCGCCAACTGTCTGCTTCCCATTGGCTAGGATTGCATACAATACATTGTATCGTATGCAATACCATTCACTGCCCCAGTATACAATTTACCCTTGTAGCAGCCATGACGATCTCTGGATAAGATGCGCATGGGGCCGCGCATCTGATCGGAGATAAAGTACACTTTTGATACTACTTATCGGCCTGATGGGTCAAAATCATGTAAAAAAGGGGCTATATCATACTAGTGTATAGGGGCCTTAAGTCTCTGTCCTCTATTACCCAAATTATGCCCCTCTTTTTTTGTGTTTACCCATATTTCTCCCCTGGGCAGAGCTGTCCTTTGTGATAATAGTGCTTCCAAGTTTATGACCCAGAAGTTCTATCTGCACATGCATCAAATGAAACGCGCATCATAGAAGATACTGGGAGGGGTCCTATTTGATCCCCCTCAGTGAACTAATACTTGTCTACCCTCCCAGAATGGCCGGGAGGCTCCCGAAAATCGGGTCCACCTCCCAGCCCCCCAGGAAGGTGGGCTATTTCCCAAATCAACAATGCACCCCCCCCCCCCCCCCCCCTTCCCCGTTGCAGCAATAACCAGAATTTGCGGGTCCGCAGTGAGGCTAAAATGATGACAATTTCATAATTTAAGCCCCTCCCCCAATTTGCCGTGTTTGACCGGCATGGAGGGAGGGGCTTGGTAATGTCAGCCTCATCCTGCCCCCCTGACATGCAGTATCTGGTCTCCTCTCCAGGCTTCTCCCAGAGAGGAAAAAAAAAGTAGGAAAGTATGTAGCTACTATTAGTCAACAACATCTTCTTTTACCTAACATGTCGAAGTTTGGTGCATATAAAAAATGCTGCCAACTGCATTTTTAGCTGGATGCATCATGCCCCATGTGTGTCACAGTTGCCAACTTCGTGGCTGCACCCTCCGGGCTGGAGCAGCTGGGTCAGCCATATGGGGCACATGTTGCTGCCAAGTGAGAAGTGCAGGAGGCACCACCCAATCTATCACTCAAGGGCTGCTGGATTTTAAGCAAAATCAGGGCAGGCACTAACATCTTCGCCCGCCCCAAGCATGCAAAATAATTCTCTCAGCCACTCTTCACTCTTCTGCTTTGAAAAAGTCAGGGATCCACCACGGGACACCCCACGTCTGTCAATCAGGTTGTGAGTGCCTGGCCAAGGGAGAAATTGTCCAAAGGTGCTCGCAGTCGCGTCCTGCACATGCACATATTGGCAAAGGCACAGTGGCCAGACCATCGGCCAACCTCCGCATGCAGACCTGTCCGAACAGGTCTGCATTGGCCTCTATGTGCTGTAATATAATTGGCATGGCTCAGATTGTTATTTTTGCATAGATATAATTTATTAGAATGGATTGCTGCCCACAGAGATAGCTTTACTTTACTTTGGTCCCTGGATATAATAGTACTGGCATGCTTATTAACACATCACACAGGTTTTCTCTAACAATTGGTTAATAAAGCTAAAACGTAACAAATCATTCTGTTCTGTAAAGGAGTTTAGAATAGTTTGAACATGGATATTTTTGTTTTATGCGGTGTGTGCATTTGCTGGTGAGGTAATTGTATTTGCAAAGCCAGGAATTAAACACTTTACTTATAACTGACTTGGATGCTTCCCCGTTCTGCAGACTCATGTTGGCAATCTCCACTGCTTCCATAAATCACTTTCACAGCACACCAGTTGCTTCCTTATCCCTGCAATGCTTTATTTAAAGACAGCTATCACGTGTTTCCAAAATACAATTGATTATGTCTTTAAAAAAAAAAAATCTAAGGATGCAGGCAGTACTGTAGATCAAATAGTATATAGAGTATAATTTTATAAATACAGCTCCTACCATTATACAGTAATGGAATCATCAATGCTCAAGGTGAATAAAGGTCCATACACACTGGGCGATTTTGCCCAGCGTGTATGGACAGCGGTTGATTGCTATCATCAGTGCATACACACTGATCAGCTTTCCCCGATGTGGCACTGTCAGCGGGGGGCGGATGGCTTTGCATAGTGCAGCAATGCAATGCCGTCCACAAAGCCGCTCATGTGCTGGTAATACAAGCAGATAAGCGGCTTTCCCAGCAATGATGCGGGAGTTGGCATCACCGCTCATGGCTCGGCCATACACAATGGGCAGCATTGAGCTGAAAGCCGCTCAAAACACCAAGTTTTAGTGGCTTTCAGCTCAAAATCGTCCAGTGTATATGGGCCTTAAGAAAAGGAAAAAGCTTTCATTAGATTTGCCCAAATCCAAAATGGTCGCGGGAGGGCTGCTGCGCATGTGTGACAGTGCACAGCACCTCACATGGGCCTTTGCGGAGCTCGTGAGTGACAGCCCTATGAGAGAATATGAATATGTGGCACTATGGGGGGCATATCAGTATGTGGCACTATGGGGGAGCATTATGCATGTGGCATGTGTGTGGCACTACGGGGGCATAGGTGTATGTGGCACTATGGGGGCATATATATATATATATATATATATATATATATATATATGGCACTTTGGGGGTTTCTTTATACATGTGGCACTATGGGGAGAATTATGTGTTTGGCTCTATGGGGGGCATTATGCATGTGGCACTATGTGGAGCATTATGCGTGTGGCACTATGGGGACATTTTGTGTATAAATGGCACTACTGGGGACCCAGCAGCAGCAGTGAACTCGATCGGGATCCCATGAGCCTTGGCATACAAATATGGCATTGAGTTTGGGGCTACACACTTACTCTTCCCGTCCATTTTGTTCTGGATCCACCTCTGTAGTGGGGCAAGATGGGCTGCCTGGGAAACAGCAAGACGGAGGCCTATGTAGGTGTGTGAGATAGGTGTCAGTTCAGCCCAGGAGGGTGCTAATGCTGCATGAAAAGTATCCCAGGAACCAGAGGTCCCCACTGGAGGTATCTAGAGCCGGAGTGTGGAAAGGTAAATCGGACCGATGCATCTCCTTTAAAAAGCAGGCTCCTTTCAAACACAGGAATGCCAGGTTAGTAGCTACTACACCCCCCCCCATAGAGCCTAACATAATCCATATAAACACACCCATAGCCTAACCCTATCCATACACACCCACCCACACCTCTGTAGCCTTACCCTATCTATACACACCCACACACCTGTAGCCTAACCATATCCATTCCCCCCACCAACACACCTGTAGCCTAACCATATCCATTCCTCCCACCAACACACCTGTAGCCTTACTCTATCAATACACTCACCCAGCCACAGCCTAACCCTGTCCATGCACACCCACACACCCGCATACTAACCCGATCCATACACACACACACACCGTCACGTAGCCTAACCCTATCCATTCAAAGCCGCCTAACTTAAATTTTTCATACACCCTGGTCTGCAGCATAACTATGGTGTGGAAATCTCATGAGGGGTGTGGTCAGCCAGGAGGGGGGTTATATATGAGGTGTGAGAATCCCCTCCCCCTTGGCTGACCATATCCCCTCACGAGATCCCACCCTAATTAGGGCTGCTTTGAGAAATTTCCAGGGCTGGTTTAAAATCCCAATCCGCCCCTGGTAGGGACCACCGCTGGACTAATTCCATAGAGATAACACTTACTGCAGCACCAAAGTCCAGGAGGGAAGACATTTCTCTGAAGCTCTGATTGGCAAATATAGAAACTTTAAGAATACAGTCTGTACTTTGAGGAGAGGATTGAATTACTCCTAGCCGATCCTCTCCCTGATTGGCTAGGACACAGAGTTTCCCGAAAGCTTGGAACAAGTGTTCAATGAGTGTGAGGGGGCTGCACAACACAGACGTCTTTTGCGTTCTTCAGGAGATAGAGGGGGTTGATTAATTTGCATGGGTTCATCTGTATTAGGCGATACCTCATGAGAATGAACAACAACAGGTGACTTGGGTTGTGCAGACCTTCCTCTCTTTGTGCTCTTTCCAAAACAAGACTAAACCATCTAATGCAGGTGGTAGTCCTTGGTAACAATTTAATCTTTAATGCAATCAGACAAACCATTTCACAGAGCGGCATAGAACGCTTAATTGTTCCAGGACAGTTCAGATCAAATACTGTCCTATGTATCGGGATCCCTGTTGTAGCCGGAGTATGACAAAAGAAGCTGAACTCACCCTGGCTCATCAAAGATGCACTGGAAGGTGGCCACAAATTCTTTGTATGTAGATAGTAGCGGATCCAGTCTTTCCCACAAGCGAGATGCACACTCCAAGACTGACCCAAAAAGTATTGAGATATTAAATGCTACATTAGTATGATCATTGGGAAAGTTATTGGCTTGTAATTTAGAGTAGATCTCGCATTGGTTTTAGAAAAACCATGACAGCTCTTAGGGAATCCATCAAATTTTGCTGGGGTAGGAAGAAGAAGTTGAAATGGAGAGCTGGATATGGGTAGAGAAGCTCTTGCAGCTTGTGATGCCTCAGGGCCATGTAGGGTGGTTTGGATACCATCCGGCCAGGTAGACAGGTACTGTAGAAAGTGGATAACCTGGCCCTGTGCAGCCTCTTGATGGTCAAGTTGGGCTGCTAGCTGTTGAACCAGACTGGAATCTTTGGCCTGATTCATGCGGTCAGTGCAAACCGTCTGAGGCTTGGACTTGCTCTGAAGCATAGAGGAAGCTGTGGGGTTTGATAAACTGTGCCCACATATGTAGGTGGGCCTCATGGAGTGAGGTGGTATATTGAGCCCAAAGGCGCGGCTGAGAAGACAGAGTCCAGAAGAGGTAAATAAAATAGAATGTAGTTTATTGAAGTTAAGTACAGAATCTGTGAATCGGTAAACACTGAAGTAATACTGAGACCGGAATGAGTTCTTGGAATTGGCTGGAGATTAAATATAATAGAGACTCCAATAGGTAGGGACTGATGGCTGCTGGTTGTTAGGGTTGTCTGATGGTGCCCGTCGATGATAAAATGGAATGAAGATGAAAGGTAAAATACACTGCAGGTACTGTAAGTAACATTGCTCAGATCAGATACCAATAACACAGGCATTTGAGGAAGGTTCACCAATGATGGTTTCCGATGTTGGTTCACCAATGGTGATGGATATCGACAATTGGAGACTTGAGATGGTGTGGTACTGTGGAGATGGTACGGGAGAGATGAGCAGGTAGGCAGATTAAGTAAGCAGTGAATGCAGAAAGGTAATGGGGTTTGATGGTGTCGATGGTATAAGGACAAGTGGAGAGAACCCAGGGAGGTATTAGTAGCAATGCTGTGAATTGCCTGGAAGCAAAGGATACCAGTGGCGACCACTGGAGGGAGTCAGGCTGTGCAGCAGGATGGACACTTGCACAATGCTGTAGAAAGCAGGATATCATCAGGAGCAGTACTTGAGATACAGCTACTCTGGAGACATCATTGCACTGACAGATTGGGACTAGATTCCATAGCTAATAGGATGTGTCCCAGTGATGTCAGAGTAAGCTAACAGGATTGGCTGAGGGAAGTCATGTTACCTGATCCAAGTGCTGGAGGCATGGCTGCAGCCGGCAAACGTGGTTCACCTGCATACCACACACTGTACCACAGAGCAAGTTTAGGGAGAAACTTGAATTATAATGGCCACTGAAGATATCTTTTATGATTTTTTTTTGTCCAGGGAACTCCAGGACATTACTAATGACAGGGCCAGATTAACAATGGGGCAGATGGAGCTGCATCTCCAAGCCTCCAATTAAAAATAATCCCCACATCATGGCAGACACCAGCTGGCCAGGAGGGCCCTTCTGGGCAATATCTTTTAAAAAGTAATCTAGTGTGTTTGGGGCTTAACACTGCTTATTGCTAAATAGACCCCCAGGAGTTTTTATTATTATTATTATTATTATTATTATTAGTAGTAGTAGTAGTAGTAGTAGTAGTAGTAGTATTTAGTTTGCTTTGTAATATTTTTTTTTAGAGATGTGCAGACTCGGATTCCAGAGATCCGAGCCCCCACGAATGTCATCATTCTGAGCCCGGTTCCGAGCAGCGCTCAGAGATTCCCGCCTGACTCGGGTCCGTCCGCGTGGTCAGAACGTCATTTCGCGAGGCTTTAAATCGCGGCTGCTGCGCCCGCAATCTTCACTCCAGTCTAGTGGTGGGTTGGGAGAGGGTGTGTTTGTGCTGCTGCTGGGGCTTAAACTTGAGCTTGAGTTTGACCTTGAACGCAATATTTTTTATTCGCTGGGGCTGTCTCTCAGTGCTGCTGTGTAGTCTAACTGTGTACTTGTAGTACTACTGTCTCCTCTGTGCGGTCTACCTCTGGTGTGCTGTGCTGTAATTATTTTCTTTGCTGGGGCTGTCTCCCTCAGTGCTGCTGTGTACTCTGTTCTCCTCTCTGCTTAGGGTGGGCTCTCCCTAGCAAGGAGGACAGTCTAACTGTGTACCTGTAGTACTACTGTCTCCTCTGTGCTGGGGCCTACCTCTGGTGCTGTGCTGTAATATATATTATATGAATAATTAATTATATTATATATAGTCCACTGGTGCTGCCTGCACTGAATCTGCCAGTATTATTTAGTTACTCAGTCCACTGTTGCCACTGGCAGTGCTACTGTCTACCTAGTGTACCTACCTAGTACATACTAGGCTGCTACAGGTATATCTAATTCAGGGTTGCCGACCCTCCCGGAATTTCCGGGAGTCTCCCGAAATTTGGGTCCCCCTTCCGGGCCCCCGGAAGGGTGGGCAACCTTTCCGGATTCAGGGGAGACCCCCGCTTTCCCCCCCGGATCGCGGCATTAGAATGCCGCAATCCTCGGGTCTCAGAGGAGGGGGCGGAGCTGGTTGAATTGCTTATAGATTTGCGAGTGGATGAGCATTATTGATTCATTTGCAATTCTCTCACAATTTTGCATAGGGCAGTTACTCTTTCTGTCTGTGTGGTGACTTTCTCCTTGCAGTCCACTGCAGATTCTAACATTAGCAATCAACTCTGAATCAGGCACTATATGCAGGGCCACAAATAGGCGGGTGCCTCTGGAAGGACCCGGGCAGACCATTTTTCTCACCGCAACCCTGCTGCCGCCATCCTGAGTTAAAGAAGCCTGCGCTCCGGGACATCCGGGCTGCAGCTCAGTGGAAGAGGAGAGCCGGGCTACCGTAAGTCAAGTGAGATGGGGGGGCCCAGCCTGGAAATTAGTCCTGGGCCCCAAAATTCCTGATGGCAGCCCTGCCTTTATGTGTATGTTGACAGTGGGCACCTCAGTTCTTGCACATTTGGTTGTACACCAGGAAAGGGCTCGCATTGTCATAGAATAAAGATGAAGGCATGAGTAATTCCTACTCAGAACCAGCCCCTTTGTGTCTGACAATTGATTTAAATGTAGGAGTGTGAAATATGATTGCAGTAGTAAATCTAAGGGCCCATACACACTGGGTGACTTTGAGCTGAAAGCAGCTCAGTTTACTCGTTTGAGCTGCTTTCAGCTCGAAGGCCACTCATTGTGTATGGGCAGCAGTGATCGCTGATGAGCGCTCCCGCATCATCTCTGGCCCAGCTGCTCAGCTGCTGGTATTACCAGCAGTTGAGCAATGGAGTGGACGACTTTTAAAGCGTCATGCTATAGAAACCCGTCCACCTCCGTGAAAGTCGACAAAACGGGTGAAAAAGTCTCCATGTGCTGTATAGGCACTGAGCGTTTTCAGCCTAGTGATTTTCCTCATCATTGTTCTCCATACACGCTGGGCAAAAACACCCAGTGTGTATAGACCTTAACTTTCATACGGTAATGTCAGAAGTAAAAAGAAGCCTTATTAAATAATAAGTAGTGTGCTGTAAGCTGTAATCAGTGGAGAGATGTTAATTACATTACTTAGGACTTGTGTATCTGAAGCCGACAGTAAGAATTATTATAGTGTTTAAGTATATAATAAGAAGCAATCTCAGCTTTTACTTTCACACTGCAGGATCTATTTACAAAATTGGAACCTGACAAAAGACAGAGCACTGTGAGCTACTGTGCCGCATCAGCAGTTTCCAGGCAGATTTTACTGCCTCATTATTCTCTGCTCACAATGGTTTATACCCGGGCATATATACTGTGTGTCCTCTGGGTATTTTTATATATATATATCATCTGTTGACTATCAGGCCAAAATTTATATTCATAGATCTATCGTTCAAACTATTCCATCTCCACCTGCTAAGCTTCTATACTTTTTATGCTTAAATATAAGCTACTTCCCTGTACTGTTGGCCACCATGGTCATGTCTAGAGGTGCCCCTGATGTCTGCTGCAATCTCCCTGGATTGGCAACCGGTGCCCAGAACAGGAAACTGTGGGGGTTGCAGGCAGGGCCATCTTAATGGCATTGTGGACCCTAGGCAAAGCAATGCACTAGGGCCCCTACTTAAGTTAAAAAATCATAACTCCCCAAGGCGTCTCTTCAGCCATTCAGCAATGCTTACAGTCACTAACTGTGTGGCTGCAGCCCGGTAGAGAAAGTTTCCCAGCAGCTCTGATTTTATGTAATTCACAGCCAAAGGAGCCGGGGAGCAATCTCTACTAGCCTCACAAGAAACTCTGTAGGCACCAGCAAACACTTACTCCAAGGCCCCTAGAATTGTGGGGCCCTAGGGCAGCTGCCCAGTAAGCCCATGAGTTAAGATGTACCTGGCTGCAGGGAGAGGGGAAGTTGGTGGTGCTGGTGGGCTGCCTATTCTGGCAGTCACAGGCATCACAATTTTAATGGCAAAACGGAGAATCTTCTCTGGGGAAACTGACATGGCTGCAGCTTGAATTTTCATGCTCATTCCCAACTATAGGGTCACCTGATCACTGAGTCAGAGGTTTACAACAGAAGATGCGATTATGGGGTGGGATATAATTTGAAAAAAACTGGACCTTATTGTGACCACATGTATTGCTGTGAAATTTGCAGCATGTGGACTAAACGCCTCCCGTAGAGCCAGCCGCCCTTCCTTGCACCCACGATCCCCCCGCACAGCTGCAAATTGATGACTTGCATAATCATCCATTCGCAGCCTTGGGTGCAGGTGAGAAATCATTCGATGGTCGGCGACCTCTATGGTGTCTCTTATCTGTGAGTGCCCTGTGTGGGAAGCAGGCGGGCAGCTAACATCTAGTGACAATCCCCCCCCCCCTTCCCCGCACCTGCGTCACTGGGCGATTACCATGGGAACACCCAGCATTTTCATGGGAATGCCCATGAAATGCTGGGGTTCCCATGGGCTTTGCCCCCCCGCTACCGAGCCATGTCCCTTTTCTGCACTGCTAGCTGCGTGCGGGGCGGCAAACATGTAGTTCGCTGTGCCCGCTCACACCCTGCATCTGTACCGAAGAAATTAGAATAACCCCCGGTATGTTGATGTTGAAGGTGTTCCAAATCTGCAAACTGCATCATGTGACTGCAATAGCCATACTATGTACTCGTCACTTACCAAATTGTTACTATCAACCATTGGAGTGCCAACAGCGCTGTGAGAAATACACACATTTGTTATATGACTTCAAATAAAAAAAGGGTAAAAAAAGATTATGTTTCCTATAAAAGGTAGACATTACAGGACATTATAATGAATAAAAAGGTTTGCTTGCCAATTTTCACACCAATTTTGTCAAATTCACTTGGCACTCAAAGGGTTAATAACTAACTAATGCAATTAGTATACACCCCCTAAAATAATTAAAAAAGAGAGCTTTTCTCATTCTGTATTCTCCTATTCATGTCACATCCTTCAATCACTGTATCTAGAAACATAGAATTTGATGGCAGATAAGAACCACTAATCTGCCCCATTTTTAACCATATTGTTACCTCAAACCCTATTTGATCCTTATTCTCATATCTACCCCATGCATGCTTTAAGTGCTTTACCATCTCAGCCTCTACCACCTATAACGGGAGACTTTTCCACTTTTCCACTACCCTTGCTCTGAAGTAATTCTTCCAGAACATTCCCCTGAACCTACATCCCTCAGTGCAATTACTTTACAATTCTTTTTACTTTCTAGTCTCATATAAATGTACAAATCCTCCTTCATACAAACTACTGGTGTATAAGTAAAGGTGGGTTGTGTCCTAAAAGAGAATGTAAAGCAGCTAACCAGAAAAAGTTCAGTTTTGACATCCATGAGAATATCTTGTTGATGATACATACAGATGGCTAGTGTTTGGGATGCCGGCTTTCAGAATACATACTGGTTGAGAGAATCAAGATAGGAGTCAAGTATACTTACCCTCCCCCTACCACCCTGGCCCTAACCCTGCCTCCCTGAAACCTACCCCCCCCCCCCCAGATTAACCCGAACCCATCCTGCTAGTACCTAACCCTATGCCTCATACCCCACCACCTAAACTTAACTCCCCCACACCGCAGCCTAAACCTCCTTCTAAGTGCCTAACCCTCCTTCTAAGTGCATAACCCTTACCCCCCTTATAAGTGTCTAATCCTAACTCTGCCTCCCCACAGCCTAAGCCTAACCTTCCCCTCACCAGCCTATACTTAAATTCCCCCCCTCCCAGAGCCTAATCCAAAACCCCCCTTCTGGCACATTTATGTTCGTCATCCCAGAATTTGGAATTCTGGTACTGGCATCCTCACTGAAACTTGGATTCCAGTGCCAGTCTCCTGGCTATTGGGGCTGCCAGCATTGGTATTATAAATGTCGGAACAACCGCGTCCAATCTTGTTGTTAGGCTACAAATACTATACTGTAGTGTAAGTGTTTTCCTATCTACTCCAGCTATTTCTGGGGAGCGATACTTATAGAAGCGCACCTTTGATATACAGGCAAATTGTTAAAACATTCTGAACTCATAGTCGTTCCAGGTGAACATTTTTTCTAAGCCAGCTGAGTTTTCATTCCACCTGATATAAAACAGACACAAGATTTATAGCAGCGTTTAAGATTATGCTGTGTGTTTCATATTAAACACTTATTCATTGACTTGGCTGAAAGCTTTCCTGCTTTCAAATCTATTGAATAAGACTGTTCCAGTACTTTTTGATTCAGGACCTGTAACTAATTTATTTCACAATACACCGGCGTTTCAGCTATAACCTTGCAGTTAGAGAGTTCCTCAAATAGATTTTATGAATTCTCTCGGCATGACATGTAAGAATCATTGGTTTGATGTGTAAAGGAAATCTGTAACAGGCCATCTGCGGGGACATGAGACAGATTTATTTCACTTCCTGAGATTTATACCTTGATTTCTTATATCTAGTGACTCCTAAATGGTCAATAACCCCTTCTCGGGGCTACCACTTAATTCTATTGATGTGACTTTTTAATTATATTAAATTAGTTATGTGGCTGCCTCCTACATTAAAAATAAACAATGAAATAACTGCATACTTTTTTTTTTTTAGCAATGCGTTTAGATGTATTGAAGATTTAAAATCTAAGTTTTAAATGTAAATACTTGTGCGATGATTCCGTCTTTGGAGCCTATTCATTAATTAGCTCTACCAGTAAAATATGCAGAAAATAAATAGTTGTAGCCCTTAAAAATGCAAAATAGAAAGCAGGGACTATAATCAGAGATATCTCTCGGTCCACCAGTGTCTCCTCTTCTGTGGGCTGCAGGTGACCATCTTTGTGATATGTTTCAATAAGGCATACTTGACTACCCTTGTGGAATAGCCTGGAGACTCCGCAAAAATCCAGGGGTGTTCCTACCCCTCCACATCCATTCACAGCCATGCAAATATGTCCAAAACAGACCAGAGAGAAGACACTACAGGGCACTTTAGTAGGTAAGACGAAATGGCCCTACATTAGGCTCTTCCCCCCAACATAGGGAAACTCCTGCAATTTGCAGGTCCACAGTGAGGGGGATTAGCAAAATGATTCAATTAAGTCATTTAAGCCTCTTTCCCACTGCTACCATGACTGCTGGTGAGTAACATACAATCGTGCAGGAGAGCCACCAACTCTTACGGGGCTGTGGGAGACTAACCCAAAAATCGTGAACCACCTGCAGGGCAGGCAAGTATGCTGTACACTCTGGCATCAGAGGTTCCCTTGGCAATCTCCAAATACGCCCATCTGATCTGAAAATTTAAAATTATGATTCATTACTGCATAACATTCGCTGCCATTGTTCCCCGGTCCCCGTATTGCACTCTTTACACCATTGTAAGCGCTGGGCTGTATTCTTGTTTGTGATTAGAGGTTTATGAGCAGCTGCTCGCCACTAATATCCAAGTGCATTGGCCTCCCTACAATGTGTTCTTGTAAAAAAAAACCTGAAACATTAGTGGCCATTTTGAACTCGTGTTCAATGGTATGCATGGAATGACCCTTGTTGTTTCACAGCTCCCTGGTTAACACTTTGGTCTTTGGGCTGCAGTTTTGGGGGTCTTCAAGGGCGAGATGCAATGGCTATTTTTCTTTGATGATAAAAAACAGAGTGGGGGATCCCCTAAGATAGTCACCTTTTTACACTCGGTTAGCAAAGGATCTAATCGGTAGCCCACTATCCGTTTTATACCTTCACATACATAATGTCTGCAGCAGGAGCATACCATTTCACTTGCTTCCCTTTTGTCTACATACAGTAGTGTATGTTTTTATACCTTTGTGCTACATGCATTGAATAGTAATTTATATTTCAGTAGAAACTTTTATTTAACAGCTATAACATGACTAACCTAGTTATTTTGCATTTTGTTGAGTCAGCTGCATTGCAGACACTTATCTCTGTCACTATTAGAGCTTCTCTACAGTATTGAGCCAAGGTTAAATAAAGAGAATGACTAAAATAAAAGACCATACAATATTTCTCAGTGACTGACATATATTATATAACAGGTATTGTACCTGACAGTCTGCTGGCTTTTACTCCCAAAATATAACCACACAGATTTCTATAGCTAATTAGCACATGCTATTTTTGAACACAATAGATAACAAGTTGGGCTATATCAGTGTAAGCAAAAATAGGCAATAGTCTTGGTACAGTATCTGTAAATATTTATAGTAGTAATAATAAGTGGTTAAAGTGGGAATTTTTAAGTGGGGTAAGGAAAATGTAACAGGATTTAATGTTTACTTTAGGATGCACAGCTGCGCATGCTGAAGGCACATGAGCACCAGAAAACGGGAAAGTGGCCCTTTAAAAGTACCCCTTATACACAGAAAACACTGTCATCCCAGTTATGTCAATCATTGCCGTCTTGTGCAGCTAGTGTACAGGCATTTGGCAGATAGCCCCCACACACAGCACAGATATATCTTTAGATGTATTGGCCATCTGATGTGATATATCTGTAAACAACGTCGTTTGTAGACCATCCAGCCATATATAGGCATTTCCAGAGGCGGATTGGCCCACCGGGAAACCGGGCCATTTCCCGATGGGCCGGTCCAGATTCCCCTCTGGCAGGGCCGCCGACTGTGTTTCCGGGGCTGACGTCTTCCTAGATGCAAGCCTGGTCACAAACGGCAGCATAGCCCAAAACAAATATGGCCGCCGTATATATGCATATATTATATGCACATATGTGGTGGCCATATTTGTTTTGGGCTATGCTGCACTTTACAGTATGCCGTGACCAGGCTGCGGCCGCTGGTCGCTCTCGGATGACGTCACCACCGAGCGGACCGAAGCGTGGCGGTGCGGCGAACGAAGTAAGTAGTGTGTGTGTGTGTGTCCCGGGTTGTAGCATCAGCACCTGCCACCCCCCCAGGCTGTAGTGTCAGCAAACCCCCCCCCCCCCCCCCCCCACGGTCCCGGGCTGGATTTCGCTCCCAATCCGCCCCATGGCATTTCAATTGAACAGCTGATATATCGGCCAGTGTGTACTCAGCATTAGTCTTATCTAGAACTGTAGTGGTTTTTATTTGTTTGTTGTGTGCAATCTGTAAGCACTGAGGATGAGTGTAGGGAGCAATAAGAGTAAGTGTAGGGAAGAGTGAGGAAGGTTGTAAGGAGCACTGAGTGAGAGTTGGTGTATAGCACAGTAATGGACGGTAGGAGTAGAGAGTAATGAGTATGTGTGGAGAGGATGAGTGTAGGGAGCAGTTAGATAGGGTGGGAGATGAAATCAGTCATTGTGGATTGTGTCCTACACATCAGCCACATAAGATTTTGTCAGACAGGCACATCAGATCTTGTCAGATAAATTGACTCAAATTGGATCAAATCTCACAAAATCTGTCACAACGGGTTGTTGTGGATCCACGGATGGCGGTGGCTCTGATTTAGATGGGTGAGGCGGAGAAAGGATCGCCGGCTTGATATACTGTCTTCGCATGTGCGAAGTCCCCTAGGAGTTTGAAGGAAACTCCCAATCAGAGGCGCGGAGTCTAACTGAGTGGCGGTCTTCACCAGGGATCCCCGCAAGGGAATTTGGGCTTCGCTGCGTCCACCCAGCAGGTCGCGGCCCTCTAATGGAAGCCTCCTAGGGGAGCTGGAGCGCTGGCTGGAGCCGGATGGTATGGGCACTTGTAAGACGAGGACAGTAGGTACAGGAGCTGGGCACTGGGTACCCACGGCTGCGACGGAACTGCAGACGGAAGTTAGGCGGGACTTGAACACAAGGAATATAACGGAACTCAGGAAAGCACTTCTTGGCAATATAACGGAACTCAGGAAAGCACTTCTTGGCAATATAACGGAACTCAGGAAAGCACTTCTTGGCAATATAACGGAACTCAGGAAAGCACTTCTTGGCAATATAACGGAACTCAGGAAAGCACACTCTTGGTGGTTAATCTCTGAAGGTACAGGCTTTACTGGAGCACAGCAAGCTACTAGCAGACTGGAGTCACGGAGGGTCAGCTGAACACTGACCTAAGTCAGCAGAGGCATCAGCACAGAATTCCCCCTGGCCATGATGTCACAGGGCCCAACCTCCAACAGAGGTTATATCAAGCCCCGCCTTTGCAGCCCGAGGTGCCACATCCAAGATGGCGGCGCCCATCCCGGGAGCCGGCCACGGGGATCGCCGGACCCCCGGGGAGACAGCTGCCAACCCAGGAGCGACGCCGACAGCGGGGACACCAAGAGCCTGCGGGGGGACCCGGCAGCAGAGCCATGAGGACAGCGCCCGTCTCGGTGAGTATGAGACGCGGCGCAATGCTCTGCAGCCGCGGCAGACCCTGACAAAATCTCACAAGTGTAAGGGGCCCTTAAAATATGAGCTCACCGAAGGCAGGATGGAATGCAACTCAAAGGCAGGAGCACACACAGAGCTGGGATACTACAGAGAAAGTAAGTACTGTGCCTCTCTCTCTCTCTCTCTCTCTCTCTCTCTCTCTCGGTTTCTAACTATTAATCTAATTGCATGCTCCCGCTATCCATTAACAATTATGTGGGAGCTGCGACTGAGTATGACATATATTAAACGCCGCTATATGCAGCAACAACATATCAGTACATACAAAAACACACATATGGAAACCCTGGTTGGTGAGACAGCGTGACAGTGTCCAAATAGCGTGACTATCCTGCTGCAATTGGTACAGTTGGGAGGTACTGTATGGTACGTGAGATCCAATGGAGACAACAGTAAAAGGACTTATTTCTTTATGTCTTTTTTTTTGCTTGATGAACCTCTGCTCTCTCACACAATCTGTTCCAATTAACTGCTGTCTTTTCTAAGATCACTACTGAGAGCCTTCTCCATTTCCAAAGACAAATCTCACACTGTCAAATTCCATTCTCACATTCTCTGTCTCGTCACCTCCTGTCTAATGGCTCTTTCAAAACCCGAGTATTTCTCCCATGGTTTTCTGTAAACCTTGCCCTATATTAAAAGTTAATGTACAGTACCAGATAAATTCTCATTGTATTAAAAAGGAGATCATTTAAAGCACTGGGTCCATTAAATAGTAACTCTGCTGCCAGGATTTAGTAAGCCTCTGGGTGGGTATTCTGCGGATAATTCTAAAAAAATGGTATAAATATTTTTGACATGCAACAAGTAACATGCCTTTGCCTTTATTGTGGGAAATGTCCTGCGCTGCTGGGACCAGAATGACTGTTCACATTTCGCAATTCATTCACTGATAGATTTAGCCAGAAATAAAATTACCTCAATCTTCATAAACAAATTATATTTTTCTTTTAGGAAATCTAATGCTCGCTGGAACATAAATATCTTCTAATTTGACTGCAAAAATGGTTATGAAAAAAAATGTTTATGTTTTTTAATTCTTATTTTTCTCTTTCGTCCTATCCTGGTGACACGGCTAACCTTGGGATGTAGGAGGGTTCGCAGGAGCCAAGGCACCTATGCTGAAGTCTTTGGACACAGGCTCCTCCCTTCTGCATCCCATGATGTTTCAGTTCGTTTTAGATCCCCACAGGAGTGGGTGCTATGCTGATCGGCTGCTCCAGCAGCCGGTGTTTTTTGGACTATTTTTAACCAGTTAGTTAGGAATTTTTATTATTTTATTAACTTAGTGGTAGTACAGGTTTTCCAGTGTGCAGCTTCTATCAGAAGCGCGGCACACTGAGAGCGCGCCAGAGACTGACAGAAGCGCGTCCTGTCAGCTCTCTGGGTGCAGGGGAACGCTGTCTGCGCCCACTGCACATCGCTTAACCCTTTCTTTACAAGGGTTTGCCTGGGCCTGGGGGTGTCCTGAACCGGCTCCTTGCATAGAAGGGGATTGTGGGGATGGACAATGCCTGGCGCCATCTTGGAAGGCTTCCAGACTGAAATCCCACTAGGGAGGTGACGTCTGGTACAGGCTGTCCAGCGCAGCTGGATGACGCCAAATGATCCCAAAGAGAAGGGGAAGCATTGGAGGTAAGGAGAAACACTTGTGGGAGCGGCTAAAGGGGGAAAAGGCACCAATCTGGCTTCCTTACCCCGCTGAAGCAGAGACTTGGTCTCTTCCCACTCTGTGTATGGCGCCATTTCTCTCCTGGCTGCGGAACTGAAACAGGTTTTTTTGCTGCAGTATTACACAGTGGCAGTTTCTCCTGGAAGGCTCTTCCCCCGCTGACACTGAAGTCGCTGACAGCAGACAGTTAAGTACATGGTATATGTCTCTGTACTTTGCCTGACATTTTGCACCGTGTTTTATTATGACTGACGGTGGTGATATTGCTGCTGTGGGGGAGGAGGTGCAGGGCATTGTTACTGACTGCAAATTTTGCGGGGTAAAATTAACAAATGAACAGATAGATCAAGGGGATTTGTGCCCAGCTTGTGACTGAGTGGGCTTCTGCATTGCGGAGGTCTATGAACGCCCTGGATGAGGCTTTGAATAGACAGAAGGATAACTTTTTTTTTTTTTGTAAAACTTTTTTATTGAGACATTGCAAGAAGGATAACTTACTGAAGTCTCCTGATCATGTCCCCTCTTATCAATCTTCTATGGGCCCCATTTACTCCTCACAGGGGCACCCAGTGTTATGCAGATCATGCAGGATACTGCACAGGGAGTTCAAAAGATGAATTCCCTTATGGAGCAATTTACAAAGGATAGTCCTTCCTCCAAACGGCCTTCAGCTACCCCTCCTCTATTAAACATAGATTCTGATGATGATGGTGTCTGTGAAGAGGATTCAAGTTGGGAGCAGAGGGAAGAAGCTGATGCTTCTGTCCCAGGTATTGAGGATTTAATCCTTGCTGTTAGACAAGCATTAGATTTGTCTGATGAGGACAAAGTACAGGCACATTGTGTTTTTAAAAGAATCCGCAGGGATTCTGTGACATTCCCTTCGGATGAAGGTCTGGTTTCCATGTTAGGGGAAGCTTGGAAAGCTCCAGATAAAAGAGTGACTATGTCAAAGAGGTTTGCAAACATGTTTCCCATGCCAGAAGAGCATGTTAAGTTGTGGGAGAAAGTCCCTTTAGTGGATGCTCCTGTAGCAAGATTATCTAAGGCCACAGCCTTGCCGGTGCAGGGTGGTGCAGCCTTTAAGGATCCTGTCGACAAGAAGGTTGAAGGATGCCTAAAAGCAGTGTTTGAAGGAGTGGGTTATACACTCCATCCCATTATTGCTTCAGCATGGGAACCCAAAGCTATGACTAAGTGGGCTGAGACTTTGGTAGATCAGCTACAGCCTTATTCAGAGGCCTTTGCCTTAGCTGAGAAACTCATATGTGCAGCAGAATACATTACTGAGGCTGGGGAAGAAGGCGCAAAGATGGCGTCTAAGGTGTCCACAACATCTGTGTCTGCGAGAAGAGCCCTCTGGCTTAAGGCTTGTGAAGTTGACAGCGAGTCAAAGAAATACCTAGAGTCTCTGGCTTTTAAAGAGGAGTTACTTTTTGGTTCCGAATTGGAATCCATAATAAAACAAGCCACCAGGGGTAAAAGTATATTTTTTCCTACCACCGCAAAAGCTTCAAGTTCACAGTTTTGAGTGTTTAAACCCTCCTTTTGTTCCTCCTTTCGGGGAGGTTCCTCCAGTAAAGTACAAGCGGTAAGAGGTAGATTCCTAGCAAATAGAGGAAAATCCTCCAAATCCAGGTTTGGAGTTTTCAGCAAGAAGCAAGTGTCAAAAGGTGAGGATAAGTCCTCTGCATGACGGGATACAGACTCCTAGTTCTGGCCTAAACAAAGTGAGGGGTCTCCACCTATGGTTTCGGGACCAATGGAACATTCCAACTTCGGACCCTTGGGTGAATTCCATTGTTTCAAAGGGTTACCAGATAAATCTCAGGGACACTCCCCCACAGAGATTTCTTCCCACTCCGCTACCAAAAGAAGCCAGTCCTCGTTCTACTCTTCTGAGAGCAGCATTGGCTCTCAAGGAAAAGGGAGTGGTGGTCCCGGTTCCTCAGGAGGAGCGAAGGAAAGGATTTTATTCAATCCTCTTCTTGGTCCCCAAACCAGATGGTTCTGTCAGGCCGATTCTAAATTTAAAGTCTTTAAATCAACATCTTTGGGTGGATCATTTCCGTATGGAGTCCCTGAGATCAGTGCTTTGCAGCATAGAGCCAGGGGAATTTCTGGCATCAGTGGATATTCAGGATGCATACCTGCATATCCCCATATGCAAGGAACATCAGTCCCTACTTCGCTTTGCGATAGGGGAAACTCATCTGCAGTTCCAGGCCCTACACTTTGGGCTGGCTACGGCTCCACAAAAGTGATGGCTGTCATGGCAGCGACCCTCAGGATAAAAGGTGTAATAATTATACCCTACTTGGACGATCTGCTTTTCAAAGCATAATCAGCAGAGAGACTTCAAGAACATTTGACTGTGGCGACACAGTTCTTAAAGAAAATGGGATGGATGTGGAGGCGGATTTCCTCAGCAGAGAGGACCTGCTGGAGGGGGAGTGGTCATTACATCAAGAAGTATTCCAGGAGATTGTGAGTCCCTGGGGGCTCCCAGATGTGGACCTAATGGCGTCAGGTTCCGAGGTTTCGTTCTCGGACCAGAGACCCAACTGCTTGGGCAATTGATGCCATGACGATTCCGTGGCACTTTGTTAGGATCCGTAGAGTCCCCGCCAACCCTAACTCCGTTGCCTCCGGATAGAATTGACGGACACGTGCAAGGGCTAAGACTTCACCTATAATAGCCGCGTTCGACAGAGCCCGTTAGTCAGGCTCCGCCTCCGATGCCACCAGGTCTTACTTGTGACAACGCGCCCGTCAAGGCCAACGGAGGACAAGGGGAACTACTAACTACAACCACAGACGAGGACTCACTAGACTAGGAGATGATAGAACTTGCCACTTAAAGGCACTGGGAGTAACAATACTCCAGAGATGGTATTGAAGCAATAAACGATATGTGGAAGTAACAATACTCAAATGATGGTATAAGAACAATAACAGATGTACAGGAGTAACAATACTCAAAAGATGGTACTTAACACTAAATGGCATACAGGAGTAACAATACTCAAGGATGGTATGAAAATAATACTAGAATGAACAGGAACAAATGAGATGAGGATAACCCCCACTTATCTGAGAGAGGTAGATACGGAACGGGAAGGGTTAATCCTCAGCAGCAACGCAGGAACAGATACTGGAATGCTGGAAGCAGGACAGGAGCCAAGACCACCAGGAACCAGGGAACCGGGAGCACTCTGACCAAGCAAGGAAGAGTTTAAATAGGGCGCCAAAAAGGCATCCCCCGCAGCTGCTGCAAATCAGCTGCAGACTGTCCCCGCCTTCCCGCGGCCGCCTGGCGTCCCCCGCCGCCTAGGCAACCGTTGCGGCAGGGGAGGAAGGAGTTATGAGAACACCGCTGAGTGCGCGTCAACGTCCGGCGGAAGTGCGGGGCTGATGACGCGGCGGCGTCCCGGCTGCCTAGCAACAGCCGGGGCGCTTGGAGTCAGAAGTGCCGGAGCAGCACTACTTGCACCCGCATCCGGCGGAAGCACAGAGGGAATGACGCGACGGCGTCCTGGCCACCTAGCAACAGCCGGGGCGCGTCGCCCACGGATTACCGGAGCCGCGCAACCAAAGCTGCTCCTAACACACTTTCACCTGGTTTACATATTTCCCCCGTTTCCTATGATTCCACGGGTGCTGAGAAGAGTGAGGTCTCAATAAAGTGCAAGCAATTCTGATTGCACCAGATTGGCCCAAGAGGTCGTGGTACTCCGACAATCTGAGATTGTCAGCGGAGTCGTGGCCTCTTCCTCTTCTACAGGATCTTCTAAGTCAAGGACCATTTCTGCTCAGGACCTAGCCTGACTTATGAAGCCTCTTCTTTGAAGAAAAAAGGATTTTCAGATGACGTTATACAGACTATGCTCAGAGCTCGTAAACCGCTGTCTGCTGCAAATTATCATCAAGTCTGGAAAATTTACATCATGTGGTGTGAACGCCAGAAGGTTCACACCTCTAGATTTAAGGTGTCTAGACTACTAGACTTGGTACTTGTTTCCTAGCACGGCCACAATCGCGGCCATCGGGGGTAATTTTTAGGGGCCTGCGACGCGACCGACGCGATGCCCCCGATTTTTCCATTGAAATGCATTGAAAACAGTGAAAATCGGGTCGGTCGCGTCGTGTGCGGCTAAAAATGCTTAAATGGTCCACACGCGATGGCCGCGATTTACCCATAGGGAACAATGTTAAATGGGTAACTTTACCCGCGATGACCGCGATTTCCCATAGGAAACAATGTTAAATGGGTCAATTTACCCAAATCATCATAGGGAAGAATGGTAAATGGGCCAGAAACCCCCCCAAAAAACCCTGACCAGTGAAATGTCCCCCCAAAAGTAGTTTACGCCACCCCGCGATCAACGTGAACCCGAAGCGTGGCGAGCGGCGGCGGTACGCGTCCTCCGACCTTTTCATACCCCACTATCCACGTCGGCGTGGAGTTGAGAATAGAATAGTGTGGCGAGCGCAGCGAGCCACCGCGCCCGAAGCGTGGCGAGCGCAGCGCGCCCCGCGAGGGGACGCGGATAGATTCACAGGTAAACGCGTCCCTTCGCGGCCTTCACAGGTGTCCGCGTCGCCATGGACACCTGGGAAGCCCGCGAGGAGACGCGTATAACTGTGAAGGTATCTGCGTCCCCTCGCGGGGCTCGCTGCGCTCGCCACGCTTCGAGCTCGGTGGCTCGCTGCGCTCGCCACACTATTCTATTCTCAACTCCACGCCGACGTGGATAGTGGGGGTATGAAAAGGTCGGAGGATGCGTACCGCCGACCCTCGCGGGCTCGCTGCGCTCGCCACGCTTCGGGTTCACGTTGATCGCGGGGTGGCGTATAGTACTTTTGGGGGGACATTTTAATGTTATGGGGTGTTTTTGGGACATTTACCATTGTTCCCTATGATAATTTGGGTAAATTGATCCATTTCACATTGTTTCCTATGGGAAATCGTGGTCATCGTGGGTAAATTGAGGCATTTAACATTGTTCTCTATGGGGAAATCGCGGGCATCGCGTCTGGCCCATCGCACCCGATTTTTTAGTGCATGCGATGCCCGCGATGGCCCCGATTTTACCCCCAATGACCGCGATCATGATCGTTGTGGCCGTGCTAGGAAACAAGTACCCTAGACTTCCTCCAGGACGGTTTCTCAAAGGGTTTAGAATTACAGTCTTTAAAAAGTACAACTTTCTGCTCTGTCTATTTTCTTTCAGAAAAGGATAGCCTTTTTACCGGAGGTTCAAACCTTTTTGCAGGGTGTAACCAGGTTAAAACATGCCATATAGGCAGCCAGTGGTGCCTTGGGATTTATCGTTAGTTCTGTCTGTGTTACAGAATCCTCCTTTTGAACCGTTAAGGCTTGGAAGTTGGCTTTTTTGTTAGCCATTGCATCAGCTAGATGTGTTTCGGAGTTAGTAGCATTGTCCTGTAAGTCTCCGCATTTAATTTTTCATGAAGATAGGGCTGTGCTTCGAACAGTGCCCAAGTTTTTACCAAAAGTGGTTTCTTCCTTTCATTTAAACCAGGAGATTGTACTCCCGGAATTTTCCCTTCCAGAAGGGGCCAAAAATAGGGACAAATTAAGGAAGTTGTACATAGTTCGTGCTTTGTGAATTTACGTGGAAAAGGTAAAGGATATCCGCAGAACGGATCTGCTGTTGGTATTGTACGATGTACATAAAAGAGGGTGCCCTGCTTCTAAGCACACTATTGTCAGGTGGTTAAGGTCAGTGATTGCCTTTGCTTACACCAATGTAGGTAAATCTGTTCCTTCTCAGATAAATGCACATACCACCAGGTCAGTGGCTTCCTCCTGGGCTGTGCGTCATGGGGCTACAGCGGAGCAGTTGTGCAGGGCTGCCATTTGGTCCTCTGTTCATACCTTTACCAAATTATACAGGTTCCATGAGTTCGCGTCGGAGGACGCTTCATTTGGACAGGAAGTGATGAGAACTCTGAGTCTGAGCGTACTCTCCCAAAGGACCGGCTCGTGAACATCCCAAGGTCAGCCATGTCACAGGATAGGACGAAAGAGAAAAGGGGATTTTTGTAAGAACTTACCGTTCGAACCCCTTTCTCTGAGTCCATCCTGGTGACACGGCAATCCCTCCCTTACGCTCAGTAAGTCATACCGTTCATGTGTTGTCATGTTATGTTAATATGATGTGCATATAATATGTCGGCATTGTAATGAGTAGAGATGTGCGGCGGCCACTTTTTCGGGTTTTGGTTTTGGTTTTGGATCTGGATCTCCCTTCGTGTTTTGGATCTGGATTGGTTTTGGCAAAACCACCCTTGTGGGTTTTGGTTTTGGTTTTGGATCTGGATTTTTATGAAAAAATGCTAAAAATGGCTAAAATAACAGAATTTGGGCCTGTTTTTGCCCCTAAAGTATTATTAACCTCAATAACATTAGTTTCCACTCATTTCTAGTCAATTTTGATCACTTCACAGCTTACAAAATTGTTTTCATTTACTGTAGTTGGGCCAAAAGGGTATACCGAGGTAGCTGGATAACTAAGCTAAGCGATAGCAGTCGGCATCACATACATGTGGACCTTACACTTCCAACCTGGCAGAGCGGCACTGCAGGGGCAGACAGGGTGGCAGTTTAATAAACTATCCCAAAAAAAGAAAAATGCTCCAAACAGCAAATACAAAGAGGTAACGGCCTTGTCATGACTTGTGGTAGCAGCTTCAGCACTCCCACTATTTCCTCCTCCATCATCCTCCAAAAATGTGTTTTTATTTTATTTATTACTTTTATTTCTTTTTCTTACTTTACACTGGACACAGCCTGTCACACTGGACACAGCCCCTTGGACACTGGACACTGCCCCTGGACACAGCCCCTGGACACTGCCCCTGGACACTGGACACAGCCTGTCACCCTGGACACAGCCCCTGGACAATGGACACAGCCTTTGGACACAGCTCCTGTACACTGGACACAGCCGTCACACTGGACACAGCCCCTGGACAATGGACACAGCCGTCACACTGGACACAGCCTCTGGACACCGCCCCTGGACACAGCTCCTGTACACTGGACAATGGATATATGTCACGCTGGACACTGGACATATGCTGTCACACAATGGTTAGATGTCACACTGGTCACTGGATATATGTCGTCACACTGGACACAGGATATATGTTATCACACTGGACACTGGATATATGTCGTCACACTGGACACTGGATATATGTCGTCACACTGGACACTGGATATATGTCGTCACACTGGACAATGGATATATGTCACGCTGGACGCAGGATATATGCCGGCACACATTACATGTCACACTGGACACAGGATATATGTTGTGACTTGTGACACTGGACACAGGATATATTGTCGTCACACTGGCCACTGGATATATGTCGTCACACTGGACACAGGATATATGTAATCACACTGGACACAGGATATATGTCGTCACACTGGACACAGGATATATGTCGTCACACTGGACACAGGATATATGTCGTCACACTGGACACTGGATATATGTTGTCACACTGGACACTGGATATATGTCGTCACACTGGACAATGGATATATGTCACGCTGGACACAGGATATATGCCGGCACACATTACATGTCACACTGGACACAGGATATATGTTGTGACTTGTGACACTGGACACAGGATATATTGTCGTCACACTGGACACTGGATAGATGTCGTCACACTGTACACAGGATATATGTTGTCACACTGGACACAGGATATGTCGTCACACAGGACAGGACACAGGATATATGTCGTGAGTGACTCGTGACACTGGACAATGGATAAGATATAGGCCGTCACACTGGACACAGCCCCTTGTATTACTGCAGCCCCTGTACTACTCAGCAGCACTGCAGCCCCTGCGTGTGAGCACTGCAGCACTGAGTTAGTTAGTTAAATCACAAAAAACACAGGGTTCAGGGCTAAATAAATCACAACACAGGGCTTAGGGCTAAATAAATCACAACAGGGCACGGGCCACAGGACAGCCCCTGGACAGTGGACACTGCAGCCCCTGCGTGTGAGCACTGCAGCACCTAGTTCGTTAAATCACACTACAGGGCTCAGGCCTATAAACAGTCACTGACTCTCAATACAAGTCTACAACACAGGGCAGTGAGGGCACAGGGCAGGTCACGGAGCACAGCACAGGGCAGTGAGGGCACAGGGCAGGTCACGGAGCACAGCACAGCACGGAGCACATGGCACGGAGCACAGCACAGGGCAGTGAGGGCACAGGGCAGGTCACGGAGCACGGAGCACATGGCACGGAGCACAGCACAGGGCAGTGAGGGCACAGGGCAGGTCATGGAGCACAGCACAGAGCACATGGCACAGAGCACAGCACGGAGCACACGGAGCTTCCCAACCACCCTCTTCCCTCTCCAAGATTGGAGTGAAGATGGCAGGGCGCGCGTGCGTCTTTTATAAGATCCCGCTCCCGCGAGAATCCGACAGCGCGATGATGACGTTCGGCCTCGTCATTAGTCCGGAATTCAGGCGGGAACTCCTGAGCCGGCTTGGATCTGACCCGGATCCCCGATATTCGGATCTGTCGTATCTCGGGGATCCGGACCCGCTCATCTCTAGTAATGAGTTATGTATCCTAGTGTGCTTTAGAAAATGAACTGAAGCATCATGGGATGCAGAAGGGAGGAGCCTGTGTCCAAAGACTTCAGCATAGGTGCCTTGGCTCCTGCGGACCCTCCTACATCCCAAGGTTAGCCGTGTCACCAGGATGGAATCAGAGAAAGGGGTTCAAACGGTAAGTTCTTACAAAAATCCCCTTTTTTACTCTATTGCGATGTTCTGTAAAAAGTTACCAGATTATGGACAGGACCACAATGTTTTTGTATTTGTTAAATACAGCTTTTACATGAAGACTGTATAGTCACTTGCCTACTTAAAGGTTGTTCCCCCCCGGAGGGAGCAGAAATATAGCACAAGATGTGGCCTGGAGGAGGCGGTCTGGGGGCATCAATGCATTCACGCCATAATGTCCTGCCTCCCACTTTACAAAACCCATATTATTGGCACCAGTGGTGGCTCTAACCATGTTGGAGGAGGGGGGCTGCCATAATGCGGGCCGCCCCCCTGTGCATTCACTCTTTTTTTTGTTGTAAGCTAAGTAGCCTACCAGTATATTTTTGGCTTGTGGGAGGAAACCGGAGTAAACCCACGCAAACACAGGGATAATATGCAAACTCCGCACAGTTAGGGCCAGTTAGGGAATTGAACCCATGACCTCAGGGCTGTGAGGCAGTAATGCTAACCATTACACCATCCGTGCTGCCCCAATTTTAACTCTGGGCAGTGGCTAACTACTAGCAGTCATCTGGGAATTTGCAGTGAGCAATCAGGCCTGAATCAGACCCTATGTCTCTTGTAAATTAAATAGTTAATGAAGACCCAACAGGAGGCGAGAGACAGAATGTAATTCCACAGCTCAGCGTGTTTCATCTGTAGCTGCTTCTGCAGACTTTTTCAAGGAACAATGCTGTCACTGAAATAATTCTACAACTAAAGAAACTCCAGTCACTTGCTAAATGTAGACTTGCTTCTTCAAAGCAGATGTCTGACCTGTGTATTCAGCAGTTTAGATTTTAGACCAAAGCTAACAGAGACAGTAAGTATAAGTGAGCAGCAAGATCAGGCCAATCTCCGGGAATAATTCTGGAGTCGTAAAAGACTTACAGTATGTTCTATTTAATAAACTTTGAATGAGCTGATTCTGTATATTTCATATTATATAACTATTCCACAAGGAAGGGAGGGAAAGAAACCTGTACTGATGCCCTGGGTACAATCTAAATAGAATAATACAATGTAACCTTCATTGTTTATTTGATTTAAACCAATATTGGTGATGATCTACTACTAATGCTGCTACTCCTACTGCTACCACTACTACTACTACTACTGCTGCTGCTACTACTGCTACTACTACTACTACTACTACTACTGCTACTACTACTACGGCTACTGCTCCTACTACTACTGCTTCTGCTGCTGCTGCTACTACTATTACTACGGCTGCTGCTAATACTACTGCTGCTACTACTGCTGCTACCACTGCTGCTGCTACTACTACTACTACTACTACTACTACTACTGTTGCTACTACCATTACTGCTGCTACTACTGCTGCTGCTACTACTACTAGTACTACTAGTACTGCCACTACTACTACTGCTGCTACTACTATTAGTACTGCTACTACTGCTGCTAGTACTGCTACTACTACTGCTGCTGCTACTACTACTAGTAGTACGGCTGCTACTACTAGTACTGCTGCTACTACTAATAGTACTGCTACTACTACTACTGCTGCTACTACTACTACTACTGCTGCTACTACTAGTACTACTGCTGCTACTACTACTACTGCTACTAATACTACTGCTACTACTGCTGCTACTACTACTAATACTGCTGCTGCTACTACTACTACTGCTGCTACTACTACTAGTATTGCTCTGCCTCCTGAACAATGATCCCCTAGTCCCTACTACTGCTACTACTGCTGCTACTACTATTAGTACTGCTGCTATTACTGCTGCTGCTACTACTACTAGTACTGCTGCTACTACTACTAGTACTGCTACTACTAATAGTACTGCTGCTGCTACTACTACTACTACTGCTGCTACTACTAGTACTACTGCTACTACTGCTGCTACTACTAATACTACTGCTACTACTGCTGCTACTACTACTAATACTACTACTAGTACTACTACTGCTGCTACTACTACTAATACTACTACTAGTACTACTACTGCTGCTGCTGCTACTACTACTAATACTACTACTAGTACTACTACTACTGCTACTAATACTACTAGTATTGCTCTGCCTCCTGAACAATGATCCCCTAGTCCCCAGTATCATTTGGTAGGTGGGATTCTCTAGTTTTTAATTCCATTAAAAGCTAAGAAATCTAGTCCCAGGAACTGGAGATATCTGCAGTCAAGCAAGCTGTCCTCCCACCAGAAAATTATGAGTAATAAGCCCACTCCACTATACACCCCTCCTTTGCATATTAAACATCCTCTACCACCAAGGAAGTTCTGTATCAGGGCCCCTTCATTCAGCCCAATGCCCCCTTCTCCCACCTCCTCTCCCACCATCTGTGCAGTAAAGGGGTAATTAGTGGAAATTACTGATCCAGGCCCTACATGCTGAGCGGTTGATATAATACCCCCTACCACCCGCAGGACATCAAAGCTTCCCCCACACCAACCGCTGGAGGATCGGTAGGGGCCCCAATACATTGCTATGCCCAGGGTGTCTACACTGCTGTTATGTATGTATATATATATATATATATATATATATATATATATAAAATCCTGCATTTGCCACTGACAAAGTATCCTTTTACTCTTGTTACAGATATATTACATATGCAGAAAGCTTATTGAGAAGCTGTTACTGAGTTTTTCCCCCATCGTCTGTACCATCAAGGATACAAATAGGAGAATACACTCTTCCCAACTGAATTATTAATCATTTTGCACAAATTAACCCACTAGTTCACATGCAGGTCTGTAACAATTTAAATAGCTAGTATCATGCGGCATTAATCATATAATGATAATCCTCAGTACCACTTACTAATGTCAAGGCAGTGTTTTGCACAGATTAAGGAGCTATTTCACATGCAGATCTCATGTAGTTTAGATAGGTCATGTCATGTGGCATTAATCATATAATGACGATCCTCAATACCATTTACTAATGCGCGGACAGTTTGATAGCTGTCTCAATTGCAAATAAATACATCGATTATCGATCATAATATCAGGGCAAGCTGATCTCAGCTTTATAGTCACTTCAATTACAGTATATAGAAATCATGGGCTTTATAAAAGGAATATATTTCAATATTAATCCTCTAATTACATATTTTGTTATCAATATTATATTTAAAGCAGTGCTTGTGCCCAGTGCTGCTTGTGGTAGAAATACGGTTTCTCAAGGAGCATGACTGTATCACCAATCACTAATGGTGTAAGGGCTGATGCTCTTAGCTGGAGCTAGGGTGGCCAAACCCGGGACTGGTAGGATCCCGGGATTTGGCCCCAAAATGTCTGGGATTTCAATCCCGGGATTGGAGTATCCAATCCCGGGATTTTCGGGCTTAGACCACCCATGCACAGTGTAATGCCAGGCAGTGTCTGAGCACCCGCTCAGACGCTGCCCAGCTGTACGTGACCCCAGATGCGGCCTGCGGAATGTGACCTCTGACTATGACACTGCACAGGCCGCACTGTCACATCCCCGCTCCTGGCCGCACCTCCTGCCGTGCTGATGCTGCTGGCACCTGGAGGCACCGGACCCCAGCACCGCTGTTGTCTGCTCTGCTCCCGGCCACCCATGTAAATAAATCTATGGGGCTGCTGGGATGCCAATCCCGGGATCCTGGGATTGATCATTTTTCATTCCCTGATCCGGGATTGAAAAAATGCCCCGGGATTGACATCCCTAGCTTGAGCCCTCAGTGAACTAGCAGGACTCAGCCAGTGGATCAGGTTACTATCTCTTGCCACCACTTCTTTAAAGAAAGTTTAATCTCTAACAATTACTTATGCCCAAACACATACTGTAACCCTTTTCAAGATCTGAAAACTTTTATAGGAAGAAACCAAAGGTTTACCATTTGCCATATGCATCTATTTGAGCGAAATCTCTCCGCCTTGGTCTCACGTAAGGCCTGGCGGCATCGGGGGTTGAAGCCGGCACAACCAGCTCATTCAAACGCGGCTGTTAGAGGTGAAGCTTAGCACTGTAAGTGCCCACCGACCTCGGGGAGAGGCAATAGAATTTAGGGGTCAGGGTTGATGGTACCCTCCAGAGTCCTAAAGATATTACACAAAATCTGTAAAACAGCAAATAGCACAAGAAGAATAAACATACAAAGAGAAAACTCAACGTAGTATATACCTTATCTGACCATAGGTCAATATAATAGTGTCAAATGATGTGAGCACAATGAGGGTTTTCTGGTTGATTAGTACGAATACACATTCACACATATCTGAGCGAACGAATTGCACATGCACACGGGGAGTGAAGCTACGCCTACATTGGCAACGGTGGCATGTGTTCAGAATGACACAAAAAGGGGAGTGGCGTGCCAATGCACGTACGCTACCGGGCTCATACACTTCTTTGGCCGAGGGCTGGTAGTCTGAGCGAGCGAGCGGACGGACAGACGTCTGAACGTACGTACGGCCGGCCGAACAGGTTCTGCAGTGTTTTACACGCAATAGTACAAATTCGCTCGGAAGTAACTTCCAACCCATTAAGCAATTACCCTGAAATTATGTACTTTATTGGTATTCATTGAATAATTCAATTTCCTAATTTCAATATAAATTAACCCTTATTACATGTTAATTGTTTGTGTTGTGAATGTGTCACTTCTCACAATAACGGCCAATGTCTGTTTTTGTTTAAACTTTTTAAAGGTGTAATAAATGTTATTTAGTTAGTTATGTTTGTAGGTTTAAATGTTTAAATGTGTTGACCTCATGTTCTAAACTTATGCATTACTACACTTAATATAGTTTTATCACACTGTGTCCCATTAAAATTTTGACTGTAATTGTGCCAGTGGAAACAAGTATGTAAAATTGACCAGGAAATGTGGGGTTAAGGTGTGTGGCTTGTAGTTGCTTGTTCAATGGGAGCAAATTGAGCATTGCATGGGTTAGTATTGCATACAGATCAAAGTATTTTCGCTATGGTTAGTGCGGATTGTCTGAGCAAATGCGGACCAGCAGAGCTGGCTGGGCTGGGAGGAGTAATATCTGGTTTTTTTTTTGCAGAATGTTTGTGAGGTCTAGCACCCAAAACGCTCTCAGTCGAGCAAGGCCACTGCCCAGCACTTTTGGACACCACCCATGTATACGCCCCAGTTGCCGCCCAGTTTTGCCCACTTTTGTAACCGCGCCCTTCAATGCGCTAACATAACGCCCCTTCTGGTGGACCGTGCTCGGAGGGGAATTTGTGTTCGCTGTGTCCCGTGCGAGCGCATTGAGGCCCAGAAGTAATGACCCGAATTTATATTTCCTGTACTTTGTATATGTAAAATAATTGTATTCTATTGAGCAAGGTGTGTTCAGTGTGTGCCCTGGTTCTGTGAAATGTATCAAAATGGCTAACATGCTGTATGTGATCTGTTTGCAGGGCTGAAGAAGGGATACTGGGCGGGATGTATTAAAATACATCGCCGCCCTTCGCGCCCCCCCCCCACCGCAATGCCGCCGCATATGTACTAACATCGCGATGCGGTGACGGAGGCCCCCCGCAATACCCGTACTGTGGTCTGCGGGGGGTCTCCGTCACCTCCCAGCCAGCTTCTGCTGCTTTCACGCCGGGGACAGCTAAGAAGGCTGTCCCCGGCGCTTCCTCCTCCCCCTGCAGCCGGAAGGACGTCCGGCTGCGTTGATAGGGGGAGGAAGGGCTTACCTTCCGGGGTCCAGGAGGACCTGCAAGAAGGTAAGCCCAAGGGAGGGGGAGAGGGGGGGTCAGCGAGGCGGCGGGGTTGTGGCGACGCGGCGGGCAGCGAAAAGAAGCCCATAGGCTTCTATAGGGTATCGCCACCCAAAGGTGGCGGTACCCTTCAATGCGGTATCATTTTTGATACATTGGAAAATGTGGTAAAACCGGGGTTTTACTGCATTTTCCATTTGATACATCTCGCCCACTTTATGTGCCTTTTTGAGGGGTATATTTATTAAGCTTGGTGAAATGATAAAGTGTCTGGTTTTTATTACCGGCCAATCAGCTCCTACCTGTCATTTTTCAAACTAAGCCTGTAACTTAACAGTTAGGAGCTGATTGGCCGGTGACAAAGTACCAGCCACATTATCACTTTACCGAGCTTAATAACCCCCCCCCCCCCCTTTGAGAGCGCCATGCCGACTGTGCAGGTCGATGGAGGCTCCCGCACAGAAGCCCTGCAAATGCGCATATGAGAATATGCGCATGCACATCGGCTTACCATCGGTCCCCCATGTGGGCATCAGGGGAACGATGGAACCAGAATCAGGCCCATGATGTATCGCATGCGACCCCGTTCCCTGTCGTCGTGAGGGGGTTCCAAGTCAAAGGTCAGACCTGCTGGCAGGTCACATGTCCAGATCCCATCCGATGTGCACAGGATCGCGCATAAGATCGGATGTCATACACATACTATTTGGGTCAAATCGGCCCAAATCGGGGGGCCTTTATTATAACAGATAGTAAATATTACAATAATTCTTTAGTTACTGGATTTGAAGGTGCAATTTGCCAAAAAGCAATAAAATGTCATGGAAATGGAAAAATAAATTGTATTAACAAGTGAACCCTTTTAAATCTAACTTTAAACTATCCAATTAATTTAGAGCTAACCATTCAGAGCTAATCAAAGTAGTAGTATTAAAAATAGGAGTGTCGACTTATTTAAGCCCATTGTACAGCTTGGGAGTTTATACTGATCAGTTATTTCTTGCAGGTCCTGGTTTGCTTCTTCCAATTGATTTTTCATCTGCCGCAATCTAGCTTGAACTTGATGCTTGGCCTGAAGGTAACAAGCGTTTATAATCATAGATGACATGACGGAAATGAATGCACTAACATATGCCTGTTTCCAGGCCTTTTTATAAACAAAGTATAGCATGCAGCAAGGCTGAATATAGCACAAAATAACCAGTTGAGACAGACAGATCCGGATTTTATATCTATATATATAAAGAGAAAGAGAGAGAGGAAGAGGGGGGTGGGGGTGGCAGAGTGAGTACCATCCACGGCAGTGGGATGTCATCAAATTGAGAATTGTATATAGCAAATATAACATATATTTCAGCTACTGTCTTTCAGAATTCAGAGTAATAATAGCATAAATGATCTACAGTAGCTTAACTACTGTGTAACTGCCTAGCATATACTGACTCATTCATGAAGCCGAAGCTGTTGATTAGAAACAGCAAAAAAAAAATGTCCTACAAGCACTTCATCTACCAAGTAAGTAGCAGTTAGATCCTGTATTATGCACAGGAATCAATTATATTCCAATGAAAGACAGAGCCTGAGGGAAATTAAAGTGAATCTGAGGCTGTGTGAAGAACAAAAAATCTTTGAGTACCTCACGCCCAAATTTGGGTTTGTGTGGGTATGACCAGTCCCAATACCCAAGGTAATTATTTAAAAAAAAAAAGGTTGCAGAGTTTGCAGCACTGAAAATCTTGTGACGCAAATAATAATAAAAAAAGGATACTCACCCCTACAGTGGTTTCCGGTGATCTATTCAGCTTACAGTGGTCTCCCCTCCATCTTGCTCTGGGGAGGGGCTGTTGGGAGACCTGAGGGTGTTGGGAAACCCCTGGGGTGCTAGCAGATGTTGTACTCCCAGCTGATACCTCCAGAGGTGGGGGAATACACTATACAGGTGGGGGTCACACACACACACTCACTCACTCGTGCACACTTAGGGGGTTATTCTGGTTCATACGTTATTAACGTACGCCGGCGGATCTGTTTTTTTTTTATCTGCGCATGCGTACCTTCCGCAATGCGCAAGCGCGGCGACTTCACAACGCTCACGGACGGGTCTTTCCGTGCGAAAAAACCTGTCCGCAAGAGTACGGTCATTGTGGGCGGCATAGGGGCATGTTGAGGGGAGCGGCCAAAATAATGAGGGAAACTGGGCGTAAACATGGGCGTACACGGGAGTGTGCACAAAAAATGTACGGTGCTACTACCGCTCGATCTGTGAAAGCACCGTGCATTTCGGACACAAAACAGGCGGCCGCCACCGACACCTCCAGACCACCCCTACAGATACCGCATGAGAGTGGACGCCTGGGTCTGCTAATTAACACTGATTACTGGTCAAACACATACACCTGAATGTAATAAGCAATGCTGCAGTCTATTAATTCCAAACCATTATTTCACTACCTGCAAGCCACACACAGCCCTCAAACACATTGGAAGCTTATCTTTCTATACTTCTCTACATGTAAAGGTTTGTTTCATTTTAGCTAAGATTAATTTTAAGACCTGCTTATATATGCCAAGGTAGTTATTTTGTAACCATTTACACACATTCAGTAAGTGTTTTCATATACTTTAAACAGCAGCACACTCAATCTACACAAGACGACATGTGTCAACCTTTTCACTCTTATACAAACATAGTTTTTTAAATTATGATAAAAATACATAAACCACATCTAACAGCTACAAGGATGTTTCAGCAATGTTTTAAGGCCATGGCCACTATTTAGTTAAAATGTATTTTTATTAGGGTGTTCATTAAGGTAGACAATTGAGGTAATAGAAAACAATAATTGATGAACAATTAGAATAATTCATTTAATTGGTTTAATCATAGTTGAAAGGCTAGATTAGCAGGGCCATATATGTGAAGGGTATTCCAGCGTGCACGGACGTACGCTTACTCTCACGATCTGTGACATACACTGAGTTTTCCATTGAAAACAGGCGAGACCCGTCCGTGCAAGGTGGCGAACGCTCAGATAGCCGTAAGATGTTGGTGAGAAAACGGACAAGACCCGTCCGTATACGGTGGCGTACGCTCTGTTGTACGCAAGTTGTCGGTGTCTAAGAGGAGATCCGTCTGTGTACGGTGGCGTACGCTCAAGTGTACGCCACTCCCCTTTGTCTGTGTTTGTGACCGTCCGTATGCGGATGTTTTGTGGGTGGACTTTCGCTCAACGTCCGCGTACGGTAAACGTACGGTGATACGGAATGTACGAACGTTTGGCCAGTCGAACCAGAATAAGGTCCTCACACACTCACTAACAATCATACATACTTGCAAACATTCACACAAACACACACTCACATAGTCACTGCTTCCTCCCCTTGTCCGCCCCTTCCCTCACTGTATGAATGCCTTGGTATCTACCAACCATCCTGATTTTGGCAGGATAGCACCAATTCAGGGGACTGTCAGGGGTACAATCACATAGTCAGATAATTTGCACTGATCTAGAGAATATTTGGATATTTTGTATAAAGATATCTAAAAATTGATTGTTTGTTTATTTGTGTGTGTTTTGTACCAATGGTATGCCATAGCCACACTTCCCAATTTATCATTGCCAATGTTGGTACACTTTGGCATGAATCACTATACTTCAATGTAATAGCTAATGGGGGTTTGTCTACAGCTCATAGTTAAAGGTTATAGATTTCATATCATGATCTGTGGAAGATTGATTTTGAAATTGACCCTATCTACAATGAAGCTAACATTTTGTTGGCAAATAGTGAGATAACAGCATTTTCAGCAAAATTGTTGTGTAACTCTCAAATGGTTGCCTCCAGTGAGAGTGGACAACATGCACATTGTATCATACATTCACTACCACTCTGGGAGATGGAAGAACATTAAAACATAGAGAATATAAAAACATTTACCTCTTTAACCCTTTGAGTGCTAACATCTCTGTAAGAGATGCGTAACATATCCACAAAAAATGACAGTGTCGCTCCCATTTGTTATACAAATTCAAATAAAAAAATGTTGTATAACAAAAAAAACATTATATTTCCTATATAAGGTAAACATCACATGTCATTATGATGAATACAAAAGTTTGCTTTGCAACTTTTACACCTATTTTATTTTTGACAAACTCACTTGGCACCAAAAGGGCTAATGGATGGAATAATGTCAAAATCTTTCAGTAGAGGGCTTTTAAAAGTGCAGTAAACTCATCTCCTATAAAAAATTGAATATGGATTACCCAGGTAGCTAAGAGGTTGAGTGTGATTATATACATGCAGCGGGGAGTGGCGACATTGGGGAGTGGCTTTGGCCTGAAGTTAGCTCTGTGAGTAAAGTGTGTGTTTGCTATTAAGGAGGAATGACGGTGGCACTTTTGGATGCCTAGTTACATCTCCCTTGCACATCCGACATCCCCTTTCAGTGCCATTGTGTAAGAGATGGGCTCCAATTCAATACCAACAACACCTGCTAGTACTGTTAGGGTTTGTAATCCAACAACAACTAGATAGGAAAGGTTGTAAAAATGTATAATCACCTTATATAATCAGTGTTTGATGTTGTATCCATATGAATCTTATTAATGGCTGAAATTGGATGGCATAAGTTCAAAGCAAAAATATAATTTCTCTTCTGTACCGGTAAATCTTTACTACTGTGTAATCACTGAACACATTTTGAAAAACAGAACATGAGGTGAGCTGGAAGATATTATTGAAAGGACTATTCTAATTTTGTGCATGTTTATTTTTAGACCATGTGAAGTCATCCATCTTTACGGCTGAGGGTGCACAGAACATGAAATCATTATGCCTGGAAGTAATGGTTCCTTTATGAGCAATTTTCTTGGACAATGTAATGAGCTAACATGAAATTCACCAGGTATTGTACAGAGGTTCTGGATTCTAAAGCAAATGCAAATAACCATTTCATTGCTATTCTTCTTTATATAACACTCATAGGCCCATTTATTCTTCACTTAGTTTTTTTGGGCCTGATTCAGTACAGTGGTCTTTCGCTACATAGCAAGGGGCTTAACACCACCCACCATCCGACATAATGCCGCCCACCATTCGGCTTAACACCACCCGCCATCCGGCTTAACGCCGCCCAGCCGAACACCCGCCACAAATCCCCTTGGAACCATGCGAGGGAATGTACCCGAACACATCCCCTCGCATCATTCAATGGTCACCGACCATCATTTCTCTCCCCATTGGAAATAAAAGTCACTGACTTTTATTAGCTCTCCGCTGAAGACGGGGTGGCGGCTGGCGTCCTGTGATGTCAGCCGCCCAACCCGAGCAGGGAACACCACGCCAGCAGTCCCAGGGAAATGCCCAGGATTGCTCATGCACAGACCCCCCACCATCGGAACGGGGATGAGTTCTGCCCCGTTCCATCCAACCAGAATCATCCCCTTTGTCCTGCTATATTAGCATGACGGTGGTGATACTGGCACCAGAGATAGTTATCCAAATAGGACTAGGATTGTTAGAGACAGCATTAATATTTATAATCCTTCACATTGAGTCACAAATGTATTTATTTATTTATGAATTCTGATCATACTTATGGAAGAATATTAATAATGATGTAGGCATAATTTGTTTTCTATGAATAATAAACTTACTCATTTTTGTATTGTTAATTGGATTATTTCCCTATTATATGCCATACCTTCAGCTCTCAAAATATAATTGCTTTTCATAAACTTTGCTAATAAAAACGTTCCATTCAAAGTGTGTTATTATTTAGGTTCCTATTAAGGTTGGGTCAGTCTCTCCTTTCTCTTGACCAGGGACAGTGAAGATGACACAGGCATAGAGCACAAGAGCATTTTGGGACATGAGAAGGCCCATGTGCCTATGTTTGAGCCCCCAACAAAATAAGATAACTGTACAGAAATGATATGGCTCAGGCATAAAATATGATAAAGGCAACATTCCATGCATTCATCATAATTCTGGTGAAATCACAGGTGGCCGTTGGGCAAGGTGGGCGGTGTCAGATTCCCCCTTATTCAGGGGACCATGTGCACTGCATGTCATGCACCCATTATACAAAAGCCACTCACAGAGCAGCTATAACTAAACAAACCTCCGATGAGGGAACCCAGATAAACCTGATCTTGCAACATGTGAGCTGATACTAATTCTTATGGCCACACACGTAGCGATTTCAGGACATTTTCATTAGCGATCTCACAAGGGGCCAGATGCACTAAGCTTCAAAAGTGATAAAATGGAGAGTGACTAACAATTAACCAATCAGCTCCTGCTTGACATTTTTTAAACACAGTCTGTGGCAGGTAGGAGGTGATTGGCTGGCTGTTTATCACTCCCCATTTTATCTCTTTTGAAGCTTAATGCATCTGGCCCTATATCACTTAGAAAATGCCCCTACGTAGCTCCGTGTGTAGGCGTCATAGCGATATCGATGCGCGGCCCTAAGTGTCACACCGGAGAACACTCAACCATCACTGTGCAGCGTTGTGTGCTGAGCGATCTTATTGAGTGATCTGAGCGATCTACATTGCTCAGATCGCTCAGCAACCTTGTCCCGTGTGTATGCCCCTTAAGGCCTAGATGTCAGAGGCAAAATTGAACTCCTAGGTGGACCAACTGGATCCCTTATCTTACAGATGCCTGTTCATGTGGCTGGTAGTCTAATAGTGGTCACCTTTCAACATAAGCCCCATACACACTAGACGATATAGTAAAATATATCGCTCAGAATCTGAGAAATAAAAATTAAATTTGAACATAAATTTCCAATATAATTTTCCTGTAAGAAGAGAACCCCAACATACAGACTTTCTTTTTTTATTATTTGTATACTTAACCCACAGGTTGTTCAGAATGACTGGAAAAGAGATGTGTGTTAGCATTTTGGGTAGCATGTGTCCAGGGGACAATAGGAAGGAATATCCAGTGGGATGAAGATGTAGCAACAGGCTGCAGGGCCACAGGTCCCAGGCCCCTGTAACACTCTATCACAATTGCACAGGCTCTGAGACGTATATTGCCATTCTTGAGAATATAAGACATAGACTATCAAATTAAAACTAAATTTATATAAAATGCTTAGTTACAGAAATGATATTAAGAAAAATGGTTACAGTCAGCTTAACTAGACATACTTGTTTTGCATTATCAAAACAAAAAGGAAAGAAATTAAACGCGGAATCTCTCAAATGCCAAAACCATGTGCACTGCAGGTGGGGCAGATGTAACATGTGCAGAGAGTTCGATTTGAGTGTTAGTTTGTTTCTGTGCAGGGTAAATACCGCTTTATTTTTACACTATATTATAGATATCAGCAGTGCTATTTTTAAGCAGGAACTCAGTTCCTATACCTCTAATTAAATATGACATCAGGTCACCCGGCAGGTGCACAGATGCATTCATTACTCATTGACACATTTAAAAAGATCCACAGGTGGAGCTAATTATTTCACTTGTGATTCTGTGTGGAGACCTGCAAAACATGCACTGTGTGGGGTCCTGAGGCCCGAGTTTGAGAAACCTGTGTACTAGTAGATTATCTTTACAATGTGGCTAGTTGGAAAGAAAATCTGGATATTTCTGGGAACAAATTACAATCGCCGTTTACTTCCAAACGCTGGAAAATGGACAAAAGCAGTGATCTGCATAAAGGTCCATACACACTAGAAGATATTGCCATCAATATCGTTCAGAAAGGGGCTTCTGAATGATATTGATGGCAATATCTTCAAGTTTTTTGCCTAATATCGTTAATGTGAGCCCCCGCTCATTGTTAACGATATTGACATCTTCTGGACAGACATGCAGGTCAGCCTGCCAATATTGCTCATGCTGTTTGCACCCATCGTTCAGTGCGGATGGGTGACAAACAACATGAATGATATTCACCTGCTGCCTGGACCCTCCCACTCCCTGCTCCAGCCAAGTTACCATGCCTACCACTGCTCCAGTGCGCTGGACCCGGGGCTTGAAAATCTCGCCCGGCTGCCCTGGCCCCTGTGAAGAAATCAGCATCGGTAGGGGGTGGAGCTCCACAGCAGAGAGCGGCGAGGCTACACATCAGGGGGAGGGGCTAAATAGGACAAAGAGGCAGAACTGCACACGGCTGATTTAAGGAAGGAGAGGATGAGCTGCCATAATGAGATAAATGTATATGTAAGAGAATAATGTCAACAACTGTTAACTTGTGTGGGCGTTACGTGTACGCAGTGCTATTGCTGTAGGCAACTGGTGTGGGTATTACGTGTAAGCAGCACTACAACTGTCAGTAACTGGTGAGGGCTTTATGAGTACTTAGCACTGAAACTGCAGCAGAGCCGGGCTGAGGGAGAACTTCAACGGTGGCTGGGGACACCTGTAGCTGCGCCGGAAAGAACAAATTCAGTGGCGGACGGGAAGAGCACAACTGCAGCGGCGGTCGGTGTGGTAGAGACCTCTAGAGGCATCGTAAAGAGGGACATCCATGGAGGTACCTGGTGCTTGGAGATGGAGACTCAGAGAGGCACTGATGGGGGGAAGAAAGACAGTCACAGGAGAGCTGTGCATCGGTGAACTGGAGGCTACTGATGCTAGTAAAAAGAGACCTGCCTCCTCTCCCTAGCCTTTCCTCTTCCCCTTATGCACCATCACCTCACCCCCATCATATTACACAATCTCACCTCCCCCCTCTTATGCGCCGTCACCTACTCCCCTCTCATCAGTCGCCATCACCCACCCTATCGCCACTCCCCCTCTAACTACCGTCACCTCACCCCCATCACCACACTCCCCCTGTCATTACACCCACTTTCGCCCCCAGTCACCACACCCACTCTCACCTGACGTCACCTCACACCCTCACTTTTAGCCAATATCTTTCATATATTTCATAAAATCTTTCAGTTGTTTTTGCACAATATCTTTCATAATCAGCTCAAGGGAAATTGTTCACCAATATCTTTCGTCTTTCATATCTTTTAGTGTGTATGGGTCGTAAAATTGATTTAACCAATTTGTATGTATGACCAATTTGTGCCATGTTTAGTAGCAAATGGTCAATTGTAATTTGTTCTAAAAAATGTCCAGATTTTCATTCTAACCAGCCAGATTGGAAAGAAAATTCTAGTGTGTATGGGCCTTTAGTGTTGAAAAAGCATCCTCACATCATCTACAGCATGTGCAGACAAGGGTTTTTGTATATCCAACCTGTCCATATAATTGCATTTTCCTGCTAACTGGGTACTATAATTGAATATACATGTTAATTAAACTACAACAGGCCCCGCTGATTTCTTGAGTGTGAACAAGCTAATGAAAAATCTTCCACATGCTCTATGAACTTTTGATATTTGTAGTGGGTGCTAAAGTTCACAGTATTACAACAAAAGGCATGCCCTCAATGACCTCACATTTACATAACAGTTCAAATACACAGTTAGCATCTGAGCAATAGATGAATTATTATTAATTGAATACACTTTCATCTCTACAATGACTTTACATGCCTATAATCTCTATCTTCTATGAGTGTCTGGAGATTAACAATTTGAGTGCCAAGGGAATTGATCAAAATAGGTGTAAAAATTACCAAGAAAACCGATTTTTAAACCCTTTGAGTGCCAACGTTGCTGCGAGCGTTCCTCGAATGCTCACAGCAATGCCAGTGCCGCTCACAGCAACTGTACTTTTTTTTTAGTGCAATATTTAACTAAACTTCAATGAATTGACTTGGCTGTATTTGTATTTATTCATACTAAAAGAGCAGTCTCTGTGAGCGACGCTGGCATTTTTTAACATATATTTTGAACACTCGAAGGGTTAACAGCCTGAGGTTTTTCATTGTAATGTGGACCTAAGGGTTTTAATTGTTTAATTTTTACAAGAAAAAAAAAATGTTATATTTTTGCTTATATTTGCGCATCACATTTTCTCTTGTGGACATATTACCTCTGGTCCATGCTGCAATAATACATCTCCTCCTTAGTGACAATAGCACAAAACTGAAATATGAATGATTATGATTTACAAAAAATTAATGCAAATAGTTTTATATTGACTCTTCTGAATATAAATATCGAAAGTGTCACAATTACATTTAAATACTTTAAATTGTCATAACTTGGTCCAGTTTATTTTATCTGGGAGATATTTATCTTTCCTTAGCACTGAGATCCTGAATGGTCTCAGCTAATTAATTTATGTAAGCGGCTTATTTTCTTTAATCTAATTAATTTAGTCCAGGTGAATTCAGAGCAGGAGTTTCTGCTAACAGGAACAACATGCTCATTGTGTAATCCTGGCTGCGCATAATACCAACTTTCTTCCAACCACCCAACTAGTTGGTTAGTTGGACTGAAAATCTGGTACTGGATGGGGACAAATGCCAATAAGCAATTTGCTCACAAACTCAGGACAATGGACAAAAACATTCAGTGAAATTGTTTAAATCAAATAGGTCCAACTACAGTACATTGTCTGAGTGACAGTTGTCCATTTTCCGATTAGGGATACAAATGACTTAGGGGGTTATTCTAGTTCATTCTTTCAGACAAAATCCTTCTTAGATGGACAAAACCATGTGCACTGCGGGTGGGGCAGATGTAACTTGTGCAGAGAGAATTAGATTTGGGTGGGGTTTTTCTTCAAAGTGAGATCTATATTGCAGTGTAAAACCATGCAGTCAGTATTTTCCCTGCACAGAAACAAAAAAACTCACCCAAATCTAATTCTCTCTGCACATGTTACATCTGCCCCCCTGCAGTGCACATGGTTTTGTCCATCTAAGAAGGATTTTGTCAGAAAGAATGAACTAGAATAAACCCCTTAATTACAAATAACATTTGCTCCTATCATGTACCAGGTTTTTATTCCATCCAACCAACTAGTTGGATGGTTGGAGGAAAGGAACGCTTGCTTCAGTTTGAGATGGAACATGGAGTTGCATATTGCTGTATTGATTTAAAAATCTGTGGCCACCAATACAACCAGGTCATCTTGGAATGAATAAAACTAAAAAATGTTTTTATTAATTCCAAGATGACATACTAAGGGTGAGTGTTGAAAAACCTTTAAACCTTATTTAAACCTTATTTTTGTAATGGTGTAGTAATTATATGGACATGAGATTTGAACAAAAAAACATCCATCCGGCAATGTTTTAGCTCTTCTTATGATTAATTTATCCTGAATATACTTTGCCTGATGAGAAATAGCTACTGCAATTTTTTTTTTTTGCCAAGGGCATACAGTATGGATGCCAGAATTTTCTGTCCAGGAATATTAGGCTATGTTTCTCAAACTGGAGGAACAAAGCATTAGCCTTTGCATTTTTAAACCAGACATACATAAGTGACTAATACATTGAAATAAGTGACAAACAAGACCAGCATTGCTTGCCTAGCATTCAGGTACTGATGGATGTATCAAGTAGTGAAAGAAGTGTGGGTCAATGGGCAAGTTACCAATAGCAAGCAATCAGCTTCTACCTATCATTTTATAGAATGTATTTGATAAATGCTCAAAGCCAATTGGTTACAATGGGCAGCTTCTACACTCACCTACCTCTCTACTGTTTTCACTGCTTGATACATCAACTAACAAGCTCTTAGCAAACCTTAAGTATTCAAATTTTCTGTAATCTGTATAACCAGTTACTAGGGTACTTGAGCCTATAAACAAATGCCTTGACTCATTTTGCAATAAAATGATGGCAAGGGGTGCATGTAAAATGTGTATGATGTCAGATGTTTCTTAGGCATCCACTTCTAAAATAAAAGGATCATTAGCAATAGTCCAGTTTAGAAAACCTTCCTTAGTAGATCAAATGCTCTTTGTATTTGGAAATCACAGACAAAATGTACAATTTTCTTTTTAAGATTTGTTAGTGTTTGTTAAAGTTTGGAGTCATTTCCTAAAAAACTTATATAGGCAAAACCTGTAAAACATATGGCTTTAACAACCCTTGGTATAGACCACTCTTGAAATGTTGCTATCTTACCTGTATTCATCAATGCCCCTTTGGTGATACCCCATTACCCATGGGATTGATTTTATTAACCTTGAATATATACACTACACCAAGTTTGGATACAACCTATGTGTATGTAGACATCTTTTTAAATATATATTTTTTCTGTATATGCCTGGTCAGACTTTTTCAAAATTGGTACTGTTTATTCTTGTATAGGTCCAGATATGATGGGAGATGGATCCATCAATGGTCTCAAGAGGAACAGTGGCACTCTTGTCATCTTGTTAACTGTGGATATTGAAAATCATTGAACCAGAAATTGGCCAATGAAATTACCCGCAGAACCGTTCAGTAAAAGTTTCAGTGCAAAAATTAGATTTTTTGCAAGAGAGTGGAAGCAGTAGGGGGAAATCTACTAAGATTGGAGTTCTATTTTGCATGGAATGTTGCTATGGGCAACCAATCAGATACTATCTATTATCTTGCCCATAGCAACATCCCATGTGAAATAGAAATCCCACCCTAGTCAATTTCCCCCATAGAGTGAAATAACACTCTGTGGTGACTTATATTGCTTCACTTAGATCCAAATTATGTAGGATATACTGCATACTACTTCTGAAGTTAGGATATTGGTTTATGGTGTTGGGAGCTTCTGGTTTGCCAGATGGGGGATTTACATGGTGCTCCAGAGGCCAAGTATTGTTTTTCAAAAAAAATATTTTTTGTTTTGTACTCCACCACTCATTTAAATGAGAATCTATAGCAATGCAGCTATCCAAATGGGATGCAAAATACTGTATAGCGCTAATTTTGAATACATCATTATCTTCCTGGTTTCCTTGAAAGAAAATGTGTGGTGTTCACATAATGCTTGGATATGCCAGTGTACATAACAGTTTCTTGTTTTTGTTACCCGTCTGTACCATGGAAGTATCTGATCCTTATGTAGTGCAGTTAAGTCTGGTTCAGTGTTCTCTACATATCTGTTGCAATCATCAGGGCCGCTGGGAAAAAAAAGGACGTGGCCAATGGGAGGGGATGTGGCCACACCTCTGTAAAAAAAAAAATTGCAGCAGTGTGTGCTGAGTGGGGTAGAGATGCTGTGCTGCGGCAGCCTCTGCTCTCTACTCCCACTGTCTGGTTTCTGCAGCGGGGGAGGGGGACGAGGGACCCAGGCCTCACCAACAGACCCAGGTAAAAAACCCACCCCCCCTTTTGGCAATCACTGCGTATACATGCTGGCATTTAAACATACAGAATGAGAACAAAATATGCCTCACTCATACTCTCCCAAGCACTGAGTCAATGTTTTATATAACCTTTCTTTAAACAACCCACATATATACATTTGTTAGAGATATTCACATTGCAGTCAAATCTCATCACAGCAAACACACCCTTATATTCTACATCATGGCGAACAATGATATGAGAGACAGACATACCATTAAATATTGAAATTATAATTCATTTTATTCAATGCCATCATTTGGCTTAGACTGAAAAAAAAACATATCAATTCTTTAAACTCACATTATCACCAAGAGCAATGTGCTTCTATATGTTCCCTAAGCATGACAACAGCCGCTTAACTGCTGATTTCATCAGACATCCCATACAAATTTGACTTAAATTGCATGCATTTAACATAATCACAAATCTCTAATAATTCTAGTGTGTACGATATAAATCCCACCACTACTAGCATGTTTTAACTGTTCACCATAAATGTGCTTGGTGTTTATCAGCATTTAAATAATAATCCCAGAAATTAATGAAATTTGAGTATCCTGTCAGAAAGAGTTAATCCTTAGGGTCACTGGTAGATTAAATTGGAATCTACTGTATCGTCTTCATTATCACAGGAGTGATAAAGATCACAGGTATTTCACTGCATCACTGGTAGTCTCTATGATTTCTGGAGCATAAAGATTTTGTGTCTGCCCATAGGTGAACCAGTATTGCACTGACCAGCTTGTTGTGATTATGTTAGAGGACGCAACATGATTTTTAAAATATATATTTTGGTACTTATGTAGTAACTGGGCTGCCGATTTTGAAATCGGGTCCATCGCATCGCATCGCACCCGACCAAATCGCATGCGATGCGATGCGATGCGATGCGATGCGATGGACCCGATTTTTCCATAGGATTCAATGTTAAAATGGACTGAGTCCATTTTAACATGGAATTCAATGGGAAAAAGGGGTCCTTTTCATACCCCTACTATCCAAGTGGGCATGGAGTTGGATATAAACCTGTGGCGAGCGTAGCGAGCCACCGAGCCCGAAGCGTGGCGAGCGTAGCGAGCCCCGCGAGGGGACACAGAATACCGTCCCCTCGCGGGGCTCGCTTCGCTCGCCACGCTTCGGGCTCGGTGGCTCGCTACGCTCGCCACAGGTTTATATCCAACTCCATGCCCACTTGGATAGTAGGGGTATGAAAAGGACCCCTTTTTCCCATTGAATTCCATGTTAAAATGGACTCAGTCCATTTTAACATTGAATCCTATGGAAAAATCGGGTCATCGCATCGCATCGTATGCGATGCGATATCGCATCGCATCGCATCTGATTGTATGCCTTAACTTAAGGCATACAATCAAAAAATCGGCAGCCCAGATACTACATAAGTACCTATATTTTTATTGAAAACATACAAGAAAAGCATAGAAATAGTACATCATGTAATACGTAACACCAATGAGAAGATAAAAAACAATATACTAATACATCAATAACAAAACAGATGCCCAAAAAAAACCTCCAGACTTATATACAAAACATCCCAAAATATAATTCTAAATACAGACGATGACAATGCCATATGTTATAAATTAAAGTATATATAACATTATGAAGACTAGTTATAGTTATACTAGTTATAGACTAGTTGAAAAAACATCCATCAATGTGAAATGCGTTGGTTGAAGTGCAAGCCCCAGGAGTAAAAAATACCCCTTCCAACAGACACAGCTGCCGGAGATTCCCAGAGCACGGCAACCACAAGGCGCTGGCGGGGGGGGGACATCACTGAAGTCTGCTCAGGACAAACGCCGGAGACGCTGAACGCATAAGTTTGAACATAGGGAAAGTATTGGGAATAGACTCCAAGCAAAACACAAAGTTCCACCACTGGTGCGCTTCACTCAAAAGGTGCCAGTAAAGAGCTGTAAACAAACCCAAATTATTATATTATATATTTTATTATTTACTTTATTCTTTCCTCTCTTCATTCACTTTGCATTTATTTTCTAATGTATTTTGACCCCCTTTAATCCCTTAACGCTGTGTCATCCTTTGCTTAGCAAAGAATCTTCTTGATATTTTACAAAAAAAAAAAACCAGCAACTTCTCTCAGGGCAGTCATTGTTCTACCTTCTTAATTATAAAGACTAGTTATAGATGATATAAATGCTAATTTAAAAAAAAAAGGGGGGGGGGGGGTCCCCGCTAAGAAGTTCTAGGCTACACCAGGTAACTGATTTTACAGTATTCCATACAATATCCCTGGTTGTTGTGGAGAGACTGATCAAATAGGGAAGCCAGATGCGTTTGGCTCTGTATTCTGTATCTAGCAGGCATTCTACCCAGTCCATCTAATATAAATATGCTAAACGGGTAACATGAGTGTGATCGATATGGAGTCAGAGTATGGAGTCATCCATTGTGATTAAGTTGTTTTTTTGGAAGCAGCGGCTATACAAGCAATTAATAATTTGACACCTTTAAGGATTGGCGAAACCTAAGTAGATGAATCATAAGTATTCCATAATGCCTATAGTTACATAGTAAATAAGGCTGAATAAGGACTTGGGTCCATCGAGTTCAACCTAGGATTTAATAGCTTATCCCTTGTGAAAGACAAAATTTGATTCATTTTAAAGACAGAATATGATTCTTATTTGTACTCTTGGATGTTTTTAACCAAGATCCCAGATTGTTTTTAATTAGCTTGGAGTCCTACACTCAAGACTGCACACTCCAGCTTGGCAATATAATACTATAAATATATGCTGAGTGTTAGTCTCAAGACTGTGTTTGGGGCGTGGGGCTCTTTGGGCTGCTGTTGCTGGGCTGCCCCAGGGCATCATATCGTACACTTTCCATCACCCCCTTAGTTTGTTTAGTATATTTGTAGCACCCTTTACATTTATTATTACCTCTTCCTTAGGTAAGTCTTATCACACATAATTTCCCTTATCCCTTTTACTATCACTTTAATTTCACACCAATGTGATGCCATGGGGTGGTTCTGCTGGGCTGGCCTGGGGGGTCCTGTGCCCTGGACCTGTCTCAGAGTAGTGTTAGGTACTTGTCCTATTGAGATAACATGGAAGCGGTGGACAAGCCCATAATAATGGCCATCATTATGCTAAGAACCTCAGAAATGCAATATAGCAATGATATTAAAAGGTCTAGCATTTATATTTAGTGTGCACCTGCAAACTCCTCCTCCTGCTTGCTGCACTACAGGTCTCAGCTGGTAGCACCTCATATGTCCAAGGTGTGCAGTTTAGGGCTATGTTTTTTAACCAATAAATGTTTGTTCAACCTTATTTTAAATGTATTTATTGTGCCTGCCGACACTAATTCTCCCGGAAGAAAGTTCCACAGTTTGACTGCTCTGACTGTAAATATTTTTTTTCTTTTGAGGGAACAAAATCTTCTTTCTTCTAATCTAAACCCGTGTCCTAGATTCCTTTCTTGCAGTAAAAAGGGTGCAGGACAGTTCCTTACTGTATATTGGCCCTTGATATATTTGTACATGTTGAGCATGTCCCCCCTTAAACATTTCTTCTCTAGTCTAAATAGTCCCAAAGTGCTCAATCTCTCCTCGTAGTTTAAATTCTCCATTCCCCTGATAAGCTTTGTTGCTCTTCTTTGGGTTTTTCCAATTTTATGGTGTCCTTTTATAGTTTGGGGCCCAGAATTGTACTGCATATTCAAGGTGAGGTCTAACCAGTGCCTTGTACAGTGGCATAATTACTTTTGAGTCCCTAGTTTCCATGCCCCTTTTGATACATGCTAGAATTCTGTTGACCTTATTTGTTGCTATATTACATTGAGCACTACACCCCAGTTTGTTATCAATTTGGAATCCTAGATCCTTTTCAAGAATTGAAATGCCCAATGCCTCCCCGCTAAGGTTATAACTAGCACACTGGTTTTGTCTCCCGAGGTGCATAACCTTGCATTTATTTACATTGAACCTCATCATCCACTTTTTAGCCCACTCATTTACTGTAGATTGTTAAGATCATTTTGAACTGCAATGACATCTTCTGTCGATTTAATAACTCTACTCAATTTTGTGTCATCAGCAAAGATAGATACAATGCTGAGTAACCCCATCCCAATATCGTTAATATATATATTGAATAAGATGGGCCCTAGTACCGAACCCTGTGGCACCCCACTTAGTACTGATGTCATATTTGATACGGCACTATTCAATGAGAATAGTACAGGCATTAATATCCCCCCCCGGGAAGGCACCGACGGCAGCTGTTCACTCAAGGAGAGTGCCGGGCTGACATTGACTCTATATATATATATTTATATATTTATATATATATATATATATATATATATATATATATATATATATATATATAGCTTGGGTGGAGGACCGGCACTCCCAGCTTAATTAGATAGCTTGCACAGGTGCCTTCACAGCTTTACCAAGGTCAAGCAGGATACAGGAGAACGATGGTGCGGCACTCAGGTCTTACAGCAAATAAACGACAGTACAGTGTCTGGTGGTCAACGTTTCAGTGCTCTTTTATTGGCACTATCGTCAGGATAAAAAACAGGTAAGTGAGAAAACAATTTATAGCATTACAGGTGATCAAGAGGCGGGGGGAGTAACCGACGGTCACCAATCACAAGGGATTTCACGTCGGCTAACCACACCTACCAAGGCTGTACATTCTTCACACAAATAAAGTTTTGATACAAACTTACAAAAAAAGAAAAAAATACAAAAGTACATTTAAAGTGACAGGATACATATGCATGATAAAGATCACAGTATAACAGGCAAAAATAGTAAACATGTAACTTAGTTACAAAAGCACATAATTAATTTAAAAAGCAGCAAGTGACAAATACTCATTCAACCCTTTGGGTGCAATTACACCCAAACGGTGAATCCATTCGGCTTCTCTTCTAAGTAACATTCTGTTGCGATCACCGCCGCGGACAGGTCTGTCGACCTGATCTATCATGCGATATCGCAGGCTGGTGAGAGGATGTTTTAATTCGAAAAAATGCCGGGCTATCGGCTGGTCACTGATTCCACTTTTCAGTGCGGCTTTTATGGAGGACCTGTGGCCCGCCATTCTATCCTTAAATTTGCACTGTGTCTTACCTATATAGGCAAGCCCACAGGGACAAATTATCTGGTACACAACGAAAGAACTGTTACATGTTAAGTGTTGCCGTATACAAATCTTTTTCCCTGATTGTGGATGGTTAAAGCTGTCACCTGCCAGCATGTATTGACAGGTAACACAGGTGCATTTAAAGCACCCTGGTCGTTTGACCAAAAAATGACTGTCAGATTTCTGCTGAGAAATGTCTGACTTAACCAATAAATCACGTAGATTGGCACCTCTTGCATAGCAAGGCATAAGGGTGGTGTTAGTAAATGGCAGCTGTTTATCTGTTTGAATAATGGGCCATTGGTTTTTGACCGTTTGTTGCACTGCTTTAGACATGATATTAAATTTATTGACCCATGGTAATCTTACATGTTCATTAGCTGTATCCTTGGATTTTTTATTTAGTAAAGTATTGCGATCCATGCTCAGGACCCTTTCTTTAGTTTTTAAGAGAAAAGTACGCTCATATCCTCTCGCAATAAATCGCTCAATCTGGTCGTCCAATTGTTTATTGGCGACTTGTTGATCAGAATTGATCCTGAAAATACGGATCATCTGGGAATATGGCAATCCCATTTTTAATGGGATAGGGTGACAGCTATTAATGTGCAGGCCGGTGTTCCGGTCTGTGGGTTTATAAAATACAGAAGTTGCAAATTCAGAGTTATTTTTAGAAATGACGACATCAAGGAAGTCGATTTGATACAAATCCATACGTATGGTAAATTTTACCGGGCATTCAGTGATGTTATGTTTATTGACAATGTCACTAAATTCACTCTGGGTACCAGTCCATGTCAGGAAGACATCATCGATGTATCGAACATACGATGATATCTTCCTGGCAATCTCTGAATTGGCAAAGAATACCTGATCTTCAATAAAAAACATGTAAATATTTGCTAGCGCCGGGGCTACCGATGAGCCCATAGAGCAGCCCGTGCACTGCAAATAGAATAAACCATTAAACATGAAGAAATTTTTAGTTAAGATAAACTCAAGCAACTCAATGAAAAAGTCGACATATGCAGCAGAAAACAAATCACTTTCATTTAGAAATCTTTTAACGGCTTCACACCCATCTTTATGGGGGATGACAGTGTATAAACTGACCACGTCCGCACATATCAATACAGTCTCAGTAGTCAAATTAGAGAATACCTTGAGGCGATTCAAAAGGGCAGTAGTGTCCAATAGAAAGTTCTTATGTTGTTGTACCAGCGGCTGAAGAATGGAATCGAGGTAAATCGACGTGGGCTGCAATAGGGATCCTCTAGAAGATGTAATATATGGCATATATATAATGGCATGTGAGATACTAATGTCTCCCCGTCTCGGCGAACAACGCACTGAGATGGGTTGCTCTGGCACGATGGGGAACTGGATAGGCATGGCTCTTTCTGTACATAATTGTTTGATTTTTATAGATATACATTGATTTATTGTATTTGTATTAATTTCTCTATATTTTTATTGTTATGATTTAATTGATAAATCTTTGTATCTATTTATAATTGGAAAACTCAATAAAATTTCTTTAAAAAACAAACCCAAACTGACCAAGTTGATATGCAGCCAAATCGATGGATCTATATCTACACTGACAAAGCTATCGATGATTTTTTTAATTTGTTATTTACTACAGTAAGATTCATTTAGATTAGTACGTACAGTACTGCAGATGGGAGACCAAATTACAGTACCTGGTGCTCAGAGTTTGTACTTTACTGTTTCAGCCTTCCCACACTCATCACTTTCCACTTGAGGCCTGATAAGTCAGCAGTTTCTTTAAATGTGGTGATACTGAGGGTACAATATGTGGAATTTTTAATGTAAAAAAGAAGCATTAGTTTCTCATACTCATCTGGGAATATGGCAATCCCATTTTTAATGGGATAGGGTGACAGCTATTAATGTGCAGGCCGGTGTTCCGGTCTGTGGGTTTATAAAATACAGAAGTTGCAAATTCAGAGTTATTTTTAGAAATGACGACATCAAGGAAGTCGATTTGATACAAATCCATGCGTATGGTAAATTTTACCGGGCATTCAGTGATGTTATGTTTATTGACAATGTCACTAAATTCACTCTGGGTACCAGTCCATGTCAGGAAGACATCATCGATGTATCGAACATACGATGATATCTTCCTGGCAATCTCTGAATTGGCAAAGAATACCTGATCTTCAATAAAAAACATGTAAATATTTGCTAGCGCCGGGGCTACCGATGAGCCCATAGAGCAGCCCGTGCACTGCAAATAGAATAAACCATTAAACATGAAGAAATTTTTAGTTAAGATAAACTCAAGCAACTCAATGAAAAAGTCGACATATGCAGCAGAAAACAAATCACTTTCATTTAGAAATCTTTTAACGGCTTCACACCCATCTTTATGGGGGATGACAGTGTATAAACTGACCATGTCCGCACATATCAATACAGTCTCAGTAGTCAAATTAGAGAATACCTTGAGGCGATTCAAAAGGGCAGTAGTGTCCAATAGAAAGTTCTTATGTTGTTGTACCAGCGGCTGAAGAATGGAATCGAGGTAAATCGACGTGGGCTGCAATAGGGATCCTCTAGAAGATGTAATATATGGCATATATATAATGGCATGTGAGATACTAATGTCTCCCCGTCTCGGCGAACAACGCACTGAGCTGGGTTGCTCTGGCACGATGGGGAACTGGATAGGCATGGCTCTTTCTGTACATAATTGTTTGATTTTTATAGATATACATTGATTTATTGTATTTGTATTAATTTCTCTATATTTTTATTGTTATGATTTAATTGATAAATCTTTGTATCTATTTATAATTGGAAAACTCAATAAAATTTCTTTAAAAAACAAACCCAAACTGACCAAGTTGATATGCAGCCAAATCGATGGATCTATATCTACACAGACAAAGCTATCGATGATTTTTTTAATTTGTTATTTACTACAGTAAGATTCATTTAGATTAGTACGTACAGTACTGCAGATGGGAGACCAAATTACAGTACCTGGTGCTCAGAGTTTGTACTTTACTGTTTCAGCCTTCCCACACTCATCACTTTCCACTTGAGGCCTGATAAGTCAGCAGTTTCTTTAAATGTGGTGATACTGAGGGTACAATATGTGGAATTTTTAATGTAAAAAAGAAGCATTAGTTTCTCATACTCAGAAAAAAAACTGTTCAACTCGTCAACTTTACTGTATAAGTTAGCTTAATTTGGTAAAATGAAATATTCCTTTTCAAATTTTAAATGCTAAAATTTCTTTCGGTTGATAGTGGAATCTCAGCAGTTTTGTCTGCTTTGTGTTGCCAGCATCATTATTAATAGCAGATGTGCAGCTTTACTCTTACTGACTGATCATATTTGCTGGGTATGAATTTTACTCTCTGTGTAAAAGGCGCTATTATTTTAACTCCTTTCTTTCTTATAAACAGTACACTTCCCCAGCACCTGTATAACTGTGTCCTCAACATTGGTACTGATTCATTGATTTTTTTCCAACGTATGAGTGCAGGGGAGATTTACAGTGGCTATAAAAAGCATTACCCCCTTGTCCATTTAACATTTTATTTCTTACATCTCTGTCTTGGAATTCCAGAACAGGCCCAACACAAAATAAAATGTGAAAAAAAAAAAAACCTTTCAAATCGTGTGGCGCTTAGTAATATATGGGATAAAATGTAATGTCATACAAGAAAAAAGCTTTTACCTAATTACAAATAGAGACAGTCAAGTCAATAAAGCATTACATTAGTATTTCATGCTCTTTTTTTTTACTTGGTAGTAACATACTTGTAATTAGTATGTGGGAAATGATTCAGAACACTGCCCAGTCTCTACTGACCAGTGGCGTAACTATATCCCTGCAGCCCCCGCGGTGGGGGGCGCTTAGAAGGTGAGGGCACCGGTGGGGGCTGTGGGGCTATTGTTACCTACTGCGTCTGCCCGGGACCTGCCGCCGGCACATCAGTCTGCGGTCCTGGCTCTCCCGGCTCCCCCATACAGCAGACCGTTTTTAAGGATGCTAGAGGAGGCTGCTGCAAGAGCAAGAGGCATACAGCTCAGTGGGGCAGATGTACTAACCCCTCCCCCTCCTTAGCGCCTCTTAAATAACGGGTCCCGCTTCTCCTGCATAACGAGGAGAAGCGGGCACCCGTTATGAGGAGATGTATTCACCCCCCCAGCTGATAAGGAGAGCCGTTATGTTCAGCGTTTATGACTCTCCTTATCGGCTCCCCAGTGCACCGCGCATGCGCACTCTCCCTCTCTCCCCCGTCCGGCTCTAATGGGCATGTGCGAGATCTCACTAAAACCACTAGATCTCACTAAAACCACGAGATCTCCAGCGCAGCCCAAGCCAGGAGCAGGGCTAGCGTTGATCCCCCCCACTGGGGGATAGGACAACGCTAGCCCTGAGCTGGTGAATTGGCTGGGGTGAATTAACACCTGGGTGGCTGTTAATACATCGCCCCAGCCGCTCAACACTGGGGGGGGGGGTTTGCAGGGAACAGCCCCGCCGAGCGTAATTCAGCGGGCTGTCACTAGCGCACATTAGGTGCGCTAGTAATACATTAGGGAAATCTTAACACCCCCCGTTAACCAGCGTTAAGTGCATTTCTACACAAACTGATTCATACATCTGCCCCAATATATCTATTCAGAAATGAAGGGGTTATGGCATATTGAAAACAATATTTTAAAGGACTTGGGGCATATGTACTAAGCCTTAGATAAAGTGGAGAGAGAGAGAGATAAACTACCCACTAATCAACTCTTGTCATTTTTCAAACACATCTGTAGTATGGCAGTTAGAAGCTAGTTTGCTTGTACTGTATCTCTCTCCATTTTATCACTCTTTCTCATGATCTCAGCTCATTAATGATCAGGCTTTGTACCTGTTTTATTATTATTTTTTATTTAATAATAAAACGAGAAGGTCATGTTAAAGGAATAGTAACAAATACAGATTAGATTTGTTGTAAGTATTTCCTGCTTAGCCAACTATTTCAGATTGCTGTCACTTGAGGGAATTAACGTCATAGTCAAATCTCGTAAGTGTTAATAGACCTGGAAACTAAACAGATTATTGAATTTATCAGCCCCAGGACCCAGTGCTTCAATAATGTAAATTAATGTTTAGTGTTTGTTTAACATGTTTTTAATATGCATGTTTAATGATTACAGATGTTTGCATTAGAGCAATGTAATTTCTTTCTGCATCTCATTCCTGATAACTAGAAAGAATATATATTAATGCACTTTCAGGTCTTTTAAAATAACAACTTATATATTAATAAAGTAATGCAACATATTTTTCTTTCTTTCTTTCTTTCTTTCTTTCTTTCTTCCCTAAAATGATCCATGAACAGTGTAGGTATGCAGGAATGGTATTGGGATCACGACACTTGGGATGCAGATACTCAGAAGAACGTCAATGGCATCCTCATGGTCAGGATCCCAACACCTTTTAGGTACTCATCCTAACCAGGGGCACAACAGTACTATGGTGGACGGTAACTAAACTGCTTATTTATCTATTCAGTTATTACAAACATTGGTTCTTGTGTATTATAGCGGCACCCATCGCATCGCATACCATAAGGCATACGATGGTATGCGATGCGACGCTATATCGCGCGATATTGTACAATGTCATACAATTTTAAAATTGGATGACATTGTGTATGGCATACAATGCCATACAATGCGATGCGATTAAAAATTGTATAAGCACCCTAATGGCTGCTTACAATGTGAAATGCACCCCCACGCCACCCCCCCACTATAAATGTGAACCGTCCTCCGACCTTTTCATACCCCCACTATCCACGTCAGCGTGGAGTTGACAATAGAAAGTGTGGCGAGCGCAGCGAGCCACCGAGCCCGAAGCGCGGTGAGCGGACGCGGATACCTTCACAGGTATCCGCGTCCCCTCGCGGGGCTCGCTGCGCTCACCACGCTTCAGGCTTGGTGGCTCGCTGCGCTCGCCACACTTTCTATTCTCAACTCCACACCGACGTGGATAGTGGGGGTATGAAAAGGTCGGAGGACGCGTACCGCCGCCCCTCGTGGGTTTTCTGTGCTCGCCACGCTTCGGGTTCACGTTTATAGTGGGGGGGTGGCGTGGGGGTGCATTTAACATTGTAAGCACCCATTTGGGTGCTTATACAATGTTTCATTGCATAGGGGGCAAAAATCGCGTCGCATCGCATGCCATCGGGTGCATGGCATGCGATGCGATCAAAACATTGCGCGATGTACATCGGGGGCGTCGCTATAATACACAAGTACCCATCTGATCCTGCAGCCTAACCATCACCTCCCCTCCTACAGCTTAATCCTAACCATTCCCAGCACACTTGCACACTTAGGATCATAATGGTGCCCGACAGAGTTTTGGCGGCGGTAGTGTAAACATACAGTAGTCAAGATCCTTGTACAGGTCTTCTGACCAGTGCCTGTATTCCAAAATTAGTATTCTGACTGCCATCATCCCAACCGCTGGTAGGTTCCCAATATACATCCAGCCCAATGGGAAACACATGAAAATGCCACTTGCCAATTTGGTAGGAGTATACAGAACTTTTTGAACCACAATTTTTCACCCTCCACAGCTCCCAACAAATTTGCCATATTTGGATATTTTTTATTTGGGTTTTAAGGTGGCCACACACACACGCAGATTTATCTTCCGATCTGACTGGTTGGAACAAAAACATGGTTATGGATGAGAACAAATGACAGTTGACCATTTCCTTGGAAATGCTGGAAAACTCACTTACTCATAACCATGTTTTTGTTCCAACCAGCCAGATCTGAAGATAAATCTTACTAGTGTATGGGCACCTTTAGATGAGTTTCTCATGCACCCCCCACAACACTTCCAACCCCATTTATCTGTCTGTGACTGCTTGCTTTTGTGGTTTGATTGCTGTGGTTGTTTGCTTCGTTCTGTCATGTGCCTGATGAAACACTCTCTCAGGCAAGATGTCCACTATCTCCACATTGCCATCAGAGGAGTACCAAACTACCAAGCCTGTGAGTAAGTATAATGGACATTTGATAAAGTAAGTCATATTGAGGCAGATTTATTAAGCCTTAACAAGAGATAAATACAAGGGTGATAAAGAGAGATAAACATCCAGTCAATCAGCTCCTTACTGACTTTTTTTCAAACACAGACTGTAACATGGCAGTTAGGATGTGATTGGCTGGACGTTTATCTCTCCTTATCACCCTTGCATTTATCTCTTGTTAAGGCTTAATACATCTGCCCCAGTGTCACTAAGCAGCTGGCCATTTTGATGTATGGTTGTTTAGCATTACAGCCTCACAGCACCGCATTCATGGGTTTGATTCCCACCATGGATCTCACTGTGTGGAGTTTGTATATTATCCTCGCACCTGTGTTGGTTTCTACTGGGTACTTCGGCTTCCTCCCACAACACCCAACATACACTATACAGGTAGGTTAATTGGTATGGCTGGAAAAATGAACCCCAGTTTGTAAGTGTATGCATGTACATGGAGAGAATGGATGGGCCAAGTTATTCTTATCTGCTGTCAAATTCTATGATTCTGTGATTAAATAAAAGTTTGAACAATTTTAATGCAATTTACATTATCAGTGTTGTTATTTTAGATAAGTTTAGAATCATATTTGCAACGAACTGTTTTAATATGTATAGGTCTCAGTCTTACATCTGCTGATAGGGAGTTTATGAATAATACATAAATCTCCTAGTCTAAATTTCTTTGATATTGTGCATGCAACATTATTAGTTGATAGTATCACAGTATGCTACATTGTGTAATCTACTGTATATGGAGCATATTTTAAGCATTTGCTTCTACCAAGTTTCAGTGCCACTTCTGTATGTAAGTGTATGCAACCCTTTATGAACCTGAAACAATTTGTGCATAGGACCAGCTCTGTGATACTCCTTTCACAGAGCAATGCCGGGTCCAAGGTGCAGTGTGAAGAACAACGTAATGGCTAGATAGGCATGGAGAGGGTTAAACATGAGAGCGGGGTGGAACCTAGATGACATGTGACATGGAGAGCCAATAGGGCAAGGTTATGGCAGAGTTAGCTCTGTAGATAATCCCTGAGAGAGGAGGAGTCTCCCTCTTCTCCTCAGAGAAATTCCCCACCCTCCCTTCCCGTGATTTGTTATTTTGACAGGGTAGTGGGAGTCTTTAATAGCGTTAGCTGATAGGCGGGAAAGAACGGCAAGTTTAGAGTTTAATGAGTTATTGAGTTATGTCTATTGCGTAATTGGTGTTGTTCGGTGCGCTTGCCCCTCATTGGCTTAGGCCTCCGCTACATTACCCGACCGGGGATAGCGATCCCACCCGGCTGGGTGGGCAGTTGATGCAGGGGTGGAGCGGATACCGCTTTCTGTTGTTAGGCCAAAGTACGCAGACTAGTTTGGGGTGGAGATTAGCCGTAGCCGTTTCTTTCTGGGCCACCATTTAAATAATTTAAATAATTTAAATAATTTAAATAAATTAGGAAAAACTTAAACAAAATTTCAACAACCAAAATTAGCTTAAGAATCTATTTTAAATAAATCAGCTAACAAGATTCTGCCAAACCTAAGTCTCCGTGTCTTTATTTCTGATATAGAGTATAAGATTAAGTTGTGCAAGTAACATGCTTTTGGGTCACACATCCGCTCTTACAATGTTTAAGAGGTAGAAGCTAACAAAATTGTGCCTCCTTAAGTAGAGCAGTACATTAAAAATACTTGCAATCGCATCACAGCAATGCTGTGGGGCATCGCAGATCTGCAAGGCTCATATTTCTAGGGTTGCCCTCTGCCTGCGCAGCCTAGCTGCAAAGGCAGGTGCTGTGCCGCCATATTTTGTCTCACATATTTTGTCTTGCTGCATCGCCACCCCATCGCTGTAACCCGCCATCATTTCAATCACACGAGTCCCAGTTTAGGAAATATTCCTTATGATTCCTTGTTATTATTATTTTACTTCGTTGTACAGTACATTATCCATTCATGAACAAAGACCTGAAAAGAATTTGTTACGGTCAATGCTGTGCAATACAAAATTCAATCACTTTCATTCAATATGACCTTTTTTCAAACCACTACGATAGTTAAATTATATTTAAAAGTAAATATATTGATTAGAAGGTCCAAGATATATAAGCTGATCCATTTAATCACTCTCCAAGGATTAGTACATCCAGGGCTGGATTAAAGGGGAGGGCAAAGAGGGGTAATTTCCCCTGGCCCTCCTCTAGTTAGGGGCCCCCTGTGGTTGGCATGTATTTAAAATGTATTTATTTTTTTAGCTGTTGTGCATGGGAGTGGGGTAATGCTGCAGCTTCACCTATCTTCCAATGTGACAATGATTAATGGTGCTGAGCATCAGATGCCAAGGTACACTGACTGCGCAAGTGTGCAGTGCATTACTGGGAGTTGACTAAGTCCCATGACACTTTGCACAAGAGGGCAGAGACTGAAAGGCTTGTGCTGAGCTCTGATCGAAGGAGCTAATTACATGCTTACCCATTGACCAAGTTTATAATGCCTTTACTCTGTGTTTTGACAGTGTAATATTCTCCCATGCAGTTTGCAGCCAGTAATGACAAGTGCAAGGGGGTACCCCTGTCTAAAGTGCCCCGGGCCCCCCGAAGGCTTAATCTGGCACTAAGTACATCTCCCCCAGTCTTTGTGTTAACACACTATATATCGCTAATAAACACCTTAGCACATATTGTGATGTTAGTGTATTAGAATGCTTAATATTTGTAGACACTCCCTTACTAATATGTGTAATCCTGAATCTTCGGTGATGGTCCCTAGGACCAGGGGAATGCTGGGAAGTGGATGCTCCTGAGGCAGTGTGTCTGGAGTTGGATGGAATAAAACAGCACAGCAGTGAACTCACATGTCTCTGTGTCCTTATGACTGAAGTAACAAAAATATGAACAAAACACATATTACTGTCTGCATAATGTATGATATCCACTATACTGTACAAGAACAGTTAAAAAAACAGAGCAAATAAAAATATAAGCTTTTCTCTAAAATGTATGTGTACTTTATATTGTGTATTTTCTTTTTCTAGAGGAGACGTACATAGCCCAAGAAGGTCATTCAGAGACAGGTACTTTAAGATATCCTATTTCTTCTGCGCAATAAATTGAACATGTCTAGTGTCAAGCATGTGGAGCAAACATGACCTCACATGAATATAATTCTTCAGAGAGAGGAAAAACTACAGTACTTGTACCAGCTCGTAAGTAAATCACTGAGGGTGCTTACAGATCTTGGGATAAGTGCAGCTCAATAAAATGTGTTCCCATGCAGCTGCATGAAATAAAGTTAAAGTGTATTAAGATGATATTTATTTATTTATTTATTTATTTATTTACAGTTTCTTAAGGTGCCCACAGACGCTACAATTGTACTGTGCTATGCGTTTTTGACTGTACAATGGTTCTATACAATTTTTCTTCCAGCCTGCTATGAGATGTGCACTTGGATGCATGTGATGAACCCATGTTTGTAATGTTAAATTTCAGATGTAGTCTAAAAAGTACGTGCAGCACATACTTTTTTAGACATACAATATCGGGCTTATCGCATCGCACAAGCCCATAAACACCATCCAATAATTGTACATAAGATGCAATTTGTGCTTAAAAAGTACAAAACGCATTCGATAATTGATGCGTCTGTGGGCACCTTTATATAGCGCAGCAGATTCCTTCGCACTTTACAATAGTAGACAGTGATAAAACAAACTGGGTAACAACATATATATATATATATATATATATATATAATTTATTATTTGTTTATTTACAGTTTCTTATACTGTACAATTGTAAACAGAGATAAAACAAACTGGGTAACAACAGACAGACTTGGAGGTAAGAGGGCCCTGCTGCAAGCTTGCAATCTATAGGATATGTATCTATCCATATGCAGTCGGAATTGGAGGCATTAGCATACAGGCGCTCTCAGCATAGCAGACTTTGAAAACGCCGAAATGGTCCCTAGTCTAACCCACACAGCCCCCGGCCTATCACTTGGATAGGTATTCCACCAAGAGCAAGGTGACTCTGCCCTGGAAATCCTTATATCAGGATATCCCAGGTGTTGCGGATTACACACCTGGAATTCTGCTGCTGCTACCAAAACTTGGTCTGGATCCTCCACATTACTTTCATGTAGGGGAATGCTTAGTCTGCCACATTCCTCCCCCTTTAGCTTCAACCACCTTGGTGAAGCTACACAATATTTAGGTGAGCTCTCAGCCTCGCCCACACCTGTGCTTTCCCAGACACTCCCAGGCTGAAACAGCCGGGATCCACGTCCACTCCATGTAAATCACATTGCAATTGGCTTGCAAATAGAAATATTTGCTGAAACCGGTCACGAACAGGCTTTGCGTATGTGCAATATGGCCAATGCGCATGCACAGTACAGCGCCTCAATTTGGACCTGGCTAATCAAGTCCGAATCGGGCCCATAATTTGCAATTAAATATATGTATGCTATTACATCTAAAGAAACATTTTAATGCTATTAAAATCACGGAAATAAATATGGGAATGAATCCCATTAAATCAAATAATTTCTTAATTACTTTTGCAGTCAGGAGCATGTGTGGCATATTTTGGACTCTGTTTACATGCACAACAGCAAGTGAAAGGATTGGGGTCAATGAAGTGTCTTCTACTGACCCCAGACTCCCGCTGTTCCTGAAAGTGCAAGGGTTGGTTTATGCGCGGTGTCACTAGAGTTTTACTAATGCCAGTTGGTAACCAGCCTATGCATATCTTGGCATATTTCTAATTCATATTCAGTAAAATGAATTCTACTTGACCTTCTTCTTAATTGTCAAAGCAAAATACAACTGTGACATTTTTAATAAATCAAGCAGTAAATTAAGAGTGACAATAGGATAATGATAATTCAGAAATAGATATATTTAAGGGTTTTATTAAAACAAAACATATTTTTACAGTGTGCCTTATTCCCTTATATAATTAGGTGCCATGGATGAGGAAACAGAGCAAATAATGGTAATTAATCAATTTACAGCTGGGTAAACAGAGATTATTGGAGGCAAACTAGCTAATTGCTCACCTTCCAGCTGAATGAGCATAAAGGACTGGCTGCACAGTACTCGCCTAAGGTCACAGAGATGCCATAGGGATCTCGAAGGTTTGAGCCTGAAGGATTTTCATTTACAATACATTGTCATAAGCTACCATGTTGTATTTAATAAGTCATAAGAGCAGGCCCAATCACATTGGAGGGGGGAACGACTAAGAACACAGCTGTACTGTGCCCTGAGGTACTAAGGGGCCTGGTAGGATCCACAGAAAATCCTAGCTATCGCTGCCAGACAGTGGCCAGTGTATTAAAGCTTTATTTGTTTATTGTAACACATGCAATCTAAAGGTGCCCATACACTACACGATTTGGGCCCGATTTCACCCATATAGTGTAGTGTATGACATCTAATCTGATCTGATGCACGGTCACGTGCGCTTCGGATTGAAGTCTGAGGTCGAAAGATCTGCACATAACATAAAGCTAAGGACCTACAATTTATTGCATCCAATGCAGCAGGCAAGGAGCAGGGTCTGTGGAGCGGGGCCCGTGTGCGGCAGCAGGGGACTAGAGTGTGGGGTCCAGGGTAGCGGCAGGCAGCGATCTGTGGGAGAATTGAAAAAAATACCATTGAAAAAATTGGGCGGCCACTGATTGACTGACAGAGCTCTCTCAGCCAATCAGCAGTCACCCGAAAAGGAGGCTGCTGATTGGCTGACAGAACTCTCACAGCCAATCAGCAGCCGTCCAGTCTTTTGAATAGATTTTTTTTCAATTCTTCTGCCTGCAGCTCCCCAGGTTACATGTAATAAATTGCATCTGATTTATCACGTGCAAAAAATGGCATATCAAGCGTCAAATCTTATCGAGCTCTCCCAGGGAGCTGTTGGGGAAGCTCAGGAGTGGCTTGTGCTTAAAACAAGTCGGCCTAATGTATGGAGGCCTTAAGGCAGGGAACCGTGAGTGTGATGTTGGAACATAATGACATTAGGTGATTTTTATACCCCTGTAACCAGGGGAAAGATTGTGCGTGCGTATGGATCATAGTCGGCATGCGTGAGGCCGAACAGCGGAAAAAAAAAATCATTGATTACTCTAGGGTTCCAAAGGACTGGAGAATAGCAGAAGTAGTACCAATATTCATAAAAGGAAAAAGGGACAACCCAGCTAACTACAGACCTGTGAGTTTAACATCCATACTGGGGAAAATATTTGAGGGATTTTTAAGGGATGGTATCCAAAAATATTCAGATCTTCATAACTTAATTAGTATTAACCAACATGGGTTTGTGAAAAATCGATCATGACAAACAAATTTGCTAGGCTTCTATGAGGATGTCAGCAAAAACCTTGATAATGCAAATGCAGTAGATGTGGTCTTCTTGGATTTTCGCTAAGGCTTTGATACAGTGCCACATAAGAAGTTGATAAATAAAATGGAGGAACTTGGACTAGGGGTAACAATTTGTAGATGGGTAGGGAGCTGGCTGTGTAATAGAGAACAGAGAGTGGTTGTAAATGGCGCAGTATCAAATGACACCAGTTCTAAGCGGAATGCCACAGGGGTCGGTACTGGGGCCCATTTTGTTTAACATATATATTAATGATATTGGAGTGGGAATACTCAGCAATGTTTCCATCTTTGCAGATGACACAAAACTGAGCAGAGTAATTAGATCATCAGAGGATGTCTCTGCGCTTCAAAACAATCTCAATAAATTAGATGAGTGGGCAAAAAAGTGGAAACTGAGGTTCAATGTGGACAAATGCAAGGTTATGCATCTTGGGAGACATAACCAATGTGCTAGTTATAACCTAAGCGGGGAGGCATTGGGTAACTCCGAAACTGAAAAGGACCTAGGGGTCATAATTTATAGCAAACTGGGTGCAGTGCTCAATGTCACATAGCAACTAATAAGGCCAACCGGATACTGCCATGTATGAAAAGGGGTATGTAAACTAGGGACTCAAAAGTAATTATGCCACTGTACAAAGCATTGGTTAGACAGCATCTGGAATATGGAGTACAATTCTGGGCCCCTCACTATAAAAAGGACATAATAGAACTGGAAAGAATCCAAAGAAGAGCAACAAAACTAATAAAAGGAATGGAGAATTAAGCTATGAGGACAGGTTGAGAACAAATTGGGATTGTTTGCACTAGAGAAGAGACGCTTAACATGCTATGCTTAACATGTACAAATATATCAGGGGCCAATATAAGGAACTGTCAGAAGCCCTATTTACTGTAAGGAAGGACTCCAGGACACGTGAGCATGAGTTTAGTTTGGAGGAAAGAAGATTTCGCTCCATTAGAAGGAACCTTTTTTTTACGGTCAGGGCAGCAAAATTGTGGAACTCTCTTCTGGGTGAGGTGGTGTCGGTAGACAAAATAAATATGTTTAAAATAAGATTGGACAAACATCTATTGGTAAAAAAACATCCAGGGGTACTAACAATAATCATAATCTGTCTTTAAGGACATCAGAAAGCACTAAGTATAACTATGGGATAAGATAACAGATTATACTCACTAAAACCGAGGTTGAACTAGATGGACGCAAGTCTGTATTCAGCCTTAACTTCTATGTAACTATGTAACTCTAATCACAATCCCTTTACAACTTGACTGACAGGAAGCCAGTGTTTGTGGGTTGTAACCATTTTCAGGGCGTGTTAGGAAAACCGCAGGCATGCCCAGGTGTTTTCAGGGAGGGCGTGTGACGATCAGCGACTCAATCTATCTCGCAGAGTTGTGTATGGATTTGTAGCTGGCCTCTGATCAGCAATATGTTCGCAAGTCATTCGCAGACTTGCACAAACTGTGTTTTGATGGGGGGTTGTGGTGGTGGAGTGGCAGGTCCGGTGGTGTGGTGGGGGTTGTGGTGGCATGTGTGGGTGAGGTTTGGGTGCGAGGTTGATTGTGAGTGGTGTGGAAGTGGCGGGTGCGGGGATAGGGTGGTTGTTCTAATTGCAGGTGAGGGGGTGTCCCCTGTGGGTGGTGTGGGTGCACCAGTTGAGGGGCAGTTTTGGGGGTTCTGTGGGTGCGGGACCAATGGTGGTGTGGTGGTGGAGGTATGAGTGTGTGGGTACTGGGGGGGTTATGGGGGGGTGTCGTGGGTGGGTGCATTAGTACCGTGGGTGGGGGAGTAGTGGGTACTGTGTTGCCACAGGTGGGGATAGTGTGTCTGGTGGTGCTGTGGGTGTGGAAGGGGCGGGTGTGCTGCGGGTAGTGGAGTTGTAATTGCGAACCACCACCCACCACCACTATTTGGAGCCCTGCCTGCTGTCATATATGTAGTGGTGCTCTCCCTCCCCACAGCTCAACCTTACCCACTGCCTGACCCTAACCCGAGTACCCCATTGCCTAACCCTAGACCTCCCACCTTGTATGTAGCCTAACATACCCCCCTCTACTAAGTGCCTAACCTCAACCCTCCTGCCTCACATCCTAACCCTAACCTTCCCCCTCCCTCCCCCGCAGCCTTACCCTACATCCCTTCTAGTGCATAAACCTAATCCACCCCCCTTCCCAGCCTATAACTAACCCACATTTAGCATCCATGCAATCTGGATTTCAGTGCCTGCATCATCATTATTGTGAGGATTCCAGTATTGGACTCATGGCAGTAGTAGGGATGCCAGAATCGGTATTATGAATGCTGACATACTGATCCCTAGGATGCTGAACACAGTGGTGGAATTTGTGGGGGGTAAACCCAGGTACAAAAAATGTATTTGGGCTTGCCTCATCCACCCCAAACCCAAGTTCATAATATGAAACATGGCTGTGGGTGAAAGGAAGAGGTTGACAGGGGCAGCAGTGACAGTGTGTGACAGGAGGAGGTTGATGGTGGCAGCAGTGGGCCTCAGGGGCCCTGGTGCACTGCACCTGCTGCACCAATTGTAGTTCCGCCTCTGGCTGAACGCATCCCACTGTGCAGTATAATGTGAATTTGTACTGTTTTGTGACTATGGGCCTTATTCTAGTTCACTCTTTCTGACAAAATCCTTCTTATGGTCCCCATACATGATCTGTTTATCGGATCCGTTTTGTACTTATATAGCACGCATCGCATGCCTTGTGCATGCATTGTGCATGCAATGCGATGCGATGCAATGCGATGCAAAGCAAGTACAAAAAGTATGTGCAGCACATACTTTTCGTACTGTACGATGAGATGCTGCGGGAGCGCGCAACTCAAAGTACAAAACGGACCCGCCGCGAACGGACCGTGTATGGGCACCTATAGATGGACAAAACCATGTGCACTGCAGGTGGGGCAGATGTAACTTGTGCAGCGAGATTTATATTTGGGTGGGGTTTAACTTCAAAGTGAGATCTATATTGTAGTGTAAAAATAAAGCAGCCAGTATTTACCCTGCACAGAAACAAAATAACTCACCCAAATCTAATTCTCTCTGCACATTTTACAGCTGCCCCCCCCCCCCCCCCTGCAGTGCACATGGTTTTGTCCATCTAAGAAGGATTTTGTCAGAAAGAGTGAACTAGAATAAGGCCCTATGCCCCTTCTCTAATTTGCTTTGAATTCAGGGAGGGGCCAATTCTCTATCTGGCACAGTTGTTATGGCACTGATCTCTTTAAGTATTTACTGCTCTGGGGTCATCCTGACTTCTCCTCTGTACTCACTATCTCTTAAAGAGAAAGGCATCACTGTGATATTTTTGACTCAGGTGCAACCTTTATTCCTTTTAGCAGCTAAGATAAAAGTATGAAATTCCCCATTCACAAGTTTTTCTTTCTTTGCAGGCCAGGTATTATGCATACAGTAAATTGTCTCTGAATACATAGGGGGAAATTTACTAAAGGAAATTTGTAAAAAAATAGGTGTATTTGTATCCAGAAATACACTTATTTTTGACATTTACTATCCCGAAAATACGGCAATTCGTATTCGTATTGATAGCACATCAATATGAATACGAATTGCCGTATTTTCGGTATAGTAAATGTCAAAAATAAGTGTATTTCTGGATACAAATACACCTATTTTTTTACAAATTTCCTTTAGTAAATTTCCCCCATAATGTTTACCTCTGTGCTCTTTGTTTACACTATCTACTTTAAATCAATTTAAGTTACCCTTTATTTATGTATTAGAGATATACAGCTTTCTTCTGCATAAAGACTGGGGGAGATGTACTAAGCCGTGGAGAGTGATAAAGTGGAGAAAGATAAGTGCCAGCCAGTCTAGCGATAGCGTTGACCCATCTGAATGACCCTCATGATGCTTTTGTCAGGCCATCATTGATATGGCAGAAATCCTCTATGAGCCAAGTCAAAGATGCGTGGTTGCTGAGCAAATATGATTGATCTTTTGGTTTATGAGCTGTACCTGTAAATTATATATGTTAATGTAATTCTGTGGTTTAACTTCCATGGAATATACAGTAGGATATGTCTCCTGACTCCCATATTGCGACCCAACACAAATGCAGAGGGCTCATACAATAACACACAGCCATGAGGCAGGCCATTGAATTTACATTTTGTCTCTTGGAGACCCATTTAGGTGCTTTGAACAGTCTCCCTCATGTATGCACCAGATGCAAGACATTGAGAAGCATCATATTGTCCATGGGACAGGGAGTCTAGGTAGAATGTATTGGAGACATACAATATGTATTCACATTAATCACCTAGAACACGTAGCGGTAATGGTTCTGTCTGTCTGTCATATTTGTTTTAGATTTATGACCATGTTACTATATGTAAAAGTTGATGAATACCTTACTTAAAACAAGATGATTGATTATTTGTATTCTGGCATCGTGCATAAATCTGTAGTGCAGGGGTTGGGCAATAAGTGGCCCTCCAGCTGCTATAGAACTACACATTCCAGCATGCCCAGACACATACTAGGATGTGCAACAACAGCTAGAGGGTTACTTATTGCCCACCCCTGCTATAGTACAGATGTAGCCATGTTGGGGCGCCATGACATGGGTGCGACTTGATACACTGGGTTGCGACTAGCCCCCAGCCTATGCTTTCTTATGACGGTGCTATGCTTTCCATGGACACATTTGCTGTGCCAATTTTGCCGCAATTATGATGCTCGGCAGAACAGCTGAGTGTGGCTATATCTGTATATATTTTTTAAATGAGAAAATGAAAGATTTTTTTTTCCGTTCACAATTATTTTCTGAAAATCCTACATACAAATGACATTTGTGTCCTCTCCCTCTCTCCTCTATCTCTCTCACTCCTCTCTTCCCTCTCTCCTCTCTCTCTCTCCCCCTCTCCTCTCTCTTTCTCCTCCTCTCCCCCCTCTCTCTCTTCTCTCTCCTCTCTCACCTCTCTCCCCCTTTCTTTCTCTCTCCTCTCCCCTCCTCTCCACTCTCTCTCTCTCTCTCCTCTCCTCTCTCCTCTCTCTCTCTCTCTCTCAGTTGCCGACTCACTAATGCTTTTTCTTCTTCCTATTTGTTTCATGCTAGAAATACCCAACTAAAATGTGTAAATATATTTACGGGAACAACATCATTTTTGATTCATTTATACTGTCAAATAGCACCCAGTATGTATTTCATATGGTATGTGACGCATACATCCATCCTTGTAGAATTAATAAAGGCTGTATGTTGGACTATTTTTTTTTTCAACTAAATATATGATGGTGTTGCATACATCCATTAAATTGGTTTGCCAAAGCCACAACCCTGCTGTGCTACATCTAATATATATTACTTGTTTATTGATTCTTTTTTCTCTCTCTCTCAGGCATGTTCAGTGGAAGCAAACAGATCTGGCCTGTAAGAAAGATTGGAAATCCCCAAACTTTCATTTGTATTTTTTTATTTAAACATTGTGTATTTAAACAATATTTTGTCTTTTAGTCTATATAATTTTATTTTGTGTGTATCCACATACTAATGTGAGCAAATATAGTAATATTGTGGCCCCCAAACAGTAGTAATCATAACTTATTGCTTCCCGGATCCTGTGATTTATTCCAGTGGCGTAGCTAGAACTTTTTCTCCATCCTGCCCAAAAAATTTCCAGCGCCCCGTCCACCCCCCAAGAAGGGGCGAGGGCGATGGACTACGGGCGCCACTGGCTGAGCTGACAGGTGACCCAGGCAGCAGTGAGCTGGTCCCGTTCCGTGCATGTCTAATGAGCAGAGATCCAGCGCAGTGCATATTTATTGAGCGGGTCCCCGCACCGTGCATATTTACATATGAAAGGGACCAGCTTAAAGTTTGTCTGTCGCAATATGTCCTTCCCAGTAAGTGTTTTATTGACACAATGGGGATACGGTCCTAAAGAATCCTTTAGGACCGTAGTGGCGTAGCTACATATGTGGCAGACCCCCCTGGCGACACTCCCCCAAGCCGTCGCTGGGTCTGCCTTGCGCTAGCTAATATATCCAGCCCAAGTGGACAGGGAGCCATTATTGGACCAGCACAGCCATCTTGAAATTCAAAAATGGCACAATAACTGAGCCAATGTCAGCTCTAGGCACAATTTTTGAATAGCGCAGGTCAACCAATAAAGACACCCTCCATAAAAGTCCCACTAGCTTTCAAAGATAATCTGAACAATGGAAAGCAGAAGCTGGGACAACTGCCAGAAGGTACTCACACCCTCACTTCTTTGCTTATGTTACTGCTATAGACAAGGTCCCGCACCACCCACCCCTCCACCAATATACTGTAGTCAGGGTTCCCACATACCAACAACTCCACTGTATCCCATACACAGGACCCAAGACTCCCATCTCACTGCCACCACTGCTAATTCAAATTTACACCAGCTCCCAACCCCACCTCCATTGTTCTACAAAACAGTGGGGAGCCTTCTCTACCAAAATACCATAAAAAACGAGTCTCTATCTTCTGAGAAGCCCAACCCGCAATCTAGTTTAGTCCTATTGGAGAAATGGTTGTCCCAACAGCCAATCCTCCCCATACATTAGACAAATATCCCTCGATAAATAATGATTATCTTTTAAACAAAATAAAAAATCTGATTTGGTGATCCGATTGACCTTTTGATCAGGATAGCCAGTAGTGGGAGCCCATACATCAATGCTTTATTGTGACATCATCTCCAGAAACGAGATTTGACAAAATGTATTTGCCATAGAGTAATAATGTATATATTTCTATATTAACCTATATGCCCTCCATGGTACTGCACACTTAGGACTCCTTTGTGAATTCAAATCAATAGACAGAGCCATACTGTAATTGATAGCAACGTTTTGGGGGGTTTATTCTCCTGTCCTCAGGTTAAACAAAAATTGTTTGATTTGAATTCATAAAAGGAGTCCTAATTGTGCGTTACCTATGGAATGCCCTTCCACGCACAATAAGACTCTCCACTAGCCTCCAAACTTTCAAGCGTTCCCTGAAAACTCACCTCTTCAGGCAAGCCTATCATATTTAAGTTCTACACGCATAACCCTCTGAGGCACTTATGTATTATATAGCTTTCCTTCTGGACTTGTAACTTGGTAGGAATGCTATACTATTACTGGTGCCTGTCCTTGTGTTTCCCTCCTATATCCCTATAGATTGTAAGCTTGCTGCAGGGCCCTCCTACCTCCAAATCTGTCTGTTGTTACCCAGTTTGTTTTATCACTGTCTACTATTGTAAAGCGCAACGGAATCTGCTGCGCTATATAAGAAACTGTAAATAAATAAATAATAAATAAATGGAGAGCATATAGGTTAATATATAAATATACACATTATTACTCAATGGTAAAGGGACCCATACATATTGATATATTTTGTCAATTCTCCTTTCTGGAGCGCTTGTATGAAAAATATATACCAGCTACTGGGCAAATGCAATTGGAGGGTGGGTGCTGGCCGATTGCAATATATAATAACCTATGGCTATAAATATTATAAATACTGATGTTTGTTTCTATACATAATTACACCAATTTAATGGACCATGTGATTGTTTTTCTTGTTTAAACACAATACAGTAACGCTAGTTCCCATATAGCCACTAGATTATTATGTGACCTTTGGAAGGGACAGAAGGTAGTGCAGTGAGTGTGATAAAATATTGACTTTAAAGACGTAACCATGGATTACTGTAATAACATAAGTACAGAATTTACTTCAAATACATTTTCAACTTTATCTTAGAAAATATTATTTTAGAAAAATAAATAAGAAAAAGTAATTCAACAAAATTTTTTAAATGCAGGATGTTAGAAATATTTACAAAGCTCTGGCTCTCCAGGACATAGGCCACCCCGTCAAGTTCTCCAGCCAGTTGGTTTATGCCAGTAGCAGACAGTGTTGCTGTAAGGTAATCAGAGAATGAACCTTAGCTACTAATAAAAAAAAAAAAAATGAAATTGGCCTAACAGCAACAATATAAATACTTGTTGGAGGGCCAATTTCTTCCTCTAAGAAAAGGTCTTGTGGTCAGATGTCAAGTTGTTCAGAAGTGGAATAATGGCTGATGTGGCAATGGTAGCAAGAAACAAGAGACTTCATGGGGGAGTGAAATAATCAGGTGTGGGTGGGCTGGAGAGGTGAAAATGCGGGATTAGCTGCTTGGGCTAGGGAGGATAATAGGAGAAAGGGAACTGGACAGAGTAGGTCAAAGATTTTGGAAAGGGATTTACAATTGAATGGGGCAGGAGATGATGTGTGGGGAAGCGGCCAGTCCCAACTCTTAAACTGCTGATTCATATTTTCCCTCTGCAGATTGGGACTTCTCTCAGTTGGTTCTTGGCCCACCTCTACCTCCTGTCCAGGAACCTGACTCCTGTGAACACGTTGCTGTGTTACAGTAAAAATATGTTGTAAAGATGGGAGTTCTATTGAAGAAGAGATGTTGCCCATAGCAACCAATCAGATTCTACGTCTTAAGGTGCCCATACACGGTACAATTATTGTATACAATATCCCATCTCATCGCATCTCGGTTTTGCGATGAGATGATATCTAGTACAAAAAGTAAGTGGAGCACATACATTTTGTACTAGATCTCATCTCATCGCAAAACTGAGATGCGATGAGATGCGATATTGTATACAATAATTGTAACATGTATGGGCACCTTTATTATTTAGCACCTTTTAAAAGATAATAGATAAAATGCGATTGGTTGCTACAGTTAGGGCAACATCTCATCGGCAATAGATCTCCCATCTTAGTACATTTTCCCCTTGGTTTGTACAAGTAAACAAGTTTAGAACTTTGTTTATTGCCAATTCCTTAACATACACTAATATACACTGTAGATTAGAACATTATGTGAGCCAAAAAAAAAAACAACAACGAACTAAAATAAACATTTGAAGTGAACCTTTATTTAATGTATACATATTTACTGATAAATGGCACAGCCTGACCCAAATGATCACCCATTGTCAGGATGAGAAGTTTATTATGGGACCAATTCAAACCTGATCTCAGGAAAAATATGTTCTCAAAATGGGCAAAACCATGTGTACCGCAGGTGTGGCAAATGTAACACGTGCAAAGAGAGTTAGATTTGGGTGAGTTGTTTTGTTTCTGTGCAGGCTGAATACTGGCTGCTTTATTTTTACACTGCAATTTTAGTGTGAACACACCTCATCCAAATCTAACTCTCTCTCTGCACATGGTACATCAGCCCCACCTGCACATGGTTTTGCCTATTTTGAAAACAAATTTACCCTGTGATTAGGTTGCACGCAGCCGAAGGGGAGAGAAATCATTCAATGGTCGCCGACTATTGAATGATTTCTCTCCCTTTTGGAAACGAAAGTCAATCAAATAAAATCAAATAAAAGTCTGAACTGACTTTTATTCCATCTGTGTCCGCCAAAGATGGGGCGGGTGCGGAAGTCATGTGGCATCGGGCCGCCCGCGTTCTCAGGGGAAAATCCAGCATTTCCGGGGATGCCCATCAAACGCTGGGTGTTCCCCTGATGCCACCCCATCAGGTTCACACATGGGGGCTGCACATGCGCATAATCACGCATGCGCAGTCCCCAAAATATCGGAATGGGGCCAAATTCCCTTCATTGCGAATGAAACTGAATTAATCCCAAAAAGTGTATAAACATATGACCCACTGTTCCATTATTTATTATCAACTCATAAATGCACATAAATGCTTCAGAAAAGCAGGTACCCATGGTAGAATGTTGCTGACTACTGTGTATGTTAGAACAATCACCTGCACAAGTCATTAAGTGTTTTGACTGACTGCTAATTAAGTCATTTTTATTTCAAATTGATTGATAGTGTGCTAACATTACCGACATCACAGTTGTTGGGAATAGAATACCACCAATATATGTTTATGATTGTGTGATCACACCTACTGTACATGCAAATTAGAATTAGGCCCTCAGCCTTTTCTAATGGACTGGGGGTCTAATTCAGCAAGAATCACAAAAAAGCCTCTGCCCAGAAATAAAGAATAACCTCCCTTTGCAAAATTGTGAATTCATTACACATAGCAATGCATTTGCATTTGAAATATCAAACAGTTTTTCTATCTGAGTTAAGGTGGCCATACATCTACAGATCGATTGTCAGATTGGGCTGGTTGGAACAAAAACCTGGTAATATCTGAATGACAGTTTTTGGCAGTTTTCCAGCATTTCAAAGCAAATGTCAACTGTCATTTGCTCTCATCCATTACCAGGATTTTGTACCAGCCAGCCAGATCTGACAATCGATCTGTAGATGTATGGGTATTACAAACACACCCAGAAAACGCCATGATTTTGCCCCTTTCAGCAAATAAATATTTCATGTGAAACATAACATTTAATTTTTACATTACCATTCATATTAACCCCTTCCCGACATTTGACGTACATTTACGTCATGGCCGGGAGGTACTTCCCGACACATGGCATAAATGTACGTCATGAGTTTAAACTGTCACTGCGTCTCGAGACGCAGTGACAGAGGGACGATGTCTGCTGTCCCTGACAGCAGACATGTCCCTGCATGCCCAGGGGGGGCTGCGATGCCGCCCCCCCGTCGGCGATCGCTGTGATTGGCTGTTCAGTGTGTACAGCCATTCACAGCGTTTTCCTGTGTTACCAGCGTATCGGACGCTCGGTAACACAGGTGTCAATCACCGCCGGGCGTCAGGGGGCATGAGGGGGTCATCGGTGACGATGACACCTCACCCCACCCTCACCCCACCTGCCCCCAAGGCTGTGATTGGTCCGTGGGACCCACGGACCAATCACAGCCAAGGCGCGACATTTAAACTGACGGTGACTGCGCTGCAGACGCCATTCCGGTCTGGAATAGCGTGCAGAACGGTCACCGTGCCTGCCTGCCGTGAATACCGACCTGATCCTTGCTAATACTTACCTGATCCTTGCAAATACCTTACCTGATCACCTTATCACTGCTTGTAGCGTGCTGGACGCTTCCTGGATCTGACTTCCTGAGACTTCCTGCTGCTGCTGCAGTGTGATAGAGAGATAGAGAGATAGAGAGAGAGATAGAGAGAGATAGAGAGAGATAGAGAGATAGTGACAGAGAGAGCTATATTTTGTGTCTGCTACCCCCCCTTTTTGGGGGTGCAGGGGTTTTCTATATATAAATAACTGTCAGTGCTGCTGCTGCAGTGTCATACAGTGATAGATAGTGATAGATAGTGATAGATAGTGAGAGGTAGAGAGATAGAGAGATTTGTGTCTGCTACCCCCCCTTTTTGGGGGTGCAGGGGTTTTATTTTATATATATAACTGTCAGTGCTGCTGCTGCAGTGTCATAGAGTGATAGATAGTGATAGATAGTGAGAGATAGAGAGATAGAGAGAGATAGTGACAGAGAGTGATATAGAGTGTATATTTTGTGTCTGCTACCCCCCCTTTTTGGGGGTGCAGTTTTTTTTTATACATATAACTGTCAGTGCTGCTGCTGCAGTGTCCTAGAGTGATAGATAGTGAGAGATAGTGAGAGATAGAGAGATAGAGAGAGATAGTGACAGAGAGTGATAGAGAGTGTATATTTTGTGTCTGCTACCCCCCCTTTTGTGCTGATCAGTATATCTGTGCTGATCAGCAACTTTTTGGGGGCGCAGAGGTTTTTTTTTTATATATATACCTGTCAGTTGCTGCCAGTTGCACTGTCAGTTGCACCAAAGGTTGTGCACCTGCTGTCCCTCACTGGTAATCAGTGTCGCATCACTGATCACCTTTTTTTTTTTTTGTGAGTGCTGTGGGGTCTTTTTTTAATTTTTTTTTTACACACACTGATTTTGTGGGTGTCCTGTGGCCACTGTGCGCCGATCAGTGACGTACATCACTGATCAGCTTTTTCGGCACAGGGTTGATCTATTATTTTTTTTTTTTTATCAGATTCCTGTTGCCTTTGAGCGCTGTTCAGTGACAGACGTTACTGACCAACATCTGTGCTCAATTTTTGGCGCAGGACCTTTTTTTTTTTTTTTTAACCCCTTCAATTTTTTATTTTTAACCCCTTCATTTTTTTTTTTTTTTATTGGTATAAAGTATTTTTTTTTTCTGCACTACATACACACTACATACCCCCCGGGTTGAAATAAAGTTTGTACCCCCCCCTGCACTATACACGTGTTGAAACATTTCACTACCAGTAACACAAAAATAAAAATGGCATCCCAAATGTCCTCCCAAATGTCCTCCCAAATGTCCTCCCAAATGTCCTCCCAGTCATCCAGGAGAATGTATTCAGTGGAGGAGGCATATGCCATGCTTGCCTCTGACTCTGACACAGCCAGTGATGCAAGCGGGGAATTTGAAGGATTCGTCTTAAGCTCCTCTTCCTCCTCTGGTGATGAGGGACCCCCTCAAAGACGCCCCCGTAGATCAGCTGAGATTCCCCCCCCAATAATTGATCTAGTATGGACCCCACCACCAGACAATTTTGAGCCCCAGGTTCCTGAGTTTTTGGCCATGCCAGGAATCCAATTTGATTCCACAGGTCTCAGAGAAATTGACTTTTTCAAATTATTTTTCTCTGATGATTTTATAAATTTAATGGTGGACCAAACTAATTTATATGCCCAGCAGTTTATTGCTCAAAACCCCACGTCATCATTTGCTAGGTGGACCCCTGTAGATGCAGTAGAGATGATGACGTTTTGGGGTCTGGTGTTTCATATGGGCATAGTAAAAAAGCCAGAAATTAGGCAATATTGGAGTACAGATGTTCTGTACAGTACTCCATTTTACCGTATGGCCATGCCCCGGACTCGATTTGAGACAATTCTTAAATTTATACATTACACCGATAATGCACAGTGCCCACCCAGAGATGATCCCACCTTTGACCGGCTATTCAAAGTCAGGCCGGTCATTGATCATTTCAGTGCCAAATTTGAAGAGGTGTACATCCCTGAAAAATTTATTTGTATCGACGAGTCCCTTATACATTTTAAAGGAAGGGTTAAATTCCGCCAGTACCTTCCCAGTAAGAGGGCAAGGTATGGCATAAAAATGTATAAACTGTGTGAAAGCACCTCAGGGTACACCCACAGGTTTAGGGTTTATGAAGGGAAGGATTCAAGAATTCAACCACCAGAATGCCCCCCCTCCCTCGTAGGTGTTAGTGGGAAAATTGTCTGGGATTTAGTGCACCCCTTCCTGGATAAAGGTTATCACCTCTATGTGGATAACTTTTACACTAGCATCCCCCTGTTTAAGGCCCTTGGTTCAAGAGGTACAGCAGCTTGCGGTACTGTGCGCAAGAACCAAAGAGGCCTCCCAAAAACGCACATTGCCCAAGTAATGAGAAGGGGTGAAAGCAGGGGAATATGCAACGAAAATATGTTGTTGGTCAAATATAAGGACAAGAGGGATGTCCTTATACTGACAACAATTCACGGAGACAGTACCACCTCCGTCCCTGTACGAGGTACCAGTACCCACACCTCAAAACCTAATTGTATCCTGGATTACAATAGGTACATGGGCGGAGTGGATCTTTCAGATCAGGTACTGAAGCCGTACAGTGCCCTGCGGAAAACAAAAATCTGGTACAAGAAGGTGGCCGTGTATATCATCCAGATGGCACTGTATAACGCTTACGTGCTATTCCGTTCTACCGGCCAGAGGGGGACATTTATGCACTTTCAAGAGGAAGTCATAAAGGGCCTAATATTTGGGAACCAGCAGGCAGAGGGCCCCAGTACTTCTAGTACTGGCCCCCGTATTGTACCAGGGCAGCATTTTCCTGATGAAATCCCCTCCACTGGAAAAAAGGGCAGGACACAAAAAAGGTGCAAAGTTTGCTATAAAAAGGGAATAAGAAAGCAAACTATTTTCCAGTGTGACACTTGCCCCGACAAACCCGGCCTATGTATAAAGGAGTGTTTTAAAATATACCACACATCTATGGAATATTAGGTTCATAATTTCACCGTGCTTCGGGGGTCTTGCTAATGCCACATAGCACCCACCATTCATTCCACCAGAATCTGAGCCGCAAAATCCTAAAATCACTCCTTCCCTTCTGAGTCCTGCCATGCACCCAACTGGTATTTTTTGGTCACATGTGAGGCATTGCCGTACTCGGGAGAAATTGGGGCACAGATTTTGGGGTGCTTTGTCTCCTTCATTCCTTGTGAAAATGAAAAATTTTGAGCCAGAACTGCATTTTTGTGTAAAAAAATGTAATTTTTCATGTTCACTGCCCAGTTTTATCAAAATTGGTGAAACCCCTGGGGGTTTGAAATGTACACTATACCCCTAGATGAATTCCCTGAGGGGTGTAGTTTGCAAAATGGGGTCACTTGTGGGGGGGTTCCACTGTATTGGTGCTTTGGGGGTCTTGCTAATGCGACATAGCACCCACCATCATTCCACCAGAATTTGTGCTGCAAAATCCAAATATCACTCCTTCCCTTCTGAGTCCTGCCACTTTTTGGTCACACATGAGGCATTGCCGTACTCGGGAGAAATTGGGGCACAGATTTTGGGGTGCTTTGTCTCCTTCATTCCTTCTGAAAATGAAAAATTTTGAGCCAGAACTGCATTTTTGTGTAAAAAAATGTAATTTTTCATTTTCACTGCCCACTTGTATCAAAATTGGTGAAACCCCTGGGGGTTTGAAATGTACACTATACCCCTAGATGAATTCCCTGAGGGGTGTAGTTTGCAAAATGGGGTGACTTGTGGGGGGGTTCCACTGTATTGGTGCAACATAGCACCCACCATTCATTCCACCAGAATCTGTGCTGCAAAATCCAAAAATCACTCCTTCCCTTCTGAGTCCTGCCATGCACCCAACTGGTATTTTTTGGTCACATGTGAGGCATTGCCGTACTCGGGAGAAATTGGGGCACAGATTTTGGGGTGCTTTTTCTCCTTCATACCTTCTGAAAATGAAAAATTTTGAGCCAGAACTGCATTTTTGTGTAAAAAATGTAATTTTTCATTTTCACTGCCCACTTGTATCAAAATTGGTGAAACCCCTGGGGGTTTTAAATGTACACTATACCCCTAGATGAATTCCCTGAGGGGTGTAGTTTGCAAAATGGGGTCACTTGTGGGGGGGTTCCACTGTATTGGTGCTTGGGGGGTCTTGCTAATGCGACATAGCACCCACCAAAATTCCACCAGAATCTGAGCTGCAAAATCCAAAAATCACTCCTTCCCTTTTGAGTCCTGCCATGCACCCAACTGGTATTTTTTGGTCACATGTGAGGCATTGCCGTACTCGGGAGAAATTGGGGCACAGATTTTGGGGTGCTTTTTCTCCTTCATACCTTCTGAAAATGAAAAATTTTGAGCCAGAACTGCATTTTTGTGTAAAAAATGTAATTTTTCATGTTCACTGCCCACTTGTATCAAAATTGGTGAAACCCCTGGGGGTTTGAAATGTACACTATACCCCTAGATGAATTCCCTGAGGGGTGTAGTTTGCAAAATGGGGTCACTTGTGGGGGGGTTCCACTGTATTGGTGCTTGGGGGGTCTTGCTAATGCGACATAGCACCCACCAAAATTCCACCAGAATCTGAGCTGCAAAATCCAAAAATCACTCCTTCCCTTCTGAGTCCTGCCATGCACCCAAATGGTATTTTTTGGTCACATGTGAGGCATTGCCGTACTCGGGAGAAATTGGGGCACAGATTTTGGGGTGCTTTGTCTCCTTCATACCTTCTGAAAATGAAAAATTTTGAGCCAGAACTGCATTTTTGTGTAAAAAAATGTAATTTTTCATTTTCACTGCCCACTTGTATCAAAATTGGTGAAACCCCTGGGGGTTTGAAATGTACACTATACCCCTAGATGAATTCCCTGAGGGGTGTACTTTGCAAAATGGGGTGACTTGTGGGGGGGTTCCACTGTATTGGTGCAACATAGCACCCACCATTCATTCCACCAAAATCTGTGCTGCAAAATCCAAAAATCACTCCTTCCGTTCTGAGTCCTGCCATGCACCCAACTGGTATTTTTTGGTCACATGTGAGGCATTTCCGTACTCGGGAGAAATTGGGGCACAGATTTTGGGGTGCTTTTTCTCCTTCATACCTTCTGAAAATGAAAAATTTTGAGCCAGAACTGCATTTTTGTGTAAAAAAATGTAATTTTTCATTTTCACTGCCCACTTGTATCAAAATTGGTGAAACCCCTGGGGGTTTGAAATGTACACTATACCCCTAGATGAATTCCCTGAGGGGTGTAGTTTTCAAAATGGGGTGACTTGTGGGGGGGTTCCACTGTATTGGTGCTTGGGGGGTCTTGCTAATGCGACATAGCACCCACCAAAATTCCACCAGAATCTGAGCTGCAAAATCCAAAAATCACTCCTTCCGTTCTGAGTCCTGCCATGCACCCAACTGGTATTTTTTGGTCACATGTGAGGCATTGCCGTACTCGGGAGAAATTGGGGCACAGATTTTGGGGTGCTTTTTCTCCTTCATACCTTCTGAAAATGAAAAATTTCGAGCCAGAACTGCATTTTTGTGTAAAAAATGTAATTTTTCATTTTCACTGCCCACTTGTATCAAAATTGGTGAAACCCCTGGGGGTTTGAAATGTACACTATACCCCTAGATGAATTCCCTGAGGGGTGTAGTTTTCAAAATGGGGTGACTTGTGGGGGGGTTCCACTGTATTGGTGCTTGGGGGGTCTTGCTAATGCGACATAGCACCCACCAAAATTCCACCAGAATCTGAGCCGCAAAATCCAAAAATCACTCCTTCCGTTCTGAGTCCTGCCATGCACCCAACTGGTATTTTTTGGTCACATGTGAGGCATTTCCGTACTCGGGAGAAATTGGGGCACATATTTTGGGGTGCTTTTTCTCCTTCATACCTTCTGAAAATGAAAAATTTTGAGCTAGAACTGCATTTTTGTGTAAAAAAATGTAATTTTTCATTTTCACTGCCCAGTTGTATCAAAATTGGTGAAACCCCTGGGGGTTTGAAATGTACACTATACCCCTAGATGAATTCCCTGAGGGGTGTACTTTGCAAAATGGGGTGACTTGTGGGGGGGTTCCACTGTATTGGTGCAACATAGCACCCACCATTCATTCCACCAGAATCTGTGCTGCAAAATCCAAAAATCACTCCTTCCCTTCTGAGTCCTGCCATGCACCCAACTGGTATTTTTTGGTCACATGTGAGGCATTGCCGTACTCGGGAGAAATTGGGGCACAGATTTTGGGGTGCTTTTTCTCCTTCATACCTTCTGAAAATGAAAAATTTTGAGCCAGAACTGCATTTTTGTGTAAAAAAATGTAATTTTTCATTTTCACTGCCCACTTGTATCAAAATTGGTGAAACCCCTGGGGGTTTGAAATGTACACTATACCCCTAGATGAATTCCCTGAGGGGTGTACTTTGCAAAATGGGGTCACTTGTGGGGGGGTTCCACTGTATTGGTGCTTTGGGGGTCTTGCTAATGCGACATAGCACCCACCAAAATTCCACCAGAATCTGAGCTGCAAAATCCAAAAATCACTCCTTCCCTTCTGAGTCCTGCCATGCACCCAACTGGTATTTTTTGGTCACATGTGAGGCATTGCCGTACTCGGGAGAAATTGGGGCACAGATTTTGGGGTGCTTTGTCTCCTTCATACCTTCTGAAAATGACAAATTTGGAGCCAGAACTGTATTTTTGTGTAAAAAAAATAATTTTTCATTTTCACTGCCCAGTTGTACCACAATTGGTGAAACCCCTGGGGGTTTGAAATGTACACTATACCCCTAGATGAATTCCCTGAGGGGTGTAGTTTGCAAAATGGGGTCACTTGTGGGGGGGTTCCTAACTTTTAGCATCTTATGGTGCCTAGAAACCTACATGGTGCCTAAAAAATAATCTCATAAAAAGGAGGCTCCAAAATCAAGTAGGTGCTCCTTCTATTATGAAGCCTGTGGTTTGGTCACCGTGCACACTAGGGCCACATATAGGATATTTATGAAAACAAAAGAATTGGGGGAATCAATTTTCAGTCACATTTCTCTAGTAAAATGTACTGTGTTCCTTAGAAAAATGTATTAAAATTGCAAATCTGCAAAAAAAAAGAAATTTTGAAATTTCACCTACACTTTGTTTTAATTCCTGTGAAACACCTAAAGGGTTAACAAACTTCCAAAATGCTGTTTTGAATACTGTGAGGGGTGCAGTTTTTGAAATGGCATCATTTATGGGGGTGTCTCACATACAAGTCCCTCAAAGTCACATCAGAACTGAACTGGTCCCTAAAAAAATCAGTGTTTGAAATTTTCTTGAAAATTTGAGAATTTGCTATTCATATTGTAAGCCTCCTAGTGTCCCAAAAAATTAAAAGGAAGTTGAAATAATGATGTCAACATAAAGTAGACATATGGTCTATGTTAGTTATTCACTATTTTGAGTGGTAAGATTATTTGTCTCACAAGCAGAAAATTTAACATTTTGCAAATCGCTAAATTTTCCATTTTTTCACGATATTTTGGTATTTTTCACAAAAAAACACAGACTGTATCGACCCAAATTTACCACTAATTTGAAGTACAATGTGTCACGAAAAAACAATCTCAAAATCACTGGGATAAGTAAAAGCAAAAAAAAGTTATCCCCACTTAAGTGAGACATGTCAGATTTGAAAAAAAGGGCTCTGTCAGGAACGCAAAAACTGGCTCTGTCAGGAAGGGGTTAATACAATACTATCTGATACTGTGGGGCAGATTTATAAAGCTCGGTGAAGGGATAAAGTGTTTGTTTTTTATCACCGGCCAATCAGCTCCTAACTGTGAAGTTACATGCTTGGTTTGAAAAATGACAGGTAGGAGCTGATTGGCTGGTGATAAAAACCAAACAGTTTATCACTTCACCGAGCTTAATAAATCTATCCCTGTATGCCAACTTCAAAAGCACAAAGGTTTGCTGGGTGGAACATTTTACCCCTATTCTCTCCCTTAGTCAATAGATTTATATATTCTTTATTTTTTAGAAATAGAGATGTTGTCCATAGCAACCAATCAGATTCTACTTACTTATCTAACAACTTCTAGAACATAATAGTTCTTAAAAAACCCTTCTAATAACCTACACTTTAGTTTATATACTCTTAAAGGCCCATACACACTGGGCGACTTTGAGCTGAAAGTCGCTCAAAACAGCATGCTTGAGCGGCTTTCAGCTTAAAGCCGCCCAGTGTGTATGACCTGGCCATGAGCGAAGAGTGGTGGCTTTTAGGACGGCTTTGCATAGTGCTGCGCCGGGCAGGGGGAAAGCCGCGCAGTGTATGCACTAAGCGGCTTTCCCCCCAGCTATGACAGCGATCATCGCTGTCCATACACGCTGGGCATAGTTGCCCAGTGTGTATGGACCTTAAGTCGACAGCACTTTTTCTTGTACTATTCTAATGTGCTATGTAAGGTGCCGCAGATCCTTTGTAGCACCATATAAATATAGGATATTATTAGAAGACAGAAAAAGGGTGGGAGGCACTACACATCACATTTAGGATGCGAAACATCCCACTACTTATCAGGTATGTACCCATGTTACTAACGCCAATATGAACAAAGAAAATCACATAGGATAGATCTCCAGATAAGTGCAGTCCTTTGTGGTTTATGACCCTACAGTCCTTTTTCCATGTGCCAGAGGACATTGGAGTCTATGTACTAAGCCTTTGGAGAGGGATAAAGTGTAGATAGGTAAACTACAAAACATCCGGCCTCTGTCATTTTGCAAACACAGCCTGAAACATGGCAGTTAGGATCTAACTGGTAATTTATCTCTTTCCACTTTTTCACTCTCTAAAGGTGCCCCCACATGGATAGATTTTATGAACAAACCAATCTCTTACACAATTTTCCGCGAAATCCAGAACACTCCTGGCCAAACAATATCATGCACACACACAAAAAGATTAAGTATACGATCAGAGGGAAAAGGCCCCATTACACTAACTAGATTTGGGCCAAGACGGAACAGGCCGAGAAATCGTCCCAAATCGAGTCAGTGTGATGTCCCTACAGGTCGGATGCGTGATCCTCCGACCTCGGACCTCCCTCCTGGTGGTGGTCTGTTGCGGGGAACAGGGGTCGCATGCGATCCGTCACAAGTTAAAGGACAACTTGTGATGGATCACATTTGACCCTGCCGCCGGTGAAGGTCCCGGGCCGTTCGCGGGTGATATGCTGGGCATATACTGCTGTGAGAAATCGCAGTGCTTGCCCAGCTTTAGATGGGTCATTTAAGGACTGCAAATCATATAACACATCATTGCCATATAATACCATTACCTACACAGGGAACGATGCCTGCCAATTCATGCGACAGGTCATTCATCTTTTCTCATGTTAAAGATATTAGCGAGCTAGATGAATGACCAGCGGGTACGTGCATTGGATCACATGTGGAAAGTTTTTAAACAATTGTTTTTTTCCAATCAGCCATATTATTTAAGAAATCTTACCATGTGTGGGCAGCTTAAGACTTATGCTAGGTACACACCAGGAAGACAAGGGTCCGATCCCATCAATCTAGATCCAATTCCGACCAATTGGATGTAGATTGTGTGGTGATTGGGCCCTTTTCTGTCCTGGTGTGGACCGATACCGATCCGATGAGCGGTCTCGCGGGTCGGTCGTTCGTTATTCAGATCCTACCTGCAGCAGGTAGGATCTGGAAACGACCATACTCCCGGGTGCGGGTCGCCATCGATCGGACCCGCTCATGGTGCACATCGTGAGCGGGTTGTGCCCCCCGCGTCATCGTGAGCGGGTCGTCCTGGTGTGTACCCCGCTTGAGTTCTGTACACCTACCCCACCGTGAAAGATCCAATTGGATCTTTCTCAGTGTATATTGAGAAGAAAAGCCCAAGGCTACGAAGTCCAAACAGCTTGGTATATATGGAGGTGTTGGCAAAATGTTGAAAATTGCCGTTTTTGGAGTTTTGGCCACATTTCGCTTTCGGGACACCCACTTAAAGCATTAAATAATTCATACTTGTCAACACACACAACCTGGAAATCCCCAGTGTCGGCCAAAGTGCACACGTGCTTAAATGCACATGCGTGTCCTAGTCACGGGTGCACTCAGCGCACCAAGCTTAGCCTAAAAAAGACACTTGGCAGTATAGGTGAGCTTGGATACGGGTGTGGTATAACACACCGACAGTCCGGATTCCAACAGTGATTAGCCCGACGTCAGAATTCCGACTGCCCAGACTCAGACAGACGCAATGAAGCCCCTTGTGGCACAGTGGCTTGCTACGCTTGACACCTATTCCATTCTCCCTCTATGGGGGTCATGGACCCTCTTGAGGGAGAATAGCCACTGCCTGTCTGTCGGGGTTTTAGCAGTCGGTATTCCCACGTCAGTGTAATGACTGTTGGAATCCCGACTGCCGGTCAGTCATCTGACACCCCATGGATACATCTGTGTAAGAACCTTTTAGCTGCACAGTGAAGTGTATTTTAGGCTTTGCAACATAATAACCATCGCTGTGTTGCCAATTAAACTATTAAACAATGAAATAGACACTTGTGAACACAGAAGAGATTCAGGATATAGTTTTACCATGAATATCTAACACAGTGGACAAGGACTAGTAGTCATTGTTTGCATAAGGGTGAGAATTTGATTAAAATATATAAGATAATTTTGGCTATCAGCAATGACGATATCTGGCATACAGTAATCCAAAAATATACTCATAGATAAATTGGCTCCTGACAAAAAAAATACTAGAGTCTAAGTTCATGGGCAGCAGGGGTTAAAGCGAGGGGGGACGCAGTAGAACTGAGTTCCACCACCTCTAATAGTGAGGTGGAACATTTTAACCTCCACATTGGCCCTGCACAGTAATTCTCACAGAAAAGCATTCTAGTTTACAGGGGGATGCCAAAAAACCTACCACTGGCCCTGTCTCTGTATAATGGGGGAGGGGAGGGGGTATTATTAGGTGGCATAGAGAAATGAGTTCCCCCACCTCTGCATGACCACTTTATGCCCTGATGGGCAGACTAGATGGACTAAGTGGTTCTTATCTGCCATCACAATCTATGAGGGTGATTCAGCTTGGCTCGGCCACGCGTGAATTCGGGCCTGGCCAAGTGCGTATGGGTATCAGCGAAAATACACATGTGAGGGCTGCTGTGCGAATGCCTTTGGCGACTATCTCAGCCAAGGCTTTAGAGGGGGGTGCAGTGGGCAGACAGGGGGATAGTGCATGGGGCGCCCATGTGAACGCAGGCATGGCAAAGCCTGCACAGGGCGGGCGGCTGCACCAGCCCCCTGTTCAGCCATTTCCGGCTCAGATAGAAGTCAGATCAGACTTTGATGGTTGGTGAACACATACATTTGCATGCAAACGTGGCTATTTGCTTGGCGAAGGGGGGTGGACGTTTGCTCGCCCGGCGTTTAACTGCTTGGTATGCTGCTTATCGAGCCATGCTGATCACCCCCTATGTTTCTATGAGGAGTGTCCAGTCACAAGGTGAGTGTATGTGGATCTGTCTCAGCACCGGTAGCAACACGGCAATACGAACCAGGATAAAAGAAGGGTTCTTAACAGTTTGTTGCCATGTTTCTGTGCAGTGTGAACGGGTAAATCGGGTCGAGTGACCAGTTTGCTGTTCACACTATGGAGGAGGCAGCGCTTGAAGCTTTGCCAGCTCTCTCCCCCCCCCCCCCCCCCCACGATGAAGCTCCATGATATCAGTGAACTGGTAATATTGCCGGATCGCTGATGCGATCTGATCAGACCGCAAATTCTGGGTCGCACCGGGAATGAACCGTTTCAAAGTCCCGGTTTATTTGTGGTCTGAAAGCAGTATTAGGGATCACATAAATTAGCAATATTTTATGACTGCATACACCATCCATACACAAATGCCCTCTGGCAGCAATGTAATTTAGTTACCTAATGCCACTGCAGGATAGGTTGGGGATACCCCCGATGGAAAGTAGACACTCCCTTTAGGCCAGGTATGTCCAAACTACGGCCCTCCAGCTGTTGTGAAACTACACATCCCAGCATGCTTTGCCAGAATCTTAGCAATTCCTAATAGCAAAACTGTGGCAAGGCATGATGGGACTTGTAGTTTCACAACAGCTGGAAGGCCATAGTTTGGACATGCCTGCTTTAGGCAGAGCCCGACATGACCTCTCAGCGACGTTCCATGCAAACTCTCATACTATCCAGAATCTCCCTGAAACTCATTTCCAAAAGTAGGCAAGTATGACATCATTGGTGTAGAGTCCTGCAATGTAATTGTTTATAGGAAAAGAAAAAGTGCTTTAAAAAAAACCAACACATTTTATTAGTAAGAAACTCTGCTTTTGTACTGAAAATTAGATGAAAATAATCTCTGCGAAATGTCATAGGCAAAATAATAATAATGATGTCGACATGTTGATATGTACATTATGTCGACAGTCACCATGTCAACATTTAGTAAGACACTGTTGAAGGTTAACTATGGCATTATGTATGTTAACACCAGGGGCGGATTGGCCATTATAATTACCGGGAACTTTCCCGGGAGGCCGATGCTCCTGAGGCCGAATTTAAAGTTGCAGGCAGCAGGGGCAGCACTGAGCAGTTCCCTGAGGCTGGCCCCGCCCACCACACTGTGTGCTGCGTGCATCCAGCCCTGCTCTTCCTGGTCCAGCAGCAGCTCCTCTACGTGCTCTATGCTGCCTCCCCTACCAGAAGCATGCACAGACACTACAAAACGGATCATTGGGTGAGTGCATATTGGGTGTAATATTGATGCAGGGGCTGCGTGTAATGTACTGGGTGTAATTTGGTTGGGGGGGGGGGGGGGGGAGGGAGGCTGTGTATAATGTCCTGTGTGTAATTTGGTTTAGGGGGGCCTGTGTATAATGTTCTGTGTGTAACTTGGGGGAGGGGGGCTGTGTATAATGTCCTGTGTGTAACTTAGGGAGGGGGGCCTGTGTATAATGTCCTGTGTGTAATTTTGTTTAGGGGGGCCTGTGTATAATGTCTTGTGTGTAATTTGGTTGAGGGGGGCCTGTGTATAATGTCCTGTGTGTAATTTGGTTGAGGGGGGCCTGTGTATAATGTCCTGTGTGTAATTTGGTTGAGGGGGGCCTGTGTATAATGTCCTGTGTGTAATTTGGTTGAGGGGGGCCTGTGTATAATGTCCTGTGTGTAATTTGGTTGAGGGGGACTGTGTATAATGTCCTGTGTGTAATTTGGTTTAGGGGGGCCTGTGTATAATGTCCTGTGTGTAATTTGGTTGAGGGGGGGGGGGGGGGGCTGTGTATAATGTCCTGTGTGTAATTTGGTTTAGGGGGGCCTGTGTATAATGTCCTGTGTGTACTTTGGTTAAGGGGGGCTGTGTATAATGTCCTGTGTGTAATTTGGTTTAGGGGGGCCTGTGTATAATGTCCTGTGTGTACTTTGGTTAAGGGGGGCTGTGTATAATGTCCTGTGTGTAATTTGGTTGAGGGGGGCAGGGTGTATGCATGAGAGCGGCAGGGTGTATGTATGTATGTATGCATGAGAGCGGCAGGGTGTCTGTATGTATGTATGTATGAGAGCGGCAGGGTATATGTATGAGAGCGGCAGGGTGTATGTATGTACAGTTGGGGCAAGTCCCATCTTGGCAGGGGATGGCGATGGCGACGCCAGCCGCCATACCCCGCCAGCGCCATCTGCATAGCGAGAAGGGGACGCGCGCGCATGAGAGGCGCCCCTTCAGAGGGCGCTTCCAGCCGCTCCCTGCCCGCACCCCCCCCCTAACCCTGCCCCGTCGCCCCGCCGACGGAGATTGAGACGCGCGTGAGACGCACGCGCGTCTCAGTCAGATGGTGAGGCAGGCCGCTGGCGGATTCGCCAGCAAGAAAGAGGCCTGCCCCATCTGTAAGTATGTATGTATGAGAGCAGCAGGCTGTATGTATGAGAGCAGCAGGCTGTATATATGTAGAGTGAAGGTGTATGTATGTATGTATGTATGTTTGAGAGCGGCAGGGTGTATGTATGTATGAGAGCGGAAGGGTGGATGTATGTATGAGAGCGGAAGGGTGGATGTATGTATGAGAGCGGCAGGGTGTATCTATGTATGTATGAGAGTGGCAGGGTGTATGTGTATGTATGAGAGCGGCAGGGTGTATGTATGAGAGCGGCAGGGTATATGTATGAGAGCGGCAGGGTGTATGTATGTATGAGAGTGGCAGGGTGTATGTATGTATGAGAGCGGCAGGGTATATGTATGAGAGCGGCAGGGTGTATGTATGTATGAGAGCGGCAGGGTGTATGTATGTATGAGAGTGGCAGGGTGTATGTATGTATGAGAGTGGCAGGGTGTATGTATGTATGAGAGCGGCAGGGTGTATGTATGAGAGCGGCAGGGTATATGTATGAGAGCGGCAGGGTGTATGTATGTATGAGAGTGGCAGGGTGTATGTGTATGTATGAGAGCGGCAGGGTGTATGTATGAGAGCGGCAGGGTATATGTATGAGAGCGGCAGGGTGTATGTATGTATGAGAGTGGCAGGGTGTATGTATGTATGAGAGCGGCAGGGTATATGTATGAGAGCGGCAGGGTGTATGTATGTATGAGAGCGGCAGGGTGTATGTATGTATGAGAGTGGCAGGGTGTATGTATGTATGAGAGTGGCAGGGTGTATGTATGTATGAGAGCGGCAGGGTGTATGTATGTATGAGAGCGGCAGGGTGTATTTATGTATGTATGAGAGCGGCAGGGACAGGATGTATGTATGAGAGTGGCATGGTGTATGTATGTATTTATTACAGTGAAGGTGTATGTATGTATGAGAGTGGCAGGGTGTATGAATGTATGTATGAGAGCGGCAGGGTGTATGTATGTATGAGAGCTGCAGGGTGTATGTGTGTATGTATGAGAGCGGCAGGGTGTATGTATGTATGAGAGCGTCAGGGTGTATGTATGTATGTATGAGAGCGGCAGGGTGTATGTATGTATGAGAGCGGCAGGGTGTATGTATGTATGTATGAGAGTGGCAGGGTGTATGTATGTATGTATGTATGAGAGCGGCAGGGTGTATGTATGTATGAGAGCTGCAGGGTGTATGTGTGTATGTATGAGAGCGGCAGGGTGTATGTATGTATGTATGTATGTATGAGAGTGGCAGGGTGTATGTATGTATGAGAGCGGCAGGGTGTATGTATGTATGAGAGCGGCAGGGTGTGTGTGTATGTATGTATGTATGTATGTATGAGAGTGGCAGGCACCTAGGGTTACCACCCGTCCGGGATTACTCCGGACAGTCCGGTAATTCAGGCTAGTTACTTCCCATGCACTGGAGGGACCCCGCCGGCGACTTCCCATACCCTGTAGGGACCCACTGTGTGCCTGGGCTGCCGGACCCCAGGGTGATGCGACCGAGCCAGCCCAGACCGTACCTGTCTCTCCCGCGGCCCGCGCTAACCCCCGGTGCCGCCTCTTATCCGCAGACTCTCCTCCCATCACCCGGACAGCCCTGCCCCCTGACTAACTTTTCACCCACTATGACCCATTGACCACTATCTGTTTTTCACCCTCTCCATCACCCTCTATGCTCTCTACGGCAGAAATGCGGTAAAATACCCATTTTCAGGGATTTTACCCTATTTTTAAATGTAATAAAGCCCTACCAGCAGTAGCCTAATGTAGCGGTAATACCAACTATACATGGCATTACCCTGTAGAGGCACATCGGCTTCTTTCCGCAACACTGGGAGCATTGGTAAAGGGACTCCCGGATCACAGACCCGGAAGTCCAGGCAACAGAGTGCATCACAAAGGGCATCTTTTTGGGAGAGCGGTCCTTTGCATTACAAATCGCATATGTTAGTGTCTATGCGAAAAGTATTGGCACAATGGATGGTGGCATGTACCGCAAGTGGTTGGTACATCCTGCTCCCTGTCTCCCTCTGCCTTCTGTCACACTTTTACCTGTCCTTAGGTCTCCTCTATTGTATCACCTCACCAGTTTCTTTCTCCAGTGACTCCTGCTGCCTGTATGCTGACAAGTGTGTGTCCAGACTGCCGCTTGATGTTATGGGCGTGTAGAAGAAGCATTGAGGTACCTGTAACATTACCACCAGCTCTACAACACTCAGGGACACTGGTCATCACAGGAGCAGGTGAGCAGAACATAGTGACTGGGGAATATGTCCACCTCTCTCTCCCATATCTCTTCCCCACTCACTGACCCTGGTAAGAAAATGTATGAATGTTTCTGGATGCACCCACCTCATAGCAGTTACCCACTGCCTCCTTTGTCACCCTCTGATTCCTCTTTCCACCAATATCTCCCGGTCACCTCTGTCTGCCCTGACACCCACCAGTGACCTGGGAACATGCCCCCCTTTCTCTCCCCATGTCTGCCTCGCTCTCTGCCCCTGGTCTCTCTCTCTCTATTTATCTCTGTGTCCCTGGTCTCTCTCTCTTTCTCTGCCTCTCTGCACCTGGTCTCTCTCTCTCTCTCTGCCCCTGGTCTCTCTCGCTTTCTCTGCCTCTCTGTCCCTGATCTCTTTCTTTCTCTGCCTCTCTGCCCCTGGTCTCTCTCGCTTTCTCTGCCTCTCTGTCCCTGATCTCTCTCTTTCTCTGCCTCTCTGTCCCTGGTCTCTTTCTCTGCCTCTCTGCCCCTGGTCTCTCTCTCTCTCTCTCTCTCTCTCTCTCTCTTTCTCTGCCTCTCTGCCCCTGGTCTATCTCTCTCTCTGCCCCTGGCCTCTTTCTCTGCCTCTCTGCCCCTGGCCTCTCTCTCTTTTTCTGCCTCTCTGCCCCTGGTCTCTCTCTCTCTCTCTTTCTCTGCCTCTCTGCCACTGGTCTCTCTCTGCCCCTGGTCTCTCTCTCTTTCTCTGCCTCTCTGCCCCTGGTCTCTTTCTCTGCCTCTCTGCACCTGGTCTCTCTCTCTCTGCCCCTGGTCTCTCTCTCTGCCTCTCTGCCACTGGTCTCTCTCTCTCTCTCTCTGCCCCTGGTCCTTTCTCTGCCTCTCTGCCCCTGGTCTCTTTCTCTCTGCTCCTGGTCTCTCTTTTTCTCTGCCTCTCTGCCCCTGGTCTCTTTCTCTCTGCTCCTGGTCTCTCTTTTTCTCTGCCTCTCTGCACCTGGTCTCTCTCTCTCTGCCCCTGGTCTCTCTCTCTGCCACTGGTCTCTCTCTCTCTCTCTGCCCCTGGTCCTTTCTCTGCCTCTCTGCCCCTGGTCTCTCTCTGCCCCTGGTCTCTTTTTCTGCCTCTCTGCCCCTGGTCTCTCTCTCTCTTTCTCTGCCTCTCTGCCACTGGTCTCTCTCTCTCTGCCCCTGGTCTCTCTCTCTTTCTCTGCCTCTCTGCCCCTGGTCTCTCTCTCTTTCTCTGCCTCTCTGCCCCTGGTCTCTCTCTCTCTGCCCCTGGTCTCTCTCTCTGCCTCTCTGCCACTGGTCTCTCTCTCTCTCTCTGCCCCTGGTCTCTTTCTCTGCCTCTCTGCCCCTGGTCTCTCTCTGCCCCTGGTCTCTTTCTCTGCCTCTCTGCCCCTGGTCTCTCTCTCTTTCTCTGCCTCTCTGCCCCTGGTATATATAGTATAAAGCACATTCCCAGCAGCAGGCCCAGAAGTGTCCCAAATTTATAGTTTGCAGGGAGGCGCAAAAACACCCTAGCACCGGCCCTGCTCGGGGTGATGCTGCAGGGGGAGGTGATGATGATGATGTGCAGGGGGGGTGATGATGGTGCAGAGGGGGTCATATACATATATATATACAAATATACCTGCTATCTCCCTGTCACCCCAGGTTCCCCTGTTCTCCGCTATCTCCCTGTCACCATAGCCTCTCCAGTCACCCCAGCTTCCCCAGGCAGTCATCTGCTATCTGAGTCACCCCAGCTTCCCCAGTCACCCGCTATCTCAGTCACCCCAGCTTCCCCAGTCACCCGCTATCTGCGTCACCCCAGCTTCCCCAGTGACCCACTATCTGCGTCACCCCAGCTTCCCCAGTCACCTGCTATTTCCGTCACCCCAGCTTCCCCAGTGACCCACTATCTGCGTCTTCCTCAGTCACCCTCTATATCCTGGTCATTATTTAATTACTGCTCACGGCATATGGTATACTATGTAATGGGTGTGTGACGTGTAATCGGCATTACAATGAATTTTTTTGGCGCGCGCCTTCGGCGCGCACTGTCCTTGTTCACCCTCCTTTAGAAAAAAATTGAGTCCTGGCATCATAACGAGTATTGGTCACTGTGGTGTATGGTGTAACATGTAATGGGCATCACGGTGTGTGGCTTAAAGTGTAATGGGCATTACGGTGTGTCATGTAACTGGCATTGCAGTGTGCAACATCAAGAAGGGAATTGAAGCAAAGGTTAAAATAAATGATAGGGCGGGTCAAGGGGAGGGGTTTGGGCAGGTCAAGGAAAGGGGCTGGGTGGGCCTAGGGGCGTGTCCGGGAATCTCTCAACACTACAGGAACCAGGTGTATGTATGCATGAGAGCGGCCATTATTGATTTGTTGCCGCCCACATGAGGCCACTTCCAGAAATTTTCCAGGGCCACTTTTAGTCCCCAATCCGCCCCTGGTTAACACAGTGAACGTCCACATGCTGACTGAACCATCAGAGAGTGTATGAGCTCAGGGGTAAAGGTGCTTGCTATATAGAATGTCAATTTTAACATTTCAAACCATCACATCCACTAGAGGTCAGCTGTGAGTGCAATCAGTTAATAATAGGAGCAAGCAAGTGTGGCCTGCAGCCATTTGCCTGGGAATAGTGTGGATATGTTATCTGGAAGCTGAAAGATAGCTCTCCCCCTATCCGTGCCAGCTGCCGGCCCCTTCCCTGGATTTTTTGCTTGTAAGGAAGGGAAAGCTGCGGAAGAAGCAGGCACTGGGGTTGGCTCTTTCTAAGCTCTTGTGATTGCAAAGAGGGAGGAGGATCAGCAGCAGCAGCAGCAACAGCAGCAGCAGCAGCAGCAGCAGCAGCTCTAGACCATTTAAACCAAGGAGACACCAAAGGGTTGTGCTGCCTATTCTAAGACATTCTGACACAAGCAAATACAAATAATAAAGAAGAAGAGGTCACACCAGCAGGAAAATGCAGTGCAAAAAAAACAGGAGCTCTGGAGGAAGGAGTGGGGATGTCCAGGGGGACGAGGCACAGAGGAAAAAGAAGAAAAAGAAGACATCCTGCTTCTTAAACATCAAGATCTTCCTAGTGTCTGAGTGTGCCCTGATGCTGGCACAAGGCACTGTAGGAGCTTACCTGGTGAGTCCCATCTAAGTAGTGGTGCATTCAGAGAACCTGATGCATACAAGCCAGGTCAGGTCAGTGCATTGTGTGTGAGCATGGCTACAAGACACTCTGTATACTTAATACTCTGTCTTCAGGTTTCCAAGTGCTGCATAGAGAGAGGGTGACTTTCCTCTGTAGGCGGGCAAGGGGCAAGCAGCTTTTTAACTATTACTCTGTGTTAAACAGAGACGCATAATGTTGGGTTGGCTGCCAGCATCCACTGCAATAGGCAAGGGGAGTTACATTCAGTTTATATAGTACCTGCAGAGATGGCTATGCAGTGACTAAAACCTTGGAACACATTGACATGTCCTCATTGCTTGTCATTAACTGCTTGTCAAGCCTCAATGGGCATTTACTTATATATCGCCCGCATATTCCAGTGTGCCTTACAGTTAGGAAGGACTGTAATATCCTATTCATTATACAATGTATACAGGTTCATTTTATTTCTGCTGCAGTAGGTTTAATGCATATTGCTAGTATATCATGCATTTACATGCTATTTTTAGGTAAAGATGGTCATTGCAGTGTATTACATTCGTGTTCAATCCAGATATAGTCTTTTTTTTTTTTTTTTGCTTGTGGTGTGTGCAGGCTAGTACATTAGAGGGCATGGTGCAGTGGGGGAGAGCTGTCACTCAGCGGTCCACATAAAGTTGTCTGGTGCATACAAGTGCTCTATTCTAAGTTACTGCACACTTCTTCTACAGAGCAGATGATGCTGCTGCATTGGCAGCTGCTGCTGTAATTGAGGTGCACTGGTTCTCAGTTTTCCAGAGCTGATGTCTTGAAAGTACATATATATACTGTACAGCAATGTGTTCAGTGTGAGACATGAGACTGCATGTGTTCACTACTGTAGATTAACCACCAAAAGTGCTACAATGTATCACTTTGTGGTAAGCGGTCATCCATCTATCTATCTATCTATCTATCTATCTATCTATCTATCTATCTATCTATCTATCAATCTCGTTTATCTGTCCCTCTATTTATTCCCATGGTTTTATCTATATTACCGCACACTGCGCTTGACATCACATTATTCACCTGTGCGCCTCAGAGAGGGAGCCCTTGGTCATTGCAATAATTAACTTTTTTTCTCTTATGCTTTTTGGTATAATGTATAACCCATTTTATAACTTCCAGTCATACATTGTTATCCAGTATAGAAATAACCACACCTGAAAGTAAGAACTGAGCTGATTCATGTATGATCTGTGTTAAGCCTGACTATGGTATAAAAATCCCTCAATGACTATCTCTCCTTTATTTACCTACAAAGCCTCTGTCACTGTCACAGGCTGTATGGCTCACACTGATAAATGCTACTTCTTCTTTCATGAGGTTCTGCTTATCCTGTAACCCTTGTGGGAACCACAACAGGCATCACAACCACACTCACCTTAGTAAACGTTCTATAGTGAAAAGCACAATTTACTGTACTGGAAATGTATTTCCTCTTTATAATGTAAGTCTAACTTTAGATTCCAATTGTTCCAATCACTCTTTATCAGACACTATTAATGGCCGTTTATCTACAGTATATCCATATATGAGTGCGCAGTATCTACAGGGTTTAATTCTTAAATTGCTTGTGAAACATTTTTTGGGGTATGGGGGGGGGGGGGGGGGGGTGATAATTTCTTCTTTTTAGTTCTACAGCTACGCAATATCCTATGAAACTACATTATTTAGGTGCGATCCACTTGTGCAAACCATGCATTAAATATTATCAAGGAATAACAATGTTTTTTTTCCCCACAAAGATGAGGGTACTATGGATTTTAAAGAAGAGCTGTCTATAGTAAATGATAGACTACATAAACGTAAGAAGCACTATGGATTTGCACTAATGTCAGAGCAATTGGGCAAAGTACAGTATTGTGCACAATCAAGTTTGCAAGACTTTCACCTGATTCCTGTCTGCCACAGGCACCCTGATAGGTATCGCAGTAGCTGTAGGATATTCAAGGTGTTGAGTCCATTTTCCTTCCTGGCCTCTCACCTGAATGAATATTTGTAACCATCTTTTTTATGACTCTGTAGGAATAGGCTGAGAAGTGCAGCGGAGTATACTCTGTATATAATCCGAACCCAATCACTTGTCCTAGAGTAGTATCCATGAAAATCCGTGAATTTGTAATGTAGACTGCGTAACCATGAAGTACGCTGTAAAAAAAGTTGTTACAGTTACACTTCTTTATGTATAAATAATGAATGAAAACTTGTAAATATTTAATGCGCAAGTTCTTTCATTTCTATATATGTGTCTATTCATACTGTATATGATCTATATGATGGCTATCGGATGTCAGCCAGCATGACATTCTCTGTTGTATATGTGTCTGACAATGGATGAGAACACTGGGCAATTCTTCCTTAGTTTGGTTAGGGCACATGACTGTGTTACGGGCCACTAACCAGGAAGAGCCAATACAGAGGAACTAAATGCAGTCATTTGCTTGTATGCAGAGTTGTACTCTTATCTACATCGGGAAGCGATCTTTTGGTCTACAGCATGATGGTCGACAGTCATTAGGTCGACACCATTATGTCGACATGGGAAAAGGTCGACATGAGTCTATGTCGACATGGGAAAACGTCGACCCTCACTCAGTTATGCCTACTTGATCACATCCTAATATAGCCCTGTTACACCCCCAGGGGCAAACGCAGGCTTTTTAAAGGGGGTTTCCTGATGGGATGTGGCCAGGATGCCAGTTTTCATTATACCGATGCCGACATCCCCACTACCGTCAGAGATTAGAATGGCCATGCTGAAATACTGGCAGTCCTCATTCGGAGCATAGGTATGCTGGGGCGAGTTAGGGTCAGGCCAGGGGTCAGGTTTAGCCACTAATGGGGGATAGTTAGGCTGCACAGCAGCATGGGTTAGGCACAAACAATGTGGAGTTAGGGTTAGGCTGCTGAGGGAGGTGCGCTAGGTTTAGGTGGCAAGTTACAGGGGTTAGTTTTAAGCGCTAGCGGGCATAGGCACTGATTGCGTGGGTGCTCCCGGGCCTGAGCACCCACGGACGGTTTATTTATTTATTAACAGTTTCTTATATAGCGCACACATATTCCGCAGCGCTGTACAGAGAATATTTGAACATTCACATCAGTCCCTGTCCCAGTGGAGCTTACAATCTATATTCCCTACCACATGTACACGCACACACATTCTAGGGTTAATTTGTTGGGAGCCAAATAGCCTACCCGTATATTTTTGGATTGTGGGAGGAAACCAGAGTACCCGAGTATTGGAAGAATATACAAACGCCACACAGTTAGGGCCATGGTGGGAATCGGACCCATGACATCAGTGCTGTGAGGCAGTAATGCTGCCCAGTTCCAGCGGGTACCAAGGGGCCCATGAATATGCCCCAGAAAATCCATCCCTAGCCCTCACACAAAGAGGCCGCATTCCCAGAGGTGCATTGCAGGTGTGACGCGCCATGATGTCGCGCTACTCTGACCCGCCCTCACTCAGAGAACAGCCTGTCCAGACATGGCAGGCAGGGTTGGACAGCCATCCAGCCCCAGCAGCCCATTGGCCATGCACACAGCTGGGATGGACCACCAGCACGGCAGCAAAGACAGATAGGTGGCGGCTCTCTTTCCCCTAACAACCATCTCGGGACCCCGGCTGCACCCCGCCCCCTGGTAGTGGGGAGAGTTAGAGTCTGGCTGTGATGTGGGGGAGGAAGTGTTAGGCTTCTTCAGGGGCAAAGGGAAGGGTTAACTTACTTGCTGAGTCAGGATTTTCCATATTGGGTTGACATGATCGGTCTTTTGATCTCTGTCATCCTCACTGCTGGGATATCGTATGTATTGTATCCCTTCCAGATATGAGCTATATTTTATTTATGTGTGTGAGTGGCGACCTATGTACACATAATCAATATATATATATATATATATATATATATATATAATTGTTTTTATTACAGGAAAGAGGACATATTGACAGGAGTGACATGGTGTAGTCCTTGCGAATACATAAAGACATTCATGTTTTTTTGGGGGAGCTGGAATTCCCCCTGCCAGTCTATGTGGGGACAGAGCTCTGGCCATGCCCCCCAACAGTGACGGAAGTGGGGTGTGGCCTCATCGCAGCATAGACTTCACAAGTGTATGGATTGTGCATGCATGTGCAAGGCCATCCTGCAATAAAATCCTGCTCATGTTTTGATTGCTGGCCATACACAAGTTGAATGACAGAAAGCCGGTGTTTGGAAGTTGTAACTGGAAGTTTTCTGGGAGTGTTCTAAAAAAAGGCTGGGTTGCCCATGCATTTGAGGAAAAGTTGTGTGACATCAGCTCTGGCTCTGATCCGTCTGCTTCTATCGCACCCACCAAGTAAGTCTTGGGCTACGCACAGACTGCACACAGTGGAAAGTTAATTTGATGGTGAGCATCTTGCAAATGTTTGTGCATTTAATCGCAGATCCAGCTAATTTTCGCAAGCCATGCTTAGCAATTTCCAGGCTTGCATGGGGCAGGATTTCACACAGACTGGGCAGCAGTCGCAAGCAGATCACAGTGTACTGCTAAATCCGGCCACATCAATCAGGTCTAAGTAACCCCCAATGTAATATGTGGTGTACTCTTCATTGAAAGGCCATCTCAGTTGTTCTGTTATTAAGATAATCTGTAATTTGATGCTCTGATGTCCAGTAGCCATTCAGAACCACAGGCCTTAAGGCGTCCATACATTACGAAGGACAAGTCAGACCTAATTTCCCCTGAGCTCCCTCGGCAGCTGCCCGGGAGAGCTCACTACAATTTGAAACTTGATGTGCCATTTTTTACATGGGATAAATTGCATGCGATTTATCCCATGTAAAATTCCTGGGGAGCTGCACGGGCAAAAGAAAAAAAAATAGATTCAAAAGATAGGCCAACCACTGATTGGCTGAGAGCGCTCTGCCCGCCCCGCCGTGACCCTGCTACCCACAGCCACCGGGCATTTCGTGCTGCACACCCCCTTCACATAGGTGTGTGCTTCATCGCTGGCACACACCTACGGATCGGACCAACACATCGCGGGTACTTAAAAGCACCCGCAATGTGCAGCTGATGGGTCCCATCCAACAGATTGAACCTGCAGCAGTTTCAATCTCTAGGGCCCGACCCAATGTGCACGGGACCGATTTGGGCTGATTTCTCAGCCTGATCCGTTGGAATCTGGTGAAATCAGCCGAAATCGGATAAGTGTATGGGCACCTTTATACTTAGACACAAGTTTTTGTCTGTTGGTTCCCTCTTTGGACAAATGCCTTCAAATAAGTCACCACTGCAGCAGTTTTGCTAACAATCATTCCACCTGTAAAGAATGTCAGATTGCATTGTTTACCCATTATTTCATGAGTGATACAGTTCATTAGTTTTGGCATAGCTTCACCTCCTATATTCATACATAGATCTAGACATACAATGTCAGCATTATCTGCGGAATAACTACTTTGCATAAAATCACTTGGTGGTCATAATAATTTGCCCACTCAGTGTATATGTGTACTGTCTGTATTGACAATAGTTGTTTATGTGATGGAAACACTACCATTATTCTTGCTAAAGGAATTTTTTTTGCTGTAGACACCTGGCAAATCTTTTTGCTGAAGGTGACCCTTTGATAGATCTGTGTCCCTGTGTCCCACTTTTGCTATGTCTTTCATCTAGAACTTTCTGTAAACAACAAAATCATCAGTATGTTTGCAGCTAATTAGAACACAACGCGAAAAAAAAAAAAAAAGACAAAACATTAACTTTGTTTTGCCACGGTGTCTATATTTCAGTTGGCTATAAAATATGAGGGCTCCTTTTTTCCCTTACACTTTTAGTGTACACATTACACTTGATAAAAATTAAGCTCTAGGGGTAACTTTACTAATAGTCCTTTACATCGCACCTCGGACCCGGGTTAGTGCCGGATTTGTGACGTATGGACTTAGGTCAAGGTGCTGTGTGAAAGCACCACAGTTTATAACCCAGGATGACCAAACCAGCAATTTAACCCAAGTTATAGGATGGATTAAACTCTGGTCACCCTCTGTATAATAGGTGACCCAGATTTATAGCATCACTTGCAAAAGCAAATTCTCTCTCTAATGGACAAAACCATGTGCACTGCAGGTGGGGCAGATGTAACACATGCAGAGAGAGTTAGATTTGGATGGGGTTTGTACTTCAAACTGATCTCTATATTGCAGTGTTAAAATAAAGCAGCCAGTATATACCCTGTACAGAAACAAAATAACTCACCCAAATCTAATTCTCTCCACCTGCCCCACCTGCAGTGCACATGGTTTTGTCCATTAGATAGAGAGAATTTGCTTTTGCAAGTGACCCAGAATCAGGCCCTTAAAGTAAAAGTACCGGACGCGGGTGGAACCCGGAATTGCGATCCCAGGTCCGACCCAGCTTTATGATGTGAAAGGGTTTAAATGTCTGTTTTTCAGGGGTTCTGAAACCCCTACATATCACTAGGTAAGTGAAGCATCCATATTTACTATTTAGAGGTTTTTATGGGTTCTGTTATCCACAAAGTGCATCTGTTATACAGTATGTCAGTTTTTGGGGGTTATATCATCAGATAGCCTTCAAAAAACAAAGTAAAACTGACACATCTATCTGGTCCATCACAAGGAGGGGAATAACCATGGACTTATAATTTAGGCAGTTATTAAATATTGCAAAGCTGTTAATATATTAGCGTAAAAAATAATTGTTTCATGTTATTTAGAGAGCAATATTATTTATTACATATTTTATAGGGGAAATAAGAAGTAATTATTAATAGGTGTTTAAATCTGTATTTTAATTTCAGAAGTAGCATGTATTATTTTATGGCTATATAAATGGTACCTACATATAAAATAAATAATGCTTTCTCCATCATTAAAATCATTTTAAACACCAATTTATAAATAACTTGTCCTTTTGTATCTTTTTAAAATAAGTAATAAATAATATTGCTCTCTTAATTAAATAAAAAAAAAAAATCCACGAAAATATATAAATAAAAAATAGTATTTCCCAACCACTTCATTTATATGGGCAGGTTTGCCGGAATTTTTTTGACGTCTAATAAATACAGGGTTTCTATATTGTAGTGTTAAAAAACATCAATGATAATGTGGATGATAAATGCTGATGTTCTGTTCTACTTTAAAGTGTGGGTTTCTGTCGTTTCCCATTGGTTTAGGCTTAAGTAAATCCTCTGGTTGTAAAACTGCGTGAAAGCCAAAAAGCAAGGGGTATTCCATCTTGTCCGGGGTTTTTTGGCTAGCCAAAAAATCCGGACATCCCTTTTCTATGGTGCCATTTTAGTTAGAAAACAGCCGCATTTTCAAATAAAACATGTGGATCAGTAACCAATTCACCGAACCACATGTTTTCTGACCGTGACAATTTTTTCAATAGTTAGATTGAATAGGTTAAATGTAAATTAGACCAAAAATCGTCGAAAAAGTGCTGATTTTTTTACAACTGTCTGAAAAATTAGCATGGATTGAATACCCCTTTAGTAAATGTGTATGGCTCGTAAAAGAGGCTCTTCTTTTCTTATTGTTTACTTTTAATCTTAACCAAACAACTGGTGTAATTGAAGATTAAAAGAGTCACACAAGTGTCTTTGCGCAGTAGCTTTAATCGCTTCTGTGATTTTTAAAACGCTGACAACAGGAATTTGGCAAGTTCCCAAAGCTCAAAATAAAAATGCCCGGCAATTGAAAAACATTATTTTTGAAAAAACCATGCCACAAAGTATTTTATGCTTTTAGTATTTGCTCCAAATTCAAAAGCACCGCACTGTTCAAACGGAAATACAGGTACTATTCAATAATATTATGGATGCTTCTGAAGATGGAAAAGGGCTAGTGTGAAATGTGCCTGTCGAACCACCTTAATGTCCAATGTTGTTTTTCAGCTAAAGACTTGCAATTCAATATTGCCAAAATTACGGTAGATTTAAATTGCAAATATTCTTGCTCCCCTCAATGGGGTATATTCAATGCCAAAAGGTGAGCTATGATGGCGAGCAGTGCCGATAGCTCATCATCATATTTCGCCGGGTCAGTATTCGCTGTTTCCATCTCGCCTGTTCCCCGAGGCAAGGTGGAAACAGCGAGTGTGGCTGCAAAAACAATGAGGTTCACCAGAAAATTCATCCAGCTCGCTGCATTTGTGGCGAACCTCGCCAATTAGGGGAAACGGATTCCCCGGAACTTAGAATACAGTGAGCGACGGCGAGGAGGCCTGGGGCTTTTCCTCGCCATACAAACCCCCTTGTCACCGCTCAACAAGAGCATTGACTATACCCCTATACCCCTATGTGCTGCAGTTGAATGTCTGTGATGTAAGTTGGAACAGGAAATGTTCCCAACTCTAGGATCTTGCGGCCTTCACTTTAAATTTAAAATATTATACAGATAGGTATTAAAAGCAAGCCTTTCTTAACACACATACATAAAACCTTCTAAATGGCCTTTAATGCATATTTTAATATCAAATTGCGGTACTTGTGTATTTTGGCGGCGCCCCCGATGTCCGTCGTACGACGAACAGATCGCATTGCATGCCATGCACCCGATGGCATACGATGCGATGCGACACGATTTTGACCCCCTATACGACCAAAAATCGTATAAGCACCCTAAAGGGTGCTTTTCAGCACCCAAATGGGTGCTTACAATGTTAAATGCACCCCCACGCCACTCCCCCACTATAAGCGTGAACCCAAAGCGTGGCGAGCGCAGCGAGCCCGCGAGGGGCGGCGGTACGCGTCCTACGACCTTTTCATACCCCCACTATCCACGTCGGCGTGGAGTTGAGAATAGAATAGTGTGGCGAGCGCATCGAGCCACCGAGCCCGAAGCGTGGCGAGCGGACGCGGATACCTTCACAGGTAAACGCGTCCCTTCGCGGGCTTCACAGGTATCCGCGTCCCCTCGCGGGGCTCGCTGCGCTCGCCACGCTTCGGGCTCGGTGGCTCGCTGCGCTCGCCACACTATTCTGTTCTCAACTCCACGCCGACGTGGATAGTGGGGGTATGAAAAGGTCGTAGGACGCGTACCGCCGCCCCTCGCGGGCTCGCTGCGCTCGCCACGCTTCGGGTTCACGTTCACAGTGGGGGGGGGGGGGGGGGTGGCGTGGGGGTGCATTTAACATTGTAAGCACCCATTTGGGTGCTTAACATTGTATAAGCACCCATTAGGATGCTTATACAATGTTTAATCGCATCGCATCGTATGGCATTGTATGCCATGTACAATGGCATACAATTTCACAATTGTATGCCATCGTGCACTATCGTACGATATCGCGTCGCATCGCATACCATCGTATGCGTTATGGTATGCGATGCGATGGGCGCCGCCAATTACACAAGTACCCAAATTGCATTCTGATTAATATTAGTGTGATGGGGGACATACAATTAAGTGCCGTTTTTTTCACTAGCCGAAAAAACAGCACAAATTTGCCACCATGATATTCAAATGGCCGTTTTTGAGTACCTTTTCACTTTCTTTGGGGGGAGGGCAGCTAATTGGCATGGGCAAAAACAAACCCAAAATCGTTCAATAACACCCGAAAATTTGACTAAATGTGGTTGAAAACCCGTGGATTGGTGGTTCTTTTGCCGATGCACGTGGTTTTTGGCCCTTGACAGATTTTTCAACCAGTCAAAAAATCAGAATGAGCATTGAAAAGGGTGACTCTAATTCACTCTAAAAATGCCTTAAAATTGTAGATTTCGGTAAAAAAAACTCTGGCAATTATCGAATACCCTCTACATTCATTACACCTATCATGCATAGCTCATGCTCAAACTTTCGCTGACACCAAGCACATTAGGTGTAATATGCACAAGCATGCTATAGCAATAAGACAAAAGAGGAGAGGGTAATAAAACAGAATGTGAAAGGGTGGATGGGTGCAGGGCCGGATTATAATGGAGGCACAAGGGGTCAGTGCCCCTGGGCCCCCCACTAGCTAGGGGCCCCCTGTGGTTGGAATGTATTTTTCAAAAAAAAAAAAATTTTTTTTTTTTAGCTAAAGGTTTTGTGCATGGGAGTGGGGTAGTGCTGAAGCTTTACCTATCTGCCAATGTGACAATGAATAATGGTGCTGAGCATCGGGAGCCAAGGCACACTGATTACACAAGTGTGCAGTGCATTACTGGGAGTTAACTAAGTCCCATGACACTTTAAACCAGAGGGCAGAGGCTGAGAGGTTTGTGCTGAGCTCTAATTGGTGGAGCTCATTACATGCCCATGGAGAACAACAGCAGCAGCTTAGTTATGGGAGGGTTTTTAATCAAATGCAGCACTAGGACTGTGAGGTCTCCTACAGAGTTAGGTGCAGAGGGACAAACACAGGCTTTTCATATGGTATGTATTTATGTGTATGTGTGTGTGTGTGTGTGTGTGTGTGTGTGTCTGTAATATATATATATATATATATATATATATATAAATCCGGATGTTCGGCACTCTGGATGATAAAGCAGCTTGCCGGGGTGCCTTCCTAATACTTGATAAGTATCGGGTACCTTCTGGGTTTTTTAGGACCAGTAAGGAAAAGCGGCACTCCACGGGCTTAGAGTAAATAGGCTTTTAATCCATAAGGTGAATACTGCACATCAAGTCGACTTGATGTACAGTATTCACCTTATGGATTAAAAGCCTATTTAATCTAAGCCCGTGGAGTGCCGCTTTTCCTTACTGGTCCTAAAAAACCCAGAAGGTACCCGATACTTATATATATATATATATATATATATATATATATATATATATATATATACTGTATATATGCAGTTACCCATTGACCAAGTTTATACTGCCTTTACTCTGTGTTTTGACAGTGTAAATTCTCCCATGCAGTGTGCGGCCAGTAATGACAAGTGCAAGGGGGCCCCCCTGGCTAAAGTACCCCGGGCCCCCCGAAGGCTTAATCTGGCACTGAACGGGTGGCTGAGCAACAGAGCAGCCAAGGCTTCCATATTTACTAGTATAGTATGCAGACTTAAAGAACAGGCTAAGAACACGCTATTAAAACTGATATTATTTTTCAGCTTTACATTGTAAAAAAAAACTAAAACCCTTGCTACAACGGCATTAACTGGGAAGGGATACTGTGGCTCCCTTTCCCAGAAACTTTTGCTGTAAGTACAGTATCTCATGGGCTGAATTGGTAACCACTAATTAAAGCTACCAGGCCTTTGCATCAATGTCTTAAATATCAGTCCCCATATAAACTTATGGGAGTTATTGCTATTGTGATTAGAAATGGGATACAGGGTTTCTTCTTCGGAACACTATCATCTCTATATATGTCTAGTGTCTGTGTGACTCAGAAACACTGCCATCTGTTGGTAGTAAGTGAAACTACATCTACTACCCTTCGAAGCATTCGCTTCGAGCAAGCTTACTAGTTTTTTAATATGTGGGCATTGTCCATGTATTGCATCACTGAATGCAAATATTATTTTGTTTGAAAAGCTTCATAACAAATAAAAACATTGCTTTTAAATATCCCCTGTTGTGCTCATCCAGAATAACATGAAACAACAGGCGGAGGATCGGTGGACTACACACTTGCCGGTAGTTGGAGTGCACAGTGGTATGCTGCTAACCATATCCATAGTATTGACAATTAGAAACATTTATTACCTACAGAATCACCTGCAATTACCCAGAGGAACATAGGTCCCAGGATTAGGGTCCTATGGGTATAGGGATCCCTAAAGATATCCTAACACCGCATTTGGCAGGTCACCAATGTTGTGACGCTGCTCTGACCTTCTTGTCAAGATACAAGGTCATCTGAATAAAACAATAAATATTTATTTTATTCTCAACAACACATTTTGTTATACTCATTTACTGCTGACACACACACACAGACAAAAATAACCCTATGCAGCGCTGTACTACAACCACTGTAATATTTAACAAAAAGGCACCACACATCCAATCCCAGATGAGCGCAGTTATCTATATTTATTTATTACCAGTAATTTATATAGCGCACTCATATTCCGTAGCGCTTTACAGAGAATATTTGAACATTTAAATCAGTCCCTGCCCCAGTGGAGCTTACAATGGATTCAGTATGAAATCCCGGTAGTCGGGATCCCGGCGTTCAAAATCCCGACGCCGGAATCCCGACCGCCTAAATCCCGACAAGGGGGGGACGTGAATCGCCCCCCCTTGCGGGCTCGCTGCGCTCGCCACGCAGCAGGCCCGGTGCCTCGCTACGCTCGGCATGCTAATTTATTCTCCCTCCAGGGGTGTCGTGGACACCCACGGGGGGAGAAAGTGTCGGGATTCCGGCGTCGGTATTCTGAACGCCGGGATCCCGACCGCCGGGATTTTAACTGCATCCCCTTACAATCTATGGGCCAGATGTATTAAGCCTTAACAAAAGATAAATGCAAAGGTGATAAAGAGAGATAAACGTCCAGCCAATCAGCTACTTACTGACTTTTTTCAAACACAGCCTGTAACATGGCAGTTAGCAGGTGATTGGCTGGACGTTTATCTCTCTTTATCACCCTTGCATTTATCTCTTGTTAAGGCTTAATACATCTGCCCCTTTATTCCCTACCACATCTACACGCACACACCGACATTCTAGGGTTAATTTTTTTGGGAGCCAATTAACCTACCAGTATATTTTTGGATTGTGGGAGGAAACCGGAGTACCCGGAGGAAACCTATGCCAGACACTATCCAAACTCCTCACAGTTAGGGCCATGGTCGGAACCCATGACCTCAGTGCTGTGAGTAATGCTAACCATTCCACCATCCCTATATCAGGTGCCTTCTGGGTGCAGTTGGTATAATTTTGTCAGACAATAGTGGTAGTTAATGCTACAACCATTTCTGTCTTCTGACATTTCCCATCATTCCTGGGTCCACATATACCTGGAGGGGGAAGATAATAGTGTGGCCGTGCCCGAAGCGCGGTGAGCAATCCAGCTGCAATCAGATGAAACAACCTACGGAAATTATAGATAAAATAAAAAATGCTGTGAGGGCAATTACATCTCCCCCCCCCCCCCCCATACATCACATCATTGTAAAAGGATAGAAGTGCATCTAGACACAACCGTGGTGAATCTGAAATGGGTGCACATACAACAGGGTCCCCTGCACCCAAAATATTATGCCGAAGGTTCCTACTAACTTTTTTCAGTGATGCCAGCTTTTATATGATGTAGCTAATAGAAGTCTAGCCCCTCGTCTATACTTTGTGGGGGCGAATCCCTAACAAAATATGTTACAGAAGGTGGCACCATGGACAAAATGTGGTGATTGGGGGGGTTGGGTGCTGTACAGATGCCTCTGCAGGCATTAACATGCCTCTGAGAACACTGATTATGTTATATTTGCCAAATATGACTGTTTACATTCCATCCACAATAAATGTGTAATGTCCAATTGTCCGAAATAGTGTTGTGCTGACTTATTGTAGCAGCCAATGACTGATCATGCTGCTTCCTTCTACAGTCACAGAAGAAAAATGGCCTTTTTTGTGTGCTGGTGCTATAATGATGACAGATTTGAGCACACCACACATCTTGCATTTTCTAACACATTTGCTTTAAAAGCAATATCCAGTAAGGCGACATGCAGAACAAATTCTTGCTATTAACATGCTGTGCAACAGCGGATCACGTGCTCTTCTATGCTGAGTTATATGCCTTATGGGGGTTTGATTATATAAGATGCAGAAGCTCTCTCATTTCTGTAATATAAGAACTACAAGCACCCAATAAATTGCTGCATATATTACCTTTTAGTCTGTACCTGCAGCATGAAATGATTGTAGTCAACCTGCCATATTCTATGTCTATGTGAAGATAGCTGGTGGAGGGTTATCCCTACCTTGTGCGGAATATGTACATTAGGAAGAGGATGACATGAAGTAATAACCCTCCACCTGCCCTACTTGCAAAAAGAGGAGGGAAAAGTCTGTCTCGGTGTTGCCTGTAACACTGTTGGCTGCTGTGCTTTGTCAGGGACAGACTGCAAGTGAGGTAGCATGAGGTGACAGACTTCTAGTACATCACTGACACAGATGAACTGCAGATTATGGCAGCAGTGGGAGAGTTGTTTTTTTTTCTTTACATGAATATGCTGTTTACTTGTATTCTGCACAGACTTTTGTGTCATAAGCTCTCTGTAACATACAGCACAGTGCAAAAGTTTTAGGCAGGTGTGGGAAAAATGCTGCAAAGAAAGAATGCAAAACCATCAGAGAGGCATCTGATTGGCTCAAAATGTATTCTGCAGCAGAACAACAACCTTAAACATACAGCCAATGTCATTAAGTACAGTCTTCAGCATAAAGAATATCTCAGCATCATCTGTGAACCTAGAAGAATAGATGCTCTTTTAAAGGCAAAGTGTGGTCACACCAACTATTAATTTGACTTTTGTGTTCATTCACTCTGTATTGTGTAACTTCATAAAATAATATTAAAACTTCTAGTGTTGAAAGCATTGTTGCTTTACACACCTGTCTAAACCTTTTGCACATCACTGTATACAGTATCAAAGTATTGTCCCTAAAATTGTCCCAGTATTAATTGTGACAAATTAATCTTGCAAAAGGGGTGTGGTATTGCTACATTGTCATCACAATGCTTCTGATGCCATAGGCTGCCAACACCTTGCCTCTTCTCCACACCACAAAAATACCTTTGTAATGGCACCTGTATCAGTATAATTAGTTTCTCCACTATCCACGAATCAATCCATGTAACTAAATTGGACTGCACAGCCTTTCAGACACTTTGGGAGTTATTACCATCCACATTCTCAGATACAGTATATGCGATAATTGGCTACATTGCACGGATACATCAATTGCCGTACGAAGTGCAGGTGGGTAGCAAATTGTTGGGCCTCTAACAGATTGAAGATTGTCCTCTAACCACAGACCTCATGAATGACTCCCTAAGAGCATGTACAAGGATCAGTAACTTGTCCATGATCAATGAATGGGATATTTTTTGTAAATTTTTTGTAAATTCTGCGTGACCCAGTATTGATGAAATATTAACTTCTTTGAGGTCACTGTGCCCAATTATAGATGCCGATGTATATGTGAAATAATGTTTTAGTTTTCTCAAGGATTGAAGAGGTCTGTTTAAATGGTGAGATAAAGGGGCACAACTGGCAATCTCTTGTTGGACTGGAAGAATTAAGGTGGCGATACACTACTGCAATTTATTGCAGCAGTTTATGGCCATCCAACCCCCCGAGCAGGGCCATACATCACAGGATCTTTCACATGTGATGTATTGCGTGCAACCCCGTTCCCCACCACAGGAGGGGGGCCAAGTTGGAGGTCAGACTGGCAGCTAGTCTGGCCTCCGGCTCATGTCCACTGTGCAGGTGAGGGGTTTGATTTATCGGGGCCGGGTGACATCAGCTCAAATCAGACTGTTGTATGGGCACCTTTTAGTTTACATCTGTCTGATCACGAGAAAATTGGGGGTCCTTTCTCAAAGGAAGGGTGCTTATTGATTGGATGCTGTGCAAAGAGCTGCCAACACACAGGGAAGGTCAGTTCCCAAACCATTGATGGCAACAGAAGAAAAACAATTGTGTGGCGCTTACAAATTATTTGTAAATTAAAAATTAATCAATGGGGTATTAAAATATTAAAATATTTATTAATTCATATTTATCTGATTCATAGAGAAAAAAATAAAAAATTGATAGCATAAGATGCATATAAAATATTTGAAAATAAATGAACACTTGATATATACACTGTATGGACAAGGACAGTCATATACTTATGGTAAATTCCCATTTGTTCCTATATGGCTCCCTTGAGGTGGAAGATGATAATGCCCAATAATATCCTCTTAGAGCTGGTCCTCTTGGAATAGGAGGGGGGTGTCCATGAATCTGACTGGGTTATGAGGCCATGTAGAGAAGCTTATCTCCAGTTATTTGAAAGAAGTGGCACAGTCTCAAATTGTAGACCCAAAAATGTTGGTTTCAAAGGTTTGAAAAAGTTGTCATAGGACAATGAAACGCATCAGGTTACACCCATTTTCTGGACATTGGACTACATTGGAAAGGACTTCCCGTATTGAACCAGCTCCCTCACTGCTTTTGCCATCCAACAAAGAGCCCCTAAAAAACTTGGAATACAAATAATTGGGAAACCACCACCTGCTTATTTTTGGGTGTACCATTTGAGACTGTGCTACTACTTTCAAAAAACTGGAGATAAGCTTCTCTACATGGCCTCATAACTTCTTTTCCAAGAGGACCAGCTATAAGTGGATATTATTTTGAATTACCATCTTCCACCTCAAGGGAGCCATATAGGAACAAATGGGAATTCACCATAAGTATACGATGGTCCTTGTCCATATAATGTATATATCAAGTGTTAATTTATTTTTAAGGGTGCAAACCCTTCAATAACTGACCAAGTCCCTTAAGTGTATATTCTGGACTATCAGAGAAATATCATTCTGAACTGGTGACTTTTCTGAGGAAAATACAAATGGCAAATACTGTAAGTGGTATATATTTTGAATGCCAATTTTTATTGATTCAGAATAGATTTTGGCTCATTTATAGAGATGCTGAAATAGACCAGGGTAGACCTCTTTGACAGATTAATGTCATCAGCATGCCACTGTCCCATTCTGAATGTACAGTATCTGCAGCATAATGTCCACATATATTATACAGTGGACTGATGATGAATGTGAGCCATCACTGCTTTCCTTTAAATGTGAGAAAATGTAGGATGCTATAAACAAGAGAAAGGGTAAGTTGCTATTGAACTACAGGACTCTGAAACAGGCGGTTTCTACTGTAGAAATGCAAAACACACCTGTGTTTAGAATAAATGGAGAGCAAATGGAAAGCATCCTTTAGGTCTGTTTTCTAGAATAAACCATTTCTGGACAAAAGAAAAGTGATTATACTAGCCCTTATGTTTTTAGTCCTTTTTAGTCCTTCTTTTTTGAATGTGTGTATTCAGTTCCTTCACGTTTGGCAATGGTCTAAATTATCTGATTTTTATGGTACATGAATTACTTGTCGGAGCTTTTGGAGGATAAGTCTAGCTATACTAGCTGTCCCTGTTGCCTCCTCCTCCCCCCTGCTGCTTTGCTAGATGGAAGAGGGGTTTATGTTCTGGGGTCCAGGAGGACCCGCAGGAAGGTAATCTGGAGGGAGGGGGAGAGGGGGGGTCGGCGAGGCGGCAGGGTTGCGGCGGTGGCGAAAAGAAGCCCATAGGCTTCTATAGGGTATCGCCACCCAAAGGTAGCGATACCCTACTATGCGGTAACGGGGTGGCAGGGTATTAGTACATATGAAAATGTGGTAAAACAGGGGTGTTACTGCATTTTCCCCTTAGTACTGTATGTCTGCAACTGCAGCCACTTTCTGTGAGACACTTTCCCGCTCTTCTTACTGCACTGGTGAAGAATCTGCCAGAGGAGCGAGCCCCAGCAGAAGGGGCGGATTGCCCATAGACCTTAAAACAGCCATGTCCAAACTGTGGCCCTCCAGCTGTTATAAAACTACACATCCCAGCATGCCTTGACATAGTTTTAGCATTCCCTAATAGCAAAACTGTGGCAAGGCATGATGGGATTTGTAGTTTCCCAACAGCTGGAGGGCCATAGTTTGAACATGCCTGCCTTAAAGGGAAGATTCCCAGGAGACCGATGCACCTGTGAGGCCACTTATCAGCTTGTCATATATTATTATGACCTGGCCCTGCCCAGAGTAGTGTCCCCAACCCCGTCCTGTGTCCCAGATACACAACATTTGACAGTTCACAGAGCAGAGTTCCTACACTAATTCATCTAATTCCCCCATCTGTATCCATTGTGACATCTGTAAAAGGGACAGGAGTGGGTCCTATCTGGGGGTGTAACAATTTCTGGGGCGTTTATGGCCTCCACTGGGGGAGGGGTGGGGATAGTTGTGATATTTAGCAGATTATTGTATTAAGTTGTTTGTCTGCATGATGGGGGTTTTGGTGTTTTTGTTAATTTTTACGGGGAAAATTGGGGTATTATGTGAAATGTGGAGCTTTGTGGTTTGTTATAGTATCTTGGCAGTCTAGCACATTAAAAGCAACAGCTTCCACACAGGTGTAGTGATGTATTAATCACACATATTTTGGTGTTGGCTCAGCCTACATTTGATTTGGTGCTGTCTAAGTGAGGCCACTGCTAAAAAAAATTCCAGGGTCACTTTTTGTTCCCAATCCACCCTGCCCAGCAGACAGATGATTATCAGCTCAAAGCAAGTTCCACTGTAGGTGGGAGACTTGCTCACCACCAACTGTTTTTACACTAGGTTGCAAGCCTCCTGTCAAGTAACTCTGGTTGTAGAGTAGAAATGGGGGAGAGTGGAAGATATTAGTGGAGGTGCTCAGCATTGGCGCTTCAAGAGAGGCCCATGTGCAGGCTTCGAAAGGGCCCCCTCCACTCTGAAGGTGCATGCGCAGGTCTCTAGGAACATGGTATCAGCTCCGCGCTTATGAGGACACCTTAATTGTGAATGTGCAAGCTACTGGAAATTGTCTATGGCAGCCATTTTCCCAGTGATTTTTGCTGCTCTAACAGACAGACAAAGAGTTGAGTATTATTAAATGGATGCATGGTTTGCTGTGTGTGGGCCCCCTGGACCAAGGTACCCGTTTGTACTGCATACTGTACCTTGCACCCATTATAGATATGTCAGTGGTGCCATGGAGAAATTAATGGAGAGCAATGAATTGGGTGGGAGGGTGGGTAGGTAAGAGAAAAGGAATATCTATCATTTACTGGATGGGGCATAACTTGAATTGTGAGAGACTTGAAGTAACTTTAGAACATGAAGTAATTAGGCATAAGTACATTGGCATATACACGTAGGCACCAGGGTTTGCCAAGGCGCACAGAGCATAAAATGCCATCTGTGCATTCAAGTAACAGTACAGATGCCATGACATTCATATGGGATAGTGTCATTTAATGAGTCAATCAGTAACTCACAAGTACTGTAAAGGTGCCCACACACTAGAACGATTTTTGGGCCGATTGGCCGATTTTCGCTAAATCGGCCGATATATCGGCCGATATTTACAGATAATCGGTCTAAAATCGGTCAAAAATCGGCCGATGCTCGCTCCCGTGGATCTTTTGCTAAATCTTCTGATCTTACGTGCTGCACAAAAGATCAGAAGATTTAACAAAAGATCCATAGGAACGCACACGGGATCTTAAGAAAAATCTTTGGTAAAGATGTGCGCTTGCCTGAAATCTTTTGTCCAGATCGGACAAAAGATTTGAAGGCTAATTTATGCGCACATCTTATGATCGCAGATCTTTCTAGTGTGTGGGCACCTTTAGTCTTCACCTAACAATCTCCTGTTAGTTACCTTCTGTCTACTCCCTCTGCCCAGGCTTGGCTCCACCACCAGAAAGCTGTGGTTCATTTTAACCCCATGCTGGTGACCTTGCCAATGCAGGAGCTGCATCTAATGGGCCACACCTGACTGCATCTAATTTGCTGCATTTAATAACCCCCTGTGGAACAATTGGCTTTGGAGGAGCCATAATCAGTAATGTGCAGGAGAATAAATGTGCAAGAGAATGGCTGCTCACACTGACCAATGTCCCCCCATAATTGGATATTGTGATGTGTCATCACTCTGACTGTTGACATTCATAATGTTGATATTTTGAACGCATCAGCAGTTTATCAGTGTCGACGTTCTGAACTTGTACTTTCCCTAGAAGTGCCCCTTTTGACCACTGTACTGAGCTCCCCAGAAAGTGCAAATATTCTCTTCCACAACTCAATTTGCATGTGCAAACCGCAAGTAATAGTACTGTATTCCCCAGCAGATCTAAGGTCACCAAACAGCCAAGTACAGTTGTTTCCAAACTTGTACCCTAGATTATCCATTCTTTTCCCCCTTTGCGCCCTAGGCAAAATGGTTTCTAATTGATAATTGCAGAACATAATATTACATTTAGTAATATTTGTTTAAGATGTCAACCTTACCTTAAGTTACTGTAGGTGGTGGGGACAGAATTCACTTTTATTTGACCACATACTGTATTTTATGATAGGAATCACAAGCACTGGTTTGGCCTATTACATTGATCGTCAATAATTTTATTTGGTCCTGGACCACCAACCCAGGACAACCAGCCTTGCGGCACCAAAGGGTGCCATGGTGCACAGTTTGGGAACCAATGGCCACATACTCAACGAGTAGTGTGGTTTATTGGGCAGTACAATGTTTGTACCCACAATTACATACACTCAGGATCAGAATGGAGCGAAACATACCACCTGGTGATGTATGCGGGCAGCAGTGTATATACAAACAGATGCTGTAAAGTCACATGAAAACAATAAAAAATGGGTAAAAATACAAGTATTATGCACACTAAATACTAATACAAATATAACTACCAAGCAAAAGCATTATTACACCAGATAGTTGGATAAATGGTGTAGAATGCTGCATGTGGGATAAAAAAGGCAACCTTATGTTTTATTGTATTCCTAAATACAGTACATTGGATCTGGGCCAGTGAAAACAAATGTACAGTGTAATAAGGAACCCACGTATCCATCTGAACAAAGCAAACTAGAAGCAGACTTTAATACTGAAATTCTGGTATGCAAAGGTGTAATAGCTTTCTGCCAATGTAGTGTATGTGTACTAGGAATTATTGCTGGATGAATAACAGGAGGGAGGGATAACAGGATCAGACATAGGAGGAGGAAACTGATAAAAGATTACACACAACGGTTACATTTTGTCAGGAGCCAATTAGCCTACCAGTGTATTTTTGGAGTGTAGAAGGAAACCCAACAAGCATGGGGAGAACATACAACAGTTATGGCGAAAATTGATGTGAGGCAGTAATGCTAAATATTACACCACTCGTAATGATTGGTTGTTATGTGGAACATCATCGCTTTCATTTTAGAGACTGTGCCTCATACATGTTGGGGTTGGATGTACTATTTACCAGTAACCAACATCAGTAATGTCCAGATCTTAAAATTGCATAAATGCTTTATGCAGATAGATGACATAGTTCTAAATGAGGAATAACTAAGTATAGATAGCTGAGGGGATAGTGTTCTTCAGATCAGCTGGGTGCTCCACATATTCTTTATCTAGGGCACCCAGAGACAGATTATTTTGTAATATTTTGGTTTCTACAATAGTAAACTTAGTACATGGAGAATTTCCATCTCCTCTGGGACCGCAATGTTTGAGTCAGGTTTTCTCATGGTATGGATTATTAAGGACTTTTTCTGTATAAAGGATACAGAACTTGGGGGACGAATCTGGTTCACTCGATGTGAACTAAAATGGGCCCCTGTCTCCTGTTTTTCCTACATTGATGCTTTATTGCTATACAAGAATGTTGTTATTCGTATGATCTGGCTAATACATTTGTATATTTATTCTGCTTAACTGCGGTTTTTAGAAGTCGGTTTTCTGTAAATATATTGTATATTTGGATATAGTTATTAGTATAGCTGCAATATATATTATAACTGATATCTGGTTTTTCGCAGTGTTAGTCTGTAGGGAGAAAGAGTTACGGTGGTGTGTGTGTGTGTGTGTGTGTGTGTGTGGGGGGGTGTCGCAGGTACTGTAAGTATACTTAACGGACTCCTGTTGAGATTCCTTCCTTCAAGTTGCCGGCATCAGTGGTCTGTATGTATTCCATATAAAATGAATACATAATTCATACAACTTTTGCTTTCACAAATATATTGGTTTTATTCGTACTGGTCACTTGGCCTTTACGTCTAAGAAATATCAGTCACATAGGTAAAGGCCCATACACACTGGGCAACTTTGAGCTGAAAGCCGCTCAAAACAACATGTTTGAGCAGCTTTCAGCTCAAAGCCACCCAGTGTGTATGGCCCGGCGGTGAGCGCTACTGCGCGCTCCCACATCATCGCCAGAAAAGCCATTCATCTGCTGGTATTACCAGCAGATGATCAGCTTTGAGGACAGCTTTGCATAGGTCTGAGCTATGCAAAGCTGTCCTCTCCCACTGACGGCATTGGGCAGGGGGAAAGCTGCTCAGTGTATATGCACTGAGCGGCTTTCCCCGCAGCGATGATATCGTGTGTATGGACCTTAAATCTAGCCCAATAGAACCACTTTTTGCAGTGTCTGGTGTCTTCATCTCAAGAGCTGTTTAGACAAATGGCTCTCAGTAACTGTTTTTCTTGATTTCAGGTGACAAGACAGCAGGAGTAACTAATGGAAAACAGAGTGCTCTTATGAGGGTACAATTGTTATTATTGGTGCAGAGCAACGTGAGGATATATTACAAAGTGTCATATAAAAATCATTACATTTCTTCTTAAGGTCAGCTTCATTTAGAAGTTGTGATATAGAACAGATGTTTCATTCCACTTTGCTGTATGGTCTCATTACAAAGTGCTTCATCTATTTGCAATGGCATTGCCAGCAAGATCCCTGGAGGTCTTTAGAATCCTATGACATTAAATCCAATCTCTTTGTTAGCTTAATAAAGATCAAACAAACAGAAAACCACAATCAACGTGGCCGAGAAGGTCATATAACAAGTTATTTTCTTTTCTATAACTTTATTTAAAATGTTTGCATTTAGTTAGTGGTAATTATGGATATGATATGGTTCCGGTGCTAATTCAGAGACCACTTTATTCTCTGATGCAGTTACAGTAGTGAGAGAAAAAGGCATCAGAAGGCCTCTGTAGTAGAATATGGTTTGGGGGCCCCCGGTGCTGACAGCATCTGATCATTGAACACAAGTGAGGAATAATAGGCTTCTGTATCGCAACTAAAGCAATAAAGCACAAATCAGTGGCTAACATGAGAAACCTGAACTGTGGGGGTAATTCAGTCCTGCTCGCTAGGCTGTGTATATTTGCTGCTTAGCGATCAGGTAAACTCGGCCTTGCCGATCGCACACCCACCCCACTACCGTATCACCGATTGAAAAACTTACTGAAAGCTTCGCTCCAGGGGTTTGCACATGAGCAACTATCCAGACCCCCACCATCGGGGGCGGGGCCGAATTCGGACCTGTGAGAACAATTAAATTCTTTGGGGTGGTGGGGGATTCAAGTGTTTTGCATGTCAATAATATATTTACAATAATAATCAGCTGACAAAGAATAAATGACTGTGTATTTATTCTCCATAGACCCCTGTACCAGATACATGTTTCATCTGCCCCACCTGCAGTGCACATGATTTTGCCCATTTTAAGAACAAATTTGATCTGAATAAGGGCCTACTGTATGTACATTTGTCCATATGTCATTCATAGAGAATTACTGCTACATGCTTATGAATAATTTAGCAGCTCCTAGCTTGAATAAGAAAGGGCAGTACAACTGTTACATGTGTTGTTTTGTATTGTACAAATACACCTATTACACAGGCGGTATCATACAAGTACTATACACCTGTTTTATCGCAAGGCTACATAGTTCATTAATTGTATCACACTCAAGCACTTTGCTAAAGGAGAATTTAACATTTCTCAAGCTCCACAGGAAAATCTATAATCAGGAATTCACCAGTAACATTTATAAGTATAATGTGTCCTCCAAATGATGATGGATGATGATACAGGACTCAAGCTCCAGTTACCACTTGTGGTAATGCGCTCCAAAGCATGGAGTAAATCCCTGACACCTGCTGGTGTGTGGTAGCCCAGAGCTCCAGGTGGAATCTTCCTTGGTGGATCTATTACCTGCAAGGGCAGCTGATGGTGATATCTGGCTGCTAGCAATAGGTGAGAAATGCAGGGGGTTGGGTATGATATGTCAACAGTCCTAATGTAGACATTTGTTATGCAGACATGACAAGATGTCGATATTGACATCATCATGTCGGCAGCTGTTCAGATTTTATCACTGTTTGTGGAACATCGAGGACTCGTGCTCCCGACGGCTGCAGCAGATCCAGCGGTTGGACTGGCCCACAGGGGTACAGGGGAAACCCCCGGGGGCCCTACCTCCTCTTGGAGCAATTGGCATATTTTTACAGTGCAATGCCATTATTAATCTGGTACATTATTATGCATAAACTATAAGTATTTACTATATATTCATTGATATTGCACTCTCTAATGATTAGTCTAACCTCTTTGGCAGCTGGTCACACTCCTTTGGAGATTAGCAACACCCCTAAACAAGGGCCACTAACACTGCTTTCCATGGTGGGCCCTTCATGTCTCAGTCTGACACTGTCCAGCGTTGTCTTCCAGGTTGCAGCAGGCATGTGACCAGGGGAGACTCCAGTGTTGGGACTGTAGCACAGTTCAATATTCAAATAGGGGAGCCACACCAAATAGGGGAGCCAATCCCCATTTGAATTTTTCACTGTGCTGCAGTCCCTCCTCTGGAGCCGCCACTGTATGTGACCATTACTTCTGGGTCAGAGCAATGCTCCCTGGCCTTCTCATATTATTACTCTATACAACTCTCTCTAGTGACTAACTGTAACCCCCTTCACGCATAGTCTAACACGAACCTCCTTCCTCTGTGTACCCCTAATGTTGACAATCGACACCTTGTCCGTTAACCGTTTCGCAATGTTGCGATCATAACTGTTAACATTGTGGTGCTGACATTGAAAGATCAGATCCCGTAAAATGAAGCAAATTGGGTGTCAGCGGTGCTGACTGTTTAGCGGCGCCGGAGCAGAGTGCGGGTGCCCGGCTGGTCAGGGCATGCACAGCACTTCCACCCGGCGGTGCTAAGTCCTGCCATGTCACTTCCGCCCGGCCGGTGGGCGTCATGGCCCGGCCGGGCAATGTCACAACCGGCCCACTGCGTTTCCCTGCAGCCGCTCAGCGGTTGCCTGGCAAACAGGGGATGCCGGGGATCGCACGCTCGGCCACCTGAGTGTAATAATTAATTACAGTGCGCTGGTCTCACAGCGGGGGCTGATTGGCCAGAGTATCCCTTTTAAGGGATCTGTCCCAGCTCAGCCCCGCCGGTGATATTGCTTCTTGCAGTGAGTCCTGGCCTCGCTGCTGTCCTGGTCCTGTCCTGGTCAGCGTTCCAGTCATTCCCTGCCTGCACTTCTCCATCTTGTGCTGCTGGGTGTCGTGGTGTTGTCGCTGTGTCCGTTCAGGTCACGTAAGTGCTCCAATGGATCCTGGTTCTTTTTCTTTATTTACTGTATTTACTTTGGTCCGGCTCTCCCAGGTGCGGAGAGGCCCACGATTGTGGGTTTACTCCTGTTTTGGGGTACTGTAGGTTATTGTGTACTCAGTAGTTACTTTGGTGTGTTTTCGGTTGGTAGCACCCCGGGTCATCTGTATCTGGTATCTGTGACTGGGTCACACTCCATGTCCTTGGCCTGGTGCCATCAGGCAGGGTGTTCATCCCAGATAGCGCCGGCTAGCTAGATCTCCTCTTAGCACTACCTCTGATGATCGTGGTAGTTTTGTCACCACTTAAGACCTGGTTGCATCGGGGTTGGAGCTGGCCTAACTCGCTCCTTCGAACGCGACAACTAAAGGAGAAGCCTAGCTACCTGCAGACTACGGTCATCTGCCCGAGGAGTTCAACAGAGCCAGTGTAGGGTGCGGCCTGGCCGTCCTAAACAGCTGAGGGCCCTGCCCACCATCACACGCACGTACCTGATTACGTTACAATGGGGTAGTACTCCTTTCAAGAGGACATATCCAAATGTGGAAATATCCTTTAAATGGAAGGTATGGCCATTTTTTTTAACATGAAATATGTATATGCATTATGTACTGTATATTAGTGGATTTAGGGATGGGATTTGTGATGTCACAGCGGATTCGGTAACGGTCAAAATCCCAACATGGTCAAAATACTGACAATTAAAATTCCGAAAAAGTCAAAATCCCGACAAGGTCAAAATACCAACATTTAAAATCCAGACAAGGTCAAAATACCAACATTTAAAATCCTGACAAGGTCAAAATACCGACATAGAATGTAGACAGGTGAAAAAGTCAACATGACTTTCGGTCGCGAGGTCGACATGGGGTTTTGTTTTTTTACCCGAATGTCGACACAGTCGACATGGACACAGTTGGAAGTCAACCACAGCCCCTCACATCGCTCTCTTTGCTCGCAATGCTTCGGGCACGGTGCCTCGCTGCGCTCGGCACACTTTTTTATTCTCCCACCATGCCCTAGTGGATGGTAGGGCATGAAATACCGCCTGTCGGCACATGTCGGGTAAAAAAACCCAAGTCGACCTTGCGACCTGTCGACCGAAAGTCATGTAGACTTTTTCACCTGTGTACATTCTATATTTCGGTATTTTGACCATGTCGGTATTTTGACCTTGTCGGGATTTTGACCTCGTTGGGATTTTAAATGTCGGGATCTTGACCTTGTCGGGATTTTGATCTTGTCGGGATTTTGACTGTCGGTCAATAGTTGTCGATATTTTGACCATCGGGATTTTCACCGTCGGGATTTTGACTGCATCCCATCACAGCAGCACAAATGACTACACTCTTAAGAATAACTGCATTGGAACATTAGGTTAACACTCTACAGAAATATTATTGGGATTTGGTTTATCTTTAGATAAAAGTTTGATATCTCTTTAAATAATAGTTTGATATTGAAGTACTGGGTTGGGCTGACTCAAAGTGATGCCCCCCTCACTTCCTGGGGGCCCACCTCCCCTTCTAGGGATCAAGTTCTAGTCTGCACACTTAAATTATACATTATATGCTACCTTATACTGCACAGGACTATGGTTATTGCCGTTATTAATCTGGTACACTATCATGTATGCACTAGCAGTATATACTGTATTTTTTACTCTAATGGTTAGCTAAAACTGGCAGCTAGCCAGTAGATACCCCCTCTAGGGACTGGTCACACCCCTAAACATTTCCTGGTGGGCCCTTCATACCCCATTCTGACACTGTATGTAGGTATGTGATATTGGAATGAAGCACATCTCTGCCCGTATCCTAACCAAACCTGTGCTTAACCATTTCTCTAGTGCCAAACCACCCCTCCCATAGCCTAAACCCTCACTACAGTGCCTAATTCCACCCTCACCTCCCATAGCCTAACCCTCCCCATAGTGCCTAACCCTTATACTGCCCTCCAGTAGCCTAGCCAGCGCTTTTTGCTGCTGCTGCCTAAACCTGGGTACACACTAGATGACGCCAGTATCGCCTATGATTTCCCTTGAACTCCCAAAAAATGATATACTGTAGGGCCTGATTCAGAGTTGATCACTAATTAGAGAATTTGCAACTGGAGTGATTAATGATAGACTGCACATGCATACCGATCGCATTGTGCACGCGTGAGAGTAATTAGTGAAGGAAAATATGTATTGATCATAAACGCAATGTGGCTGGAGCTTGACTGACAGGAAGCCGGCATTTGGGGTTGGACACCTGCCATTTTCTCTGGGTGTGTTGGAAAAAAGTGGGCGTGCATAAGAAGTGTCTGTGACATCAGCACTGGCCATGGTGAGCCTGTCTCAATCACAGATTAGTGGAAGGGTCTGAACTACTTCAATTTGTACAGACTACAAAACCTTTCAATGGTTTGGGACTAGTGTATGGATTTGTGAGTTGATGTCTCTTAGGGTTCCACTTGCAAATCTACACAGGGTGGGTTTCTGGCTGTCTGGGCGGCGGCAATCATCCGCAACTTTGCAGTTTAACGATCAGGTCCGATAGTTTGTGCACAATGAGCGATTTCACAAATGATTCCATTAGTGGCTACGTCCAGTATAGCTGTCTTTGACTATATCCACAGACATAGCTGCAATACAAATGACAGAGGTCATCGCTAACGACCTGTAAGAGTGTGATTCGTTAACAAAAATGCCCTTATGACTTGTTTTTATCATCTAAAAAATAGTCTAGTGCAGTGGTTCCCAAACTGTGTGCCTAGGCACCCTGGGGTGCCCCAGGACACTTGCAGGGGTGCCTTGGGTTGGTGGACCAAGATCAATTCATATTATTTATGGTCAATGTACCAGGCAAAACCAGTGCTTGTGGCTGCCAATCATAATATATGTGCACAAACAGAAGCAAATCCTGTCCCTCACCAGATAACTGTGACATATACACACAATGCACTTAATTTAAATTTTTTTCTGAATTTCTCGATAAGAAGCATTTGGCCTAGGGGTGCCTTGAAAATATTTTGATGCTCTAGGGTGCCGTGATTCCAAAAAGTTTGGGAACCACTGGTCTAGTGTGTATCCACCTTAACCCTCTGGTCCCTGCTGTATGTTGACATTATGGGCCGTATTCAATGAGGGGGTTAAACGGCGTGGATCACCAAAAACAAGCAACTCTCGCCGTTTAACCCCCACGCCAGCTGCTCATGATATTCTACGTTCCGTGGGGAATCCTCGCTGTCAGATGAAGGCGAGGATTCCCCCAAACAGCGAGGCTCGCGACTAATGCAGGGACCCCACTGCATTTAGTTGCGAGCCTCACTGTTTTAACGGCCGCACACAGCGTTTCCAAGTCGCTGCAAAAACCTAGCGACGTGGAAATGGCGTGTGCAGGAGGATCAGTTGAATACCTTTGAGAAAGCTTGTTTTGAGCGAAACGCGTTAGTGGACACCAACCCTAGAAGCAGAAGCGGACTACTGGCTCCAGCAATCATTTGCCATTTCCAACTGCCCGAACCAGCCTGAAAGGACCGGATACTTTCCTACACCTGTTCCATCAGCACCAAGTGGCAAGCCCCACTCCTTGCATAAAGGACTTTCCATTCTAAAGGGACTTTGGACGTATAAAGGGAAATTTGCATTCCATCAGGATCCATTCTTCCCCTAATGCTATTCTTTTTAACACAATATATCATTTTATCATAAAATTGTGAAGTCAATCCAACTAGTATATTAGTTTTTATTCTACCAGCGCTGCAAAATTTGGTTTTCTTTTTCAGTTGAATACTGACCCTGCTAGCTGTGACAACGAGCAGTCAGCACTGCTTACTGTCACAGCTCGCAAAAAACATTGAATGCACCCCTATGACTGCATCCCCACCATGCAGTGCTACTGTACTGTAGATGGTTTTATACAAAATTGAATTTCTGCCTTCATTTCCTTTGAATAAAGACTGAATGCTTCTCATTGTTGGTAGTGTGGCCTGCGCAGACAGATGCGATCATGCTTGAGAACAGACAGATGCCCAGTTTTGTTCTGCACTTTCCATAGCAAATTCCCCTTAAGTGTTCTGTTTACCACTGTAAAGGGTTAGCTTCTCTGTAGTTCACACATAATTCAATATGTCAACCAATATATTCTGTTATCTGTTTCCTGTAAAGAACATTGAATTAGATATAAATTATGTGGACTTTGAACTTGACTCATTTGTGAACACAATGCTCCCATTCAGATAATATCAGCAAAGGGTTTGTGCACCTAAAGAGGAAGCACTCTCCTTCTGTGCATCTTTTGTACACTGGTCATAATATTTACTATGTAATTACCTATGCTGCTGATGTCATCGTCATAGTTACAGTGGGCAAGTGTCCATCCATAGAACACGAGGGAAATATATTAGTGTAGGCCACTGTATACCTATAATGAACTATTTCACTTGACAATAATGGCCAGTATTCAATGCCTCAGATTCGCCGGTTTTTTTCAGTGAATCTGGCAATTCGCTGGGTTAACGGCGAATTTTCTGTTAGAAAAAACAATTCGCCATATTCAATGGAGGCAATTCGCCACAAATGAACAGCGAATGTCTGCCGATTCGCCGTAAATGATTCTCCACAATTCGCCAGTGATTTTCAATGGGGTTTTTAGTGGAATTCGCCGACAGTGTATTCAATGCTCAAATGGAGAACTGCTTTCTCCATTGATTTTCGCCATGATTCTCCGTTTAGCATTCGTCATCTTTTTTAGGTGAACTGTGATGTGTACTTGTAAAATTATTGTTTTTTTTTTTTAATGTCATTAAAAAAACAGGTTTTAATTTTTTTTGAAGGTTCTTACTTTTTTCCCCGCTTTACAAGCACCTCTATTTTATTTAGATTTTTTTTCCCTCACCGAACTGACAGCCAGCTGAGCTGCGCCGGGGGGGAGGGGGGTTCGGGGAGGTATGCGGGTGCCGTCACATTGGAAGGCAACATATGGGGACGTGTAATGCAGACGGGAGCCTAGCTCCTGCAGCCCCAGCGTGGTGATAGAAGATGTCAGCGCCGGGGCTGTTGGAGCCGGAGGCAGAGTTTATTGATTTATTATAGTACAATGCACACAGAGCCCTACACACACAGCAATAGTACACAAGCTAGTATCAGTACCATCGCACCCTGTGCTGCTGCGGCTCCCGTCTCCTCCTTCCTGCGCTACGGCTGCCTGCCTGACTGCCTCGATCCCCACACTGCACCCGCCGGCTCTTCCCCACCACATCCAAAGCACAAGCGGGCAGCGTCAGCTTCAGGTAGTCCTTGCTGCCGGCTTCTGCTACGCCTGGCCCCAGGTCAGGGGGTCTTTTGCATAAAAGAAAAACTGTTCTTAACTACAGGGGGCAGGGGGCACATGCCTTGGAAAAGAGAGGAGGAGATGTTTTTCAAGCTGCTGTTCTGTCATACAGATACACTGGCAGCGCAGCCAGCAGCAATCACGGACATGCAGCAGGCTCTGAATTCCGTGGTTGCTGCTGGCTGTGCTGCATCTGTCAGTGTATCTGTATGACAGCACAGCAGCACTGGCAGCTGGAAAAGCATCTCCTCTCTTTCCACTGCCAGCGCCACCCCCGCTCACTCTTCCCCTCTGCCATCCGCGGGCGGCATCCAGAGGGTGGACCGGCAGACAGGGAGTGTGGTACCGGGCGCCCTGCTAATCTCTGGTGCCCGGAGCTACGCCACTGGCCGGAGGACTTCTACTGCTGCTGAAGCCATCCTCCGGCTGTGTGGGGGATCCAGACGGCATCATCGCGCTCCCCCGCCTGGACTCCCCAGTGTAGCTGCAGCATGGGAGAGAGCCGGGACACTGCCTGTGTGATGAGTAGGGAGACGGCTCCAGCAGCAGCAGCAGACCTCCGGCTTCGGCAGACCCTGCGCGGTGATTGCAGATGTCAGTTCCAGCGCTGCTGGAGCCGGAGGTCTGCTACTGCTGCTGGCCCGTTCCTGTCCTCGTGCACCCCCGCCGGGTCTCCAGCTTCATCCCCAGAGTGCTGACCCGTCCCCGTCCTCGGCTCCCAGCAGCATCGGCATGCACCCCCGCCGGGAATCCAGCTCCAAGTGTAGCCGCAGCAGCAGAGTGCTGACTGCAATTCGCCATAGGGGTTTATTTTCGCCGTCAGGGGCAGCGAGCCCCTGACGCATTGAATAGTGTGGGCTGGGAGCTGACGTCGAATAGTGGGGTGACAGTGAATGGCGGCGAGCGCACAGCGAATCCAAAACAGGATTCGCTGCCGTGCGCTCGCCAGAGCATTGAATACCCCCCAATAAAGTAAACAAAAGACGATGACTATCGTTCTCATTTTTATAACCATAGCTATTTACATTGTCATCTTTACTGTTTTTTATTTTTTATGGGGGGGGGGGGGGGGGCACTGCTTGGTACACAGTGGACTATATTTAATTAAAAAAATACACTTGGAATATTGAAAGGGTTCCTAAAAGAATCTGGGAATCAGCCAACCCCAGGTCTGTAGAATTATTTATGCCATAGCGGTTTCAGTGTTATGTTGTCACAATAAATGAACCTTCACTTAAAACCTGCTAATTTGTGACATACTGATGAATCAGCGATGTGACTACGGGGAAACCAGTGAGATGGATCAATCAATAGATCCTTAACTGCAATAATGATACCGGATCTGACATGCAGTTGTTGCTGCTTGCGGGTTGCTTTAGTTTCATCAAATCATGTGAAACATCCTAGTCCAGGCCTCCATAAGATATACACCCATCCATCTTCCACCATTACTGCAATATGACTCTCCTTCTATTGGAGATACAGTATAGTGAATCATGTACAGTTGGACAGATTCCCATTATTTGAGGTGCCAAATGCACATTTGCACATCGGGCGTGCACAGCATATATAGGAGAGGTGTAAACAAAATACAGTGTGTTATGCTATTGGCATACAGTAGTGTGACATAGTATGTAGCAGCGGAATAGCTGCATGTACAGGACAGTTCTTCAGTCTTACCAATATTCAATTGTTTTTCTCACTAACCCGGCTGAGCAATTCAATTGAATAACACATTTTGAAACTTTTGTATTTACAGTATTTACTTGTGTCAGACTGTCAGTCCAAACCTGGATGTAAAGTCTGTGGAACCCAATAGACCATCTTATCAGTGACCTGGGTAATTCCTTCCTGCTTCAGAGAAAAATGTATGACTGAATGTCACGTGGTAAGAATATTCTTACAGCTGCCATCCGGTATCGCTCGGGAGTTACTCAGTTATACTGTACCACTGAACTTTTTTAATAAAATTATTCAAAACAGATTTTTTTTGTTTATTAATTTATTTATGAATTCATTAATGCAGCATATTAGTGAATAGACCTGTTACATAAACAGTCAGACCTGTGTTGCGGAGCTGTATTATACACTGTATCTGAAATGATTAAAAGGGGTATTTCAATCCTCTGCAATGGCCTCACACACTGTAGAGGTGGGCATGAACATTGCTATTCAGTCTTGTGCCAAGGCCTCCCGCACCGTAGTGGTGCATGTGAATATTTCTATTCCATCTTGTGCAATGGCCTCACACGCTATAGAGGTGCACAGGAATATAGCAATTCAGTCCTGTGCAATGTATGGCCTCACATTGGGGCAGATGTATTATAGCGGCGCTCATTAGCGAGGCGAAGCAGGAGGGGAGGGCGACAAGATGTATTAACATCTTGTCTGCCAAACCGCTAACTCCCCCCTCCGGCGATGTCTCCTACTGGAGATAGCTCATCAGTTTACACTGATGCGCTGTGTCCTTTCCCCCAGCCGGCTTGACTGGGCATGTGCGGGATCTCACTACTCACGCGAGATCCCCAGCGTAGCCCAGAGCAAACAGCAGGGACAGCACTGTCCCTGCTGTTTAGATAGGGCTTCGCTAGCATGCTGCTGGTGAAGCCAAAACCAGCGTCATGCGGAACGGTCAGCGATGCTGACCATTCATACATTCGGCCTGCTATCATTTAGCTATGCGCCCCTGTCCTTTACCGCATGCTGGCTCCATTATACAACGGGGAAAAGCGGTATCAGTGCACATAACATGCGCTGATACCCCTTCTCCCCCATAACAAATGGTCATACATCTACCCCATAGTGTAGAGGTGTGCATGAATAATGCTGTTCAGTCCTGTGCAATGTATGGCCTCACACACTGTAGGTGTGTAATTATTGCTATTCAGTCCTGCACAATGGTGTCACATACTGTAGAGGACTGCATAAACATTGCCAATGTTGTGCTGCCATAAGCATTTCACAACCAAGCATCACACAGAATTGAATCAGGTGTTTGTACTTAACCATACATGCCCATCCTGCTTATCTTATCTGTGGAAGGTTTTTATGGTAGGACACAGATGCTTCACAGGCAGAATGACAGTGACAGACCTTCATAGCAAAAATGTACCGCATGAGCTAGAAGATTTATACAGAGGCGCAGGGCCGGTGGTGTCACAGCAGATCAAATGATTGCATTCTCAGCTTATCGACAATATCAAGTCCCATTAGAACACGGCTCTAGAGCTGTGGGAAGAGCATTGGTTGTCTGCAATGTAGTTGGGAGATGTAATACATTACAGCGCTGCAGGGGGGAGATCAGGTTATCACCGAACAAAAGTCCATTTCATAAAATGTAAATGGAGTTTAGAAGCCTATTTATGGACACTTTTGTGATGTTAGAATTAGATGTATGCAAAGGTTGACTGTAGACTTGGGTTGAGGACTTTGGGTGAAATAAATAAAATTTTATGTACTTCAGTGAAGTCATTTAATACATCAGTAGAACCGATGGGGAAAGGTTTAGGTACTGTAGCATATCACATTATTGCGCTGTTACCCACTTGCTTCCCTGCCAGGATCCCTGCTTTCTCTTCAGCGTGTAGACTTCTGTACACTGTACAGCTCTTTTCCTGTACAGTGTGCTGTGTGCAGTCCTCCCCAGTGTCACGTAATAATGAATAATGTAAGCAGGGGGAGCGCGCCATCATTTTCAGTGTAATGCTAGCAAATAAACAAGTGTGGCAGGAGATTTATGCTGAGGTTTCAACGCCCTGCTGAATTCACATAGCCCCTTTTTATCTGCTGTAATGACTAGATTTCCGAGCTATCATCGCTTTACATCCTCTAGATAGTTTATAAGCTGCACATTCTGGTATCTCATGTTTTCTGGTCCTGAAGCTGTGTCTGGAAATATTAGGGATTCGTTTTTTAGTTCAGCATAATTTTAGTTCATAGAAATTGCTTCCTATTCTACAACAGTATTTATCCACACTAGACAATATATCGTCAACTATGTGGACGATATCTCTATATCGTTGATGATATTACATACATATCAACAGTCAATATCGTTAATGATGCGCGCAGCCACGGGTCATTAACGACACCCCCCCCCCCCCCCCCCGTCATCTGTAAATGCAGCTCAATCTGACAATATTGTCAGCGAGTGCGGAGCGGGTGACGTCACTGGCTGATATCGTGGCCACTGTGTACAGTCAATATCTTTCTCCAGCAGCCACGCCAATATAGTTAGTGATAAATGAATGCTATTTACAGACTAGTAAATATATTGAAAAATAAAATAAAACATTCTATGGAAAACAAGGAATTTAGGCTTTTTTAAAAATCTTTTAATCTTCTTATAATGCATCATTGGATTTTGCATGTAGTTTTGACAATGTGGTAGAAAGTATTTTAACATAATCTGTTTCAGTTTAAAGTTCAGCTGACCCTACAAAAATGCTTTCAATCAAATTATTAGCATGTTGGTATCCTGAGTTTGACCTAACATTGACTCTGCATATCAAGTTTGACCGGGATTGGGTGAAAGCCGGAAAGGGCTGGACTCCAGAACGCCAGACCGCGTCAGCTTCCTGCAGTATACTAGGCGGCTGTGGAGCTCTTTGTGCATGTCCACATATATGACGCACAGCAAATGGTGCAGGGGGATGTACAGCTTCATCCCGGCTCGTAGTTGCTGCACTCGGGCAGAAAGAATGGGAGAAGTATGGCTGGAACGGTCCGGACTTCGCAATGCTGGACCAGTACCCTACACTGTGTAGCTTTCTGTGCCCATCCCTGTGTATGTGAAAGCTGACACATAGCAAGCAGTGCAGGGAGGTGTGCACAGAGAGCTCCACAGTGTCCAAGGTCGCTGCTGGTAACTGGGGCGTTCTGTAGTCCTGACTGTTCTGGCTTTAACCTAATACCTGGTTGACCTAACAGTGTCCCCGTTCTCAATGTCAGTATCTTGAATGTTGAAATAGAATCTAAGGGGGCAGGATGTATTAAGGGCTTGATTCAGACTTGTTTGGAAGGCTGCGAATATTCACAGCCCAGTGACCAGGTAAACGCTGCTTGCAACCCTGCCGAACCTCCGCGGCCCGAATCACTAGCATACAAGCAATCTGCTCACATGCAGTGGAAAGGGTCAAAAAAATAATTTGATGGTCTCACACCATCGAATGATTTTTCTCTCGTTCACTAATAAGTCATTCTGAAAATGGCTGAAAAGTCGGGGCAGGCACCGATGTCATGTGATGTCGGCCGCCTGCCACAAACCGTTATCAACACGCCATCATTTCTGTGGGTGCACTGGGTGGTCCCCTGTGTCCGGCCCCTGCCCGCCGCTCCTGGAGTGAACGCCCCGGAGAGTGCCAAACTCTTGAGAGTTTGCACATGATCAAAGCCCCGAAATCGAATGGGGGAGCGAATTCAGTGCGCTACAAGCGGGTCAAAATCAGCCCTTAAGTCTTTAAAAGTGATAAAGTGGAAAGAGGTAAAGGACCTGATTTTGATTTGCTTGGTAAGCTGCAGTTGTGGCACCGCCCCTCCGATCCCCGCAGAGGCTTACCATCAGTCAAAGTACTATCCAGTCATTTAACTGGATTGTGATAGGCTGTGCTTGAAAAAGTACAATTAGGAACTGATTGGTTAGTTGTTTCTCTCTCTCTCTCTCTCTCTCTCTCTCTCTGGGCGGGATGTATTAATATACATCGCTGCCCTTCGCCCCTGACAGCCACCACGATGCTGCCGCATATGTACTAACATATGCGGCTAGCATCGGGTTGTGGTGGCGGAGACCCCCGCGATACCTGTGATGTGGTCTACGGGGGTCTCCGTCACATCTCGGCGGCTGTAAGTGTCCCCCTGCGTCTTCTCCTCCCCCCTGCAGCCGGATGTCCTCCCGGCTGTGACATCTGCTGGGGGAGGTGGAGATCAAAGGAGGACGGGAGGGGGGGGGGGGGGCGCGGGCGGCCATAGAAGCCCACAGATTTCTATAGGGTATTGCCCCTGCCCAGCGGAGATGGGGCGGACGGCTAATGGTAAATAGGAAAATGCGGTAAAACCCCCTGTTTTACAGCATTTTCCCTTTAGTACATCCTGCCCTCTCTCCTTTAACACTCTCCAAGGCTTTTATGTATCTGCAATCAATCTATAATTTTGCAGATTTTTTTCTGTTTATTATGCCAAAAAATGAAACTACAAATATCGATGGGTCATTCATTTCGGCATTTCTAAAGTGTACTCATCTTCTACATAAATTGCCTGTGGCGTATTAATTCATAGGAAACAATAACACTACTGAGACAATTTAATAGCAGTTCAGCCCTCAAAGTGCTTGTTACCACTGTGTGAATGTAATGACTGCAATTTAAAGAGAACCACTGCGCTGTAAAGGAACAACAATAACAAAACACGCCTTTGCTTATATTTAGTGTTTTGTTTTGATGTTCCGCCTCTTTATTTTGTTTTGTGGAGAGCTTTTAACTAAAGTAATCTGCAGGATATAAAAGAATACAGACTAACCAAAATAGTAACGCTTTTAGTGCCAACATTGCTGTGTGCGATCCTCAAAATATCCGCAAAAGATGCCAGTGTCCCTCACAGTGACTGTTCTTTTTGTGGGTGCGATAACTAAACTCCAAATAATTCACTTGGCTGTATTGGTATTTATTTATACCAGTGGTGGCCAACCTGTGGCTCTTGAGCCTCATGCGGCTCTCCCCCTTGTAAAGTGTGGCTCCTGCTCCCACTGCTGCCCGCCACTGCCGGTTCCCTGAATTCCTTCTCCTTCTGAGGGGAGGAGAGTGCGCATCACGCATCTCTCCTACCCCTTACTGTGCATCCTTGTGACTGGGCGGTCTGCCAATTAGAGCTCGCGGGCCAGCAGCCAATCAGGAGCCGGCCAGGGAGCTTTGATTGGTGGACGGCCCAGTCACAGGGAAGTGAGGGGGAAGGAGACGAGCGGTGTGCTGTGCTCTCCTCCCCTCGGTGACATCACAGGACTGCAGGGGGACGCCAGACTGTCCTCTCCCCACCCGGCAGCAGCAGCAACAATGGTGAGTGCTGCTGCTAGGAAATTTGCACTGTGGGGGCATAGCAGTTTGTGGCACTGTGGGGGCATAGCAGTTTGTGGCACTGTGGGGGCATAGCAGTTTGTGGCACTGTGGGGGCATAGCAGTTTGTGGCACTGTGGGGGCATAGCAGTTTGTGGCACTTTGGGGGCATACCAGCTTTTTGGCACTGTGGGGGCATACCAGCTTTCTGGCCCCGTAGGGGCATACCTGGCACCGTGTGGGGGGCATATGTGTATCTGGCACTATTGGGGTCATATGTACTGTATATATGGCACTGCACTATTGGAGGCATATTTGTATCACACCCACCCAAGGGGTCAAAATAGACTACGCCTCTTTTTTTGTCGCATGCGCCTTCGGCGCGCGCATGATGTCGGCTCTTTAGCTTGACTACCGATATTTTTCGGCTCTTTACCTCTGACCGGTTGGCCACCCCTGATTTATACTAAAAGAACAGTCGCTGTGAGCGACACTGGCATTTTTACTGGATATTTTGAGGATCTCCCAACAAGGTTGGCACGCAAAGGGTTAAACAATAGTAATATCATAAGATGATAAATAGCAAAAATAATGATAATAAAATGAAGCATTTTTCCCTATTAAATTAAATACAGTATGTGCTTGTTAGCAAAATACAATTTTAATAAAATGACTAATAATATTTATCTTTGGCCCATGATATGTTTTTGCTGTCTGCAGATGGCATCTATGTCAGCCTGTGATGGATTGTAATAATGAAATTGTAGATGGAATGTATGTTCCCCGCATATAGGATTGTGACCTGTCCTATTTATTCCCAGTCAGGTTTTGTGATGTCTTGTCAGGTTACCTTCATTTTCTTATTATTGCAGTTACAAAATCAAGGGATTCTGGGAATTTAAGTGAAATCATTGACCAAAAACTCTTAACCTTCCTAGGGTGTTAACATTTCTAGGATGGGACTTGGGCATTGATATGGGTCAAAAATGACCCAAACACCCTAGGAAGGTTAAAGCAATTATTGACAAGAAAAGAGAGAACATTAGGTACAGTAAGTGGCCCCAGTAACATAATCGTGGTCTAGAAAAGGGGCATGTCCCTTAAAATACAGTGTAGAAAATGAGTAATTGTGGGGCTGAAAAGTGGCTAATGTAATCAGGGGAGGGGTCACCGGTCCGGCACCCTTCCTTGCGTGTGGGAAGCAAGTCCCTCCTCTTCGGGCAGCACCATCTTACCAGTGATGTTTGGGAAGCTGACTTATGTGCACCATAGAGCAAGGGGTAAATTATCTAGTGCCTTTTAGAGGATAATACCTAGAATCTGATACCTTGCTATGAGCAAAATCTCTCACTTCCAAAAACTCACACTTTAATAAATTTACCTCCAAGACTCTTGCACAGTGCCACAGTATTTTCGCTCAATCTATGGGCGACATCTTCCTGAAGATATCACTGGAAAGATGACTCTGGCCTTTACTTGTACGACTGTTTGTAAATCCTCTGCGAATGAAGCACAACATTGTTTTGCCAACTTGCAAAACTAGATGATATACTGTACTGATAAGAGACAGTAAAATACGAGGTTCAGCAGATGCAAACACTAGAGACAGGCACCCAAGGTTGCCACCTCATGCATCATCGATACCTGGAGTTCCACAGCCCCAATCCCACCCCCACCCCACCCCCCCACCCGGCAACAAACAATTTCATGTAAATAATACAGTGGATTTCCAGGTTTATGACCCAAGAGCCCAACTGCGCATACTCAGAGTGACGTGGGTGACCACAGGCGATGCTGGAAGGGATCCAGTCGGAATAGTGGATATATTTGACATAATGTGCTACATTTTAGACAGTTTAAACTCTCTTGCAATCTTCAAACTATTGGGGCATTACCTTAAAAGCAAAAAAATGGGCAGATTATTGCAGACAAATAAGTTTTATTTATTACTGACAACTTTTGCCTTATTCTGAATGTTATGATGTATATTCAATGGTGTCGACGAGCCTCTGGCAGCCAGCTATACGGCGAGCAGTGGCGAAAGCTCGCCATCAGAGTATTCAACGGCGTCCCCTTCACTCGCCATTTCCACCTCGCTGGTTCTTTTCAGCAAGGTGAAAATGGCGAGTGCAGCCGTCAAAATGGCCGGGGCTCACCACAACATGCAGTTGCTCACTGCATTTGTAGCCAACCTCGCCATTCTGGGGAATTTCCCCGGAACATTGAATACAGCAAGCGGCCAGTGAGGGTTTTTTTAAATTACCTGAAGCTTTGTATTTCTAGCACGGAAGCGAAAGTTGTCTTTTTTTTTTCATGTTGTAGACATTTGTGAATGACAGCTAAAGCTTGTCACGTTATTACCTAGACAGATGGTTTGTGTAGCAACAAGAGTACATACTAACACATTACTGTCTTTGTAGGTCAGTGTGCTGACAACCTTGGAACGAAGGTTTAACCTGCAGAGTGCCGATGTAGGAGTGATCGCCAGTAGCTTTGAGATTGGGAACTTGGCTCTTATACTGTTTGTGAGTTACTTTGGAGCACGTGGACACAGGCCTCGCTTGATTGGATGTGGAGGCATAGTTATGGCCCTAGGGGCCTTTCTTTCAGCCCTGCCTGAATTTCTCACACACCAATACGAATATGAATCTGGCGAGATCCGATGGGGAGCAGAAGGAAGAGACTTTTGCGTAGATAACAGTACCTCCAGTGAAGGCGTTTCTGATCCGGATATTATATGCAGGAATACCGCTACTACCAACATGATGTACCTGCTTCTTATCGGAGCACAGGTTCTCCTGGGAATTGGTGCTACACCTGTGCAGCCACTTGGAGTGGCCTACATCGATGACCATGTGCGACGAAAAGATTCCTCTCTTTATATAGGTACAGTTACATACTATCATGCAAATAATACAAATGCAATGTTTCATGCAACTTGCTGGTTTCATTTATAAGGTATCCCAATTAGTTTACGGCAAAACTGTTTTCCAAAGGCGAAGAGAGTTCACATGTTGGTTTTTGCATCTAGTTTTGTAACAGCAGAGTCCAGCTTCATGTTTTATATCATCTTACTAGGAACCATTGATATACAAAAACATGTCACTTAGTCCTGGTGAATTGATACAATTTATTGCCGTAAATATTGGTTTAGCCCAAACAGTAACAGTAACTACAGTACAGTATTGTTAACACACAAGGAATATCTGTATGATCTACTTCTGGAACCTGACTGACAACTGATTTTGAATACAGACATGATTTGGAGGGATGCGGTCATTTGGTCTACAGCATGATGGTCGACAGTCATTCGGTCGACACCAGTAGGTCTACATGGGAAATGTCGACCTGGGTCTAGGTCGACATAGGAAAATGTTGACATGGTTCTAGGGCAACAGGTCGTTAGTTCGACAGGTCGTTAGTTCGACAGGTCATTAGTTCGACAATGTCTAGGTCGACAGTCAAAAGGTCGACATGGGGTTTTTCACTGTTTTTGAGCCGACAGGTGGTATTTCATGCCCTACCATCCACTAGTTTGTGGCAGGAGAATAAAATAGTGTGCCGAGCGCAGCGAGGCACCGTGCCCGACGCATCGCGAGTGATGCGAGGGGATGCGGTGCACTTTAAACTGTGTCCATGTCGACGGTGTTGACATTCAGGTAAAAAAAACAGGGAAAATCCCATGTCGACCTTTTGACTGTCGACATAGATATTGTCGAACTAATGACCTGTCGAACTAATGACCTTTCGACCTAGAGCCATGTCGACCTAGACCCATGTCTACCTAATGGTGTCGACCATCATGCTGTAGACCAAATGATCCCAACCCGATTTGGAAGAGTCCGGTTTGTTTTAGCAAATGGGAATACAGGTTATTTCCTAGTGAACCATCATTCTAGGGATACAGCAATGGTATCTGGTCGATTGGTCGACAGGCAATAGGTTGACACATGATAAAAGGTTGACAGGCTTTAGATTGTCATTGACAAAAGGTCGATTCAAGCAAAATGTCGAAATGAAAATGGATGACACAAGAAAAGGTCGACATGAGTTTTTCATGATTTTATTTTTTTAAACAGACTTGTTCTTCACGATACAAGTGGGTATAAAGTTAGATCATAATAGTTTGCCGGAAGCATGCTGAGGGGACGTGGTACACTTATACGGGGTTCATGTTGGCAGATTTCGACATAAACACCAAGTGAAAAGCTCAAGTTGAACATTTCCTATGTTAACCATTTTCACGTCGACTTTTTGCTTGTGACGACTTTTTGTCTATAACGACCTAAAGTCTGTTGACCTTTTTCATGTTTTGATCTATTGCCTGTTGACCCAATAGTGGTCGACCTATTGCTTCTCAACCTAATGACTGTCAACCTTGTGATCTGTACCCCTAGCACTTGTCAGCTGTGTGTCCGCCTCGACTCTTTTACTGTGTGACACCATAGTGTAGTCCGGACTTTTATGGGGCAATGCAGCATGTCATCCGCTAGCTATTTCCTGTCGTCCCTGCCTGCAGGTCTGATAGAGGATGACATTATGCATACACACTGGGTGATATTTGGATTTTATCATTCCGACCCGTTGGAATCTGCAAAATCATAATGTTCTCATCCAGTGTGTACGCACCTTAAGAAGCAGTTCCCCTGGTGAATATTGTTCATGACTCATTCCAGTGGCGTCACTGCTTCCCATTCATTGTGTACAGTAGGATATGTAATATAAATTTAGTTCAGTCCACAAAGTAATGGGCCCCATACATCAGCAATCACAATTTATGGATTTACAGATACAGGGATTTTTTGGCCAGATAAATGGATTTTACAATCTATCTGACTTTGCCCACACATTACAGATTTATTTCAGTGATCGGCAGATTTTTCCATCTAAAGATTGCATCTTCATATCTGGAAATTGCCCCAATCGATTGCTGTTCATAATGTAAATAGATGAAGAAGACGAATTGGGAATGCCCACACATATAAAATAGATCTGCAGATAATACCAGATTATTAAGCATGTTTAAAAACCTGATTAAGCAATCGATTGGCGATTTTGATTGGGATTGCCAAAAGGGGGAGCCCACACATCTAAAATTAATTGTGGCAATCATCTCCATATCTGAAAATTGTCACAATTAATTGCTGATGTATGGGGCCCTTAACTTGCGCTACTATGTGGAGGTGACTCTTTGAAGCAGCCACGTGCTGTTAGGTTCTCCTAAATCCATTTTAAACAAAGCAATGGAAAGTGGTAACAGATATGTCACTATACACATTGTCAGACATTAATGATATATTGGGTCCAATTCAGACCTGCTCACTAGGTTGCGATGAACGACCCCCCCCCCCCCAACTACCGTACGAATCCCTGTGCAGGGATGTGAACGTATGTGCACACTTACACATCCATTCGCATGCAGCCACAGAGAGGAGAATTCAGTCAATAGTTACTTACCATTGAATGATTCCTCCTACTGTGCCCAGCGCTCACAGCTTCCACCGTGACCCAGGAGTCACTTGGCAGCTGCTTGTATCCACGTGATTTCAGGGTGGGTGCATGGCGTCAGCACAGGGGTAACCTGCGTTAGCAGGGGCCCGCCTAGCGTTTCTATTAACAAGCTCGCCTTTTTGAGGGAACGAGCATGAAATACCGGTGATCCACCCCGGGACACCCTTTACCTGTCAGTCACCCAGCGTACAGCCAGCAAAGGGAAGCCTTTGCACGGTCCGTACTCTAGGGGACCACGCGTACAGTGCACATGGGCGGTTTATCCATGTTCGAATGGGCTCTGAATTCACAGCCCCCCAAACAGATCTAATTTGGGCTCATCAGCTGGCTTTTTCAGAAATATTATTTGCGTCTGATTTCTACATTTTGTAAAAAAAAATTGTAGATGTCCATTTGTTAAGGGGTACCGGACGGCTCCCCGACAGTCGGGATTCCGACAGTTATTACTCCGACGTCGGAATCCCGACTGCTCCCTCGTGGGGGTCCACGACCCCCATAGAGGGAGAATAAAATAGGTGGTGAGCGCAGCTCGCCACCGTGCCCACAGCGTGGCAAGCGCAGCGAGCCCGCAAGGGACCTCATTGCGCTCCCCCCACTGTGCAGTCGGGATTCCGACGTCTGACTAATGACTGTTGGAATCCCGACTGTCGGGCAAACATACCACACCCTTGTTAAGTACAGTATGTTGCTTATCACTAACCATGATGAGTTATTTTATTGCAGTGTGATTTAAGGAGCTCTTTTACGCAGGGAATGTTTCTAAAAACCTCTGCAGCTGGTTGAGTGGTATTGATGTACTCTTATGTTATGTTGTGACCACATGTCCTGATCAATACAATCACGTTTATTGCTATCTGTTGCAAAACCTATGCTATGATAGATCCAGGAGAGAGGACTTACATAGCAAAAGGTCACTTTTCCCATAAGAGAGACGCAGGCACTGTGTAGACTTTATAATAAGGCTATTATGAAAGCTTCTTCAGCTTGTTCAGAGACAAAATGATTTAAGTGTTGATTCAGAAATCCTCTGTAGGCCTTAGGATCACCACCATTATGCAGAGCTGGATTAAGTGCCTTATGGGCCCAGGGATGAAATGTTAAAGGGCATATAATGAGAAGCAGAGTGGGTGTGGCCAGTGGTGAGTGGGTGTGGTAAGTGCCATATACACATGCAGACCCTGTTTCAATGTCTTCCTAACTAGGAATTGTTAAGCATACATGTATGGGTGCCAAGGGACTTGCCATTCATACTGCCCATGTGCATGTAATGTTATACAACCACCATTTATGAGCTAATGCTTGTGGCGTGTAAAGGAGACTTTGGCTTTAGGCTGACCAGCTGGTGTTGTAGCACAATGTACATAAAGTAATGGTTCTATCAGCAAGTTACATTGGCACAGACATCTGACCGTCACCTTAAGGACTTTATCACCTGTCCCACAGTACAATGGGACTGGTGATAGCTAACACACATGGAATAATTTAGGCCTTAATTTAATTATTTGGCTCCCCCCCCCCCCCCCCCCAAGCCCTGGTGCCCTAATCAGCCTATTGGTTAATCAGGTACTGCTCCAAGTACACCTCTACTCTTGCTTTTAATGGACCCTTCAGGTGAGGAGAGTACCTGTAAATAGCTTAGTTGTAATTGGCAACTTTGTTGAATGATGAGAGATTTAAAATACATGCAGCTTATTCATGGCTAGCTAGAGGAATGGAATTCTAACTGTATCCAGTTGATAAAAACATGGGGGCAGATTTATTAAGCTCGGTGAAGTGATAAAGTGTCTGTTTTTTATCACCGGCCAATCAGCTCCTAACTGTGAAGTTAGAGGCTTGGTTTGATTAATGACAGGTAGGAGCTGATTGGCTGGTGATAAAAAACAGACACTTTATCACTTCGCCGAGCTTAATAAATCTACCCCATGATTACAATTGATTAATGCCTTCGTGAAATTAATATTTATACATCATGCTGATTTCCTTTATACTATGCGAAAAAGAGGACAATTTAGATTAATTTGGGATTATTAATAAGAATTGCTCCCTATAGAATGAAACATTTAATATTACTGGGAAAGCTTTTGCAATTTAACAAGCTGCTGATCACAAAATAATGTCCAATTGGATGATACGCTCTTTTGGTGCTGTTATTTGTTAAATGTGAAAAGCAGAACATTATGTTTACTCTTAATCAGTTTCAAGATTGTTCAAATAATTCAATCAATTGTGAGATTTAGATTTTTAGATTTTTACATACAGTATTTGTTTTTCCTCTGAAAAAAAAAAAGAACTTTCTCTGAAAATATATTAGCGGATGTTGGATTTGAACAAACAAACACGGGTTTTGCAATGTTGGGTAATTTTCTTCCAATTAATTAGCTTGTAAAATTACAAAGGTACTGTATCTTGCATATGAAAGTAATATGATCATGCTCTGATATATGAATATTTACTTTGCAAATAGTTTTTTAGCATCACTGACTATTTACATTTAAATTTTTTTTTTGTAGCCATCAAGGTAGAGTATATCTTCTGCTATATAAATGTAAAAGAATAAAACTAAAGTAACATGGGGAAGTAGAATGTATTGGAATGGACGACAGTACTACAGTACAGTATATGGCACATGCAGTAGGAACTCTTTGGAGATTCTGATTGTAGGGTTATAAGGTACAGTACTGCACTCCTTCCTCTGCCAAACGTAGACATGGAAATAATACTCTACTGTACTATCATTATATTCATGTAGGGACAAGGCCATTGAAAGGGGTGTGCAACAAATGCCACAGGCCGTTGGCGTGGTACAGTCTCTGCCATGACCTCACCATGTTGCGAGGGGGGGGGGTGTATTTGCCGGGGCAGTTGGGCAGACTCTCTGGGACTCTGTAAGCTGAGAGCTTCAGAGATTACTGAGTCAAACAGAATGAGGGCCCAAGTTTAGAGCCGTGATGCAACACCCTGCCTTCCACATTAAAGCAATACAATATAAAAATAAAACTGTAAAATGTCATGAGACTGTGTAGACAAAAGTAAAGCTCACTTGTCAATCTGGGTTCTGCAATTATCCAGCAAGAAACCATAGTCTGTCCCAGATACTAGACTTGTGATCCTAGAAATGAGACACACATGAACAAATACATTCTTGTTAATGTTTGAAAAACAATACACTATACAGTATTGTGTGGATTGTTTCTGCTGGTCTGGGAAGGGAAGAGCGTGGAATTGTGTTGTAATATATTGCTGCTCCCAGAGGATGTAGTCACCAGGAGTACTGTTCTATTTATAGGTACATTGTTGTAGTTTCATATATGAAGTTGACCCTTGGAAGTAAACAGTTGTTCAACAGCTGTTGTCCAATGTCAACAGTCTCCAGGGTGATTTATCTGATGTTCAAACACTACACCAGTATAGTATATACTGGTGTCTGGCTGGGGCAGTGGCATGGTACCAGGTGAGGCCAGCCTCCCGAGGGGGTGTGGCCAGTCCCCACCGAGGTTTGGCTAACTAACAGAAAGTGCAATGACCGTTCCCCTGTCCGTGCATCTCTAAAACACTGCCATCTGTTGGCAGCAAGTTAAACTACATCTACTAGTTTTCGAAGCATTTGCTTTGAGCGGGCTTACTAGTTTGTCTATGTATTTGTATATATTCTGAGTGTGTGTGTGTGTGTGTGGTGGCACGCCGAGGAACCTTTTTTAAAAAAAAGTGTATTCTACAGCAAATATATGCAACACCAACATTTTGGGGTCTCAGCATCCCTTTGTCAAGGTGAAAGTGAATCCACTTTCACTTTGACAAAGGGGCACTGAGGCTCCGAAACATTTGTGTTGCATGTACAGTATTTGCTTAATACACTTTTTTGAAAGAAGTTTCTTGGAGTGACACCGTTTTTTCTCTCTAAATATCTAAATATATATATATATATATACGATTTTAAATTGTATAAGCACCCTAATGGGTGCTTTCAATCTTAAATGGCCCCCCTATAATATTATTAATTGTATAAGCACAGTAATGGGTTCTTACAATGTTAAAAGCACCCCGACGCCACCCCCACTATGAACGCCAACCCGAAGCGTGGCGAGCGGCGGCGGTATGCGTCCTCCGACCTTTTCATACCCCCACCATCCATGTCGGCATGGAGTTGAATTTAGATAGTGTTGCGAGCGCAGCGAGCCACCGAGCCCGAAACGTGGCGAGTGCAGCGAGCCACGCATGGGGACCGGGAATACATGTAAAGTAATACGCGTTCCCAACAGTGTTGCTTACTAGGTTGTGTATGTTGTGTAAGTCAGTTATATCAACATCACACGGTCTATTATACAGTTGGACTGTGATGTAATGCACTAATCGTTATAACTCATCTACTGGATTTATTTTAATACCCCTCTTACGTATACAATAACTGATATAATAATAGAAACTAAGCATTACATTTAATATATAGAATTATTTAAAATAGTGTTGTTTCCTGGGAAAAATCTTTCAATGCTGCATTTGTCCTTGGAAATAAAGGCCAGGAGACCATATGTACATTTCGCTATACATAGCTTTAGGTGCAGTTCTGTCAATAAACCTTTGCTGAGAAAATAAATTGCATTTACTATGAAACCTCCAAAGGGTTTCCATATAATCCAGTTGTATTCCGTATGCCATAGTCCTTCCTTTTTATGTCACTGTTCCTGGTGTTACATATTATTCTCTGTTAAACTGTAGAGAATTGATCACAAATAAATTAGAGATGAGCGGGTCCGGATCCCCGAGATCCGACAGATCCGAATATCGGGGATCCGGGTCAGATCCGAGCCGGCTCGGGAGTTCCCGCCTGAATTCCGGACCAATAACGAGGCCGAACGGATTCTCGCGGGAGCGGGATCTTATAAAAGACGCACGCGCGCCCCGCCATCTTCACTCTAATCTTGGAGAGGGAATAGGGTGGTTGGGAAGCTCTGTGTGCCCTGTGCTGTGCTCTGTGCCATGTGCTCTGTGCTGTGCTGTGCTCCATGACCTGCCCTGTGCTGTGCTCCGTGCCATGTGCTCCGTGCTGTGCTCCGTGACCTGCCCTGTGCCCTCACTGCCCTGTGCTGTGCTCCGTGACCTGCCCTGTGCCCTCACTGCCCTGTGTTGTAGACTTGTATTGAGAGTCAGTGACTGTTTATAGGCCTGAGCCCTGTAGTGTGATTTAACTAACTAGGTGCTGCAGTGCTCACACGCAGGGGCTGCAGTGTCCACTGTCCAGGGGCTGTCCTGTGGCCCGTGCCCTGTTGTGATTTATTTAGCCCTAAGCCCTGTGTTGTGATTTATTTAGCCCTGAACGCTGTGTTTTTTGTGATTTAACTAACTAACTCAGTGCTGCAGTGCTCACACGCAGGGGCTGCAGTGCTGCTGAGTAGTACACTGTGTACAGGGGCTGCAGTAATACAAGGGGCTGAGTCCAGTGTGACGGCCTATATCTTATCCATTGTCCAGTGTCACAAGTCACTCACGACATATATCCTGTGTCCTGTGTGACGACATATCCTGTGTCCAGTGTGACGACATATATCCTGTGTCCAGTGTGACGACATATATCCAGTGGCCAGTGTGACAACAATATATCCTGTGTCCAGTGTCACAAGTCCCAACATATATCCTGTGTCCAGTGTGACATGTAATGTGTGCCGGCATATATCCTGTGTCCAGCGTGACATATATCCAGTGTCCAGTGTGACGACATATATCCAGTGTCCAGTGTGACGACATATATCCAGTGTCCAGTGTGACGACATATATCCTGTGTCCACTGTGACGACATATATCCAGTGTCCACTGTGACGACATATATCCAGTGTCCACTGTGACGATATATATCCAGTGTCCACTGTGACGACATATATCCAGTGTCCAGTGTGACGACATATATCCTGTGTCCAGTGTGACGACATATATCCTGTATCCAGTGTCACGACATATATCCAGTGGCCAGTGTGACATCTAACCATTGTGTGACGGCATATGTCCAGTGTCCAGCGTGACATATATCCATTGTCCAGTGTACAGGAGCTGTGTCCATGGGCGGTGTCCAGAGGCTGTGTCCAGTGTGATGGCTGTGTCCATTGTCCAGGGGCTGTGTCCAGTGTGACGGCTGTGTCCAGTGTACAGGAGCTGTGTCCAGAGGCTGTGTCCATTGTCCAGGGGCTGTGTCCAGGGTGACAGGCTGTGTCCAGTGTCCAGGGGCAGTGTCCAGGGGCTGTGTCCAGGGGCAGTGTCCAGTGTCCAAGGGGCTGTGTCCAGTGTGACAGACTGTGTCCAGTGTAAAGTAAGAAAAATAAATAAAAGTAATAAATAAAATAAAAACACATTTTTGGAGGATGATGGAGGAGGAAATAGTGGGAGTGCTGAAGCTGCTACCACCAGCACCAAGGCCGATACCTCTTTGTATTTGCTGTTTGGAGCATTTCTCTTTTTTTGGGATAGTTTATTAAACTGCCACCCTGTCTGCCCCTGCAGTGCCGCTCTGCCAGGTTGGAAGTGTAAGGTCCACATGTATGTGATGCCGACTGCTGTCGCTTAGCTTAGTCATCCAGCTACCTCGGTATACCCTTTTGGCCCAACTACATTAAATGAAAACAATTTTGTAAGCTGTGAAGTGATCAAAATTGACTAGAAATGAGTGGAAACTAATGTTATTGAGGTTAATAATACTTTAGGGGCAAAAACAGGCCCAAATTCTGTTATTTTAGCCATTTTTAGCATTTTTTCATAAAAATCCAGATCCAAAACCAAAACCCACAAGGGTGGTTTTGACAAAACCAATCCAGATCCAAAACACGAAGGGGGATCCAGATCCAAAACCAAAACCCGAAAAAGTGGCCGCCGCACATCTCTAAAATAAATATTTTGTAAAGAAAAAACATTTGTTTCACTGGGGAGAATTTACTTGCCAACATGTATTATATTAATAGATGTTGTAGAAAAATCAAAATGTGTTGGGTCTCCGGAGATCTTACTCATACATTTTGCTGGTTAAGGAAATATTTACACTATAACACACATTACGTTCATGTGCTCACCCCCCCTCCCTAAATCATCATGTTGTTTTATAAGGCTAAAACCCCATACACACACTAGAGGAAAGTGTAAAAGATATCTCACGGAAAGGGCTTTCTGAGCGACAGATTTTACTATATCCTCTTGTGTACACTCAATGGGGAAAATGTACTAAGATTGAATGGGTACGAATGCCATTCGTACCCATTCAATGTGAAATACGTACGTAAATTAGCCATCTGAACTCATAGGATTTGCCTTTTGACCAACGGCAAGCTCATATGAATTTGGGTGTACGAATGAGTACGCCATAGATAGAACACTGACGTATGTGTCCTTATGGTGGTCTGCACATTTACTATCATTCGTATACATGAATTTATACAGCTCTAAATACGAATGAAAACTAGACCACCTATTCCCGGCGTGTTTTCCAGAAGGCGGCATTGATCAGTCAGATCCGTGCAGGCTTCCATGTGTAAAAATAAGAAAAATAAATAATAAAAAAATGTTGTGCAGTCCCCCCACCTGGCTATAACCTGCCCTGGGCTTATATACCTGATCTTACAGAAGATTCTGGCTCCATCCGTAATTGCAGAACTACAGGGGGGCAAAAAAGCTGGATTCCCCCTGCATTTCTATAAAGCACACCGGGCTCTGTGCCCAGCCCTGTTTCTCAAAATATGAGTAACAAAATAACTAGAGGTCCCCCCCCCTTCCCCCTCCCCGGATTTTGTCAACCAGCATTGGGCTCAAACAGCCAGCAGTGTCAAATCTGACTAGTGGATGTGGCCTTAAGTCTTGTTGTATGTGTATGGGGTGAAGAGGTGCCTAGAACCCCCAACCAGCCCTGTAAATGACAATCATCAGAAGAAAAACTCATTCATTATTGTTGAATAAGGGCGTAATTTGTCTTTTTTTCCTTATGGGCCGATAATTCAACTAGTACCACTGCTGATGAACAGTTGGATATAGTTATGTGAATAACTGTTGGCTTATTATTTTACACATGTGTAGATTAGTGATACATTTATTCTCATAAACTAAGGCCGCTGATGTAAGGGGGAATTTTATCTATCCAAGAGCACACAGATAATCATGCTCTCTAGAAAGTAATTAAAACAAAGTGGCTAATTAAAGCATGTTGCGGAGGTACCTCAATCTCCGTACATTATAGAGATAAATAATATGTTTCCTCCTGGTGCACTGGAATTGTGCATAGCAGAGAGGTAAATTATTTCCCCTTTCATCAGGAAAATTGCACACATTAGGAGCGTGGGAACGACACATGTGTATTAGCGCTAACATGGCCATAAGGGACCCAATCCTAATATCCTTGCCTGCAGATGGGCTTTCGTAAGATTAAATTGCACATAGCTCTGCAAGGATCTTCTGCTGTAACCCATCTTTGTTATGGTCTGTTGCTTTGATGCTAATAATGCGGTGTGCAACTTAGAAGGTAGAAATGGCTGGAATCCATAGTGATACATTCAGCAGCATCCGGATATTGGGCCTAATTCAGACTTGATCAAAAAGCTGCTTCTTTCCATTCTCCAATGTACAAATCTATGCTGCACAGCAGGTGGGGCAGATGTAACTAGTGCAGAGAGATTTAGATTTGGGTACCTTCATTTGTTTCTGTGCAGGGAAAATACTATACAAAAACAAAGGGTGAGAACTGTTGCGCTGTCCCATGGAAAATACTGTCTGCTTTATTTTTGCACTGCGATTTAGATTTCAGATGGAACATACCCCACCCAAATCTAATGGGGTCTACACATGTATCGTCAGTGATATACTGGCATTGTCTAGAAAATGCCCCTACATCTCTTTGTGTGTAGGGGCCATAGTGATGGCAGATTATTGGTAAATCGGGCCGATAATCACAGAGTTTGTAGATATCACAATCTGTTGGACATGGCAAAACATCTGGCATATCCAATAATTTGTGAGCTGCAAGATGGCCGCATTGGGCAATGTATGTTGAGCAATGTATGTTGAGCAAAAAGATTATTAAACAAATAGAATTATTTTCATTCATAATACAATGCAAAGTTAATTATTATTTTGATCATAATATATATATATATATATATATATATATATATATCAAAAACTATATTCTTTTTACACCATCCCTTCAAAAATATACATTTCTTTTAACCCTTTGAGTGCCAACGTTGCCAGGGTCGGAGTCGTGGAATATGAATTACTTTAGTTATTGCCAATTGATGTAAGTTTTTTTAAACATTGCGCCACAAAAATAACAGTCGCTGTGAGCAAAACTGGCACTTTTAGCAGATATTTCTCACATTTCTCACAGCAACGTTGGCACTCAAAGAGTTAAAGATACCGGAATATTTCTGATTTGGGTTTGTAACACAACATTTTATTCTACACAGTATTATCTTTAATTTGACTTTTAAGCTTCATTGATTCAGAAATTGAAAGTTCAACTTGACATTCATGTTTTTTTTTCCTGCATCTCTTCAACTTACGTAGGCAATAGAGTCGCTGCTGTAAGTGACATTTAAACATCGCAGGAATGCTATAATGAGGATAGTAATCTTCAATAAAAAGAACATTTTTTTTTCTAAAAGCCACAGTAAGATTTTTACATTTATTTTATTAATAGTTATTTATATACCAAACACATATTTCACAGCGCTTTACAGGGAATATTGAGATATTTGCATCAATCCCTAACCCACTAGAGCTTACAATCTGAGGAGTCAATTTACTAATGTGGCATATACACCAGCAGTGTATTGGCGCAATCCCCCAACCCAGGTCCGGCTCTACCATTAGGCAGCTTTAGGCAGCTGCCTAGGGCGCCAGGATATGGGGGGCGCCACCAAGTCTGCCTATCAAAAAATCAAGAAGTATAAGAGAATCCTTGTTGTACTTAATATAGGTGGCTGCTGTGGAACCTCTAAGACCTCAACTCTATACTTTCCATTGAGGGAAAGTACTTCCCCACATACTTCCCTATATTGCTGCCCTTTCTCCTTGTACTCTGTTGTGGGTGGCAAAGGGAGGCCTCCAGGGAAAGCAGGCCACCCGATTTTTGGTAGCCTCCCTGCCAATCTGGAATGTTAGGCAAGTAAGCCTAAAGGGGTTGAAAAGTGGGTATTAGTGACAGTAAGGGGAGGGGGACAGTAGGTTAAGGTTTTGCCAAGGGTGCTAAGAAGCCTTTAATTGGCCCTGCCATAACCCAGCATTCGTGCAGTCAGAGGGATCGGGTTGGATACCTCCCAGCATCCCCAGGGGCTGCCACATCTTTCTGAGCATGTGCAGATGGACTCCCAATCATAAACTTGTAAGTCCAAGAACCGGCACTGATTGCAAGGGGCATCTCTTATTAGGCCAATAGCACTAAGCTTCAAAAGTGATAAAATGGAGAGTGATAAACAGCCAACCAATCAACTCTTACCTGTGTTTGAAATATGACAGGTTTGAGCTGATTGGTTGGTTGTTTATCACTCTCCATTTTACCACTTTTGAAGCTTAGTGCATCTGGCCCATTGGGAGAGCTGCACTTTACCTTACTATACTAATCAATAAGTATTGGCGCAATATGTGACGGGATGAGAGGTCGGTACATCCTGCCAAGAAGGTTTTAAAAATCAAACGAGAGGCCTGCACCAATTAATTTACTGTGACAAAAATTACAGTTTAAAAATTGAATTTCTGCATAAAGTTTATTTAGCTATCTAAATTGTTGTATTTGGTTTGTGTTACAAACTGGAAAGCTGTATGATAAAATAAACGTCTGGGCTCTACAATGGAACAAAACTAAAATTAAGGTTTTTATTTTGCTGTCTATACATTATCTATTATTTTGGATTGAAATGTGAGTCTCCTGAAATAATAAAGGAACAGAACTTTCATCAGATACACTAGTTTTTATAATAACAAGGATCAGTTTGCCAGCTTTCCATTGGTTCTTATCTGAGCATAGAAGAGTTATTTGAAAGATAAACATGAATGGCAATGCCAAAAATGATCTAATCAACTTATGTCTGTGCTAATTACTCACATCTGCAGACTTGCTGAGCGCTCACAGAAATCGTATCTGTGGCAGAGAAGCATTCTGTACAGATGATTCCATTCAGTATGAGCCTTTCTCTTTATTTCTCTCAATATGTTTGTCTAGTCAATTGAAGTGTCCTGGCCAGTAAGTAGGCAATATGATTCACTGTGTGAGTGCAGGTTCTGACTTGTTTTCCTGCAAAACTCTTCTCTCTATCCTCATACTGTAGCAAGGCCCTTATATGGGATTAGCACAGTTTTTCCCAACCTGGAGTACGAGTACCCCTCAGGGTACACTGCACACTGGTTGGAGGCAGTGCCAGATTAAGCCTTCGGGGGCCCGGGGCACTTAAGACAGGGAGGCCCCCTTGCACTTGTCATTACTGGCCGCAAACTGCATGGGGGAATATTACACTGTCAAAACACAAAGGCAGTATAAACTTGGTCAATGGGTAACTTCAGGGGATATACAGTTTATATATACATATATATCTACCTTTTGTGTTATATATATATATATATATATATATATATATATACACATAGATACATACATACATACATACATACCACATGAAAAGCCTGTGTTTGTCCCTCTGCACCTTACTCTGTAGGAGACCTCACAGTCCCAGTGCTGCCTCTCATTAAAAACCCTCCTATGACCAGGCTGCTGCTGCTGCTGTTATCCATGGGCCTGAGAAGCATGTAATGACCTCCACCAATCAGAGCTCAGCACAAATGTCTCAGCCTCTGCCCTATGGTGCAAAGTGTCATGGGACTTAGTCAACTCCCAGTAATGCACTGCACACTTGGCTCCCAATGCTCAGCACCATTAATCATTGTCACATTGGCAAATAGGTGAAGCTACAGCACAACCCTACTCCCATGCACAAAACCTTTAGCTAAAAAAAAATATTATTTTTTAAAAAAAAATACATGCCGACCACAGGGGGCCCCTAGCTAGAGGGGGGCCCAGGGCACTGACCCCTTGTGCCCCCATTATAATCCGGCCCTGGTTGGAGGTACTTGAATATAATATTGGTAATGAAAGAAGAAGAAGTCTCCCGATGGTGGAAGAAGTCTACCATTACCATGGAGATGAACCACTGTCATTGTGTTCCATCTGCAGCATCCTCAGTGTCTCCTCGTGCTGTTGCCCGACCACCAATCCACTGGGAGCTTCCCTCAGACACCAGGAAGCTGCAGCAGTAATCTTAAAGGTGTTTGCAGGAACCCCAAAGACATTACACAAACAGTGGCCAGACACAGGGACCCAATTCCTGACCACACACTCCTCCTCCGCTACTCCTTAATATAAGGACACGCATACCGCTCACTTCCACTTCTCTCGTAATTACTGTGGCTAATCAAGGGGTACAAAAAAAAAAGTTTGGGAACCGCTGGTTAAGATGAAGAAGTAGAAATATATTGGGGGAAATATATTGAGATGTGTATTCTACTTCACATGTGATGTTGCTATGGTTAACCAATCAGCTCCTATCTACTATCTTCTAGATGGTGCTAAATTAATAAGAAGTAGATTCTGATTGGTTGCCCATAGCAACATCACATGTGAAGTAGAAAACACAGCTTAGTAAATTTCCCCCATTTAATCTAGCAGTAACTGGGACTGATACAGTCAGGTTTCTGCCTGCTGGCTGATGATGAGATCATGCCTCCCAACTTTGTCTCTGAGGTAATCAGGACACATTTAGAACTCAATACTCATTCTGGGCAAGAACTGTGTGGTGTCATTTGTATTTCTATGCACATTACTTTTACATTATATCCTCCTTGTCTACACCTTCCACTTCATCTTTCAGATAGGAGCTATAGAAAGTAGACCAGTAAAAGTTATGCTTGTTTGTCTTTTATACTTTATTTTGATAATTATGTATTGCAGTATATCAATTACTATGAATATATACTTAAGAGGACCCATCTATTCCTACATTGCAAAGTTATACATTTGTCCAGGTTAAGAAGGGGCACTTTTTGACAATTCCTAGTCGAATTTACATTCAATCTATTCAACCTCAATGCCGATTTTTGTACTGTCAGAAAACACGTGGATCAGCAAAAAATTTGCTAATCCATGTGTTTTACGCAAAAATGCTTCAGTTTTTGACCATTCATGCAAATACAGATTTGACTTTAAACAAAGTTGAATCTCTATCATAGGAAAAGCCAGTCGAAAATGTCCTCATTGAGTAGGCTTGTCCAGAAAATCCAGAAAATATTGAATATTCCAATTGTAAAGCGCAACGGAATATGCTGCGCTATATAAGAAACTGTAAATAATAATAATATTCCCCAGAGAATCTTTTATCCAAAACTCCACAATCTGAAATTTTTACAAAGAGGTTGTGTGTCACCATACCTCCCAACATGACCCTCTTCGGTAGCTACACGATGCTCCGATCCTGGACTTCCAATTTAAGATTGCCATCACCTTTTTTGAACAGATTAAGTGATACGAAAGGCGTTTCAACATAGATGATGACAATCAGATTAAGCTGTCCAGGAATAGAGAATTCTGTCCTTCCTGGAGAGCTTCATGTTGTGTAGTATGGTGTCACCCTGTTTTGTAGGCATGTCAAGGCCAGAGTCTAAGTCAGTGGTTCCCAATATTTCTTGACCAGGGCACAATAGAATATCAGCATTTAATTCAAGCCACCCTTAGTCAAGAAGTTTCTTATGGATAAATAAAAAAAATAAAGTAAATTGTGCTTAATTGTCACCCTCAGATTCAGTTATGTGGTGGGGAACATGGCTTTGGTTCTAGTTGTCCAGACATATTATGATTGGCAGCCACCAGCACTGGTTTTGGTCAAGGAATCCAGCGGTGGCGGGGAGAGCGTCCTTAACAATGTACTTCCCTCATCTGAACATGCAGGACGAGGGAGGGGGGTGTTAAGGATGCAAGAGAGTGCATATCATTCCATTCCCATCACAGCAGCATTAGCCTAAGTCCCCCAGTAGTGCCTAAACCTACTCCCATCCCCAGCCGCACACTAATCCAGCCCGCATACTTCCTGATTGGGATGCCGAGTGTCGGTACTCCAGCATCGTCATTCTGCTCAATGTTCCGGCACTGGTCTCCTGAAGGCAGTTAGGATGCCGACGTTGCAATACTAAACATTGGCATCCTAAACACTGGGATGCTACTACAATGTGTGCATCATACATAAGTCACGTTGGACTTGGTCTGTTTGCAGCAGTTGCAAAGCACTCTTGTTAATGTGATATGGAGACTAAGGGGGAAATTTACCAATATGAAAAACCTAGTTTTTCGTATTAGTATTTCCCCTACGACTGCATACGACTGTTTCAGTCGTATGCAAAGTCGTGTTCCGGAGGGGAATGTACAAAAGCAGTCAGACACGACTGCTTTGTAACCCTCCGATGGTGTAACCATTCGTATTAGCTGGCCATATATACGGCCGCTAATACGAATGTTTCTGGCAGTCTGCACGGATCAGTCAGATCCGTGCAGGCTGCAGTGTAAAAAAAAAATAGAAAAAAAAACCAGCGTGGGGTCCCCCCCACAGCCCTAACCAGCACCAGGCTGACGGAGCCGGGGCCGGTAATTAAAAATCAGGGAACCCGACAAATAGGGGTTCCCCGATTTTTAACAACCAGTCCCAGGCTCCAGGTCCGGGGCTGGTTCCCAAAATACGGGGGACAAAATTACTAGGGGTCCCCCGTATTTTAAGAACCAGCCCCAGGCCAAACCAGCCAGCAGGGTAATGTCACAGCCGGGGGACACTTATTATATAAGGTCCCGCGGCCAAAACATTAACCCTACTGACCAGTCAGCCTGGCCAGGGGCCCTGGGGGAGTGGGGACCCCCCCAATGAAGGGGTCCCCCCCCTCCAGGACTTACCTGACCAGGCTAAAGCCTGGTGCTGTCCCCGGTGACCCTGGGCTGTGGTCACCGGGCTGATCTTGGTGTAAAAAAAAAGAATAAACTATTGTCTAATACTGGTGAACTATGAGTCCCAGCAAGCCTCCCCCGCAAGCTGGGACTTGGAGAACCACAAGTCCCAGCCTGCGGGGCATTAAAGGGCCCGCTGGGTTTTGTAGTTCCACAGTATTACTAAAAATAGTAAAATAAAACACACTGACACACACTTAAAATAAAACTTTAATACATCCAAAGCCCTTACATACTAATACTTACCTATCTTCATCCTGTAGGTAGCCCTGGTCCTGATGTCCTGGTCTTCTGGTCCTGTGTCGTCTTCTGGCTCCATGTCGACCGTCGCTGTCGCCGTCCGGGTCCGACAAAATCCATGGTGGAAGCTGTGGAAGGAAACCATACTCACCTGTCCCAGGGCGACGTAGTCCAAGGGGGGCTTTGCAAAAAAACAAATCGAGCAGCCGAACCAGACGAACAGCTGAGCCGCACGGTACTCTGTGTACATCGTGCGGCTCCGCCCCCGAATGCCGCTATTGGCCGCCTTGCAAGGGGGCCAATAGCGGCATTCGGGAGGCGGAGCCGCGCGATGTACACAGAGTACCGTGCGGCTCAGCTTTTCGTCTGGTTCGGCTGCTCGGTTTGTTTTTTTGCAAAGCCCCCTTCTCTGGACTACGTCGCCCTGGGACAGGTGAGTATAGTTTCCTTCCACAGCTTCCTCTATGGATTTCGTCGGACCCGGATGGTGACAGCGACGGTCGACATGGAGCCAGAAGATGACCGGTCAGGGGGTTAATGTTTTGGCCGCGGGACCTTATATCATAAGTGTCCCCCGGCTGTGACATTACCCTGCTGGCTGGTTTGGCCTGGGGCTGGTTCTTAAAATACGGGGGACCCCTAGTCATTTTGTCCCCTGTATTTTGGGAACCAGCCCCGGACCTGGAGCCTGGGGCTGGTTGTTAAAAATCGGGGAACCCCTATTTGTCGGGTTCCCTGATTTTAAATTACCGGCCCCGGCTCTTTCAGCCTGGTGCTGGTTACAGCTGTGGGGGGGACCCCACTCTGTTTATTTTTTTTATTTATTTAATTTTTTTTACACTAAAGCCTGCACGGTTCTGACTGATCTGTGCAGGCTAAAGCCAAATACGACAGGAACATCAGGGTGTATTTTCCTGTCGTATTTTGGTGCCTGTTTTACACCAAGTAGCAGCCGTATTATCAATACGGCTGCTTAGTAAATCAGGAACACCATTCTTTTGAATGGTGATTTCTGTCGTATTCTATCGATGGTGTAGACATTCGTATTTGTAAATACAAATACGAATGTCCCATCATTAGGACTACGAATTGTTGTATTTTCGGGATTATAAATCCCGAAAATACAAATGTGTTAAAAATAGGTGTATTTCTGCCTACGAATACACCTATTTTTTTACGAATCCATTTTGGTAAATTTCCCCCTAAATCACATTTCCATTACAACATGTTTATTTGAATACATATTTAATTAAGTAAACTGAAGTTTGTTTCTGTAGGAAGTCTTTAACTGCGGCATCAATTCCCCAGTAGAGTAATGTTGCCAAGTAGAATGAAATAAAGTGCTTTGGTTTTCTCCATTAGTGAATTACAGCTTTCCTATTAATTCTGTGGGTGGAGTGTTCTCTTGCCTATCAATAAATGGGATCTATCATCTCTCTTTAGCTCTGCTCCAAATCATTAAAGATGCAGCAAAACCCTAATACACACACACACACACACACACATTATCACTGTGGTTACATCTGAGCTTTATAGAATACTATAGTACACAGAACCATGATACTGGCCGGCGTGTTAAGCAGAACTGCTGCAAATGATGGTTAATCAGAGTTTATTTATTTATTAACAGTTTCTTATATAGCGCATACATATTCTGCAGTGCTTTACAGAGGATATATGAACATTCACATCAGTCCCTGCCCCAGAGGAGCTTACAATCTATATTCCCTACCACATGTCAGAAAAATTATAACCAACTCCTAATCTGATGGCCATAGCTTTCTTGCTATCACATACCAGGGGCCATTAATAGCTATGTGTACTATTCCTTCTATCTCTAGCACTGTGGCCATATTAAGAAGGCTGGGCAGAAGATATACCCAGTAATTGTTATTGATGTACATTGCTAAATACAGTACAGTCTTTAGGTAGGGATGGCCAATGGTGCATTCATGATCAGTGGGGCACATGTGACCACCGATGGTCACTTATACTCTTTCACTCACTGGCCAATTGACAATCAGAACCTGGAAGCAGGGACTAGCTGTTGAGTCAGGGTGTGGAGCTATGCTCTGTTGCCTCACACCAATTAGGGGGCAAGATAACACCAGTGGGAAGTGGGTGGCCTGAACACGACACTAGTCTGTACCATTGTTCATGTAATACCTATGGGGGCAGATGTATTAAGCCTGGAGAAGAGATAAACTGGAGATAAAGTGGAGATAACTTGGAAGAGATAACGCACCGGCCAATCAGCTGTGTTTGAAATATGACAGTTGGGATCTGATTGGCTGGTGCGTTATCTCCTTCCACTTTATCTCCAGTTTATCTCTTCACGAGGCTTAATACATCTGCCCCATAGTTCTTTGCCATTTATGTAATATTGTTGTTAACATGTGCCGACATGTGCCGACAGGCGGTATTTCATGCATCCACTAGGGCGTGGTGGGAGAATAAAATAGTGTGCCCGACAGATTGCGAGCGCAGCGAGCGATGCAAGGGGATGCAGTGCACTTCAAACTGTGTCCATGTCAACTATGCTGACATTCAGGTAAAAAAACTGTGAAAAAACCCATGTCGACCTTTTGACTGTCAACATAGACATTGTCGAACTAATGACCTGTCAAACTAACGACCTGTCAAGCTAATGACCTTTTGACCTACAACCATGTCGACCTAGACCCATGTCGACCTTTTACCATATCGACCTAATGACTGTTGACCATCATGCTGTAGACCCAATGATCCCAACCCCATTGTACAGCTACATTGCTCTAAGCTACATATAAGATACAGACTATCCTGTAATAGGGTATTTTAATAAATATTTTCTCTGCTTAACTGGCTCTGATGTCATTGCAAGAAGAGCAGTACTGTATGTGTTGTTCCCACCACCAAGTTAAATAAGTTCTAAAGGTAGTAGCTACTGGCAATACCTCTGATCTTTTGGATGTTGACCTCCATTTGCCCCTATTGGGAAATGTAATAATATGAGAGATTATTATTTATTTTTTAAAGCTCCAATCATTTACACTGCAAAATCAGTTTGATTTTGCAGTGTAAATGATTGCCGCTTTAAAAAAACCCTGGAGATTTCTTACCAAATCTCTCACTTTCTCAATATTTCATCCTATTACATATTACCCAAAATGTTTCTTTTCCCATTTACAAATGATAAAATGTGAGATCTCGATGTGATATCCTGCTCCCTACAGAATGTCTGCATGACAGTTCCACACAGAAGTCATAGTGCATCTCCGCAGCAAACCTTGTTGTCACTTGTGTAATGTGATAATGCTATCATGGGACATATTTGTTTATTTTGTATGTGAGCAATGTATGTGCCATAAGTTACACCTGCCACCTGCTGTTTTCCCCTCTGGAGATTTCACTTTATTAATGATACAGAGGTCTCGGTTTTCCTGTGGCCTTCTTCTTTCTGAGCTAGTTTGCATCACTGCGTCAGCTACAGCGATAGAATGTTCTTCTCCTGCTGCTGCATACTACGGCAGCCGTTTCTTCAGAGGCAGATGAGTTAAGAAAGAGGATTAAGATCAGTTTAATGTGATAAGAAAATACCTGTACTTGTTAAATCTCCCTAGAAGATGTCTCTGCATAATAGCACCTCACTTGTCATTTAATTGTATAACTATGATAAGACTGGTTGGCTCTGAACATCTTGTCGTCCACAATAAAGAGTTTCCAGAAAAACCTAATCTAAGATAGGCAGAAATGAAAACATCAATCTAGTTGAGATATTTACTTTTTACCCAGCGTTATGTTATGAATATTAAGGGCGAGATGTATCAAATGGAAAATGCGGTAAAACCCCGGTTTTACCGCATTTTCCAATGTATCAAAAATGATACCACACTAAAGGGTATCGCCAGCTTTGGGTGGCGATACCCTATAGAAGCCTATGGGCTTCTTTTCGCCGCCCGCCGACGCAAACCCGCCGCCTCGCCGACCCCCCCTCTGGCTTACCTTCCTGAAGGGTCCTCCTGGACCCTGGAAGGTAAACCCCTCCTCCCCTAGTGACGCAGCCGGACATCCTTCCGGCTGCAGGGGGGAGGAGGAGGTGCCGGGGACAGCTTGCTTAGCTGTCCCCGGCTTGAGGGATGCCGGAGCCGGCTGGGAGTCGACGGAGACTCCCCGAACACCACATTCCAGGTATCACGGGGGCCTCCGTCACCACATCGCGATGCCAGCTGCATATGTTAGTACATATGCGGCGGCATCGCGGCGGGGGGGGGGGGGCGCGAAGGGCGGCGATGTATTTTAATACATCCCGCCCTAAGACTTCTTTTTTAATCATTTGTCATCTTTGCAATGCAGAGGTTGTAGTTTTTGTATATACTATCGCTTTGATATGGTATGCAAATTAGCAAGTTAATATGGCGTCCCAGCAGCGGGACTCAGGCCCGTGGGTGCTCAACAATTTCCGTGGGTGCTCGGGTCCTTGAGCATCCACAGAATCGGCACCTATGCCCCTCCCCACCGGGTATCACAATCTTAAAAATGTGCTAACATATGCGATTATTAAGGCAAAGGACAGCTCTTCCGATAAGAGCTGTCCTTTGCGATGTGGCTCCGGCGCTGGACTTCCTATATGAGACCCGGTAGTCCCTCTGTGCATGCGCAGAGTTACGGCTGGGCCGTGGCGCATGCTGGGAAGGATCTGTGATTGAATCCATCACTTAGCTCATAGGCTTCTATAGGATAGGCGATACCCTCTGCAGCGTTGCCCAGTCGGAGGGGCATTAGCGCTTACGGAAATGCGGTAAAAACCCAATAACGCATTTTAGTATTGGAGCATCCTGCCCTTAGCACTATTACCAATCCATCACTAAAGTATACATTTGACTGCTTTGGACTGTTATCGCTCAGTGTGTGGGCATGTACGAAAATCGCGCTCAGCCTATGAATTGTTGGAAAATGGCTTGGTTTACTAGATCCAACCTGTCCAAACCATCCAACCATGGCTCAGCCAACTTGACATGGTGATTGAAAATACATCGCCGCAGAGTTTGAAGACGCTACATATTATGGGGCTGTAATGCCTCTTGTCCCTATCAAGACTGTATTTCTGCTTGTTTTTTTTACCAACATAATATAAAAATAGGCCCTTTTACAGCATGGATCGTATATGCTCAGCATATGGAATTCTTAGTATCGGTCGCGATGTTCATCTTCGACTGCTAGTCTGGAAGTCTGGCGTTACACAGGTTTTCAGATGTAGGGGGTATTGCGCGGCCAATGAAACTGCATATGCAACTCAGTTCTTGGCCTCGCCATGTCCTGGAAACAACATAACCCCGTTTTCCCAGAACAGCAGCCACCTCCTCTCTCCGGTTCTATGATTTCGTCTCACAAACGCATTTCTGAGGTGTTTGCATTTGTGAGATATAATCACAGGACCCCGTTTTGCACATGTGCAGAATTTGTCCTGAGCGTACGTCGTTTCCTGATAATTATGCGTTCCAACCTGAATAGCCCCCACAGTTCAATGGTTTATCCTCAGGAGATAAATGGAATAGTTGAAATAAATAAAGGTCACCCTAAAAAGGTGGGTGGCTGGACTTTGTAGTCCGACTTCCAACATGTGTAATTTTAGAGCTACAAAACAAATAGTTTATTCCATATAAATTGTTCCTGCATATTTTGTGATGATCTTTACAACCTTTGCTGATTTGTGTGTTAGATCTATAATTGAAAAAGGAAAAAAAAAACCTCTTGCAGCTTCACAGCGGCAGCATCTCAGCATAAACCATGTGTTGTAGTGGGAGACAGGAAATGAAAGTTGTACTTCTCTTCTGCCGTGTCTTGGCTGTTATATTTACTGCACTTCTCAGCTTTTATTACTGTGGGATTGCTTATACTCCCACCACGTTTTACAACATACAGTCATCTCTGATCTGGGGCAGGATACGTTAAAGCAAAAATGCGGTAAACCCCCTGGATTCGTTTTTTTTTCTGCATTTTCAAATGCACTACCCGCATGCCGGGGTACTGCTGCAAGGGGGGGGGCATCTCTCCATAGCAATACAAAGAGTGGTGGAGCGCTAAAGGTTAATTGGTAATAATAACTGTAAATACAATATAGTATCACTATATAGTAATAATGGGATCAATTGGGTATTACAGGTTATATTTTATTTATTTTTGTCTCAGAAAAACTGCATAAAACTCAATAAAAATAAATATACAAATAAAGCTGCCCATACACGGAGCCGTTCGCCGGCATCCGTTCTGTACTGTGTGATGCGCGCTCCCGCACATCACATAGTACGGTACAAAAAGTATGTGCTGCACATACTTTTTGTACTACTGTAGGTACACATCGTATCGGATCGCAGTGCATGCACACTGCATGCACTAGGGATGCGATCCGATCCGATGTGTGCTGTTTAAGTCCCAAACGGATCCGTTAAACGGACCGTGTATGGGCAGCTTAATAATAATAATAATAATAATAGTAATGATAATAGTAAACAAGTGCACTTATTTATTTATTTACAGTTTCTTATATAGCGCAGCATATTTAGATATTAACACTTAAAACATATAAAAATTGGGACAAATACATACCCTCCAACATTTCCATCTAAAAAATCGGTACAGGGTTGTGGCCATTGACCGAGGGGCGTGGCCATGGGTAAAAGGGGGCGTGGCCTTAACCATTTTACTTTGGACTACATGTGCCAATTTCTTTATGAGTTCCATTTCAATATAAATTCTGCGCTGGCTGTCCCTACCTCGTCAGCTTAGCGGGGTCTGGCCATAAAATCGCCGACTGTCCCCGCTGTCAGGTTCTCCATGCTGCGGCACGTCCATGCTGTGGTGACGTCACGCAGCCCCGGAGGTGTCGGCTTGTGCTATTGCGGCCGGGACTTGTGGTCTCTGGACAGCCGACATCCTCCAACCACAGTCTCTCTCTGAGCAGCAGGGGGAGGCAAGCCTGTCACAGCCCTCCGCTGTGCACCCTGGGAGATGTAGTCCTGGCCGGCTGCTTCTCCATGCTCTCTGGGGAGCAGTCGGCAGTGTAATAAACTACATCTCCCAGAATCCCTCAGGCAGCTAAAGCTGATGTTAACAAAAACCGGTACATTCGGTACAGTTTATTTTAGCCGGTACAGACCGTTAAAAAACGGTACTGTACCGGCTAAAACGGTACAGTTGGAGGGTATGCAAATATAGAGGCATTAATACTTATTGGAGTCCTGATTGTTCCTATTGTGCATCCTAGATATACAGTACCTCTGAAGTCCAAATACTTGAAATGGCTGGTGCTTTCTAATGCGTTTTGTTGTCAACTGGCAACGTTATCAAAGGTCATTTGACACATCCAAAATAATAGGAATACATCATCCTCCAGTGGCTTTAAAATCCTGCAAGGTACATGCACACCCACAAAATTGGCTCCACTCCATAGCAGATCCTCTTTGGGGAATCAAGCTTCTTTTTGGCATCAAAGAGCACAATAGGAACAAGCGAGACTCCAATAAGTATTAATGCCTCTTTATTTGTCCTAATTTTTATATGTTTTAAGTGTTAATATCTAAGTGCACTTGTTTACATCCTCTACTATATATGTACTATATATAGATTGTATGAAGTTTACAATCTATATTCCTAACCACATGTACACACATTTACGCTAGGGTTAATTTATGTTGGGAGCCTATTAACTTATGAGTATATTTTTGTAGTAGGATATTGGCGTACTCAGTGGGAACCAACGCAAACATGGGAGACTATGCTAAGTACACACAGTTAGAGCTGTGCTGGGACTCTAACCCATGACCTCACTTCTATGATGCAATAATCGAACCATTAATTGGCCCTTGCTGCACGTATAGATCTTGAACTAACTATATATATATATATATATATATATATATGGAAAATGCACAGGTGTATCAATCCAGCGCTAGTTTGCGATCCTCACAGCCAGCTAGCAATGGGTTAAGGCCAACCCTTTTCAAAGGTACACTAAGTCCCAATCCGGACTGCAGCTCACTCCGCAAGATTCCAGGACCCCAGGAATCAAACAACAATCTGCAGAAACATAACAACAGAGGAGCGCTCCATAGTGTAAAACTGATTTTTTTTAATAAGCATAAAATTGCTCCGGTGCAGTCTAGGTGGACTCGTACCAGAAATAAAACAGGTGTGGGCTGGGTACCACAAGGCGTATAATAACAAAGACCAGGCTTATCTCCTACCACCTCCGGGGCGCTGCGGACACGATCGGTATCCCGTCGGGCTCACACAAAGTGGGACACGGCGTTCCGAGAGTCCTAGCAGGAACAGATGAGGCAGGGGAGACCCGGCGTACAAGCAGGCTAACGTCACCGAGCCCCGCCCTAACGCGTTTCGTATAGGAACTTCGTCAGAGGGCGTTTTTCGTGGGACCGTCTATTCAGTGTCGCAGAGGGGGAAAAAAAACAGGTGTGTGGCCTAATCGAGGCTTATTTGCATATGGCACACCCTAATTAGCATAGGCCACGCCCTTTTCAGACGCAAAGTCGGCACAACTGCGCGAGTGACCCTATTTAACATCTTCAGAAGTTGGGAGGTATATATATATATATATATATATATATATATATATATATATATATATAATTTGTTTATTTATTATCCATTATCTCTAAGTCACCACAAGGGTTTTTACAGTGCGTACGTACCATAAATGGTGCAAACAAATCAAGAGGAAATCTTTACAGTGCAATCCATTGCAGAACATGAGATCTCCTCTATAAATAGTTTATTTCTAAAAATGTATGAAAATGCAAATAATAATGCAAAAATAAATGAAGCACAAATAAGAAGAAACCACACACATGTACGGCCAGCTGGGTCACACACAGCATTGCTGCTGAAAGCCAGGGCAACAGATAAAATTGTACTCCACAGCTCACAATTCTTTTGACGGATGTCCTATTCCCAAAGCAAGATTTACAGCATCAGTGCCAGGATTAATACTTTTCTTTTCTATAGAAGCCAGATAGAAGCTGTATTATTGATCCATTTGTTTTATTTACCAGTGTACACTCGTGTAATCTGTCTGCTGTGCAAAAAGCCAGGTCAAGGATAATAATCCTCACCTAATCCACTGTCTAATTTCAGTTTAACTCCCGTTGCTTTTTTATCCCTTTCCCTAACCTTGGCAGTCATTTATCTGTGCTGATCAGGCTTTGTCATTTAGAAGCAGGAGATGTCACCATACCAAGCATTTCCTAGAAAGATATGTCTCCCAATATTCGCTTATATAAATTCCCTACCCATCTAGGCTGCATTCAGTTCACATCATTAAAGGTGTAATAGAATTTTTAGACTGGATGTTCCCCTTAAGTGAATGCTTTATATCCGGTTGGTGAGAACCTATTAAAAAAAAAATATATGTGGACCATTACTACGAGTTATAATACATTTTCTACTGTCTCTTTATATTATTAGAATTTATTCATTCATTGATTTGTTTTTTTTCATTCATTCTTCTGCTATATCATAGATTAACAAAATAAAGAATTGCAATCCATATGTTACATCTTGGGGCAATAGACCCAAAACATCCCAAAAATAACACTTTTGGGTACTTATGTAATATCTGGGCTCCTGTTTTTCTTATGAGACCGCGTCCCCTCGCGGGGCTCGCTGCGCTCGCCACGCTTCGGGCACGGTGGCTCGCTGCACTCGCCACACTACAGGTTGAGTATCCTTTATCCAAAATGCTCGGGACCAGGAGAATTTTGGATAACGGATTATTCCGTATTTTGGAATATTTTAATATTTCAATGATGTATTTTGAAGTATCTTGCATTTATGCTGTATAAACACATAATATACACACAAATATATTTTATTACCACATAAAATACACACAAATATATTTTATTTGTTCAAAAAACAAGGTTTCAAAACGTGAAACAAAATGTGTGTACTATCTCAGAAGTGAATTTGAATGCCAAGCAATCATTGTCTTGCAGTGATGCTGTTACAAATGTCCCCAGTGAGTTTTTAGCAAAAAAAATTTTTTTTTTTCACTTTCTGGAATGTCTGGTTTTCGGAATAATTTGGATAACGGATATTCGGATACGGGATACTCGACCTGTATATAAAATCAACTCCATGCGTAGTTGGATAGTAGGGGTATGAAAAAATGGGGTGCATTTAACATGGGAGCCCAGATAATACATAAGTACCCACTTTTGTAACAATAAGTGTCATTGCTGGGAAGTCTTGTGTCTATTCTCATCAAAATTAGATCCCGTTTCGATGAATCAGGATCGAGTCACACGGCAAGCAAAACGCATTGGATTTTGACTATATACTGTAGCACAGATCTGTACTATATAGTGTTGCCTGTACAGTTTATTTTTCTATTTGATATAGACTATAGCGGTGCGTGCATTGGGATCGAATCGGCATCAAATGCGGCTGAAAACCGTTCAATTTTGATTCCGTTTCAATTGAATTTTGCCTATACTGTATATGCAAAATCAAATAGAAAAATAGCCTAAATCAAACTGTGTGTACACCCTATTAGATTACCATACATTTACTATTATATCATGTTTTGTACTATCTGCATAATGTAGACAGTGTTTGTTGAAAATCACTATAAATAGTTTATAATAAAACTAACAAAAAAAAAAAATGATGGCTATTAAGAGGTATTTAACAAGGCCATTAAGGATTTATCCCTGAGGGCAATGTTTTATCTGAAGGTCTGTCATGTTGTTGGTGCCCTTTGTTCAGGGATTTAAGTCCATATGACCCTAGGGAGAATAATTTGTAAGACTATATGAAGCGTGCTGATTCCCGTATATACTGTACTGGAGGGTTACCAATATCCAGGGGAACTATCCAGTACATAAACTAATCTGTCCCACCCTGCACTAGATGGTCAGGGCTGCAGAGCTGCTGATCTTGATGGAATCATTTACCCTGTTCATCACACACAGCTCCCAATTTCTCCTTAAAAAAGAACACTTATGAAATGTAATTGGGTCTGAGATTGCCGGAGTGGCGGGATGTCTTTTTAAGGCAAAACCATGCCTTGTAAGTGATTGGCGCTGTAAACCTTCTTTCTACTGTCACTCTCTACTCTCCATAAAAGTTAACCTAAAAAGAACTTTTCATCCATGTTGCCGAAACTTTCTTGACTAGTGATTAGATCTCTATGGACATAGCTATAGTTGGTGCAGGGGGTGCCATTGCTATGGGGTCCAGAGTCTTAGGGGGTCCAAACCCAGATCATGTAGTGGTCTACTAAATTCTACTATCTAAGCAATTGGGGATGGTCCATTCTTGGCATAAAAAGGTTAACTAATCAGCATTCATATACAGTAGGTTGCAGACTTTTGGGGGGTATTCCCCCGTTGTAAATAGCGGTGGGTGCCTATTTAATGCTGTCTTTCCCAACAGCATTGAACAGACATCTCGGCAGAACGGACCCAACTTTAATAGCAGTCGGGCCCATTCTGCCGAGAACTGATGTGGATTGTCAAGCAAATGGCCATATCTCGACGATCCACGACAGTTTTTCGTGGACACGTCCCCTTTCCGGCACTTGGCAGCCGGGACATTGAATCCAGCCTGACGAATATTAGTCGAGCGGACCGAGAGCGGGACAGGGTCGCGACTGTTGGGACCTGGGATTGAATATCCCCCTTAATTCCCCCCCCCCCCCCCCCCTTAATGTAGGTGTCTTCAGGATTACAGCCGTGTGAAGTGAGCAACAGGGCCAGGATAGTTCTCCAAGATTAGCATTGTCCCAGAAAGGAAAAGTGTTTTGAAATTAATTAGATCTCTGCTGAAAGCAGAATATCACTCATTAGGAAATACCCCCCTTGGGTAGAAGCTGGTTGGTACCTCCCTCTCCTCCCCTGTTTTACACTCAATGGAAACTGCAATTTTCTCAGCTGCAGCAGACGTGGGGCTGCCGTGTACGATTCAATAGCTGCCTATAGGGATGGAGCATCACCATCAGCAAATACGGTGAGATAAGATAAGAATTCAATGGGATATAATCTCGTATCAGACTTCTATGTAGGATAAGGCTGCTTAATGGTGTGACATTCCATTTTCAGTGAGTAGCGTGTGTAGTATATTTCATAAAGGTGTAGCTGTGTGTTATGTACTGGTAAGACCTTAATGTTGCATAATCTGAACTGGGGTTGCTGTAATGTGACATAGGGCGAGATTCTCTATTACAGAAATGCGGTAAAAACCCGTTATCCGGGTTTTTACTGCATTTCTGTATTCTCTTACCTCCCTCCGCAGTGTCACCGCTGCGGAGGGAATCGCCAGCAAAAGCTGGCGGTTCCCTGCAGAAGCCTATGGGCTTCTTACCGCAGCGGTGTGTGAGGGATCCGTCACGGATCCCTCCCAGCATGCCCTGCGGCCGGCGCGTCAGTCTGTGCATGCGCAGACGGACTCCCGGGTCATAGACCCGGAAGTCCAGCAACGGCGCCGCATCGCAAGGGAGAGCTCTTACCGCAAGAGCTGTCCCTTGCGTTAATGACCGCATATTTTAGAGAATATGCGGTCATTAGAAATGCGGTGGCCGGCGAAGAGGGCTGCGGATTTTAGAGAATCCCGCCCCATAATGTGAGCTATAGGCAGAGTCATGTGGCATAAAACGAAAAAGGGCAATACTATAGGGCATACTGTAACATTGCTCGGTTAACACTAAGGCTCTATGATATTTTTATGGGAAAACCTCTGGTATTGGAATCATGTTACAGAATGTGGCCACTTGTCACCTGTCACCTTCTGCTGACTGCTCAAGTGTTGCGGGAGGTGGAACTGCACTGCTCCTGGTGGGTGTTTTAATTGTGTCATGTATTCGAGTTATCTGCCTCTGCGTCAGTGGCACTCAAATTCTTTCCCACAAATCCGAACATGGAGTAATCATCCCTCAAACTAGTTGGGATTCATAGTAGAATGCATATGAAAATGTAGTGATAAAAGGCAGTCAGTAAGAGGTTGATCTGAATGGGACCCTCAATGACCATCAATTAATTGTCTGCCTGACTCTTATGGTGTGCCCATGCGGCTGATCTGGCGGCTGCTGGGACTCGGCGAGATGCAGCATGGCCGCTCCACTCATTTCAAGAGAAATAGGCTGTGCTGCATGCCAGGTCAGCGATGCCGGTCACTCCGATGAATGCCCCCCCACCGCCAGCTTGCCCTTGCTGGCATGCAGGGGGATCTGCACAAGAACAAATCCCCTTGCATGCGGGGGAAGGGAGAGAAATCATTCAATGGTCGCCGACCATCAAATGATTCTCTCTCTAAACTGACTTTTACGGGTATTTCCTCTGCTGATCGCCAATAACGGGGAATCCGCTGAGGTCATGTGATGTCAGCCACCTGACCTGTGCAGGCATTGACCCGTGTGCGTTCCCACAACGCTGTGATAAATCCCTAACATTTTTCATATATTGGGGCAGTTGTATTAAGCCTGGAGAAGAGACTAAGTGGAGATAAAGTGAAAGGAGATAAAGCACCTGTCAATCAACTCCCAACTGTCATTTTCAAACACAGTTAATTGGCTGGTGCTTTATCTCCTTTCACGTTATCTCCACTTTATCTCCAGTTTATCTCTTCTTCAGGCTTAATACATCTGCCCCATTGTTTCTTGTATAGTATAGTGTTGAGCTATCATTTGGAGGTTCAGTAGCAGCAGGACTACTTTTTTAAGCGCTCAAGACTGATCAAAAAAAGGTTTTGTTCCCGGCGGAACGCCCAGCGTTTTTATGGTGATGCCCCATATGGACATTCTGCTGATGCTGCCCCCTGCCCATGCAAATGCCTCAGCGAGTGTGATACTCACCATCAGAGCCGGCCCTAGCCTAAATGATGCCCTAGGCAAGATTTTGGCTGGTGCCCCTTAGCAACGCCACTAGTTCCGCCTCTGACCCTGTTCCCCTTTCCCAGCACCCTCAACCCTCATCATAGCAGTCATCATTTTGGTGCTCCTACCCGCAATATTTTAAATAGAAACAGTGCACACATTCTGTGCGCAGCCCAAACAGGGGTGTGTTCTTGCTGGGAAGGGGCATGGCCACCCAATAGTACCCCCACACAGTAATGCCCCTTACACATGACACACATTATTAATGTCCTTATAACCATAATGCCCCTTACACATTATGCCAACCTTTATTAATGCCCTTCATACACATAATGACACACATAATGCCCCTTACACATATGTTGCACATTATTAATGCCCTTATACACATGACACACATAATGCCTGTTACACATATGTCGCACATTATTAATGCATTTATACATGACACACATAATGCCCCTTACACATATGCCGAACACTATTGCACAACCTACCCACCTGCAGACAGCACTCGCACAGCCGCTAACACTGTGACCTCTTCCTCTGCTCACTGTGACTTCTGCCTCTGCTTGGATACAGATGTTTCCTCATACATCTTGCAAAGACATTGACCAGAGAAGCAGCAACTGTTTTATTTGTAGAAAAAAAACATGCAAGTACAGTTTTATTCTAATGTGCTGTAGCTTTTAAGTGTAATTGTATTTATTCTGCCTTCCATTTTGTCCTGACTCCAAAACGACATACGAGTCTACCACCCTGCTAGTGATAGAGCAAGGTTGCCAAAAAAAGATAATAACATATTTTACACCCAGCAGGTGAGTAAGCTCAGCAGCTCTGAAAAGACAGGACCAATTAAGGTTAAAAGCCATCAATGCAACCAGGCAAAGGAGCATATTACAGCAAATAGCTTTTTTCCCAAACATGAGCTGAAACTCAAGTTGCCATCTAATAATGGGCTAGGAATGGGCTTAGAAAGAGAATTCTAAATATCTTCCCTTTATATAATGTATTTTTCCCCCCATTTTTTGGATTGTGTATATATTTTTATAATGAAATATTACATGTATTTAGGTATTTTTTTGTGCTAAAACACACATACTTAGTATCTCTCCATGAATAAAGCATCAGTTGGTGTTTTTAACGGGTGCCGGACGGAGTCCCGAAAGTCGGGATCCCGACAGTCATTTACTCGACATCGGGATCCCGACAGTCATTTACTCGACATCGGGATCCCGACAGTCATTTACTCGACATCGGGATCCCGACTGTTTAAACACCGGCGGACGGGTTCCCGTCCACGACCACCATGAGGGAGAATAGAATAGGTGGCGAGTGTAGCGAGCGCAGCGAGTCCGGCCAGTCGGGATCCCGACTTCGGGCTAATGACTGTCGGGATCCCGACTGTCAGAACCCTATACCACACCCGTTTTTAACTGCCAATAGTTTTTAGAGATGTGCACAGAGTCTTGTGTTTTGGTTTTAAATTTCATTATGTTTTGGATTTAAAATCCGAATCTGGTGTTTGGGATTTTTTGATAATGGAAATAAACAGCTAAAAACATGTCATTTTTGCAATCCAAAACCCAATATTCTGATTAATAATCCAAATTCTGAACTGAAAGAAGATCCAACCCAGTAGTTCTAATCGTAGTTGGGCAAAACAATGTTGCACTGCAGGTAGGGCAGATGTAAGGTGTATAAAGAGTTAGATTTGGGTGTGGTGTTGCTAGGCAAAAATTTAAATTACAGTGTAAAAATAAAGCAGGCCGTATTTACCCTGCACAGAAACAAAATAAATTTCTCTGCACACTGTTACATTTGCTCCACCTGCAGTGCACATGGTTTTGATAATTTGAGAAAAAATATGCTTTGCCATCAAGTCCTATATCCAAAGTTCAGCTAATTTGGGTGGTGAGAAGTCAATAACATACATGACTTGAGGACCCTTAGTTCAGGTGCTATAACCCTGGTGTAAAGGCCCAATACACATGCCTGCCATTTCTCCGATGTGACTGGAACAGCCTATTGGCAACCATTCCTGATTTGACAATGCCGACTGTTTTGGGGGAATTCAGATTTTGAATATTCCTGATTCCCCAACCCAGGTATCAGGGGGACAGGGAAATTGTGACATTGCATTACAGATGTGAGGTGCTTTTTTGTTCCACAATGATGATGATGACTGTGTCTGATTTGGAAACAAATGTTAAGAACCCATCTATGCAAATTCACTGAAACTGCTGTAACTGTATTTAAAAAGTCACTTTACAGCGCAGTACACACTTTACACAAATGAGAAATGCTGGGGAAGGTATCATATATATCATACATATATTTGCATAAGGATGTCGACACTCCAAATGTTGACATACTATTATTGATTGCATTTCACTATTCAATAGAAGTTCACAAATTCTAAATCCATACGAGTTTTATAATTTATTAAGGAAATATTATTCTAGCTACAAATATAAAATACCTATGAAAATAACGTTACGCCATAAAAAATGTGTTATTTTAACGAAAACTTTTAAATTAGATGATCATCCAACTTTTTGTTTGCTTTTATCAGATACGTAACCTTTATATGACTTTCATTTGTATTGTGTTTCATTTCATTTCAAATTCAGTACGTACTTTGCGTTATCTATTTGACTTTCTTTTTTCTCTCATACGTATATATTATCAGTGGAATTGTTTGTTTCCATGTACATGGAATATGATGACTTTGCTGTGTTTTCTGTATTTTTCCATTTGTAACAGAGAGACGTTTCCTTTCCCAGCCATGGACATAAATGCCAATGATATATAGGGGCAGATCTGCTAAGCTTTGGACAGTGATAAAGTGGTGGCAGGGTGGTATCAGCCCCCGAGACCGGTACTGCAGCAGATAGCCCTGCGCTTGCCTAGTAGAGCTTTACCGAGACAGGGGCATGCTGGGTTACTGCTCATGGTCCTGCCAGAGAAGGTGCTCTGCAATAATAGGGGCTTTCTTCCTATAGCTCTTTTGTAATCTAGAATTGGATAGCAAAGACATTGATTAACTTTCTTAGAGCTTTCTTCTTCTCTGTTACCTAGGAACAGATGCACCTAACTTCAAAAAGTGATCGCAGTGGAGAGTGACAAACAACCAGCTAATTTGCTCCTAACTGGCATTTTCATACATGCCAGTTAGCAGATGGTCTCTTTTTAAAGCTTGGGGCATCGGGTCCCTAGTGTTTATTCTAGCACCACGAATCTTCTGAAACCCATGCAGTTCCTCCTTCCTGCCTGGGGGTGTTGCTTTCTGCTGTGGTGCTTCTAGCACAGTGTGGTCTGTATTTCAGCACTGATGTGCAGGCCAGACCTGTGCTAGAAGCACCACAGCAGAGTTCGACACACCAGACAGGAAAGTGTAACTACACTTGTTTTAAAAGGTGTAGGGGACTAGAATAAACACCAGCTACAGTACCTTCCACATTAAGTGCAAGTGTTATACCGCCTCCTGATCCATTCTACGGATGGCCATCGACCACTGATGATTTGAAATCATTGATGGTTCATGGTCGATGTCGAATACTTTTGCCATCGATGGGGGAGAACTAGATAGTTTCCCTCCATCGATGGAATAGCAAAATTATGTTTTTCCTTTTTTTGCTCTGCCCCCCAACAACTGTGATGCCCCGCCCCGTGTTTTGATTGGCACACTGGCCAATCAATCAAAAACAATGGATGACCATCGATATGTAAAAATATCGATGGTCATCCATTGCATAGTTTAGTACTATCGATGGCCAGTTACAGAATTGCCATCAATGGAAATCGATGGCAATGGCAACGATGGCCATCCCTAATCCATTCTTTGCCCTCACCTCCAGCCTTTCCCTCTCCACCCCTTCCCTTCTTGCCTCTTTTGGAGACTTCTTTAAGGCCCATACACATTGGGAAATGAGATTTTCAGGAGGCGAAGGACTTTGCTGAAAATCTTTTGTATAGAAGGCTATTTACATAATGGGCTGGGTTTGAATCCCAAGGGTGTGAGCAGGGGCCACTTTAATCAGTGCATTTATGGTTTGGGGGCCTGATTCAGAACTGATCGCTGCGCTGCCTATATTCGTGTACACGCCACCTCACGACGCCCCGCAAGGGGGAGGAATCTCGCCCATGTGCACGGCTGCAATTTAATTTGTAGCCAAGCAAGTAGGGAAATCATCGAATGATTTTCAACTTGTTTGCAGCAGCAAGGAGGGCGCTAGGGACTCCCAAAGGCTGGGGAACGCCTGCATCTTCTGTTGAACTCCAAAAATACGACAGTGGAACCCCACAAAATGTATGCTGCTGTCAATCAGACAGCAAACGGGCAACAACCGATAACAAGAGTTCCGTATCTGTGATCACAAAAAGGGCTCAGTCCATGCATGCGCACGGTCTGCAGTACACATACAGCAGCAATGTATGCGTTATCACCATGATATACATTGGTGAGGCAGTGACAGCGGTAACGCATACATTGCTGGCCTGCGGCAGCGATGTGTGCGTGACCACCATAATATACATTGGTAAGCAGTGGTAGCGGTAACGTATACATTGCTGGCTTGCGCCTGCAATGCGCCTGCAATGTATGTGTTAATGCCGCCACTGCACAACGCATACATTGCAGTGGTGCTGAGATATATATATATATATATATATATATATATATACATATATAAAGAAAACAAAGTTACTTTTGAAAGTCTCCTGAGTGCCGCCTCCTTCCTGAATCTATCTATCTATCTATCGCCAGGCGGAATGAAAGCGGCACTCGGAGACTTAAGCAGAAATTTAAGAATGGGATTAACTTTAATCCATGTGCTCAAAAAACAATTAAATGCATGACTGTCCTGACGTCGGGGCCGCCGAGCCCCGAAACGTAGATTGTTTTTTGAGCGCATGGATTCAAGTTAATCCCATTCTTCAACTTCTTCTTAAATCTCCGAATGCCGCTTTCATTCCGCCTGGCTATACTAAGGAGGGTTCATGCCCTCAATTGAGGGGATGTCATTAGGTCGACACCATTAGGTCGACATGCATTTAGGTCGACATGAGTCTAGGTAGACATGCGAGGGGACGCGGTGCTACGTTTCAGTGTCCATATCGACTGTGTCGACATTCGGGACAAAAAATATGTGTAAAACCCCATGCGGACCTTTTGACTGTCAACCTACTCCCATGTCGACCAAATGACCCTGTCGCCCTAATCCATGTCAACCTAGATTCATGTCTTCCTGCATGTCGACCTAGACTCATGTTTACCTAAATGCATGTCGACCTAATGACTGTTTTTTTTTTGATTGAAAAGGCAAATCTTTATTGTACATAAAGAAAGCAAAAAACAGACGGTAACATTTAGACATATATACTGTGTCGCAGCACAGCCAAAACACAGCACACATGCAAAACTGTATAGTACATTTCATGAAATACAGTATAAGAAATCAAATACCATAAGACATGCTATGCACTATGCATTCTAACCTTAAACAATCATGGACTATGGATAAGACTATGGGTGGAGGGGAGGGGGATGAGGGAGGGGGAGTCACATTGCCCGAAGCTTTATTGAGCAGACACACACACACACATATAAGGGGAGGGCAATAAATAGACAGGACATCAATAAAACAACAGACATCGTGAAATGGGGGAGTGGGGCCACGTCACAGTTCTTATTACTCAGTTCAATGGGGAAAGGGCCAGAAGAAGGGGGGGTTAGTCCTCTTCTTCCTCAGGGCTATCCCGGATGGAGTAGTCTCTGAGCAGGCTGTGGATCAGCCTGCGGCAGTCCTGCACGGACATCCTCTCCCTCCTCAGGATGAGGCGATTCCTGGCAAACCACACAGCGTCCTTAAAACAGTTTATAAGGCGCCAGGCTTCCTGGGTCGCCCCAACAGTGTGTGTGCCGGGGAACAGTCCATAAAGCACTGAATAGTATGATAGGTGGCTCCTGGGCACACAGTCCTTAAACTGGGCATAGGTGCAGTCCCAGAAGAGGTGCATAGATGTTTCCTCGCGAACGAGGCACCAGGGACAATGTCTGTACCTACACAAGTTTCGGGAGTGCATGAATGACCGGTGAGGCAAGCCGCCCTGGATGGCCATCCATGACAAGTCTTTATGTCTATTAGTCAGTCTCCACATACTCCCAGACAAACTTAACAGTTGCCGCCGGGAGCCCTGGGATCGATTCCATAGTGTCTCTGGCTCTGATGAGCTTGTGGACAGTTTTTGGCTTCCACAAGTCGGGTTTCAATCCCTCCAGTTGGTGTTCCCTCACAAACTTGGACACGTCCAGGTCGAACCACGGAGTGGTCCAGTTGTAAGGGATGGAGCTGTCCCACTTGTCCCATTTAAGGGTCCTCCACAATGGTAGGAGGAAGAAGCGGGACATGGAGTTCCCCGCAGAGCCGGCACAATTGTCAATCAAAGTTCTGCGGATGCAAGTACATACAAAGAAGGCTCTCAGCATAGTTGGAATGTCTGGAATGCCTTTGCCACCTTTGAGGGGATCCTTGTACATAATGCTCCGCTTCACTCTGTCCATTTTGGAGCCCCAGATGAAGTGGAAAGTGGCCCGGGTAATGGCCTTGCAGACCGCAGTTGGCGGCGGCCAGGCCTGGGCTGTGTACTGCAGGATGGGAAGAATCTCGTTCCGCAGCACAAGGGCTTTCCCTTCGATGGAAAGGTCTCTGAGGCTCCACAGTCTAATGACTGTTGACCAACATGCTGTCGACCTAATGACTGTCGACCTAATGACTGTTGACCAACATGCTGGTGACCCAATACAGCAAACACTACTTTCACACGCTGAGCTCCTTTTACTGTATTTAATGAAACCATCTCCCAAGTTATGGTGAGCTCGGTACCGCTGTGCCTTTATGCTAATATTCTGAATAACACTTTTCTAGGGGAAAAAGGAATTAAACTCTATGTGCTGATAAAGTGATTTATTGCTAGATACCAGACATTATGCTCCACTAATTAAAAAAATGACGGCTGGCATGCTGAATCAGAATGAAGACAGTCACCATTATTAACTGATATGCAAATGCAGGATTGTAATGTGCTGCAGTGTAGAGACAATACCTATTAAAGCACAAGAACAATGACACAAATGATAGTACACAGTATTACTATTTAAAAGCCGAACACCCACTTTAGAATCTAAATTGTGAATATTTCTATTACAGACTGTATAATTCTTGATCACTATGATAAGCTCTCTGTTGTTCATTAACTAGTAAATTACCATTGCATTACTGCATTGTAAGCCACAACTAGTGTTGCTGTGGGTACCAGGGAATAAAAAGCGGTGGTGCATCTGTATCTCTGGTATTGATGTCAAAATGCTTAAATTACCGTAACTTTACATTTTTAGTACCTTTTTTTTGTGTGTATCTTATATACTCACAAATTCTAAATGATAGTGGGGGAGATTCTCTAACACAGAAATGCGGTAAAAACCCCGTTATCAGGGTTTTTACTGCATTTCTGTATGCTCTAACCCCCCTCCGCAGTGTTAGCGCTTCGAGGGAATCGCCAGCAAAAGCTGGCGGTTCCCTGCAGAAGCCTATGGGCTTCTTACTGCAGCACTGTGTGAGGGATCCGTCACGGATCCCTCCCAGCATGCCCTGCGGCAGACGCTCTGCGCATGCGCAGATGGACTCCCGGGTCATAGACCCTGAAGTCCAGCACCGGCAACGCATCACAAGGGACAGCTCTTATCGCAAGAGCTGTCCTTTGCGGTAATAACCGCATATGTTACAGCATATGCCGTTATTAATAATGCGATGCCTGGCGATAATGGGCAGCGGATGTTACAACATCCCACCCGAAGTTACAGTAGATCTCTTTAGGACTTGGATTCTAATTTCTAGGTCATAGGTGAACACAGGGGGTAGGGTCCAGTTGCCTGGAAACCTCTCTTACCCACATTCTGGCCAGCGGCCAGTTCATGTAGTCAGTAGCGTAACTATTAATTATGCGCCCCCCTGCCAAAAATTTTGCCAGTGCACCCCACCCCAGTAGCTACGAGAGAAAACCATCCTCTACTTCTAGGCCTGTGTCATACTCTAATGAAGTATTGTACAGTACTTTGTACTTCTTATTCTTTAACCATATAAAATCCCAGGCTGTACATTTGCTTTTTCTAGTTTTTGAGAAGCAAAAGCAAATGGGAAACATCTTGACATGTGGGACATAAATCAGCCAATAGTTTAGAATATCAAAACGTTGAAAGTCATAACCATAAAATTCAGTGGAACATTTCCAGTGCTCGAGGGTCCAAAATGAGTCAGTTTAACTTCTGGAAATTACCGTGAATTGTTCAAATGGGACCCACAGTTTTGTTGGCAATGGGAAATACGGTCTCATATCGTATACACATGCATGTTCTTCATTCTGCATTCTGTTCACTCATTTGAATGGGTTTTATATTTTGTTTCCTGGGTGTAGCTCATACCGTATAAATATATCGGGCACAAAAAGACACTGCCGTGCAAAGAGCGGTACCAATATATTATTGTAGGGAGACTATTTTTTTAAATAACCACAATATAAAGCTGGGATGGATTGTTCAGTAAAATATATTTTATCTTGTTCCTATTATGACCTTTGATTCAGGACAATGATAATTGAAGATGATGGATCCCAATATGCAATAAGTCCACTGCTATATTGAGTCTCTCAATTATATAAACTTGTGTCTGAGTGGTAGAGATCCCTGGAGTGTTTGATGCAAGTTAATGGAGTGGGATCCAATACTGTAGGTCACCTTGTGGTGAATAGTTCATAAGAGAATACGGTTCTGGTTCACTTGGTTCACTCGCAAAGGCAAATTCCTTCTCCAATGGACAAAACCATGTGCACTGCAGGGGGGGGGGGGGAATGTAACATATGCACATATGAAGAGAGATTTATACCAGTGCACATGGTTTTGTCCATTTGAGAAGGAATTTGCCATTCCGAGTGAACCAGAATAAGGGCCAGTGTGTAGGGTCCCATCACCTTCAATTATCATTGTCCTGAATCAAAGGTCATAATAGGAACTAGACTATATCAACTGATCCATCCATTCGTCCATCAAGAATGACCAGTTATGCTGCACATGGCATTATAATTTTCATGTGATTTTACCAGTTGTGTTATTCAATATTGTCAAGATAGTTTTAGCTATTAATTATGTCTTCTATTTAATAATTCATCCCAGCTTTATATTGCGGTTATTTTAACCTTTCCTCAAAAGAAACAAGCACAGTTTTTTTGATACTTAAACTTTGTTTCATCTGGACTGAATATCCCCCTTTTTTAAAAACATATGCTGGAAATGTTACTACATTGGTAGTGCCTGTTATACTTGGCCATTCGTTGACACAAATCTGCCTGGGAAATTATTAATGGCAAGCAATGAATCCTGGATCTACATTTTGACCTTCGTTCCGATGGACCTAGTAGGCGATGTGCTGATATAGATATAGACGTTCTGATGTTATAGCAATATGGGCAAGCTTTTTTGTTGTTGTCAAGACTGGACATGTAGCTGGGGACTGTTACACCAACCAATGCCCTACCGCAAGTGCTGGAAGCCATTTCCAAAAACTCACGCTCTCCATCATGGCAATGCACCTGCCAATCCTATAGAAATGTGCAGGATGCCAAAATATGGTGGCAGTCCTATGATTGTTGGTGGTAAGGACATTTTAATAAAGGAGGGGTCCATGAACAGTCTCTGTAGAACCTCTCCCTTACCCCTTAAGCTGGCAGAAATGCAGATTAACATGCCCATGTCTCTGGGAAAGGGTGTGGATGGAAATATAGACAGGTTTTCGGTCAACATTCAATAATTGACTGCTATAAGTCAACGATGAAAAGGTCAACACATGAAAAACTTTGAGACGGACTAGGTCAAGTTTGAATAAAGGTCAACACAGCAAAAGGTCATGTCCCCCACACAAAAACCCCAATTAGTCCCCCAATTAGTGTAACATGTACCCTCACATGGCTTGCTTTCTCACCATGCGTCAGGCACATTACTGTTTTCACTAGTTGTCAACCTGAATCGCGATGAATGATCATGTTGGTGAAAAAAACGTGAAAAATGAATGTCGACTTTTTTATATGGCGACTAGAAACATGTCAACCTTTTGCTTGTGTTACCCTTTTTTCCAATGTTGAACTAGTTCATGTCAACCTTTTGCATGTATCGATAGTGATCGACCTATTGACTGTTGATCTATCAAGTAGAACCTCCGGGAAAATGGTGGCTTCTACTTTTTCACATAAAATTCTGCAGCACCGGCAATGGACTTTGGAGAGAGAAGTATAATGAATGTGTGGATGGAGCGCAGTGTAGGCCCTATACCCAGAGGCCAGTGTGCGCTGCACTCACTGCACCTATTATAGGCCATCATTGGTGAATAGGTTGCTGGGGTACTCTGGTCCTACAGTATTTAACACAGTCTATGGCCTTCCTCTAGCTTAAAGTTCTCTCCTCATGCCATGATTCTAACCACTGGATCGACCAACCTGGAAATTCGACCTGGGTTATAAGAAGTGTTAAACCTGGGTTACCCTCTGTATAATGGGCGACCCGGACTTCATGTTAAAATGCTGGACCTGGGATCAAGATCCTGGGTCCGATCCAGCTTTGCGTTGTGAAAGGGGTATAAGAGAAGAAAGGACCCATACAGGAAAAGGGCCCTGCTCGTGAGATTTTACGTTACCACTTTCACATCACCAAAACAACATGGGTCATTCCCGAATTGTTGCCAAATTGACCCATATCGAAGTGAAGTGTGAAAGCACCAAAGAGAATAACCCAGCATATCAACTAGGTTAAAAAAAGGTCTAAACACGAATCAGACCCTGGTCGTTGTGCACTGAGAAAACTTTAGATACCCCTTTCATATCACAAATGCCGAGTGGCACCCAGGGTTTGGACACAGGTCCATCCCGGGACTGACCCGGCATTTGCAAGGTGCAGCTCCCCACATGTCCGGTCACTGAGGTCAGATGGGACAGGGCGGAGCGGCGGTGCATCATCAGGGTGCGGGGAAGGAGGCAGCTCTTGGAGCTGTCGCTGTCTCCAAGCATTGCCTCCTCCATAGTGTGAACGGGCCCTGGTTCACTCGATCAGGGTTACCTGTTCACACTGCACAGCAACCTGGTTTCTTTTAAGCTGAGACGGAATGTCGGTTTGCTGGACCTGGGAAATCTGAAAATGCCCTTTCACATCACAAAGAGACCCGTGTTGACCTGGGTTATTTTTGCTATGGGAAAGAGGTAATAGTTAAAGCACACTATACAATTTGTGGAGTTTCTTCCTTTGATTTACCAACGAAAATGGCAAACAGGAGGGATGAAGAGGTCAGGGAGCTGCTGAGGATCTGGCGAGAGGCAGAGATAACCTAGGAATAACCCGGTCAAACATGCACTATATAAAGATCTGAATTCCAAACCTGGCTCTGACCCAGGTTTGCAATGCGAAATGGTAAAGGGCAGCACCGGGGCGAGGTTAGACAGACAGAAACCAGGCCATAACAGGTTAAGAGGCCTACAGTATTCCTGCTGACATCAACCACTGCTATGTCCATGTGACAGGAGAATGGGTTTTCTGACTAGACCTGTACTGGTGATATATCAATGTTGAGATGGGGATTTTAAAAAGAACTAAAGCTTTAATATTAAATTAGCATTATTTTCATTTTCAATTGACTTTGTGATGCCAAGGAAGTGGGCTATCCTGTATAGTATCAGAATAATGTGCTAGCAATCAAAGCTTGAGGCTAGATATGACAAAAATAGAAAAAAAATCTAGCAAACCCTTTGAACTAGAAATCTTTTGAATGGGTGCAATTAGCCTTGTTTAATACAGTGGTCATGACTTTTATTTAGCGGTTAAAGAGAATTTTATGTGGTCACATTGCTTACTGTACGGGTCACTGCACTGACGTCTACAATAGAAGCCAGTAGCACCTGCGCCTCTTTATACTATGCAACGAAAACTGCAACATTCTATCCCTCCTTATGCCACACTACTTGTTATAATACAATCCTATTTAATTTTTAAGCAACAGCACAACTAAATAAATGAAATGGTAGAACTAATGAAGTATTTCATACCCCATTCCAGCTGTGCCTGAAAACGATACATTGTTCTGTGATACACTTACTCACTGTGATTGGTTACGCTACAGTATATGCAACAGTAAATTTCAGGTTGCACTTGAAGAAGGGTGGAAGTGCAATGTGATGCTGCTGGCACTTGTCTTTACAGATGGCTTCTGAAACAGCAATACTGTGTTAGCTGGAGTCACGCTCGGCACACTCTCCATCACGGCTCAGCGCGAAAGCGAAATACACAAAGTAGTGCCAGCTTGCATCTCCAAATCGAAAATAAAAATACCAGCAGGATCCTTTTTAATTTTTTATTCATGCTCTGGTAATTAGTAGCATTCATTTTCCCTTTAATGGACATTCGGGCACATGGGTGTATTTTAATGTATACAGAAAACAGTTATTTGCTAACTATAATTGATGTACACAATTATTAGTGGGGTTTATATAGTGCTAGCAATATTTGAAAATGCAAAACAGGAAATACATAGACCGTGATTGTCAGGGGTAAGTGACTAAAGCTTCTAAAAATGAAATGAAGTGATGGTACCCACAGTGTCCAATCGAATTTGGTCTATCATTTTCTACAATGCAACAGAGAAATGCTAGACAGAATCTGATTGTTTTTTGTGGGCAATATCATCTCTTTTCATTCTTAGAAGAGTAAGGGGTGAAATTTACTAAAGGCTTCTATACATTAGGACGACTTGTCCGAAGGACAAGTCAGACCTGATTTCCATGGAAGCTCCAGAGAAGCACCCATAATGTGCTGCTGATGGCGGAACATAAGATTTATCGGTACTCGTTTAGTTTCACGGCGGCAGCATGGCCGCACGCTACTTCCGGGTTCAGTGCTCGTCAAACTTTCTAAAATAAACTAAATTAACTTCATGCCAACGTGGATAGTTCAAACCCCCACTATCCACGTTGGCATGGAGTTGATTTTAGATAGCGTGGCGAGCGTAGCGTGGGCGAGCGAAGCGAGTCCCGCAAGGGGACTCAGACGCGCGGCCATGCTGCCGCCGTGAAACTAAACAACTACCGATTTATCTTGTGTGCAGCAGGTCCGCCTCCGGCTCAGGTCCAATGCACTTGGGGATCGCGCATTGGACCCAAGGAAGACATAAAACTCAGATTTGGCCGATTTCTCTGGTGAAATCGGCCCAAATCAGACATGTGTATGGGCACCTTAAGATACGAGTTCTATTTCACATGGGATGTTGCTATGGGCAACCAATCAGAATCTACTTATTTATTTAGCACCTACTAGAAGATAATAAATAGCATCTGATTGGTTGCCCATAGAAAGAACTCCCATTTTAGTACATTTTTACCTCAGACTCTTTTTGCTTCCTCTCCTCTATTCAGTATATCATGGATCGGTTTCATCGTCATGGTTATTGAGGAGCGGTATCAGGTGTGATTAGCTGCTGATAATGGTATTGAGAGTTTATTGGAGCAGGCTCCGAGAATTGACAGTCTGAAATACTGTGCAGGTTAATTAAAGCAATTCCTTCCAGTGTTGTCCTGTCTATATTAGCCATAACTTTGGACACTAATAAAAAGAGTAATCAAAGGATGTAGGGATTTATGGGTCGTAATGCATTAAGGAATGCCATCCATCATTTTTCCCTAGTGTCTGCGGATTGAGTGGTATTAATCTTTATTTAAAAATCTATTCCATATGTGAAATAAACTTCTCAGATGTGACACGTTTACAGTACTAGGAATTTTTTTCCTAAAGCGATATTATTTCAAGAAATGTCGATAAATATAGTTCAGCGCTAGAGCAGTGTTTAGCAGGTTTATTAATAAGGCGGCTTTACAGAACTACGTCCCAAGTAAGCCCTTAACATAATGTAATCCAACTGTGATCTTGGAGGATCAATGTGATATAATATGCCCCAAACGTACCTTAGGCAGCAAATCCTTACATACCAGAGGCAAATGACAGAGTTCTCCTGCAGAACGTCTGTCAGGGTCATTTTATTTTGATGGAAATGGCTCCCTGAACCCACTCTGTGGATTCATCACATGCCAGGAGCTGATCTAGCGCCTGCAGCTGCCCAGTCGATGAATGACATGCTTTCATTTCTTGCCTAGTCATAAATGCAGCTTGATGCGGTGCAGGGGTGGTATATAAATAATTGTCCTTTCAGCGACAGCCCCGACAGGGTGTTAGAACCGACAAGATTAGTGACTTTTTAACTGTTACACTTCTTCAGGCTGTCCTAGAACACTAGCCAGTACTGAAAGTAGGATTCTTCTCATCCGGATCCGAGGCAAGCCAGTAAATTGGCTCAGCTTCATCTCTCCCCTGAAGGCACCTATGGGTAATTTGTATCACATTCAGCATCCATGACATGTGACCCCCCCCCCCCCACCTAGTTGCAGCCCTGCCCTAGATAATGTGGATAGCTGAGTGGGCATGTGTGATTACGTCATGGGCATCAGAGGCTACCAGGTGGTGAAGGCAGAGTGCTTTGTCTGGATGTGTTTATCCCCAGAATAGTACTCTAATACACAGGTTCTCAAAGTCAGTCCTCAGGACCCCACACAGTGCATGTTTTGCTGGTCTCCTCACAGAGGCCCTTATTCTGATCGGTGCGGCCCGATCAGAAATATGCGGTGATGTCCGTCTTGGCGAATCCCCGCCTTCCATACGGATCGCCACCTCCGTCCGTATGCGGATATGTGGCGGTCCGCATGAATGTGGACGGGGATACGCCTCCTTCATGGTGGGAGCAGCCCCTGCATTCGATGGTCGCCGAACATCGAATGCAGGGCCGCACGCTCCACCAGGTCCCGCAACACAAGACCACACGGACACTTGTCCGTGTGAAATCTTGTATGGGGGCGGGCAGCTGACATCCGGCGATGTCAGATGCCCGCCCCGTACCCACGCGTCACTGCCTCATTACCATGCATACGCCCCACGTTTGCATGGGAACGCCCATGAAACGCGGGGCGTATGCATAGGGTAATGAGGATAAGTAGCCCCTCACGCCCCTCTACGCCCCCTGTGCGGCGTATAAAGAATCCATGCGGCGAAATCGCCTGCACATGCGCAGAGTGACCTCTGCACATGCGCAGACGATAAACATCGGCGGGCCGTACGCAAGCGGGAATATCCGCACCGATCAGAATAAGGGCCAGAATCAAGTGAAATAATTAGCTCCACCTGTGGATCTTTTAAAAATGTGTCAGTCAATAATGAGTGCACCTGTCGGGTGACCTGGAAAACGTGAACTGTGTGGGGTCCTGAGGAGTTTGAGAACCGCTGCTTTAATATAATAATAACAACCGGTGATACATCTAGAAACAGAACAAGCCTACTTAAGGTTTTGCTAATTGGTATTTTAAACACCATTATTGTTTTCCAATAAATGGTGTTTCAAATACTAATTAGCAAAACGTACTTATATACCTATAGTAAAGTTGTAATGCAAAAATGAAAGTCATTAACGATCCACAGAAGGGTGTAAGCTCTTGGGAGATTATTGTTATAGATGCAGTTACTGTGTATACAGTCCCTGTTGTTTGTGTCATTGTTATGTTTGTGTTACAGATCATTGATGTACCGGTATTTTATTTGTAACATAAACCATCCCTTATGTCTTGGAATTAAAAGTAGAATAATAATATACAGTAGTAAAGGAAAAAAAACATAACTAAGAGCCATAGGCCTCCAAATCAATAACAGATATTCTATGACTCTGTACAGGTTCACTTTTTTGCATGCAGTTGCTTAAACATTGCTGCAGTAATGTAAGAATAACTGTCATTTGTTCCTCTCATTGTTTTTTCTTATAGCTGTGTGGAATCAAAACCAAAAATGTACATTCATTGTCTTCATTCATTATACCCTTTTTACACTGCCCAAATAACCTAGGTTATTGCCGGGTAGATCCCACACACGCCCCTCAGTGTAATAGGGTCCCAGAGGAAATACCCAGGTTGACTGACCCGGCAATCCAACCCATGTAGTGAGCAGGATTGATCCCATGTAATGGGGCAGTGGTAATGGGTAACCCAGGGTCTTGATGAAGCTGCACAGCGATACGCGCGTCGACCTACACACTTAGTGTGTAAAAATCCCCCTTATCCCTTACCCTTGTAATAGGAAATGTATTTTGATCTGTGATATGCGCAAATAAGAGGTAGCACGAGAGATAGTATCAAGCGGGAGACGGGCTCCAAGCTCCTTGCTGCACGGCAGCCAGCTACACGCTGCAAAAGGAAGCCGGTACCCTAACTCTCTGTCCTACCTAGAAGCGTCCGCACGGATCGGAGGTGAACGCTGGCAGGGAAAGCCGCGGTGTGACGGCTTTACTGCAGCGTCTCTCCCTCCTGACTCTGATACATTGCGTACGCACTAATCTTCCTGGGCACTAATCCCTATATGAGCATAATGAGCCTGTGAATCATTGAAGTTCATTTCCAGATTAAAATATTTACGTCAATATTATACCTGTGTAAAAACATTCAGCTCATGTGGTCGCAAGTACCTATAAATTGATGAATTGCCACATGGATACACACCAAGCGATCTGAGCTGGTAATGCACTCATAAATCACTGTCCTCCAGACATGATCTAAAGCGGTCTGGACTGCAACCAGTTAATAAGGTTTCAGACAGTATAAATCCTTTACCAAATTAATTTTGCTTATTCATAGGGGTAAGATATTTTTATATACTTACCAACACAAGGTTTGCCATTCACTAATTGAATAATAACTAAGGCAACCCCACCTATGAAGCTTCAAGTGGACACACACCAGGCAATTCCAGCCCAAGATACGCCAGATACGGCGCTGTGTGCGCACTGATTTAGAGTTGCAAGGGACAGTACGTACGGATCCCGGCTCCTAAGCCTATAAGCAATATATGTTATTTGACCTATATTGGTATCTGTCTCACCTTACTTCACAAGACACAAGTACCCTGCTTATTCATAGGGGTAATAATTTTGTTATATACTTACCTCCAGATCGTCTGCCATCTGTCAATTGAGTAATTACCCAGGCAATCCCACTTGTGAAATTATAAGTGAATACACACCAGGCAATTTCAGCCTAATATACGCTAAACACGGCGTCATAGGTACACTAACTTAGGGTAGCGGGTGACAGTGCGCACAGATCCCGGCTCCTAAGCCTATAAGCAATATATGCAATTTTGACCTACACGTGTACCTGGCTTATCCCATCTTACAAGAAGCCTCCTCACATAAGTGTAAGAACTACATGGTGTGTCACAAATACATTGACATATCGCTAAATATACCCACCATCAATTTATTTGCTCACCTGGGTACACATTAAGCGATCTCCATCTCAGCACACAGTTGCATAATTTGATGTTAAAACACATGTGTAAATGTACCACATCAGTAGAGACAGTGGGTATTAGGGGTGTCCATACCAGGGTGCCTCCATTCGCTACCTTCCAATCATCTAACACCCACTGTGGACTCACTGATTCAGACAAGGCTCTGCACAGACCTATTGTGACAATATTCATTATCACCGTAAAGACCCACAAGGGTATTACCCATTTATTGCTCAATACTCTGGGCACACACCAGGAGATTTTTCAGTGAGACGCAGAAGAATAAAATATATGAGATCCAGTTACAAGGGGATCCACTGAACACATATATATTTTTTAGGAGCACTTAGTGCACAACATACCTACTCCATAGCGAGTTAATTTATATATAAAAAGAGATATGAAATGTGCCTAACTCCTATCAGTATCAATCACAGGAATTAAGGGACTAAGGGGTCCACTAAGCAGGAAAAACCTCTAGTTTTTTCCTTTTTATTCTTACCCCCATTTTCACCCATGTATGTTGTGTTTTATATGTCGCCATTTTAAGAATTAAAACATTAAAAGTTAATTTTTACGTTTAATTAATCTATCTTTCTTTTCCGAGTGCGCCACACACAAGACAGTCTTTTCTTTCCCCCAAGTATATAACCCAGGTCAATTAACCCAGGTCCAATTTATAGCATGGGGAGATCAAATTTCCAGAAGCTTGGAAATTACATCTCCAACCTTCAGTAGAAGAGTTCCACTGTACATGTGCACATTGTGAATGGCACTGACTCTTTAATGACCTGGGTCTGCTCTGTGGTGTGAAAAGAGTCTGACCTGGTTTGGAACCGTGTTCAAAATCCTGGGTCAGACACAGGACATTTGCATAAAAGGGTATTACTGACCATGGTGTACCTAGCACCAGGATTGCTGGTGAGCTGAAATGCTGTTGACGGAAGCCAAATGGAGTTACGGTTCAATAGCTCTGCTGCGCGGAATCTGCTGGCTACCTGCGTGCTTACATTTGATTTAACCCCCCTATTGTTCTATATATTGTAACCAATTTTGTCTTAATACAGTGGACCAGGTGCACTAAGCTTCATAAAGTGATAAAGTGGAGAGCGATAGACAATCAACCAATCAGCTCCTACTGTACCTGTCATCTTTCAACCCCAGCCTGTAATATGGCATATAGGAGCTGATTGGCTGGTAGTTTATAACTCTCCACTTTCCCTATGCCTTTTTGAAGCTTAGTGTATGTGTCTTATTGTAATACACTGGTGCCATATAAATAAATATTACTAAATATATTTCAGTGAATAGATAGAAAGTTAGGCAAATAAGTCTAGAGTTAATGTAAAAATACAGTGGAACCGTTGATTATTTAAGTGCACGTAATGATGAGCAGGAATTTGGATAATTGGAATCACTGTTAATCAGCGAGCATCTTAAGTGTAAGGATTAATAAAGAATGACTACCTTTTCATTGCTTATAATTAAGCAGAAAGCCTTGCTGCCTAATAATGTCATGGCTCCACTGTATAGTATAACAAAATCCATAAATTGAATACTTTGAGCAACAGCATAGAATAGAAAATAAATCTAAAATAGTCATTCATCAACACGTATCCTGTGCAAGTAAACATAGCAACTACATTCTGTTTAGATTGGTCTCTACATATGTGTCCTCATACTGTACATCTAGCCTCAATACACCACGCAGCGTGAGATGCCCGTTGAAAGTGAGCCTCCAGTTCCCTGTTAGCATTGGGTGTCTTCTATTAATTTGATATGCAGCACTTGTATATTGTGTATGACTGAGCATGTGTACGGAGCACAGCTGTATTGCCCTTCTCGCCCATGTAGCTAATGCACCCAAGGTGGATGGGTTACTTGATTTCACGTCAGGGTAGGATGGACAATGGGGTGTATCTGAGGGTGCCGGGTGAAGCTCCGACAGGGGGGATCCCGACTCACAGGGGCTATTCTCCCGTGTGGGGGTCCACGACCCCCATAGAGGGAGAATAGAACCTGTGGCGTGCGTAGCGAGCTACCAAGCCCGCAAGGGGCTTCTTTGCGTTTGCCCCCCTGTCGGAGCACCGGCAGTCAGGATCCCCCCTGTCAGAGCCTCATACTACACCCGTATCTGATGCCTCTGTAGAAGTCTTTCATTTCCATAGCTCCCAACTGTCCCACTTTAGGCTAGCACCTCCATAGCAGAAGCAGCAAAGTGACACATCCAGCGAAGGTGCAAGAAGTTTTCTTATAGCAGCTAGTGGGTAACTAAATCAGCCCCACTATATGATATGTGAGCACAATTATGTTGGGTGCACAATGGGTGATTTGCAGCACCGTCAATATTGTTAATTATATTGGCAGTGCCGTGGACGAACGATATAGCGCATACACATTTTCCCAATATTGTTAAGGATATTGGTCAGTGATGATATCAGTCAGTGACATCACTGGGGACCCTGCATACTGTACATCAATCTTTGACAATATAGTCAACAATGAGCTGCATGTACAGAAGATGTACATATTGACCATATAAACTAGCTGATATCCACTATATATGTCGTTAATAATATAGGGATATTCAATCACTCCCACTTTTTTTGGCAGATTATAAAAAACGGCTTCGCCCATTTTTGAGTACATCTTCTCGCATGCTGTTTTTGTTGGGATGAATCAGCATGGGCAAAAAAAAAAACAGACCCAAAAACAGGCAAAACTGCCTCAAATTCACCAAAACACATGGATCCATGGCAAACTCACTGATCCATTAGGTTTTTGTCCGCACTGAAAGAAATCAGCATGGAGATTGAATGTAGCCAATCTAATTCACCCTAGAAACGGGGGAAAAGTGCAGATTTTTCACCTGCGCAGACTGAATACCTCCCATGCATATCATGAATGATATATTGCCCTTTGTACCCATCATAAATGGGACTGAATTACGTTTTACATAGAGAACCGTACCATACTGTGACACATTTGTAAATGTAAATCAATTAAATAAACAGTTTGAATGCAAGCAAAGTCTGTGTGCGTGGATAAAATTAGCAAAGTTATTTAATCCTGATCCGAGTTTCTGCCAGGGAGTTTAATTTGTACTATCAATATGAATGAGTCATGTCTGCCAAAGTAAAGAGTCTGTGCCGCAAAATCTGTAGTAAGCAGATACATGTCTTAAACATACTTATACAAATTCTGCATCACTTAAGCTGGGTACATGTACACGCTAGGCCATGTGCCTGGTTTGTCAGTCCAGTCTGGTGTATCAGACAGCATATTGTCTATTCTCTACTCAGCATTAAATTATTCTTGATGTGTCCAGATGATTAATTATAAGGTATTAGACTCAATACATTTATTTGGGGTTTTAAAACCTCTATTTTTGGCAATAAAAATTATTTGTTGCTTGACAGAGACCGATTTGCAACAAGGCAATATGGGACCCGGAGTCCTGCTGCGTCAGAACGCCGTGATCGTTATGGTAACCCTGTTCGCAAAGGACGGCAGACAGGAAGTCTGTATGCAGGCAAAGGACTATGGGACTTGTAGGAATATCACTAATTAGAGTCCAGCCTGCATACGGAGGTTAGGTATAAAGAGAGTTCATTTGTCTACGATCAGGACACCTTGAAAAAGTCCTCTGACGAGGATGAAATGCGTTGGTGAGCGTGAGCTTGACAATTGATGTGGTGGCAGACGGAGAAGACCAGGGGACGCCTTGGTGAGGAAAAAACAGTGTCAACACCACTGTAGAATTGTGTTGCATGCGTTTATGGGACTGATTCAACACCAGTTCTCAACACACCCGGTAATTATTTGCCTGTGTCCTCCATAAGGAACCACCATTTTGAACTTAGCACTTTAAAAGTGTATCTCATTGGATGAATTGTTTTTAAGATTTATTGTGTTTTTATTGTGTATTGTGGATTCATGTCATGCTGTATTAAAAGGGAATATTTCATTTGGAACGTACTTCACCATTGTATTTCCACTTTATTTTTCTCTTGCATGTTATCCACCTTACGGGAGAAATTCCTGTGTTATCCGGAAGTTAAGCGCCTGATAGGTTGTGTTTCAATTTTTGATGTTCTGGTGTTGGTGAAGGGATTGTGAGGGACCCAAAAGGGACACGTACCAATTGGCAGCTCATCGCTGCGCCGCTCTACCATTTTGCCCACTTCTGTTGTTCCATAAAAAGCTCAACACTGTATGAACACACCTGACTGCTGATTGTCAAATCTTTCCAGTGTTCAAAAATAGAAATTAAACTTATTTAAAGTAATTTTGTTTTCTCCCCCTCCCCACCAATACACAATTCTCTCTCTCCATTAATCAGGGTTGCTGACTTTGTAGTCTCCTCTCCCAGAGAAGCCCTGCCCCCAGGATGGAAAATAACCCTATTTGCCGTAGAGGGGGCAGGGCTAAAATGACACTATTAATACCCTTTAGCCGCGCCCCCTCCTCGGAGATCGGCAGATCAGGTTATTTAAATGTTGCGGTCAGGGGGGAGGAAGCCGCGATCAGGGGGCAGAGCAGCGGTCCCCCAGAATCTGGGAGGGTTGCCCACATTTCCGGGAGGGGAGGGAATTTCGGGAGGGTACGCAACCCTGCCATTAATAGTTCCTTTCCATTTCATTTCTGCTCGTTTATCTTGGTATATAGCTTTTGTTTATTTAATAGCACTGTGTAAATGAAAATCTGTAATGGTAAAGTCATTTTTCTGCTTTCTCAGTTATTCAAAGCCAGGTTTGAAATAAGTAAAAATCCACCTCAATTCAAAGACATTTCTCTTCTAGTAAGTCAGAAGAGAACAGCTGCCACTGCTCTATTTGAAGGGTTTTATGGTCTTGTGGTGTGTAAAATTATTTTAGCAGATCATAGACTGAGTCATCTACAAAAGCATTTGAAAGAGTATAGCTCCTGATGCTGTGACAGTTATGTGGCCAAAGTCAGCTTTCTGCTCAGCGACCCTCAAATGTCACAACTGAGCAGATTAAAGAAGCCAGTCTTCAGATTTCACGCTCCGGTGAGCCAGCGGTTTACTGGATTATCTATCTACGGCACTGTAAGTATCAGCAGTTATGAACATCATTAGAATTCTAATAGTGGGGGGCACAGGCTGGTTTTGTCCGTGCTGTAAATGCAGTCTGATACCCTATGCTCTCAGCCTGAAGGGAGGAAGCGGTAGAGTATAACAGGATTTTCCTCCCGCTGTTCGGCTAATACTAAACAGCGCTGACATACAGTAAACAAACCATATATTACGCAACGGGTCTGGTCTCTTCCTCAAGAGCCTTTTTTCTACCTAACCATATCTGGAAGTTTATGCCACTATGTTTTAATAAAACCATTCGCTAAAAGCCGTGTTGACATTATCAATAGTATTAACAGTTATAAATTTCATGTGATTTAGAACTTTTGGTTGTCCTCAGTCCTGTGGCCCGTGCAGATTTAGAGCATTTCAGTGAGAATTTATTCTTTCAGGATCAATGAATATACAGTAAGAAACATTCGGGACTAAATGAAAACTGGAACCGGACCAGACCCTGGAACACCAGACCAGACAGGCTCCATTCATCAAACTCTGCATTCTGGAGCTTGTAGTGTCTGGTCCGGGGGGTGCCTGTCTGGGAGTGTCCCATCTGGGTGGGTGGGTGTCTGTAGTAGCTTTCACCTGGAAAATGGGGAAGAGGAGATTACAGCCTCCTCGTATGGTCCGGACCCTTCCGGTTTTTACTACATCCCCAGATCATACAGTGCAACCTTATTCTCCCCCTGCTCCTCTCCCTGGTGACAGGTGTTACAGGCAGCCCCACCGGATGGGTCACCCCCTTGATAGACACCAGCCGGACCAGACACTACAAGCTCCGGAATGACAGAGATTGATGAATAGAACCTGTCCGGTCCGACGTTCCGGGGTACTGTCTGATTCTGGTTTTTACATACATGTAGAATGTTTGCCACTTTCTGCATTTTAAACATGATTTTTTTAAAAATGCCTCATGGATGTAGCACAACGGAATGCTACAAATTTATAGTTGCCAATCAACTGCCCAGCACTACCTGCCAACTGTCCTGATTTATGTAAGAATAGCATGGATTTGATGGGAATGTTAAGCTTGTGGGGTGTGTGGAATAAACAGTATAAGGTGGATAAGTTGACAGTGTTTAGGTCGATAGACAATAGGGTGACCACTATTGGTTGACAGGCAATAGGTCGACACATGAAAAGGTCAACATGGTCTAGGTCAAACGGACGACACAAGCAAACTTTCGATATGTCAATGGTCACCACAGGAAAAGTAAACACAAGTTTTTTGTGGATTTTATTTTGTAAAATGAGTGGGCATAGAGGGTGTGATGTGCTAAACCAAAAATGCGATAAAAAACCCCAACAGTTTCCTGTTTTTTTACCACATTTTCTAATTCACCAAAAGGTTTTCTGAATACTTGGAAAAGATCCCCCAGCTTAATCACTCTGCTCCTGATGAAGCTGGGGGTTCTTTCCCAGAGAAACGTGTTGAGATTGAACCAGGTCTACCGACTACCCCTACAGAAAGCCTTGTGGACACTTATTCTCCACATTACTACTATAGCTACCTGGTAACATATAGGACCTCGCTGTTAATAGAGGAACAAAAGGAAGATAGAAAACAAAAGAGTATAGAAGTGCGCTCTATATGTAAATTCACCAAAATCTAAAGAATGAATATTTCATAAAAATACAGACAGGGTAAAGAATAATTTATTCCATTTTTCAACAAGTTCATAAAAATTGTGAGATTTACAGAGATTCCTGATCCGACATCTGATTGACTTCAATTAATGAAGAACACCCTATGCATTTTGTACAATCTCGGACTTCATCAGGGGTAATAGGAATATATTCGGACCTATAGAAGGAGATAGTATTCTCTCACAATCAGGAATGGTGGGTGATGGTCTTTAAAAGCAAAGTGTGGCGTATACTGTATATAAATAGAAGGAATTGCTCCTTATATCAGAATAATGAGTGTTTACCCAAATTATTATTGTCCTTTCGGCAAGGGGATTTCCTTCCAGACAAGGATCTATATATATATATGTATAGAGAGAGAGGAAGTGAAAAACCTGCAATCTCACCCAACCTTTCAGCAGTGGGGTGCCCATCTAACGTGCATAAGCAAATATGCACCAAACATAAGCCCTTATTCAGATCTGATTGCAGTACAAATTTGTTCGGAAAATGGGCAAAACCATGTGCACTGCAGGTAGGGCAGATGTAACATGTGCAGAGAGAGTTAAATTGGGGGGGGGGGGGGGGGGGTGTTGAAACTGAAATATTAATTGCAGTGTAAAAATAATGCAGCCAGTGTTTACCCTGCACAGAAACAAAATAAACACACAAATCTAACTCTCTCTATAGATGTTACATCTGTCCCACCTGCAGTGCACATGGTTTTGCCCATTTTTCAAACAAATTTGTACTGCGATTAGATCTAAATAAGGGCCTTAGTCTGTAGCCCACTCACCAACTGGTGGGGGTGATGGAACCCTCTCCAATTTGTCACAAGTCTTATAAAAAAACTATGTAGTTATATTCCAACTTTAGTAGTTTATTTACAATGGTATATTATCCATATATGCTCCGCTCAGGAGCATATATGGATTATATACCATTGTAAATAAACTACTTAAGTTGGAATATAACTACGGCGTTTCCTTATAAGACTTGTTACAAATTGGAGAGTGCTCCATCACCCCCACCAGTTGGTGAGAGGGCTACGGACTGTATATTTGGTTCTTGTGTAGTGTCACGGCGCCAGCAAGGGGACTCAGACGCACGGCGCCATGCTGGCGCTGTGAAACTACACAAGTACCGTATATTTATATATCTTTTTACATTTGTCTATTAAACTCTTATTTTTAATTAAGAAAGCGACCATCTTATATATTATTATTTGGTTATTTTAATGTATACATTTGTAGTACAGCCAGCACTGGTCCAATACTAATACTAATATGATTGAAATATTCTCTGTCAAGAGTAATGTCATATCTGTACTTGGTATAAAAAACTATTAATGAATGTGTAAACTCCACCAACATTGTACATAAAGCTGTTGCATAGTATCAAAAAATGTAAAAAGGCACTATTGCATTGCATTTGCGGTATGTACTTACTGTAATTGTGTACATCTGTAATGTTTCTGTATAATACTTTGGTTTTTAGTACTAAGGTGATGTCCTTACAAGTACTATGATTTACGTTGTATTTTTGTAGGGAAACAATGCTTTCAATTATTTTTCGGCCAGAGATGTGAAGACAGATAATTGTGCACAGCCTTTTAGGTCTTTGTACCGAGCTTCACATATTACAATCTTTATTAGACAGCAGAAAGCTGTGTTGAAACCTCCAGAGGAGCTTTGTGCAATGTAAATTAATGAAAGGTATTGACTAACATTTTGTAAATGCAAGAGGAGCTGTTGAGAGACGTCAATAAGTTCTACATAACCCAATGAAAATATTTTTTTATGTCAGCCTCTGCCTGTTCGGGGAATCTTAGCGTTCCTCTGGCTGTCGTGTTTTTAATGAAAACAGATGTGTAGCTGCTGTGTCGGGGATCATACACACTGGGGTTAAATTTATGCATTCAGCAAATGTTATTAAAGTCTGGTGAATAACATTGTTTAATAGTTTTAACACTGATTATCTAATATAAGTGACTGGGCCTGTACCCACACTAGCCGGCAAGTTTTCAACACGTGTTCGTTGCAACATTGCCTGTAGCATGTGGGTCATACTTACAGTACCTACTTTCCCGGATCCTGTGGGGGGACTCCACTGTACCCTTGAAAGAATGGCCTTGCCTCCTGCATTCTGCCTTCTTCCTAGTACAGTGGGCAGCAAGGGGAGCTTACAAGCAGTAAGGGGTGGGGCCTATTGACGCAATTCATGCTAATTGCATCATTTTAGCCCAACCTCTATGCAAATTTGGTCCAATTGTGGCATTCTCTAGGCATAGGGACGGGGCTTAATCAGAGTTGGATTAAGGCTCTGGAGGGTTTAGGGTACTTTTGACAGGAGGGTCCTGAGGTCTAAAATTAAAATCATATTACACATGTATGTGTGTGTGTTATTATATGTTATTGGCATATTTTAGATCCTGTGTGACCCATACATGTTGCTAATCTGCTGTTTGATAAATTTAAATTAATATAATTGTTTAATATCGATGCAGACATCCCAATCATAATTATGTGGGGCAGGTCAGCATTAGGGGGGGGGATTAGGTTTAGGCAATAGTGAGGGTCTTAGGGTTAGACTGTGAGGAGGAGGTTTCGGCCATTAGAAGGGGGTTGCGGTTAGGCCGTGGGGCATGAAGGTTAAGCACTAGCGAGGAGGGATAGGGTTAGGTTGTGGGGAAGGGACATAAATATGTACATATATACACTCAGGACATACACACACACATACACACCATAAATAGACACAGGACATACATGGACACATACCATACATACACACAGAACATACACGCACACATATCATACACACACACAGCATACACGCACACATAGCATATATAGAATGTATATATATACACACACACACATACTATACATACACACATGACATACATGGACACATACCATACCTAGACCCAGAGCCGAGGCGCTGTGCGCTGCAGCGCCACCTACATGCAGCTCTCAGCATTACAGCCACAGCTGCCTCCCTGCATTCCCCTCATCTCCGCTCTGTATAAATAAACAACTGTCAGCCGGTGTGAATGATTGTCAGGAAAGGGGGCCCTTTCAGAGAGGGGGGCCTGGGGATAAATACCCCCAGAACCTCCCCCTTAATCCAGCTCTGGGCTTAATGCCATGATCAGTTCAGTCCTGCCCCGTCCCCTCCCACCTACTTCTTCTCGCCAAGATTTGTCAAAGCTTGGTGAGAGATATAAGTGGAAAGATATAAAGTACCAAGCAGTCAGTGTCTGTCATTTTACAGGCTGTGTTTGACTAATGCCAGGAGCTGATTGGGTGGTACTTTATCTCTCCAATCTTTCATACATCTAGCCTTTAAATTCTGATTATTTTAACCTCATCACTGAGTATAATACCCCTTTCCCACCGGCCAACCGGCAATGACCCAGCATTTTTGAGTGCCGGGTCATTTTGCCATGTGCAGTCTGACCCCATTTCACACCACCTGCAAATTAACGGGTTAAAGCTTTTCAACCCGTGTGAAAGGGTCAACACGGGTCTTAAATTCCAGCTCACTGACCCTGGTCAAGAGCACGGTCTGAGTGTCGGGATTGAAGACCCGCTTTGACCCTTTCACACCAAAGAAAACCCGGGTTTTTCAGCAAATTCCTGAGTTAGAAGGATTAACCCAGCTAACTTGCTTCTGGTGTGAAAGGGGTATCACTGAGCTCTATAATACTGTATATCTGTATTTTTTGTACATAACTAAATAGTCAACAATACACAACTGCTACAGTATGTTTAGATCTACACGGAATAATTTTACTGTTTCCAAACCGGTATGATATCAGAGCTATGGACTGTACAGTGTGCTGCCTAACTAACATTGCATTTAGTGCAATTAGTTAATTGGTTACTATGGTTTCATTTAATTTGTGCACCTTCTCACATCACACATTTGGAGCAGTCTTTATTGAAGCACCTTGAGCGCCACTTAGCATCAATGAGAGAGAGAGAGCTTGTTATCACACATTGGTACTAAAATGAATGGCTGACATTGCAGTATGTGTCTTCTGCAACATGGTGCAATGCAGAATGTAAATTAAAATCTACTCCATCTGCACACTGTCCATAGAGTGCTTGATCACGTAATCGCTCTTGTGTGACAGGTGGAACACTGAATAAGCATTTCCTTGCATTAGAATGCCATATCCTGGAAGAGAATTGCTGCTTTCTAAAATGCCTTTGTGACATTGCCCTAGGGATAAAAAAACTTATCAGCTTTAATCAACCATTAGTCGTTACATTTGTTTCTGTCCCCTGCAGGCAATAACTGAAGCAGAACAAACATTGTACATTATATCTTTCCCAGCTGATCTAATCCTGATACATGGAGCGTATTTCTTTCATGAAAATGTCCCTGTGTATTGGGAGAGTGTGCATATAGAATTTACTGATTTATTAAAAATCCTATATAATAGGCCAATTTACTAATTCAGATTTACTGATGCAGACCTGGCGGTTAGTGAATTTAGCATCACACAGTATCTTTTGCACTTTGTAAATGACCTCCCGCCCTGATAATTGTATCACTCGGTCAATCTATGAATGTAGCTTTAACATGTAAAAAGAAATGAGTGAGACCTCCAGGACTTTCACACTGTCACCGTAATACTAACTAGGGGTGATTCATCCTGTGAATTCTGAACTCTGCCTCATTAATTCATGCCCCGCTAATGAACCTAGAGAATGGGAACTTGGTAGGGTCATCCATGAACTAGAGCAGGTCATTGACTGTGCTGACGATCAAAAGATTATTAACACCAAGGAAAGTATTCAGCAAAAAGTTGCTAAGAAATAAAAATCTATAAAGGATTTTAGCTGCCATGTTCGATCTTTAATATATTTTGTTGTGTGGCGTTAAAGTTAGAAAAATAGCCTTCTGTATGTGTATATATAAATATATACATATATATATATATATATATATATATATATATTTATTGATTGATTGATTGATTGCATATATGGCATTTCAGAAACTTAGTGGCACCTTAAATTTAAATATAATAATACATGCAGATAGTGTAGAGCAGTGTCATATAGATGGGCATCTGATCAGTTGTCAGCCAATTGTGTTTACGGTGTGCAATTCATTGGTGCTCATACTGTACATACTAATGATTGGACAGAGAATTTGGACATTTTAGCACCTAGGGGGTTATTCTAGTTCACTCCTGACAAATTCCTTCTCAAATGGACAAAACCATGTGCACTGCAGGGGGGGGGGGGGGGGAGGCAGATAAAACTTGTGCAGAGAGAGCTAGATTTGGATGGGATTTTACTACAAAGTGAGATCTATATTGCAGTGTAAAAATTGAGCAGTCAGTATTTTCCCTGCAGAGAAACAAAATAACTCACCCAAATCTAATTCTATCTGCACATTTTACATATGCCCCCCTGCAGTGCACATGGTTTTGCCCATTTGAGAAGGAATTTGCCAGAAGGAGTAAACCAGAATAACCCCCCTAATCTCAAACTAAATCAACTCAATGTGATGTTTAGCTCTGTGACATGTACTACAGCCAGTGACTAAGCAGTCCTGTAAATGCAGTCACTGATCACTGTCTTAAGGGTTTGAGTTTAAACTTCTACAAGTCCCTGCATCAGAATTTCTCTCTGTCTATTTGGTTGTATATTGGAACAGAAAAGACCTTTTGTAATTGTGAATATTTTCCTAAAGCAAAGGTTATCTTTGTTTTAAATGACTAGAATGCCCATTGACCACAGTATTTCTCCTTTGCATACTGTGACACATCATGGAATGGCTGACAGTATAGTAATAGCCTTAGAGAAAAAAATGAATTCTTTTTAGAACAAATTTAATTTCATGGACGCAATCTTCACTTTCACCATATGCAAATAGTACCTGATTTTGTAATAATTAGGATTCTGTACACTGTCATAGTGTTCATTCTAGCACCCGCTATTTTTGAAAACCCATGCAGTTCCTCTTCCCTGCCTGGGGTGTCGCTTTCTGCTGTGGTGCTTCTAGCACAGTGTGGTCTGTATATCAGCACTGATATGCAAACCAGACCTGTGCTAGAAACTCCACAGCAGACAGCGACACCCCAGGCAGGGAACAGGAACTGCATGGGTTTTCAAATATAGCGGGTGCTAGAATGAACACTACTGTCATGTAACTTACTAAATATAAATTTATCTCCAGTGGATCTATAATTAGCCTTGTCAGTCATTATGCCATGCACTGCCAAGATCTGACATATTTTCAACCCCAGATTATCACTTTAGTAAGAGAAAAGATAAAACACATAGTGATGTTTTGGCATCAGTGCCCAAGTAACACTTCAGTTAATCCAGCTATAAATTTAACCCCACTTTAATGCAAGAATGCCAGTCTCTAGCAATGTCAACAACGTCTCTTGCATTACATTGTTATTGAAGGATTGAAATAGAATTTTTGTTAATCAAAATTTTAGAACTTTCTTATTCACAATTGAAATCATTTGCTCTGCCTGTGGACCTTTAAATAGTATCAACTAGTAATGAATTCATGCAGTTTTATGAGTCCCTGTGGACTGGGTTTGGGAACTGCTAATCTACAGTATATGATTATTGTAGTATGAGGGAAGATTAAGTAAAATATTGACTTTTTTTATTACAAAAGATGTCTTCTGTTTAGCCTAACGAGTTAACTTTTTTTTCAAATAGTTTTTTTTTTTTTTTTTTGTGTAGACTTGCGAATCATTGTACTGTAAGGATAATATATGCAGAACATAAGCCCCATGGTATTCCTGATTGTATTACTCTGATGAATTTGTTATAGTATGCAATGAAATGCGTTCGTATTGTAATCATACTGTATACAGAAGACCCGCCGAGTTTTTTTTATGATTTTCTTTCATAAGACACAGCAGTAAAAGATCAAATTGTCCATACATTGCCTAAGGACACTCTTTTCTATGTAGACAGTTAGTGAGAAGACTCCTTTCTGCAAAGAACATTTTTTGCTAATCTTCTCTATTGGCATCTACACCTAGATAGTGAATTTATTTTTCTCTACAACAGTGCAGTCCGTTGAATTAGATTGTTCTCTTTTATTTCACCAGAAGGATTTATCTACTTTCAATGATGCTGTGTGGAACGTTCAACATTCTAATCTCACTTCACTAGACAGATTAGATATTTGGATCTTCAATAGAAGCTTCACTTTAACATTTGTACACAGTTTTAAGACCTCTAAAGATTGGTCTCGACTATCCTCAATATGTCTTTGGATTGTCTAAAAATGTTGCACCTTATTTAAGGTAATAAAATAAAATTGTTCAGAATACAACATTTTTATTGTTTATTTTTTTAACTGTTTTATAATAAGAGGTATAACGTGATTCACAAGATCATAATTTATTTTATTTTATATAAAGTATTACATTTGCCATCATGTTGGTTGAAAGAGAGCTGTTCTGGTGTTTTATTTACAGGCAAAGCCAGCTGGCAGCAGTAGGCTAGGCTGCCATCAGAAGGGGGGATTGCCAGGATTACAGTCCCGGACCAGGACAGCAAGGTGGCCCAGGGCAGGAGTCTATCAAGCATTTACATTTAATTTGTCATAAAGTTCACGTTTCCCTTGATGAATGTAGAGGCAGTCAGTGCTGGAGACATTAGAGGTCTCACCAGGCTCACAGGGGGTTTGAGAAGGGAGAATGGGCCCTACCTATTTTGTCAGTCCCGGGCCCCACAATTTTCGATGGTAGCCCTGGCAGTAAGACTGAATGTATACCTTCCTCAGGCTAGTGTGGTCCCAGTTGATAAATCTAGATTGTCTAGATAGACAATCAATAGTTCTACCCCTACATGCAATAGGTCACCAGGGTCAAAATGTCAACATGAAAAAGGCTGACATGCAATATGTCGATAGGATCAAAAGGTCAGCATGAAAATAGGTAGACACATGACAAGGTTGACATGGTTTTATCATGATTTTATTTATTTTTTAAACCGTTTTGTTCATACTTCCCCACCATTTCGGCATAGGGAGAATATAATAGTGTGTCTAGCGTAGCTGTTAGCCGCCGCCACCCGTCTGCCTTGCCCGGCACTGCTCTGTCTTCTGCGGTTGCCGGGAGGACAGGGGCTGGCAGTGGATGGCGATTTGTGGTGTTCACGGAGGGGAGGCATCGGGGATGTTGCCAGGCAACACCCCGAACTTCTACCCTGTAATTGACGGTGGGTTGGTGTTGGGGCTTTGATAGGCAATGCACGAACTTCCGCCCGGCAGTTCCGGGAGCTCACTGGGGGCGGCGGCAGACGTCACTGGCCACAGGGCGGCAGTTTTGAATATAAGGCTGGCATCTGCTGGGAACAGATGCCGGTTATAGTTCTGCCTGCATTGTATGCTGCCTCAGAATGTTTCTGGTTCCAGGCTCCTGTATACTGCGTCCTGTGTGTCTGCCTTGTGCTGTGCCTCAGTCTGCTTGCTCCATGTCCCTGCCTCAGCTTGTCAGCTTGCTCAACTCCTGTGCTTCCAGCGGGTTCCATCTTCCAGATAAGTCAGGGGTTGCTTGCATTTGTTTATATCTTTTTGTACTATCTTATTGCATTGTTGCATTTATTAATATTTTGGTATTTCTGTCCACGGTTCCATCTTGTGTATTGTTACACCAAGTATTTGGGTTTTACAGTGTCATCTTCCTGCATTGTTGCATTTATTTTTTTGTACTGTAGATGTGTGTTCTTCAGCCAGTTACTCGGTATCCCTGCCTCCTGTAGCAGCCTTGTCATCTGTAAGACCAGGCGGCACCAGGGTTGGGGTGGAAATACTCTACCCCTTCGAACGTGGCTGTTAGTGGTGAAGCCTCAGTTCGCAGGAGGCAAACAGGACAGCTAGGGCTCTGCAACGGAGGGCTTGTACATACACTGCATAACAGTAGCAGGGCACCACGCCTGAAGCATGGCTAGCGAAGCATGGGTACGTGACGACAGTTGTCGACCTTGACATCCACATTTAAATAAAAAAACACGGTTTTCTGAATATTTCGGTTGTTAGAATACATGGATAAGGTAGACCCGACCTTTAACTACTTGTAATACATGTATTATGTAATGATCTGCATCATATATGTTTGTGGGAAGTTATTGATATACAAAAAAAGGACTGGTTCACTTCACAATTATGCACCTGAGAAGCATAGTCAACTTCTGTTTGGGATACTGTCAGGTTGATCCTGTTTAACTCAACAATGAAAAGGTAAAAACACATGATTGACACCTATAAGGTTAATGCATACATTATATTGACAACAGCAAGATCGACAAAGATAATAGGTCAATATATATTACATCAATAGCAACAAAAACATATACACGAATCGTAATAGGTCAACAATTGTTTCATTGACGATACAAATGTATGAATGCTCAACTCGCAGAGCTGAATATCCTCCACATCAATTGAATAGACACATGAATAGGTTGACAAATGAACATATCAACAAGACAACATAGACAAATAAAAGATTGACATCTATTAGGCTGATGTTGCATTGATTGACTGCTAATAGATCTAACAAATGATTCACACCCGTTCTGTGTGTTGTCGGTTGGTATTCCTCCCTGAGAATCTTCTCTGGCTCGGTCTATTAAACACAGTCTGCCTAATAACAGTGGTCTATTGCCTGACATGATTCCTGTGTAATCCTTGAGAGGATGCTCTTGCTATAGTACTCGGTCTAGCCTGACCTTGACAAAAATTCTTTAAAATGGCATCTTTCTGTGTTATCTACAGGTAATGTCAGATGGTATTATAATGTATGGGGCCAATATGAATAAAGCATGTGTCCTATTTTGAAACAGTGTAAATTAATATTTGTATAGTTATTTTAAAATACATTCTGTTGCAAAAATCCTAAATGCTCACTGTTTAGACCTCTGCTTGGGGGGGTAATGACAATATCACTTCTGTCAGCATAGTGCTGCATTGTGTATTAGCTGCCAGTATGAACAGACTGGTGTCCATGATGACGCAATTCCCAGCAAGATGGCATACTGGGAATTTGAGATCCCACATCTTGGGAAGCAAACCTGCATCATGATGAGAAATTAGGTCATGTCCAGAATCCATTTATCCAATGTTGGGAGGAATGCAAGAGGGATTTTGTGAATGTCCTGAACATTCCATGAAAATACCTAAAACTAATCAATAGTAGCACTGCATCAATGTGAACCAGAAGCCTGATACAATAACATAATGTTATTTTTGTTTTGTTTGCTTTTGGGAGAGTTTTTCATTTTTTTTAAAGTGTCAATCAATTACTGTACATGGCAAAATCAACCTGGTGTATCAGTGTGTAAATGATTGCTTCTTTAAAAAAAAAATGGAAAAACTCTCCCGAAATCGCTCACTCTTTGAATCTCACACCCTATTACATAGAGCAGGGGAGGCCAAACCGGTCCTCGAGATCTACCAACGGTCCACGTTTTCCAGGTTACCTAGTTGCCAGGGCCATCTTAACAGCAGTGTGGGCCCCTGGGCAACGCAATGCACTGGGGCCCTTACCCATTCTCCCCTCCTAGGAGTGGGGGGTGCTATCAGCAGCAGCTTTAATGTCCCACGGGTGGCAGGGGGTGCTCTATCTTCCATTCAACATGTAGGACCTGGAGCAGTAACTTCTGCTAATTACTCCTTTACTGCAGAGGTGGTGGGAGGGAGAACACTAACGTGTGGAAGGGGGCACTGAGCTGAATGAAGGGTCCCTTGTAAATGACTTCCAGGGAGGTAGGGGGTGTTTTATACGCAGGGGAGGGTTGGATAATGGAGTGGACTTAATATTCGTTATTTTCTGGTGGAAGGGCAGCTTGTTTGACTGCAGATATCACCATTATCAGGAAATAGATTTCGGTACTTATGTAGTATCTGGGCATCCGATTTAGAAATCGGATCGCATCGCATCGCATGCGACCAAATCTTATGCGATGCGATGGTCAAGATTTTTCCATAGGATTCAATGTTAAAATGGTCTGAGTCTATTTTAACATAGAATTCAATGGAAAAAAGGGGTCCTTTTCCTTTCCCCACTATCCAAGTGGGCATGGAGTTGGATATAAATCTGTGGCGAGCGTAGCGAGCCACCGAGCCCGAAGCGTGGCGAGCGGACACAGAATACTTTTTAAGAAATATGCGTTCGCTCGCCACGCTTCGGGCTCGGTGGCTCGCTGCGCTTGCCACGCTATATAAAATCAACTCTATGCCCACTTGGATAGTGGGGAAATGAACAGGACCTTCTTAACATTGAATCCTATGCAAAATCGCATCGAATCGCATCGCATCGCATCTGATTGTATGCCTTAAGGTAAGGCATACAATCACAAAATCGGACGCCCAGATACTACATAAGTACCTAGATTTCTTAGCCTTCAATAGTATAAAAACCTAGAGTCCCAACTTTCAGGAGGTGCTGGGAACTTGGGGATCAGCGATCAGGAGCCAGAGCAAAAATAACAAAAATATAAAACTGCACACCAGACGTTTGGAGCTGGAGCAGGGACCAGCTGCTGGAAGGCTGATATCTCTGGTTCTGGGCATGACAGAGACAAGCCCCTAGTGTTGACAGAAAGGGGAGAGTCCCAGCTTTTGGAATATACTCTCAGAAAAACTCTAAGTCAGAGAGAATCTGAGAAATATGACTGGGAATTGCATTTAACAGGTCGGATGTGGACTGCTGCTTTGAAGTTGGATATCTCCAGTTCCCCAGGGCCGATTTTCAAAATTCTGGTATCCCTGGAAAAAGGGGATCCTCAGCTATCAGCATAGGGCCCGTTTAGACCTGGGGCCCCTGGGCAAGTGCCCATTAAGCCCATACGAAAAGACGGCCCTGCTAGTTGCTGCACAGCTGTAGTCATTACTAACTGTCACATTTTAAAACATGCTGCATTCATTCCTACTATAGATCCACAGGTTGCCTGGAAAACATGCACCGTTGGTAGATCTTGAGGACCAGCTTGGCCACCCCTGACATAGAGGGGGACATTTACCAAAATGGATTCGTAGAAAAAAGGTGTATTCGTAGGGAGAAATACACCTTTTTTTTACGAATTTGTATTTTCGGGATTTACATTCCCAAAAATACAACAATTCGTAGTCCTAAAGATGGAACATTCGTATTTGTATTTACAAATACGAATGTCCTACACCATCGATAGAATACGACAGAAATCACCATTCAAAAGAAGGGTGGTTCCTGATGTACTAAGCAGCCGTACTGATAATACGGCTGCTAAGTGGTGTGAAACACCCACGCAAATACGACAGGAAAATAGAACACCATTTTCCTGTTCTATTTGCTTTAAGCCTGCACGGATCAGTCAGATCCGTGCAGGCTTCAGTGTAAAAAAATAGAAAAATTAAATAAATAAAAAAAAAAAACGGCGTGGGGTCCCCCCCACAGCCGAAACCAGCACCAGGCTGAAGGAGCCGGGGCCGGTAATTAAAAATCAGGGAACCCGACAAATAGGGGTTCCCCGATTTTTAACAACCAGCCCCAGGCTCCAGGTCCGGGGCTGGTTCCCAAAATACGGGGGACAAAATGACTAGGGGTCCCCCGTATTTTATGAACCAGCCCCAGGCACAACCAGCCAGCAGGGTAATGTCACAGCCGGGGGACACTTATAATATAAGGTCCCGCGGCCAAAACATTAACCCCCTAACCGGTCAGCCTGGCCAGGGGCCCTGGGGGAGTGGGGACCCCCCCAATGAAGGGGTCCCCCCCCTCCAGGACTTACCTGACCAGGCTGAAGCCTGGTACTGTCCCCGATGCCCCTGGGCGGTGGGCATCGGGCTGATTATGGTGTAAAAAAATAGATGAAACTATTGTTTTTTTACTGTGGCACTACAAGTGTCAGCAAGCCTCCCCAGCAGGCTGGGACTTGGAGAACCACAAGTCCCAGCCTGCTGGGCATTAAAGGGCCCGCTGGCACTTGTAGTTCCACAGTTAAAAACATAGTACACAAAACACACTGACACACATTTAAAATAAAACTTTATTACATACAAAGCCCACACATACTAATACTTACCTATCTTCTTCCCGTAGGTAGCCCTGGTCCTGATGTCCTCCAGTCCTGTGTCGTCTTCGGGATCCATGTCGACGTCCTTCTTCATGTTGACGTCGCTGTCGGCGATGGCGTCCGGTGTCCGGGTCCCACGAAATCCATGGAGGAAGCTGTGGAAGGAAACTATACTCACCTGTCCCAGCGCAACGTAGTCCAGGTAAGTGTCTTGGCAAAAAAACAAACCGAACTCCCCGAAACCAGCCGAACAGCTGAGCCGCACGGTACTCTGTGTACATCGTGCGGCTCCGCCTCCCGAATGCCGCTATTGGCCGCCTTGCGGCCTAGCGGCTCCTGATTGGCCGCTAGGCCGCCTTGCGGCCAATAGCGGCATTCGGGAGGCGGAGCCGCACGATGTACACAGAGTACCGTGCGGCTCAGCTGTTCGGCTGGTTTCGGGGAGTTCGGTTTGTTTTTTTGCCAAGACACTTACCTGGACTACGTCGCGCTGGGACAGGTGAGTATAGTTTCCTTCCACAGCTTCCTCCATGGATTTCGTGGGACCCGGACACCGGACGCCATCGCCGACAGCGACGTCGAAATGAAGAAGGACGTCGACATGGATCCCGAAGACGACACAGGACTGGAGGACATCAGGACCAGGGCTACCTACGGGAAGAAGATAGGGTACTTATGTAGTATCTGGGCTGCCGATTTTTTGATTGTATGCCTTAAGTTAAGGCATACAATCAGATGCGATGCGATGCGATATCGCATCGCATCGCATCGCATCCGATATCGGATGCGATGACCCGATTTTTCCATAGGAATCAATGTTAAAATGATTCCTATGGAAAAATGGGTCCTTTTCATACCCCTACTATCCAAGTGGGCATGGAGTTGGATATAAACCTGTGGCGAGCGTAGCGAGCCACCGAGCCCGAAGCGTGGCGAGCGAAGCGAGCCCCGCGAGGGGACGGTATTCGTCCCCTCGCGGGGCTCGCTTCGCTCGCCACGCTTCGGGCTCGGTGGCTCGCTACGCTCGCCACAGGTTTATATCCAACTCCATGCCCACTTGGATAGTAGGGGTATGAAAAGGACCCATTTTTCCCATTGAATTCCATGTTAAAATGGACTCAGTCCATTTTAACATTGATTCCTATGGAAAAATCGGGTCATCGCATCGCATCGCATCGCATCGAATCGCATGGTCGCATGCGATGCGATGCGATCTCCCGATCCGACCCGATTTAGAAATCGGCAGCCCAGATACTACATAAGTACCGAAGATAGGTAAGTATTAGTATGTGTGGGCTTTGTATGTAATAAAGTTTTATTTTAAATGTGTGTCAGTGTGTTTTGTGTACTATTTTTTTAACTGTGGAACTACAAGTGCCAGCGGGCCCTTTAATGCCCAGCAGGCTGGGACTTGTGGTTCTCCAAGTCCCAGCCTGCTGGGGAGGCTTGCTGACACTTGTAGTGCCACAGTAAAAAAACAATAGTTTCATCTATTTTTTTACACCATAATCAGCCCGATGCCCACCGCCCAGGGGCATCGGGGACAGTACCAGGCTTCAGCCTGGTCAGGTAAGTCCTGGAGGGGGGGGACCCCTTCATTGGGGGGGGGTCCCCACTTCCCCAGGGCCCCTGGCCAGGCTGACCGGTCAGGGGGTTAATGTTTTGGCCGCGGGACCTTATATTATAAGTGTCCCCCGGCTGTGACATTACCCTGCTGGCTGGTTGTGCCTGGGGCTGGTTCTTAAAATATGGGGGACCCCTAGTCATTTTGTCCCCCGTATTTTGGGAACCAGCCCCGGACCTGGAGCCTGGGGCTGGTTGTTAAAAATCGGGGAACCCCTATTTGTCGGGTTCCCTGATTTTTAATTACCGGCCCTGACTCCTTCAGCCTGGTGCTGGTTACAGCTGTGGGGGGGACCCCACGCCGTTTTTTTTGTTTATTTATTTAATTTTTCTATTTTTTTTACACCTTGCAGCCTGCACGGATCTGACTGATCCGTGCAGACTGCCAGAAACATTCGTATTAGCGGCCGTATATATGGCCGCTAATACGAATGGTTACACCATCGGAGGGTTACAAAGCAGTCGTATCTGACTGCTTTGTAATTTCCCCTCCGGAACACGACTTTGCATACGTCTAAAACGTATGCAGCCGTAGGGGAAATACCAATACGAAAAACTAGGTTTTTCATATTGGTAAATATCCCCCAGAGTCTCAATTTAACTCTGAGGGGCCATTCTGATTCACTCGCTATATAGCGAGTTTGGTCCAGTCCTGATGTTTTGGGGACTCTGCATGCACATGGTCTATTCGACCTTGCAAATGGCTTTGTTGATGCCTGCCGGGGTGAGCGGCTGACATCACAGGACAGGCCAGGCACACGTGAATAAAGTCATTTTTCACTGACTTCTATATGCAAAGGCAGGAGAAATCATTTGATGGTTGGCGACCCTCGAATTATTTCTCCTTTAGCTGAGGCATGCGAGGGGATTTATTTTTGTTACACATCCCCTCGCATCTTACCGAGGGGCATCGGCGGCGGCAGGAGGGCGGGCGTTCAGACGGGTGGCGGGCAACATTTCAGGTGCTTGGTAAGCTGCGATGTTTACAGCTTACCGAACCAACCTGAATTGGCCCCTGAGTCTGAATGGATTTATATGACTTAAAATCAACATAAAATACTTCAGTGAGACTTGTTAAAGCAACTCCTACAGTATGTTAATGTTTTATATACATGAATGTATAGTTTAGGGAGAGGAGCTTTGTCCAGCAGAAAAGGCCAATTTCAGCAGGAAAGTAGATCTGGTTGTTCTGAGTCAGTGCATAGAAGGGAATCACACTACTACCCTAGTTGTTTCCAAACTGTGGCACCCTGGGGTGCTTTTGGGTACTTACTGGGATGCCTTGGATTGATGGTCCATGACCAACTTAATTATTTATGTCCAATATCCTCTCCGTTACCACATAACTGACCCCAAGGGTTATATATAAACACAATTTACTTAACTTAATATTTCTTTCCAACTTTCTTAATGAGAAATATTTGGCCTACAGGCAGGCCCGGTGATGGCCAGTCAAAGGGGACTCTGATGATCTGAGGGGCCCGGGAGTGCTCTGCCTCCCTCTATCCTGCCTGGCCACTCAGCTCAGCCGTACAGCCACGCAGCTCCCCCGTTCTGCTTCCTGGCCACTCAGCTCCACGCAGCTGGGTTTCTGAGTAATCAGGGATACCCGTCCCGGGCGACAATGAGGGGCCCAAGGCCAGCCCCTTGCTCAGCTGCCATCCCTCTTGTCACCTCTTGTGCACTGCTCACCCATCTGCTTAGATGCCAGCTCTACTGCCACTCCGCCCGAGACCCTACGCCACTTAGACACCCAGTCTCGCCTCCACCCAGAAGCCCATAGCCTCAGTGCTCAGACACCAAACCCCCAAGCGACTACTATCCCGCCACTCAGATGTCTGGTTGCTTTTGAAGTGAACCCTCAGCACCACTCTTCAGACAATGGGTGAGGGTGCAATAAAGAGGTAATCTTTGCTAGGCGCTGGGCTCAACAATTATGTGCACTATTCCATTCCTACCGCTTTGCATCAATACTCCAACTCTCCATCCCTGCGCCGAACCACTACTACCACCGTCCGTGCCCTGCACCAATACTCAAACCCACCACCCCATCTCCATACCACTTATCCCTCCCTGCTTTGCCCCACTAATGTGCTTGATGGGGAAGTAACCCCAGAGATATCAGTTTATGGGCCCCAAGATTTCCGTTTCCGGTCCTGCCTTCAGGTGCCATTAAAATAATTTCATATACTCCTGGGCACCGTGATTCAAACAGTTTGGGAATCACTGCTTTACCCTATGTTTTGTTTACTGAAAAACATAAATATTCTAATTGGGTAGCAGGTAATGCGTGTGGATTAGAGATGTGGATCTTGAGAAAAACAAAGAGGATGAGTTGGATGATATTTTAAAATAAGAGAAGAGATGTGCATTTGTGTAGTTTGGTTTATGGCCTTGTGTGTAAGTGCCCGTATTTTATATTGAATACAGTAAAATTCAATAAGTTTAAACTTTATCCACCCACTTTGAGTGAGGTTGTGGCTGGCAGAGGGTGAGCCAGTGGATAGAATTGTTATCTCACTGGGTCATGAGTTTAGTTCCAATCTGTTACTCATTTTGACTTGAAACGAGGCTTGATTGGGCTACTCTGCTGTCAGTTCTTGTCTGGTTCCTTGTTCCAGTACTGTGGAACACTGCCTATATAAATTGTAGCTAAGGAACAATTGTAGATAGGTAGGGTGTGTCACCTGCTAAAAAAATAGCATATGGTCTTTTTACATTTACGTAACAAAGGCTTGTCACCTATTAGCTGCAGGCTATGTTGCTATAAGAACAAAACAAACAAAACATGGAATTACATGCAATTTTTTTAAATGATCCATTAGGAATGTCAGTTGTAAAGCTGTACATGTTCCATCGCTCTGAGACTGTGTCAATAATAATAAACTGTACATTGTAATATGAATAGAATCTGATGAATGTGTTTAGCTTAAAGCCCATACACACTGGGCGATTTTGAGCTAAAAACCGCCCAGTGTGTACGGCCAGGCGATGAGCGGTGATGCGCGCTCTATCATGGAAGCCGGGAAAGCCGTTCATCTGCTGGTATTACTAGCAGATGAACAGCTTTGCATAGCACTGCATTATGCAAAGCCGGCTTTCCCCCTGCCAGGTGCTGTCAGCAGGGGGAAAGCCGCTCAGTGTGTATGCACTGAGCGGCCTCCCCTCCCGCAGCGATGACGCTGGTCAATACTGTCCATACATGCTGGACAAAATTGCTCAGTGTGTATGGACCTGTACTCTTTTTAAAGTCTCATGGAAACAACTTTAAAAAGTTTCATAGCATTCTCCGATAATGAACAAACGAAAAACACTACTGTATAACTTAGAACCTTTTTATTATAACTTTATCTTCTCAAAATTATAAAAAAAAAGAGACAGAATACAGAGGTTTTTATCTCCCGTACAGCGATGAGTCCAGTAAAATCGCTGCCAGAAACATTTGACAGTGATAAGTAGCTACTTTAATTCACAGTCACAGGGTTGTGAGAAATGAGTGCGGAATGAGCCGAAATATTATTACTATAACAATGTACAGGAAAGTTCTTTTCCCACTAACCAGTTTAAGCTTTTAATGAACCTCTTTCCACTTTGCCCCATTCTACTTCTTAACTCCCTTATGAATTACAATCACAAATGTTTCCTTTTGGAACTTTATATAGCTGAGTTGTCAGCATTATATACTATAGAAATTAAGGACACAAATGTGTTGGTGTTATTCCCCTGGTACAGCAAGGAGACCTGTCTAGTTATTAATATATTGTAATATTTTGCATGAAAGTGAAGTCAGCAGCTGATTTATTGTATGTATCAACTGCTGCTGTCAAACACTTAGGTTCTCCCAGATCATGAGCCCCAGAAAATGACATGATGGAGTGAATTACTAATTTCTCTACTCTCTCTAGTTTATCGCAGACATAATGCAAACATAGAACACAACATTAATGTTGCATGGTTTGGGCATTGGATAATCATAATCCAATAATATTACATTATATGAATCCCGTGAACACTACACATATCAGTTCGACCAATTTAAGAACATAAGAACTAGACATGACCAATATACAATTCCATGACCCAATATTACATCCAACCACTATGACATGTGTACTAGACTTGGATGAGCGTAATACAATCTAATTATGATATATAGATGGTGTGGCTCGGTTCTCCAGAAGCTGCCCAAATGTTGTGGATCCCATCCAAACAAAAAAACAGTCTGGAGATCCAATCTAAACAGTCCCAATTGGTATTTTCCAGCATTAAATTTGGATTTTGAAATGCAAAAAAACCCATGATTTTAGCTGTTTGCATTGACTTGTGTTAATAAGTGTTGTTTTTTGTTTTTTGTTTCTTTTAAAATCTATTTAAACCAAAAAATGAATCCAAACCAAAACACTTGAGTGTGGTTTTGCCAAAATCAAAACATGATGTTTATTAAAACCAAATCATTGTGGTTCTGCACACATCTCATGACAAAGTATAACTCTACGCCTAGCAACATGACCTTAACATTGAACATGATTATTGCAAAGTCTGTTACACTGTATGACAGTGTTTTCCAACCACTGTGCCGTGGCACACTAGTGTGCCTTGAGCTGTTCTCCAGTGTGGCCCCAGATCTAGAGATGCCCAAACCAGTTTACAGACACCACCAGTTTAACTGTTGTTTACTGGTCTCTTCTTTTCGTGTAAAGGGACAATATATCTTATATTTGTTACCTGTGGTGATCAATGTGATTGTTTTTTTTATATGGGGGCCAATAGGTGGTTTTTTTTTCCTTCAGGGGCCAATGTGTTTTGCCCCGTGGGGATCTCATGGTGTGCCTTGGCAATTTTAAAATCTTATTTAGTGTGCCACAAGGTAAAAAAGGTTGAACATCACTGCTGTATGACATAGGGGGAGAATTAATTAGCCACAGGGTTATCTGGAAAGGATACCTTGCTCCTTTTTTTTTTTGCAAGGTTTTCCATCCCCCTAATTGCCCACAGTGTGTATGGACACCCAGCCGCAGTGGTATTACTGCTCAGTAGGTGCCCATCACAGCTATGGTGGTGAAGTAGACATTGATAATAGAAGATGCTTCTGGAGAAATCTCTGACAATCTGTATTTTAATACCTTTTGGAAAAGAAGTAAAAACTAATTTTTTTGGTCTGTGAAAACTCAAGCAAAAGGGGTTATAACTGCTTCATACATTTGCCCTATATTTAATGGTAATCCTACATGTAAAGTACAGTACAATAAACTCCTATTTAGTGACAGATTTCCTATTATCTCCTTTTAACATAATGTAATATGCACAGCTTCTAACTGGCAACATTTGCTATTATCTCCGGCTTCCATAGTTTAATATCCACTGCTTCTAAGTGCAACATTCTAGTCAATCAACTCGTTTTCATGGAAGCATTTACTGTTCCTTTGCAGACTAATGACACTAGAGGGGAATGTTTTATGTGGACAGCATCTTAGCAGCAATTGAATCTCTCCGGCATTGCTCTGGCTGGCTGCCCGCTGCATTGTGCCTAAGCTTAGAGGTGGCACTTGTCAGGGAAGCTCTACATGGCCACTATTTCATGTCTGTGCAATTTCAGTGTAGAGTCTGTGGGCATATGGGTTAATTAACATTTTGGGAACATTTACAAATGATGATAGAGCACAATTTACTACCATGTCGTTGGGTTTCTTTCTTTCCATTGACAATCATAAACAGGCTACACAGCTGGACACTATAATTTTCTAGCACATTGTATTCCCAGTGCTCAGATTGCTCGGCATTTACAATACACTATTGTGTAGCAACTTCTAATCTCTTTTTTTTTATATCTCATTTTGCTGTGGTTCAGTCAATCTCCCTTTTTAGGTATCACAATAAATAACAAGGAAGAGCAGCAAAGTTCTGTGTGATGTTTCAAAGACGTCATCAAGGCACTAGCTAGTTGTCTCTGCATAATTAGTACAAGGAGCCCACGAGCTCTTCTTTCGTCACACCATAGCTACTGTTGTCACAGCACTAAATGAAAAAGAAGGACCACATCGGACAAACTACTGTATGCCCCAATTCTTTATGCATTTTAAAGGCATCTTTTATCCTTGTGTTTATGGGAATGTGGCATACACGTATGGACACAATTTAATGATATGTCTAAGCACAACCTTTTAAGTGACTCAAAATAGGCATGATGTATGATATCAGCAGACCGTGAAGAAGGAGCTGCTCCTGGCCATCGAATCGCCAACCGTTGCCATCCACTGGAAGGGGGCGCGCACACCATTCCTACGTAGCCCTCCGCCACCCTTTGCAGCTCCCCCGATGCCCCCCCCCAGCTGCCCCGATCCCTGCCTGTCTCTCTGAAGCGGAGACAGGCAGGGAAAGTGCTCCCTGCTGCCATGTTGACAGGAACTCGCGTGTGTGTGTGAGACTCTCAGATGGTGCACCTCTCCGCTGGCGATAGCATGTGATGCCACTAATTGTGTTGCACATCAAAACTAGTAACACCGCTAGCGAAAACGTGAGTGTTAATGACAGTCGGAATAGCGATCATTGCGTCCTTCATTAACATCACTTCAGTGTGTACCCAGCTTAAGTGTATCAATAGCACTCCCTCAGGACTGGAATGAGGCTATCTCTACCACCTTCCTGACTATTATTTATTTATGTTTCGAATAATATATATTGTACTGGCCGATCTTTAATGGACATGCTCACTACACAATTCTCACCTTTGTGACATCAATCAGCTTGAACACATATACTGTACCATGAGATATTCTTGTCTGTCATTCCGGTAGAGCAAGAATACATTCACCTCACTATGGGTGCTGGCCTTGCCAGTTCCATCCACCTTTTTACCTCACGTGGTGGGAGTAGCTGGCAAGTGGACATCTACTTTAACCCCTTCCTGACACAGCCAGTTTTTGCGTTCCTGACAGAGCCATTTTTTTCAAATCTGACATGTTTCACTTAAGTGGGGATAACTTTTTTTTGCTTTTACTTATCCCAGTGATTTTGAGATTGTTTTCTCGTGACACATTGTACTTCAAATTAGTGGTAAATTTGGGTCGATACAGTCTGTGTTTTTTTGTGAAAAATACCAAAATGTCGTGAAAAAATGGAAAATTTTGCAATTTGCAAAATGTCACATTTTCTGCTTGTGAGACAAATAAACATACCACTCAAAATAGTTAATAACTAACAAAGACCATATGTCTACTTTATGTTGCAATCATTATTTCAACCTCCTTTTCATTTTTTTGGACACTAGGAGGCTTCAAATATGAATAGCAAATTCTCAAATTTTCAAGAAAATTTCAAACACTGATTTTTTTAGGGACCAGTTCAGTTCTGATGTGACTTTGAGGGACTTGTATGTGAGACACCCCCATAAATGATGCCATTTCAAAAACTGCACCCCTCACAGTATTCAAAACAGCATTTTGGAAGTTTGTTAACCCTTTATGTGTTTCACAGGAATTAAAACAAAGTGTCTGTGAAATTTCAAAATTTCTTTTTTTTTTGCAGAGTTTCAATTTAATACATTTTTCTAACGATTACAGTAGATTTTACTAGAGAAATGTGACTAAAAATTGATTCCCCCAATTCTTTTGTTTTCATAAATATCCTATATGTGGCCCTAGTGTGCACGTTGACCAAACCACAGGCTTCATAATAGAAGGAGCACCTACTTGATTTTGGAGCCTCCTTTTTATGAGATTTTTTTTTAGGCACCATGTAGGTTTCTAGGCACCATAAGTGCTAAAAGTTAGGAACCTCCCCCACAAGTCACCCCATTTTGCAAACTACACCCTTCAGGGAATTCATTTAGGGGTATAGTGTACATTTCAAACCCCCAGGGGTTTCACCAATTTTGATACAACTAGGCTGTGAAAATGAAAAAATTTAATTTTTCATTTTCACAGCTCAGTTGTATCAAAATTGGTGAAACCCCTGGGGGTTTGAAATGTACACTATACCCCCTGATGAATTCCCTGAAGGGTGTAGTTTGCAAAATGGGGTCACTTGTGGGGGGGTTCCACTGTATGGGTGCTTCAGGGGTCATTCAACCAGAATCTGTGCTGCAAAATCCAAAAATCACTCCTTCCCTTCTGAGTCCTGCCATGCACCCAACTGGTATTTTTTGGTCACATGTGAGGCATTGCCATACTCGGGAGAAATTAGGGCACAGATTTTGGGGTGCTTTGTCTCCTTCATTCCTTGTGAAAATGAAAAATTTTGAGCCAGATCTGCATTTTTGTGTAAAAAAATGTAATTTTTTACACAAAAATGCAGATCTGGCTCAAAATTTTTCATTTTCACAAGGAATGAAGGAGACAAAGCACCCCAAAATCTGTGCCCCAATTTCTCCCGAGTATGGCAATGCCTCACATGTGACCAAAAAATACCAGTTGGGTGCATGGCAGGACTCAGAAGGGAAGGAGTGATATTTGGTGGTGGAATGAATGGTGGGTGCTATGTCGCATTAGCAAGACCCCCGAAGCACCAATACAGTGGAACCCCCCCACATGTGACCCCATTTTGGTCACCAGCTTTGGGAGGGGGGCTGGCGCTGCGGCTGGTTGGGGGGTGGAAGGGGTGCTGGCGCTGCGGCAGCCGGGTGGGTGGGAGGGAGGGGGGCTGCCGGGTGGGGGGGGGGGGGGGGGCTGGCGATCGGTGGTGATCGGTGCTGTACTTAACAGCACCGATCACCACCGATCACTGTGTTACCGAGCGGCTTAGCCGCCGGTAACACAGAAAACGCTGCAATTGGCTGTTCACATTTGAACAGCCAATAGCAGCGATCGCCGCGAGGGGGGGATGTCTGCTGTCAGGGACAGCAGACATCTCCAAACTGTCACCGCGTCTATAGACGCGGTGACAGTTTAAAACCATGACGTATATATACGTCTTCGGTCGGGAAGTACCTCCCGACCATGACGTATATATACGTCATATGTCGGGAATATCTTTCTATATATATGTGTGTGTGTGTGTGTGTGTGTGTGTGTGTATATATACACATACACACACATATATATATATATTTATATATATATATATTTCAGTACATTTTTTTTTTAACACATCTTATACATGCTGCTGCTGCTGCGGCTTGCGGGGGGGGGGGTGGGAGGGGGGAAGCGCTGCGTGCGCTGAGGCTGCCTACTGCTGCTGCTGCCGGGGGAGCTGGGGGAGCTGCCGGGTGAGTGCCGGGTGGGTGGGAGGGGGGTGCTGTTCATCGGTGGTGATCGGTGCTGTACTTAACAGCACCGATCACCACCGATCCCTGTGTTACCGAGCGGCTTAGCCGCCGGTAACACAGGAAACGCTGTGAATGGCTGTTCAGATTTGAACAGCCAATCACAGCGATCGCCGACCGGGGGGGCATCCCTGCCCCCCCTGGGCGGCGAGGGGGGATGTCTGCTGTCAGGGACAGCAGACATCTCCAAACTGTCACCGCGTCTATAGACGCGGTGACAGTTTAAATCCATGACGTACATTTATGCCATGTGTCGGGAAGTACTTCCCGACCATGACGTAAATGTACGTCAAATGTCGGGAAGGGGTTAAGACAAGATGACATTGATAAGTATAAAATTGCTTATATGTTTCGTTAAATTCCTATCTGCATCTCCTTTATCCTTCTAGCACTTTTATTTCACTTTATTTATATTGATTTTATTGTGTGTAACAAACAGAAAATAATGCAGGACGAGATCTCTCTTTTCATATTCAATTGGCGTGCTCACGTCAGTGAGGGAGAATGTACAGCATTGTGTACCATTTCTTCCCCAACACTTGCTCTGTCTCAAGCATTGCTCTGTCAGGAAACAATGGGGTGAAGGAAAACATATGGCTCATTATGCTATGGTAAACATTCTCATTCAAACTGACATTCAAGAGCTTTTATTAGAAATACCACAGTTACTGTAGTTTCTTTGTGTTGTTTTGTCTTACCTTGTTTCTTACCGATGACTTGTAATGATTCTTTTCTTTTGATACATACAGTATGTCGCCATTTATTTTATTACAGTTTTGGTATAAGTAGGTTAAATATGTATTTTCTTTATAATATACAGATGGAGCCTCCCTTGTCCAGACCGCCAGCTTCTCATTCCTGGCTGCTGGTGTGCCAGCGAACATGGATGCGTGAGTGTCTCACATGCTCACAAGTCCACATTCCTTGGCGGGCCTTGGCGAATGGTGCGCAGGGCCCGGCTGAATGAGAATGGCTACATATGTAGAATATGAAGTTTTTGATTGCATTTCTATATTAGCAAATCTGTATGTGTATATATATATATATATATATATATATATATATATATATATAGCCTTGGAAGTAGAATATACAACGGGGCGGCACTCAAACGGATTTCTCACGTAGAATAATTGCAGACCGACAACTGCTTAGGTCTGACGTTTCGGTAATTTAATACCTTTTTCAAAGACACAAATACATAAAAAAACACTTACTTATATAGAAGATATCACCAGTGACAAGTCCCGGCGTCTCCACGCCCGAGCCCACGCCGGCGCACGCATCTGACGTCACTGGACGGTGTCCTCAGTACAGGCAGCTGCACGGCTTGGGCCGTTGCTATGGTGACCACCGTAGACCTGTAATCAAAATAGAAACAATGTGTAAAAAAACGTGAGACACTTTAGCAGACAGTACATGTATACATTAGGTACGCATGTGGAAAAAGATAAAAGAGCAAAGCAGACAATATCAATAAAGATTGCAACAGATAATCAGTTGTAACACATCGCCATGTGTACTGCCAAAATGTATAAAGCTAATCAGCTGAGCTTTAGTGGGGAGGGGGAGAGAAGGGAGGCAAAAATATGAAAAACATTACATGGTCGACACGATTAGAACCATGTCGACTACAATGTCAACCCTCTAATATAAGGCTACAAGAAGCAATTGAGAGATGAATATTCATTAAGCCCAGCGGGGGCAACAGCATTCAATTTGAAAATCCATTTAGCTTCAAGCTGTAAGAGCTTCTTGTTGCGATCCCCTCCTCTCACACTCGCTTGAACCTGGTCTATCATCTTATATTTTAGAGTCGGCAGTGGATGTCGACAGTCTCTAAAATGTTTGGCCACTGGTTGATCAGAGGGAACACCGTCCAATGCACTTTTAATAGAGTGACGGTGCATGGCCATACGCTCCTTGAAGGTTCTGCTGGTTTTGCCGACATAAATGAGTCCACAAGGACAACGTATTATGTAGACCACGAATCGACTCGAGCATGTCAGCACTTTGTTAATCTTGTAACGGTGACCCGTATAAGGATGAGTGAAGGAGTCCCCTTGTTCAAGGTATCCACATGTCACGCATCCCGTACACTTATAATTACCAGGCTTCTTGGTAAGAAAGTGAGTTTTTTTGGTGCCACCCAGATGAGTAACATCAGTTTTAACTAATTTGTCACGTAAATTAGTCCCTCTCTTGTAGCAGGGCATTACCCCCATTTCTTTTAACGCTGGCAATTCAGGATCGTGACATACCAGCGGCCAGATGTTTTTCACAGTATTAGTCAACACGGAGCTAGCCGTCGAATACGTGTTGATAAAAGGCATACGTTTCAAGGAATCAGATTTCTGTTTAGCTCTCAATGTATCTTCCCTAGGGATAGATAATGCCTTCTCCTTAGCCTGTAGGAGGGAGTCGCGGTTGTATCCACGGCTTTCGAATTTTTGGACCATGAAATCCATCTGGGAAGCTGCAACTTCTCGATTGCTGCAGATCCTTCTTACCCTGAGCATTTGGGAGTATGGCAACCCCAATTTAGCTGATGGAGGGTGATGGCTTGATGCCTCAAGCAGGGTATTACGGTCAGTTGTTTTACGGTATACAGATGTCGACAATTTCCCAGATGCATTAGTAATTTCAACATCCAAATAATTGATACATGTCTCGCTATACGAGGCCGTGAATTTGATGTTGGGGTCTGTGCTGTTAGCATACAGAACAACTTCCTCCAAGGTTTGCTGTGAACCGGTCCAGACGATCAGAATATCGTCGATGAACCGTACATACAGGGCGATGTTAGCTGCTGAGAGGGGATGTGACAAAATAAGATCTTGTTCCATTTGGAACATGTAGGCATTGGCATACGTCGGGGCTACGCAAGAACCCATTGCGCAGCCCCGACGCTGCAGGTAGTAGCCCCCATCAAAAAAGAAATAGTTCCGGGTTAAGGTGAGCTCCAACAGACGCAGGTAGAACTCTACCTCCGGACCATGAAAGTTCAAATTATTGCTGATGAGATTTCTTGTAGCTGACAGGCCGTCACGGTGCGGGATATTAGTGTAAAGGCTTACCACATCCAGTGTACATAGTACCGTGGACTGTGGCAAGCCCCCTAAAGCCTCCAGTTTGAGAATAAGATCCGTGGTGTCCTTCAAAAAGGTTTTCTGAGACTGGACTACTGGCTGTAGATGAGCGTCCAGGTACTGCGAGATGGTGTAATATAGAGAACCGCCCCGTTGTATATTCTACTTCCAAGGCTATAGTTCCCAGGAAGGCACCACGGTCGTTGATACTATTTGTTGGGAGTGCCGGATCCCTGTCCCTTCTATATTTGGACGAGTGAAGTTGGCCGCAACCTCTCCACCAGTCTATCTTCAAGGCACCCACACACCCCAGCATTGAGAAGGACCATCACCCTTCACTCCCTTCACGGTATTGGAAAGTCACTGCCGCAGCGCAGCATGGAACAGCGCGAGACGGAGGGCTTTACAAGGGTAATTTTGCAGGATGGACGGGTCCATACCTTCTCGGACTCAGACGCTGACCAGATTCTGGCTCAAACAAGTTTGGCCGCAGCAGGCGGTGAAGAGCCGGTTGATCGCCTTTATGCCCAGCTGTTACGCTTAAAAAAGCGAGAGATTGATTTCCTTTTACACAGCATATCACTGTCAGATTATTTTAGGGATCGGAAAATCCCTAGGGGCTTCCGAATTAAAAATGCTCCCACGATAGGACGGCATAACATTGACTTTTGTCATAAATGGGCAGCTATCCTCAATAAAGCGTCTTTTGATCTCATGCTACTTGTTATACAAGAGGCCACTAGAGAAATGGAGTTGGCCAAAGAAAAAATTGTGGCATTCGATACAGTGCATAAGCAGACATTAATCGATGACAAGCCTACATGTTCCAAATGGAACAAGATCTTATTTTGTCACATCCCCTCTCAGCAGCTAACATCGCCCTGTATGTACGGTTCATCGACGATATTCTGATCGTCTGGACCGGTTCACAGCAAACCTTGGAGGAAGTTGTTCTGTATGCTAACAGCACAGACCCCAACATCAAATTCACGGCCTCGTATAGCGAGACATGTATCAATTATTTGGATGTTGAAATTACTAATGCATCTGGGAAATTGTCGACATCTGTATACCGTAAAACAACTGACCGTAATACCCTGCTTGAGGCATCAAGCCATCACCCTCCATCAGCTAAATTGGGGTTGCCATACTCCCAAATGCTCAGGGTAAGAAGGATCTGCAGCAATCGAGAAGTTGCAGCTTCCCAGATGGATTTCATGGTCCAAAAATTCGAAAGCCGTGGATACAACCGCGACTCCCTCCTACAGGCTAAGGAGAAGGCATTATCTATCCCTAGGGAAGATACATTGAGAGCTAAACAGAAATCTGATTCCTTGAAACGTATGCCTTTTATCAACACGTATTCGACGGCTAGCTCCGTGTTGACTAATACTGTGAAAAACATCTGGCCGCTGGTATGTCACGATCCTGAATTGCCAGCGTTAAAAGAAATGGGGGTAATGCCCTGCTACAAGAGAGGGACTAATTTACGTGACAAATTAGTTAAAACTGATGTTACTCATCTGGGTGGCACCAAAAAAACTCACTTTCTTACCAAGAAGCCTGGTAATTATAAGTGTACGGGATGCGTGACATGTGGATACCTTGAACAAGGGGACTCCTTCACTCATCCTTATACGGGTCACCGTTACAAGATTAACAAAGTGCTGACATGCTCGAGTCGATTCGTGGTCTACATAATACGTTGTCCTTGTGGACTCATTTATGTCGGCAAAACCAGCAGAACCTTCAAGGAGCGTATGGCCATGCACCGTCACTCTATTAAAAGTGCATTGGACGGTGTTCCCTCTGATCAACCAGTGGCCAAACATTTTAGAGACTGTCGACATCCACTGCCGACTCTAAAATATAAGATGATAGACCAGGTTCAAGCGAGTGTGAGAGGAGGGGATCGCAACAAGAAGCTCTTACAGCTTGAAGCTAAATGGATTTTCAAATTGAATGCTGTTGCCCCCGCTGGGCTTAATGAATATTCATCTCTCAATTGCTTCTTGTAGCCTTATATTAGAGGGTTGACATTGTAGTCGACATGGTTCTAATCGTGTCGACCATGTAATGTTTTTCATATTTTTGCCTCCCTTCTCTCCCCCTCCCCACTAAAGCTCAGCTGATTAGCTTTATACATTTTGGCAGTACACATGGCGATGTGTTACAACTGATTATCTGTTGCAATCTTTATTGATATTGTCTGCTTTGCTCTTTTATCTTTTTCCACATGCGTACCTAATGTATACATGTACTGTCTGCTAAAGTGTCTCACGTTTTTTTACACATTGTTTCTATTTTGATTACAGGTCTACGGTGGTCACCATAGCAACGGCCCAAGCCGTGCAGCTGCCTGTACTGAGGACACCGTCCAGTGACGTCAGATGCGTGCGCCGGCGTGGGCTCGGGCGTGGAGACGCCGGGACTTGTCACTGGTGATATCTTCTATATAAGTAAGTGTTTTTTTATGTATTTGTGTCTTTGAAAAAGGTATTAAATTACCGAAACGTCAGACCTAAGCAGTTGTCGGTCTGCAATTATTCTACGTGAGAAATCCGTTTGAGTGCCGCCCCGTTGTATATTCTACTTCCAAGGCTATAGTTCCCAGGAAGGCACCACGGTCGTTGATACTATTTGTTGGGAGTGCCGGATCCCTGTCCCTTCTATATATATATATATATATATATATATATATATATATATATAAATATATATATATAAAGAGAGGGAGGAGCCGGCACTCACAAACCACAAATTCATCTGCTGGGGTGCAAATCCCAGGCTATAGTCCAGCTAGAGGCTCGAAACGTTGACAGATTATTCTAAACCTGTGGTGATGTTTTAAACCTTTTTAAATTGCATCTTTAATTATAATCTGGTGAGTGCTCTCTATTGGACATTCTATATGTGTATATATATATATATATATATATATATATATATATATATATATATATATATATATATATATATATATATATATATATATATATATATATATAAGCAAAATGGATACAGAGAAGATGCACTCAGGAGGTCTTGGTAAAAAGATAGCAAATATTTAGTGTGGTAAAGCCGAAGTTTCGGGGTCTGCAAACCCCTTTGTCAAGGTATATATATATGCAGTGTGGGGGGTTGCAGCGGCACTCGAAGAAAAGACACAAGAGACCGTGCTTGGTCACCAACGATTCAAAGCCGCAAGGCTTTTTTATCAAGGTGGTGCGGCTTTGAAACGTTGGTGACCAAGCACGGTCTCACACCAGAAAATGCAGGGACTAGGCTGGTGTAAAAGGGGCCAGCTCAGGAATGTCCCTGCATGATCCTGGGACCATATTCCCGGGTAAGTCCCGACATTTTCTGGTGTGAAAGGGGTATTATTTCAAATAGCCCAGCCTCCTGCTCTCTGCCCAGCTGTCAATGGCTGTCATCTCTGCCCGGCGGCAGCTGTCCCCCAGTTCCCGCGAGCATGTATTCCCCCTTGGCAATGAGCATGTAATCCCACATGGCAATGAGCATGGAAACTCTGGCAATGAGCATGGAACCCCTGGCAATGAGCATGTAGGTAAGCAGCACTTATGTAGCATAATTTTTAATAGGCATTTATTTGACATAATACGTAATAGACATTATGGTGTGTGGCTTAATATGTAATGGGCATTATGGTGAAAAAATTTAATGCGCGCCTTTGGCGCGCAATGCCCCTGTTCATGCTCAATCTGTTTGGTATAGTGTGTATTTTGGCTCAATCCATGTGGCAAAATGTGAATTTTGCCTTAATATGTGTGGCATAATGTGAATTTTGACTCAATCCGTGTGCCATAGTGTGCATTTTGGCTCAGTCGGTGTGAATTTTGGCTCATTCCATGCAGAGGCGTAGTGAGCCCGGAGCCGGCGGAGCACAGGCTCCGGGCGCAGGAACATAGCATGGCGCCGGAGCTGTGCCGTCACCGCCAGCTCGCTCGCTCGGCCGCCCGCTGTGTGCGGGAGAGACGTCCGTGCTGCTATGTAAAATTCATTCATAGCTCCCGCTGGACCGCTAGTCAATAGGCGCTCGCGGTCCAGCAGCCACCAGTTGATTGGCTGCTAGACCGCAATCGCCCATTGGCTAGTGGTCCAGCGGAAGATATGAAGGAATTTTACATAGCAGCAGCACGTCTCTCTCCCGGGGGGGGAGCGGAGGCACAGCCACAGGACACATTACAGCAGCACAGGCAGGGGAGGGGACTCAGCACAGGCAGGGGGAGGTGGATCAGGACGCAGCACAGCAGCACAGGTGGGGGGGATTTAGGATGCTCGCAGCACAGGGAGGGGTGAGTAAGGTCAGGTGTACTCCCACCCTGCTGCACCCCACCCTTGCACCCACCCTGCTGCACACGAGTGCAAATCCACCCTGCTGCACATTATTGCAACCCACCCTGCTACACCAACCCTGCTGCACACTACTGCACCCACCCTGATGCACACTACAGCACTTACCCTCCCACACCCCACCCTGTTGCACCCTACTGCACCCACTCACCCTACTGCACACTACTGCACTCACCTACCCTGCTGCACACTACCGCTCCCACCCTCCCTCCCTGCTGCACACTACCGCTCCCACACTCCCTCCCTGCTGCACACCACCACTCCCACCCTCCTTCCCTGCTGCACACCACCGCTCCCACCCTCCCTCCCTGCTGCACACCACCGCTCCCACCCTCCCTCCCTGCTGCACACCACCGGCGGTGCATTGAATTGAAAATAGCGGCCGGGAGCAGGCCGCTGCACAGTTCTGTCCCCCTCGGCAATGAGCAAATTCAGTCCCCCTTGGCATCGAGCATGAAGCCCTTTGGCATCGAGCATGAAGCCCCTGGCATTGAGCATGTAGGTAAGTGACACTTATGTGTCAAATGTGTCATGGGCATTATGGTGTGTTATATAGTATGCAATGGGCATTGCGGTGTGTTATATAGTATGTCATGGGCATTGCGGTGAGTTATATAGTATGTCATGGGCATTGCAGTGTGTTATATAGTATGTCATGGGCATCATTTGTGGGCTTATGTGTAATTGGAATTACAAAGTTTACTAATGTGCAATGGGCATTACGGTGTGTGGTATAATGTTGGTCCGTGCCCACTTTTCACTGCGCAGGAGCCTCACCTACTACAAATTGGGGGGCGCAAAACATGCCCTTGCTCCGGGCGCCGTGGCACCTAGCTACACCACTGATTCCATGTGGCATAATGTGTTAGTGGCGAGTACAGTATAAGGGGGTTACTATTGTGTTGCATGATTTGTATAAGGGTTATATGTTGTGGTAAATTTAGGTGAACACCTAAAAGGTGCTGAAATGTTGTCTACCAAGTTTCAGCTTTCAGTATTTTTTTATGACTGGAGTGCCGGCTCACCCCGCAATTATTTTAGGACATTGGCATCCTGCGAGTGCACCTTTGGAGAGCACCCGCCAATATATCTCCCTGCATTTTTCCTATGCCAGCCCCTTGCCTTTTCCAGACATATATAATTAGTTGAAAGTACAGTATTTACACAAATAGAGACACACCCATGAGCAGTCCACACAACCAGAACACTGGTCACGCCTCCCACATTATTAGGTGCTGGCCACAACCCCTATTATTGCGCATAATAGGCCCTTGATCGTTTTCAGCTCCAAGCCCATTTAGACCTTAATCTGGCACCAGGGCCGGTGCAAGGCTTCTTTGCACCCTAGGCAAATTGTCTGCCTGACCCCCCCCCCAAAAAAAATAATGCTAGCTGAGGTGTGGTGTGTATCTTGTGGGGTTAATTGTGGGATTATGCTGGTTGCTAGGGGGAGGGGTGCAAGATACATACTGTGCAATATACATACAGTATGAACGAGTTGGTGTCTGGAAGCACTGGCGGGAGGTTGGCGGCTTCTCCTGCGCTGGGCTGGGTCAGGGCTGCTGCTTCTCTTCGGCGGCAGCACAGACGGGAAGGAGCCGACAGACATAGTAAATTGCGGCCGCATCGTCGTTCCAGGGTGGGGGTGGGGGGTTGCTCCGGTGCTTGACCGCTCCTTCGCTCCCCCGGGGGGAGGGGGTTCCGCTCAACACGGAGGGGGTGCCGCTCCACACAGGGGTTTTGCGGGCATTGCGGCGGCAGGCCGCAGCGTCATTCAAGTGGGGGTCTGCTCCGGTGCTCGCCCGCTCCCCAGGGGGAAGGGGTGCTGCCGCTCCACACGGGGGTTGCGGGTATTGCGACGGCAGGCCACAGCATCCTTCAAGGGGGGTTGCCAGGGGCGGGGGGTGTCGGGTGATGCGGTGGCGTGGGGGACCAGCTCCAAACTGCCGCCCTCCAGTGGGCGGTGCCCTAGGCAAATGCCTAGAGCTGCCTAGTGGTGGCGCCGGCCCTGTCTGGCACTGCCCCTTGGTATATTATAGTGGACAGTGATATGCATAGATTGCCTGAGAATTGTTTTACGCTCTCGATTGGGAGTGACCTAGTTATTTCAAACAGGGAGATGTATTGAAAAGTGTACAACTCTCCATTAATCATATTAACCTACTAATGATCTTTTGCTGACACATTTTATTTATCTAGACATTTTACTTTTGCTCCACATACTGTATATGTTTGTTGGTTTGCTTTTATTCATGCATTAATTAAACATGGCTGTAAGGGTACGCTGGAACTTTTTAACATTTTGAGAATTTTTATTCACACAAACGCTTTGATTGTCGGTAAAAAAAGTTGCTGCACTAATGTGGTTAATTCAGACTCAGTGGACATGCCCATGACATATTTATGGTTTATTCCTATTGATGGTAGCACCCTATTGAACACTGCAGGGTCTCTATAATAATTTATCTAGGCCTCCAGATTCACACGCTTTCAAGTAAAACTGTAGCAGCCAAATGTAATAGTCTTCAGTGCGGGATGCTGGCCCGAACGCTAAAGTTTTTTTAAAAGGGCCTTGTTAATGTTTGCCCCTTTAAATAAACCTCCAAGGCTATTACATTTGGCTGTATATGTTTAAATGGGATGAAGTGCTGCAAACACACTATGAATTTTTTGTGGATTACAGTGCAGCATTAAACAGGGGTAAGGGGGGGGGGGAGACTTTACATACATTACATTAAGACATTACATGCATTCCATTTCTAACTACGACTATGGTGGTCCGGTCGCCATGTAGGGTCATGTTGGCTGTTGATATTGGGATTGCATTCGCTTTGATTGGATTGTAACGTAACTAAAAAGTGCAGTCACTGACATGTGGTCATACGTTTTGAATTTTTTTCCTTATTTTGATTGTGTTCATTATTTTAATTTGTTCCATCACTGAAAGCAAAAGGCATAAAAATATGCCATGATTCATGTTCTGCTTCCTAAAACTTTTACTCCCATACACACTCTCTGGCCTCTGCTCAGGGAACAACATCAAATTAAGAGAAGTGGTGCCCATAGCAACCAATAAGATTATTGGTTGCATTACTGCTCACAGCACTGAGTTCATGGGTTTAATTCCCACCATGGCCCCCAACTGTGTGGAGTTTGTATATTTTTCCCGTACTTGCGTGGGTTTCCTCCGGGTACTCCGGTTTCCTCCAACAATCCCAAAAAATACAGTGGTAGGTTAATTGGGCCCTAAAAAATTTACCCTAGAATGAATGTGTGTGCGTGTACATGTGGTAGGGAATATAGAGTGTAAGCTCCACTGGGGCAGGGACTGATGTGAATGTTCAACTATTCTCTGTACAGCGCTGTGGAATATGTGTGCGCTATATAAAAACTGTTAATAAATAAATAATATTTCTGCCTATCATTTTCTAGGAGACAGTATAGAAATAATAGCTGTAATGTAAATGGTTGCTATGGGTAACATCACCACTTTTCATTTTGACAAGCTTTAGTACAGTAAATCTTCCACCCCAGTCTAAACTGTAGTTTTAACCATATTTGCTTACTCTCCCGGAATGGCTGGGAGGAGGTGGCGTATTTATAATGGATGCAGTGTACGTGGTGCACACAGGCCTCTACTTCCATGGGGGGCTCATAATGCACATGATGCACCCATTTTGTTAATACTTACCCTCCGGCGAACAGCGGTGGCAGCAGGAGCACTTCCAATCTCTGTAAAAATATCACAATGGGCATTTTCCAGTGATCTGCGCTTGTACAGTGGAGTCTGAATTATCTATTACTCACACAATGCTGTGCTGCTCCCGGCAGAGAGGAGTAGGCCCAGCCCGAGGAGGCTGGGCCCCCCAGGGCCAGCGATTCCATTAGGCAGCTGCCTACGGCGCCGGAACCTGAGGGGCGGTTTGCTGTCACTGCCTGGAAGAAAAAAGAAGAATGTGGCCGCCACAAGATACCTGCTGACTGCCTGGGCTACTAGCCTCTGTGCCCGCCGTCCCCTACTCTCCATTCGGCTGCCGATCCGTCTGCTATCGCTACCCTCCGCATCCGCCCGTCCGCTACCGCTACCCTCCCCAACCGCCCGCCCGCTACTGCTGCCTGGTACCAGCGGCGCCGCCTCTGGGATTCACAAAGGCAGTAAGTGGCTGCGGGCAGAAGTAGAGGTGACTGCCCAGAATCACCAGACACGGACAGGGGCATCTGGCAGTGGCTACCAGGAAAGCAGTAGAGCCGGCCAGCACCAGATCGAATCCCCACACTTTTATGAGAGGTAAGGGGGAGGCTGGGCAAGAGCAGCCACATCTATATATATAGAAGAAAGGGGGGTTTGTGACCCAATCCTGCGCTTATTGGGTGAGCAGCACAACTCTAGAGGCTCCGCCGCTAATGGGAGTCTAATGTGAAGAATGAAGAGAAAAGGTGTAGAGGTGCGCTTGAAGGTAGTTTCACCAATCCACAATTGGGAAAATATAAAACATTTATTACAAACAGTAATACAATTAAAAAGACTTTCATAAAAAGCTTCTCATTTGGAATACATTATACAATTTCATGGTGTGTCATTGTCATCCAATATCGTTTTGATCATAGGTGTTGAGAGATCACGCAGAACCCTACGCGTTTCGTCCACTAGGGACTTCCTCAGGGGTAATACACCAGGATCTATGGATATTATGTACCTTGGTTCGATACACACGAAATTATATTGGGTAGCTCTTTTGGGAGTTATTAAGGGAAATGTGGTCACTGTGGTTAATCCGGTGACCTTGTGATATTCCCCTTAATGGTAGGTATAATGGAATCGAATCAAGAAGCACAATAAAACACCTCTCCGACAGAAAAACCTATTATCCAACTGCACAGTCAATTCTGAAACTGTAAGCCTCAGTCTTACTCAGATGTATATATATATATATACACACACACACACATACACACACATAAATGTGTGTGTGTATATAATATAATATACACACACTGTATATATAAGGATAGTGCCTTTGTAATAAACAAATAGTCCATGTCGTCTCCAGGGTTAAGGGATGGGGGAGGCTGACAGTTTGCCTAGGGAGCTGTGGAACCTTGCACTGGCCCCGTGGGCCACCTCATACGGTCATACCCAACCATAGTGGAGGTGCAGATGACATGATTTGTGCTGAATTGCCTTATCATGGCCCCATGCTCCACTATGCTGGTAATCTTCTATTTTCCTTTATCACGCCCCTTGTGCCTCTCCACAGAGGTGGCAGCCAGATTATCAGCAAGTATAGTTTTAACTATACAGCTAAATAAAAGTTCAAACATAAAGGTTATGCTGGAATCACTACGCAAATCATATAACCCAGGAAATAAATCATGTCACAGGGGGTGTGGCCATGACATATTTCATTGGGAAAGTGGGCTGGCTATGCAAGGTCCACTGTTTCCATATTGTGAGTCTCTAGAAGAGTAGGCACATATGCCCTTATGACCATTTTGGTGGATTTTGTCTAGCAAAAACTGCCAACTGCCAGGACTGACTCACAGTGACAGTGACTCCCTATAGGAAGTACTCCCTGCTAATAACAGTGAGACAGGCAGACCAGAGTGATGTGTTTTCTCCTCCTGCAATAGTAGAAAGAGAAAGTAGAAAGAGCTTCCCATGGGAAGCCACTTCCCTGCCAAAACATCATGTCTTTCTGGCTTCTAAGGGCTTTAGCTAAAGCAGTCTATAGTAGCCAGGCTAGTTTCTAGCAGTGCCATGGTTAAGACACGCTTCTGAATTTAAGCCCCACCCCTGCTACCACCAAACATAAACACCGCTTTCGGGGAATAGGGAACCAGCAGACAGACCTCCTCAGTCTGAAAGGTAAGCAGCCGCCGCGAGCAAGATCCAACTTGGGTAAAAGACCAAATCAGTACATGATGTTAAAATAAAATTAATTTGTTAAATATTGTAAGTCTATTTAAATCATATTGGTGATTTAATAGTGCACTTTGTGTAGCAATAGAGCTTGTCATTCCAACCCGGAGCCCATTATCTACTATTTTGCATCATTATTCAAGTTCCCTGGCAGTTATATAATGTGTTTTCTAGCTGCAAATTTGTTTAATAGATCAGTAATAATAAAAAAGAGAAATTATGTAATATCTCAACAATCAATTAAATGACTAAACTAGAGCGCACGTTTGATTGATTCCCACTGTAGTTCAGTGATCTGTTTTCAAATTGCTCAACACAGCAGATAACAGTGTCATTGTTATTTACTCATTAATACAAGCGTGCTATTAGATAGCAAAGATTAATCTCCATCTTTGTATTAAAAACATTAAGATAAGCAGTGGATGAATTACTGCTGATTTTGATGCACTGCCAGCTGTCACATATGGTGTTTGTGGATGGATGCGGAATGCTGTATGGTGCCCAAGGTGGGTTACGTGGTGGGAAAAGCTGTTCTGTGCCTGAAATATAGAAGTAGTAAGAAAAAATGTGAAATACATTCAGCAACTATACTACATGCATGCTACTGTGTTTACATCACATCTCAACATATGCATGACAGAGCCAGCTGTGTGCTTATTCATATGCTTCATTGCCAATATCTTGGCAGTGGTTTGCCTGTCGAGGGCACAGGAAATAGGAATTTCCAATGCAAGGTGCAGTCCGCTTAGCCCATACCGGTCCCAGTTGTCACATTTAGGGGCTCAGTCCTTACTGTAATGGAGTGTCACACTGTATCACCAGTCAGGACTTCTGGTTCGGCTGTGCCATGCAGCACTTTTGGTTTGTAATCTGGGTGATTCAGGTTTATACACTACGTAGTGTATTTGGGGTCTGCGCAAGCATGTCGGTGAATATGCGCATGTGTGGGAATGCCAATGTGGGAATGCCTTCTGTGACTTTCACAGTCCATGAGGCGTTCGCACACAGCGGGGCTTTTAGGGGGCTGTCGCATTGGGGACACTGGGCGGGTGGTTGACATCACAAAACGTCCCCTTTTTCGGCCATATCCGGCCAAGATAAAAGTCAGATCAGACTGACTTTTATCTGCGAGCGGGCGAAAAATCTGCAACCAAAGAACGCTGCTTAGCGTGTGGGTCTGAACCAGGCCCATTGTGCATGCGCCAGTTCAGAAGCTGTTGGGCCCGTTCTGCCGATATCTGCCGTGGATTGTCGTTATCCGGGACGCAGATCGACAATCCATGGCCGTATTCCCATCGGCAGGAGGGACTTTGAATCCCTCCTGTCATTATGCGGTTGATCTGACTGCAAACGGGCCTGGATCACGGCTTTTATGATATGTGATCCCACATATCATACCCCCAAAGACTTCTTGAATGGTGACGCAGACAAAAAGCTGCCTCAGGTTGAATCACAGCCCTAAAATGTCACCAAATTGCAAATAAAGAATGTACAACTATAATAATGGAATGGATTTGATCTCAAGACGCTTGATAATCTACAGGAACAATATACAATATATACAATACAATATATACAATACATATATGTAATGTATACAATACATCCCCTTTGTTTGTCTACTTTTATTGGTCCCTGGTCTTGTTTTTTTTTATTTGTTATTTTCTTCTCCAAAATGTTAAATTATAAATTTTATCTCCTGGATCATGGAAAACATTATAAAATATAAGCAACCAATGTGGAATTGTTATTTAGCAGTGAATTTCCCCAGGCATAGCACCCCTAGTGGTGCTAGAGGGAGAAGGGGAAGGTGATGAAACTGTTGGCATACCCGAACTCATACATTTATAGATGGTGTTAATCCTATAAAGGTATCTTTGTGAGATATAGTGATACAGCTCTAATCCGTCACCTTCAATAGTAAATACCCACAACATTTAATGAATGAGCATACCCCACTCACTCTGTATGTGGATAGGTTAAGCATAAAAAGATATCTTTAGCCTCTAGGGTGGTTTTAGCATAAAATGAGCATACCCCACTCACCGTAAATAAAGTGATTTCAAGCACATCAAGGTTTCTTTTACTGATCCATTCTCAATGTTGTGATGTAATAAATAATTCCTCTTATATAAGCAGTTCATTCCTGAGCATTCATTTGAAAAATCCCAAAAGATTTATTTATACATATAGAAAACATTGTAGAAAAAAGTGCATCTAAAGTGCCGCCCACCAATGCGATCACAATTCAGTTGCAACCTGTCTGTGAAGGCAGACGCACTACCTCCATTTTATGTGTTGCAGTGGCTGCGTGTTTCTTCACCCAGCTGCCCAGAAAATGGTCAGGACATGTCTAGTTTGTCTGGACGCTTTCCCCCGAAAGCACTACGTCACCGATCCCCACTGCCCCACTGTGAGCTTCGTGCGTGCGCATATGCAGAACTGCAAAAATCACTTGATTGTGATTTTTGCAGTCCTTGGCACTAGCTGGATTAGCCCCAATGATTATAAAATGATAAAGTCCACCCAAATGATTTCATGAAGTCAGGGCCGGTGCAAGGCTTCTTAGCACCCTAGGCAAAACTTCAACCTACTCTCCCCCCCCCCCACCCCCCTTTTCCTGGAGGTCCTCTGCACCCACAACAGAGTACAAGGAGAAGGGGCAGCAATGTAGGAAGTATGACTCAAGGGAAAGTATAGAGGTGAGGTCTTAGAAGTTCCACAGCCGCCGCCTGCATTAAATACTACAAGGATCCTCATAGACATCCTTGATTTTTTGATTTGCAGACTTGGTGGCGCCCCCCAGATCCCGGCGCCCTAGGCAGATGCCTAAAGCTGCCTAGTGGTAGAGCCGGCCCTGCATGAAGTGTACCTTTGGAGTAATGAAATGTGCATAGTGTATATACTGTATCATGAGAGATCACTGTGACCTGTGTATCATACCTCCCAATACTGGACCAAAGAAACAAGGCACATGAAATTTTGGAGGTGTGTGGTAGCAGCAAGGGGCGTGGTCTATACTTGTGCAGCTCCCGCTGAACGACGCTTCCATTTTCCCAGCTGTGGGGGCATAGCTAGCGACACTGTGCGCATATTCACAGGTGACGGGGGGGCTCCCTACTGCCCACCGTGCCAGGGGACGCTGGAATGTCCCCCCAAAAAACGTGATGATCCTGGCGAAAAGCGGGACAGTTTGGAGGTATGTGTGTATCACAGCACTGTATATCAGGTGTGTGATATCAGTATGACTTGTGTGTTCATATGGTAATACAGAGGATGCATGTTAAATAAATATTCCCTTGTGTCGGCCTGGCTGCTATTTATTAGTTACGACCTACTAATAGCTATCGCTCATGAATAATTAAACTTTCCTCTTAATTTTAGTCTGTGGAAACCCTGGAGCTTAATGCACTGTTCCCCATAATGACTTAAACCAACTTTGTCTACGTGGGTAATAGATTAATAATTATTTCTGGAGCTACTATTAATATTCTTATATATATGTTTAGTAAATTTAATTACATTTTTTTTTTAAATCTTAATTTACAAAGTTTCACAAATAAAACCTCAGATTACAGGGAAGCAGCACCTCCCAGTGGCCAGGCTGTCGCGTAAGATGCTAAAATTCCTGCTTTACTTTCTACATACAAATAATCACTTGCTATTAATAATGCATCTTACTGTACATTAGTACATATATGGGAGGATCATTGTTTTATTCTGTAACATTAAGAGATTTCTCTGATGTATTTGCAAACTTGAGACTATTCTATAGACTATGGGCAGTATTCAATGAGAAAAATTCTCTCTCTCTCGCGTTGGACGGAGACTTTTGCTCTCAAAAAGCGAGCAACCCTATTCAATGTGCACTTCTCGCCGTCTTTCTAAGTGATCTTCGCCGTGTCTCTCTGTTTAGCAATTCTCCATCTTTTCATGGAGAAGTGAAATGTGAACTTTTAAAATAAAAGTTTTTTTGTTTTAATTTTGGTGTAAAAAAATCAGGAATTTTATTCTGTGAAAGGGCATGATATTTTTATTCATGTGCTTAGGGGGGCCGGGAGCCGAGCCGCTCATTAGATATTCATATATTCACTGCACCCGATCCTTACATATGCACGATGGGGTGCAGTGAATACACTGTCCTCTGTTGGCTCTCCCGGGGAGCAGCCCCCACATACGTTCTGGGACAGGCAGGGAGACTTCCATCTCCCTGCCTGCCGCCGTCCTCAGGCTCCCTGCAGCGTCACCTTATACGCTGGATTGGCTGAGACTCGCCGCGAGGGGTGGCGAGTCTCAGTCACATTGAATAGTGTATAAAGTGCCGTGACGGAGAGTCTTCAAACATGGAGAATCTCTGCAAAAACCCGGCGAGTGTATGGCGAGCGAAAAAAAACGCTCGCCATGCTCGGAGAATATTGTCATTGAATACTGCCCTATGCCACAGAATACTTTAACTGGCTGATCCTTCTGGAGCACTCCAGTAGGTATGACAGACCTGGCCACTTTTCGGCAATTCTCCTTGTATATTGGCTCATTTCCCCTGCACATTTCTGAAACAGTTGATGCATAGTGTGCCATAAAACACAAGTGTAAAATACTCCTAAATGAAAGTAAAGCACTTTGGACAGCTTGCAGAGTGTTAATTATCTCAATATGGGTTCAGCTCTGCAAGGCTAACAAGTTATTTTAGGCCGCCAGGGAAAAGTGGTGAAAACAATAGAATATACACTTTGTATAAGGGAATGCTGTTTGACATAGTTAGTAGTAAATGCTGAGTTAAAGTAAACTATATGCATATTACTTAAATGAATATACAATCATACCTCCCAACTTTTGGATCAGCCGGGTCGGGACAGGGCGATTTTTGGGGGGGCGTGGCCTATCATTTTTCTGCCGCTGTGGGGCATGCCCAGCAGCTCTATGAGCTGCTGGCCAGCCCCCCTGCCTGCAAGAATAGACGCTGTGCACAACGTCTATTCACGGACCACAGGGGGAGACTCCCAACTGCCCCCCGCTGCAGGACACTGCCGGCGGTGGGAGGGATGCGGGAATGTCCCAAAATATCGTGACGTTCCCAGGATAAGCAGGACAGTTGGGAGGTATGTACAATATACTATAGACTATGGGAATTTGCTTACAGTATGTGCCGAAGACTGATTGCAGGTATCCGCAAGAGATGCCTTATGTCATCTGTGCACCAATGGTCCAGCACCTGCAAGTGATTGGGTGCAGTATGCATATGTGACTGGTGAGAATGCAGCAAGGAGAATCCTAGATATGTTTCCTGGACATACCCATGGGAGACTTGTCAAACCTTTGTCATACTTGACCAAGTCATTTCTTGATAGAGCACTGCAGCATAAAAACCAGAACCAGACAAGACCCCGGAACGCCAGACTGGACACTACAAGCTCCGTAATGCAGAGTTTAATGTCCAGTCCGGTGTTACAGGTTCCTGTCCAGTTCCGGTTTTTACCCATACCCGCATTGTCCCTATTCTCAACATAATAAAGTTAGCTAAACAGGCGCACTAGAAGATATACTGAAATGGTTGAATACATAAAGGTGTTGGCTCAAATGTAAGTTGCATTTTGACGTAATGTCCGACTTGTGTAGCCATGCACAATTTCCTATGTATCCACACACCTGTAATGTTCCTGTAGGTGCAAATGAATTTCCTAGGCCCATAAAGGACGCTCATGGCCTTAAAATATCATACTAGCTTTGTGGACTAAACAGGAATACATACTGTACATTAGGGCCTAATTGTTGTCTTCCCCCAATGTATCTCCACTGAACTGAGCACTGAGCAATGCCAATACATAAGCTGGCTACACACATAGCTATGTGTATCAAGCCCGACATTGCTGCCGACAGGACCCAGTATACAGCAGGTACATACACACTTGCCTTTGCTAGGTCCAATTGCTAGTGACAGCCCCCATCGACCCTGCTAGCGACCTTAAGGAGCGCATATATATTATAGGTACAAACTAGACAATTAACCTGTTATGTCGCTCTGATCCATGGGATTGGGCAACAGAACATCTAGGGCGGGATGTTCTAACATCCGCAGCCCAGCTCCGCCCCCCTTTGCCGCCCATCGCATACATAATTATCGCAAATGCTCAAACATATGTCATAATTATGCTAACAGTAGTTGATGGTGGCGCTCAAACCTAAATTTGCCGGCTGCTAAGTCGAGTGGGTCCCAACTCAGAAAGTAATATATATTGCTTGGTGACCAGCGCTCAGGCACTAACATACATATGGTGTAGTATGCGTGTACTATGAACGTGCTGTGATAGACAAGTCTATGAGCCAGTGTATAAAACGAAATGATATTTATTCATGCGGAGTAAAAAAATGACTGCACTGTTAAGCTCTGTGTTGCAGCAGCTGTTGATAACCGGGGCAAGGCTAAAGGACACAGCGTGCTGTAGACACAGTTACCTGTATGGGAATGCACAGTCGGGTGGGGGAGGGGGGGGGTTTTGATGGGGGGGGGAAAGTGGGGGGTCAGGGAAGAACAGTTCGGTGGTACTGGGTGTGGGCTGTGCCCAGGTAGTCCCGGACTGCAAATGCAGGAGTTAGACAGCTGGATGCCCACAACGGGTGGAGTACAGTCCTGGGTCAAGGAAGGTGTCAAGGTGTCGTCGAAGGCTGGCGTCCCAAGCACCTCCGGCGGTGCACCGTGCACGTACCTGATACCCGCTTGGTCTTCTCCCGTCTGGAGGGTCCTCGGCGATGTCCACGGCTTGGAGACTGTACCGGCGTCTGCTGCAGGGGAGGACGCCGGCTGTCGATCCACGCCGCTTCTACAACAAACAGCCGCACTTCCGGGTTCTGCGGGGATCGCGTATTCGGAGGTGTGAGCTGATTGGTGGAGCAGGGTGGGCTCGACTCCTGGATAGGAGGAGACTTAGAAGCTTGTAGAATGGTGTTGTGTGGTTTGATCCAACGCGTTTCTGCCCTTGTGGGGCCTTTCTCAAGGATACATGGGGTTGCTGGTGAGCCTGGTTTATAGGGGTTGAGTAACAACCCCTATAAACCAGGCTCACCAGCAACCCCATGTATCCTTGAGAAAGGCCCCACAGGGGCAGAAACGCGTTGGATCAAACCACACAACACCATTCTACAAGCTTCTAAGTCTCCTCCTATCCAGGAGTCGAGCCCACCCTGCTCCACCAATCAGCTCACACCTCCGAATACGCGATCCCCGCAGAACCCGGAAGTGCGGCTGTTTGTTGTAGAAGCGGCGTGGATCGACAGCCGGCGTCCTCCCCTGCAGCAGACGCCGGTACAGTCTCCAAGCCGTGGACATCGCCGAGGACCCTCCAGACGGGAGAAGACCAAGCGGGTATCAGGTACGTGCACGGTGCACCGCCGGAGGTGCTTGGGACGCCAGCCTTCGACGACACCTTGACACCTTCCTTGACCCAGGACTGTACTCCACCCGTTGTGGGCATCCAGCTGTCTAACTCCTGCATTTGCAGTCCGGGACTACCTGGGCACAGCCCACACCCAGTACCACCGAACTGTTCTTCCCTGACCCCCCACTTTCCCCCCCCCATCAAAACCCCACCCTCCCCCACCCGACTGTGCATTCCCATACAGGTAACTGTGTCTACAGCACGCTGTGTCCTTTAGCCTTGCCCCGGTTATCAACAGCTGCTGCAACACAGAGCTTAACAGTGCAGTCATTTTTTTACTCCGCATGAATAAATATCATTTCGTTTTATACACTGGCTCATAGACTTGTCTATCACAGCACGTTCATAGTACACGCATACTACACCATATGTATGTTAGTGCCTGAGCGCTGGTCACCAAGCAATATATATGTCATAATTATAGCAAAGGACAGCTCTTGTGTTAAGAGCTGTCCTTTGCGTTGAGTCAGGGGGTCCCATCGGGTCCTGGCGGCTCCCCCCTCCTTCCCTTACCCGGCGCTGCTGCTGCAGCGCCGGGTTCTCCCCCTCCCTGCACCCGGAAGAGGATCATAGTGCAGGGAGGAGGAGGTCACAGGTCCGGGCAGCACAGCTCTGTGCTGCCCGAACACAGGTGAGGGGGGCGTCGGTGCGGGGCGGCGGTGGATGTGAGGTGGCATGGCCAATGCAGGGAGTCTCCTGGGTGCTGGAGGGTGCTGGTGGGTGCCGGCGGATGTGAATGTCCGTCTAACCCCTACTGATCCCGCAGTGGGAGAGCGCAGTGACTGCTTCTGCAGCTGCCTCACTCCCCAGTGCAGTGTTCTACAGCTGGGGATAGAGGCTGTTGCCGCAGCACTCACTGCTCTATCTACCCACTGTCTACAAAGGGCAAGGGGGGTGGCAGCGGGACACAAACCAACGTGGCCCCTCTAAGAGACCAGGTTAAGAGTCCCCCCCCCTCTCGGCATCACTGCACGGACAAATGCAGGATTTGTAAGGGGGTGGCTCCATTTATATGTGTCATTATATATCACACAAAATAGTAAACCATAGATACTAACCCTTTTATTAAAACATAATATTAACAATTGTGAAAAACAGTGCCCTATTCTTTTAATACAGAAATACATTTCGGAAAGCACTGTTTACTGTAGATGTGGTTGCTCATCGTGGCCGCATGGCCCGCGAGCGGTTATCACTTAGGTTACATTTCTAATTCACTTTGGAAGTGCTGTTTGTGAATCAGATGTCACAAAAAAAACCTTTAATGCACGCTTCAAGCATCTGCATGTCTGGCTAAGTGTCATAAAAGGCACTGAACATTAAAGTGAATCATTTCAATATTGCCCCTTTATTAATTAACAGCTGCGGGCTCTTTGAAACATCTGTCAGGGTTGCTTTAACTTTCTGTTTGCTCCAGTGACTTCAGTAAGGAAGCGTAAAAAAAAATCAATACGAGCCAGTGCTCCTGGTACACCTGAGTCAGTATATGTCAGTGTATGCTCTGGATCAAAGCTGAGATCTGTCATCTCTGATACATGACAATCAGGCATCTAGTATGCTCAGGCAGGGGAAGGCAGTACTTAAGTTGAAATACATAATAGTTGCAATTTTTAAGTTACGGTACGGAATTTACGTAGCATATGGCAAGCTGCAAGGGTTATATTCGGGGTCCACACCACCCTCCTGTGTCTACACCACCTTCTATTACCTTTAGTAATAGCTCAAAGCGAGCCCTCGAGGGGACAATCGGGATCCACATAGCGGCTAACGTAACTGGCTTAAACGGTGGCCGCAAAGTTGTGGAAGTACCTTTTATTTCGCTCTTAGATTTATTTGCATAGAATAATCTTGACTTTGAGTACATACCTTATTATAAAATACAGACCATAAACCGGTAAATCATGGGTCTTCAACCTATGGCCCTCCAGATGTTGTGAAACTACATGTTCCAACATGCATTGCCAAATTTCTTCCTATAACAGCATGCCAAAACTGTCAGGGCATGCTGGGACATGTAGTTCCACAACATCTGGAGGGCCACAGGTTGAAGACCTGTGCGGTAAATGCTAGTAAGAATTTAAATGTATCTATTGCTTTTGTGGCATTTACACTTTTTTTAAGCAGCACCCTGGCCAATTACAATTGTATAAACATAATTGCTTGCTGGCACAATGTGTTTTTCTAATTAAATTCACAGCACATGTTAAAACAGAAGTTCCTTTTAAAATAGAGATTCATAGAAACCAGTGATGTGCATTCATACTCCTGTACAGGCAGGTGTTCCCTCCCTCCTGGTTGCCTCTTTGGCTTCTATGGGCTGCAGTTAAAGCCGCCCATAGAACCTGGGGTATGCGCATGTGCAGTACCGACGTCGATACTGCTGTCCCGGTGCCCCACTGGGGCAGCGGTGGGGACTGGGAGCAGTGTGTGAGCAACAGCAGCTGGGGGAAGGTGCAGGAATTGAGGCCAGCTGCAGCCCCCCTCCTACAATCAGGTAGGAGCCGCTGCTCATTTTGGCTATAAAAATTCTAAACAAAAATACAAAGGATATTTATAAATTATATATTTGTGTTATGATGATCATTTGTACTGCCAAAGATCAATACCAAATCATGTGTGTGTAAATTTGTCTCTGATACTAGCCATTGCTCTCACTGCACCTCACTGACAGAAACATGTTTAAAAAAGCCTGTCACTGTTCAAAATCCATTGAAAACACAATAAAATCTAGCTGTGAAGGGAAGGTCATGGATGCAGCTTAAAACAAAATCCCTCCAGATGCTCTGTAGTTTGCAGTTTAAAACATGGATAAATACTGTAGTTAAACAGATCTATAGAAATACACACAAACATATATAAATATATATATATATATATATATATATATATATATATATTCTGCAGTCAATATTACAGGCAGTAGCATATAGGCACTCTTAGTATAGCAGACTTTTGAAAGGCTCTAATGATCCCTATGCTATCACACCCCCGGCCTATCACTCTGGTAGATAGTCCACCTTCGAGACCAAGGTGCAAGGTGACTCTGCCCTGGAAACCCTTATATCAGGTATGTGGGGGAATGCCGACTCTGCCACTATATATATATATATATATATATATATATATATATATATATATATATATATATATATATATATATATATATATATATTTATATTTATTTAAAGGCTATACACATAAATGAATGCTAAAACAGCAGATCTTATTGGGTATTATCATTATACATTGGTTAGTACTACTTGCAGCAGGATAATGGCCATTATTCTGGTTGGATCGGGCGGACGCGTGTGCGGTCTTGCCGGATCGTGCAGCTCTTCCGTTGAGCGTGAGTTCGCCCACAGAACATCCGCACACAGTCGGTGGAATAAGACAATTTTATTTTTCTGTAAAAATAGGTTCAGCAACTCTGAGTGTATTAACCCTGGAGCTATTAACAGATATTGTGGTTGCAGCATGTGTTTGGGTTAACACCCAAGATCTTCCAAAAACGTTCAATTCATAAAAATTGTTATGAAACAGGATTTTGGTTATTCGGGATGTCAAAGTTCTTGAATTAGTCTGATGGTGCCCCTCATGGCTGATATGCCGGCATAACAGATGGTCGTCATAACACTGAACAAAACATGACAAGCTCCACTACGTGTTAAATATATCTCTATAATCCCTCCACAGACACAAACAGACATGTAAAATCCTTCAGCCACTACACTAGCTAGAAATGTGGGACAAGCAAGGCTTTAAGATTATCCACACTGGTGCTGCGAGTTTCCTTATGGACCTTTACTTACTTCTTTCCTGGGGTTATTTAGCATTAACCACCTTTTTATACAGCATCTAATCCTCTGTTCTTTGGTCAAACACTTTCATTCCTAATTTAATATGTAATTATTCGGCTGCTGACCAATCTTGCATATGGTGCTGCAGGTCCTCTAAAATCACAGATACAAAACATAGCCAAAGTGAGGACTTTGGGAGCAGAGCATTTTGTTCTGGGTGGAAGGGGTCATGATGAACGATCTTGTGCTCTCATATGCACCATTTGCTCTGCTTTTTGTGTTAGTGATTTATCATTTGATGCGGACTGCTATTATACCTAATAGGTAATCTTATACAAAAAAATAGGTGTGCATATCTGCGAAATACAGTAATTGGTTTTATTATTGATTTCATAAGTTTGAAAGCAATTTACTGAATTCATTTTAAAATGTTTAAAATGTAATGTTAGAGTGCCCTCTAGTGGAAAAAAAGTATTATGGCAATTTCTAAAATGGAAAGTAAAAAAGAAAAATCGTTTCTCTTGTCTCCTGTTTAGAATCAGTGAATCGTTCAAAACTTTGTGAAATTACAAAAAAATGAACACTTTCCCAATGTGGCATTATGTATTCTCTGTTTTACACCAATATATAAGAATAACCTGATAGAAATTTCAGCTCCATATACTTTATACTATATTTTCTGCTCAAAGTGAATTTACAAATACAGGCACAGTCAGGGGCAAACACAACATTTTCAAATGTGGATTTCCATATGGTTGAGACCTACATGTATGTACTTTCCGATAATGGCACTCCGCTGGGTCCCTGCTATCACCAATTTCGGTGTTGGAAGGGATTGTATAATGTGTCTGGAACTTTAGGGGTAAATTTACTAAGATGGAAGTTCTATTGAAGATGGGATGTTGCCTGTAGTAACCAATCAGATTATACTTCTTTCTCCTCATTGGAAGGAGGCGTGTCATCATAAAAGGGGTGTGGTATTACACTTTAGACCATACACAGTAATGCCCATTACACATTTTGGTACTCTTTACCTAGAAGGGCTCCCATCGCGGGCATCGCATGTACTAAAAAATCGCATACGATGCGACCGACGTGATGACCGCGATTTCCCATAGGGAACAATGTTAAATGTCCCAATTGACCCGATTTTCCTGTTCAATGTCCCAATTGACCCAATTTTCCATAGGGAACAATGTTAAATGGCCCACAGAGGCCAAATAGGCACCCTGAAGTGTGAAATGGCCCCCCCAATTGTTAACGCCACCCCACGATCAACGTCAACCCGAAGCGTGGCGAGCGCAGCGGTACGCGTCCTACAACCTTTTCATACCCCCACTATCCACGTCGGCGTGGAGTTGAGAATAGAAAGTGTGGCGAGTGCAGCGAGCCACCGAGCCCGAAGCGTGGCGAGCGGACGCGGACACCTTCACAGGTATACGCGTCCGCTCGCGGGCTTCACAGCTGTCCGAGTCATCTCGCGGGGCTCGCTACGCTCGCCACGCTTCGGGCTCGGTGGCTCGCTGCGCTCGCCACACTTTCTATTCTCAACTCCACGCCGACGTGGATAGTGGGGGTATGAAAAGGTTGTAGGACGCGTTCGCCACGCTTCGGGTTGACGTTGATCGTGGGGTGGCGTTAACAATTGGGGGGGGGCCATTTCACACTTCAGGGTGCCTATTTGGCCTCTGTGGGCCATTTAACATTGTTCCCTATGGAAAATCGGGTCAATTGGGACATTGAACAGGAAAATTGGGTCAATTGGGACATTTAACATTGTTCCCTATGGGAAATCGTGGTCATCGCGTCGGTCGCATCGCATGCGATTTTTTGGTCGCATGCGATGTGACCGACGCGATTTTTTTCCGTAACGATGCCCACAATCAAAATCGTGAGCGCCCTTCTAGGTAAAGAGTACCCACATTTTAGCAAACTCCGTAATACCCATTACACATAAAGCCACACGCCGTAATGCCCATTACACATAAAGCCACACGCCGTAATGCCAATTACACATAAGGCCACACACCATAATGCCCATTACACATTATGCCACACATCATGATGCCCATTACATACTATATAACAAACCGTAATGCCCATTACATATTTGCCACATAAGTGCTGCTTACCTACGTGCTCATTGCTAGGGGGTTCTTGCTTGATGGCACTATAGTACCCATTACGCATGATGCCGCACACCATAGAACCCATTACACATGATGCCGCACACCATAGTACCCATTACACATGATGCCGCACACCATAGTACCCATTACACTTGATGCCGCGCACCATAGTACCCATTACATATGATGCCGCGCACCATAGTACCCATTACACATGATGCTGCACACATAATGTTCCTTACACATGATGCTGCACACATAATGCCCCTTACACATGATGCTGCACATCGTAATGCCCCTTACACATTAAGCCACACATTATGAGTAATGCCCCCACATACCGCCACTTGTAGTGTGCCTTAAGCAATGCCCCCAAAAGTGTCACTTACTGTAAATTTTTATAAGAGCCTTCGCTGTTGCTGCAGGGAGAGATGGAGAGCGGTGCAGCTGCTTCTATGGGGAGAGGAGCAGAGCGGAGCGCAGAGCACGCTCCCACTCCCCTCCTGATGTCCCCTCTAGCTGAGTGGACATTTGAAATATTGTGCGCACTGTTGTTGTGCGTGATGTCGGGGGGAGCATGCCGGACGCCGGCACCACATGATTAAAAGGGGGGCGGGCTGAGGTGAAAGCGGGGAGAAGAATTGGAGCGGAAGCTGCAGGGATGACAGTCATTGAAAGCTGGGCAGAGAGCAGGGGGCTGCCCGGCTGTATTCAGAGCACTGCAGGTCACGGCTGTTTGAAATAATACCCCTTTCACAACAGAAAATGCAGGGATTTACCCGGGAATATGGTCCCAGGATCATGCAGGGACATTCTCAGCCTGACCCCTTATACACCAGCCTAGTCCTTGCATTTTCTGGTGTGAGGGGGAGAGACAACCACTCCCCTCTCCCTACCCCCCTTTAACCAACCAGCTATATCTTCGGAACCAACTGACCCATTTACATGAGACCAGTATCATATTGAAGAACTTTTGAGTTGGCTTCGAATGATTTTGGTCCTGTGAAACTGGGCTGTTTGGTTCCAGAGAAATTTGCCCTCAAAGAACATAAACAGTCATGAAATTACATTTAAGAAATAAAAAAACGGTTTAACCTCAATATCCCTGGAACCAATTAACCCATATGGATCCAACCTGGTATCAGATTGAAGGCCCAGCGATTTGGGTTAGACTGAGATCAACCTCGAGCTTCAGTGATGCCGAAGGGGGAACTGGCAGCCGTTGAACTGGGTGGGGGTCGGAATTAGCGGGTCCCATGTTATGCTATAGGGAAAACGCCCCAGGTTTGCCTGGCAGTATCTCCGGTTCCCAGGGGGCTAGAGACACGGAGCTGGGCTCGTTGGAAAGCCCCATCCCTCAGCTACAAAATGGGCTAATGGGTCCTGTGCACCCCCTGACCACCCCCTAGATTCGCCTATGGAGATAATAGAATCTGATTGGCTGCCCATAGCCAGATCCCAACTTTGATAGATCTCTCCTCTTAGTAAATGTACCCCTTATTTACTGTGAATAACCTGACAGGTACAATGCAAGTGAAAAGCACAATGCTTTATCCAGGAGTAACAAAACTTTATACCAATTCTTTTGCTGTCAAAACCCCAAAATCCTGCTATCGAATAAAAACACAAAATTGAGGCAATAACTGGACCATAATAATTTATGTGATAGGCAAAACCAGATTTGGTACCTGCCCATCATATAATACATGCATAAATAGAAGCACAAGCCTGCCGACCACCACATAATTGAACCTATGGATGACATATCAACATAATTTACTTGCAGACAGTACAGTGACTTGGACGGGGGGGGGGGGGGATTCAATTGTTTTGGATGCTTCTACAATTAATGGACGCCTAATACCGTGTTCTCACTGCGAGTGAGAAATACACGGCTTTTACCCAGCATTGAAATGACGGGGACTGCAGGGACGGACCCCCGTTCTCACTGCAAGGCAAATTCCCGGGTGAAGAAGTTCTACCCGGTAATTTGCCTTTTAACATGGGTTTTTATGCAGTGAGAATGGGTCAACCCATGTCTGCATTCCCAGAACTCAAACATGGGTAAAAAGAAGGGTTTTACCCGTGTATGAGATCCGGTTATGCGACCCATTCACACTGCAAAAGAAACCCGTGTTAAAGGCAAATTTCTGGGTCGACATGCTAGACCCGGGAATTTGCCTGCAGTGAGAACATGGTATTAGAGAGCAATTTATTTGTTCCAGGTGCCCATTAATTACTGTGTTTTTAACCCAAAATGTAGCCACATATAGCCATCTCCATACAACAATTTAATTAATCTGTTTGGTGCAATCTAGTGGAAGCCACATGGGGAAACATTTACAGTAAATCACCCCCCAGTGATCAAAGCCACAAGCCAGACATAATCAGTAGTAGAGGTAAAGGCCCCCATACAATATGCGATTATGCCCGATTTCACCCGATTCCTGCAGATCGAGCCGAGAATCCGGGTGAAATCACATGGAAGTGCGCCCGATGTGTCTGATCAGACCCGATGCACAGTCCCATGCGCATCAGATAGGAGTCGGAAGTCAGATGGGCTGCACATAAGATAAAACTTATGTGCAGACATCAGCGGCAGATTGCAGATGCTAAGCACCAGCGATGTATTGCATCCGATACGTTGCAGTTAGTGGGATCCAGGGTGCGGTATGTTGGAAGGTAGGTGGGGAGAGGCAGACTTTTAATGGTGAGGTGGAACTAGTTAAACTTCCACCTTGGCCCTGTACAGTAATTCTAACAGAAAGCATTACAGTTTGCAGGGGGGTGGCAAAAACCCTTCCACTGGCCCTGGCTTTGCCTAATGGGGGGAGGGGGGTAATGAGATGGCATTAAGTAAGTTCCCCCACCTCTCCAGTCCAGGACCATGTTAATCCCTAATCAGTAGACCTTTACAAGATGCAGAGTCACTAAAGTAGAAGCATTGCTTGAGATGTTTGAGATCACATGACTGCCAATATATTGACAGTCAAAATGGGCTACACTCAGGGGCCAGTCATGTGACTGTAAGTGTAGAGAGTAACATGAACAATGTTAACTTTATATTTACAAATATGGGCATTATTATCGATCCAGCTGTCCCTTCATATCGAGTTTTTATTTCTAGATTGTTTTAAATAAGTCTGGCATCTTCTGGTCAATGGATATATGTACACCTGAATAGTTGTCGTTTCACTTCTACCTTGAAAGAGACGCTCTATGCGTTGTAACATGTCGGAGGAGTGATGTTTCAGGGGACCATCAATATGCACCCATCACGTTGGTTACACTAGAACAGTGGTTCCCAAACTTTTTTGAATCACGGCACCCTAGAGCATCAAAATATTTTCAAGGCACCCCTAGGCCAAATGCTTCTTATCGAGAAATTCTGAAAAAAAATATTAAATGAAGTGCATTGTGTTTATATGTCACAGTTATCTGGTGAGGGACAGGATTTGCTACTGTTTGTCCACATATGTTATGATTGGCAGCCACCAGCACTGGTTTTGCCTGGTACATTGACCATAAATAATATGAATTGATCTTGGTCCACTAACCCAAGGCACCCCTGCAAGTGTCCTGAGGCACCCCAGGGTGCCTAGGTACACAGTTTGGGAACCACTGCACTAGAAGATAACCTGGGTTTCATTCTGTGTGTTTGCTGTTTCCATCTGCATCCAATGCTTTTTGGTAAGAGGTGACCCTATGTTTTATACTTCTTGTTATAATAACGTTTTTTTTATTGGATGATCTGCACCATCAGGAGTGTTTCTTTGTATTGCATATTGCTATGGATTGTGAGTGAAAGGCCAAAAGAAACCTTTACAGTATATACATGCAGACAGCTATTTCAAGTAAAATTGAGTGTGAGCATCACCTCATCATTTTATATAGAAACAAAGGGCGGGATGTATTAAAATATATCGCCGCCCGCCCCGATTCGGTGGGCGGGCTGCCAGGTGGGCTGGCAGGCTGGCGGGTGGGCGGGCAGGCTGGCATTGCGGTGCGGTGACGGAGGCCCCCCGCGATACCTGTACTGTGGAGTGCGGGGGGTCTACGTCACCTTCCTGCCGCCTCCTGCTCCCCTCACGCCGGGGACAGCTAAGCAGGCTGTCCCCGGCGCCTCTTCCTCCCCACTGCAGCCAGAAGGACGTCCGGCTGCTTCACTAGTGGGAGGAGGGGTTTACCTTCCGGGGTCCAGGAGGACCTTTCAGGAAGGTAAGCTGGAGGGGGGGTCGTCGAGGCGGCGGGTTTGCATTGGAGGTGGCAGGCTGCGAAAAGAAGCCCATAGGCTTCTATAGGGTATCGCCACCCAAATTACCAGATCTTGTGGAGAACTCAAGATGGACTCAGTTCTCAAACAGGCAACGATTGCAGCTACACGCCGTTCCTGGAACTCTGCAGATAGTCCCCGGGCAGCGTCTTTTCCTCCTCATCTCCGTACTGGTGGTGGGTCTCTGTGGTCCTCTTAGCACAGGCCGACGCATTTCAGTTGTGAAACACTGTTGGTGCACATTCACCTATTGTATATTATTTTGAATTTGTTGATATTGCATGTAAGTGGTCAGTAGTGACATACATATATGCGTTAGTGCTGCCTTTACGGGAAAACTATGTAGTCTATTAGGTGGTTGCCAGGCTATTAACTAATCAGCCCCGTTCCAGCCACATAACACCCATTCTTTACTCCCTTCACTGGCTGCCTATAAGATGGTGAATAATTTTCAAGATTGGCTTACTGACTTTTAAAGCTGTACATAACCAGGGCCCAAGGTACCTGAAGCAGCTTCTAATCCCTTATTGTCCCACTCGATTACTGTGATCGGTTGATGAAGGACTACTAACAGTACCCAGAATTTCCCTGAATTCATCTGAGGGTCGAGCTTTTAGTGCTGTGGCTCCAACTCTATGGAACTCACTTCCCCGCTCAGTTCGAGAAGCTTCCACTCTGGAAACATTCAAAAATAGACTCAAGACTTTCCTGTTCACCCAAGCATTTCACTAATGTCCCTTGTTAAGTTCTTAAGTTTGTTTTGTATTTTGTGCTGTAAAAGGCTAATGCAAGCACTATGAGTCCTATTAGAAGAAAAGTGCTATATAAATAAAATTATTATTATTATTATTATTATCTTTTTCTTGCAACAGAAGCATTGCTTGTTTTTTAGACTGAAAAAATTAAAGGGATTATTAATAACCCCTTTATTGGAAAAATATGCAGCCTTCACAGGAGAGTAATGTACCCTGTCCCTTACACACACACACGCATGGCAGCAAAGACAGAAAAAATTAAAAGGATTAATAACTTGTTAACCCGTTTATTTGACAAATATATTATGCTGATGGCACAGGAGCATAGTGTACCCTTAAACCACACGCACACGGCAGAGACTGAAAAAAATTAAAGGGATTATATTACTAACCCCTTTATTGGAAAAATATTATGCGGCCTTCACAGGAGAGTAGTGTACCCTTACACACACACACAACCCTTACTCACGCACGGCAGAGACAGAAAAAATCAGAAAAATACATCTTTATTCTTTCTTTTTTTTTTTACAGTGTACAGCTGTCGGCTGTAGCACTGGACTTTAACATCAGTGTCACTGGACTTAATCAGCAATATATATCAATAGTGTACTTAATGGCTGTATGCACTTAAGCAGCAGCAGTGCAGTACTACCCAAATGGACTTTCAGTGCCACTGGACTGGACTACAGAACTGTACCTAGTAGTAAACTACTACAGGACAGGTATATAATCTATGAGGCACAGGCACAGACTGTCAGTGCCACTGGACTACAGAACACAGACCTATAAGGCACAGAAAGGAAGGAGCTGTAGTAGATAAAACTACTACAGCTAATAATAGTAATAATAAGCAGCTATGAGGCACAGGGCACGCAGGCAGCGGGCGGCAGAGTGAGCACGTGGGTGGGCAGGCAGATGGCCAGACTTGCTCCCTCTTCAATCTCCAAGGCTGGAGTGAAGTTGGCGCTCACCCCTATATAGGGTTCGGATGTCACGAGATCCGACAGCGTGGTCTCGCAAGCTCTGGAAAGGCATGCTCTGAGCCTGGGCGGGAAACCCCAAACAGGCTCAGAAGCACGTTCAGATTGGGGGTGTTTGGGGGTGCTCGGATTCCCCTAATACAAACGCGCTAATCTCTACTAGTAAGCTCGCTCAAAGCAAATGATTCGAAAGCTATTCTGCTACCTTGTGATTGCCTATGTGTTTTTGCATGTGAGAAAGAGATGTCGTTTCACTTGCTGCCAGCAGATGGCAGTGTTTCAGAGACACACAAACGAACACTATACATATATATAGATTATTTATTTGAATACAATGTCATTACAATCTTTGTTGGTGTAATGGTCAGGCATCTGAAATTTTTTGGCCAAATAGTGTATATATTTATTTATTTATTAACAGTTTCTTATATAGCGCATACATATTCCGCAGCGCTTTACAGAGTATAGTTATTAGCAAAAACACATAACAAATTACAGTACAAGACAGTTTAGGACAAGTACATGGTTAATATGGGTATATATACAGTATATTTAATGTTTGAAGGTTTTGAATTATTTTATATTAAATATATTTGTCCTTTTAAGTGGCTATGAAAGACAAAGGGTTAAAAGTCATAGGGCGGGATGTATTAATATACATCGCCGCCCTTCGCCTGACAGCCGCCGTGATGCTGCCACATATGTACTAACATATGCGGCTAGCATCGGGTTGCGGTGACGGAGACCCCCGCGATACCTTTGATGTGGTCTGCAGGGGTCTTCGGCACATCCCGGCGGCTGCCAGTGTCCCCCTGCGTCTCCTCCTCCCCCCTGCAGCCGGATGTCCTCCCGGCTGTGACACCTGCTGGGGGAGGAGGAGATCAGGAGGGGGGCGCGCGAACGGCGGGCGGCGATAGAAGCCCATAGGCTTCTATAGGGTATCGCCACCCTCTGGCTGGCGATACCCTGCCAGGCGAAAATGGGGCGGACGGGTAATGGTAAATAGGAAAATGCGGTAAAACCCCCGTTTTACCTTATTTTCCCTTTAGTACATCCCGCCCATAGGCTGTGAGAAGCTGGAGGGGTGGGAGAGAGGCGAGAATGCCTGTATTTTTAAAGCGGCAATCATTTAAAAGGCAAAACCAACATGCATTTGTCTTGTAAATGATTACCGTTTAAAAAAAAAAAAAAGACCTTCTCGCACAAAGTTCTGCACCTCCGACTTCTCACAGCCTATTACATAAGCCCAAAATCGGAATTTTTACTTCCACTGTGCATGCACAAGCGAACTAAATAATGAGGATATCTACAGAGATTGGCCGGCAAGGTAATCAATACAGATGCACAGTCATAGGAAATATTTAATCACCTATAAGTGGAACTATCACCTGTCTTATCAGCACTGGGCTGGATCCAAAAACATTGCTCTGCCCTGATAATAATGGTTGCCATATCTTTGGTATCAGAGAGATGGGAGTTCTATTGAAGATAGGATGTTGCCCATAGCAACCAATCAGAATCTACTTATTTATTTAGCATCTTCTAGAAGATAATAGATAGAATCTGGTTGCCATTAGCAACATCCCACCTTTGTAAATAAACCCCAAATAGAGAGAGAGGTGTGCTCAATATTTACATTTCATACCTGGCGTATTTTTTTTTTGTCAATTTCAATTCAGTACAATATTCTGTTTAGCCCGCAAATAATTCTTCTGAATCTCTTTAATGGTACATATTGTACATTATAAAAGTGCATTTTTAACGACCATCTAGAATTTAATTGGCATGTTAAAATAGGTTATGGGATTTTATGAGCAAATAAAAAATACCACATGCTGGGAAGAGTATATTAAAGTGAAAACAAAAGGCATCCACTGCCATTTAATACATTTAACTGCCTATTAGCTGCATTGTAAATGGAGGTTTAATATCACTTAAACATTTCATAGTGTATAAAAGGAAGCAAGGTTATGACACTAGGCGTATTTATTGAATATCCATGTACTGTATAGCATTGTAGAGGGCTTCCAATCACCAGCAGGTTTTGCGTAACTGTAATGTACAGTATCATTACAAGAAGAAATATTCACTAAGGTTCAGAATGTTAAGGTCCATACACACTGGGCAATTATGCCCAGTGTGTATGGTGCACGATGATGGGGAAAATAGCTGGCCTGAAAAATGCTCAGTGCATTTTTCCCCCTGCCCGGCCATTTTCCCCGGGGGTGGACAGCTTTCCATAGCAGAAACTATGGAAAGCCGTCCTCTCCGTCTCTCATCTGCTGGTAATACCAGCAGATGAGCGGCGACCGGTACCGATGATGTGGGAGCACACATAAGCGCTCACTCATCGCTGGCCCGTATACACTGGGCTCAGACGAGAAAACTGAGCAGCTTAAGTTAAATCCCTGAAGTGGAGATGGGCAGGGACCCGCAACGGCGTTGTCTGGAAACTGGGACTCGCGTGAGTTTGACCCAGTCAGATGGCGCGCCTCTGCGCCAGCGATCGCCAACGCAAGCATGCTGGCGCTCCCCGGGAAAGAGCCAGGGACGCTCCATCTGTAGGTCACTCCTCCTCAGGGAACACACATCAATTACATCAGCATACCTCCCAACTTCTGTCCGGAGGAAATAGGGACACTCGCGCTGTGAAGCCGCGCGAGCGTCCGAAAAGGGGGCGGGGCGTATGCAAATGAGGGCGCGGCTTATGCTAATTAGCCGCGACCTCATTTTCATACGAGAATAAACGCTGTGCGCATGCGCACAGCGTCTATTCTACTAGATTGGGGGGTCTCCCAACTGCCACCCCCCGCAGCGGGACAATGCCTGCCGCGGGTGGGACAGCGGGACAGGACCCGAAAATCGGGACTGTCCCTCTAAAATCGTGACAGTTGGGAGGTATGCATCAGTGAGCCACATGCTGTTTTCCTGGGAATTGTGACAAAACTGGACTGTCACATCAAGGGGGTTTATTTTCTAAGATGGGAGTTCTATTGAGGATGGGGGGGGGGGGGGGCAAATGTAATAGGGTGTAAGAATCAGAAGGTAAGAGATTTTGGGAGAGTTTTCCATTTTTTTAAAGCTCCAATTAATTACATGGCAAAATCTACCTGATTTTTCAGTTAAAAAAAAAAAAAAAGGGTAAAATCTCCCAAAATCTCTCAATTTCTCATTCTCACACCTTATTACATTTTTGAACTATACATACCATAATCCTGCTACAGTTTTGCTATTTGGCCATGCTAAACCTGTTGCAAGGCATGCTGGGATGTGTAGTTCAACAACAGCTGTAGGGCCAAAAGTTCCCCATGCCAGTTTTAGAAGATAATAGAATCTGATTGGTTGCTCATAACCACATCCCATTTTCAATAGAACCCCAATCTCTGTAAATAAACCCCGATGTGTGATAGCACACATTGAATGGCAAGAGTCAGGAATTGTGCTTTCATTAAAAAAAAAACGCACTGCTATTGATGTTACTATTGCTGTTCTTAATATTTCCTGGGTTTTGACAAGATTCCAAACATGAAACATCCACACAGTCATTATAATGGCTGTCATCTATCAAGTACTTCTATATTTCATTGATGCCGGTATACAGTATTCTGCTTTGTATCTATCTGGGGCCATTGCTCTGTCAAATATATCTTAATACACTGTGCTAGCAATGCTACTATTAATTGCCAAGTGTGTGATAATCTAAGTAATATTGTATCGTATGTCTTATCCCTGTGGCTCTGAGACAAATTTGTTGCCATTACTGTCCTCCCTGGATGAAGCGGCTCCAGGCGAATGCACTGTTGACACAGCCTTTTCTAGTTATGAATATGGATGAATTTAAATCAAAAGAGCTTAGTTTTATGATATTCTAATGATGCTGAAGAAATGGGATTCACAGAGAGGCTTGCATTTTAAATAGGATATTTGATGATTTTACTAATGAACATTGCACTCTTATTGTATGTGGGGCACTTGGATGTAATTCAGGGTCCAAATTTAATTTCCGGACTGCTTTTAATTAACTGTATTCTACTTCCTGGCATTGGAGATACTGCCGCCACAAGATTAATTTGACTTGACAATATCTGACCTGTTCCAAGAACTGAAGATTCAGCTATAATGAAAAAAGATATAGCTAATATTTATAAATGCTGTACTATGAGTGTGTAAGTATCTATGAGCTGCATATAATACAGATGGCAGCATTTAACCGTTTATAAAGTTAGACGCTTTTATACTGCAATCATTTCTGTCTGCTTATTAATATTGCTAAACAATATTTGGTCAATTAAAAAAAAAAAACAATTAGGGTCTGACCAGAGTAAAGGGGACATACTACACTTTGTAGACAAAAGTGATTGGACATCCCCACGCAAGCAGAATGGTGTTCTCCTGCAGCAGACACATGTTCATGAAAGTATAAAATGGGTAGAGGGGCACTAATTAGATAATATGCTAATGGAATGGTGTGCCAGAAGATGGTAACTGAAAAGGGGATCACCCTAGGCTGCTTGGTATGAGGGGATACGGTCATTGGGTCACCAGCATGTTGGTCAACAGTCATTAGGTCAACACCATTAGTTCGACATGCATTTAGGTCGACATGAGTCTCAGTCAACATGCAGGAAGGTCGTGCTTCGGGCACTATTTTATTCTCCCACCCTAGTGGATGGTCGGGCATGAAATACTGCCTGTCGGCACATGTCGGCTCAAAAAAATGTGAAAAACCCCATGTCAACCTTTTAACTGTCGACCTAACCCATGTTGACCTAATGCCCCTGTCGACCTAACCCATGTCAACCTTCCTGCATGTAGACCTAATGACTCGACCAACATTGTGGTGACCTAATGATCCATACCTGGTATGAGTGTGAGAAGCATTGGATATGTTAAAAAGGTCCCTAAATCCACTGTGTCTTTTGTCCTTAATGCATAGAAGAAGGGTCATTGCAGGCATGCACCTCATCCTGGAAGACCGCAATCCAGGGACTGGGGAGTGCTAACCAGGGAGCTGCAAAGTAACAGGAATCACCTCGTGCATATTATTGAACACAAGTTCAAAATGGCCGCTTACTGTATGTGTCAGTTTCGAGGCCCATGCACTTGTATATTATAAGCGAGCAGCTATTCATAAACCTCTAATCACAAAGAATAGAGCCCAGAACTCATAATAAGGTAAAGAGAGCAAAAATTATACAGGAACAATAACGGTGCTTGTTATGAAGTGTGGAATTATGTTGTACACTTCTGTGATCAGATGAACGTGTTTGGGTTTGGCAATTGCATGGAGACCATAGGATGCCAGAGTATACAGTCCCTACAGTAAGGTATTGAGGTGGTGGCATTATACTGAGGGGCTTTTTCAGCTGGTTTGGCATGGGTCCACTCATGCATGGTCACATTAACTCTGAGAAGTATATAGATGTTTTCAATAACTCTGTGTTCTTTACATTGTGGCAGTTCCACGGAAATGACAAATGCTTTTATTTTATTATGTCATGTTTGCCTGCCCCCAGCACCCACAAACAATCTGTTCGGTGTGGCCACACCCCCATGGCGAATTCACATGCGCAGATTTGCGTCCAACATCTGTCCCCGTGCGAACAAACGCCGGCTACTAACGGACCGGAATAAGGTCCTCAATCTTTATTTAAATCGATTCTTATCTATTAAAAATCAATAACGCTTAGGCTTTAATTGAAATACCCCATGATCTTTGGAACAGAAAATGTTACATATTTGTCTTTGTCTACGTCATTCCCTACTGCTAAAAACCTATTTTAAAAATACAGTGGGCTTTGATTATTTCTCTGATTGCATGCAGCGCTCAGATAACAAAATGTCCAAATGTGAAGCTGCACAAACACCATTTGGCAACACTCCACTTGCAGTTATCCCAGTTTCAAATAGTTAATTAATCATATAAGCTGGCCTGAGCGGAACAGACCGCATAGAGAACAGAAGATAAATAGGTTTGACTGCTTGATCCTGTAATTTTCTCATGCAGACTGATTTTCAAGGTGGTTTGTCCTTTCCAGCTGTTACTTCAAATATAAAAGCACAGCTAGAGTACATTGTGGGTGTGAGCCTTATCAGACGCTCAGTATTATAAGCATGTAGTTTATTTGTTCCCATGTACTGTACTCGGTATTACTGTGCTGAAAATAAACTCTGCTAATATGTTCTGTATAAAGACTATAGTGGATGTGTTGTATGGAAGTATGGCATATCCCATGGTTTCCTTCAGTGTGCCTGGATGACTACAAAAAACATAGGTACAACTCCCAAATATAATTTTTGTATTATTCTAATACTCCCCAACTCCCCACAGCCCCTGCTCCCACCTTCCCCGCAGTATAACACTACGATATTTGCAGGTCCACGGAGGGGGGGGGGCAGGTATGGATTACACAATCCATATATTGCATCATCGTAACCCCACCCTCACAATTCAATGCTGGTAATCTGGACATTGAATATTGGGGAGGGCACAAAAATGCAAACATGCCCCCATGCCCCCGCACCACCCATCCTATTATACCGACCTGGCTGCACACGCTCTTATGGGGCAGCAGGAAGTCAGTAAGTATACGTAGACTGTTGGTTGGTAAAATGTAAAACTTATTCGGAGAGCATTTGCAAGGGGGCCCCGAAGATTTCACAGGGTTTGTGGTGGGATGTATTAAAATACATAGCTGCCCGACCGCAGAGATGCTAGCGTATATGTATAAACATATGCGCCTAGCATTGCAGTGCGATGACAGAGGCCCCCCCCCCCCCCCGCAATACCGGAGGTGCAGTGTGCGGGGGATCTATGTCCCATCCCGGATCAGCGCAAATGTCCCCGGTACCTCATCCTCCCCCTGCAACCAGAAGGACATCTGGCTGTGACATATGCTAGGGGGAGGAGGAGTTTCATGGAGGATGGGGAGGGGGGTAGAAGTCTGTGGCGGGCGGCAATAGTAGCCCATAGACTTCTATAGGGTATCGCCACCCAAAGTTAGTGATGCCATGTGATGACGCGGCAGCCAGGTATTAGTACATTCGAAAATGCGGTAAACCCTCTGAAAACTGTTTTTTTTTACCGCATTTTCCTCTCAGTACATCCCGCCCTTAATCTGGCACTTTATATAATTATTGTCCAGAGTAAATGTGAATATGCTGTTGTGTCTAGCATGCTTTTTTTGTGCATTCAATGTGGACATTTTGTATGTGTCCAGAGTAAGAGCCACCATAGTCCCAGCATTCCCAACCTCAGTCCTCAAGGCACACTTATGCTGGGTACACACCAGGATGACAAGGGTCCGATCCCATCAATCTAGATCCAATTCCGACCGATTGGATGTAGATTGTATGGTGATTGGGCCCTTTTCTGCATCGTGAGCAGGTCGTCCTGGTGTGTACCCCACATAACTGTCCAGGTTATAGTTATAACTATTTCTGGGTATAGGTGACTAAAATGGAGCCTCAGTTATTTTGATTTATCTATCTGTGGTGAAGCATGGATATCGTTAAAATCTGCACTGTTAGTATGCCTTTAGGACCAGGGTTGGGGATGGATGCCATAGTGTATGTGCACTGTGGCCCTTATTCTGGTTAACTCACAAAGGAAAATTCTTCTCAAATGGACAAAACCATGTGCATTGCAGGTGGGGCAGATGTAACATGTGCAGAGAGAGTTGGATTTGGGTGAGGTATACGCCGGGGACCGAATACATTAAAATCGGCCCCTTTCAACATGGGCCTGATAGTGTTAGGGAAGGGGTGTAAGATCTAGTGCAAGGGTTCCCAATCTTTGTCGAATCACGGCTCCCTAGAGCAGGCATTCCCAACCAAGGTCCTCAAGGAACACCAACAGTGCAGGTTTTAGTGATATCCAGGCTTCAGCACAGATGGTTTAATCAGAATCCCTCAGATACTAATTAAGTCACCTGTGCTCAAGCCTGGATATCTACAAAACCTGCACTGTTGGTGTGCCTTACCGTAGTTGCAAATGCCTGCCCTAGAGTATCAGAAATTTTTTTGTTTCTGTGCAGGGAAAATACTGACTGCTTTATTTTTACACTGCAATATATATCTCACTTTGAAATAACACCCCGCCCAAATCTAACTCTCTCTGCACAAGTAACATCTATCCCACCTGCAGTGCACATGGGGCCTTATTTTGGTTCATTCTTTCTGACAAAATCCTTCTTAGATGGACAAAACCATATGCACTGCAGGGGGGGCAGATGTAAAATGTGCAGAGAGAATTAGATTTGGGTGAGTTATTTTGTTTCTGTGCAGGGTAAATACTGGCTGCTTTATTTTTACACTGCAATATAGATCTCACTTTGAAGTAAAACCCCACCCAAATCTAATTCTCTCTGCACATGTTACATCTGCCCCACCTGCAGTGCACATGGTTTTGCCCATCTAAGAAGGATTTTGTCAGAAAGAATGAACCAAAATAAGGCCCATGGTTTTGTCCATTTGAGAAGGAATTTGCCTTTGCAAGTGAAACAGAACAAGAGTCTCTGGGTGAGATTTAATAGGATGAGGGATTCAGAAAGTGAGAGATTTGGTAAGAAATCTCCAGTTTTTTTAAAGCGGCAATCATTTACACTGCACAATCAAACTGGTTTTGCAGTGTAAAGGATTGCCGCTTTAAAAAAACTGGAGATTTCTTACCAAATCTCTCACTTTCTGAATCTCTCACCCTATTACATTTCACCCTCTGTGTCTAGAACTGATTAAGAACTGATTAAATGTTTGCATTCTAAAAGTACTGTATGTTGGCTGGCCCCGTAGAATCCTCAAAATATCAGCTAAAAATGGCAGCATCGCTCACAGCAATAGTTCTTCTTTTGGGGCAATATTTAACTAAACTTCAAATCGATTGACTTGGCTGTATGTATTTATCCTGTGAGTGACATTGGCATTTATAGACAATATTTTGAGGATCTCTAACAGTGACATTGACACTTAAAGGGTTAAACACATCACGCGACTGTTGCTGAAAGCATTCGGGTAAAGGAATGTCACTCTTTCATATCATATGTGTGTATATATATATATATATATATATATATATATATATATATATATATATTTATCACTTTAAAATAGCCACATTTGGCGACTTGGCTAAAGCTAAAGAGATTGGCATTCCAAATGTCCCTGAATGCACCAGTGTATACCGTTGCCAAATACACAGCCAGTAGTGTATAAGTGGAGGGAGAAGTAGCCGCTTGCTGCAGTCAGTAGAGCACTTGCAGTTATTTTTCATCCTTTATTATGTTGATGACAATATTATCTTATCCGGAGTGCTTGTGAGTGAGCATTTCAGAACTGCAAGGAGTATTCTTGTGTCTGATTATCTCAGTGCTTCATGCTCATTCAAATCAATTTATATCAAATTGGATGTAGAATCAATATATTCTGTTGGTTAAAATGGCTTTTTTTGTGACTATAAATAAGAACTTAATGACAAGAAAAAAGGAAATAAGTGGCGCCAGTCCTGCCAACATCGAGCTGGAAAATGCAGGCAAGTGCCTCTCCGTCTATGCGTGATGTATGTAATTGTGAAATCTGGCAGGAGATATGTAGTGCTAGTATGATACAGTCATTCTATATCGTTTGTATGATTATAATAGATGGCTGGAAGCTGGTTATAGAAAAATAGATGTGAATAACACACTAGAGGCCTCATTCAGCACTGTATGGTAAAGGCTTCTTTATTAAGAAAAATGCGACCGCACTGTAAGGGATGACGGACGGTGCAGCAACGTGGCGTTGCGGAAGCAACCTGGGTGGTGACATGCAACCTGAAACATGGCCGTCCGGCGACAGGCTTTGCAGCTTAGCTGCGCTGCCAGGGGGCTGCCCTTAGCATTCAAGCACTTTGCTGGGTGGGATCTGGAATGCTCGGCAGCCTTGCCCTGTGCTGGTCGGGACCCCACATGCTGCTACCGGGAGTTGTAGTTTTGTGAGTAATTGCAAAACTACAACTCAAGCTGAATTAGGCCCACTGTATATTCTAAATAAGTAAAAAGTCTGTGAATTATTGCACGTAGAGTAAGTTTCATATGTGCCAAGAAAATAGGTTATGAGAACACATCTGTAAATCAGGGATTGTATTTTTCAGTGATGTATAATTGTAAATTGGTATTATTTGTATACCACATTTATCACACACTAATGCATCTATACATTTCTATGCAAAATATGGGCGGGATGTACTAAAGGGAAAATGCGTCAAAACAGGGGTTTTACCGCATTTTCCTATGTACCATTAGCCGTCCGCCCCGTCTCCGCCTGGCAGGGTATCGCCACCCTCTGGGTGGGGATACCCTATAGAAGCCTATGGGCTTCTATCGCCGCCCGCCGTCCGTGCGACCCCCCCTCCAGTCCTCCCTCGATCTCCTCCTCCCCCAGCAGGTGTCACAGCCGGGAGGACATCCGGCTGCAGGGGGGAGGAGGAGACGCAGGGGGACACTGACAGCCGCCGGGATGTGACAGAGACCCCCGCACACCACATTACAGGTATCGCGGGGGTCTCCGTCACCGCAATGTTAGTACATATGCGGTAGCATCGTGGCGGCTGGCAGGCAAAGGGCGGCGATGTATATTAATACATCCCGCCCTTTATCTGGACATGAGTGATGACTGCATGAATATAAATGATAAACCTGGTCTCTGAAATGCTGCCCAACTACAGCCGTGGCATATTAATTCTGCAATGTACAGTAGATGGGCCCTCAATCCCAGGAAGTTCCCTGTGTCACCACCCTGTACCCAACATTTTCCACAGCTGCTGGGAGTACAAACACTGATATCTGCATGACTTTTGGCTCCACCAATGATGCTGCAACTCTACTCCCCCTGGTTGTCCAGTGCAGCACTGTAACAGGGCTTAACTGCTACTTGTGCGCTGGCCATGTCCCTTAAGCATTTGATGTTATTATGTCACACAATGGTGGCATGACCACCAGCGCCAGGAATGACAGCACTGATCAAAGCTTTCTGATGATGCACCATGGAGCTGTAAGAGCTGCAGTATACGTCTGGAGCATCCGGAGGACACCTGACATGGCTATAAAGCAGTGATTCTTTCTGTAGGGGCCATGATTGGGCTGCAGTGCTGCCCACAGGGATCACTGGGTACTTGTGTATTTTGGCGGCGCCCCCGATGTCCGTCGTACGACGAACAGATCGCATCGCATCGCATGCCATGCACCCGATGGCATGCGATGCGATGCGACGCGATTTTGACCCCCTATACGACCAAAAATCGTATAAGCACCCTAAAGGGTGCTTTTGAGCACCCAAATGGGTGCTTACAATGTTAAATGCACCCCCACGCCACCCCCCACTATAAACGTGAACCCGAAGCGTGGCGAGCGCAGCGAGCCCGCGAGGGGCGGCGGTACGCGTCCTACGACCTTTTCATACCCCCACTATCCACGTCGGCGTGGAGTTGAGAATAGAATAGTGTGGCGAGCGCAGCGAGCCACCGAGCCCGAAGCGTGGCGAGCGCAGCGAGCCCCGCGAGGGGACGCGGATACCTTCACAGTTATACGCGTCCCCTCGCGGGCTTCACAGGTGTCCGTGGCGACGTGGACACCTGTGAAGCCCGCGAGGGGACGCGTTTACCTGTGAAGGTATCCGCGTCCGCTCGCCACGCTTCGGGCTCGGTGGCTCGCTGCGCTCGCCACACTATTCTATTCTCAACTCCACGCCGACGTGGATAGTGGGGGTATGAAAAGGTCGTAGGACGCGTACCGCCGCCCCTCGCGGGCTCGCTGCGCTCGCCACGCTTCGGGTTCACGTTTATAGTGGGGGGTGGCGTGGGGGTGCATTTAACATTGTAAGCACCCATTTGGGTGCTTAACATAGTATAAGCACCCATTAGGGTGCTTATACAATGTTTAATCGCATCGCATCGCATCGTATGGCATCGTATGCCATGTACAATGGCATACAATTTCAAAATTGTATGCCATCGTGCTCTATCGTACGATATCGCGTCGCATCGCATACCATCGTATGTGTTATGGTATGCGATGCGATGGGCGCCGCCAAAATACACAAGTACCGATCACTGTTCTCCGGATGCCCCTAGTTACAGCCCTAATCTAGTGCTAATAGTTTGTTACAACAGCGTAAGGAACTACTTTCATAGGCTGATGCCAAGCTGTTGTTTGTTCATAGTCAATAGCAGCTGGACATTTAGGGGGAAATTTACTAAGATGTGTATTCTACTTCACATGTGATGTTGCTATGGGCAACCAATCAGATCCTGTCTACTATCTTCTAGACCAGGCATTCCCAACCAAGGTCCTCAAGGCACACCAGCAGAGCAGGTTTTAGTGATATCCAGGCTTCAGCACAGATGGTTTAATCAGAATCCCTCATATACTAATTATGTCACCTGTGCTCAAGCCTGAATATCTACAAAACCTGCACTGTTGGTGTGCCTTGAGGACCGTGGTTGGGAAATGCCTGTTCTAGAGGGTACTAAATAAATAAGAAGTAGATTCTGATTGGTTGCCCATAGCAATGGGCAAAGCATCACCTGTGAAGTAGAATACACATCTTAGTAATTTCCCCCCTTAGTGTCAACGATGAACAGTGCTGGTATCTGAATGTAGCCAAGCATTAAGAATAATTTAAGGTAATGCCAACAATTTAAACGGTTGTGGTATATTCATCATGTTGACATAAGAATGTCGACTTGTACTAATTCTTACAGGCTCACATTGTCCGCATTGACCCGGTCGGCAATGATGAAGTGTCAACTTGATTAGAATGTCCACAAAACGTCTCTGGTGATTTAGTGATGACTTACCAGGTACAGTGGGTTTCAATGGCTCCAGTGACGTACTCTGGTTTCATTGGTCAGCTGGCGAATTACAGGTGCTTGCGGTAGTGAGTATCGCTAACCTCAACCCACCACCTAGTGCCTAACTCTGCCACTCGGCATTTCACATGTTGGCATTGTGAACTTGGCAATACTGTAGACATGTTAACATTCTGCAAGTGTCAACATGATCAGTGTCAACATTTTATATAGAAATTTTGACTACATCACAAATTATTTCTGGTTAAAACCAAGTGATTGAAGATAACCTAATTATTAGTAATGAAATGTATGATGCCCATTTAGTGTTTTTCTGCTTTTTCATTAAAATTCTGTATTAATGGGGAACAGCTTCTGGTTGCTGCTTGTGTGTAACAAGTGGGGCCTAATAAAAGTCGGTAATTGTGTTAAATGAGGGGCCACTCCATACGCTAAACTGTCAAAGGTCACAAACAAAATGATGGGGAAGATGAAGTGGTAAATTGGAAGGTGATAACACAGCAGCCAATCAGCTCCTTACTCATTTTTCAAACCCAGTCTGTAACTCGATTGGCTGTTATCACCTAGCCACTTTATCACTTCATCAGGCTTAACACCTTAGTACATCTGCCTCTCTATTTGTTGTAATGGGGCCTACAGAAATAGTGATTTAGGGAATGCCCCTACATCACTCCTTGTAGGGGCCATAGCAATAGCGATGCACGGCCCCATGCATCGCTATTGCCTTGTGATTAATATCCAACATTAATATTAATGAATAGGTTAATATGTACAAAGTTGCTCTAAAACAAGTAAGAAAGAAATCTCTGGGTAAAAGTTACCAGGTTTTCGCACAGACATTGGTGGTCTAACATGAGACTGTGCCTGCCTTACATTTATGTACTGTAAGAAGTCATTCAATTTACTTTCTTACATAGCTGAATGTAAATGCATGTACTGTTTCTAACCACTATCTTATAACAGATGTATATCTAATTAAGTAAGAGTTACTATGGCCCTTATTCTGATCTGTGCGGAAATTCCCGCATTCTTACGGAGCGGTCCGCACGCCACGGTGTTTTTCCGCATGCGGCCATCGTCCGTAGAAACGCCCACGTGTCCTCCGCATTCGGACGGACTCACTCTTTAAGAACAGGGCGTGTTTACGGACGACATACAAATCATGCGTGTGCGGGAGAAACACTCCGATTCGGCACGGTATTACAGAGTATTACAGAGTATGCTCGGGAATACCGCATCCGAACGGGAGCCAAGCGGTGCTACCGCACGTAAGCGGAGGATTTCCGCCAAACAACCCACTATGAAGTATCTTCTGCAATACATCACATGACCCACTTATTCAATTACCTTCCCTCATAAAAAACAGCTTATTTGTAATTGGAATCAATTAGATTCCAATATATCCTTACAAGCATGCCTAACACATGCATAGCACACATTAACCCTTACAGCAATGTAAGTGCAATGGTTTCTATTAAAGCACTGACAAGCGGACTATTAGTGAGTAATGAGTAAAGGAGTAGATTCTATTGGGTTCAGGTGTTAATGGTTGTAGTCATTAGGCGTACGTTCGCCTACCGCATGAACGAGTGGTGTCCGCAAAGCAATAGTACACTTGTGGACACCGCACATTTCTGCCCTTTTTGATCGCGTGCATTCGGAGTGGTTTCCGAATGTACGCCCCCCAACATAAGTGTACTCCCCCGTGTCCGCCCATGTTTCCGCCCCGTTTTGCCCACTTTGAAACTACGCCCATGTGTCATTCCGCATGACGCCCATAATACGCCCCTATTTCCCGAATGATAGCGGTGAACAGTTCTGGACGGTCTTTGTCCGAACTGGTACCGAGTCAAGGCGTGGCACATGCGCGTAGCGTTCTCCACGCATGCGCAGACGCCGTAAAGACGCAATCCGTAAGAACGCGGTAAAGTCCGCATCAATCAGAATAAGGGCCTATGTGCGGTGGTATGGTGCTTTTCACTATTGCTTTGCTGTGCTGGGTTTGTGGGATTGATTAGATGAAAGGGCTGCATGCTGTATTTCCAGTGAGGTTTCGTTGTATTCTCATTCATAGAAACATAGAATTTGACGGCAGATAAGAACCACTTGACCCATCTAGTCTGCCCCTTTTTTAAACATGTTGCCTCAAACAATATTTGATCCTTATTTTTTGTAAGGATATCAATATGCCTATCCCAAGCATGTTTGAATTGTTCTACTGTATTTGCCTCTACCACCTCTGATGGGAGGCTATTCCACTTATCCACTACTCTTTCTGTGAAGTTGCTCTTCATATATTTGAAAGTTTAATTCATGTCCCCCCTTTCCGTTCTCTGCTCTAAACTAAACATATTATACATACATACCCTCCAACTGTACCGATTTAGCCGGTACAGTACCGTTTTTTAACGGTCTGTACCGGCTAAATCAAAGTGTACCGAATGTACCGTTTTTTGGTAAACTGCTCCTCCGACTCTGGGATTTGTAGTTTTTTTCACAGCCGGCTGCTCTTCGGGGAGGTTGAGAGGGATAGCCGGCCAAACTACATCTCCCAGGGGGCTTAGGGTGCTAGTAAGCGAGTTCCGCTTCTCCAATCACACCCCGTTTTGTTGTCAACCCATGCGTCCAGGCAGAGGCGGGCTGGGCCGGGGGACATTCCCATTCTCAGCACTGTGGGCCGGCTGCTGGGCTTTCAGAGCTGCAGCATGGCCTGCCCTGCGCTATTGGCAGTGACAGAACCAGGCAGCAGGAAAAGTGTGAGTCGGCATGTGAGTCAGCTGAGTGAAGAGGCTGTCGACGGCTGCTACAGTCAGCAGTGAAGTATGCCCGCATCTCTGGCAGATTCCCCAACCCTACAGGTGCGTGTCCCTACCTCCCTACCCCTTCTCTCTGCCGCCAGCGAGTATGTGTCTGCCGTGCCACTCGCCAGAACAGTGTTCTCGCTGTATCCAATGTCCTACTCACACTTCTTCCTGTCCCGGCTATACACCTATAAATCTCAACACGCTGCCTCATCCTATGTCCACTTACTATATATATATTCCCAGTACACATTCGGAAAGTGGGGGTGACCACGCCCCCTTTTTACAATTGACCACGCCCCTTTCCGACTGTGTACCGATTTCTGACCCTCGAATGTTGGAGGGTATGTACATATAGAATCAATAAGCATATGCAGATTAACTGGCTCCTGAGTATGTCAGTCTGTGGTAGGGACACGTTGGGAAATAGCTGTACTTGTTCAGCAAAATTGCAGTAATAATGTTTTTGTTCAGGGTGGTGTAATATGCTAATAACGCTATACAAATGTATTGGGAGATATTGGAATAATAACAATGCAATATTATTCCCAGCAGGTCCCATAAAAATATACTGGCCGAAAAAAAAATTCCACAGTAGAATTGTGCGACTACCACATGACATATGTAGCGGACCTGCCTGCAAAACCCTTTGATATTCTTTGATAGGATAAAAAAATATTTGGACACAACATAAACTTAAATATATGACCAAATGGCTGACATTCTGTATTGTTAAGCATCTCACAGAATGAACCTGTTATACAATAAGTGCAGTAAACAGTGTAACTTTTCTCTTACTGGCAATTTGCATTTAGAACAGTAGGTGGCAGCAAAGATCTCATAAAATTAATCTGAATTGGAGTTAGAATGGAATTGTCATGTTGTAAGACTTAACCTTGCAATATTTCTGTACCGTGTGTGTAGATGTGTATTTATTTTGTGTCTTGGCCTAATCTTCTTTTTTTTAAAGATGGTAAACAAGTACAGGTACTTATGTAGTATCTGGGCTGCCGATTTTGTGATTGTATGCCTTACCTTAAGGCATACAATCAGATGCGATGCGATTCGATGCGATTTTGCATAGGATTCAATGTTAAGAAGGTCCTGTTCATTTCCCCACTATCCAAGTGGGCATAGAGTTGATTTTATATAGCGTGGCGAGCGCAGAGAGCCACCGAGCCCGAAGCGTGGCGAGCGAACGCATATTTCTTAAAAAGTATTCTGTGTCCCCTCGCGGGGCTCGCCACGCTTCGGGCTCGGTGGCTCGCTACGCTCGCCACAGGTTTATATCCAACTCCATGCCCACTTGTATAGTGGGGAAAGGAAAAGGACCCCTTTTTCCCATTGAATTCTATGTTAAAATGGACTCAGACCATTTTAACATTGAATCCTATGGAAAAATCTTGACCATCGCATCGCATACGATTTGGTCGCATGCGATGCGATGCAATGCGATCCGATCCGATCCCTAAATCGGACGCCCAGATACTACATAAGTACCCAAGTACATTATAAAATTATGTCTGTGGATGTTATATGCAGTTCTTGTCATTTCTTTTTGTTCTCTGAGCTTCATGGGTTAATTAAAGAGGAGTATTTATAAAAATTAAATAAAAATAATATGTAGTACTGTAAGTATGATACAGTATGATGCCATTGTAGTTGTAAATGATCTACTAAGACAGCCTTGTACATATGTACCAACACAGCAACCCTGGAAACTAATTAAAATGTTGATATCTATCTTTGTATATTATGTGCCTGATTCAGAGATGTACGCTAACTTGATGCAGCAGTCCACCTGCGAGTCCGCTCGCAGATTCCCGAGGCTGCAGGATGATTAACATGCTGTGTCATTGTGGGGGGTGTCTTCCAGGAGGGACAAGGCCAGGATCTGCTAGGCTGCACATGATTTTCTTGCCCTTGCAAGCTACCAGAAACCAGTCAGGCTAAATAAGCCTTCGCTTATGCAGCCTGGCCCAAACTAAACCGTCGCAATGATGATCTGAGGCACCGTCTACGGACTCAGCACTAGGTTCCCAAATGCAATGCTGCTTTGCATTTTGATAGATGAAACTGCAATGCCCACAAAACCCCCAAGGAAATAGCAGCACTGTACCTTTAAAAATTAACTAATTAGCTATTGGATGATCTTTATAATACATTTTATATTTATAATGACACAGATAAAACATATTAAAAACAAGGTAAAGTAACAGGTGATCCCACTTCCACACTAGCAGCAATGTAAGGAGAGTCCGTTCCTAGTATGCCTAAGCAGTTATGCAATAGTTACCACTCCTGGCTGGGTAGTCACATGAAATGATGGTATATTCCATAGGTCCAAGTGGTCGGCCCAAATCTTGGCACAAATTACCAGCCCACTGGATGAGAGTCAGGGAAACTTTTGCTGATTACGTCCCAGGTGGCCAGTAAGAGTGGTAGCTGATAGATGTAGAGTGAGAAGATGTAGATGCCCCTTAGATGGAGTGCGGGGTCGCTGATAAAAGGCTGGCCCGGACTGCAATCCTAGTTTGTGTTGGTGGAGGGTGGGCTAGCACTGGCTGGCGCGTTTCGCTGCACTTGGCAGCTTTATCACAGGTATATAATAAAGCCAATAATGTGCAACTCTGCTATTCCATCCATCCCTGAATCAGACCCTTTGTCAGAAGTGTGTGATTTTTTTATTATATCAGATGTGTGTAAGGTGAACTGCTTCTGTGCAATCATTATAAAACACTGGCTCTTTGCACAGCAGCAGGATAAATGGAGCGTAAGACAAAAGCTAATTTCCCAGAATGACTGCATACAGATTTTCTCATTTTTTTCACCCCTATTTTACTCATATGTATCTTGGTGTCTTTTATACAGGAATAGTAAATTAGCATTTTCGCTAGAGGATGTCTGCTAATCACTTGTATTTTTCCTAATTTGAAACACCTCAGTAGTTTTCCTACACTCAGAAGCGCTGTAGATTGTCGAGAACTATCGCAGCATGTGCTCACAGCATCTTTGTTCTTTGTGAAACGATTATTCTTACAATTTGTTTTAATTACTGTAACAACCATTTTGTTTGTTTTGCAGGTATACTGTTCACCATGTTGGTATTCGGACCAGCCTGTGGGTTTATCTTGGGGTCTTTCTGTACCAAGATTTACGTTGATGCTTTACTTGCCGACACCAGTAAGTGTTTCCATGTATTCTGCCTACTAATGATTATTAGCAGAAAATAGATGCTTTTTGCCTCAATTAATTATATCTTAATACAAGACCAGTTTTCCTCTGTATATAAAGCCCAGTGGCATATGGGTAAAGGTGCCCAAACACTTATACAATTTAGGCACCTTTCACCCGATTCTGACAGAACCAGATGATGAATCGGGTATAAACTGCTCAAATTGTATGTGCCTTACCTCCGATTCCGATCTGATGCGCAGTCCCGTGCACATCGGATCGGAGCCGGAGGTCCTAAGGGCTGCAGGTAGGAATTGTCGGATCCCACAGCCCTTGCTGGGATCGCAAAAGATACATTGTACGCAAACATCCTGCTGCCCGAGAAGCCCGGAAGTTCCCCGGTGGGCAGTAGCAGAGGCATCACATGCAAGATACCTTGGCTTAGTGTATGGGCACCTTAAGAGCTCATGTACACATGGGAAATATTAAGGGCACATTTTATCATAAAGAAAGCAACACAAGAAATTATAAACTTAAAAGTTATAAACGTGGATACTGTAAGTGATGTGGTGTGAGGCAAAGTCAGGTCCTCTCTTACGTCGCGGACTTACAGTCTGCTTATTATCGGCAGGTTATACCTAGTAGTAAGATATAGACCTTGGATAAGTGTTAGGTCTATCTAAACAGTATAAAACGTTAGTGGGAAGTACTATAATGCTTATACTATATTATAATAATGCTTCGTATGGGATGCTATTAACTGCACCAGAATACGACGTATCCTTGTGGTGGCCAAGACAATCTCCAGGTCAGATGCGTACGGTACCATAGATCGCATTGGAATCGGAAGTAAATGACATAGGATATTATTATAGTTATTACGTTTCTTATATAGGGCACACATATTCCGCAGCGCTTTACAGAGAATATTTAAACATCCACATTAGTTCCTGCCCCAGTGGAGCTTACAATCTATATTCCCTCTTGGGGTAATTTGTTGGAATCCAATTAAGCTACCAGTATATTTTTTGATTGTGGGAGGAAACCGGAGTACCCGGAGGAAGCACACGCATGCACGGGGAGAATGTACAAACTCTGGACAGTTAGAGCCATGGTGGGTATCGAACCTATGACCTCAGCGCTGTGAGGCAGTATTGCTAATCATAACACCATCCATGCTGCCCCTTTTCACTCAATTTATTAGCCCTTTGTCTTCATAATTACATTAAGATAATAATTGGAGTCTCCCCTATCTAGGATGTGTAGTAATGGGTCCCATTACTTGGTGGGCCCTTGGTAGTTAACACTTTTGTACCTCTACATATCCTGTCACGCAGAAGCTTTAATGCTCAGAAAACATTGCATCAGTGTTGGCAATCAACTATCCATGCTGATTATGTTTTTCCCATGCAAGGTGGCAAATGATAAAAGGTGTCCTGATACTACCAAGCATCCTTTGTGAGAGCCTCAGAGAACAATCCTAAACTCTATACAGCTTCTTCAGAGTTTAGTAATGTCCATGTGACAGAGGTAGGCACAGGACCACCAAAAACTTGCTCATGCCCCTGTATGAAGGGGGGGGGGGGGGGGGCTGGCATTGCACCATTGGGTTCATTTTGAAGATGCTATGTGCAGAACCGAATGGACAACATGTGCTAAATATGGAGTTGCTGATCCATCTTGTGTAGCACGGTTAAGGTCAGTGGCGGCTCCAGAGGTTGGGCTGAAGCACAGTCCAAATTTCAAATAGGGGGGTCACCCCAACTGCCATTCCAAGTGTTGCCCAACATTGCTGGCAAAGACTTACTGGCAGTTGGCATGCCTTCCCTTTTTGAATTTTGAACTGCACTGCAGAACCCCCTCTGGAGCTGCCACTGGTTAAGGTGCCTTTGTAATTGTAGGGTTATCCCCTACTCCTTCCCCAATTGGAAAATCTGGCTGAGCATTGTCCTTCACCTTCATCAATGGAGATTGGCTTGAATGCTATAACTCTCCATTACAGCTGGTAAAGTACTAGCATCCATCTAGCACCACCATACGGTGAAGCAATGCTTCTGCCATGTTTCCCAACAAGCCCAAAGACTGAGTGAATTGCAAAAAGAGTACAAATGGAGAAAATAATTTAAAATAGGTAATTTAATTTTTGCCATAGTTTTTCCTGTCTTTTCTTTAATATATATATTCCATTTATTTTGTGTTCTAGGTAAACTGGAGATCACTCCAGAAGACCCACGATGGATCGGTGCATGGTGGGCAGGGTTTCTGCTTTGTGGTGCCTTACTCTTCTTCTCGTCCCTCCTGATGTTTGGATTCCCACAGTCTCTCTCGACTCACATGGATGACTCTGAGGAGAGCGAGCAGACCATGCTACCTGACCGAGAGTACGAGCAACCGAAACCAAGTAATGGTGTCCTGAGGCATTCCACTGAGTCGGGGGATGGAACATCCTGCTTTCAACAGCTCAAAGGTAACTTCATATAATCTACAGTAAGAGCACACCCCATCTAATATAACTCAGAGGTAACTATATATAATCTACAGTAAGCTTACATCCCATCTATTACAGATCACAGGAAATTCAGGTAAATGCAAATAAAGTCTAATAATCTACCTCTGAGCTCTATTGCATTCCATCTAAGGCTTGAGCTACACATAGCGGCCAAGTTCCGTTCAGCGGGACCCACATAGCCGCAAGCAGGCTGTGTAGGGTCACACACAGAATTGTGGCCAGATCTTGCTAAATAGGAACCTTTGTAAAGGCTCCTTCTGGCCAAGCGGGACCCACTTGGCCGCTATGTGTGTTCCCAGCCTAATACAGCTCAAAGGTAACTGCATATACAGATCTGGCCAAACTTATTTTACATGCATCACAAATGCAATCAGCCATGCCTGCAGGCAACCTGTTCATGGGAGTGTACACACCATGCAATCCTGTGGACTGTTTGTGCATAAATTCCCAGGAAAACTGGTTGCGATATACAAACCACGATTACAAGAAATCCTGGGTAAAATGAGGTTGGAAATATCTGTAATCTACAATGAGATTGCAGCTCACATAATACTGATCAGAGATAACTGCATATACAGATACCACAGTAAAATTACAGCCCATCAAATACAGCTCAGAGATAACAACATACAGTATAATACAGCTCAAAGATACAGTAACTGGATGCATATAACCAGTACAAGGGAGAGAGAGAGATTGCATATCTCCCAAAATGACCCATGCCAGGAGGGACAAACTGCTCTGCCCCTTGACTGTCCTCTTAGCAGCAAGCGTATGCTGCACTTAACGCTAGTTAAGTGGGGGGATTACGTTCTTTGACATGTATTATCAGTGCACCTAACGTGCGCTAGGGACAGCCCGCCGAGTAACGGTAGGCGGGATTGTCCCCTGTAATCCCCCCAGCGAGCCCCAATACCATATGGGAATGCCCAGCATTTCATGAGCATTCCCATAAGAATGCTGGGCTTTCTCAGGCTAATGAGGCCATGACGGACATGCGGGGGGCGGGCACAGGGCGCCTGCAGTTTAGAGTCACTATATAGGTGTCTCTGAACTGCAAGCGCTGGAGAAATCATTCGATGGTCGCCATCAAATGATCCCTCCCCCCCCCCCATGCTAATGGATGATTATGTAAATTATCAATTCGCAGCTGTGCGGGGGGTTGTGCGAGCGAGTGGGGGGGCAGCCGGCACTGCATGCAACGGGTGGCGTCTGATGGTCTTCAAGGCTCGGGGGCCCTGGTCAACAAACTTGTGGAGGCCCCTATCGATAAAAGTGCTTCTGAGAAGAGGTGATTCGTACAGCCTCCTTCACTAAGCCATACCCGCCAGCTCAACAGTGAACATGTCAAAGAAAAAATGGTGGGCACACTCAGTGAGTAAACCATTAAAATCTGTTTACTATATAAATAAATTCTAGCTAGATGCCCTGACAGCACTTTGTCCCTGAGTGCGGGAGGTTCAACCAGCGGCAGTTTATCACAGTGCGCCATATGGAGGCAGAGCAGCGGAATCGTAAGGTTCAGGTCATTTTCTGAGATGTATGTGAGCTTTGAGACGGTGGTTGGCCTCTAATGTGTTGGGGCCACAAAACGACCACCCCTGTCACTCCTCCTTGGATCCGACCATGAAATTATGGCTGACCAGCCATGCTCTATAGTAACCCGTGGACTCCAGGGTCGCTCACAGTGAGGATTCATTGACAAAGTGATTGACAGGAAGGACCATTCGAGGTAACAGGGAGTTTTGGCTAAAACACAGACATGTGGAGGCAGTTTTCAGGGCATGGCATTGCCTGGGTCTGCAATCCCATATGCATTAAAGATGGCTCCAGCGTCTCAGTGTAACGCGAACATCCTGCATGATTGTAGGGTTACTCCGAAGGCCAATTATCAAAGGATTGTCTGTGTGCAGTTTCTCAGATTAGCAAACACCAGTCGGCACCTCAACACAAATCCTGCCGGCTGACACAGTTGCATATTTGCGCACATTATTCGCGTACTGCGTTGCAGCTGTCAATCCAATAGAGTACAATTATGAATCAGGCCCATAATCTATAGTAAATATAGGTGGAAGCTACAGACACACCTCTATTGCTGTCTGGAAAAGCAGGTGTCTCACTAACAAGTAAACTGCTAAAAATGAGTGTTAAAAGATCAGTTTAAACAGCATAATTGTGAAAGGTCCCTTAGTTTTGCCTCTCACACGTTCACACCTACAGGTCATTGGTGTCAGTCCCCATTTTACACTACTCAATATTTTTTTGCATACAAGCAGGACAGTCTGCATCCTGTTTTCTGTTAATCTCCGCAGCTCTTAGACCTGTGCCGTCTCTATGGGATCAAAGGTGACCAGGATAACATTTGTGGTATCTCAGGCAGAGAGGTGACTTGGGGTCATTGACTACAAAACTTTGAGGACAGTTGAGTTTAAATCAGGACACATTTTTTAAAGTTTAAAAAAATGCCCTGGAGCAATCAACTCAAATTACAAAGCAGCAATTGAAAACCAAGGTCTAAGTTGTCTAAATAAGTTCATTTCAGTACATTGTGCAACCTGTTTCTTTCTCTCTCTCGGTTCAGTGTAAATACGACCATTTGGGCATTACAGTAAAACCACATGTATTTACAGTTGACATATATGATAACTTTATACAGCTTAGGGAATACATATAGTTGGCCGGCGAACAGGCTGGCGATGGTCAAAATACCGCCACTGGCATACCAGTGGAGGGAATCCCAACAAGGGTCCGGTATGTATACCCACCTTCATCCTGCCCCCTCCTAACCCTTCCTATCTGCAGCATAACCATAACCCACCCTGTTAGTGCCTATCTCTATCCTTTCTTCCCCAGCCTAAACCTAACCATTTCTCCCCACATGCCTAAACGTAATCCACCCTCAATCATTGTCGGGATTTCAGCACCGGTCTTCTGGCCTTGAGTCAAGATTCCAGCATCGCTATTCTGACTGCTGGCATCCCGACAGCTGGTATTTTAACCGCATTCCCAGTTTATTGGGAGTGCAGCTATTCCTCAGCATTAGTTATATGACCCACAAACAGTGCCTTCAATGGCCACCTTATGCACATCATTTATTGAGATCAATCCTATTATCTGCGAGGATCTTGTGGTTGCGAGTCACCGGGGCATGGCTGCACTTTACGGAGGTCCGAATTCGCAAAAAAATGCTCCCTGACCCATACATCTGAAATGTTTGTGGAACGTCAGACTGACTTCAGCCACAAAGGAAGCGAGTATGTACTGTATGCTGTTGTCAGCGTTGAAACGCCACAGCAATTTCTCATCACACCCTTCTCAAACAATTTGACTGATCACAAAGTCTGTTTCCTGTCAAGTTACTAGTAATCTTTTCTGTGTTAAAAGCATTTCAGTAATGCATGCCATATGCTACTTCCGCACCTGTCTACTTATTGGCATCAGAACTTATCTGCATTATATACAGTATGAAATGAATTGCATGAGCTCAAACTAAAGACAGTTTAGTGTATGAAGGAAAGGATGATGCTGATTGGATTACAGTACAAAATGAATGACTTTACTATAAAACACATTTTTGGAGCATTAATAGTATTGGAAAACAATGAGGATAAAATAGCTGTTTACAGATCCCCTGTTAGCACACCAGGGGTGAAATGTAATAGGATGAGAGATTCAGAAAGTGAGAGATTTGGTAAGAAATCTCCAGGTTTTTTTAAAGCGGCAATCATTTACACTGAAAAAACAGTTTGATTTTGAAGTGTAAATGATTGCCGCTTTAAAAAACTGGAGATTATTTACCAAATCTCTCACTTTCTGAAGCTCACCCTAGTTCGCATGAGAATATTCTAGTGTTGGGTGTTATTTTTGCATATATTTTTTTTTCCCAAAAATGCGTCTTATTCGCAATACAGTTCATTTGATATACAGTATGACATTTGTAAATCTGTGTCTGGCTGAGGCCTTGGATGTGTACATAAAAATGCTACAGTGTAACAGCTGCAGCTTTTTTCCTATACAAGTTCTGTTCTGCTCCAAGGGCCTAAATCAGCGGCAATTGCAGGTTTGCAAAAATAGAAAAATTGTAACATTTTTTCTTTCATGCTGGGGGCCGCCTAGCACAGAGTAAGGCCATCCTGCATGTGAAGTCCTTTTCTACAATGCGACAGTCACAAAAATCACTGTGGTCTGGGCGATAAGAGAAGCCCTCTGCCTTCACACAGTTGCAGAGCCGCCATTTTTTAGCTCCCAGCAGCTACGTGTGATGTCACGCCTGCATTGTTGGTACCACGACCATTAATTGCCACATCGCCACTGTCCATCAAACTCTTATTGCATCCTTCCAAGATACAATTGCACTTTGAGCTTTGCGCATGTGCAGAAGTGTGAAAATCGGCTGCGTGGTCTACTGAATCAGGCCCCATATACAGACTCAGTCACACACAATATACAAGTGTCATATATAAAATAAAACAGCACAGTCTCTTAGTCACATTGCATTGCAAAGAATTATGAATTTTCAGCAAAAAAAGATGCCTGAAATTAGCAGAGTTGCACAGGACTTGACTGCTCACTCATATCAGGCATCTCACACTGCCTGGGGTATTGAGGCTGGATGTATGAGGACACATTTTTATATAAATCAAACTAATATTTCAGGTTAGCCATAATGTAACTAATATTCTGCTACATCCTAGCAGGAGATGGTGTTTTTAACTTTATTGCTAATATCCTATTTTAGTGTTCCTGTTATGGTTTTTGCCTGGGCTCTGGGTGATACGACAGCTGGCAGGAGGAAAAAGGTCAGGCGTGAGCCCGCAGCTGGGACCGCTGTTTAGAACGGCCACAGCGAAACCTACACTGACTCTGTTGAGTCCCCCGGGCAGATGGAATACCCCTGCAAGTGCTAGGCTTCGCCTGTAGCCGCCGCGTTCGACAGAGCCAGTTAGGCCGGCTCTGACCCCGATGCAGCCAGGTGTTAGGTAAAGACAAGGGGTGAGCGATCGCCAGGGGGTATCTCAAAAGGACCGTCTAACTACAGGGCCTAGCTGGGAAGAGACCCCTAACTACCGGCACCTGGCCAAGAACGGGGAACGGCGACCCAGTCGCAGACACAAACAAGGAAATAGGGAATCTCGGAACAGGGACACCCCGAGACTGCGATTCCCCAAAACAAGGAGTAGCTAGAAGGGAAATACCCCTGCCTACCCAACGCTAAGGTGACAGACAATAACCAAAGAGGAAGGACAACAGAAATGATACCGCAAAGTAACAGCGGACCCACGGAGGGGGTACAGCCACGGCGGGCCAAAGATGGTATAAGGAATAACCAGCAGGCTCCAACGGAGCACTTACGTGACCCACAGGCAAATAGGTAACGGGGACAGGTGCAGGCTCTGGCCCAGGACAGGATGATGATCCAAGCAGGCTGGGAGACAAGAGAGCAGGAGTATACACCAGGACACTTCAAAGACTGGAGCAACAATGCTCCGGGGACCAGGTAATCAGGCTTATGCTATTACTATCAAGGAGCTGAGCTGCAGAGGATATATCCTGGGATCCAAACAGGAGACTGGAAGAAGGGACCAGGAAGCGTGGCTAGGAGCAAACAGAAGTTCCCTGCAAATGCAGCAGGAACTTAAACAGAAAGCTATCACTGGCAGAATACTGCAGGTGAGCCTGCCCTATAAAGGGCTCAGGTGATTAATTACACCTGAAGATTCAGGGAGCTCCCAGGCTAGTGCTTGATTAGCTTAATATCTCACAGCCTAGTGAATAAACTAAGCTCCCAGAACACAAAGCTGTAATGGCAACAGACCTGCCACTGGAGGTCACCAGTGAGTCAAAATGCCAAACAGAAACTGACAGAAAACAAAACAGACTGGTTCCTGACAGTTCCTTCTAGAAACTGGGCAGGGCAGTGCTGCACTGGGGCAGCATAAGGGGGTCGGACCATTGTGGGCAGGCCCGGGCCCCCACCATCACAAAAAGAAGGCGGGCCCAGCCACCACCATCACGAAAAGGGGGTGGGCCTGGCCCCGCTGAAGTCACTGCTGGGGAAGCGCTGGGCATCTACGCCAGCATTGGGCTTCCCTGTGCACACCGGCGGGGACAGGTAGAAGCTTTAGCAGGGCGCTACTAGAGGGACAGGGCGCATATGGCCCTTTAAAAATCAGGCAGCGCCCGACTAAAACAGCCTAGCCTTAAAACTACTATTTCATCTGGCTTTGGCTTAGAGAGTATTATCCTAGCCATTTTCCGAGGGTACAAGAAATCCAGTACATGTTCAGGCCAGATAAGCAGCCTACTTGGAAACTGTAGCCATGCACTGATAGACAGCGAAGAAAAGCTGGTCATACGTGATTGTATGCAGGTCATAGAGTGGTTTAATGAGCCATGGTATGTGCTTAAAAAGCATATACAATCTGCTTAAGGCCGCAAAGAAAACCGACAGATCAGACGTGCAGCATGTTTGATCTGAGGGCCGACCTCTTGATGTGCACACGATCCGTCACACGACCCATCAAGATTGTGCGTTTCGGCCCAATCTGATCAGTGTCCCTGCAAAAATTGCTTTTGCTTTCTGTTATGGCATCTTTTAGCACACAAATGAGTATTTTGGTTCATTGACTGTCCTCTAGTGGTGAGTGGTGGGACTTCACCTCATAGAAGTGTGGAGTACTGGTGCCTTTTATGTATATAGATGACTTTGATAAATATGTTATATTACATCTACAAGCATTGTGCAATAGCTATATGCATGGAAAATCTTTCCCTTTGTTTTACGCTCAGTTTACTTGAAAACTAGTATATTGGGGAGGATTCATTATATTTGCATGCTGTGGGAACACTCTTTCACAGGAGGTACAGACATAGAACCACTTCAGGAAATTGCATTAAAAAAAGCCTCCTTGCTAGATAACTATTTCAATAAAGGCATACAAGGGACATTACCAGCCTGTAAATATGAATGGGACATCATTAAGTTGGAGACACAGCTGGACGCCCTGATTCTTTGGTGCAATCCATAAAACATTATCAGGGTGGATCTTGTACCCAAAATAAAAGTCTGTTCCTTTATAGTGACTACTGCAGTACTCCATGTTACGTGGTTATCTTCAGATGATTTTATTTTCTGTTGCGTATTTCACTAGAAGTATTTTCGCAGATTATTATTGTGGTTGGGATAATAGTTCTCCCTTTATTTTCTGAAATTTGAGTCTGCAAGATATTGAAAGATAGCTGCAAGAATTCTTTTCACCATTAACAAAAACTGTGCCTATGATAAGTCTTGCAGAAAACAAGACAATTATTTTTCCATGCAATTACTGTACTACCCTTCGCAAACAGCCATCGAAATGCTATTTCGAATTTGACAGCAGCATTCACAACCTCCTGCTTGAAGACAAACATTTTGCCTGAAGATTCCAGCATCCTTGATGTTTTATTTATATTCTCATTTCTTATTGTGTTGAAGGCGGCTACAGTGCAAGAATGAGGGACTATTGTCTGTGTGTCCACTTCTCACTGTGCCTCAGTGCTCCTTATGTGCAGCAAGAAGTGTATGTTTAACTCCCACTGGGGTTTAAACTTTGCAGTGTGAATGCACAATGAACTCAGCAACAGTACGTCTCCAGAGAATAATAATAATACAAAGCAATAACACACAGAAAAACAGATATTTGAAGCGACAGTGCTTGCACTTAATGCTTAAGTATAAAATCACTTGTACTTCAAAAGTCAAACTGACTTTCTAAAAAGGAAAATATACTTCATGTATATACAGTACATTATGTGGCTGATATAGAGATATGTTTATTCTTTTGCACAAATTTTACCTTTCAAATTGTAACCCTTTAATGAGAAATTATTAGAGGTTTAGGTACTTGTGGAGTATCACGGCTCCCACGATGGGCATCGCACATGAAAAAATCGCATTGCATCGCATGCGATTTTTAACAGAAAAGCATCCAAATGCATTGTAATCTGTATGAAACATGTTCAATGGCCCCCAAATGGCATTTTTGAGGCTGTACCACTCCCACTATCAACGCGAACCCGAAGTGTGGCGAGTGCAGCGAGCCCGCGAGGGGCGTCGGTACGCGTCCTACGACCTTTTCATACCCCCACTATCCACGTCGGCGTGGAGTTGAGAATAGAAAGTGTGGCGAGCGCAGCGAGCCACCGAGCCCGAAGCATGGTGAGGGGACGCGGATACCTTCACAGGTATCCGCGTCCCCTCGCGGGCTTCACAGGTGTCCACGTCCCCTCGCCACACTTTCTATTCTCAACTCCACGCCGACGTGGATAGTGGGGATATGAAAAGGTCATAGGACGCGTACCGCCGCCCCTCGCGGGCTCGCTGCGCTTGCCACGCTTCGGGTTCGCGTTGATAGTGGAGGTGGTACATACTAAAAAATGCCATTTGGGGGCCATTGAACATGTTTCATACTAATTTCAATGCATTTGGATGCTTTTCTGTTAAAAATCGCATGCGATCAAATCGCATGCGATGCGATTGCATGCTATTTTGTAAAAAAAAACGTTAAAAACGGCAAAAATCGCATACCATCGCATGCCACTATATATGGCATGCGATGGGAGCCGTGATAATCCACAAGTACCGAGGTTTATAAGGGAGAAGGTGATTTCATTATGTACAGTACTAAGATCTTTTCTCAGTGTTTGCACTGGGTAGTGGCAATAAAAGTCTTTTATGCTATTATTGTCTTTTTTAATGTATTAGGCTGTTTTATATTATTTGGCCAATTATGCTGGAAACCATAAAATCTTCACTGAACATCTATTTCCCAAATTTGTGACATTTTCAGTAATTAAGGGGTTAATAAAGAAGGTTGATCTGACTAGCTGACACCTCTTGTGACATAACAAGCATGAACATCCCTCCTGTGGTCCTCTAAAATGTCTTTCCTTGTCCTCCAGCTAATTTCTTGTTTAATATTCACAGGAACTTGCACATCATACAATAAAGCTAGTTCATTTTGAAGGGCAGTCAGCAGGGGATCACCTAATGACATTGGGTGCCAGCAGGTTATCACTGGGACTAATGAGGGTCTAGCCATGTTTTGAATGGATTTTTTTCTCATGTCCGTATGACCAGAGTATAAAGATGTTTGTGTCCTCATTATAATAACCCCCATATCACAAAAGGAACATTATTTCATAAAGATGCACTTTAAATAGTTTGCACTGGTCACACCACAGTCCTGAAGCAATCATAGGAGAAGCTGAATAAAGAGCTATTAGAATTGTATATTTCTGGAAGTTGCTCGTTCAGTCTCAGCATGAAGCCCACCACTGCAATTAAACTACTTCATACTCATAATCCATATTAATAAAGAAATACTTCTGTCACACAAAGACACTCTTGTCGCAGGATTAAAATGAAATGCTGGCACAATATATATGTAATGTAAATATAGTTTACTACACTGATGCAGTTGTTATTGTAACTTTTTTTATATTAGTGATGGAAAATTTCTGCTGTGCAGCATTGTGCACTGTTGTCAATAAAGTATTACGATACGTTTGTTACCAACCAAAGACACAGAGGTTGTCCAAGGGGCCTGGTGGGGGCGTACGCCGGCTTTTTAGAAGGACAAATTGCCCACACCTCAGCATCTGCCATCATTTTTTGATGGCATGCATACCCTTTTTTTAATGATTTTTCCCAGAATGGGAGTGGCCATATCCAGGAGGTGGGGCAAAGTCCCCACTCTCCATGCTGGCTGTATTGAATGTCTAGGCAGCTGTGTTACCAACACATGCTAGTAATAACCATTACTGTATATGGACTTTTGTAATATTCATGAACATGCAAAAGATGAAGTATCACATATTTCTTAACATTCCTGAAAGAAACATTGAGATAAAATTGGCCATGCCGTGGGACAACCTAGATCAGTGGTTCTCAACCTCGGTCCTCTAGTTCACCTGTGATTCTGTGTGGAGACCTGGAAAACGTGCACTGTTGGGGGTCCTTGAGGGGCGAAGTTGAGAACCATTGACCTAGATCAATGGTTCTCAAACTGTGGGTCGCGACCATCTCAGCATAGGGTCACGACTCCATATTGCTGACCATCAGGCTGATGACTTCTCTAATCTCTCAGCCAGTGATCCAAGTAGTTTGAAAAATCAGTTGAATTGTCTGTTACTTCAGAATCCTTGCATCATTTTGTACCTCCACAATGCTGCCATGCATGTGCAGTTTTCTGACCGCACATTTGTGATGACTGCTCTATGGTAACTTGCTGGGGTCCTGTAATAATTTTTATTGTCTGACGGGGTCCCGAAGCAAAATAGTTTGAGAACCGCTGACCTAGATGATGTTTAAAAGTGCAACCGCCAAAGTGAACTATTTCACAGCACCTCAGGGAAAGCCAACTGAATTGCAATACAAAATGGCAGATTGTGTTATAAAGTATATGTTTTTGCCAAATGGTAGGTGTAGTAATAAACTAAATCATGATCTACTGTATTATTTACAGTAATCAGATACATAGGTCATCTACCATAGTTGCAGGAAGGGCTGAAGGAAGGCAATGACTCCCCACCACCACTCCCTGCTCACATTGGCTGCCTGATGCAAAGACACACAAGGGTATATTTACTAAAGGCTGATTTTGGTTGGTGTTTGGTCGATAGATATACTGTATATACACACACACACACACACATTCCTCTCCTCCTCAGCAGTCATTAACAGAGATTAGTACACCACCATTTGCATAAAATTCAACAAGTGTATTTTGAAAAATAGTAACAACAAGCCATTGCTTTAAAAAATTGCAGCAGGGTAAACAGCAGAATACTTATTGCTTTCCAATGGAGCTGCTGCCACAACAGCTTATCCCTGACTAGGTACGACAGCTGTTTTGGTGCACCCGCACCTTCCTCAAGGGCACTTAAGGAAGGTGCGGGTGCACTGAAACAGTTGTCTAGAGTCAAGCTGTTGTAGTGGCAGTTTTTTTAAATAATAATAATGATATTTATATAGCACTTTTCTCCCAATAGGACTCAAAGTACTTTACCATTGTTTTTACAGCTCAAAATACAAAAACAAGCTTAACAGTAGATGTCAGTGAAATGCTTGAGTAAATAGGAATGTCTTTAGTCTATTTTTAAAGGATTCTACAGTGGTGGCTTCTCACACTGTGCAAGGAAGAGAGGTCCATAGAGTTGGAGCAACAAAGTTGAAAGCTCGACCCCCAGATGAATTCAGGGAGATTCTGGGTACTATTAGTAGTCCTTCTTCAATGGATCATTGTAATCGAGTAGGACAGTAAGGAATCAGAAGCTACTGCACGTACCCTGGGTCCTGGTCATGTAGGGCCTTGAATTGAGTAAGCCAATCTTGAAAATTATTCACCATTTTACAGGTAGCCAGTGAAGGGAGTAGAAGAGAATGGAAGTTATGTGGCAGGATACATTTGTTGAAATTCATGCAAATGGTGGAGTGCTAGTCTATGTTCCTGACTGCTGTGGAGGAAAGGAATATGTATCTGTATAATTATTGTATTTTTATTTATTGTTTTCACAATGTTGCTTGATTTGAACTAGATCGTAATCAATGTTGGACTTCCAGTGCTAGAACACACATTTTGCTAATATTATTACATCGAAATGAAATACAGTAGACCAACACCACCAAAACTCGGCCAACATCTACCAATATTTACATTTACTGTAGTAACTATACCCCTACACTCTCTCTTATCCCACCTGTCATCACAATTCAGATGTTCGCTCTAGTCAGCACCCAAGGCTAGCCTTGGAAAATAGATTGACTGGAAACATTTACATTTTTGTAAAAGCTTTTGAGCTGGGAATGTTTTCCATGACTTTGGAAACAACAGAGATATGTCTACAGTTTTCAGCTTTCTATGTTTTAGAAGCCAAATGAAGTGACTATAGTGTGGTGGTGGTAATAAGCTTAGCAATGACAGTTTGATTAACGGGCAGATTTTTTGACTGGAAAAGGTGTTTCATTTGAGCGGGTCATCATGTGGGATCATAGGTAAACTCTGTACATTCTGGATAGTGTGCAAATTCAGGGGTGTTTTCTGGAGAGGGTGAATAGGTGCACATCTAAGGATGCGTTAATTGTATGAGCAATGGCTGTGTTAGGCAACATCACATATCATTTATTATTTATTAATTTATTTACAGTTTCTTATATAGCGCACACATATTACGCAGCGCTTTACAAAGCATAATTATGAGCAAAAACACAACGAATTACAGCACAAGACAGTTTAGGACAAGTACATGGTTAATATGGATAGTTGCATCAGGGGACAGGACACTGAAGCAAGCATCAGGGTGGCAGATGTTTATATATTCTAAGAAAGGCACATGAGGAGAGAGGGCCCTGCCCGTGAGAGCTTACATTCTAAAGATCAATATTTTATGACACTAGTAGGCTCCTGAAATCAAGACATCAAGAAAATTATTAGAATCCTTCCTGAATTTTGATTAAAAAGAGGCTGATTGAACTCCGATTAGTTTTATTTGAAGATACTAAAGAAGAAAATACAACAAAAAGTGAAAAGTGGTATAAAATAATATTAGCATTGTTATGGTGGCTATTATTACCAAAAAGGTTGGTGCATGGTACATGGACTATGGGGCCATGGATATTATACTAATAATAATAGTCTCTTCACTCATTTTGATGTTACAATACACATCGCCAGTAAATAATGTAGGATACTGTATGTACCTAGGCTTGAAAGCAACTTGTTCTCAGGAATGAAACTCCCAAAGCTTAGCGGTATTACGACATTCATGCATAACAACTTTACTGCATCATCATAAAAATCATGATCTTAACGAAGCAAATGTCCGTGATGAATTGAACCATTTGAAGTGCGAAGAAATTGATCAACACCTTGAGCCAGACCAAAATCTCAACTGCCGTTGTGTGACGCCATTGCCTAAGATAAAGGAATTCTTAACCAAGGAAGCGTGCTAAATAGCAGCTTGCTAACGGTATTACAATGGATTAGTGCAGGGAGAGGATGAAATGCACTTGTGGCTTAAAAGGCAAAGATGTGAAATGATCTTGGTACACACTGATGTCTGTGGATCAATGAGCATTCGGGCCCCAGGAGAAAGTATTTTCTCATGTCAGTTAATGATCAGTCAAAATACAAGTTTTGGTACTCTTTACCTAGAACGGCGCCCGCGATCAGAATCGCGGGCGTCGGGGGTAAAAAATCGCGGTAATCGCGGGCATCGCGGGTAAATCGCGGGTACATCAAAATCGGGTACCCGCGATTACCGCGATTTTCCCATAGGGAACAATGTTAAAAAGCCTGATTGACCGCGATTTTACTGTAAAATGCCTCAATGCCCGCGATTTTCCCATAGGAATCAATGTTAAATGGGCTACAGAGCCCAAATAGCCCCAATTAACCCTTAAATGTCCCCCCAATTTTTGTACGCCACCCCACGATCCACGCCAACCCGAAGCGTGGCGAGCGCAGCGAGCCCGCGAGGGGCGGCGGTACGCGTCCTCCGACCTTTTCATGCCCTACTATCCACGTCGGCGTGGAGTTGAGAATAGAATAGTGTGGCGAGCGCAGCGAGCCACCGAGCCCGAAGCGTGGCGAGCGCAGCGAGCCCCGCGAGGGGACGCGGATACCTTCACAGGTAAACGCGTCCCTTCGCGGGCTTCACAGGTGTCCGCGTCGCCACGGACACCTGTGAAGTCCGCGAGGGGACGCGTATAACTGTGAAGGTATCCGCGTCCCCTCGCGGGGCTCGCTGCGCTCGCCACGCTTTGGGCTCGGTGGCTCGCTGCGCTCGCCACACTATTCTATTCTCAACTCCACGCCGACGTGGATAGTAGGGCATGAAAAGGTCGGAGGACGCGTACCGCCGCCCCTCGCGGGCTCGCTGCGCTCGCCACGCTTCGGGTTGGCGTGGATCGTGGGGTGGCGTAAAAAAATTGGGGTGACATTTAAGGGTTAATTGAGCCTATTTGGGCTCTGTAGCCCATTTAACATTGATTCCTATGGTAAAATCGCGGGCATTGAGGCATTGAATGCAAAATCGCGATCAATCTGACTTTTTAACATTGTTCCCTATGGGAAAATCGCGGTGATCGCGGGCATCGCGTCGCGGCCGTTTATGTGCTGCCCGCGATGTCGCGATCACCGCGATGGGCGCCGTTCTAGGTAAAGAGTACCCAAGTTTTTACTTGACAGCAAGGAAACAAACTCAACAATGATATTGTTCAAGTAAACAACAGCTTTTTCCGGACGCCAGATAAAATAATAACAGATAATGGGATTGCATACAAAGTGCTAAGACACAATCATTTACTTGTCATTTTATCTTTGAAAAAAGAATGGAATTTACTTTAGGCAACTGTACTACTGTATATAACCCCCAAATAGAATTAAAAAAGTAGATAGAAGGGACCAGAGATAGTAATTGAACTATGATTTTTGGTGCATTTATGCCACAAACATAGTGTTACATAGTAGATAAGGCTGACTAAAGACTTGCATCCATCTAGTTCAACCTATGTTTTAATAGTTTATACCTTGTTATATAGTATGTACTGAAATTTATAAAGACAGATTTTGTTTCTTGTACCCATGGATGTTTTTAACCAATAAATGTTTATCCAACCTTATTTTAAATGTATTTATTGTGTCTGCCGACACCACCTCTCCAGGAAGAGAGTTCCAACGTTTGACTGCTCTGACCGTAAAGAATATTTTTCTTCCAAGGGAACAAAATCTTTTTTTCTTCTAATCTAAACTCATGCCCTCATGTCCTATATTCCTGTTTAGCACTAAACAGGGTGTTTGAGAGTTCCTTATATTGGCCCCTGATATATTTGTACATGTTGAGCATGTCCCCCCTTAAGCGTCTCTTCTCTAGTGTAAATAGTCCCAATTTGCTTAATCTCTCCTGGTATCTTAAATTCTCCATTCCCCTAATTAGATTTGCTGCTCTTCTTTGGATTTTTTCTAATTCTATGATGTCCTTTTTATAGTGTGGGGCCCAGAATTGTACTCCATATTCAAGGTGAGGTCTAACCAATGCTTTGTACAGTGGCATAATTACTTTTGAGTCCTAATTTCCATGCCCCTTTTAATACATGCTAGAATTTTGTTGGCCTTTTTTGTTGCTATATGGCATTGAGCACTACACCCCAGTTTGTTACCTATTTGGACTCCTAGATCCTTTTCAAGTACTGAATTACCCAATGGCTCCCCCCTTAGGTTATAACTAGCACACTGGTTATTTCTCCCAAGGTGCATAACCTTGCATTTATCCACATTGAACCTAATTTTCCACTTTTTTGCCCATTCATCTATATTGTCAATATCATTTTGAAGCGTGGTGACATCCTCTGTTGATTTAATAACTGTGCTCAATTTTGTGTTGTCAGCAAAGATGGATATATTGCTGACTAACCCCATCCCGATATCGTTAATAATAATGTTAAATAAGATGGGCCCTAGAACCAAACCCTGTGGCACTCCCCTTAGTACTGGTATCATATTTGATACGGCACTGTTCACAACCACTCTTTGTTCTCTATTACACAGCCAGTTCCCTACCGATCTACAGATATTTGGCCCTAATCCCAGGTCCTCCATTTTATTTATCAACCTCTTGTGTTTTACTGTATCAAAAGCTTTAACAAAATCTAGGAAGATCACATCTACTGCATTTCCATTATCAAGGTTTTTGCTAACCTCCTCATAGAATCCTAGTTTGTTTGTTTGGCATGAATGATTTTCACAAACCCATGCTGGTCAATACTCAGTAAACTATGAAGGTCTAAGTATTCCAGGATACCATCCCTTAAAAATCCTTTAAATATTTTACTCACTATTGTTGTTAAGCTGACAGGTCTGTAGTTAGCTGGGTCATCCCTTTTTCCTTTTTTTAATATTGGCACTACCTCTGCTATTCTCCAGTCTATTGGTACCTTACAAATTGCTAGTGAATTATAAAAAATGTAATGTAGAGGGGTCGCTAGTTCCTCCCTTAATTCCATTAGTACCCTAGGATGAAACCCATCTGGCCCTGGTGATTTGTTTGTTTTGATTTTAATGAGCCTCAATATTATTTCCTCGGTCGTGAAATCAATATTGAGATGCGGCTTGTTCTCCCCTTTTGTGGTACATATGTGTTCCACTGTCTGTTCTCCCATAATAAACACTGATGAGAAGAACCCATTTAACAGTTCTGCTTTTCCCTTATCCTCTGTAAACCTTTTACCATTGATAATTGTTAATGGGCCAAAGTTCTCTTTAATTATTTGTTTACTATTTATGTACTTTTTGGGGTTGGTTTTGCTTTCAGTGGCTATGCGCTCTTCATTTTCCCTTTTAGCTGCTTTCATTACCCATTTACAAGTTTTGTTTGATTCTTTGTACTTGTTGAACGCCTCCTCATTTACGTTGTTTTTATAGAATTTAAATGCTCTTGTTTTATTGTTGATTGCTGTCCTTACTTTTTTGTCTAACCATGATGGCTTTTTTTTAATTGCATTTACCCTTATTGATTTTTGGAATGTATTTAATAGTTAATGAATCAAGCACATTTTTTAGTGTATCCCACATTTCCTCTGCATTTTTCCCCTCAAAAACCATTTACCACTCAATTCCTTTTAGGGCTTCCTTGAATAATTCGAAGTTAGCTTTTCTGAAGTTTAGTATTTTTGCCGGTCCTCTATGTTGTAGTTTACAGAGGTTGATTTCCAGTGAAACCATATTGTTGTCACTGTTCCCAAGATGTTCAATTACTTTGATGTTTGGAACTAAATCTATGTTATTTGTTAATACTAAATCCAAAAGTGCCTCATTGCGAGTTGGAATTTCTACCATTTGTGTGATGAACTGATCTTTGAGTAAGCTTAGGAACCCACTGCTTTTTGCTGTTTTACATGTTTCGTTTTTCCAATCAATGTCCGGTAAATTAAAATCACCCATAATTAATACCTGCCCCTGATCTGAAGAATGTTTGATTTGGTTTAACAGTAGAGACTCGTCCCTATCGTTCACATTCGGTGGTCTGTAGCATACCCTTATTAACATTTTATTTTTAGTTTTTATTATCAGTTATCTCTGCCAACATGGTCTCTGTGTTCTCTTCTTTTGTGCCTGTGCTAATTTCTTTCTCACACATTTTTTACATAAAAGCACCCCCCCGCCCCTTCTAATTTCCCTGTCTTTTCTGTAGAGTGCATATCCCTCCATGCTTAATGCCCAGTTGTGCGACTCGTTACACTATGTTTCTGTGATACCAATAATGTCATAGTCGTCCCTAGTGACCACAGTTTCTAGTTCCCCGATGTTTCCTGCTAAGCTTCTTGCATTGGACAATAAGCATTTTAGTTTATGTTTATTTTTAGTTGCGTCCCTAACATTAGATTTATTTGTATTCCTTACTAACTTCCTCGTACCCACCTCCCCCTCAACAGACTCTCTACAGCCCTCCACACCATGTCCACTGCCTGACCTAGCTATAGTTATGAAACCTCTTCCTATATCATTCGTGCCTTCCCATACTCTAAGATCATCTGTACGAGCTGTAATTAGGTAACATAACTGTTGTTACATAATATTCCTGAAGCACCCTGGGTATTACCCACAAAATGGCCCTTATTAGTACCCCGGACATTGGCTGTACCTATTTCCAACCCCCCTGCTCCACCCCCCATTTGATCCTTACCCCCATTCCTACTATTCTCACTACAGGTCCCATAGTATCTAGCTCCCCCCCCCCCCCCACCGTTGCCTTGTGATATGAAGCAATAATGACAACCTGAAATCCAAACTTGTTTACATAATATAGCTAGAGAAAACACTGTATACTGACAAAGGACATTTGAAAAAGCTGCATTTGATGCAGTGAAACGCGTCAATGACTACACCCAGTAGAATCTATTACTGGCCAAACTGTGCTTCATTGTAACCAGACCAGCCCTGGACTCAACTGGCTTTTGAGATTGCCATCATGGGCCTTAAAACGCCACTGCCAAAATACCAACAATATAACACAACTGAGAAGTGATGATTGACCTAAAAACTCAGTTACAGCCTAAACAATAAAATCAGTCATAAACATAGAATTATTTAGTGATATTAGAGAATTTGCCTACTTTTGAAAAAGCATTTCTTCTACCTAATAGAAGTCTATGGGCTTCTTATCGAGACCCGCCGCCACCCCGCACGGACCCCCGCTGCCCCAACCCCCGCTGCCCCAACCCTCACCTGCTGTTCTGCCCAGACTAGTGACCTGCTTCTCCCTAGCCCCTACTTCCCCTTCCAGGTGAAGGGAGGAGGAGGTGGAGCCTTGCTGCAGCAGCCGGGCAAAAGGAGGGGGAGAGCAGCCGGGGACCCGCTCACCCCCCCCAGACTGTTTCTGTCACACAGGTAGAGTATGTTCTGGGTTACGCACAGACTGTACTGGCTGGGAAAATCATTAGATGGTGATTGAGTTGCTTATGGATTTGCAGCTAGCTGCCAGTCGTGTAATTTCCGCAAGCCTGTCGCAGACTTGCACAGAGCGGGTGTTCACTCTAACGGATCAGCAGCTATATGATCGCAGGGCTCTGAAATTTTGCAGAGCAGTGTTCAGGTCTAAATAACCCCCAAAAGCCACTGAAATCTTTAAACTACAGACAGACCAGGCCCAAATGAGAATGAATTTTCAAAAAGGGGCCTACTTTTACTCAAAAATAGTGGACTTTTGTATAGGGATTGTATGGGTGTCTGGCATATTTTTATCATTTTTTATTATGTTCCTTTCATGGCAATTCCATCCAATTTTTGGTTTCTATGAATCGTTCTTAAACACATTTGGAAATAAAACGTTCCTTGCATTGCTGCGGAATCTTTTCTTGTCTCTCTTGCCAAAGCATAAAAATGAGCTTCGAGTATCTGGCGAAGCTTTAAGACTGCACTGGCACTGCAGCAAAACTATTAGGCTGGTCACCAGCTGTCATTAGGAAAACGCTGACACACTGCAAACGTGACACTCCATAAACCCCATTGTATTCGTTTGGCGTGTACTGTATGCAAGTAGACTGAACATGCAGCAAGTAAAATATGATTGCTCTCTACTCTGCAGGTTAAAGGGCCAGATTCTCTAAGCTTCAAAAGTGATAAAAGGGAGAGTGATAACCAGCCAGCCAACAAACACAGTCTGTGACATGGCAGGAAGGAGCTGATTGGCTGGCTGTTTATCACTCTCCATTTTATAACTTTTGAAGCTCAGAGAATCTGGCCCAAAGTACCTATGGGGGTCATCAGGTCATAGTTTGAATCCTTAAACCTAGGCACACAGTTTACTAGAATTTAAAAACCCTTGAAATGGCATTTCAGTTTAAAAGGCTAAGGGGGGTATTTATTACGTTTGCAGCCCGACCGATGGTCAGTTTGTGTGCATTTCTGTGCATGCGCTTGTTGCGAGTGGCCGCGGCGAACATATTGTTCGCCCGCAGCATGCAAACAACCTTGCGGGCGTGAGAACGCTGGTTGTTCTCATACTAATGAGGCATGACGGACAGGTGGGGGGTGGGCAGCAATCATCAGATGTCAGCTGCCCGCCTACTTCCCCCTGAGCAAACACGCATCTGTAAGGTTGTGCGTGAGCCTTCGCCATCATTCGATAGTCGGTGACCATCGAATGATGGGGGTGAATCCCACCGGGCTGCGAATGAATGTTACTGTGTAGCATCCATCTGCATGTCCTGTGTGCGTGAATTTGCCTTGTGAATGGGCGGCGGCCAGCCACCATTCGCAAGGCGGGTTTGGTGGACCTCCAAGACTGCGAATTCACAGCCTTGCGAATCACCCAGAATAACCCCCAGAGTGTGAAAGCTGTGCAGATCTACTTCAGACTGCTGAACGTTCAAAATCGTCCATTGCAATAAAAATATCTTCCCCTGTGATAAATAAGCATAATGTATGGGAGAAGCACTTCACTCGGTCACATATCTTAAGCACATTCGCTCTCTTCTGATCTCGAGCTTGTCGGACATTGCAAGTAATAGACCTTTCCTTCATATCAATTTTAACTGCAGCGACTGTATTAAGGAAATCTATTACATTGAACTTTTTAACATGCAGCATGAATGCTAGGACGGCCTCACTGTCACTTCACTGAAATAAATGTTAAACAGATTATCACATTTAATTCTGTGCGAAATTAGTCACTACTTATTAAGACAAAGGAGTGCTGGCATACATTAAGATGACTTTCAGATCAAGCTGTGTTATCATTAAAATAATTAAGATGTTTACTGATGTAGAAAATGTTCTGTTGGATCCATTAGCCAAATTTCCCATTTCAAAGTAATCGTTTAGAAATTGATGTGCTTAAACAGACTCTGCTGTTTAAAAGGGGTTAATATACACAGTGGAAACCAATCATTGTTCCTTAGAAAAACACCAGCTCTGTACAGTAGAATGGGTTGTACAAAGTCGGAGAATTAAAGGACCATGTTCCGCATAATACATGTTTCTGTATAGAAGCAAGCTACTATTTCCATTGACTAACATGCAGTTTTTACCTATGGGCTGCAGCCCCCCCCGCCCGGTAGAATTCACCATCGTGTGAAGCCAGATGTAGTCAGTGTGACTGCACTATTGGAAGTCCGACCTGCCAGTCCCCAAGGCAGTCCCATTGGGAGGTGTTGCCTCCCTCCGGGATGCCCCTTTATGCGCAATATATGACACAGGTAAGGGGGGGTGCGTCGCAAATCGGCGGGGGGGGGGGGGCGCGCGGGGCGGTGGGGGGCGCGAAGGGAAGCCCATAGGCTTCCATGGGGTTACGCCATCTAGCACTGGCGTAACCCCCCGCAGCGAAGCCCCGGCGGCGGGGCTTTGCTGCATATGAAAATGTGGTAAAAACCACGAAAACGGGGTATTTACGGCATTTTTAGTTTAGTGAATCTCGCCCCAAATGAGTTATGTGCAGTAATAAAACAGAACCAACTGCAAAAGACGTAGTCCCAGTGTCCCTGCAATATCACTCTTGTCACTTATTTGATCTACAAAACTGAGCATTATTTTAGGAGAAACATGGACTACATTCAGTGGAAATGGATGGGAATACAGGGTTAAGAGGTTGGTCTTTTAACTTTCATCCTTTGTACTGTATGGTGCAATTCCTAAACATTTTTCACCAGGTGGCGTAATAATTTGCTAGTTTCCCAGCTGTCATTATTTCAGTGGCCCTGTCCCAAATTCAGTGGTCTATCCCAGTGGTTCTCAACTCCGGTCCTCAAGTACCCCCAACAGTTCACATTTTTCAGGTCTCCACACAGAATTGCAGGTGAAATAATCAGCTCCACCTGTGATCTTTTAATATGTGTCAGTGAATAATGAGTGCACCTGTGCACCTGCCAGGTGACCTGGAAAACCTGCACTGTTGGGGATACTTGAGTACCGAGGTTTAGAACCACTTGTCTAACCCATGCTCTGCATTTTCGTCATGACTCAGAAGATGGCAGGCATGTTTCTGCTTACCATGGTTATCAATTTCCTCAATCAGGGCTAGATTAAGCCTTTGGGGGGCTTGGGGCATATAAGACCAGGGGTTAAAGTGAGGGGGAACAGGGTGAACTGAGTTCCACCACCTCTAATGGTGAGGTGGAACATTTTAACTTCCACATTGGCCCTGTACAGTAATTCTTACAGAAAAGCATTCTAGTTTGCAGGGGGTGCCAAAAACCCTACCACTGGCCCTGTCTCTGCCTAATTGGGTGAGGGGAGGTGGGAGGGGGGGGTAATTAGGTGGCATAGAGAAATGAGTTCCCCACCTCTGCATGACCACTTTAAGCCCTGTTTAAGGCCCACTCCCTAATTCCCTGGTGCTACCCCTCTTGCCAGCAATAACCAACTACCTATTCTGCCCATTTTGTAGCATTAATGCTGGTGTGGTCACTTAAGGACAGCAGTTTTGGGTAGAAGGCATCTGAGCTTTTCTCACAGGTGCTAGTGGGTCCCACAGGATTTGGCTGGTGACACTGTGGGTGGGATGTATTAATATACATCGCCGCCCTTCGCATGGCAGCCGCCGCGATGCTGCCGCATATGTACTAACATATGCGGCTAGCATCGGGTTGCGGTGACGGAGACCCCCGCGATACCTTTGATGTGGTCTGCGGGGTCTCCGTCACATCCCGGCGGCTGCCAGTGTCCCCCTGCGTCTCCTCCTCCCCCCTGCAGCCGGATGTCCTGCCGGCTGTGACACCTGCTGGGAGAGGAGGAGATCAGGAGGATGGGGGGGGGGGGCGTGCGGACGTCGGGCGGCGATAGAAGCCCATAGGCTGCCTGCTATGCGAAACGGGGTGGACGGGTAATGGTAAATAGGAAAATGCGGTAAAACCCCCGTTTTACCACATTTTCCCTTTAGTACATCCCGCCCTTTGACTGCAACAGTGACAGGGCACCATCACTGTGCTGCAGCATGAGATCAGCGTATACTGTACAACAAGAATCCTTAGCAGCTGATATTGGGGCAGATGTATTAAGCCTTAACGAGAGATAAATGTAAGGGTGATAAAGAGAGATAAACGTCCAGCCAATCACCTGCTAACTGCCATGTTACAGGCTGTGTTTGAAAAAAGTCAGTAAGGAGCTGATTGGCTGGATGTTTATCTCTCTTTATCACCCTTGCATTTATCTCTTGTTAAGGCTTAATACATCTGCCCCCTTGTAACTTGTGGGCATTGGATAGGAGTTCTACTGCTTGGCTACTGCTGGGCAGTACAGCACCATACACACCAGAAGAAAATGTAAAATATATCGCTCATAAGGGCCTTTTACAGTGATATCTTTTACTATCTTTTGTGTTCACTCAACATCACTACCACGCATCATTAACGACCCCCTTCCTTGTCTGTACAGTTAATGAGGGCCCTGCTGCAACATGCCTCCGCTACCCCCATCGCTTCCCACATTATCGCTTTCTCACCGCCATTAGCGGCAAGAGCATGAGTACTTGCCGATGCCGGCACCCTGCTTGGTTCCCGTTAGTGTACAATATCGCCAGGTTCACATATCGAGTGGTGTGTACCCGGCTTATCAAAGGTAGCGAAGAGCGCTTCACAACACTACACAGTGCAGCAGAGTACTGCTTCTACCAGGGGGCCTCTTTTTGTTTAGTGACCCTGTGTCTCCCCTACTATCCACTTAATCTGGCTCTGGCCTCACGCATTAGAGACAGAGGTGCCAGAAGCATATCAAGGGTGTTTTATTGTAATGGTGGATGAGAGAAATTGGATGTGACAAATATCTTAAAGTCTAAAGAATGTCAGGTTGGAAAATAATAGTACACTTGTACTTATCTGATTTTAATAGGAAACTGATTTTACTAAACAAATGTTTTCAGATAACTGAGATAAATGAGGTCTTCTCAGTTAAAATTAAAAAAATTGTCCATTCATTAATGGCATAATTACACCTCATTATCTCCAAGGATTTTTAAGGAGACATTGAGAAGTCTTTCTTGCATCAGATTATCTATTCTTTGCGAGTATATAACTTTTGTCTTTGGAGATTTAAAATATAGGGATGTGGGAAGCAGCTGCAAAACTTATTCTTGGAGGAATCTATTTACACAATTGAAAGTGATAAGTTGGTAATATGTACTGACATCTGTTCTACAATCTCTGGCTTAGCTGTCTAGCAGGGCCTGTGTCATGGCATTGTTCCTGACAATGCGCAGTATTGTCTTGTGTATGCCAAGAGTCAAGTTCTCTTTCTTTAATAATGTGAAATGCAATTGATTAAAGTAGTTGTAGTGCTCACTGCAGCTAACAGGGTACTTTACTTTTTATTAATCTAAATTAGTGTTTCAAAGATATTGCTGTGGGCAAGGTTACTTAAATGTTGTTTTCTGAGTAGACGGAGCTGTTTTAACAGCGGAGAAAGAAAGTTGTTGTGCCTTTTTATTGAAAAGAAACATAATGTGTGGCTATATTCAGAGGCATAACTCTGGGAGGCAATGGAGTCATCTGTCGCCGGGCTCCTGCTCCCAAGGAGGCACCTCTCCTCCCTTGCATGTTTGAATCAGTTAATTGAAAGCAATCAATATCGCTTCTGTGGCTGACTCTCCTAGCAGGACTATAGACGACACACTTTCTTTATTTTTAACATAATCTACATATTATATGAGGTGGTTTGTTTGTGTGGAGGAGGGGGTCACCACTATTTATCTTGCCTCCAGGCAACTAGGATGAACTTACTCCAAGAAATAATGGCACTCCAGAGGCAAAACGGTTCAACAAGACGAAAGGTGTGTATTAGGCTTTCGTCTTGTTGAACCGTTTTGCCTCTGGAGTGCCATTGTTTCTTGGAGTATTGCATTAACTATGTTTGGGCACCGGGGCCAGCTGCGAGGTACTTGTGACTTATCTGGGCGCCCGATTTTCTTCATCGCACCTAAAAATCGCGTTAAATCGCATCGCATACAATCAGATTGCATGCGATTCGATTTGACGTGATTTGACGCGATTTGCCGCGATTTTATTATGTGAAGGCACCCAGATGCCTGTTTCATATGTGAAATGGCCTCCCAGACCCCATTTTTAATTGTATACCCACCCTGATGGCTAAATGCCCCCCATTGTTAACGCCACCCCACTATCAACGCCAACCCGAAGCGTGGCGAGCGCAGCGAGGGACGGCGGTACGCGTCCTCCGACCTTTTCATACCCCCACTATCCACGTCGGTGTGGAGTTGATTTTATATAGTGTGGCGAGCGGACGCGGATACCTGTGAAGCCCGCGAGGGGATGCGTATAGCTGTGAAGGTATCCACGTCGGCTCGCCACGCTTCAGGCTCGGTGGCTCGCTACGCTCGCCACACTATATAAAATCAACTCCACGCTGACGTGGATAGTGGGGGTATGAAACGGTCGGAGGACGCGTACCGCCGCCCCTCGCGGGCTCGCAGCGCTCGCCACGCTTCAGGTTGGCGTTGATAGTGGGGTGGCTTTAACAATGGGAGTCATTTAGCCATCAGGGTGGGTATACAATTAAAAATGGGGTCTGGGGGGCCATTTCACATATGAAACAGGCATCTGGGTGCCTGTACATATTAAAATCGCATCAAATCGCATCACATGCAATACAATTTTCTCTTCAAGGGAATTTCTAGGGAAATCGCGTCAAATCGCATCAAATCGCATGCTTAGGGTACTGGCATACAATTTCAACATCGGGCGCCCAGATAAGTCACAAGTACCAGCTGCGATTTTTGTTGGAGTGCCGGCAGGATTGGACTATTTTATATATATATATATATATATATATATATATATATATATATATATATATATATATATATATATATATAGATAGCAGTTGTAAGTTGGCACCCTTGTGTAGACCTTTAGTTATTGGGTCTCTATGGGCCTTTGACAAGATTCAAAACAAATTAGAGTAAAAGTAAAGTCCAAAATTTATAAACATTTATTAAAAAGTCTCTTTTTCCACAGGACAGTGGTGGATATTCCAGACCATAAAAAGTTTAGTGGTACATTTTCAAATATTCCAAGTTAGCAAGCCGAGTCTGCTATAAATATATTATCCAAACTTATCATACTAATCAATATTCGCTTTGATTTAATATTTTATTGACAAAATCTATACAGGGAGGTAATTGATGTTAAGGGTTCTGTACTGCTGTATGGCTTCGGTATTTTCTGTTGACAATCACAATGTCAACAGGCTTTATATAGAATTCACTATGTTGACATGTTCAGAATGCCAACAATATCAATGTCAACACTGATATTGAAATGTTCATTTTGATTGGTATATAATGTCAACCTGTTTTAAGCATACCCCCCAATCCCTAAACTTTAATATGTATTGTGGCAGGGACAGCATACTTCCACATGAAGGTAATGTGGAGGATCCGGTCCAGGTTTTAGAGCAGCAGCAGGAAAACTGATGCGATCAGGGTTGGTGATATAAGTGGTTCCAGGGCAGAGGGTCAATGTTCCTGATGGTGAAATAGCAGGCCGAAAGTTTGGGCTATGGTAGGGACCACTGGAACATTGGGGGTTATTCTAGTTCACTCTTTCTGACAAAATTCTTCTTAGATGGACAAAACCATGTGCACTGCAGGTGGGGCAGATGTTACTTGTGCAGAGAGAATTAGATTTGGGTGGGGTTTTACTTCAAAGTGAGATCTATATTACAGTATAAAAATAAAGCAGCCAGTATTTACCCTGCACAGAAACAAAATAACTCACCCAAATGTAACTCTTTCTGCACATTTTACATCTGCCCCCCTGCAGTGCACATGGTTTTGTCCATCTAAGAAGGATTTTGTCAGAAAGAGTGAACTAGAATAAGGCCCATTGTGAGGAGTTTGAACTATGCTGTGACATCTGAATGTTGCAATGTTTTAACCGTGTTTGCCTAAGTGGTTTACCTGGTATGCTGTTAACCTGCTACAAAATAAAGACCAAGACTTTATCTTATCCAGTGTATATGATTCATTGTCACAGAATATTATTGACATTTAGCTGTTTCCGACATAACATAATTTTAACTCTATCAATATTTCATGTGTCAGTTTGTCGACAACATGAGTACATCCTGTACTCAGCAATATTTGGGCATGTTTCAAGCCCTGTTTGTAATACCCCTTTTTGGACCCTGCTTCAACCTGGGTACGGCCCGGCGTTTTTGTTACCTTTTACAACATCATCCATCCCAGCAGTCTTTACTGCCCCCCCAGGTTCTTGAGCCGGCGCTTGGAGATGGCATCATCTTCGAGCGCCAGGACCCCCGCAACGTCATCACTGAGCTGGTGGCACCCCAAGGTAAGCTGCTGGGCTGCCCCTAGCCTCTATGCACACCCTAGCCCCCTCAGGTGAATGGATGCTGCACACAGGCATCCATTTACCTCCTCTCTGCCTCCGCCGCTGTCTGCACAGTACAGCAGACAGCAGCAGAGGCTGTGCGTGCCCCCTGCCCAACCTCACTGCTGCTGCGGTCGGGAGGTTGGGCTCCCCCATTGGTGTAAACAGGAGCCAGGTCGGATGACTCAGCATACCTGTTTACACTGCCCACCACCTGGCTCCTCCCTGTGTTCCACCCTGGTCAGGTCCGGGTAGGATTAGCAGGGAAATGAGCCCGTGTTTTTTTTTAGTACCCCTTTTACACCGACGCTGACTCGTGTCAAGGAGGAAAAAACCCGGGTTTTTGCCTCGGTGTAAAAGGGGTATTAATGATATAATGCGTTCATCCTTTGAGAGATCATCCTCTACTTCTGTACGATGCATCAAAATATAAATGTAAACGGAAAAAATAAACAGTTTTGAGTTGAAAAACAAACTGAATGTAGCTGCATTGGGAGTGTGTGACCTAAATATTTTTTTTTTCCTTACAGTCATTCCAAAAGTCACAAAGCACCTGCTATCCAACCCCGTATTCACCTGCATCGTCCTTGCAGCCTGCATGGAGATAGCCGTGGTCGCTGGCTTTGCAGCATTCCTGGGAAAATACCTAGAGCAACAATTTAACTTGACAACCTCATCTGCCAATCAGCTGCTAGGTGAGAGGAAGAACGCCAGAAATAGAAATGTCTCTTACTTGCACTGTACAGCCAGCCCTTATGCCTTCAGTTACCTGAAGGGCAATTTGTCATTGATCCATAATTGTAAAACATTACATTTAATGACCCGGCGACATAACGCAATGTTGTTGAAGTTTATGGCTTTGCTAGAACAAAACTATATTAGCTGCGTCATGTAGTAATTCAGATGATTGACCCTTCATCTTGAAACTGATACATATTTTAAGACAGTGAGATGAAGCATATCTCGGGAACCTGAAGGCTACTTGACCTTGCCTTTGTTAGCTACGTGCTGCTTAATCTAGCAAGAACATTTTTAATATATGCATAGTATATTTCAGTGACACAGAGTTTTCAATATAATATTCATCTATTGATTTGCTTTTACACTAAGGCCTATATAGGAACACAGCCCATATGCTTTACAAAATCCCCTTCCTGCACAGCACACGTCAAGTAGATTCCCAAGCATTGTGGATATCTGCTAGGTGAATGGAGTTGTATAAAGTGCCAGATTAAACCCCGTGGAGGCCCCTAGGCAGTCAAAATCTTGGCAAATACACCAATTCTAATCAGTGGTGTATTTATAAAGGATGCAGTGTGTTTGCTGCACAGCAAACTTACCTACTTTTAAGGTTCCCTCTCCGGGAGAAGCTTCGGGAGGTGGGGCCAGGCATCTGACATCATCAAGCCCTGCCCCCACTATGACAAAATGCCACCATTTTTCCAGACTCCCCCCCTTTGATGGCAGCAGCACTGTGAAAATCACCAGAAATAGGGCTACTGTGCCATTTTCAGAGATCTGCGCTTTAGAGTCTTAGCCCTCTAGCCCTTACGTCAGTGATTTTCATCCTTTTTACCTTGTGGCACACTAAATAAGATTTTAAAATTACCAAGGCACCCACTGAGATGGGCCTCCATATAAAAAACAATCACACTGGTCTCCACAGGTAACCAAAATAAAATACATTGGCCCTTTACATAAAAAGAAGAGACAGTGAATAACAGTTGGACTGCTGGTGGCTGTAAACTGTTTGGGCATCTCTAGATCTGGGGGCACACTTGAGAATAGCTCAAGGCACACTAGTGTGCCACGGCACAGTGGTTGAAAAACACTGCCTTAAGTACTCATGAATATAACTAAAATACTTGTTTACTCAGTCACAGAGCTTCATACAGCAGTGTTTATACAGAGTGAGATATGGATGGGTATATGGTATCCATTCAACATATTAACCAACTATTTCACAATAAGTTTCTGGCAACCACCAAACTCTCAGATATGTTTTTACAGAAAGTGATGCCTGCTTTTTCTATCCCATAATAACTGTGCTGTGGCTTCTCCTAGGAATGACGGCAATACCATGTGCCTGCCTGGGCATTTTCTTGGGCGGGCTTCTTGTGAAGAAACTAAGCTTGTCTGCTCTGGGGGCAATCAGAATGGCCATGTTGGTAAACCTGGTGTCCACTGCTTGTTATGTATCCTTCCTCTTCCTTGGCTGTGATACAGGTCCTGTAGCTGGGGTGACTGTTCCCTATGGAAACATGTAAGTACCATTACTATTGTTACAAAGCATGTTTAGTACTTTCAAATACATTGGCTGCTCAGTGATGCAGTTCTGTAGAGCTGCATCTGTTATACTAACATACCCTCCAACTGTACCGATTTAGCCAGTACAGTACCATTTTTTAATGGTCTGTGCCGGCTAAATACCCCAGTACCGTTTGTAACAATTTTTAACTGTGAACTGTGATCAGTCTCCCATGTGTTCTGGAAGTCGTCACAGGACAGTTGCAGTCAATCGCCAATAAGATGTGTCCCAATGCAATGAGGAGCCCAAAGGGCCTTATTCTGGTGACTGAACGCCACGCACGGCCGACATTCTAAGAACACACGTCCATAGGTCGTCCGCATCCGTTTGGACGGACTCGCTAAGAAGAGGGAGTGTCTTCAGACTGCATCCAAACATGCGTGTGCGGTGGGAACTCAAAGATTCTGCACGGTCTTACTGCGTCCGAACGGACGGGAAGCTGACCGTACACACCGAGTTGGTGTATTTCCACAAACCTCACTAATCTATTCAGAAGTCATGCTTCTGAAACATGACACACTAATCCAATTAGCCTACCTCATAACACATAGATTATTTTTAAATGTAATCAATTACTTCCTAATTGATACTTAAACACATTACTTGCACTTTAGATTAACCCTTACAACATGTTAAGTGTTATTACTTCATTGTTGCCCCTTTACCTGTCTTAGTGGTTCTCATTGAACCTGTGAAAAGAGTGTAATTAATCACTAATGACTTGAGGAGTGGATTGTATTGTGGTCAGCTGTGAGTGTTTAAGGTGCGGGCATACTAATTGGGAGATCCGAATGCCTAGCGCATGAACCAGTGCTCTCCGAGAACTGAAACTTGCTTATGGACTCCGCAGATTTCTGCCATGTTGGTTCGCTTGCACTCGGTGTCCGGTCCGAATTCACGCCTACCACTGTTCGTGTACTCCCACGTGTATGCCCAGTATTACGCCCAGTTTTGCCCACTTTGAAACCACGCCCTTGTGTACGCCCACATGACGCCCATATGTCCCGAGGGAGTTCGGTGCACATTTGTAGACGGTATTGGTGAGAATGAGTGCGCAGACACTACGTTGCACATGCGCATTGCGTTGCCTACGCATGCGCAGATAGCTAAAAAGCGCCTTCTAAAATAATTCAGAACGGACTGCTCCAAACAGAATAAGGCCCATAGTGAGGTTTGGAACACTTCAGCTCCGTTTCCAGTTAGGTATCTCTGTCTGGGGACTTTTGATAACCATGTCTGACTGCCGCTCCGCTGCCCCACCGGTCTAGCACACACACATGGCCGTATTCAGTACATCTAGCTTCCCCGCACCCCAGCGCCACAGTACCTGCATGGAGAGGAAGGGAAAAAAATGCCCATTACACATTCAGAAAGGGGACATGGTCATACTCCTTTACCGGTGGCCATGCCCCATTTACCCATGGTCAAGCCCTCTTTCCGAATTTGTATCGGTTTTTGCCCTTTAGATGTTGGAGGGTATGTACTAAGGTCGGCAGGTTCACCTATTGTACAGTATAGTAACTTTGTAGAGAAAACATGTCACTAAACCGTTTTATAGCGATTGATAGATATGCAGTCAGCTGACGTGTTAGGATATCTATTGTATACAGATGGGGCAGGCCTCTTCCTTGCTGGCGAATCGCCAGAACGTCAGTGCTGGTGATCCGCCAGCAGCCTGCCTCACCATCTGACTGAGACGCGCGTGCGTCTCACGCGCACGCGCGTCTCAATCTCCGTTGGCGGGGCGACGGGAACCCTGTCCGTCTCCGCCTCAGGGAACGGACAGGGTTAGGGGGGGGGGGGTGCGGGCAGGCGGCGGGGACCCCGGGTTACCGCCGACAAGCCGGCGGTGACCCGGGGGGAGCGCCATCGCCATCCCCTGCCAAGATGGGACCTGCCCCATCTGTAGAAGCAGGGCTAAAAATAACAAGATTTTCCTTCTTATTCCTATACTTAAATAAATCTCTTCCTTCCCGCAGCCTGAACGGGCCGCGTTTCCCCGTCTAAAATGATGTAGATTTATTTTTCTGCTGAAGAATCAGATAAACAACCCGTGAAACAAACAAAAGACGGCCACATTTATCCTCTTTATATTCCATTTTATTAGACGCCAAAATGATGTTTATGATAAATATAAAAAGTTTCTTTTCTCTGTTTCAGCACAGAAACATTGAAAGTTGACAGGCGATAATGATTAAGTTGCTCATATAGTCTGCAGACTTTATATACAAACTGTTTATTCTCATATTATGGTGTCATTCTGTGTTGTTGTTGATTTATTATTAAACAGACAAGAAAGACATGTATTAATTTTCACTACTGAGAAAGTTATTAGTGGGTGTCTGTTTTCATTTATGGAGTGCAGTGTCTTCTCGCAGCCTGCAGAGGGCAGTCTAAACTGTCCTGGACAGCAAGAGTGTTAATAAAAATTAGCATCTGCAAATCAACACTTAGAACACCGTTACAGCTACAGTATATGATGTTACACAAGTGAAAAATAATATAATACATGTAAATATAATTTAATGCATTTGTTATTATTTTGTATATTATTTAATCATCACAAATTATTGGCTATATTGATGTCAATAAGATGACAATATTTAGCCTGTTGCTGAAATATTTCTCTCTGATAAAATATTTTAAAATACTCAGGTCTAGGTAAGGAATAACCTCACCCAGGCTTAAAGGCAAAGGCATTACTACCATAGGTGCGGGGGGTGCAGCTCATAGTTGCCAACCCTCCTGCATTCTGCAGGAGACTCCCTGAAATAACAGCAATCTCCCTCTCTCCCTCATTCGTCTGTCAATCTCCCTCATTTCACCTAGCCCACATTACAGTGTTACATTTTTTTGGGGAAAAAGGAATGAGAGGCAGATACATTTACATTGCATCATCTGCACCATTTCCCAGCACTTTAGCAAGTACAGTAGCTCTTACTGACTGCTTTGGGGCTCATCTACGATTGTATATAAGTCATTTTAAAAGATTCCTCTCAGATGTAGCAGTACACATCCACCCTTCTAGGTGCCACAGTCACAATCTCTTTTCACAATCTTTCCATATATGGAACTAGAATCTACCTTTAGTTGGAGCATGACACACCCCCTCAATGGGGCACTTTGCAAAATTGTACTACCAACTATAATCTCCCTGAAACCAGTTTTCAAAAGTCGGCAAGTATGGTGCAGCTGCTATGGGGCCCAGAGCTGAGAGGGGCTAACTTTGCCTGTCAAAGTTACATATGCTGTATACATTTTTCAGCATTAGGTGATAAATGGGGGCCCTTACAAACTTTTGCTATGGGTCCCACATGTATCTAGTTACGCCACTGCTTAAAGGGTTGGAAAATCTCAGCCACAATGCTTAATAATTCATATTTATATATAGGCCAGAAGACTCAGACCCAATATTATGCCAGGTGTGCAGTGCTACTAGCAATCCCTGTGGGCTAATTGCAATAAATATTGCAGGATAACTGGGGGTATCAGGTTTTAACAGTAGCATTTCTGCCTCTAGCTTGCATAAATGTCAGTGTTTCATGTCCAGATCCCTGCATTACATGACATACTTAGTGCCTCAGGGATATTGATTGTACTAGATGCACAAATGCTTAAACTGTGAACAGCTCTGTATATAAATGTAATGATTATTGCTCCCATGGGACTGGCGGTCTGGGTGGTCTACGATGGCGGTTTTTACCTATAGGCTGCAGGACTGCAGCACCCCAGGTAAAATCTGCCACTGCTCAGCCCAAGTGAAGCCAGATGAAATCTGTGAGACTGCACTGGCTGCACGGTGACTGGCAGTGACTTCCTATTGGAAGTCCGACCTGCCAGTCACCCGAGGCAGTCATATTGGGAGGTATTCCTTTCTCCGGGGCTACCTCTTTGACTTCTATGGGCTGCAGCCGTAGCAGCCACTAGAAACAGGGGCATGTGCAAGCACCGGAGCGCCTAGGCACTGTTGCTTGCGATGTGGACGCCTGCCCGCCCGGCCGCCATGCTGCTCCGGGGGAGTGGGGTGGATTATGGGGAGTGTGATGTCACCGGCGCACTGCTCGTGGGGGTTGGGGGGTCTGCGTTGTGCCCGCCGTGCTGCTCACTCACCACCGAGATGCAACTTCCTTCCTCTGGGCGGCTCTCCTCTGCTGCTGCTGCTGGCCTGCAGCTCACTACCGCCCTCCAGTGGCTGGCGCCCTAGGCAAATACCTAAACCTGCCTAGTGGTGGCGCCGGCCCTGTGTGCAATCACATGCGCAGTACCTAGGTCCGTAGTGCACATGTGCCAGTCCTGGTGCCTGTACCTTGATTTAACTTCTATGGGTTGCTAGAAGGGTACTGGTAGGTATCTTAAGTACAGTTAGGAATAGGGAATGCGGATAATGTATCCTTATAAGGGTTGTTCTCTTTTAAATGTAAAAAGAAAAAGCCTTGTAGCATATACAGTGGTTTGCAAAAGTCAACAGATTTGTCTGTATTACATATGACACTTAAACAGATTGTTCCAGATACTGTAGTATTTTTATTGCGAATCAGTGGGATTTTTTAAAAAGGAATCAGCAGACAAATCATGAATCATAAATTTACTTTACGAGCCTACGGGTTTTCAATAAAAATCCTGTCTAGAACAATCTGTGTAAGTGTCATTTGTAATACATACAAATCTGTTGAATTTTTAGTGGGTTAAATCACTTTGCAAGTCACTGCACTGTAAGTATATTTCCAAACGATTGCTCCTATAACTTCAGAATTATTTTTAGAAGTTAATTATTGGTTTCTGTATCCTTTATTTATATCTTCCCTTACTATGGGCCCGATTCAGAACTGATCTCTGGTCTGTGAATCTTCGGAGAAGAAATCAGTTAGCTACCGCCCTGCTCTAGTGAAATTCCACCCCTGTGCACAGCTGCAAATGCCTTTGCAGACATGTGAATATTAGCTAATCCATGTGTTCAGCGGCTGAGGGGCAGATTTATTAAGCTCGGTGAAGTGATAAAGTGTCTGGTTTTTATCACCGGCCAATCAGCTCCTACCTGGGAAGTTACAGGCTTGGTTTGAAACAGGACAGGAGCTGATTGGCTGGTGATAAAAACCAGACACTTTATCACTTCACCAAGCTTAATAAATCTACCCCTGAGTAACCTGTGACTTAAGGTGCTTATACATGGTGCGATGATCGCATCCGTTATGGGCTGGATCGCAACGCATTCAATTTGCGTGCGATCCAAGGGCAGTACAAAAAGTATGTGCAGCACATACTTTTTGTACTGTGCGATGAGATGCCCATGGGCACCTTTACTCAGCGTTGCGATCCTGCGAAGGATGGCTCGATCGGGGCGGGAGCTAACATTAAAAGTCCTTCCTTGAAATCACCCAGTGTACGGCCTGCATGAAAAGATCATCGCTGGATTTGTTCACACTGGGACCTCGCACCTGCGCACTACGTTCGTTCGATAATTGGCAGGGCTGCCAATTTGTACAGGTCTTATTCTGGCCTTATGACCAGATAGTAGATACAATCAGCGCCTTTACATTGGGATTTATAAATACCATGTTACCAGAGAAACTGCTACTAATAAAATACATCAATATCTCAAATGGCCACGGATGTTGGAAACCCTGCAACATATTTCAGGCAGCCCCAGAGTTTATTGTTGTTTAAACCAGTCACCGGTGTTTAAAGAGCACTTTTACCACCTTTAAGCAGCAATAAATGTCATACCTGCCATTTTACAATCTTTTACAGTACATGAACTTGCTTTTGCTACAATGATTGTTATAATGGAACTCAGTAAAGTGACAGACCATATGTAATGAACTCCTGGCCTCATAGATTACAGCTGACACATGAAAAATGATCCTTCGGGTTAAAAAACAAACGTCAATATTTTAGCTCTTCTATAAACTCACCACAAGAACAAAAAGCTTCAGAGTGAGAAATACCCAGCTGGTACCAACAAGCTTCCCCAAAAATAGAACACGGTTGTTCAAGGTATGGTGTTGTGGGACATCAAGGGCCAAATGTAATGCCGCCCTAGTTTGGGCTGTGCGGGATGCTGGAGGAAGTCGGATGTTTTCTAAAGAGGCAATCACTCACAAGGTAAAACCGTGCCATGTAAGTAATTGCCCCTTTAAAAAAACATCCGAGTCCGGCCAAATGTTAGTGCGCTGTTGTCATAGGACCAAACTGCAAATTTTCTTCTCTAACCCCAAATGTCAGTGTGCCATTTGTTGTGTTACCTAAACCAAACAATTACACATTTCCTTTTACCTGTACACTCCTTTTGTATGTCTGTCCACACTTCATTTTTTTTGTGCTTCTACCTCTGCTACACAACTTTGTGTTTTCTTCCAGCCACTGTGTCACCCACCACCCCTGTGTTTTCTCTCAGCCACTGTGTCACACCCACCGTGCTGTGTCCCAGCCACTGTGTTACCCCTTACCTGTGTTTTCTGTCAGCCACTGCATTCAGGGCAGGCGACAGGGGGGGTCAAGGGGGACACCTGTACAGGGCCCCAAGCTTGTGAGGGGCCCCAAGGTTCTGAGGGGCTCAGGGTCTGTAAGCATGTCTGCAGCAGTGAAGTACCTAGCAATGGATAATAAAGGCACCTGTCTGGATTCCTGTAGGGTACTTGCCTGGAACCGGCCCCTCCGGTATTAGTGAATATTAATTATGTTTCTTTTGTAACAATAAAAAAAAACGTTCAATATGAAGTGTACTAAAAATGTTCTGCACAAGGGGGCGGGGTATTGGGCCCCCCAGATATATCAGTGTACCGGGCCCCAAGATTTCTGTTGCCAGCCCTGACTGCATTATACCTTACCCTTGTTCTCTCCATGCCACTGAGATAATCCCTACCCCTGTGTTCTCTATCAGCCACTAAGCCATCTTCTAGCCCTTTATTTTCTGTCAGCCAATGTGTCATCCCGCTACCCGTGTTGTCTCCCAGCCACTCTTTCACCTCCTACCCCTGTGTTCCTTGTCAGCCACTTTGTGACCCCTCCACCCCAGTGCTCACTTCCAGTCACTGTGTCAACCAGAGTTCACTTCCAGTCAGTACCATCCAAACTCCCCCTTTCATAATTCTCCACTGCCTGTTGATGCAGCTTCCCCATAAATCTGATCTGCTTACCTGATCATTAGACCAGCAGTGACCCTTCAGTGTCTGTAGCGTCCCTGCTAGCACCTCTAGCTTTCCCTCTGATTATCACTGAGCAGCATGGATATAGGCACCCTGCCCCTTACCCTCTGCATTGCCCAGGTCAGCCTTCCTCTCAATGCTCAGACTGCTTCGCTCCCAGTCTTAACATCTTTCCTGATGATATTGGTGGCCGAATATCCGGATCCCTCCTCCTAGAGCAGGACCAGGTGGCGCTACATCAACTCAAGTCAGTACTGAGTGGGCACTTGGATCACTTGTGCTCATCAGGGTTACAAACCTGGGATGGAGAGAACCTCTCCAGCTCAGCACCTCCCTGTTTTGAATACTCTGCTAAACTGGAAACACCAATCCGGCTTGAAGTTATAAATCAGTCCTTCTAACAATATTTCTCCCACATAGGTAAGGCTGTGCTATACAGTATGCAGAGAAAAGGGGGAAGTAACCCTGAAGAGAGTTAAGGGGGAGGTATTCCCCTGCAGAAAATGGATGGGGTCCTTAATGTTTGGAGAAATGTGTTATGCCATGTGTTATAGGTAGCATGGCCTACAGTAAAAAAAATGCTGGAGGGACTGGTACTTGGGAGGAGAGAGCATAAGATGAAAGGACGAGACACAGTAGGTGATTTAGCCACTTCTCTGGCAGGTATTCAATGCTGTGGGCGAGCGGTGACAGCGAGCAGAGCTTCCTGCTCGCTGTCACCACTCACCCTGTCAGTATCCAACGCAGCCCCCTCATACGCCAATTCTCCCTCGCTCCATTTTTTGAGAGAGGGGGAATTGGCGTATGCTGCTCCTGAACCAGCGAGACTCGTGCCTAAATACAGCGAGTTTCCTGCATTAGCCGCAGGTCTTGCTGTTTTGGGGAATTCTCGCCGTCCTGTAACGGCGAGGATTTCCCCGGAATGTTGAATAGAGCGGCTGGTGCGGGGGTTAAACAGCGAGGATCGCTGGTTTTCGGCAATCCTCGCTGTTTAACCCCCTCGCTGGCCGCTCGCTGTGACATTGAATACACCCCATGATGTCATTCGGTCAGCCATGGTATCCTCTAATGAGTCACTCTGACTCGTTATAGTACTGTTCTAATAATGGCCCCCGGATCCCCTTTTGCACTAAGAGAGCAGAGCAGTGGTGTTAACCTGTCCCCTCACCCGCGGGACACTGCCACCTGTGGGTGGGACAGTGGGATTGTCTCACTGTAATCGGAACAGCTGGGAGATATAATGTAGAACAGAGACCACAATTCTATTAATTGGATACCTGAAGCATCAAATTAGTCAACTGAAACCAATAGACTTCCATGTGATTCTTGTTTCCCATAACAAAGAACAAAGAGTAGATTACAGAAAATGGTTGCTACTGGCAACATGACAGTTTTCTTTGTGCACTAGTTTTAATACTTACCATACAGTTTTAATACTTGTCCCCAATTAAAGTCTATATTTAATTGGCCTCTCGAGACCTGCTTTGTAGTCTCTAATTAATGTCAGTGTTGGCATCTCCCAAAGATCTCACCCTTGCAGCTTTCACTGCCTATGCCTACACTATGTATTGTGACATTTTTGATATTGTTCTTTTCCCTCAGGTCTTCTTCAGGGTCTTCACTGAATCGCTCCCCTCCCTGCAATAATGGCTGTGAGTGTCATAATGACTCGTTCAGCCCTGTTTGTGGAGCTGATGGAATCACCTACATGTCTGCCTGCCTTGCTGGCTGCACAAAATCTGTAAGTTCATAAGCAATGGTTATATATCATAAATTAACATACAGATTCATTGTATAATTTGCATCTTCATACAGTTCCCAGACTGCAACTTTAATCTCCATACTTCAAATTGTGTTTATTCTTATAATGTTTGATAAGTACCACAGTACAGATATCTCATTTTAAACACAGCATTAACCCCAGGAAGCAATTTCCTGCTACCCAGGTCTCCATCTTATTGAGACAATTACAGACTAGGAATAAAATGCGTGCTGATTCATTGATAATTTTCTCATCTTCTATTCATTAACAAGAGACTATTTGCCTTCAACGGAGCACACACGTTCTCTGCACTAATGCAGTTACAATGTATTGTCTGCACATTACCTCTTTAACAGAATCATTGGAAGGGGCGTTGGGAATTTTTTGACTCTATTGTAGAGAATCTGACATACAGATTGTATTACTGCCAAAGATGGACGCCGAGCCTTTTTACTAACAGATCAGAGCAGGTTTATCCTCTCATAATGGAGTGGGCGGCTGCTGTAAATGAGAGGTTCCAGCATAATATTCTACAACATTTACATAAATAAATGATTTGGCTAATGTACCTAAATAAATGATTTGCATAGATATATAATTTTTTTTTTTTAAATACAGCCAATAATATGTCATGTTTATTTTAAAATATCTTCAAAACACTTTAAAACACACACACACACACACACATTCACATAAAAACTACTTCTCTTGCGGTGCTCTAAAATACAGTATTACCACCCAAGTAGCAACTTAATTGTATCAAATAACACTAGCAATTTATGGGTGGTATTCAATATTTGTCGATATTTCCCGACGGGAAATATCGGCACTCACCTATTCAATGCCGCCATTAACCACAACATGGAAGGCTGCCAAATCTGACCTTTTTTTTTAAGTCGGATCTGTTTTTTCGAATACACAGCCGTTTTCCAACAATCCACAGCTGTTTTCACCAAGGGGACGCAGTGCTACGTCCGTGTCCATGTCAACGGTGTCAACATTTGGGTAAAAAAAAAAGCCCATGCCGACCTTTTGACTGTGGACCTTTCCCATGATGACCCAATGCTTGTGCCAACCTAATGACCTGTCGACCTAACCCCATGTCGACCTTCAGTTACATTTATCTACTGTACATCAGTGGTTGCTAACCTTGACACTTCAGCTGTGTTGAACTACACATCCCAGGATGCCCTGCTACAGTTTTACTATTTGGCCATGCTAAAACTGATTGCAGGGCATGCTGGGATGTGTAGTTCGACAACAGCTGGAGTGTCAAGGTTAGCCATCACTGATCTATGTAACCCATGATGGGTTTAGATATTCTTTGTAAATTCTTTTCCCAATGGAGCCTTCAATTGCCTGATTTTTCTACATTTTTATATTTATATTTTTGGTACTTGTGAGTTATCTGGGCGCCCGATTTTTTGATTGTATGCCTTAAGTTAAGGCATACAATCAGATGCGATGCGATGCGATATCGCATCGCATCGCATGCGACCATCGGATGCGATGACCTGATTTTTCCATAGGAATCAATGTTAAAATGATTCCTATGGAAAAAGGGGTCCTTTTCATACCCCTACTATCCAAGTGGGCATGGAGTTGGATATAAACCTGTGGCGAGCGTAGCGAGCCACCGAGCCCGAAGCGTGGCGAGCGTAGCGAGCCCCGCGAGGGGACGGTATTCTGTGTCCCCTCGCGGGGCTCGCTACGCTCGCCACGCTTCGGGCTCGGTGGCTCGCTACGCTCGCCACAGGTTTATATCCAACTCCATGCCCACTTGGATAGTAGGGGTATGAAAAGAACCCCTTTTTCCCATTGAATTCCATGTTAAAATGGACTCAGTCCATTTTAACATTGATTCCTATGGAAAAATCGGGTCATCGCATCGCATCGCATCCGATGGTCGCATGCGATGCGATGCGATGTGCCCGATCCGACCCGATTTAGAAATCGGGCGCCCAGATAACTCACAAGTACCATATTTTTTATATAATAATAATAATAATAATTAAAAAAAAAAGTGCTTCTTTCATCTGGAGCAAGTGCTGCCAGTACATGGGCACTGCCATCTTGCCATATTAGCTGACTGCTGTTCTACCATTCCTAGACTCTTTCCTTATCTCTTGCACATGGATTCAGTTACCTATCAGCGGCCAAGGTGTCCTATAGAAGGCTTTCCCTGGTGACGACTCATTGCTACAACAACTTCTGCTGTAACTTGCTTGCTAATTTCCTATATGTCGGAGAGGAGGGGTTTGAGAGCCGCACAAGGTTCTCCCCGCCAGGTGTGAATTGGGTCAAAGAGGACCCCTTTCACCACTCTGGTGGGGTTCGGCCTGTGTTGCCTGGGACCAACTTTGTAGACGTAATGTCCCTTACGGGATAGGGGGTCTGTGTGTGTTGGTGGTGCTCCCATTTCCCCTCTCCCCCATTTTAATATCCTATATGTACAGTAGTTTCCAGAATTTGGTTTCACAGTTCTCTGTAGTGTATTGCTAATTGTGCTCTTATTCTCGAAGCTGTACTTGATGTTGCTAAACACTATCCACAATCATCTGTGTGTTCCCGAGTTCCTCCAAATTCAAGCCAATAGTTCTGAGTTGTACTACAGTCTCCATGGGTTCTCATGTGTTTCTGTGATGTTGTAATCAAACTGCTAGTCATCATTACTGACTACTGCGCACATTCTCCAGTGTGTTCCTGATGTGCGCTAAGTATCAGTCATTACCAGTGAGCATTTTATACAGTCTACACGAGTGACATTCCAAGGACGAGTAGTTCAATTGCCTGCTTCCTACAGTTTCCAGTATACTATCAGGCACATTCTACACTGTGCTAGACCTAAGCTAGGTCCTGTATACTATCTGCTGCTGGTCCACTATTATACAGAATGTCATCTGAATTCCTCTTGTGCTACAATTGACTTTTACTAGCCACAGTCTTTACTGGGCAATCTTCAAAATTCCCTGTTAAGATCTTATTACCAACCCTTGCCGGTAATCAGTGACTGTTCATTGTGTCCTATTAGATAAAGGTCCGCTCTAGCAGTTTAATAAGTGGAAACCTTAGAAGACTTCCTAATTTTCATCATATAGTCTTCAGCAATATACGCTCTGGTCGGATAACAGACAATTGCAATGTCAAGGGATTTCTGTCTTTTGGCAGCAGGTGCTGGATATCTCTAAATACATTTCATGTCCAAACAGTGGTGTCTCTATAACTATATCCCCCCCCCCCCCATTTAGAACAAAGAAGGGGGATGGCCTCACTGCAAGGGTCAAGGCCTTGTAGAAAAAAAAGACTACCTTATACGCCAGTTTTGCAACCTGCACCCCCAGACATTGCCTACCACAGGGAAAAAGAATCCTGATTCATGCCCCTGACATTATTTGGGCATCCGCCTCCTGTCCGCCCATCCTGGAGCGAATGCCCCGGCCAATATGAAACTTGCAGAAGTCGTTCGCTCCTGGTGTTTGCACATACGCATATTCGTGCATGCACAAAACCCCAAACATTGGACAGGAGAGGTCATTCGGCCTGCACCGAACGGGTTTGAATAGCCCTTTTAGAGACGCCACTCCAGCCTACACTGGAAGACGTAAGCCAAAATGATATCTTTCGCTATTAATAATCAAGATATGTCCTTTGTTATTCATGAGATTTACTGTAGAACTGTATTGGGAAAACTATGCCCATTGGCTGGCCAAAGACAGCTGTAGTTACACATCTCAGCAGTGATCCCCTGTTTATAGTACAAGTATTTTTCACCTTTACAATGTAACCTGTAAAATGATGAATGTTCCAAAGTACTCCCTAGAATATACTGTCATTGAGAGTTTAAAGTAGGGCCGGTTTATAAGTAATGCTTAGAATAATTGTAAGATTACTGTGCGCTGCTTCTTGGCAGCTCTTTTTGATCGAATGCCCATGAAGCCACACAAGAAGGATACTGCCTTTCGCTTTACCTCTGTTCTGTGTTTTTCATCTAGAATCTGACTGGCTGCTCATGTATCACATCTGTCCCAGCGGAGAACACCACCGTAGTTCCTGGAAAATGTCCCAGCCCTGGATGTCAGGAGGCTTTTCTCACATTCCTGTGTGTGATGTGTGTCTGCAGCATGATTGGAGCAATGGCCCAGACTCCGTCTGTTATCATCCTTATCAGGTGAGATGTAAATTGTACAGGAGGGTCCACTATACTCCTGACCCAAGAGATAAAATATCTTGTGCTTCTACTTTAAACATAGCAAGAGTACAACAAGGAATCCAGAAATAAGTATTGCAGTCTTCCCAAAATAAATGTAAATGCAGCCGCTCATGACTGAGTCAACTATTCGAACCAGCTTATAATTTAAAGTAAGATGTACTTGATGAATGCTGCCACAATGCTTTTTGGTTGCCATGGGCAACTTTTCCCTTGCTCCACTTCTCCAGTCTTTTCACTGCCTGATACATTCCCCTCATAGTGCAGCCTGAGCATAGTTGAGAAGTCCCCCAGAGATCTGCACATATGCAGAAGCCATAATCTACTGCACTCAGCAAGCTGCCAGAATGAAGAGGGTCCACATGGAGCCTGCATATGCGTCCTCTCCTCTCTTAAACTACCCTGCAGAGGGGCAACTGCCAATAGATGCTGCTGCGGAGAATTAAACCCTTGATGTCTGTAAGTGGAATAACAAATGTTGCGTTGGACTGATCATTTTTAATTAAAGGTTGCCTCTAACTCTAAAAATGCAATTCAATTAATGTTCCAACCATTTCTCCAGCATCTTGTGACCACCCCATAGAATTAGTGTATATCTGCAGTGTTGGTACCGTGTTTCCCCGATAATTAGACCTACCCCGATAATAAGCCCTACCCCAGATTTTGGACGCTGGTCCAAAATAAGCCCTCCCCCGAAATTAAGCCCTATCAAATTTCCCATGTATTTTTTTTTTTTTGTAACTGTAGCCCCCGCTCAGCCCCGCTGACCCCCGCTGACCTCCGCTGCCCTCCGCTCACCTCCTCTCACGCCCGCTCACCTCGCCTGCAACACCGCGGCTCCCGTTCCCAGGGATGCATTGCGGTAGGCGCGGCGTGACGTCACGCCGCGCACATCACCGCTCAGCTCAGCGCATACAGACGGAGAGGAGTCCCTGCACAATAAGGTTTATACATGGCTTCAGGGAAACACTATAATGCTAATTACACCAAATAGCAGTCTTTCCTGGGAAAACCTGAGACTAGAACCAGGGGGGGGGGGGGGGGGGGGGGGGCAGGTGTGGGCGAAGCTCTTGGCTCATGGGAAGGCAGGACTTGTCTGGGTCTTTCTTACTGAGAAGTTCATAAAAGGGAGATACCTGGTCCCAGTCACTAACTGGTCATCAGGAAGGTGTCAGCAGTAGCAGGTATTGCACAGTAGTTATCTGTTTTAGGTGTAGTACTGCATCTGTATGTGGGACATTTTTTTTAAAGGCGAAGTGGGGCATGTTTTAAATAAGCCCTCCCCCGAAAATAAGACCTATGGTCTTTTTTGAGTGAAAAAAAAAAAATAAGACAGTGTCTTATTATCGGGGAAACACGGTATATCAATACATTAATACAGTAAGTGGTGATGTGTGAATCCTGAGTCCCAACTGTCAGTATGTTCCGACAGTCGGGACCCTGGCCCGTTTTCATTCTGCCAGTTTATAGGCAGACTATTCAGATTCAAAGTTTTGCCTACCAATTGGTGAAAAGGGGAGCGTGTCAATGAAAACGGCCTTGGATTGTCGAGATCCAGCTGTGTTCTGGACAATCCATGGTGGTTTTTGGCAAAATGGGCTTGACTGCTTTTAAAGTAAGGCCGTTCTGTCGATCTGCCTCTTTAATGCTGTCTGGAACGACAGCATTAAAGAGGCGCCCGTCGCTATTTCCCCCATCGGAAATAGCGGTGGGGATTGAATACTCCCTTAAAGGGCCCCTTACACTTGTGAGATTTTGTCAGATTTGACCCAATTCAGGTGGATTGGGTCAATTTATCTGACAAAGGAGCAGATGTAACGAGAGAAGAATCCAAGGGTGATAAGGAGAGATAAATGTCCAGCCAATCACCTGCTAACTGCCATGTTGCAGCCTGTGTTTGAAAAAAGTCAGTAAGGAGCTGATTGGCTGGACGATTATCTCTCCTTAACACCCTTGCATTTATCTCTTGTTAAGGCTTAATATATCTGCCCCATTATCTGATGTGAATGTCTGACAAAATCTTATATGCCTGATGTGTAGGACCCAATGCACAATCCCGTGCCATTGGGTATAACCAAGAAATCCTCCTGCACATAGGATAAATCTCAAGTCAATCAGGTCCAACTTGTTGGACATTAGGTTGGACAAGTGTAAGGGGGCCTTAAGATTCTAGCTAAATAAAAGTTTTTTGACATAGCCATTGTGACTGTCTTAAGCAATTCTACCAGCTTTATGCATGCAAACACAGATATTACTAGAGAACAATAATGCTACTCTGTATATGACTTGACTCGGAGGTGATCCAGTGATGCATGTCCCTATTGCTTGTCACCATTGCTAGGAATAGCTAATGCTGGCTTAGCTAATGGTAAAAAAAAAAAAACAGAAAGTGAGAGATTTTGGGAGAGATTTCCCATTTTTTTTAAGTGGCAATCATTTACATGGCACAATGAACCTGGTTTTGCTATGTAATTGGTTGTCACTTTCATAAAATAGGAAAACTCACACCTTATTACATTTGGCCCATATTTTTTATTCTTCTGCAATTTACCTTACTAAATTGCACAAAGCCGATGTGAGCCCTTACTCGCACTTAAACCATGCTTAGTGGAAGTTGTTAGTACACTGACACCATAAGCATCGGGATTTTGCTCCATTAATACTCCATACTTAGTCCATTCTTTCTGACAAAATCCTTCTTAGATGGACAAAACCATGTGCGCTGCGGGTGGGGCAGATGTAACTTGTGCAGAGAGAATTAGATTTGGGTGGGGTTTTTCTTCAAAGTGAGATCTATATTGAAGTGTAAAATCATGCAGTCAGTATTTTCCCTGCACAGAAACAAAATAACTCACCCTAATCTAATTCTCTCTGCACATGTTACATCTGCCCCCATGCAGTGCACATGGTTTTGTCCATCTAAGAAGGATTTTGGAGGTTATTCTGATCGGAGCGGCCAAACGTGCGTACGTTCGCCATTAACGTACGCTATTCGTACGCGGCCGTTAGGGTTAGGTCCACCCACAAATCAGCCGCTTACGTACGGGCAGAAATACCGTAGAAGGGGAGTGGCGTACAAATGAGCGTACGGCAACGTACGCGGACGGCCCAGCCCTTGCACTCCGACAACAGGCGTACAACTGAGCGTACGGCGCCGTTTACGGACGTCTTTCCTCCGTCTCCCCACCGACTTCTTGCGGAGATCTGAGCGTACGCCAGTTTGCACGGACGGGTTCCTATTGTTTTCAATGGAAAACACAGGTTATGTCACCGCTCGTGAGAGTGAGCGTACGTCCGTGTACGCTGCCATACCCTTCACATATATGGACCTGCAAATCTTGCCTCTCAACTACTAATCTGACAATTGATTAATTAATCTATTTGTTATTCAATTATTGTTTTCTATTAACTCAATTGTCTACCTTAATAAAGACCTAATAAAACTACATTTGAACCCTCATTACATGTATATTTGTTATGTTCTAATGTGGCATTTTAATCACTATCTATGTGTCCCCATATTGCTGTTACTTTTACATCAAGTTATGTTGGTGTTTCTGTATATGTACTAAATTATGTCCATAATTACTTTGTCCACAATGTGTAACATGTATACCTACCCTGATGTTATGTGTGATGTTTTAATCTAACAACATTAAACATGCATGCATTTTCACTATGTGTTATTTTACTCAAAAACACACACATTCACACATCAATCATTACCCCTCACCTCAAATTACAAGTATAACGTACAGTACACATCTGTATGTACCTACCCTTACAAGCCCTCTAACATATTTATTAGTAAAAACACAGGCAATTTCGAACTGTACATAAACGTTTATTTTGGGCAAAAATAATAAGGGGGGGGGATAAAAAAAAATTAAATCGGGGCCTCCAACAGTCCAAACAGTATCTGGAGGTACAGGAGGGTCATTACTATCTCCCTCATTAGGGCTGCCACCTCCTCCTGCTGCTGTTCAGTGTCTGTAGTGAAGGGATAAAAAAAAAAAAGGTACTTGTTTCCTAGCACGGCCACAATCTTAAGTAATTGTGTCCCTTAATTAAGGGACACGATTACCCCGATGGACCCGATTTCTTTCGAAATCAGGTCCATTTTGCCGGCTAGGAAACAAAAATCGGGGGCATCGCGTCGGTCGGGACCATTAACATTGGTCCCGACGCGACCGACGCGATGCCCCCGATATTTGCATTGACTTCAATGTTAAAAAATTTTTTAACATTGAAATCTTGTCGGGAACGGTAAAATATCGGGGGCATCGCGTCGGTCGGGACCATTAACATTGGTCCCGACGCGATGCGACGCGATGCACCCGATTTTTACATAGGATTCAATGTTAAAAAAAAATTTAACATTGAAATGGTGTAAAAATGTAAAAAAATGTGAAATGGGTCAATATGACCCATTTCACATTATAAATGTCCCCGTCGTCGCCCCACGATAGACGCCAACCCGAAGCGTGGCGAGCGCAGCGAGCCCGCGAGGGGCGGCGGTACGCGTCCTCCGACCTTTTCATGCCCTACTATCCACTAGGGCGTGGAGTGAGAATAGAATAGTGTGGCGAGCGCAGCGAGCCACCGAGCCCGAAGCGTGGCGAGCGCAGCGAGCCCCGCGAGGGGACGCGGATACCTTCACAGGTAAACGCGTCCCTTCGCGGGCTTCACAGGTGTCCGTGGCGACGCAGACACCTGTGAAGCCCGCGAAGGGACGCGATTACCTGTGAAGGTATCCGCGTCCCCTCGCGGGGCTCGCTGCGCTCGCCACGCTTCGGGCTCGGTGGCTCGCTGCGCTCGCCACACTATTCTATTCTCACTCCACGCCCTAGTGGATAGTAGGGCATGAAAAGGTCGGAGGACGCGTACCGCCGCCCCTCGCGGGCTCGCTGCGCTCGCCACGCTTCGGGTTGCCGTCTATCGTGGGGCGCTGTGTACGCGCTTCAATTTGGGGGGGTTTGGAATTTTTTTCATTCAATCCAATGTAAAATTGGGTCCCAGGGACCCAATTTACATTGGATTTAATGAAAAAATCGGGTAAAAAATCGGTCGGTCGCGTCGATCGCATCGCATGCGACCAAATCGCATGCGATGCGATCGACCCGATTTTTTTCAGCACGACCACCCCGATCTTAATCGGTGTGGCCGTGCTAGGAAACAAGTACCAAAAAAAATTAATATATAACATACACAAATGTTTGTTGTATTTGTACATAATAAAAAGTTCAGAGTTATGTGTGAAGGCCACATACATTTTTAAACTACATTGAAGATGGGTCTGCTGTCAACACAGTACTAAAAAATAATATGTTAACACACACATACTGTACATAGTAAATAACATTAATTCAATTACTCCTTCATGGATGAATGTATGCTGTATCCCAATTGGTACTTTGGTTTTGGGGGACTGTCCTCTAACCTCACAATTAGCCTGTGCTATTTAAGGGTTATGAGATTGTTGTGGCTTAAGCACTCCTTACTATTTTAAATTTAGGACATTGCTGTACAAATTATAGGCCTACAGCTATGTTTGTAAAGCATGCATCCGCATGGCCTCACACACTATTACCCAAACAATCTCTACATTTATGTTGCACCAGTGCCAGATTAAGCCTTTGGGGGGCCCGGGGTACTTTAGACCGGGGGGCCCCCTTGCACTTGTCATTACTGGCCGCACACTGCATGGGAGAAAATTATACTGTCAAAACACAGAGTAAACTTGGTTAATGGTTAACTGCAGGGGATATATATATATATATATATATATATATATATATATATATACACACACACACACACACACACCACATGAAAAGCCTGTGTTTGTCCCTCTGCCCCTTACTCTGGAGGAGACCTCACAGTCCTATTGCTGCCTCTGATTAAAAACCCTCCCATGACTAAGCTGCTGCTGCTGTTCTCCATGGACCTGAGAAGCATGTAATGAGCTCCACCAATCAGAGCTCAGCACAAACTTCTCAGCCTCTGTCCTCTGGTGCAAAGTGTCAGGGGACTTAGTCAAGTCCCAGAAATGCACTGCACACTTGTGCAATCAGTGTGCCTTGGCTCCCGATGTTCAGCACCATAAATCATTGTCACATTGGCAGATAGGTGAAGCTGCAGCACTACCCCACCCATGGACAAAACCTTTAGCTAAAATCAAAAAATACAAAACAAATCAATTATTTTTTTTTTAAATACATGCCAACCACAGGGGGCCCCTAACTAGAGGGGGGCCCAGGGGCACTGACCCCTTGTGCCTCCATTATAATCCGGCCCTGTGTTGCACATCATGCTGGGAACTGGAGTTACCCAACACCTGGAGCCACATAACTACCACACCACTAATGTCGGATATCTCATTGGATGTACTGTTACAGTATGTCAATTATTCAAGGGGTGAGGCATGGCCACACTCAAAAATATCACCAAGGGGACCCTTGTTCCTGGAGAAGGACAGGACACACCTTATGGTCGGCCTGCAGTGATATGTTGCAACTAATGTTGATGTTGGATACACATATGTGGTTGTTGTGATTTTTGATGTGTAGAAATGTGTAGGTCAACATTATACACATTATTTACTTACGGCTACTTGAGCCATCCTGGTCCCCGCTGGTTGGCTGTTCGGTGTTTGGGGTGGTCATGAGCAAGGGGGAGGGGGTGGGGGTGGGGGTTGAGGAGGGGGTGGGGGTGGGGGGTGGGGGTTGGGGAGGGGGTGGGGGTTGGGGAGGGGGAAGGGGATGGAGAAATGGTGTGGGCCCCAGCTACAGCCAGTGTCTCCAGTGTTGGGGAGGGGGAGGGGGTGGGGGTGGGGGTTGAGGAGGGGGTGGGGGTGGGGGTTGGGGAGGGGGTGGGGGTTGGGGAGGGGGAAGGGGATGGAGAAATGGTGTGGGCCCCAGCTACAGCCAGTGTCTCCAGTGTTGGGGAGGGGGAGAGGGTGGGGGTGGGGGTGGGGGTTGGGGAGGGGGTGGGGGTGGGGGTTGGGGAGGGGGAAGGGGATGGAGAAATGGTGTGGGCCCCAGCTACAGCCAGTGTCTCCTCTTCTTCCTCCTCCTCTTCTTCCTCCTTCTCTTCTTCCTCCTCCTCTTCCTTCTCCTCTTCCTTCTCCTCTTCCTCCTCTTCTTCCTCCTCCTCTTCCTCCTCCTCCTCTTCCTTCTCCTCTTCCTCCTCCTCTTCCTCCTCCTCTTCCTTCTCCTCTTCCTCCTCCTCCTCCTCTTCCTTCTCCTCTTCCTCCTCCTCTTCCTTCTCCTCTTCCTCCTCCTCTTCCTCCTCCTCTTCCGGCTGCTCCTGGGCTGCCTGGTCCCGGCGTGCCTGCTCCCGGGCTTCTCTGCGGGCTCTTGCCCGTGCTGAAATGTTCATGTTGATGGCATAGAAATCGAAGATTGGGTTTCATAAAAAAGGGGGAAAGAAAAATTCACATTAGTCATGCTCATAACCTTCAAAATTATCATTGCTGTGATATTTCAGACATTTATCATGCAAACTAATTGATATCCTACACCCAAAAACTGAGCAACTACTTAAACCCCCCCTATACACCCCCTATACACCCATATACCCCCCATATCCCCCCCATATACCCCCATATACACCCCATATACCCCCATATACACCCCATATACCCCCCATATACCCCCATATACACCCATATACCCCCCATATACCCCCCATATACACCCATATACACCCCCATATACCCCCCATATACCCCCATATACACCCCCATACTCAGGAACATATTTATAAAAAGTACACAAAACATTGCTAAAAAACGCTGACATACTAGTAATCAAAACTTACATCGGGCAATATGGCGGCGAAGGCTGCTGAGAAAAACGGGCTGCCGCCAGCGCAGGTCTGACCAGCGCCGCTCAACCTGCCCCAGGCTTCTGCGGACGCCGGTCGTCGAGAATATCAGGCGGCGGGCAGCAGTATACGCCCGCCGCTTGTCCGCATTGCTAACATATGGGCCCCTGGGCCCCAGGTGACGGTCCATTACGTCAACCTGGGCCAACAGCTCAGGGGTGGAAAACGGCCTAGCTCTGTTACACGTCATATTGGCTATGGCGCAGTTAATAATTGCAGGTACATATATCACTTTTGGTGCTTGCTGATTGGTCGAAAAAATTGTTTGTTTGGTATTAACTTTATTAATCCCTCTTACATTAACAAACTGGATGCGAATAGAAACTTACGCGGACCGTTCCGATATACACACACCACAACCAACAGCATGCATTCAATGAAGAGAGTACTGTATTTACAGTGTGCGGAAAATAATACACGCAACCCTCTACTTATAACTACGCTGCTTAAAGGGGGCACGATACACCGATATCCGTGGAGAGGAGTACTGTATTTACAGTGTGCGGAAAATAATACACGCAACCCTCTACTTATAACTACGCTGCTTAAAGGGGGCTCAATACACCGATTTCCATGAAAAGAGAAATACTGTATATACAGTAGGCGGAAAATAATACACGCAACCATCAACTTATAACTACGCTGCCTAAAGGGCCACAATGCAACATGTTGCTGTATGACAATTTCATACACATTACATATGTAAGGAAAGCATTATAACGTGATGTTTTGAAATGTGACTCACAAAGCATACACGAACTCCAACAGATACCAGCTGACAACACTCGTCATTGGAATGACAGGTGCCCACATTTCACGATGTAGCACACAATGCTCCACAACCTGTGTATGTGCATATACAGGTGTTTGATCAGGTGCGTTGAGACCTGCGTAATTTAAGCGGGAATTATCGGCGGGAAATATCGGCGTAAATTTGCATCTACATTGCGTGGAAAAATATACGCCCCCTTGTTCATGGCGGGAAATTAACATATAAATATTCAGTCAGATGCAGCCCACAATTGCTGCAAACATGTCTGACTCAGACGATTCCGCAGCTGAGGACGCTCTGCAGAGAGCTACAGCACAATCCCTGCTTGATGCACTGAACAAGAGGGAACAGGAGCGGAGAAGGAGGGCCCAAGTGAGGAGTAGCCTGCAAGACCAAGCGGGCCCCTCAGTAACAGGCCCTGTTGAACCTCCACCAGCTCCACAAGGGCCAAGCAACCAGCCAGAACAAGAGGTTGCATCTCTCCAAACAGGTGTGACCCAGCAGGTGCATGGTGAGAGAACTGGGGCCACCAGAAAACGAGCTGCAACATCGAGGGTGAGGACTGAGCAGGATACCACCACCAAAAAGAGAAACCCTGCATTTGTAGAGGCCGAAATGCGAATTCTAGTGCCCAGGGCACGCGAATGGATTGAATTGGCAACCAGGAAGCCTAGTGCCAGTGCAAGGAGAAACCTTTGGGAGAAGATCACAGAGGAAGTGAACCAGGTGGCACCAGTGGTCAGAAAATGGGACGCGGTGAAGAAAAGGTTAGTGTGTTTGTCAGGGCTATTTTTAAGCAGTCTCCAGCAGGAACTGAGGCCCTTATTCTAGTTCACTCTTTCTGGCCAAATATTTCTTAGATGGACAAAACCATGTGCACTGCAGGTGAGGCAGGTGTTACTTGTGCAGAGATAATCAGATTTGGGTGGGGTTTTACACCTGCCTCACCTGCAGTGCACATGGTTTTGTCCATCAAATAAATATTTGGGCAGAAACAGTGAACTAGAATAAGGGCCTCAGTTCCTGCTGGAGACTGCTGAAAAATTGCCCTGGTCTTTGTCCCCCTGATGTCATATGTGTGTACATATGTTACATGTATGTTTTGAGACTAATAGAAAGGTGTGTTTGTAGATAGTGCTACACTTCAATGTCACATGTGAACACAACCATGTCTAATAACCCACATTGATATATGAAACATGCACCATTGGTGTGATGTGAGGTTATGGGCACAGTTCTGCTCATGTGAAGTATGTGATGGGACAAGAGAAAGTGTGTTTTTGAAAGAGTTGTTGTAACATGTTCCATATGATGCTACTGAAACAACAATGACCAAACTGTGCACATGTAGCTGCTGAGAAACTACACATCCCAGTATGCCATTCCATAGTTAAATTACTCCATAATAACCACATTGTCAAGCTATGGTGGAATGTGTAGTTTCACACCAGGTGGAGGTGCATAATTTGGCCATGGATGATGTCATTTCTGCATAGTGATGTATGTATGTGCAGTTAGTGGCCTAATGAATGAGATGAAACACTGAAATGCCTCCTAATTAAGACATGAATGTGTGTGTGGGACACATATGGCCAAAAAACATTAGATCACCCACACTAGGAAATGTCACGTAGCTAGGGGTACCACATAGTCCCTTTAATTCCGGACACATATTAATTACACAGGTTCTGTGGCTGGCTGACTTCAAGACTCCACTTCACCTAATTTTAAACTGCCACAGAACCTGTGTAATTAACATGTGTCCGGAATTTAATAGACTAGGTGGTAACCCTACACGTAGCACAGTGGTGCACATATCTCATGGTGATATTTGTATTTTTAAACTTGTAGGTGGACTGACTTCAAAACGGCAATGAAGAGGAAGATGACTGACCGGTACAACCACAGCATGTCCACCGGGAGAGGTCCTATGCCTGACCATTTGGAGTATACCCCCCTGGAGCAGGACTCCTTGGACGTGATTGATGTGGGGGAGGTCAGGGGGATCTCCAATATGGACAGTGAGCTCCCGGCGGAGGTCTTTGCTGCTGCTTTTGATGGTAAGTCACAGTAATGCATTGTATTTAGAAAGATATTTTTTATTGCGTATGTGATGGTGACATTGTTTTCAATTCTTATCCTAGAAGAAGCAGAAACCCAGGATGTACCGGCAGCATCTTCCTCTGCAGAGCCACAGGTGGAGCAAGTGGTCCAGCCTCCACCAAGAAGACACCCCCAGCCCCAGCCACAGGAGACATGGGAAGAGAGCATGATGGTGACGCTGGAGAGGATCGAGCAGCAAGGGGTGGATGCTGCGATCCGTCAGCAGCAGGTGGCGGAATTTCTGGCGGAGTGGAAGGCCACAAACAGGCTGCAGTGTGAGGCCTTGACCCGCATTAACGACACTCTGGCGGCTGGCATAGTAAGCATTGGCCAACACCTCAGCCGCCAGAATGAACTTCTTGCGGAGCAGCTGTCCACCGCCAGGTCCCTAAGGGACAATCCCCCATCTGCTGCCCCACCCCAAGCTGCTCCCCAACCTTCCACCTCTGCTGACCCTCCTGTGTCGACTAGGGGAAGACGCCGCAAGGCAGCTGACCCAAAGGCCCCTGTCCCCAAGGCCCCATCTAAAAGGGGGAAAAAAGGGCCCAAATAATGAGACCTGGTTCACTTCCTCTGTGGTTGGACCCCAAATGTTTAAATTGCACTGGACATCCGCTTCCTGAGTTGGCCATCTATCCATTTGCGTGCCATGGGCATGAAAGTTCGTATTTTGACCTCTACAAATGCAGGATCAATTTGTGGTGGTGTGTATCTTGCTTAGTATTCACCCTGGTTGTTGCAGTACGTATTCTGGTGTCCCCATTTCTTTCACCATTGCATTTGCAGGGTAACACATGTTTGGAGATATGCAACCTCTTGTTCTGGCTGTTTTATTATTTGTGTGTCTATTTTATTTGTTTATTTGATTTCTCACATTAAAGTGTGAAATAAGCTGTGATGCTGAACAGCAAATAAATTTATTTTACAAATTAAATCAAAATTGTGGTATGTGTCATTTCTTGTGTGAAACAAATACTAGATTTATGTGTACTTACTGACCAGGGTATTTTTGAACATTTGTGGAAGTGTGGTAGAAGTTTCCCATGTGTAACCCTCTCCATGGCCATTCCCATGTTCCTATCCAACTTTTCCCTGCTAATTAGTTTGTGTCAGCACATGTGCAGAGCAACTTAATAGGTGAGAAAGCAGTTTTTTGTGTGCAGGTGAGGTAGCTCCTACAGTAGTAGGTAAAAGCAGGTCCAGAACAATGCTTTCCTTATGGAGTGGGTGAGGCAGACAAACAAGGGTGAAAAGGTACATTTGTGTAGGAATGCATATGTGTCCTCCCTAAAAAAAGATGTGTGAATGGGCCAAACATGATAAATTAGCTTGTGAACAAACATGCATAACTTTTTAAATATATATGATTTTACAGTGTCATAAGCAGATGTAGGAATCCTTTGTTAGAGAGATGAGAGTGCAATAATGTGATTGGTGGCATCTTACATCCAGAGTGTAGTCAAATCCAAATCATAGCAGATGAGATAGTGATACAGGTCATTATTTTGGGTACTATACAAAGATTGTGTGCAAAATAGTGGTCATGGGCTTCAAACATTGCTGAAACATCCTTTGTAGGTGTTAGATGTGGTTTATGTTATTGTATCCTAAATACAAAACCTATGTTAGTATTAGAGTGAACACGTTGACACATGTCGACTTGTGTAGATTGAGTGTGCTACTGCGTAAAGTCTATGAAAGCACGTAGTGAATGTGTCTAACTGTTTAGCAAATACCTACCTTAGCGTATATAAGCAGGTCTTAAAAAGATTCTTACCTTAAATTAAACAAACCTTTAAATGTGGAGAAGTATAGAAACATAAGCTTCCAATGTGTTTGCGTGCTGTGTGTGTGGCTTGCAGGCAGTGAAATAATGGTTTGTACTTAATAGACTGCAGCATTGCTTATTACATTCAGGTGTATGTGTTTGAGTAGTAATCAGCGTTAATTAGCAAACTCAGCCGCACGCTGGCATGCGGTATCTGTAGGGGTGGTCTGAGCTGGCGGTTGGCGGGCGCTTGTCTGGTGTCTGAAATGAACAGTGCTTTAGTCGATCGTGCGGTAGTAGCACCGCTCATTTTTGGTGCACACCCCCTTGTACGCCCATATTTACGCCCATTTTCCCTCATTATTTCGGCCGCTCCCCTCAACACGCCCCTATGCCGCCCCCAATGCCCGTACACTTGCGTACAGGTTTTTTCGCACGTTGAGACCCGTCCATAAGCGTTGTTCAGTGGTCGCGCCTGCGCATTAGCGAATCTGCACATGCGCAGATCATGAAAACCCCCGGAACGTACGCGTACGGCCCGGCCGCACCAACCAGAATAAGGCCCTTTGTCAAAAAGAATGAACTAGAATAAACCCCTTAATGTGCTGAAATACTGAAAATTATTTAAGCAATATTTTAATGAATTATTTTGGGGAAATATTTTATTTTTATCAGTATAATTATTGTTGCTCTGTTTATTGTTGTTGAATAAAAAAGAAAGGTTGATACATTTATGTTAAATGTAGTAATGACCAATAGTCAATTAAGCACTGATTCTTTTACAATAGCTCCACAGTTGTATGATAGGGTTTTTGCACAAGCGTTACAACCAGCAAGGTAATATGTCCTTTTGTAACAATGCCTACTGTGGCCCACAAACACCATTATGGGGGCTATGCTCTAAGGCGTCCATCCACTAGCGCGAGGTATCGCATACTACAGTACAGATGATCCATCATTACAGGGGCTGGCGGTGGATGCGCCATGAGCCAGCCCTACTCCAGATTTCGCTAAGTGACGCACACGCGTCCCCTTACAACGGAGCTCCTCCCGCCACCGGTCTCCGCATCGTTCCCCCACCTCCCTGCTCTCCCCCCTAACCCTGCCCATCTCCCTGAAGCAGAGATGGGCAGGGTTCCCGTCCCCCACCGACGGTAAACTGGGACGCATGTGCGTGTGGGACACTCGTGCATCCTATTCAGATCTAGCGTCCGTTCTCCAGCAGGGGCGGTCTGGCGTGTGCTGGCGCTGGACGAGCGGCGCTACATCTGTTTAGAGAGAGAAATTGAAACTGGATAACATACCAGCCAATCAACTCCTATCATTTTTAAAACGCAGCCTGTAACATGGCAGTTAGCAGCACATTGGTTAGTACTTTATCGGTCTCCATTTTTTTTATTTCTAGGCTTCCAGAATTCTCCCCTATTTCTCTTACTCAAAGACTGTAGGCGGGGAGGGGAATGACAGAGAAAGTGAGGACCATGCTGCAGACATTTCTTGTAAATGTACAAAGAAAGCTGTATATGGGAGTGTGTAATATAAAAAGACAAGATTGATATTATCTATCGAGAATTCTCATGGTGGGCCAAAAATAGAATAAAATGGGGAATGTCTAAAAAACAATCTGGATAGGTAATGCTCCAGTGGATATAGTCAAAGTGGCAGTTCAATGCACCAATGTGATTAGATAGTTACCAGATGGAGGTTGAATGCTCCGTCTCCTATATCAATTGAGAATTTATAGTGGTCCCGGAAGATTGCCCAGCATTATGGATCCAGATTAACTCATTGAATAAGCAGGGTGTTACAAGTTGATGATATCAATGTACCCAAATGCATCTTTCTGTCCAGAACGGAGACTGTGGAATCCTTGTACGTTTTTCAAGCCGGTCCGCGTGGTCTGGTAGTAGGTGCAATTAGAGCTGCAAAACAAACGGTAGCTCAACGCGTTTCGACGTGTTAACACGTCTTTTTTAGGAGCAGTGATGACTGGTATGTCCAAGGGGAGCTCTATATATACCATAAATTGATTGGTGCAATGTGTCCCAGGTGTGATGGGACAAGGGAGTGGGTCGTTAACATTAACAATGTGCGGGAGCATTAACGATATTGCGTGTACACATTAGATAAAAGATACTGTTCAGAAGGGGGGTCCTTCTGATCGATATCTTTTACTGTCTTGTCTAGCGTGTATGTATCTTTAAAATACATCCAGTGCCATTTTTGGTTATGTCTGCTTGTCAACTATTGAACTAATTAAAATGAACTGAAGAGAGGAGACAAATGAACGCTGCGACAGCAGAGTGCCAGACAGCTGTGCATGTTGCTGTAAAATGCTTAGAAAGAATTACTTGTCCAATAAAAACCGTAGAAAATAAACTCTACAGTTTCTATACCTCTACACCACAGTGACACAAATGGGAATCCTTGATATGTGGACTGCAACAATTTATAAAAGTAATCAATCGTAGGATTCCGTAAAAGGTTAGAGTTCCACTGGGGAATTTGTCACTCTGGTTTGAAGCCTTTATTCCAAGAGTAGCTTTGATTTTATTGTTCCTAAGATGAAGCAGTTGTCAAATCATAAAAACAAACAAGAACAGAGTAGAATGGGGCAGCCTGGGATAGATGTTTCAAAATTGAAGGAAAGAGTTTAAAAACATAAGTTGTTTGGATGCCATTAAGGAGCATTATGAACTATAAAATTCTGATGTTATAGAGTACAGTACGTAGAATTTTTCTACGTAGAATCCCCCCCCCAAAAAAATAATCATAAAGTGCCTTTTCCAGGGGCAAACAGCAGAGTTCACCCCCATCACCCCCAACCACCGCAAAAAGACCATTAGACATCTTACCGCAACTTGGCCTGTGCTTCCAGTGATAACTGTTATTATTTAAGTGACTTTTCAACTACACATGCTGTGCTGAGTCACATGAAAGGCTTCTGGACCTTTTTTTTTACTACTCTTAAGGCCTCCATACACTAGGTCGACGTCCTATTGACAAGTCGGGCCCAATTTCCCCTGAGCTCCCCCAGCAGTTCCCCGGAAGTGCGCACTAAAGATTTGGCACTTGATGTGCCATTTTTTACATGGGATAAATTGCATGCGATTTATTCCATGTAAATTCCCAGGGAGCTGCGGAAGCTGCTAGGGTAGGCAGGACTACTCTAGACAATAATGCTTTTTCACATCAAGGTACTGTGAGTATAATATGGATTCCCAATAGACAAACTTTACATTTTAGCAGACCTGCATTTGTTTCCACCTGGGACACCATCATATACCCCTATAAGGGAGGCTACAGACTGTTTAAATGGACATTAAATGTAAACATTTGCAAAACAACAGCTATACCGTATCTGATACCCTCCCTACCATATTGGTTTTAAAACATATTCCAGTTGTCTGACCTTATTCTGGTTTACATGCAGCACTGCAAGGTGTATCCCTATATTTATATACTCCACGAATGACCCAGCACTCCAATTTACACAAGTTCCGTGCCCTTTCAGCTACCATATACATAGATGTCCCGACAGGATCTTGACAAAGGTTTATTAAAACCGAAACGTTGATCGTTCATTTCTCTGGTTATTGATTTGTATCGGAAGACCAGTGAGTGCCACCCCCCCCCCAGTATATATACTGATACTAATAAAGAGTTAAAGAGGGAGATACACTGTGGTATCTCCATAAATTTAGGCTTGATGCAGATACCAAAGGCTTTAAGATCGACAACGTTTCAGAGCCCTTTTGTTAATGCAGCACTTTCGTCAAGGCATAGTAATATACAAATACAGCTTACCTTAAGTAGTGAGTGCGCCAAGTGAAACACCATTCGTATCCGGATGCGGGGCTGCATGCCCGGCTGGGGGACATAGGTTGGATGACATCACTATCTGCATGTCTCCTGTGTGTGTTACCCATCACCTAGGCAACAGGTGTACCCAAATAAACAACATATAAACGAACAATTGCTACACAATATACCATATCATTAAAAAGCGGTAGATATAATGATTTCCTGTATACTGTGGACCTCATATAAATATAAATATATATATATATATATTATTTGAATTTTTTTTTTTATGTGTATGTATCTGAATTATGATATCATATTTGATTCGATATACAGTAGAGAAAAATAATAAAAAAATATTATTTTAAATCATGCATTGACTCATTGTATGGAGGCAAGCAAAGTTGTTCTAAACAAATACATTATTATGTAAGAAACTAATACCCCTTTCACATCACACTTTTAAAACGGTATATTGCTGTTTTTTTTCCATTTTAAAACGTTTAAGGCTGCAATGTGAAAGTGCCAGAGTTGATTTACCGGTTAAAGTTAACCGGTCTTTCAACACGGTTAAAAAGCAGAGTCCTACACGGTTCAAAGCCGTTTTTTTGGCAGTTTGAACAGCTCTATTTCAATGGCTTGAAACGTGTCCCTTGGGGGTTAAACGGGTTGAATGTTTGAATGGTATTAAATGATTTTTAAAACGGTTTTCACCTGCAATGTGAAAGGTCTCAAGGCTCAGACCCGTTTTAAAGTCCCATTTAAGAATACCGTGTCATTACCCATTTCTGTAATGTGAAAGCAGTATAAAAAGAAATTAACTAATTGAGCCAAGTCTCAGTGATCATATTTTTGTTCTGTTTTTGTTCTGTCTCCTGTTATTGAAAGACTGTCTGAATCCTTCTTGCAGCGGGAAATTATACCATGTACTTTATTCATATATTGACTATATAAACTTTTATTTTTATTTATCACTAAATGATTGGATTTATAAACTAACGAGAGAAATAAGGTAGTGTACAGGACACTACACACTCTTTAGCCTAAAGCTAATCCTAAAATAAGCAAACTATATGTCAAATGTCTGGTATCAACGATTTTAATGTTCTCATGAAGAATATGTCAACATTTTAACCATGTCAGTAGTTTAGCATTTCAGCATGTTGGTAAGTCCATGTTAACATTTTCACTGTTCGCATTGCTCATGCACCTACTCATATTGGCGAATAAATATCCATATGCATAGCAGTCTCAGTTTGCTTGACAGGAAGACAGCATTTATGGGCGGAAACATAGCATTGTGAAAATGAAAACGTGCCAAGGTATTTTTTGGGGTGGGTCTCTGATGTTAGCAATGACCACAGATTAGTAGAAGCCCTAGACTTACTTAGATAGAAAACACTCGGATGTTTTGGATTTTGCAAATGGATCTGCGAATGCATCGCTATTTGCGATGCATTCGCCATTTTGCGTGACCATTTATACTTTCTTTCTGGCGGTGACTTTTTGATCTCAGACAACAGCAATCCATGCTAAATGATGTCCTTTGTCTAGACAGTTCAATATCTTAAAAATAAAAAAGAAACTATAACCTTGCATGTAGTCATTTGTAGCTTGGTCAGGTGGGCTCACATAAGGCATGGGTAAGGCATGGGAAGTGGACTCCCTAGTTTTGAAGATTGGCTGAATCATCTGTAGAACTGCAAAATCATTCTGGCATGCGATCTCTTAATTTCCAATGTAGCCTAATATTTTAAACATGCTTATTTTGTGGTTCCCTTGGTGTTATAATTCATGGGGTCTTTATCTCTCAGTGACAGTGATTTCACTACACTGCCTATAAACTGGGCACAAAATGATGTTTTAATTGGTATCTGCTTCATACTGTAACACCGGGAATGTTTCCTTTGGTTTCTACGGTAGCACAAAACTATGTATCTTCCTTTATAGTTCAGTGTAATGTAATGCAAGTCGGCTACATCTCTATCATTAACTAAGGTCTAGACTGATTTGCTTCCTAGTCTCTAGGGAAGAAGGATGATTACATGGGCGTTGAGATATGACACACTCCCCCGTTCGGAATGAAAGGCTCTGCAAATCTCCTCTTATGAAGAATAGTGTATACCTGCCCACACCATATTTCAAACTACATTAACTGTGCTGATTCAAGAGAGATTTCCGATGACAAATCCGTGTCAGGGCTACAAAGCTCTCCCATGCTGACATTTAACTCAGTATTTCAATGACTTGCATTGGATTCACTGCAAGCTATTGTTGTTATTATTATGGGACTTATCAACTTAACACTGGAAAGTTTTAAGCGACACAGAGGTGAGAGAGCATGCATTAGAGCTCTTAGTAAATCCTTACGGTATTACGAGTATACTAACAGGAAACGGGCCGACCTAAGACTATTCAAACACTATTTGATATAAGTGCAAAAATCCTTTCCCTTCTGCTGGGCTTCAAGTATAATACGCTATTGTTACACATTTGTTACCACAGTACACTTTTTCATTAGAACAAACCTATTAATCAATATGTAAATCAAAGAGAGGTAGTAAACACATGTGCAGAATGTATGTGGATCTCAATGGACACAAGTTTTGTGATCTAATCTACTGTAGGCCATAAATCACTTTATTTAGTACAGACTAATATTTTTTATGTATATTCTCCTGGAAATATGGATGTAAAAAATGGATACAGTATTCTAGATAGAGCCGTACCAGTGACATATACAGTGGCATTATTACTTATTTCTGCTACTTACAGTATTTCTCTCCCCATGCAACCAAACATCTGATTTGCCTTTCTCATTGCATTGTTAGATTGCTTATCTACCTTTAAGTCCTAGAACCCGGGAGTCACAAAATATAATAAGATGTGTTTGGCATGATCTCCCCCAGTAAATCCCAGATGTTTGGGATCCTGTTGTTGGATTTTAAATTTTCTAATTTTCCTACTACTAATGTAAGGCCCACCGGTCGGTATTTACTTGCCTCTTCCTTGCTTCCACTTTTGTGCAGTGGAATAACATTTGCTCTTTTCCAGTCATCTGGAATTTAGAGACTAGGTGAATAATTATGTTAACTATGCTACCAGCACCACCTTAACTTTTTTTTTATATCTGTGGATGTACCCCATCTGGCCTCATTGATTTAATCACTTTCAGTTTTAAGAGTTCTGTTAGGACATTCTCCTCTGTAAATGTATTTGTATGTAAATATTTTTTGTCAATATACTTGCAACTTACTGTGGCCACTTTCCCTCTGTTTTAGTAATGAGTTCTGAGCAAAACACATTAGTAAGATGACTCGCTATACATTGTCTCCATCTGTCTTTTAACTCTCATTATTCCTCCTTTTGTTTTTTTCTTTCTTTAACTAATATACCTGAAAAAAAAAGTTTTGCCCCATTTGCCCACTGATAGCTGATTTTCTTCTTACTGTAGCTTGTGCACTTGCACGTCTTGTAATTTGCTAGTTTCTACCTAACAAGACAAACATCACCTGATTGTCAATCACTTTGTTTAAATGTAAACACTGCAAGCACATCTCTATTACACTTTGCTGCATGCGCAGCATATGCATGTGCAATATACCATTAATCACTCAAAAACATCAGCAATGCATACGTTATCTCTACTTTTATATTTATCATAATGAAGATTTTATCTACAGAATGTATTTTAGAATTGAAAAGTTGCTGTCATTTATTAGTGTATTGTTTGGTTGATTTTGTAGCCTATTTTTGGATGAATTTACAAATAAACTGTTTGCAAATCTCCAATTGACAGCAACGGGCAGATCACTTCTGTTTCCTTGGCAGCAGTGATTTTGCCATATTATAATGCAGCATGAGGTGTCTATTACAAGCAGAATATTTCTTAGACAAAGGGGGATATTTACTAAAGGGAGGATTGTGTGGTGATCTCTAAACTGCTAGATGTGTTTATTCAGAAATTGGGAGTCTGCATGGAGTTTAGAAATGGTGTAAGTGCTCTGCTGTCACACAAACCGCCTTAAGACTGCTAGAAATTCAGCCCAATAGGAGGCACCATAGATTTATTAGTTGGCCAATCATTGCTTTGAATAAGGTGGGGGAAAAAACCCTTTTTAACAATCTTATAGGAACAACATTATTTGTTGAAAATAGTAGGGGCCAAATGATGGCAAATTACATCAATGACAAATTACATCAATATACCAAGAGTATTTATTTATGTTGGGTCTGGGTTATTTGCTAACGTTGCCATATTATTATTTATTTATTAACAGTTTTACAATAGGAGACAGTGATACAACAAAATGGGTATTTACAGACAGTCAAAAGTATGAGGGCCCTGCTCTCGCAAACTTACAATCTATAGGCAAACAATTAGATTCTATCTATTATCTTCCAGTGGGTGCTAAATAAATTAGATGTCGATGATGAATGGTTGCTATGGGCAACCTTCTATGTTCAATAGAACCCCATCTTAGAAAATAAACCCCTTTGTATCTGCAACAAACTATGTTGCTATGCAAGAGGTTCAAATACATTTATATTGTTTTGTGCAGAGTACATACAGGCTGCTTTTGCATGTAGCCTACAAGTGTTAAGGCCCATACACACAAAACAGCCTGTTTGAGCGGCTTTCAGCTCAAAGCCACCCAGTGTGTATGCCCCAGCGATGAGCGGTGAGCGCTGCTGCACGATCCCGCATCATCGCCGGGAATGCCGAGCATCTGATGGTTATACCAGCAAATGAGTGCCTTTCAGGACGGCTTTGCATAGCGCTCCGCTATGCAACATCTTCCTCCCCCCTCCGTCGGCGCCGGGCAGGGGGAAAGTCGCTCACTGTGTATCCATGTATCCATCACGGATCCCTCCCAGCATGCCCTGCGGTTGGCGCTTTGCTCTGCACATGCGCAGATGGACTCTCGGGTCTCAGACCCCGGAAGTCCAGCACCGGCGCCGCATCGCAAGGGACAGCTCTTATCGCAAGAGCTGTCCCTTGCGTTAATGATCGCATATGTTAGAGCATATGCGATCATTATGAATGCGGTGGCCGGCGAAAAGGGGCTAAACAGGGCTTCGGATGTTAGAACATCCCGCCCCTGATCACAAAGCTGTTTTTTCTAAAATGGACAATGCCATGTGCACTGCAGGTGGGGCAAATGTAACATATGTAGAGACAGTTAGATTTAGGTGGGGTGTGGTCAAATTGAAATCTAAATTACAGTGCAAACATAGAGCAGCCAGTATTTACCCTGCACAGAAACAAAATAACTCACCCAAATCTAACTCTTTCTGCACATGTTATATCTGCCCCACTTGCAGTGCAGTATGGTTTTGTCCATTTGAGAAAAGGTCTGAACAAGTCCTATTGCCCCAATGTCACAACCATTAGTGTGAAAGATTGGAAGTGTATCTCCCACAAGCTGCACTGCATGGTAAATAAGCAGTAATTGGTTGCCCTATTATTCAGGGGGTCAAGAGGCAGCTGGGCATCTTGATAAGCACTAGGAATACCCCCAGCATAACAAAAACACACACCACAGCCCTGTACTGCCAGGCCACACCTTTTTGTGAATGCACTGAATATCCTACTAGCAGTGGCACAACAATCGCACTGCAGCGCAAGTGGTGGTATCGATTAGCCGGTGCTCCAGATTTCAATGTCCCTCCAAAAATGGCTGCCGCTTTGGTGAAGAGAGATGCTGGGGGTCCTAGTACTGGACAGATGTATAGATGCTAGAGGTCCTACTGGGTAATGTATATCGCTACCTGAAAGTTACAGAATAGCAATATATATTTATTGCTCCTGGAAAAGGGAATATATATATATATATATATATATATATATATATATATATAAAGCCAACAAGGGTGTAGCACTCGTAGCATCGATGCTATGAGTGCTACACCCTTGTTTGCTTTGTATTTCAACTCTTGTGAAGGCACCGGCTCTTACAGAACCATTACAGGGAGTGCCTAACCCCTGTTGTGTATATATGTATATATATATATATATATATATGTATATGTATATATATATATATTGTCCCTGTGAATAAGCATGTGAACCCCATGGCAATGAGCATGTAAATTCCTGGCAAAGAGCATGTAACACACTGATAACAAGCAAAAAAAAAAACACTAGCAATAAGAAATGAAAATGAGCATGAAACCCCTACGCCACTGCCTACTGGGAAGCAAGGGAAGGAAACCCAGGTAGAAAATGCAATTTGCAGCATTGTACAGGGGCAGACTGGTCCAAATGAATGTGTTTCTCTAAAATTTGTGCAATTGAATATCACCCACTTCCCCGAGTAGATTGGTATATACAGGTGACTAGAATCTGGGAGTGCTCCCCAAAAACAAGGGAAATTCAGGGAGCGTACACATGCATACATCTATTAGTATTCAGATTGTGTATTGTACAATGTGTGACAAAAGCCAAAGTAGACTCAAATGCTTGCAATATGAATCTAAGCAGTTATTGAATACATTTTATAACTAGATCTACATTTGTATCTGCCTTTATCACTGGCTGACTTATACAACCCTTCATTGCTCAGTAACGCAAAGCATCCACAGTTCCCAAACATAATGACTAATTTTTTATTTCCCAGTGACACCATTAGCTGGCATTAGCAGTGCAGCTAAATTCCAGAACTTATTATGCAGCTCCAGATGTAATTATCTCTGAGACGTGGAGAAGCCGCTTCTAAAACCCTAGTAATGATTTCTGAAGAGGTTACAGCACCATCTGATTGGCAGAAAAGTGTTACGGAAGGGTCCATAAGTCAAAGTATTGCAATAGTAATCAATGATCCTACTGTATGCTGTTTTGTACTGTTTGTCAGCTCTCTGCTGAAATATTAACTTGATAGATAGACAGATATGACAATAAAAAGGGAAGGCATGGGCACTAGTTGAGAAGGGATACACCGATGATCTTATTATATGAAACACCGCAAAATCAAGGTTTTAAAATTGAGGAGTAAGATTATTTTATCAACAGGTGGAGATGTTTTCCAGGCCGTTCCTACTCAGTGTAAGGATAACAATATAAAAAAATATATCAGCTGGGCGCTCCGATATGTGTAAACTAGAGATGAGCAGGTCCGGATTTACTCGGACCTCAAAGCTGGATCTTATTCGCTATCGGCTGTAGAATGTTTTTGCTCCAAACCATGGGCCTTATTTTAGTTCACTCTTTCTGACAAAATCCTTCTTAGATGGACAAAACCATGTGCACTGCAGGGGGACAGATGTAAAATGTGCAGAAAGAATTAGATTTGGGTGAGTTATTTTGTTTCTGTGCAGGGTAAATACTGGCTGCTTTATTTTTACACTGCAATATAGATCTCACTTTGAAGTAAAACCCCACCCAAATCTAATTCTCTTTGCACAAGTTACATCTGCCCCACCTGCAGTGCACATGGTTTTGTCCATCTAAGAAGAAATTTGTCAGAAAGAGTGAACCAAAATAAGGCCCCATGTGACTGCCAGGTAGCCAATAAGATCCTGCTTACCCGAGTATATCAGGATAAATCTGAACCTGCACATCTCTAGTGTAAAATATATGAAGCTGCTGCTACAAAAATATGGCAGTCATTCCCAATAGATTGCATAGAAAAAAAAGGGGGTGGGGTGGCTGAGCCTGCGGCTGTGCTACACTATAGTAGTATCAATATTAATAATTTTAATGTGAAAGAATAAGAATATATTTAATGCCCCTCAAATAAATATACATAAAACAGTAACTGATAAAAATTATATTCACCCAGGTGGTACAATTACCAATGGAAATAATGCATATAGTGCATAGCACACCACGTCTGTTCCACGTTCTGCCCTTGTGATAAGTCTTTGTCTTTGGATGTCCTTACAGCATAATTCTGTTGTAAATCCAGATACTGCTAGAGGTTAGGGCCACTCAGTACTCAGGTGGCCCTACACTAGATAAGAATAGCCCAAGGATGGATACATCGGAGGTGATAGCAGCAGTCACCTCTACCTGCATGATGTGTGGCTGCACTGCTATACAGCAGCCAATGGGTAGTGCACAGATGAGAAGTGTTACAGGAAAGGGGGTAATGAAAGTGATCACAAGTACTCTGAAACTGATCACAAGGCCCTTCACTCTTGGGTCTGTCACTATAATAGACCCACATAAGTAAGGCTTGGCATGGGTTCGTCAAAAATAGATCACGTCAGCCTAATTTAATTTGCTTCTATGGGGAAGTCAGTAGGGGGCTGGACTTAGGAAAATCTGTTGATGTACAGTAATACTGCTTGATTTCGCTAAAGATTTTGATACGGTGCCTCATAAAAGGTTATTAATAAAACTAGGTAATTTAGGGTTAGGAGATAAAATTTGTAATTGGATTAAAAACTGGTTGCACAGTAATAGTGAGTAAAATTGCAATATTTGTGGACGACATGAAATTGAGTAAGGAAATGAAAGGAGAGATTGTGGATACACTGCAAAATGACTTAAACTGGCAAGTTGGGCGGAAAGGTTTAAAATGCAGTTTAACGTTGATAAATGTAAAGTAATTAATTATGGGAACAAAATAAACAAGCTACTTATAGGCTAAATAGAGTTATTATAGGGAATTTTGTTGTAGAGAAGCACTTGGTGGTCATCATAGAAGAACATTTGGGTAATAGTGCACACTGCGCAAGTGCAGCAGCAAAAGCAAACCGGACACTGGCATGCATTAAAAACAACGCAGTGGCTAGAATAGACATGTAGTGACTTAAACTGGATAGCTGGGTGGGACCAGGATGTAGCATGTGACATGGTCAGCCAATGGCTAGGGCTTGGAGTTTGTTAGCTGGTTAGGTTAATACAGCAGGAGTGGGGAGGAGTCTCCCTCTTCTCCTGGGAAATTCGGTGAGGACACATCTCTGTCTCCTCCATTGCAGTGCAGATTTTAGCAGTTTCAGGTGAATTGTGAGTAAAAAGTTTACCTGAAGTTATGCCCCGTGCTGCTGCCAGGCGCCCCAGGCGGGTTGTGAGACCACCCGCCCGTTTTGCCGATGGTGAGGGAGCTGAAGGGGCTGAGGCCTCAGCGGAGGTTAGTGGACGTGCCCCGGCCTCTGCCGGTGGCTCGGGTGTGAGGCGCGGGGCTGCTGCTGCTTCTGCGGCTGCGGCTCCGGAGTGCTCTAATCCCAGCCGCAGGGCAGGGCTGAGGGGGTCCACAGGAGGCGGGCGCGCGTCCGTTCGCGTCCAGCCCGGCGCGAGGGTGCCCAGCCCGCAGCAACCGGAGGCGCCTGTACTCGGACGGGGGCTCACTGCTGCCCGCCCCGGGCTCCGGAGCAGAGGCCGTGCGGCTGCGGCCGTGTCCCGGCGGGGGCTTGATGATGTCAGCACCCCGCCGCGCGGTCGCGGCAGCGCGCGCGGCAGGGGTACTGCACGCGGCGGGCGCCGGTCGGCTGACAGCGCCCGTCGCGTCGCGGCAGCAGAGGCTTATCAGGAGGACCCTCCTGAAGCCCCTGCTAGCAGCCACAGAGGTCGCGCTCGGCGGCCATTAGACGCCGCTGCCGGCGCGAGACCCAAGATGGCGGCCGGTCCCAGCCGTTCTCGCGGACGGCGGGGATCGGGCTCAAGGGGCAGTAGGCCTCAAGCGCCAGTGCCTGTGGCTCCCTATTATGATCCGGGGACTGACCCTGCTTATCAGGAGTATGATGACGATTTTTATGAGGAGGAGGCTGGACCCGCCCCTGACCCGGAAACCCCTTTCTACGGCTATAGGCCGTCTTGGGAGGGGGGTAGTGGATATCAGAGGGCTGAGCCGGCTGGCACCCCGGTTAGGGGCGCGCGCAGGGGGGCGGCTCAGGGCCGCAGTAGCCAATCGGGTGCCCCATCAGGGCAGGGAAGGGGCAGCAGGGTTAGGCAAGTTCCCGGGACTTTTGACCCGGCCTTGCTGTCCGCTGCCCTCTCCTCAGTGGCAGGGGCACTAGCCCCACTAGTTGAGGAGGAGCCTGAGGTTCCCTCGGGGTCTCACTCAGGCAGGCGGGGATCCGCAATCAAAGGACAGCAGATCCCAGGCTGTGCGGAATTTGTCCGGGCTTTTGGGGGGGTCAACACCCCGGCCCCAGGTGGCCGCCGGGTACCCCCCAGGGACCCCGGCGTTCAGAGTGCACATAACAGGCGCCATAGGGCGGGTGTCCCACGCGAGTGGCCCTCCCGGCCCGTGTTTACTGTTTCCTCAGATGCTGACGAGGCGGAAGGCGACGAAGCCGGCAAGGGCAGAGCCGAGGAAGACACAGATGAGGACGATGCCACATGGGCTGCGCAGCCAGAGGACACAGGTGATGAATCTACTGATGGGGAAAAAGCTGACTCTTTGGTGGGCTCTTCAACAGTGGGGTCAGGCTCTACTCGCCATTCATCCTCCTCTTCTTCATCCTCGGCAGGAGGCTCTGAGGGGGGTAGCGCGAAGAAGGCGCGTAAGCGCGCGGCCAAATATGCGAAAAAAGAGGCGGGCCGTCAAGCCCTTAGTGGCAAGCGTAAGCGCAGCGCAGCCTTATCTAGGAGGGAACGAAAGCGCAGGAACCTTCCTGGGGTGGTACACTGCGACTACACGGCTGTGGTCAGGGGTCTGCGCGAGAGTTGCAGGGCCAAAATTCAAAAAGGGGAATTTGTAGACCTGTTTAGCCTTACGGATGAGTCTAAGAAGGCCTTCAAGGCAGCCAAAGCAAAAGGTGGCATAGGGGCTGAAGCATTCCGCTCATATGACAACTGGCTAGCAGGTTTTTGCGTATTCGCGGCCTGCTACCTCGAGGATAGGCCCGACGAGCATATGAATATAATTCGCTATATTCATATGGTCCATGATATGTATAGGACGAACGGGGGCGTTGCTTGGAGGACGTATGATGAACAGTTCCGGCGCAAGCAGGACTGTTTGCATACTATGGATTTTGGCTGCAAGGATGTAGAAGTGTGGATGGGCTTGACTAGGGCCTATGCTGAGTCGGTGGAGGCGGCTCGCCCGGCTACCACTGTACCCGCTGTTCCCGCAGCTCAGCATCGGCCAGCGGGTGAAGTCGTCCCTCACAAGCGCCCCGCTACAGGGGGGGGCAGGCCATTCAATCCCGCAGCGGCAAAAGGGAAGTGCTATGCTTTCAACAATTCCTTTTGCAGCCAGGGACAGCGATGCCGGTACAGGCACATATGCATTACTTGTTCCGGAAACCATTCCGCCTCCCATTGCTTTCGAGGTGGCCGCCCCTCTAGAGGGGCAGGTGCTTCAGCAACATCCAGGCCCGCGGCATCCGCAAATGCTAGATAGAGCGGCCACTCCGGTGCGGGTGCAAGCCATGGTTCCTTGGCTTAACCGGTACCCGGATAAGGAGTCAGCCAGCTTTATTAAAGAGGGTTTTACTCATGGTTTCCGTCTTCCCATTTCGGGGGAAGTTTTGGGGGGTACGTTTAGGAACCTCCAGTCAGCCCGTTCGCTGGCGTCTGTATTGCGAGAGAAAGTGGACAAGGAGCTACAATTGGGTCGCATGGCCGGGCCTTTTTCGGCCCCTCCCCTACCAAACTTGGTGATTTCACCGGTGGGGGTGGTGCCGAAGAAGACCCCCGGAAAATATAGGCTCATACAGCACTTGTCTTATCCGGTTGGTTCCTCAGTTAATGACTCCATACCTCCAGAATCTTGTTCAGTGGTGTATCAATCATTCGACGAAGCCCTTACCATGGTCCGAGGGTTCGGTTTCGGGGCGCTGCTAGCCAAAATCGACGTGGAGTCTGCGTTCAGGCTTCTCCCCCTGCACCCCGATGCATTTAGGTACATGGGTTTCCGCATCGGGGACGAGTACTTCATCGACAAATGCTTGCCGATGGGGTGCTCCGTCTCCTGCGCCTTTTTTGAGAGGTTCAGTACCTTCTTGCATTGGTGCGTTGAGAGGTCGGCCAGAGTGAGAGGAATCGCTCACTACCTGGACGATTTCTTATGCGTGGGCCCTGCTGGGTCCAACCAGTGCTCTGCTTTATTACACCACGCCCGTTCTGTCTTCCAGCTATTCGGAGTGCCCATTGCGGAAGACAAAACGGAAGGACCTACTACCACGTTGTCATTCTTAGGTATTGAAATTGATACCATAAGGGGTCATTGCTGCCTACCTCCGGATAAGGTTAAAAAGCTGAAGGAGACCGTTGCTGACTGCTGCGCGTCAAGGAAGATCACGTTGCGCCAGGCGCAGTCCCTCTTAGGTCAGCTTAATTTTGCATGCAGGGTTATTCCAATGGGCCGCCTGTTCTGCCGCAAGCTGGAGAGGGCAACAACCGGGGTACTACGGGCGCACCACTTCGTGCGTTTGTCAGCCGAAATCAGACGGGACCTGTGGGTCTGGTCCGATTTTCTAGAAGAGTTTAACGGTATTCGCATTTGGCTGACCCCGGTGCTTGACAACTCCAGGTTGCAGCTCTACACCGACGCCGCAGGTTCTACCGGCTTTGGGTGTTTCCTGGAAGGTAGTTGGTGCACGCAGGCTTGGCCGACAGCATGGTTTGAGGAGGGACTTACAAAGGACATGCTGCTGCTTGAGCTGTTTCCAATCATGGTAGCCATGGAGATATGGGGCGAGCGATTAGCGAACCACAGCGTACTCTTTTGGTCCGACAATTTCAGCACTGTGCATGCAATTAATAATCAGAAAGCGAAATCCTTGTTAGTATTGAGAGTCCTTGCGCAGCTTTTCCTTCAATGTCTCCGCTACAACATTCTGTTCAAAGCCAAGCACGTGCCAGGTACGCAGAATGAGGTAGCGGATGCGCTATCACGCTTTCAATGGGATCGGTTTAGGGAACTTGCTCCAGATGCTGACGCTGTCGGGGTCTCGTGCCCACTTTATGTTTGGCAGGTCATCAGGCCGGATTGGAGGGCCTAGCTGAGCTATCCGTGGCGCCTGCTACCCTCAGAACATACCAACAAGCGTGGTCGGAATGGGAGGCTTTTGCTGGAAGCGCTGGGCAGCAAGGTAGGCGCGGGCAAAAGCTGTTGCTTTCTTTTGTATGGCGGCTTAATAATGCAGGTAAATCCAGAGCAGTGGCTGCGCGCTACCTTGCTGGGATATCTTTCTTTGCACAACTGAAAGGCGCGCAGGACTTTACCAAGTGCTTCCTGGTGCGTAGGGCCTTGAAGGGCTGGTCGCGTCTGGCGCCAGCCGCCCCTGATTCTAGACGACCCATCCATTTTTCTCTGTTATTATCCCTTTTAAGTAAGGTTGAAGTAGTTGCCGAGTCTGCGTTTGAGACACTGTTATTTACCCTGGCGTTTGCTGTGGCGTTCCACGGAGCCTTTCGGGTATTAGAGTTAGTTTCCCCCGCTAAGGACAAAGTTGCTTCGCTGCTAGCTTCGGACATACGCATAGAAAAGGAGGTTCTGTGGTGTAGGGTTAGAAAGTCAAAAACTGACCAGACAGCTAAAGGAGTGTGGGTGCAGCTACGCGCGGTGATACCTACATCGGCATGCCCAGTTGCGCTGGCAGAGCGTTATGCTTTGGTGAGGCCCAGCATAGGGGAGTCTTGGCTGGTGCACTATGACGGCTCTCCGCTCACTAGGTATCAATTTAGTTGGATGATGCGCAAATGCCTGGCTGAGCTGGGTTTGCGTCCCGAGGAGTTTGGCACCCACTCCTTTAGAATCGGCGCCGCAACCACAGCTGCGGGCTCTGGTTGGTCGGTTAGGGATATTAAATTGCTAGGGCGTTGGCGCTCCGCGACCTACCGCAAGTATATTCGCCCCAACCTCATGGTCTAATGTCTGTGCGTATGGAGTGAAAGCGGAGTGGCTGTATCCTGTGTTACCCATACCCAACTTATTCCTACTCGGGGATTAGCTACGCTCTGTTGTTGGGCCAGCGTCCGGAGTTTTCACGCTTTTTTACCTGACCTGACGGACTGAATTCGGCTATTCCAATTCGGCTAATTCGGCACCAATTAAGAGTCCCTCAGCAGGTCTTGACGTTTTTTCTCCGGCCGAGTAATTCCCTGTTTTCCTTTACCCATCCACTATCCTTACCTACCAATGTATGTCTCTTACCCTCTGTATCCGGAGTGACTTCAATTAGAATTGAAGTAGTGCTACGCACCAAATTTGTGCAACAACCCAAATTTTTTTTCTTTTGGCAGACCCTCCTAAAATGTACCTGTGAGTTGTTTAAACCTGTTTAAATTAAGTAGAGCATTACCTAATCACCCCTTTAAATAATTTTCCTCATAGGTTTGGGCAACGACGAATTCAAAATATGGATAGTGGGCCATTCCTTCGTGTTCTGGGCGGCCAGACTGGTGTCAACGGGCAGTGGGCCCATCTTTAGGTGCTCCAACATGATAAGGTGGTTGGGTGAGAGAGGAATGTCCTGGCGCAAGCTAAGGACCTTCCTCCTGACGAAGGTGAGACGGTTTGGATTGCCCGAAATATTGGTGGTACATTTGGGCGGAAACGATCTTGGGAAAATGTCCCAGTTGGAGCTGAGAGCATTGATGTTGTGTGACCTGGCTGCCATAAAGGAAGCATGGCCCTCTTGCCTGATAATCTGGTCCTTCGTTATCCCTAGGTTGTGTTGGAGGGGTGCCAGGGATTGTAAGGCCATAGACGAATCCAGAAAGAAATTGAACTCCGCCGTAGCAAAGTGGGTGCTGGGGATAGGGGGCGCTATCGTCCCGCACGAACGCAATAGGTTTAGATATCACCAACTCTACAGGCCCGATGGAGTTCATTTAGTTAAGGAGGGTCTGGTTATGTTCATCGAGGATATTTTGACGGTTTTGGATTCTGTTGTTTAGTTTGGTGGCGGGGCGGGTTCACCGGGAGCGGTGCCCCCGCTTTGGCGGGAAAGAACGGCAAGTTAGGAGTTGGTAGGCGTTTGTTGTTTGAAGTTTATGACGTATTTGGTATCTTGTGGTGCGCTTGCCCCTCATTGGCTTAGGCCTTTGCTAGATTACCCGACCGGGGATAGCAAGCCCACCCGGCTGGGTGGGCGGCCAATGTGTGGGTTGAGTGGAGACCGTTTTTCTTTGTTAGGCCAAATTACGTATGTTTGGTTTGGGGGTAGAGATTAATAATAGCCGTTCTTTCTTGGCCACCATTTAAAATAAAATCAAAATAAAATAAAAAACTTTAAAAATAAAAATTATAAAAATAAAATAAAAACAAAACAAAAATCTTTAAAATAATAAAATTCAGTTTTAAAAAATTATTTCTTCAATAAATTTCAGCTAACAAATTTCTGCCAAACCATGTCTCCGTGTCTTCATTTCTTTATAAAGTGCTAAGATTACATATGTCAACAATAACATGCAAGGGTCACACATCCGCTATTGCAAGGTTTAAAACAACGCAGTGGCTAGAATAGACATGTAGTGACTTAAACTGGATAGCTGGGTGGGACCAGGATGTAGCATGTGACATGGTCAGCCAATGGCTAGGGCTTGGAGTTTGTTAGCTGGTTAGGTTAATACAGCAGGAGTGGGGAGGAGTCTCCCTCTTCTCCTGGGAAATTCCCCACCCTCCCGTCCCTCTTAGTTCTGGGGTTTGAGGATAGTGGGAGTATTTTAATCGCGTTAGCTGTTAGGCGGGAAAGAACGGCAAGTTAGGAGTTGGTAGGCGTTTGTTGTTTGAAGTTTATGACGTATTTGGTATCTTGTGGTGCGCTTGCCCCTCATTGGCTTAGGCCTTTGCTAGATTACCCGACCGGGGATAGCAAGCCCACCCGGCTGGGTGGGCGGCCAATGTGTGGGTTGAGTGGAGACCGTTTTTCTTTGTTAGGCCAAATTACGTATGTTTGGTTTGGGGGTAGAGATTAATAATAGCCGTTCTTTCTTGGCCACCATTTAAAATAAAATCAAAATAAAATAAAAAACTTTAAAAATAAAAATTATAAAAATAAAATAAAAACAAAACAAAAATCTTTAAAATAATAAAATTCAGTTTAAAAAAATTATTTCTTCAATAAATTTCAGCTAACAAATTTCTGCCAAACCATGTCTCCGTGTCTTCATTTCTTTATAAAGTGCTAAGATTACATATGTCAACAATAACATGCAAGGGTCACACATCCGCTATTGCAAGGTTTAAAGGGGAATGGATTCAAGGGATGCCAATGTAATAGTGCCTCTTTACAAGGCATTGGTGAGACAACACTTGGAATACTGTGTTCAGTTCTGGGCACTGCACCTTAGAAAGGACATAAATGAATTGGAACAGGTACAGAAAAGAGCGATTTAGCTAGTAAAAGGTCTCAAATCACTAGAATACAAAGATAGGTTAACCAGGCTGAATATGTTTTCACTGGAGAAAAGGAGGTTGAGAGGTGATATGATTAGTATGTTCAAATACAGGATTGGTAATCATATGGAACTGGGAGATGATTTGTTCACTAACAGGCCTATACTTAGGACACTTGGGCATGTACTGAGGGTCGAGGAAAAACTATTCCATACTGAAGAGGATTCTTCAACATTTGAGCAGTAAAATTCTGGATCTCATTGCTGGTGGGGGTGGTTACAGCAACTACTGTTAATGAATTTAAATCAAAACTGGATACATTTTTGGCCACTAAGGTAATCCTATAGATATGACTTACTCAAGTCAGTAGTTACAAGTCAAATAGGTTGAACTCAATGGACTAACGTCTTTTTTCAGCCTTACTGTTACTATGGGCCTTATTTTGGTTCATTCTTTCTGACAAAATCCTTCTTAGATGGACAAAACCATGAGCACTGCAGGGGGGGCAGATATGACATGTGCAGAGAGAATTAGATTTGGGTGAGTAATTTTGTTTCTGTGCAGGGAAAATACTGACTGCTTTATTTTTACACTGCAATATAGATCTCACTTTGTAGTAAAACCCCACCCAAATCTAATTCTCTCTGCACAAGTAACACCTGCCCCACCTGCAGTGCACATGGTTTTGCCCATCTAAGAAAGATTTTGTCAGAAAGAATGAACCAAAATAAGGCCCTATGTTACTTTGGGCCCTATATTTATGTGTTTCTAAAATGAGAGATAACTTACTTTACTTCAAGTTTCTCTAATATGGCAATACAAGGATCAGCATTTCCCCAGCTACTGATCCCATACATGCCTCTCAGAACACTAATACAAAGAATGGAAGTTGCTCAGATTTAATTTACTGTAGTAATATTATCCTATCACATGTGCGTGTAATTGAGGGGTTAATCTAGACAAAGATAACAAGACAATTTACGTTTTATTCACCATTCTGCAATGGGCCATTAAAAGAGACTGGTGTCCTACATAATAATACACTGCAAAACACCTGGTTATACGCATTCGCAAACAGATGACAAAGCTCCAGCCACTTCAAGGCATCTCTAACCAGCCGCTACATAGTATAATGCTTTAGGTCATAAATTCAAGTGTTTCTAAATTAAGACCCATTATTCAGCGATTTCCACACCTCTGCACATGTGCGAGCTCTAAATCTGCAATCACGGATGGTGTAAGTACAAGGCAGTACGGATGGTGTAATGGTTAGCATTACTGCCTCACAGCGCTGAGGGCATTGGTTCGATTCCCACCATGGCCCTAACTCTGCAGAGTTTGTATATTCTCCCCGTACTTGCGTGGGTTTACTCCAGGTACTCCGGTTTCCTCCCACAATCCAAAAATGGTATGCTAATTGGCTCTCTACAAATTACCCCTAGAATGTATGTGTGTGCGTGTACATGTGGTAGGGAATATAGATTGTAAGCTCCACTGGGGCCACTGTTCAAATATTCTCTGCAAAGCGCTGCGGAATATGTGTGCGCTATATAAGAATAATAATAATAATCATCATCACAGGAGATTGCAGTTTCAGTGCTGGCTGGGGGCCGCCACAAGGGACGGGTGTGGGGATGTGGTGTTTTGTGGGAGCAGTCCAGACATACGACCCCGAACATGGCCAGCATGTGCCAGTTTGCAGCACTTCACCGTGTGCTTGCAAATTTTAAAGGCACATAGCGTGGCAAGACCCAGTGTGTGGGGCAGCCTTGCCCTCTGCTGGTCCCCTCCGGGCTAGTTCCGGCAGTTGTAGTTTAGCGCTCCGTACTGAACTACAGTTGGGTCTGAACAATGTCCTTACCTAGAGAGAATACTGATGCTTGTATTGCCTGGAGGATCTTGGATCAGACAGATGCAGTGAAATGATTTCATTTCTTTCTCATGATTTATGTATTTTTGGACCTGTTTTTTAAATGTTATTAAATACTGTAGTTGTTTTAAGAGCCCATTAATCTAATAAATAAAGAAAATCATTGAATTAACAAATAATTATTCTTACTTGCGAATTGCAGGCCGGATTTAATGTTGGGGTAAAAGGTTGTTTAATCATTGATATTTTACATACTGGCCCTTATTTAGATCTGAGCGCAGTACAATTTTTTTTCTCAAAATGGGCAAAACCATGTGCACTGCAGGTGGGGCAGATGTAATGTGTGCAGAGAGAGTTAAATTTGGGTGGGGTGTGTTGAAACTTAAAACTAAATTGCAGGGTAAAAATAATGCAGCCATTATTTACTGTACCATGCACAGAAACAAAATAACTCACACAAATCTAACTCTCTCTATGGGCCAGATGTACTAAGCTTCAAAAGTGATAAAATGGACATTGATAAATAGCCAGCCAATCAGCTCCTACCTCACATTTTTCAAACACAGTCTGTGACATGGCAGGTAGGAGCTGATTGGCTGGCTGTTTATCACTCTCCATTTTATCACTTTTGAAGCTTAGTACATCTGGCCCTATACATGTTACATCTGCCCCACCTGCAGTGCACATGGTTTTGCCCATATTGAGAACAAATTAGTACTGCGATCAGATCTGAATAAGGCCCACTGACACTACTGTACCTAAAACAGTCCTATATTTTTTAGCTCACATTTATGCCGCAAAAAAAGCAATAGAGTTGCCGCTGTGCAAATTCACAAGTCGCTCAATTATCAAACCACTGCGCATGTGTCTGAGTCACAGAATCAGCAACTTTTTTACTTGCAACCCAGCCACAGTTTGCCCAGGTGTGGAAGGGGCAGAGTTACGCACTTGTACAGACTGTTAAAACCAGGGTTGCTGACTTTAATTTTCTCCTCTCTGGGAGAAGCCCGGAGAGGAGAGTTTCAGCATCTGCTCGGGGGGCGGGGCTTGAGCGTGACATCGCCCCCCCCCCCCATGATGTTAAACATGGAAATTCGCCAATCTCCGTGGAGGGGACGGGCTAAAATGACGCGATTTTGCCATTTTAGCTCCGCCCCCTCCTCTGAGACCCTCGGATTCCGGCATTTAAATGCTTTCTGTTTGCAAGTCGTTGCAGTTTTGCACAGCAGAGATCAGATCTGATAAACCCCCTCGCCAGAGAGGGGCAGAATGCTGGATTTGCATTTTTAATCTGAAGCCATTTACCAGGCAAGGTTTTGCATAGTACAGTTAATGATTTCCGCTTAAAAAATAAATGTCCAAGTCCGGCTGGCATCCCTCTTCTCTGGCGAATTCAGACCCTATTTCTGAATATGTCGCCGGCAGGTGATCTGATTTACTGCCATAATCAATGTTAATAATGTGTGTTATTTAGTCAGCAAGCTCCACTGGAACTTAAGTTAGCACTATATAACGATCAATTATAATAATAATTCACCCTTGCTCTTCCTTCCCCTGTGCAGGGCTGTAAGTCCAGAACTGAAGTCATATGCGCTAGGAGTTCTGTTCCTTCTGCTGCGTTTGATTGGTAAGTCTCAGAAAAAAAATACATTTTTCATATAGCACAGACTGAAAGCTTACATCATTTTGAAAAAAATTCACTCTTTCCAGGTCTCTCCCCCTGCCTCTCTCTTCCTCTCTCGCCACCTTCATCTCTCATTTGCACGTGGCATATCTGTCGGATCCAAAGTTTAATACGCCTTATACAAAACAATGGAGCAGTTATTCCTTTGCCCTTTGTCACTGTGTTGCTACAGGTAGCTTAATATATTTTAGTCGTTATTATTTATTATACATTTTACTGCTGAAATGTACTTAAATTAAACAAATGTGCACCAAATAGACAAATTAGAACATTTGGGCTTTTCTGGTACACCCAGCATGCTTTTCTCAGCAAGAAATATGTTTTTCTTCACCTCAGAAAATGGTAAGCCTGTTTAACAAGGCCTGTGGCTCTATAGATGTTGTAAACCTATAAGTTCCGTCTGTCTGTATTATTGAGAACATTACAGTTTACTGTATTGACAGATGGAGCCGCTGTCAGCCAGCCTGCCAGATCTCATGTGCTGACGCAGGCTGGTGGATGGCGGGCCGGCTGACAAGAACTCGGGAGCGGCTCATTCGCTCGTGCGTCCACGTACGCAATGCAGCGTGGAGCGAAGGCTTCCCTGCCCGTCTCCTCTTCAGGGAGATGGGCAGGGAGCGGGGGGAGGTTGAGGTGGAGCGGGGAGATGGGCTGCTACAGCCTCCGACAGAACATGACGCTCGAGCATCTCGTGCACACGCGCACCATTCTGTCTCTTTGTTAGACACCAATAAACCTGCTTGTATTATGTAGGAAGAATTTGGACCACCTGGTGAATTCCACCACAAACACTTGAAGGACATACAAATCCACACAGATAGAGCCACAGTTGTCATCAAACCTATAACCCCATTGATGTGTAGCAGCAATGTCAACCATTGAGTCACCATTTTGTCCATGACTCTGAAAGTAAAGAGCAGGCAGAATTATGCTAATTTTTTTAGTCACATTTCATGGACTTTTTAAGACTGACATTTTAACTTGTGTAATCTAGACAAAATAAGCTGTGTCCAATCAGCCCAAATAGTCTCAGATACTTCCACCACTGAATGAATCTCTGGACTCACTCAGGAGTCATAAATCAGGACAATGCCAATATGAATAGAAGTTGAAAGGTACGGTGAAGACCACTGAGACACTCAGAGCCTTCAAATTCCTGCACTGGGGCGTAGTTAGCCGTATCTTCTTATTGACCAGTGGCGGCTCCAGGGGTGGGGCTGCAGCACGGTATAAAAATTAAAATAGGGGAGAAACACCAAATGCCAGTCAGTCAAGTTGGTGTGGCTCCCCTATTTGAATTTTAAACTGTACTGCTGTCCCTCCTCTGGAGCCGCCACTGCGATTGACCAACATTCAATTAAAATAATAAAGGACTATAAATGAAACTTTATGGTTGTACCACCTTCATTTCTTGATATGTTGCTGCAGGTAGTCTATTATACTTTAGCCATTATTAAAAACATACATTTAACATAATGTGGTTAGTATACTTTAGGCAGTAGTTTCAAAAATAAAACCTTGTCGCCAAATGGGATAATTATATAATTCAGCTGTTTCAGAAGTTTGCTTTTTACCAACAAGACACATTTTTCTTCAGTTGAATGTACCTTAAGCGGATCCGGCACTTTAAATACTTTGCTGAATTTATAGAGTAGTGCTGAATTTATAGAGTAGTATTTTCCCATGCATCCCAAAGCAGATTAGTTTTAGCTAACAAATGAAAAACAAAACAGAAACTAACAATGAGGCTGTTAAGAGATCACAAGGTTTTAATTTATGATTTAGAATCCATCTATGCTGCACTGTAGGTGATGTTGGCAATTATAATAATTGAGCAATAATTTTATATGTGTTACTAAGAGCAAATAGGGAACATAATGATAAACAGTAATACAGTAGCTGTACAAGCTTCAAACCCTTTAATATTACTTTTCCAACAGCAGGATTGAAAGTAAATTATTGTTCAGTCTGTTATTACCCATTACAATTACACTAATGATTCCTTGCGATGTAAATATACAATTACATGTGAACTCATTTTGTTGCTGGGCAATAATTACATTTAAAGGTTTAAAAGGACCTAAGCTGTCAGCAGAAGTGAACATTATAAATTTAGAATGGGGTAATCACAGCTACAGTATCCCGTACTCTGCAAAACTTGATGTGCTCTGAGTATCTGTGCAAATCAATCATATCGCTCAGCTGGCCCAATTTTGATGACAGTCCCATCTTGCAGATTACATAACAGACGGAGACGCGCATGCGTGTGAGACGCTCACGCGTCCCATCAGATGGAACTCCTCCCTGCCAGCCTGAGCCAGCTAAGGGAATCTAGCGATTCCCAGCTCTGACTGAGAGCCGCTCCATCTATACCAGCAGATGAACGGCGGCCGCCAGCATTGGTGATGCGGGAGTGCACATTAGCGATCACCGCTCACCGCCTGGCCATACACGCTGGGCGCATACTTGCTGACTTTTTGAAACTCCCATCGGGAGAAGCCGGAGAGGAGTGAAAGGTGGGCGGGAAGAGGCTTCGTTTTGGGGGCGGGGCGCGGCTGATGTCACCAAGCCCTGCCCCATGACGGGCTGCAGCATCAATTTGCGGGTCTGTGGATGGGGGGGGGGGCTAAAATGACGCAAAATGTCCCCTCCCTGCGGACCCACGAAATTCGTAGTTTTAGACCGATTTGCGGGACCCTCCTGGCCATTCCAGGAGGGTAGGCAAGTATTGCTGGGCGACTTTGGAGCTCAAAGCTGATCTGCTTTCAGCTCAAAATTTCCCAGTGTATATGGGTCTTAGCCATGAAAACATCTGCTTTTTACAGGAATTCAGTACTGCTCAAATACTGTATATTCAGTTCAGATATTCTCCTACTATATAAGTTGTTTTCAACAGATTGCAGTCATCCTTTTTGGAAGTTTAGGTTGATATACAGTATTCTCAGTTGATTGGTAAGGTAACCGCAGAGGGACGCCTTAAATCTGTGTTCTTGTCCAAATACAACTTTGTGTAATTCATAGAATAATGAGAGAGACTTTCTCAAACTGATTTATGCATCCAAAAATCTATTTGTGTGAGATTTTAAGGGTTTGTGCATCATAGTGGGAAAGTGCCGCATTAATATGTTATCTCGGTATGAATGTTGAAGGTAGAAATTAGTGAGACTGAAGCTAAATCACAAAGACTTGCTGAATAATAATGAGACTTGGCAGGCAGGACACCACGACTAGCTACCGTATCTGGCAGTTATGACAACTAGGTCACCTACTTCCAGCTTCACAAATGTACTCCGGGGATGCTCCGATGTTTAGCAGATTATGAACTGAATTTAGTTCCTTCATGACCAAAGGAATTCAATCATTTTTCTTACCCACGAATATCTTTCTTACGGAGCTCCCGGCGGTTATCGGTGTTACATGCTGAATCACTGACAAAGTAATATATATACTTTCAAAGCTAAAGGCAAAATTTGTTCTGTTAATAAAAAACATGGAAACAATGTTTTTACAATTTCTGAGTGTATAGTTAAGAGAACAATACCCTTCATTTTAAAGGGTGATCTTTATATACTGTATAATGATTATACAGATAATACAGTGGATTCAACTGCATATAGTCCTTACCAGCTTTCTCATGGATTACAATGCGGAAACACAGGCAGAATAGCTTTTGTAAAAATATAAAGCTGTACTTATATAGAGTATGCATATGAGCAGTAATGGCAAAGGCTTCTGGGAAGTTAACCTGTTTCCTGCTTTCCCTGTACAACTGAATATGTCAATAATGTAAAATTACATTTATTGAGGTAGTTAAAAACCCCATTATCAGTAAGGATAAGTATGGACACATGGGAGGACGTTTGTAACTTCATTTTTTTCTAGTGCTGCCCTTTAGCCCTGACCACAATTATGGCATCATTTTACAAGTCTAGTTAGTTATGTCTTCATTATCAATGTTGAGACTATTGGGAATTTACTGTTACTGCTCCTAATTAAGCATGGATCACTTAGTTGAGAAAACGAAATATGGTCGACTATGGAACTACTGTGTGTGCGCAGTTTTTACACTGATGTTATTGCACAACACATCCAAGCTCAGCAATTTATCGCATTCCTGGGCTTAATGCTTATGTGGCATGCGACCAATTCTCCGAAAAGGGAACTTGGTCTCTCGCCAAAGCTTAGAACATAGACTTCTTAGTTTAATATAGAACATGCTAAGACATTATGGGCCACATTTAACAACAAGCTATTATCTGTTTAGCACTTGCTGAAGATGTTATTTCCTCCTTTCAGTAAGTAAGCTAACCACTATTTGTCATGGTACCACTTTCACCATTTATGGATGGTAAATGGGACAGTTCAGACTTTCCAGCTTCATTAAAGCCCTCCAGGCATTGCCAAGTTCCTGCCTGGTAAAAGTTTATTGTACATGCAAAGACTGGCCTTCACACTTGTGCGACACAACCGCCAATAGCTTGAAGCTGTAGACTCCAGAAACAGCTATGCTGCCAAGTATGGGTGAGGCATTACTGGAATTCACTGGAGGATTAAGTATGCCAATGTCATATTAATTATTATATCTATTACTTAACAAATGATGGCCCTGATAATAAGGATCATTGTTAAATGGAGCATTATATTCAAAGATTAACTACTTCAGAAAATTACTGAAAGTTATTACAGAAAAGTGGAAATTTTGAACATTTTTATTTTAACTACTTTATGCTCACTTTAAATTGTGTTTTATTTTAATGTGAAAGACAGCTGTTATGAGCTGTAAAAAAAAAACAAAGCAAGAACTGATTGATTGGCCCATCAGGGTAGTGGGCAATATTACCACTGGGCTTGTACATCCCCATACAATACCACCCTCTAGTGAGCTGGCTCTTCCTACTAGTCCAAGCTGCCTAATGTAACTGCCAGGCGGTAGCATCACCTCAGCTAATTTGCGTTAGAAATGCAAGCAATAAATGTTCTTACCTTCTGCGGCTTGCCATTAATGGGAGCACGGAATTGCGTTGGTGCACCTGCCCCTGGCTGTTATTGTTAGGAATGTGGCTGGCACCAGGAGTGAGCTCTCTGGGACAGGGAATGGGGAAGGGAGAAAGGAGCAGTCTGTAGGCAAAAGACCCTGGAGAGGGCTGTAACAGTTGGGCTGCTGCTGAATGTGTGAATATTGTTTGTGATGGAAGCTGTACAGGGCTACTGTGCAGCCATACTGTGTCCGTTTATGTTGGAAGTTGTAACTGTGCAGTGACATATACTGTAATACGTAGTGGTGGAAGGGATACTGACATTTCAAAATCATGGCAGGGCATTGTATCAAGGTAGTTATGCTACATAAACATAATAAAAAGAGCTTCCACAGTCTTCTAATGTTGGTGGTTTCACTATTCTTTATTTTTTCACAAAACATTGATGTAAGATGTAACATAAAAGTTCTGTGCGCCTCTTTTGCAAAGAGTAGCTCCTAATCGCCAATGTAATGCTTAGGTGACTTCTGTGGGCAGAAATGTATAATAATAGAAACAGGAATAACAGCGGCACTCACAAAACTCCAATTGCAGGTAAAAGCAAAAACTTTAATCCAACATGTTTCGGGAGTATACCCCCGTCATCAGGGAATATATATATATATATATAATTGGGGGTTTGGATTCTGTATTGCGCTAAATCCTAATGCAGCACCTCCAAAATTCCTCCTGTTAGTGAGGAATAACAAGAAATACAAGGAAAAAAGGGTGATTGGAGTGCGCAACCTAATTGTCTCTATGGTCACGTGTATGACATGTACCACCCAGTTTGTCCAATCAGTATTCAGAAGTCCTTTCTGAAGGTATTTTCTGTGTGTCCAATATTGGATTTGTTTGCAGTAATCATGCGATTTTCTTTTTTGAAAAAAACTTTTTATTTCAGGGTTGCTTTTCGAAATAAAAAGTTTTTTTCAAAAAAGAAAATCGCATGATTACTGCAAACAAATCCAATATTGGACACACAGAAAATACCTTCAGAAAGGACTTCTGAATACTGATTGGACAAACTGGGTGGTACATGTCATACACGTGACCATAGAGACAATTAGGTTGCGCACTCCAATCACCCTTTTTTCCATATATATATATATATATATATATATATATATATATATAAACAAAGAGGCGGCACTCAGAGACTTAAACAGTAGTAACGTGCATTAAAATGGCATCAATGTTTCGGGAGAGTTTCTTCTTCGTCAGGATAATCCGATGAAGCGAAAACTCTTCCCGAAACCTTGATGTCGTGCTTCCCCAGGCCGTGTCACAGGAAGCCGCCGGCATCCTCCAGACCATTACCATCCCCTCTTCCACCAGAAGTGCTGTACCGCGACTCCAGTCACGTCACCAAGAAGACGCTATGGGGCAGGAGGTTTACCCTGGCAGCAAGGAAATATAAACATACATAGTAATAAAATCGTGCTTAACAAACAAACATATTGCCACAGTGAATGGTGCATATGAGGCACTGTAGGCCAAATTACAAATAATTATGTGATTTTGCATACATAATACTGTATGTGCATAAGACAGCAACTACCGACACAGTCGGGTGCTGATTAAAATTTTTGGTACTCTTTACCTAGCACGGCACCCATCGCGGGCATCGCGGGTACATTTATGTCTGCCCGCGACGCGACCGACGCGATGCCCACGATTTCCCATTGAAACCCATGTTAAACATGGAAATCGCGTCGGTCGCGTCGCGGCCGGCTATAAATGTGCACACGATGGCCCCGACGCGATGCCCACGATTTGCCATAGGAATTAATGTTAAAAGACCCGATGGACACGATTTTCATATTAAATGCCTCAATGGACCCGATTTTAGCATAGGAAACAATGTTAAATGGGCCTTAGAGCCCAAATACTTACCCTGAACTCTGAAATGGCCCCCCCAATTTTTTACGCCACCCCACGATCAACGTGAACCCGAAGCGTGGCGAGCGCAGCGAGCCCGCGAGGGGCGGCGGTACGCGTCCTCCGACCTTTTCATACCCCCACTATCCACGTCGGCGTGGAGTTGAGAATAGAATAGTGTGGCGAGCGCAGCGAGCCACCGAGCCCGAAGCGTGGCGAGCGCAGCGAGCCCCGCGAGGGGACGCGGATACCTTCACAGGTAAACGCGTCCCCTCGCGGGCTTCACAGGTGTCCGCGTCGCCACGGACACCTGTGAAGCCCGCGAGGGGACGCGTCTAGCTGTGAAGGTATCCGCGTCCCCTCGCGGGGCTCGCTGCGCTCGCCACGCTTCGGGCTCGGTGGCTCGCTGCGCTCGCCACACTATTCTATTCTCAACTCCACGCCGACGTGGATAGTGGGGGTATGAAAAGGTCGGAGGACGCGTACCGCCGCCCCTCGCGGGCTCGCTGCGCTCGCCACGCTTCGGGTTCACGTTGATCGTGGGGTGGCGTAAAAAATTGGGGGGGCCATTTCAGAGTTTGGGCTCTAAGGCCCATTTAACATTGTTTCCTATGCTAAAATCGGGTCCATTGAGGCATTTAACATGAAAATCGTGTCCATCGGGTCTTTTAACATTAATTCCTATGGCAAATCGTGGGCATTGCGTCGCGGCCATCGTGTGCACATTTATAGCCGGCCGCGACGCGACCGACACGATGTCCATGTTTAACATGGTTTTCAATGGGAAATCGTGGACATCGCGTCGCGTGCGGGCACCTTTAGCCCGCATACGACGCGACCGACACGATTTTTTACCTCACGATGCCCACGATCAAGATCGTGGGCGCCGTGCTAGGTAAAGAGTACCTCATTTTTTTTTACTAAGCAAACTGTTATTTGGAGCTATTGCTGTATACATCAAAATTATTGTCATATATATAATCTCTAAATATATACAAATGATGAAAAGCAGCAAACTAAGCATGTTTATGCAACTCCTGGTTTAAAAAAAAAACCTAAACCTCTTACATAATAAGCTAAGGTCAAATAAACTTTGATTAGAATAACTACTAAATTCAGTGGTAAATTTACAAAAAAAGTATTAGACCCAAGTTGTCACTGAGACCCCCCCCCGTTAAAAAAATAGGTGTGAAATTTGCCAGTGGTTCACGGTCAGACGAACAAGATTCAGTCATCTGCAGCATGAATCAGCATTCACCAGTGGGTCCCATCTCACAGTCCAGTAGAAGGGTGCACAGTTTCTTGCTGCGCAGGCAGACCTGTGCTGTCCCCTATTGCAGGTGTAAGCAGAACTCCTGGGACAGAACTGAGTAACCCTTCGAGTGTCAAATTAATTTATCAAAATTGGTGTGAAAATTTCCAACCAAACTTCTTTTATTCATCATAATGACTTGTAATATTTACTCTCTCCACCTTATCACTCTTTTAGGCTTAGATCATCTGGCCCAGTATCTAGGGCCGGCTCTACCATTAGGCAACTCTAGGCAGCTGCCTAGGGTGACGGGATCTGGGGGAAGGGGCGCGCCACCAAGACTGCCTATCAAAAAAAATCAATGATGTCTATGAGGATATGTGTAGTACTTAATGCAGGTGGCTGCTGTCAATCTTCAAAGATCTCACCTCCATACATTCTCTTGAGGCATACTTCCCTACTTTTCTGCCCCTCGTCCTTGTACTCTGTTGTGGGTGGCAAAAGGAGACCTCCAGGGAAAAGAGGGGTCTTGCCCACCTTCCCTGAGGGCTGGGAGGACTACCCATTATTTTTGGGAGCCTCCCTGCCATACTGGAATGTTAGGCAAGTATGCCTTAATGGGTTGGAAAGTGGGTATTGGTGGCATGGTGGTAGTATTGGGGGGGAAGGGGGGGTCAGTAGGTTGAAGTTTTGCCTAGGGTACTTAAAAGCCTTACATGGGCCCTGCCAGTATATTTCTGCACAGCATGATAGCAAACCTGATATATATTCCAAAATGTACTAAGATGGGAATTTTATTTTACATGCGATGTTGCTATGGGCAACCAATCAGAATCGACTTCCTTTTTATTTAGCTCCTTTAGAATATAATAGCAACATCCCATGTGAAATGGAACTTCCATCTTAGTAAGTTTCCTCCAAAGACTTTGTTTTTGATATACTGTAAGTACAGTAGGCTGACAAAACATTGCAGTCTACAGAAAATATACATATTTGGTGTGAATATTACACAATGAATAATAGTGCCACATGTGGGATCATAGATTGCATGAGATCTTGAATAAAGCACACATTGTCAAGACTGCACTAGTTAATTAATAACCAACAAGTATTTAATGTTTTAATAATTTTGCCTTATTTTCCTTTAAGTACAAAGTATAAAACCTAAAGATATTTGGTTCAGTATTCTACCAAAAGAAGCCATACCTGGCTAAGCGAGGTATCCAATTTCTGACTACGGTAATTGGTTTGCGGAAAATTATCCAATTATTCCCAATGGATATGCGATATCATGATACGCACATTTATCGGGGATCTCTAATTGGATACCACGTTAATGACCATCGATCATAAATCAAAATATCCGCCCATTTTTAATGGCCAAAATTGCTTTGGGGATAATTGTATATTCCCCTAAATTGAGTACAATCTATCCTGTGATAGAAAGAAGAAATGGATAAATTAACTTATTTTATTTTTCTTACAGGCTTCATCCCTCCACCGTTGATATTTGGAGCTGGGATCGACTCCACCTGTCTGTTCTGGAGCACATTTTGCGGGGAGCAGGGAGCCTGCGCACTGTATGATAATGTTGCCTACAGATACCTTTATGTCAGCATTGCTATAACTCTGAAGTCATTAGCGTTTATCCTTTATACTACAACATGGCAATGTCTGAGGAAAAACTATAAGAGATACATAAAAAACCACGAGGGAGGGCTCAGTACAAGTGAATATTTTGCCTCAACATTGACCTTAGATAACCTTGGCCGAGACTCTATCTCTCAAAATAAACCTAACAGGACAAAATTCATCTATAACCTTGAAGACCACGAATGGTGTGAAAATATGGAATCTGTTTTATAGTAAAAGATGGCTGGCCTGACTCCACAAGAGATATTATTTATTTTTTAAAGGGAAAAATAATATATAATTTTATTTCTTTCGGTCAGACCCTGGACAGTACTTGGTTTACTGAACTACGGGATGGTCATTGGAAGGAATGAAATAGATGCAGCTGTTCATTCTCAGGCATGATCTGATCTTCCGGCAGGATGGATACTGCGGCAAGCTGCACGGCTTGTTTTTAATGTAGAGCACTACAGACTCACAACAGTGGTTGAGAAGCTAAAGAGAGCTGGCAAGGTACCAGCGTAGAATTTAGTGACACCACGCAATGCTATGTTTTGATTGATACAAGCGCAACCCATTTGCTGGGTAATAGCTGACAGCACACTATGAATGCACTTCAAAATCAGCCCTCCTATCGCTGTGAATGGCAGAAAGATCTAGGCTTTAATAAATCCTAATCAACATAATGGCTTTCAAGACATGAACAGATCAAGTTTGTTCTTTCGTTAATTTCCTTTTTCTTTTTTTTTTGCCAGACCACTGATTGAAATGTAACCCTGTATTGTCATTAAGGCTTGTATCCCATTAATAATCTTGGTAACGGTTCATGGCTCTCTTTTCAGTAGAGTGTGATACTGACCTGCCTTTGTCCTGGAAGATTTGAGACTTTCGAAAGTATAATTAATAGAAAGGAAATCTTCCCAACAAAGGAGACCTTCAAGCCTTACTGAGGAGCTTCCTTTAATACTCTGTATGAATGTACAGTTTTTGAGCTGATGCTCTCAGAACGTACACACAGCCATTTGATGTATTGTACATCAAAGCACTTTTTCCTATTAAGTAACTTAGGGTTATATATCATATGTGTATGTATTTCCTGTTTCTGGGGCATTTGACTGACAACTGATCCTCTAATGACAAAGATGTGGGGCATTTATAAAAATAATCAGATTCTAAATGTATTTTTTCTGATGCAGTTTAGAACATGAAAGCCATCATCTTATTTGAAATTGTGGGTTGTAGCCACTTTATTGCATACTACCTGTGCACCAGTTTTCTATTGAATAGGACTGGGAAACGTCATGCCTACAAATAGTTTTTTTTCCATCCACCATTGCTATTAAAGGACACATTTGCAATATTTTATGCATACATTACCTCCCACCAGTGGCAGCTGCAGAGGAGGGGCAGCAGCACAGTTCAAAATTCAAATAGGAGAATCACAGCAACTGCCATTCCAATCTGAGTCACTGGCAGTTGGTGTAGCTCCCCTATTTGAATTTTGAACTGTGCTGCAGCCCCAGCTCTGGAGCCGCCAATGCCTTGCACCATTGTTGCGGTGTAACTTGGGTCTCAGTACATGCCTAGTGGGAAGTTGGTGTAGCTTGCTCCACCCGCTGTTTCCATCACTGTGAGGGCATGTCCAGTGCACTCTGAGATAATGAGCTGCCCCCAGCCTCTTCCTGCACAGTGAATAGATGCTGTGCACATTGCAACCCATCTATTCACTTTCTGCACTGCATGCACAGTTCTCCTTCCAAGCCAACTCCACCACCAACACGGGACAATGCAGCTCATGGGCGAGACATCTGGCAAGTACCCAAAAGAACAGGACTTTGACTTTTTTCTGGACTATCAATTAGATGACAGTCAATACAGCTAGAGCTGCTCTCATTGGAGCGGCTCCCAGCGCACCAATCGCCAGCCAGCGAATGTGGCACGCTTACATCGGAGACATTCATGCGCCCCATTATCGGCAATGGACGCACAAGCATGTGAGACACTCTCCCGCGTCCACCTGCTTCAGCCGCCAGGAATGCATTGCTGGCAAGCTAAATAAGAAAAAGGCTCCATCTGAAGGTCAACCACATATGGCCAACATGCATTAGTTTGATAGGTGTTGTATATAAAGTTGATATGATCAAAAAGTCAACAGGTCCAAATTGTCAACATGACACTGTCCAACACAAGTTTTATTTTCTCCTACTTTTTCTGCTTTATCAACCACAAGAACTATGAATGTGAATAGTAAACCGTGCCGACTGCAGTGGTAACAAAGCAAGGTACCTTGCCTGAAACATGGCAAGCAAAACGAGCCAGCGAGGGTACGTGATTCTAATAATTTGGCTTTTGCATGGCTCAACATATAAAATTACACCCAAAAATAAAAAAAACCTGTGTTGACCATTTTTATGTTGAAGTTTTCACTTTGTTGCCCTTTTTGTACATCAACCTTTTAAGATATCTATCTTTAACATGTTGACCCTGTCGACAATGTTCATGTCAACCATATTGGGTCAACCTGGAGGCTTTCGAGCCAAAGCTGGTCCACTTAATGATCCACACCCATGCGGAACAGTTGGGAGGCATGTTAGTGTTTGCCTACTTTCCCAGAATGTCTGTGAGACTTTGGCGTTTTGAAAAGGGTACATCAGTCTTCCATATCCACCCATATCCACAGAGAAAGGGATGGTCTGTGGCTATATTGATGCAGTGACTTGTGGCATCACACCTCCCTGCACTGCACAATTCTGTGAACCAACAGCACTGTACAGCAGTTGAGTGGGTCCATAATTATGTGATTCATGCCAACACAAACCTCCCATGTAGACGCCCTCTTCGGCATCTGCTTAGCAATAAAATAGAGCAAATGATTGCAGCCATTTTACTTAACTGTGTAACTACTGTAGGTAAAGATAATATGGTGTAAACGGCCCTGTTTAAGCGCTGGTTTAGAACTTCTAACATAGGAGGGTGAATGTTGATATATATATATATATATATATATATATATATCTTGTTCTTTGCCGGAAGGATTCACCATTCCCGATTTGGTAGCTATTATTAGGGCTAGTCTAGTTAGAAGCCTTGGTGATCATTCAATGTAGCCTAAATGTTCATTTATCCAGCCTTCGGTTATTAGAAGAAAAAAACAGTACTGATGGCAATGTGAGTTGCTACCAAAACACAGAGGCTCCATGTGTCACATTGCTGCATCATGCATTCATTTGCACCTGTTTTTAATTGACTATGTTCAAAGTCTTAGAGTGTGATAAAGTGGAGAAAGATAAACTACGACCAATTAGCTCCTGTAATTTAAAAAAACACAATCTGGTTGACATATACTTTATCTCCCTACTTTATCACTCTTCACGACTTAGTACATCTCCCCAATAGTCTGTTTCTATGCATTTGTATAACAACATGATGTTTGTGAGGACGGCTAAAAGAAAGATCAAAGCAATTTATAAATCACTGTGTAGTCAATTAAATACAGCACAATGATCTCTTTTCCTCATGTCGTTAGAGATGAATGAGGCTACATTTAAATAAAGAAATGCTTCAAAAGTAATATAAGGCATTATAGGATTGCATCCCCATCACACCCTCGCAATGTAAAGCATTTCCAGTGCTATTGTACCTTTATGTATATCTGCATTTAAGTGAAATGGCTGCACTTGGACGTTTTGCTTTGGTGATTGGCAATATATACAGCATAAATCAAGAAAGAATGGCATTGGTGGCATGAGAAATTGAGAATTGAAAGTTTATTTTCCTGGGCTCTCCCCACAGTGATTACCATTGACGTTGCAGATTAGTAGATGATTATACTCTATTCCTTAACAATAATCAAGAAATAGAAATTAAGAGGCTGTTTTGTTGCCTCTTCATTTATCTAAATGGTACCTCCACTCATTTGGTAAATTCAGAAAGAATTTGATTGGTTAGCCATGCACAGAAATATTTTAGCAGAGTATTGAAATTTGCTTATACTATGTATGGTGCATTCAAAAAGTCCTTCTACAATGAGTGCGACAGCACACTCCAGCGGCTTCTAACTGCTGCTTCTGCTGGTGCCACTGCCTGCTTGGAGTGGCATGGACTAGACTCCACACCTGCTCTGCTGACCATCCTCTGCAGGAACTCCTTGAACACACCAGTGGCCGTGTGCAGTACCAATCATGCTGGGTCTCTGGGGGCTCTGTTGCAGTGGCGTCCCACTCTTGTTGAGGCGTCTTTGGCAGCTCTGAGATTCCACACTTGCTTTCTCCCTCTTTTGCAGAGGATATCTGCTGTCAGAGAAAGTGCTCACTGCGGAGGGACTTTTTTGAAGGCACTGTCTTTTTTAAAGTTGTTATAAATGTATGAATGGGCTCAGAGAGAGATTCTTCTGTGAAACCAGCAATAATTCATACAGTATGAATCATACAGTATATGATTTTTTTGTTCTCAGATGTGGTTGGTAAAGTTTGTTAATTGTGTGCTTGTTATGATGAGGCATTGCAGAGACGACTGATATCAATTTATTTATTTTTTTGTCTTTTGTTTTTGCAAATTGACTGATTCAAATAATAATTTTTGCACCCAGAAATGATCTATATATATACAGGAAAATTACATGTGATTGTAGATGTTCCATGATGTAATTAATTGGCACATTTCTGTGTGAACTAGAGCGTTCATCTAAACTCAGGTTTGTAGTCTCTCCTGTATCCTGAAAACCTGGACTTTTCAGGAGACGGTAGTCAGCTCCCCAACAATATAGGGATCTGATTTACCGGTGTAACAAAAAAAAATCACTGCTTATTTTTTCTATTGTTTGACTTGACACTTTTATTTGCTAAATGTTTTCTATATTTTACAATTACATATTTGTTTGGTATTCATTGCACATGACTTCATCCAAAAGAGCAAACATTTTAAATTTTCTTGCAGATTCACAGGTGGCAAAAGCAATACAAGTATTTTCTGTCATTATGGTATCAATTGTTTACATTGCATTATTTTATATAATACAGTTGAAAAAAAAAAACACATAGCTTCTGCAGAGTGATTCAAATATCTAGGTGTGTTTCACTCTGACTAACTGTAATACATTCCATTGTTGCATCATTGAACCATTGGCAAAAGTCATCCCTTGAGTGTGCGTTTCTTGCTTGAGGACATATATTCAGATTGACGGACTGCAAGCACACTGGGTGATTCTTGTTTTCACAAAACATGCTGGGAAAAGGAACCGCCAACCTCTGTAAAGCTAGGTAGTATAAGAGTTGCCAAATGATAGTAACAAGAAGACCCAATTTGAGTTTTTGACAGACTAAAATGATCCCAAAAACAGACCGCACACACATCATACACACTACACTACTAAACAGTGTTTTACTTTTAACCCTTTGAGTGCCAACATCTGTGAGCGATGTGCAAAATATCCACTAAAAAGGCCAGGGTCACTCACATTTGTTATATAAATTGAAATAAAAAAAGTTGTGTAAATAAAAAAAAAAAAAAGATTATATTTCCTATATACTGTAAGGTAAACATTACAGGTAATTATTATGATGAATAAAATGTTTGCTTGGCAATTTTCACACTTATATTGACAAATTCACTTGGCACTCAAAGGGTTAAACAATCTTTACAACTATCAGCAAAAAATGGTTTGAGTTCCATACACATTGCATTATCCGTACAATTCCAAAATAACATTAACGACGGCGTGTGCAGCACATGCAGTTAGAAGATTCTATACATTGGACTTTGGTGCAGCCCACACACTAAACAAATATTGGGACAATGATACCTGCTAGGTTGGCGTGAAAATTGTGTAGTGTATACATAGCTTTAGATAGAACCATATCTATACACTTGGATCTGTTATATGAGATACATTTATTACTGTCCCAAATTGGTACAATTTTCAGTATAAAAATATCATGGGGTATTGAACCATTAGCTAAATAGAATGACACAGAATATGTACTTACATTTACAACTTTCATGGTGGACACAGTTGCATCTTAAATTAAATAACAGCCTTAAATGAACTCATAAAAAATCTGAGACAAAGGCTCATATGAGTTTATAGCTTTGGAGAACTCTGTCCTACGCTCTCTGTACTGGCACCATATCTCCCATCCAGACGCTGGAAGACAGTTAAAATTAGTATAAATATATAACGTAAGGCTTCTGTCATGTCTAAAGCACATTTAAAGCGACTGTCTACATTTTAATAGCAGAATAAACGGGAATACTCTTCATACTTGAAAACTGAAAATTTAATGCTACATCTTATGGTACCGCCCTTATGGTGCAATATCTGAAAACATTTGCTTTATAATGACACATATGACAGAATTCAGCGGTAAAATTATGTTTCAGAGACTTAAAAAAAAAAAAACATTCCTGCGATTTATCACATGAAATGTCAGTATAGTTAATTTAGAGTATAAAGAAATTATGATAGCATAACAAAAAACTGTAATGTGTGCGGTTATGTTTCTTTTCTATTGGAAAGCAATATTATGGACACTTTAAAAAGCGGGGATAGGCAATGTGTAGCTCTCCAGCTGCTGCTGAACCGCTGCCGGCAACATCTACCACCAACTTGTTGCTTGGAGATGGGGTTCAGCTGGAGAGCCGCAGACTATCCTTGAATGCACAAAGCATCTAACTCAGGGTTAATGGATTTGTCCTTGTGCATATCCTACCTACTACTTGCTTAGAAGTGCACTTTATTCATAACATGTAAAAATGTTGTGTACTGTCATTACTTCCCCTCTCATGCATCTGTCAGTTAGTAATATCTACTTTGTCCAAACTCCTTGTGTAAAAAGCATCTAAATGGGCCTTGATTTGGAAAGAACACTATGGGGTAAATGTATTACGATGGGAGTCCTATGGAAGATGGGCCCATAGCAACCAGTCATAGTATATCTATTATCTTCTAGAAGGTGCTAAATATTTAAGAAGTAGAATCTGATTGGTTGCTATGGGCAACATCCCATATTCAATAGAACTACCATGTAAATATATGTACCCCTATGTTTGTGTATTTGCATTTATTTGAAAGAGAAGAGATGTGGTGTAGTGTAGGACGCGGTTATTGTTTAAATTGGTAATGACCCCTTCCTACAGAACAATCACAGCTAGTTTCTCTTTTGAGTTTCTGTCATAAACATCTACTTTTGTACTGTTGGCATGTGCAACAGAGTTTTAATCTTGTTTAGGTGCCCTATGCATTGACTATGCCATTTACAGCACCACACAGCATGGTCATAACTAGGGATGTGTGAGCGGTTCAGTCTTCCAGGCTGAGTGAGGCGTCCTATGGCCCTTGCATTTGGCTAGCAGAACTGGCATCTTGCAGTCAGCTTTGTTGTTGTACAGCCACCTGGAACATGTGCAGTCATCCTGAACCTAATTAGCCCAACCGGTAGGCATCATAATGTGACATGTTCAGGGTGGGGCTGTTACAAGGCACAGTGCCACCCAGCTCTGGCATTGCCACACATCTCTCAGTGCCACATCTCACCTGTGAAAACAAGAATGGCCCTCAAGGCAACATCCTTCCTGTCACCCCTTGCCATCCCTGTCTTTTAGGACTGCCATATAAAGTATCCAAACAAATGCATTCTAGCTATTGCCAGGAAAGCAGAGGGCACAAAGTAACCAACGTATTTGGTTATAGGTATTTAACACAAACTCTTCAATGTATTTATTGGCAACCTCTTGATATATTATATAATAGTTTTTTATTGATAATGTCATGTTTAATTTAAGTTAGGCTTCCATTATACTATAATGGGCACACATATTCCATGGGGTTATTTATTGAAACTGTATAGAATAGATGGTGTTGCTCTATGCAAAGAATCCAAAATTTGCTTACATATCCTTATCTGTTTATACAGATTACAGTGTCTGATTGATTGCTTTGAACATCTTATTTTTATCACACTCATGAAATCACTTTTTCTCTAAGGCTAAATACCACAAAACAGAAAATACAGGTTGAGTATCCCTTATCCAAATATCCGTTATCCAAATTATTCCGAAAACCATACATTCCAGAAAGTGGATAAAAAAAAAACTTGCTAAAAGCACTGCTGGGGACATCTGTAACAGCACTACTGGGGATATGATATGTAACTGACACTAAGGGTGGTATTCAATCACCCGCAGCCATGTCCCGACAGTGGAGATGGCTGCTGGGCCCTATTCATTGCTGTCTTCCCCAACAGCATTGAACAGAGTATCTCGGCAGAACGAGCCCGACTTCACAAGCAGGCGGGGTCGTTCTGCCGAGAATGGCCGGGAATTGACGAGCTCCCGGCTGCAGTTCGGATCTTCCCAGCCGCAGCTCGCTCATCCCGCTGCAGGCGGGACATTGAATCCCACCTGCAAATTATTGGTTGAGCAGACCGAGAACAGGACATTGTAGTTCTTAATAGCTTTCACAGTATATTGCTGATTTTAGATGTGCAAAATATATATAAGCTGATTTTTTTGTAGTTTTTTTTTATAGAACACTTCTAAATCCGACATGCAATGTTAAAAAGCCCTGTCCCTTCCATACAGCCCCCTATACCCGTCCCACATATTAGAAACTATTATTCTGCACTTTTCAGAATTTCACCCCAATCATGATGTATTCATTGCCCAAATTAAAATATTTAAAAACTTCTGATTGCCTAATTAATCTTGAACTTGCAATAATTTGGCGATAAGAACTGAGCAAATCCAAACCTGCACTCTAGAAAACACTAGAGTGCAACTAACATTCTTGCAGCTTATTATTATTATTATTAACAGTTTCTTATATAGCGCACACATATTTCGCAGCGCTTTTACAGAGACTATTTGAACACTCACATCAGTCCCTGCCCCAGTGGAGCTTACAATCTATATTACCTACCACATATATATGCACACAGACATCTAGGGTTAATGTAGCCTACCAGTATATTTTTGGATTGTGGGAGGAAACTGGAGTACCCGGAGGAAACCCACGCAAGCACGGGGAGAATATACAAACTCTGCACAGTAAGAGCCATGCAGGGAATCAAACCCATGACCTCAGCGCTGTAATGCCCATGGTGAAGTGATAAATGTGTCTGGTGATAATGCACCATCCAATCAGCTCCTGTCATGCTTTAGGCTGGATTTGAAAAATTACAGTGCCTGGTGCATTATAACCGGTCACTTTGGGCCAGATTCTCCAAGCTTCAAAAGTGATAAAATAAAGAGTGATAAACAGCCAGCCAATCAGCTCCTGCCTGACATTTTTCAAACACAGTCTGTGACATGGCAGGTAGGAGCTGATTGGCTGGCTGTTTATCACTCTCCATTTTATCACCTTTGAAGCTTAGAGAATCTAACTTCACCAGGCTTAATAAATCAACCCCAATATAAGAAAACCCTTGTGGACTGTATTATTTATTTATTTATTTACAGTTTCTTATATAGCGCAGCATATTCCGTTTAGTTTTATATGCCTAGTGAGAAACAATGATCACGTCCAATTCAGTATGTCCCGAAATTTTTACATATTGTTATTCAAAAAGGTAAATTCAAAACAACTAGCTTAGGTAAGCATATTAGATTTGAATTGACAGTTTTGTGGTATATACAGTAGCTTTAAAGTTAGAAAAGTGTCAGGTTGATTAATTGGATAAGAGGAAACCATACGTTTAAGAGCACCGCTGTCTCTAGTGATATAAAGGGGACTTAAAGCATATACATCTTATTATTCAACACTTTTTCCTAAACATCTACCTATAAATCAATCTTTATGAGCAAACTCCACACACAATGTGGACTATTTGTAAGATGACATTTGTAATAGAACAAACAGCAGTTCAAATTGCTCACATTAATTAGGATTTACAAAGAATGTGCACACATAAACAAGTTATTTTAAAATAAAGAGACAAAAATATGAATTCACAAAAAACACAGCAAAACATTAAACAAGCCTCTCTTTACAGCCAGTCATGGCTATACTTAAAGAAAGAGGTTTAAAAGGATATCTATAGCTAACTAGGGGGCAGATTTATTAAGCTCAGTGAAGTGATAAAGTGTCAGCTCCTACCTGTCATTTTTCATACCAAGCCTGTAACTTCACAGTTAGGAGCTGATTGGCCGGTGATTTAAAACCAGACACTTTATCACTTCACTGAGCTTAATAAATTTGCCCCTAAATAGCTTAGTAAATTGGGTACTTGTGTAGTTTCACGGCGCCAGCCCACGCTGCGGGCTCGGTGGCTCGCTACGCTCGCCACGCTATTTAAAATCAACTCCATGCCAACATGGATAGTGGCCGTGAAACTACACAAGTACCGAAAATTGTAATATCGATGCGCGGCCACGTGCGTTGCTATCAGCAGGAGATTAATATCCAGCTTGGTGGTTGAATCTCTAGTTAATCGCTGGTCATGGCCAGTTTTCTCACCAGAGAACACTGCCACTGACAGATCGCTCAGCACACAGCACTTTTAAACATTTTATATTTGACACTAAATAATAAATAATATTATTTATTTATAGTTTCTTATATAGCTCAGCATATCACACATTTAATCTTCTTAAGACTCTTCTCAAGATATGTGCTCGTAGATTTTAAAGGTGCACATACACTATGGCGATTTCATGGCAATTTGGTTACTTTTCATCTGATTTTGGAGATAAATCAGATGAAATGTATCCATGTTTTTTACATCAGGTCAAATGCGATTCAGGGTCCCTTGAGCATTGCATCGGACTCTAAAGATGACACGAGCTGTACTATATATTTATCGCATCACCAAGCCACCAGCAGGCTTGGCTGGAACTTCAAATGATACATTGTATGCAAAAGGACTGCATACAGTGTATCGTATGCAGTCCCTGTTCAAGGGGGATCATGGCGACTTCTCCCATGAGAAAAGTTGCCCTAGTGTAGAGGCACCTTAAGGAAAGACAGAATATTCACTATTGTGTTTTATAGATTCATGTATTAATCAAATATTTGGACTTTGTGCACCAAATGAAAAACTATATTTCCTACCACATGTTCAGAAACATATACACCTTTGTCAAAATCCAATTAGCCGACCAATACCTGTTAGGAGTTTGGGAAGAAAATGGAGTAGCTGCAGGAAACGCGTGCAAAAATGTGAACAACGTCCAAACTCTGCATTAAGGGATAAAATCCAAGACTTCAGCCCTATGACAATCTAAATTACCCTACAGGGCGGGATGTGACCCGGGAGTCCCTCTGTGACACTGGCGGACGCAGGGCATTCTGTGAGGGATCTGATCAGATCCTTCACACAGTGTGATGTGGAAAGAAGCATATAGGCTTCTTTATGGTAATGCCAGCTATTCCCTTCTCATTGGCGCCTTAGCATTGTGGCTTTAGTACATTTGAAAATTCGAAAACTTCGATTTTACGGCATTTCTGGTTCAGTACATCCCACCCATGCAATGATTATATTAATTCAGAGCATTGCAGGAAGATTTACATTAATGTACACCTATTTTATTAATGTTCTTGGCAACACATTTATATTTTGTCTTTCAGCCTAATAAACAATTCCCATATCAATGAGCGGTAATGTCACTAATACAGAGGGCAATACAAAAATAATAATTTGGATGCTGTTCCAACCTGCCAGATTGTAATTTAATGATTTAACAAAAAGTACACATTCTTTGTAAGTTAATAATATCATATGATAATGGGGTCATCATATTGTCTACTGTGTACTGTCAACTGAAATCTGATCAAATTTTGACCATTTGGGAACATTTTGTTTTTGTGAGTTCTAGAACCATCATTTCAGCTCTAAGGCAAAATGGATTCTCCTTGCAGCCACATACTGTACTGAAAATACATATTATAAGTACTAATAGCTATTGTGCATTGGTTGTTTTGACATGGTGAGGCTCAGAGCTATTAAAATAAAATGTATACCCCTTTCAGATAAAAAGTACGGGTCCCAGGGTTTTGTACCTAGGCCCAACCCATATGTAACCCCTTTTAGAATGACAGCTGCACCTGGCTAATTGCTAGGGAGGCAGTGTCACCGCGCACATGTGCAGTGTTGGCGTTTGGAGACAAGCGGATCTGAAGTGCCAAATCTTCTTTTGCTATAAACATTTCCTCATTGACCCAGGTTATCCATTTTTACTAACTGCGACCTGCTTAGATTCCGGGAACTACCCGGATTTGTCTAAGGACCCTTTCAGACTGAGCAAAATCCTAGGTTGCTCTATGCTGTATAAGGATATTGCTGCTCGTATGAAAGCAGTATAAGTTAGTTACATGTATTCAAGGTATTTTTTTCCATTAAATACTTTTTTTTTAAGTGAGTTTTCTTTAACACGATGCAGAGATAATCTTAAAAAATCAAATGTTAGCTTTGGAATAGAACTCTTTAGGAAATATTCAGACTGTTTGCTGTTGTCCGTGCAGAAAAACATCAAAAGCTGTTCAATCAGGAAGCTTCTTGGTGGTCATGTGATAGTAGAGAAACCCGCTCAGCTCATTAAATCATAGGGCTGCATTTTCCATAGTAAAAACACGACAGAAAAAAAACTTACTTTAGGTGATTAGTGGACAAGTGAAAAAGCAAGGTAGTATTTACCAAGTACAATGTTTAAAATAGCAAGTAGAAGGCTACTGGTTGCCCATGGCAACTTCTCCAATAAGAAACAATAAACAACTTGATGTGTCTTTATACGTTATTACTAAGAACAAACTAAAAGCACAGCTCGTTTTGAGATTTTAGTTTCTTTGAGAGGATTGGATGTTTAAATAATTAGCGTTACCTACTTTCACCCCTCTTTAGTAGAAAATCATTAACCCAATACATGAAAAGTGCAGGTGATTAACAGATGAACCGTCCCTCGGTTCATCTGCCTTGTGCCAAATTTTAATAAGTTAGATCTTTATCTTTGTTTTGTACCCAGGATGCAGCTATTAGCAATTCTAACTCAGAAGAGGAAGGAAGGTACAAACAGCCTTGTTATTTTCTGATAAGTAATGATTTGTAAGACATAACACTTGAATATTCCATTAGCTGAGCGCTGGAAAATAGCATCCACAAACTAATGCATTTTAATTAAAAACAGAGCAGTTAAACATAAGAGTAAGGAATAATTGTGCAATTCTCAATTACGGAAAATTGAAAGCTTTAGTCCGCTCATTTGTTTTCTGCTCATGTCTTTGGAAATATTCTGTATATCTTGCCCTGCAAACAGTAAGCCATCATAAAGTGTTTGGAACTTGGAAAAGGCTAGATTCCTGCTCACCTCCTGTTACTGATCTGCAAGATTATTTTTATGAGATTTTTATTTCCTTAGTGGAAATGAAAAGATAAGATGCCACTGGAAAGTCAGTAAGTCTGTGTCTGAAATTATTATTATGGATAAAATGTCTATATAAGAAATGTACCAGCTTTCATCTTGTACCTACCTATATAGTTGTGTCATTTTGTTACAAGAGGAGCCAAAAATCCCACTTTGTGCCATCAAGCTTTAAAGGAATTATGGTGTCAAATTGTTACCCCCTCTGTACAAAGCTAAGTGAATGAAACAACAGAAAAGCTTAACATGCTTTGTTATAAAGCAATAAATATGAAATTTAATTGACAGACTTGTGTTGTTTTTGTAGCTGCAGAAAAAAATGTATTTTATCGATTCTATGGATGTGAATTGTGTCAGTGTTGTGTGAATTCTTGTTTATGTATGACCGTATTGTGTACACTCATCAGCTAAACAATATACAGATGGAGCGCTGCTCATTCAGGCAGGGGATGGTGGAAGATTCGCCAGCCGCCATCCACCACCAGCCGCCGGAAGGCTCCCCTGCCGCCTTCCTGCCGGTCCCCGCTGCATTCCCCCCACCTCCCCGCTCCCCCCATAACCCTGCCTGTCTCCCTGAAGCAGCCCGCCCTGTAATTGGGATGCGCATACATCCCAGTCAGTTGGAGCCCCGGCTCGCCAGCAGGGCGGTCTAGCGCAGCTGAGCAACAGGCGCTCCATCTGTATGGGTCCATATATCCAGCTATCCAAAATGCTTGGGCCCAGAAGTATTTTGCCTATTTTAAAATACACTATAATGAGGTATCTTGGGTAGGAGACCCAAGCTTAAACACCAGATGCATTTATGTTTATCATATATATCGTACACACACGTGGAAGGTAACTTTATAAATTATTTTGTGCCAGAAACAAAGTTTGTGTACACTGAACCATAAGAACCATAGGAGTCACAGAAGTATATTCAATGTGTCGAAACTGCCGTGTTGCCGAAAAGACTGCAGTTTTCAACATGAATAGATTGGAAGGGGTTCCGATCTATTTAATGCTATCTGTTATTTTTTGGCAGGTTGAAATGTTTCGACCTGCCGAAAAGCAGGTGGATTGACGGAATAGCCGCTAATCCGCCTGCTTTTGACAGAAACACAGCCAAATCCGAAAGGCTTTGGTTGTGTTTCGGTCAATCTCCATCCAGCTTAAAAAGATGCCAGATTTCAGGCAGGGAGGACGGCGCCGGGTGAGCAGCAGCAGCAGCATCTTACACTACGCCATCCTCCTGTCCGCCACTGCCCACACCCTCCCACCGCTGCTGTTGCATTGAATAATGGATGCCGGATCCATTCCGGCAAAAAAATTTCAGAATGGATCCGGCATCAATTGAATATATACCACTATCTCAGAACCAAATAATACATCTTATTTTTGTCTGGGGATGATAGCCTAGTGCTTTGGTATATGGGGAGAGTGGTGATGGTACTAATGGTGTAATGTTTAGGTGGTAGTAGTGCAATTAGAGGGAGAGTGTGGGTATGGTAGTGGATAAATGCGTGAGGAGAGAGTTCTGAGGGGTTGGAATTAGCACATATAAACCTACATGTTAAGATGAATGTAATATATGACTAGGCTGTGAGGTGAGCCCAGAGGCTGCCGCCGCCACTTCTCGTAGTCATCAGCAGAAGGTACATTCTCAAAGGGTATATCAACTACAGCTGTCATTCAACATGCTACAAATACACAAAGATTTTAATCATGTTCCAACACTGAAAAATAAAAATACAATATATCGACCACACTTAGATACAGTAAGGTGAATGGACTTTATTGCAAATCAGGAATGTAGACCATGAAAATCTGCTAAGAATCTGACTACTGCCATGCTACGTTTCATGTCCATAGTGTTTCCCATTAGAGCAGCTGCTGGCAGTACACGTAATACAGTAAATCTCCCTAGTACGGGCCTGCCCAGTGCACAGAGATCCCAGAACATTAGCCTGCTCTCTTCCTCCATGGTTCAGCTTTTAAAATAAAAGCATTATTGCACCAATTAAAAAGCACAAATTACCTTAATTGTAGTACAGTAAGCCATGGTTTATATTATTGCCCAGGAGAACATTTTTTATAGAAAATAATTTCTTCCTAATCTAACAATGCATTTCAGGAGGGAAATAATAGGCACTGGCCGAATTGTGCAGCCTTTATGTGTGCGCTTAATAATGAAACTAATAAGGCTGGGGATGCTGCTAGATGAGATTGTCATACTGTAATAGCCTGGGACATTGCTCTAGTCGCATTACGTACTGTACATCAGCAGCATTACTGTATCTGGAAGGAGATAGCGGTAAGTGGTTGGGCTGTGTTTGTCCTGTAAAAGCCATTTGTGCAATTATTCATCTGACCTAATAGCAACAATAAAATCTTACCGGTATTGATGCTGAATCCTTTATGTGGAAATATCTAAACCTATTTAATATGGTAATATGATTTCATTTTTAATAACATTCATATTAGAGACGAAAACTGATGTGTCTTTGCTACACACAGGTATCATTGTAAGCAGATCAGGAATGCACATTTCCTCTCCAACAGGGAATACAGTGCTTAATATAGTGTGTCTGATTATCTATCTATCTATCTATAATGGAATATATGCTGGCACTCCATCGATCTGTAAACAATAATGGCACCTGGTGCCCGTGCCCTCCCTGGATGAACCCAAACAGAGTTTCCAATGCACAGGTATGTAAATGGGTGGCACTCCAGCGACTTGAATAAAGACCACAGGCTGTGGTCTCCCTTCTTCAAGTTGCCGGAGTGCCGCCCATCTACATACCTATATATAGGTATGTACTGTGACAAGGTGTGCTCTGGGCTCCTCTGACTGATTGCTGTCACAGAAGAAAGATGGAAAGCTGACCTTTGGATTCTGTCAAGAATTGCGCACTCAGTACTTCAGTATGGTGATGCGATTCAGCCATGGACATGGGGTACCACTGGAGAAGTCAGGAGTCCACGGTAACCTGCTCTATGAATAACATAAGACCTAGAAGAGCCCTATTTAACGCAAACAGGGTTTTTGGCCCTTGTTCTGGTTGACTGGAAAGGCTGCAGAATTTGTAGCTTTGCGAGTCCACCAGTTGCCGGCTGCCGCCCGCACAGCCGCCAGCCCCCCCTCGCATGGCGCAATTACCTGCAGACATGGGAATGGGTGATTTGGGCAATCATCCATTCGCAGCCTTGCGTGTGGGCACAAAATCATTTGATGGTCGCTGACCATCTAATGATTTTTCAAGTGCTCACAAATCTAAGACACCTCTTTGGTGTCTTACATCTGCGGGAGCCTGTACGGGAATGGGGAGGGCAGTTGACATCCGCTGACATCAGCTGACCGCCCCCCCGCACCCACGTCATCAGGGATTTACCATGAGAAGAACGCCCAGCGTTCCCATGGCTGAATTCCCCGGCCCGCAGCCCCACGCCCACACTGTTGTATGCGGGCGCCGAGCGAATAATCTATTCGCAGTGGCCAGTTGCACACAGCAGCTGCACATGTGCATAATTGACTGTGCTCATGCGCAGTGGAAAAACATCACTCCCCTGTGTGAACATGCAGAGGAGCGTGTCAACCAAAATAAGGCCCCCAGTCTGCTCCATGAATAGACCCCCTCATAGTAAATTCTAATGGTTCTGTAGCTATCAATAGATTCAAGGCAAACTGCAGCCATTTTGTAGCTGTCTATGGTGCTGACTGCTCATCTACTCTAATACACTGCACTTGCCCCTGTATTCATACAGTGCAGATCCTGTAAGGAAAGCAGCATGAAACAGAAGAAAATTTGTAATGCCCAGTTGATAAAAATGTGTCTCATACCTGTGTAGAGTAAATAAAATATTTTTTTGCTGGCAAAGTAGAACAATATATGAAATATTAAAAGGCTTGCTGTACTATTATGTGATGATTTTTCCGGATTTCTCTGTAGGTTCAAATGAATGCTTCACTAGCTCAAGAACTGTGCGATTTAATTATATATAGTAAAAGTGCATATGTGGGAGTACTGTAAGGGTTAATCATGTATCTTAAGCTTTTAACTTGCAGGAAGAGCTGCTAAAAATATACAGTACCGTGTTTGAATAGTTTAAAAGTCATAAACTGAAACACAAATCAAAAGTTAATCAAGAGTTAATTCACCCTGTGCATCATTATATGTAATTAACATCTAGCGTATGAGAAATATTTATATACATTCCATGTGAGTTAATGCTAATTTAATTTATGTACTAAGTAAGTCTAATTAAAGTTACATATTGTGTACTGAGTGCACAATCTAGAAAGAAGTAATAATTAAAAATAAGATGCAGTATTGATTTAGAGAGATAATTAGCTCGGACTGATTTAATGAACTTGTGTATCAGTGAAGAATGATAAAACCATAAAACCTACTAAAAGCAGTAGAAAGGGTTTAAATAGAACTATTATAATGATAACAGTATAGGTGTAAAGTTTTCAAGTACCGGTACATCTGGAACACTGTTAATCTTGCTGCTTGGCTAAGGCCACCAGTTGCTGTAATTATAAGATGGGTATGTTTTGTGGTGCCACCTACAGTAGATGTCATGTGCAGCAGTAAAAATGGAGAGGATTACTTAAATTGCAACAATCTGTTCACCCATGGGCCATAGTTTTCAATTAGTGTAACAGGTATCCGCAGAATGCATTTAGGAGAGGTATTACTACAGCACAGGTTCTCAAACTCAGCCCTCCTCACAGAATCACAATTGAAATTATTAGCTCCACCTGTGGATCTTTCAAAATGTGTCAGTGTGTAATGAATGCACCTGTGCACCTGCCAGATGACCTAGAAAACGTGAACTGTGTGGGGTCCTGGGGACCAAGTTTGAGAACCCCTGTCCTACAGCATATATCAGTATGAAACAACTACAGCAGCTCTGCCTGGACCGGGCTCTCCCATACACTTAGGGGTTTGAATTTTAAGCTAACTTGTGTTAAATGAGCGGCGGAGATCATTGGCTGCAACAGAAGATCTGTTAACAATCTCCCCCCAAAACAAATATTTATTGGAAGGTTACTAAGAAAAAGCCAAGGTATAATAAAAAACAAAACCATTAAAAAAAAAAGTTGTTGTGAAAATGCCAGCAAGAAGATACTGAAGAGATGTGGGATAAAGTCTTCAAATTATGGATTCATGGACCAAGTATTTATTATTATTATTATTATTTTTATTATTATTATTAATAGGGCACCAAAAGATATCCAATGTCAACTATTTGTATAATTATCAGTTTGTCATGTTTTCATTGAAAAATGTTTTTGTAATGAAAACAAAATCACATACAGTATTTACTGCAAAAATACAAAATAAAATAAAGAATGATTGGGACAATAGGGAGAAGTCTCACTGAGGCTTGAAGCACACAGTAATGGTTTACAGGGCAGAGCAGGGAGCAAGCAGAAATCATTGAGCCTGTACCCACAAGTAGTCAGATATTCACATCAGGTCAATGGAGGTCACATCGGTGACATCAATAGCACTGGGAGAAGAGAACAAGGGAATAGGGTCCTTCTATTGAGGGCTTACATTATCCTAGGGAGGGGAGTAACCAGAAGGGTACATGAGAGAATGGGGAGATGAACAGACAGGGGTACTTAGCAGAGAGTTATGGTTTTTGATTAGTTTGTGTGAAGTATAGAGTCCTCATTCACAGGTGTGGAGGCTGCTCAAGGGTCTGATTTAGTGAGGGAATGAGTTCCAGACAAATGGGGCATCACATGAGAAATCCTGGATACAGAAGTGAGACAAGGTGGTCAGAGTGGAGATGAGAAGGCAGTCCTTTGAGGAGTGCTGATGATGGCGGCGAGCCGGACAGGAAAGAGCTCAGAAATGTAGGAGGGAGCGGAGCACGTGAGGGCTGAGGAGTTTATACAGAATTCTGTGTCGGATGGTGAGCTTGTGATTTAATTTGCAAAGAGGTTAAGCCTATACAGAACAGTGAGAAAGAGGGCAGCAGTTATGATAGACCGAAAAGTAACAAGGTGATGTTAAAACTAAAGGTAAAGTCAGGGCTTAGATTGATGTTTCACAGCAGTGAAAACTGCATAAATATATACAAGGGAGTGTCCTATTAGAACAGTTCATTTTAGCAGAATGGTGAGTAGCTGGCTATCTTCCTTAAAGCCCAATTTTTATGGCCTTAAATTCTTGTTTCCAGACCCATGAGCTACAGTATCAACCGTAGTCATACCTGTCAGCATAATGAGTTCAAAAGTAGCACAACAGGCTATAATAATGTAATAAGGTAGGTATTGCGGCGTCTAATGCAGAACCCAGTGGGCGATCAACCTGAACACTTAGTTACCACCAACCCACTAAAAGTCAATGCTAACATGAACTGAGAGGTTTGACAGGCACAAGTGGAATAATTACAGAAAGCTGAAAATACATTACTATTATGCTATGCTATGTCTGAAATTATCTACAAAATCTTTGTGCTTTATGGAGAGGCAACACAATACAAAGTAAAATAAATGCTAATACAATCTAGCCCATATACTGCACTGTCGTTGCTGGTGAACTACAAATCACATGACTCAGCCATACTGTAAACCCATTATGAAAAGCTTAAAACCACTAACAAAGTTGCCATGGTTATTTCAACCAGTTCCGAAATCCTCTTACCTTCCAATTGTTTTTCTGGTTCATGCTCAGGAGCCATCCTGCATAACAGTATGTATGGTGCTATTGTCAGCAGGAATGTGCAGGAACACTCTTAACAATGCCATGTCCAGACCTGGCATTCCAGAACCTATTCTTCCAGAAAATGTCCTTTATTTGCTCCATTCTCTGACGTCACATCAAGATAATACAAACCTCAGTTTTGTTCTAAGTCACTAAGCTATACAATAGTGAAAACGCCATCCAAATCCACATAGTAGATTTAGCATGATGCAGAATAAAAAAACAGACAAAAATTCTGAAATTTCTTTTTTAATTTTCAGAGTTCATAAACAGTACCTAGAAGCATATTTTTTTATAAAAAATGTATGCACTGACATACAGTAAGCCTCTGTTTTATAATATGTATACAGTAGATGTACGGTATGTTTTCTAATCCAACAGAAAGTCTAAATGAAATGTATTTAACATGAATGCAATGTTTTTGTTTCCTGCATTCTTACTTAATTGTTACTGAAATATTTTAAATGGAACATCCAACTACCAACCTGCTTTTTGCCTTTTATTGCCTATTTGTCACAATATAGACATTCTCCAGCTGACTCTGTTGCTGCCTATACCATAGGTGCCGATTCTGTGGGTGCTCAAGGGCCCGAGCACCCACGGAAACTGATGAGCACCCACGGGCCCGAGTCCTGCTGCTGGGCCGCCATGTTAACTTGCTAATTTGAGGCTGCAGCACCAACATTGCTGGAGCCGCCACCTGGGAAACAGTATGCCGGGAAGAGTGTATTCTGTCCGCGGAGTACCTGCACTGTGGGGGCATTTATGTATATGGAACTCTGTTGCCGTAATTTGAATATTGGAGACAACTGTGCTCCGTAATATAAATTGGTATTATTTTGTGGCCACACCCCTTCCCCATGAAGCCCCTCCTCTATATTTTTGGCTTGAGCACCCACCAGCAAAAACATAAATCAGCACCTATGGCCTATACCTCTATTGTCCTCCCACTATATATACACATGTACGAGGGTGGATCAATAAGCACCAGTTTTAAGAATGAAGACTACAATTTTTCACAAAACATTTTTATTTATTTTTCAACATACAATACACTAGCCAATCTGTGATTTTGCAATCGTGTGATATAGTTAGACACACGATGCAAATCACAGATGGGACAAAATCAGGCGCACAATAAACCCAAAGTCAATGATACTATCTATAAAAAGAACCACAAGGGGATAAATTTTAAATTTATAAAAATTTTGCTGCTCCTAAGAGTGATTCTGTAACACTCAAATTTAAAGCACAAATAATTTTTTAGGAGAAAAGGAGCGCAATTGTCATAAAAATCAAAACATTTATTAATACAGTAAAAAATATATATAAAAATGTAAATTTCTGAATAGAAATAAAAATAAAGATTATCACAATGACATATGTGGGACACTTCTGCAAGTGCATTTATCAATAGTTTCAACAGAGTTTTTAACCATAAATTGCAGCACTGTCCATAGGTACACACATGGGGAGACTTTCCAATTTCCGTATAAATGGGCTCCGATTTTATAGAGCGAGAATAATGTAAAGTTCCAGTATAAAAAAAAGCCGGCAATGCCAGATAGTTGATGTTGGGGTCGGTACTCTAAAGTAAGGAGAATTGGTGTTAATGTCAACACTCTCAATCGACAGAGGTTGTGTCGACACCGATAAGACTGTACTTGGGTCAAACAGTTACTGGAGTGGAATAAGAGCTCACCAGTTGTTGAGACACTGTCTCCGGGGCTATTAGGAGACCGCACTGCGGCAGTTTTTCAGGCTCCTGCCCTGCTGACAGCTCCTGGACCTGGATCAGCTGCACACTCCGTGTGCAATGTGTGGGGCGTCTGTCGACAATCCTCAGGTGCAGGGACCGCTTTTAATCTGCTTCCAGGCAACAACAACGCTGCCGTTTGTACACTCCCGGCTTTGAGCAGATGGATAGCTGTGCCCGTCCAGCGTTAACCTGGGTAGTAAGTGATCTGCCTGGGACGTTTTCCCAAAGTAGGAATGAAGTGTCCCACACTTCAACAATTCATAGCGCAATTCATACAATTTGGCAGCAACAATTCCAGATGAGGGAGCTGGTGCATTGTCGTGGTGAAAAAAAAAACAAAAAAAACGAACCTATGAATCAATCTGAAATTTGGTATGGCGCTGTTTGAAAGCTTGTCGTACACGATAGTAATACCAACTTTCCTCAGCAACGCCACCTGTCTTCAAACACTGGTACTTATTGATCCACCCTCGTATATATGAAAAAATATTGTTGGGATTACAAAATACGGTACTTATGTAATATCTGGGCTCCCGTTTTTCTTATGAGATCGCGTGCGCTCGCCACGCTTCGGGCACGGTGGCTCGCTGCGCTCGCCACACTATATAAAATCAACTCCATGCATAGTTGGATAGTAAAAAAAAAGGGGGGTATTTAACATGGGAGCCCAGATAATACATAAGTACCCAAAATACAGTAAATATAAATATGCATGTAACTAGCATTGTCTAGACTTCCAATCTTCCATCTTCCAATAAAAAAAAAATGATATCATCTAAGAATCTGAACAAGTTCTCCGATATTCTAAACCAATACATTTATGGTAGCACAGGAAACCACTTAATGCAGACATTAATACCAAGGCCAGCACTATACATAGTGCATTACCAGTCCACTATTCACTTAATTGTGGTCAGATGTGTAAAAAAAAAATGTAATTTCCATTCTGATGGAATATAATAGCTGTAGGTTTTTGTTGCAATAAATATTAACCCCTTCCTGACAGAGCTAGTTTTTGCGTTCCTGACAGAGCCCTTTTTTTCAAATCTGACATGTCTCACTTAAGTGGGGATAACTTTTTTTTGCTTTTACTTATCCCAGTGATTTTGAGATTGTTTTTTCGTGACACATTGTACTTCAAATTAGTGGTAAATTTGGGTCGATACAGTCTGTGTTTTTTTGTGAAAAATACCAAAATGTCGTGAAAAAATGGAAAATTTAGCGATTTGCAAAATGTTAAATTTTCTGCTTGTGAGACAAATAATCATACCACTCAAAATAGTTAATAACTAACATAGACCATATGTCTACTTTATGTTTCCATCATTATTTCAACTTCCTTTTAATTTTTTTGGACACTAGGAGGCTTACAATATGAATAGCAAATTCTCAAATTTTCAAGAAAATTTCAAACACTGATTTTTTTAGGGACCAGTTCAGTTCTGATATGACTTTGAGGGACTTGTATGTGAGACACCCCCATAAATGATGCCATTTCAAAAACTGCACCCCTCACAGTATTCAAAACAGCATTTTGGAAGTTTGTTAACCCTTTAGGTGTTTCACAGGAATTAAAACAAAGTGTAGGTGAAATTTCAAAATTTCATTTTTTTTGCAGATTTGCAATTTTAATACATTTTTCTAAGGAACACAGTACATTTTACTAGAGAAATGTGACTAAAAATTGATTCCCCCAATTCTTTTGTTTTCAAAAATATCCTATATGTGGCCCTAGTGTGCACGTTGACCAAACCACAGGCTTCATAATAGAAGGAGCACCTACTTGATTTTGGAGCCTCCTTTTTATGAGATTATTTTTTAGGCACCATGTAGGTTTCTAGGCACCATAAGATGCTAAAATTTAGGAACCCCCCCACAAGTTACCCCATTTTGCAAACTACACCCCTCAGGGAATTCATCTAGGGGTATAGTGTACATTTCAAACCCCCAGGGGTTTCACCAATTTTGATACAACTGGGCAGTGAAAATGAAAAATTAAATTTTTTTACACAAAAATGCAGTTCTGGCTCAAAATTTTTCATTTTCACAAGGAATGAAGGAGACAAAGCACCCCAAAATCTGTGCCCCAATTTCTCCCGAGTACCGCAATGCCTCACATGTGACCAAAAAATACCAGTTGGGTGCATGGCAGGACTCAGAAGGGAAGGAGTGATTTTTGGATTTTGCAGCTCAGATTCTGGTGGAATTTTGGTGGGTGCTATGTCGCATTAGCAAGACCCCCCAAGCACCAATACAGTGGAACCCCCCCACAAGTGACCCCATTTTGCAAACTACACCCCTCAGGGAATTCATCTAGGGGTATAGTGTACATTTCAAACCCCCAGGGGTTTCACCAATTTTGATACAAGTGGGCAGTGAAAATGAAAAATTACATTTTTTTACACAAAAATGCAGTTCTGGCTCAAAATTTTTCATTTTCAGAAGGTATGAAGGAGAAAAAGCACCCCAAAATCTGTGCCCCAATTTCTCCCGAGTACGGCAATGCCTCACATGTGAACAAAAAATACCAGTTGGGTGCATGGCAGGACTCAGAAGGGAAGGAGTGATTTTTGGATTTTGCAGCACAGATTTTGGTGGAATGAATGGTGGGTGCTATGTTGCACCAATACAGTGGAACCCCCCCACAAGTCACCCCATTTTGCAAAGTACACCCCTCAGGGAATTCATCTAGGGGTATAGTGTACATTTCAAACCCCCAGGGGTTTCACCAATTTTGATACAAGTGGGCAGTGAAAATGAAAAATTACATTTTTTTACACAAAAATGCAGTTCTGGCTCAAAATTTTTCATTTTCAGAAGGTATGAAGGAGAAAAAGCACCCCAAAATCTGTGCCCCAATTTCTCCCGAGTACGGCAATGCCTCACATGTGACCAAAAAATACCAGTTGGGTGCATGGCAGGACTCAGAAGGGAAGGAGTGATTTTTGGATTTTGCAGCTCAGATTCTGGTGGAATTTTGGTGGGTGCTATGTCGCATTAGCAAGACCCCCAAAGCACCAATACAGTGGAACCCCCCCACAAGTGACCCCATTTTGCAAACTACACCCCTCAGGGAATTCATCTAGGAGTATAGTGTACATTTCAAACCCCCAGGGGTTTCACCAATTTTGATACAAGTGAGCAGTGAACATGAAAAATTACATTTTTTTACACAAAAATGCAGTTCTGGCTCAAAATTTTTCATTTTCAGAAGGTATGAAGGAGAAAAAGCACCCCAAAATCTGTGCCCCAATTTCTCCCGAGTACGGCAATGCCTCACATGTGAACAAAAAATACCAGTTGGGTGCATGGCAGGACTCAGAAGGGAAGGAGTGATTTTTGGATTTTGCAGCTCAGATTCTGGTGGAATTTTGGTGGGTGCTATGTCGCATTAGCAAGACCCCCCAAGCACCAAGACAGTGGAACCCCCCCACAAGTGACCCCATTTTGCAAACTACACCCCTCAGGGAATTCATCTAGGGGTATAGTGTACATTTCAAACCCCCAGGGGTTTCACCAATTTTGATACAAGTGGGCAGTGAACATGAAAAATTACATTTTTTTACACAAAAATGCAGTTCTGGCTCAAAATTTTTTATTTTCAGAAGGTATGAAGGAGAAAAAGCACCCCAAAATCTGTGCCCCAATTTCTCCCGAGTACGGCAATGCCTCACATGTGACCAAAAAATACCAGTTGGGTGCATGGCAGGACTCAGAAGGGAAGGAGTGATTTTTGGATTTTGCAGCTCAGATTCTGTTGGAATTTTGGTGGGTGCTATGTCGCATTAGCAAGACCCCCCAAGCACCAAGACAGTGGAACCCCCCCACAAGTGACCCCATTTTGCAAACTACACCCCTCAGGGAATTCATCTAGGAGTATAGTGTACATTTCAAACCCCCAGGGGTTTCACCAATTTTGATACAAGTGAGCAGTGAACATGAAAAATTACATTTTTTTACACAAAAATGCAGTTCTGGCTCAAAATTTTTCATTTTCAGAAGGTATGAAGGAGAAAAAGCACCCCAAAATCTGTGCCCCAATTTCTCCCGAGTACGGCAATGCCTCACATGTGAACAAAAAATACCAGTTGGGTGCATGGCAGGACTCAGAAGGGAAGGAGTGATTTTTGGATTTTGCAGCTCAGATTCTGGTGGAATTTTGGTGGGTGCTATGTCGCATTAGCAAGACCCCCCAAGCACCAAGACAGTGGAACCCCCCCACAAGTGACCCCATTTTGCAAACTACACCCCTCAGGGAATTCATCTAGGGGTATAGTGTACATTTCAAACCCCCAGGGGTTTCACCAATTTTGATACAAGTGGGCAGTGAACATGAAAAATTACATTTTTTTACACAAAAATGCAGTTCTGGCTCAAAATTTTTCATTTTCAGAAGGTATGAAGGAGAAAAAGCACCCCAAAATCTGTGCCCCAATTTCTCCCGAGTACGGCAATGCCTCACATGTGACCAAAAAATACCAGTTGGGTGCATGGCAGGACTCAGAAGGGAAGGAGTGATTTTTGGATTTTGCAGCTCAGATTCTGTTGGAATTTTGGTGGGTGCTATGTCGCATTAGCAAGACCCCCCAAGCACCAAGACAGTGGAACCCCCCCACAAGTGACCCCATTTTGCAAACTACACCCCTCAGGGAATTCATCTAGGGGTATAGTGTACATTTCAAACCCCCAGGGGTTTCACCAATTTTGATACAAGTGGGCAGTGAACATGAAAAATTACATTTTTTTACACAAAAATGCAGTTCTGGCTCAAAATTTTTCATTTTCAGAAGGTATGAAGGAGAAAAAGCACCCCAAAATCTGTGCCCCAATTTCTCCCGAGTACGGCAATGCCTCACATGTGACCAAAAAATACCAGTTGGGTGCATGGCAGGACTCAGAAGGGAAGGAGTGATTTTTGGATTTTGCAGCTCAGATTCTGGTGGAATTTTGGTGGGTGCTATGTCGCATTAGCAAGACCCCCAAAGCACCAATACAGTGGAACCCCCCCACAAGTGACCCCATTTTGCAAACTACACCCCTCAGGGAGTTCATCTAGGGGTATAGTGTACATTTCAAACCCCCAGGGGTTTCACCAATTTTGATACAAATGGGCAGTGAACATGAAAAATTACATTTTTTTACACAAAAATGCAGTTCTGGCTCAAAATTTTTCATTTTCAGAAGGTATGAAGGAGAAAAAGCACCCCAAAATCTGTGCCCCAATTTCTCCAGAGTACGGCAATGCCTCACATGTGAACAAAAAATACCAGTTGGGTGCATGGCAGGACTCAGAAGGGAAGGAGTGATTTTTGGATTTTGCAGCACAGATTTTGGTGGAATGAATGGTGGGTGCTATGTTGCACCAATACAGTGGAACCCCCCCACAAGTCACCCCATTTTGCAAAGTACACCCCTCAGGGAATTCATCTAGGGGTATAGTGTACATTTCAAACCCCCAGGGGTTTCACCAATTTTGATACAACTGGGCAGTGAAAATGAAAAATTACATTTTTTACACAAAAATGCAGTTCTGGCTCAAAATTTTTCATTTTCACAAGGAATGAAGGAGACAAAGCACCCCAAAATCTGTGCCCCAATTTCTCCCGAGTACCGCAATGCCTCACATGTGACCAAAAAATACCAGTTGGGTGCATGGCAGGACTCAGAAGGGAAGGAGTGATTTTTGGATTTTGCAGCTCAGATTCTGGTGGAATTTTGGTGGGTGCTATGTCGCATTAGCAAGACCCCCCAAGCACCAATACAGTGGAACCCCCCCACAAGTGACCCCATTTTGCAAACTACACCCCTCAGGGAATTCATCTAGGGGTATAGTGTACATTTCAAACCCCCAGGGGTTTCACCAATTTTGATACAAGTGGGCAGTGAAAATGAAAAATTACATTTTTTTACACAAAAATGCAGTTCTGGCTCAAAATTTTTCATTTTCAGAAGGTATGAAGGAGAAAAAGCACCCCAAAATCTGTGCCCCAATTTCTCCCGAGTACGGCAATGCCTCACATGTGAACAAAAAATACCAGTTGGGTGCATGGCAGGACTCAGAAGGGAAGGAGTGATTTTTGGATTTTGCAGCACAGATTTTGGTGGAATGAATGGTGGGTGCTATGTTGCACCAATACAGTGGAACCCCCCCACAAGTCACCCCATTTTGCAAAGTACACCCCTCAGGGAATTCATCTAGGGGTATAGTGTACATTTCAAACCCCCAGGGGTTTCACCAATTTTGATACAAGTGGGCAGTGAAAATGAAAAATTACATTTTTTTACACAAAAATGCAGTTCTGGCTCAAAATTTTTCATTTTCAGAAGGTATGAAGGAGAAAAAGCACCCCAAAATCTGTGCCCCAATTTCTCCCGAGTACGGCAATGCCTCACATGTGACCAAAAAATACCAGTTGGGTGCATGGCAGGACTCAGAAGGGAAGGAGTGATTTTTGGATTTTGCAGCTCAGATTCTGGTGGAATTTTGGTGGGTGCTATGTCGCATTAGCAAGACCCCCAAAGCACCAATACAGTGGAACCCCCCCACAAGTGACCCCATTTTGCAAACTACACCCCTCAGGGAATTCATCTAGGAGTATAGTGTACATTTCAAACCCCCAGGGGTTTCACCAATTTTGATACAAGTGAGCAGTGAACATGAAAAATTACATTTTTTTACACAAAAATGCAGTTCTGGCTCAAAATTTTTCATTTTCAGAAGGTATGAAGGAGAAAAAGCACCCCAAAATCTGTGCCCCAATTTCTCCCGAGTACGGCAATGCCTCACATGTGAACAAAAAATACCAGTTGGGTGCATGGCAGGACTCAGAAGGGAAGGAGTGATTTTTGGATTTTGCAGCTCAGATTCTGGTGGAATTTTGGTGGGTGCTATGTCGCATTAGCAAGACCCCCCAAGCACCAAGACAGTGGAACCCCCCCACAAGTGACCCCATTTTGCAAACTACACCCCTCAGGGAATTCATCTAGGGGTATAGTGTACATTTCAAACCCCCAGGGGTTTCACCAATTTTGATACAAGTGGGCAGTGAACATGAAAAATTACATTTTTTTACACAAAAATGCAGTTCTGGCTCAAAATTTTTCATTTTCAGAAGGTATGAAGGAGAAAAAGCACCCCAAAATCTGTGCCCCAATTTCTCCCGAGTACGGCAATGCCTCACATGTGACCAAAAAATACCAGTTGGGTGCATGGCAGGACTCAGAAGGGAAGGAGTGATTTTTGGATTTTGCAGCTCAGATTCTGTTGGAATTTTGGTGGGTGCTATGTCGCATTAGCAAGACCCCCCAAGCACCAAGACAGTGGAACCCCCCCACAAGTGACCCCATTTTGCAAACTACACCCCTCAGGGAATTCATCTAGGAGTATAGTGTACATTTCAAACCCCCAGGGGTTTCACCAATTTTGATACAAGTGAGCAGTGAACATGAAAAATTACATTTTTTTACACAAAAATGCAGTTCTGGCTCAAAATTTTTCATTTTCAGAAGGTATGAAGGAGAAAAAGCACCCCAAAATCTGTGCCCCAATTTCTCCCGAGTACGGCAATGCCTCACATGTGAACAAAAAATACCAGTTGGGTGCATGGCAGGACTCAGAAGGGAAGGAGTGATTTTTGGATTTTGCAGCTCAGATTCTGGTGGAATTTTGGTGGGTGCTATGTCGCATTAGCAAGACCCCCCAAGCACCAAGACAGTGGAACCCCCCCACAAGTGACCCCATTTTGCAAACTACACCCCTCAGGGAATTCATCTAGGGGTATAGTGTACATTTCAAACCCCCAGGGGTTTCACCAATTTTGATACAAGTGGGCAGTGAACATGAAAAATTACATTTTTTTACACAAAAATGCAGTTCTGGCTCAAAATTTTTCATTTTCAGAAGGTATGAAGGAGAAAAAGCACCCCAAAATCTGTGCCCCAATTTCTCCCGAGTACGGCAATGCCTCACATGTGACCAAAAAATACCAGTTGGGTGCATGGCAGGACTCAGAAGGGAAGGAGTGATTTTTGGATTTTGCAGCTCAGATTCTGTTGGAATTTTGGTGGGTGCTATGTCGCATTAGCAAGACCCCCCAAGCACCAAGACAGTGGAACCCCCCCACAAGTGACCCCATTTTGCAAACTACACCCCTCAGGGAATTCATCTAGGGGTATAGTGTACATTTCAAACCCCCAGGGGTTTCACCAATTTTGATACAAGTGGGCAGTGAACATGAAAAATTACATTTTTTTACACAAAAATGCAGTTCTGGCTCAAAATTTTTTATTTTCAGAAGGTATGAAGGAGAAAAAGCACCCCAAAATCTGTGCCCCAATTTCTCCCGAGTACGGCAATGCCTCACATGTGACCAAAAAATACCAGTTGGGTGCATGGCAGGACTCAGAAGGGAAGGAGTGATTTTTGGATTTTGCAGCTCAGATTCTGGTGGAATTTTGGTGGGTGCTATGTCGCATTAGCAAGACCCCCAAAGCACCAATACAGTGGAACCCCCCCACAAGTGACCCCATTTTGCAAACTACACCCCTCAGGGAGTTCATCTAGGGGTATAGTGTACATTTCAAACCCCCAGGGGTTTCACCAATTTTGATACAAATGGGCAGTGAACATGAAAAATTACATTTTTTTACACAAAAATGCAGTTCTGGCTCAAAATTTTTCATTTTCAGAAGGTATGAAGGAGAAAAAGCACCCCAAAATCTGTGCCCCAATTTCTCCAGAGTACGGCAATGCCTCACATGTGAACACAAAATACCAGTTGGGTGCATGGCAGGACTCAGAAGGGAAGGAGTGATTTTTGGATTTTGCAGCACAGATTTTGGTGGAATGAATGGTGGGTGCTATGTTGCACCAATACAGTGGAACCCCCCCACAAGTCACCCCATTTTGCAAAGTACACCCCTCAGGGAATTCATCTAGGGGTATAGTGTACATTTCAAACCCCCAGGGGTTTCACCAATTTTGATACAACTGGGCAGTGAAAATGAAAAATTACATTTTTTACACAAAAATGCAGTTCTGGCTCAAAATTTTTCATTTTCACAAGGAATGAAGGAGACAAAGCACCCCAAAATCTGTGCCCCAATTTCTCCCGAGTACCGCAATGCCTCACATGTGACCAAAAAATACCAGTTGGGTGCATGGCAGGATTTAGAAGGGAAGGAGTGATTTTTGGATTTTGCAGCTCAGATTCTGGTGGAATTTTGGTGGGTGCTATGTCGCATTAGCAAGACCCCCCAAGCACCAATACAGTGGAACCCCCCCACAAGTGACCCCATTTTGCAAACTACACCCCTCAGGGAATTCATCTAGGGGTATAGTGTACATTTCAAACCCCCAGGGGTTTCACCAATTTTGATACAAGTGGGCAGTGAAAATGAAAAATTACATTTTTTTACACAAAAATGCAGTTCTGGCTCAAAATTTTTCATTTTCAGAAGGTATGAAGGAGAAAAAGCACCCCAAAATCTGTGCCCCAATTTCTCCCGAGTACGGCAATGCCTCACATGTGAACAAAAAATACCAGTTGGGTGCATGGCAGGACTCAGAAGGGAAGGAGTGATTTTTGGATTTTGCAGCACAGATTTTGGTGGAATGAATGGTGGGTGCTATGTTGCACCAATACAGTAGAACCCCCCCACAAGTCACCCCATTTTGCAAAGTACACCCCTCAGGGAATTCATCTAGGGGTATAGTGTACATTTCAAACCCCCAGGGGTTTCACCAATTTTGATACAAGTGGGCAGTGAAAATGAAAAATTACATTTTTTTACACAAAAATGCAGTTCTGGCTCAAAATTTTTCATTTTCAGAAGGTATGAAGGAGAAAAAGCACCCCAAAATCTGTGCCCCAATTTCTCCCGAGTACGGCAATGCCTCACATGTGAACAAAAAATACCAGTTGGGTGCATGGCAGGACTCAGAAGGGAAGGAGTGATTTTTGGATTTTGCAGCTCAGATTCTGTTGGAATTTTGGTGGGTGCTATGTCGCATTAGCAAGACCCCCCAAGCACCAAGACAGTGGAACCCCCCCACAAGTGACCCCATTTTGCAAACTACACCCCTCAGGGAATTCATCTAGGGGTATAGTGTACATTTCAAACCCCCAGGGGTTTCACCAATTTTGATACAAGTGGGCAGTGAACATGAAAAATTACATTTTTTTACACAAAAATGCAGTTCTGGCTCAAAATTTTTCATTTTCAGAAGGTATGAAGGAGAAAAAGCACCCCAAAATCTGTGCCCCAATTTCTCCCGAGTACGGCAATGCCTCACATGTGACCAAAAAATACCAGTTGGGTGCATGGCAGGACTCAGAAGGGAAGGAGTGATTTTTGGATTTTGCAGCTCAGATTCTGTTGGAATTTTGGTGGGTGCTATGTCGCATTAGCAAGACCCCCCAAGCACCAAGACAGTGGAACCCCCCCACAAGTGACCCCATTTTGCAAACTACACCCCTCAGGGAATTCATCTAGGAGTATAGTGTACATTTCAAACCCCCAGGGGTTTCACCAATTTTGATACAAGTGAGCAGTGAACATGAAAAATTACATTTTTTTACACAAAAATGCAGTTCTGGCTCAAAATTTTTCATTTTCAGAAGGTATGAAGGAGAAAAAGCACCCCAAAATCTGTGCCCCAATTTCTCCCGAGTACGGCAATGCCTCACATGTGAACAAAAAATACCAGTTGGGTGCATGGCAGGACTCAGAAGGGAAGGAGTGATTTTTGGATTTTGCAGCTCAGATTCTGGTGGAATTTTGGTGGGTGCTATGTCGCATTAGCAAGACCCCCCAAGCACCAAGACAGTGGAACCCCCCCACAAGTGACCCCATTTTGCAAACTACACCCCTCAGGGAATTCATCTAGGGGTATAGTGTACATTTCAAACCCCCAGGGGTTTCACCAATTTTGATACAAGTGGGCAGTGAACATGAAAAATTACATTTTTTTACACAAAAATGCAGTTCTGGCTCAAAATTTTTCATTTTCAGAAGGTATGAAGGAGAAAAAGCACCCCAAAATCTGTGCCCCAATTTCTCCCGAGTACGGCAATGCCTCACATGTGACCAAAAAATACCAGTTGGGTGCATGGCAGGACTCAGAAGGGAAGGAGTGATTTTTGGATTTTGCAGCTCAGATTCTGTTGGAATTTTGGTGGGTGCTATGTCGCATTAGCAAGACCCCCCAAGCACCAAGACAGTGGAACCCCCCCACAAGTGACCCCATTTTGCAAACTACACCCCTCAGGGAATTCATCTAGGGGTATAGTGTACATTTCAAACCCCCAGGGGTTTCACCAATTTTGATACAAGTGGGCAGTGAACATGAAAAATTACATTTTTTTACACAAAAATGCAGTTCTGGCTCAAAATTTTTCATTTTCAGAAGGTATGAAGGAGAAAAAGCACCCCAAAATCTGTGCCCCAATTTCTCCCGAGTACGGCAATGCCTCACATGTGACCAAAAAATACCAGTTGGGTGCATGGCAGGACTCAGAAGGGAAGGAGTGATTTTTGGATTTTGCAGCTCAGATTCTGGTGGAATTTTGGTGGGTGCTATGTCGCATTAGCAAGACCCCCAAAGCACCAATACAGTGGAACCCCCCCACAAGTGACCCCATTTTGCAAACTACACCCCTCAGGGAGTTCATCTAGGGGTATAGTGTACATTTCAAACCCCCAGGGGTTTCACCAATTTTGATACAAATGGGCAGTGAACATGAAAAATTACATTTTTTTACACAAAAATGCAGTTCTGGCTCAAAATTTTTCATTTTCAGAAGGTATGAAGGAGAAAAAGCACCCCAAAATCTGTGCCCCAATTTCTCCAGAGTACGGCAATGCCTCACATGTGAACAAAAAATACCAGTTGGGTGCATGGCAGGACTCAGAAGGGAAGGAGTGATTTTTGGATTTTGCAGCACAGATTTTGGTGGAATGAATGGTGGGTGCTATGTTGCACCAATACAGTGGAACCCCCCCACAAGTCACCCCATTTTGCAAAGTACACCCCTCAGGGAATTCATCTAGGGGTATAGTGTACATTTCAAACCCCCAGGGGTTTCACCAATTTTGATACAACTGGGCAGTGAAAATGAAAAATTACATTTTTTACACAAAAATGCAGTTCTGGCTCAAAATTTTTCATTTTCACAAGGAATGAAGGAGACAAAGCACCCCAAAATCTGTGCCCCAATTTCTCCCGAGTACCGCAATGCCTCACATGTGACCAAAAAATACCAGTTGGGTGCATGGCAGGACTCAGAAGGGAAGGAGTGATTTTTGGATTTTGCAGCTCAGATTCTGGTGGAATTTTGGTGGGTGCTATGTCGCATTAGCAAGACCCCCCAAGCACCAATACAGTGGAACCCCCCCACAAGTGACCCCATTTTGCAAACTACACCCCTCAGGGAATTCATCTAGGGGTATAGTGTACATTTCAAACCCCCAGGGGTTTCACCAATTTTGATACAAGTGGGCAGTGAAAATGAAAAATTACATTTTTTTACACAAAAATGCAGTTCTGGCTCAAAATTTTTCATTTTCAGAAGGTATGAAGGAGAAAAAGCACCCCAAAATCTGTGCCCCAATTTCTCCCGAGTACGGCAATGCCTCACATGTGAACAAAAAATACCAGTTGGGTGCATGGCAGGACTCAGAAGGGAAGGAGTGATTTTTGGATTTTGCAGCACAGATTTTGGTGGAATGAATGGTGGGTGCTATGTTGCACCAATACAGTAGAACCCCCCCACAAGTCACCCCATTTTGCAAAGTACACCCCTCAGGGAATTCATCTAGGGGTATAGTGTACATTTCAAACCCCCAGGGGTTTCACCAATTTTGATACAAGTGGGCAGTGAAAATGAAAAATTACATTTTTTTACACAAAAATGCAGTTCTGGCTCAAAATTTTTCATTTTCAGAAGGTATGAAGGAGAAAAAGCACCCCAAAATCTGTGCCCCAATTTCTCCCGAGTACGGCAATGCCTCACATGTGAACAAAAAATACCAGTTGGGTGCATGGCAGGACTCAGAAGGGAAGGAGTGATTTTTGGATTTTGCAGCTCAGATTCTGTTGGAATTTTGGTGGGTGCTATGTCGCATTAGCAAGACCCCCCAAGCACCAAGACAGTGGAACCCCCCCACAAGTGACCCCATTTTGCAAACTACACCCCTCAGGGAATTCATCTAGGGGTATAGTGTACATTTCAAACCCCCAGGGGTTTCACCAATTTTGATACAAGTGGGCAGTGAACATGAAAAATTACATTTTTTTACACAAAAATGCAGTTCTGGCTCAAAATTTTTCATTTTCAGAAGGTATGAAGGAGAAAAAGCACCCCAAAATCTGTGCCCCAATTTCTCCCGAGTACGGCAATGCCTCACATGTGACCAAAAAATACCAGTTGGGTGCATGGCAGGACTCAGAAGGGAAGGAGTGATTTTTGGATTTTGCAGCTCAGATTCTGGTGGAATTTTGGTGGGTGCTATGTCGCATTAGCAAGACCCCCCAAGCACCAAGACAGTGGAACCCCCCCACAAGTGACCCCATTTTGCAAACTACACCCCTCAGGGAATTCATCTAGTGGTATAGTGTACATTTCAAACCCCCAGGGGTTTCACCAATTTTGATACAAGTGGGCAGTGAACATGAAAAATTACATTTTTTTACACAAAAATGCAGTTCTGGCTCAAAATTTTTCATTTTCAGAAGGTATGAAGGAGAAAAAGCACCCCAAAATCTGTGCCCCAATTTCTCCCGAGTACGGCAATGCCTCACATGTGACCAAAAAATACCAGTTGGGTGCATGGCAGGACTCAGAAGGGAAGGAGTGATTTTTGGATTTTGCAGCTCAGATTCTGGTGGAATTTTGGTGGGTGCTATGTCGCATTAGCAAGACCCCCAAAGCACCAATACAGTGGAACCCCCCCACAAGTGACCCCATTTTGCAAACTACACCCCTCAGGGAATTCATCTAGGGGTATAGTGTACATTTCAAACCCCCAGGGGTTTCACCAATTTTGATACAAATGGGCAGTGAACATGAAAAATTACATTTTTTTACACAAAAATGCAGTTCTGGCTCAAAATTTTTCATTTTCAGAAGGTATGAAGGAGAAAAAGCACCCCAAAATCTGTGCCCCAATTTCTCCAGAGTACGGCAATGCCTCACATGTGAACAAAAAATACCAGTTGGGTGCATGGCAGGACTCAGAAGGGAAGGAGTGATTTTTGGATTTTGCAGCACAGATTTTGGTGGAATGAATGGTGGGTGCTATGTTGCACCAATACAGTGGAACCCCCCCACAAGTCACCCCATTTTGCGAAGTACACCCCTCAGGGAATTCATCTAGGGGTATAGTGTACATTTCAAACCCCCAGGGGTTTCACCAATTTTGATACACGTGGGCAGTGAAAATGAAAAATTACATTTTTTTACACAAAAATGCAGTTCTGGCTCAAAATGTTTCATTTTCAGAAGGAATGAAGGAGACAAAGCACCCCAAAATCTGTGCCCCAATTTCTCCCGAGTACGGCAATGCCTCATGTGTGACCAAAAAGTGGCAGGACTCAGAAGGGAAGGAGTGATATTTGGAGTTTGCAGCACAAATTCTGGTGGAATGATGGTGGGTGCTATGTCGCATTAGCAAGACCCCCAAAGCACCAATACAGTGGAACCCCCCCACAAGTGACCCCATTTTGCAAACTACACCCCTCAGGGAATTCATCTAGGGGTATAGTGTACATTTCAAACCCCCAGGGGTTTCACCAATTTTGATAAAACTGGGCAGTGAACATGAAAAATTACATTTTTTTACACAAAAATGCAGTTCTGGCTCAAAATTTTTCATTTTCACAAGGAATGAAGGAGAAAAAGCACCCCAAAATCTGTGCCCCAATATCTCCCAAGTACGGCAATGCCTCACATGTGACCAAAAAATACCAGTTGGGTGCATGGCAGGACTCAGAAGGGAAGGAGTGATTTTTGGATTTTGCGGCTCAGATTCTGGTGGAATGAATGGTGGGTGCTATGTGGCATTAGCAAGACCCCCGAAGCACGGTGAAATTATGAACCTAATATTCCATAGATGTGTGGTATATTTTAAAACACTCCTTTATACATAGGCCGGGTTTGTCGGGGCAAGTGTCACACTGAAAAATAGTTTGCTTTCTTATTCCCTTTTTATAGCAAACTTTGCACCTTTTTTGTGTCCTGCCCTTTTTTCCAGTGGAGGGGATTTCATCAGGAAAATGCTGCCCTGGTACAATACGGGGGCCAGTACTAGAAGTACTGGGGCCCTCTGCCTGCTGGTTCCCAAATATTAGGCCCTTTATGACTTCCTCTTGAAAGTGCATAAATGTCCCCCTCTGGCCGGTAGAACGGAATAGCACGTAAGCGTTATACAGTGCCATCTGGATGATATACACGGCCACCTTCTTGTACCAGATTTTTGTTTTCTGCAGGGCACTGTACGGCTTCAGTACCTGATCTGAAAGATCCACTCCGCCCATGTACCTATTGTAATCCAGGATACAATTAGGTTTTGAGGTGTGGGTACTGGTACCTCGTACAGGGACGGAGGTGGTACTGTCTCCGTGAATTGTTGTCAGTATAAGGACATCCCTCTTGTCCTTATATTTGACCAACAACATATTTTCGTTGCATATTCCCCTGCTTTCACCCCTTCTCATTACTTGGGCAATGTGCGTTTTTGGGAGGCCTCTTTGGTTCTTGCGCACAGTACCGCAAGCTGCTGTACCTCTTGAACCAAGGGCCTTAAACAGGGGGATGCTAGTGTAAAAGTTATCCACATAGAGGTGATAACCTTTATCCAGGAAGGGGTGCACTAAATCCCAGACAATTTTCCCACTAACACCTACGAGGGAGGGGGGGCATTCTGGCGGTTCAATTCTTGAATCCTTCCCTTCATAAACCCTAAACCTGTGGGTGTACCCTGAGGTGCTTTCACACAGTTTATACATTTTTATGCCATACCTTGCCCTCTTACTGGGAAGGTACTGGCGGAATTTAACCCTTCCTTTAAAATGTATAAGGGACTCGTCGATACAAATAAATTTTTCAGGGATGTACACCTCTTCAAATTTGGCACTGAAATGATCAATGACCGGCCTGACTTTGAATAGCCGGTCAAAGGTGGGATCATCTCTGGGTGGGCACTGTGCATTATCGGTGTAATGTATAAATTTAAGAATTGTCTCAAATCGAGTCCGGGTCATGGCCATACGGTAAAATGGAGTACTGTACAGAACATCTGTACTCCAATATTGCCTAATTTCTGGCTTTTTTACTATGCCCATATGAAACACCAGACCCCAAAACGTCATCATCTCTACTGCATCTACAGGGGTCCACCTAGCAAATGATGACGTGGGGTTTTGAGCAATAAACTGCTGGGCATATAAATTAGTTTGGTCCACCATTAAATTTATAAAATCATCAGAGAAAAATAATTTGAAAAAGTCAATTTCTCTGAGACCTGTGGAATCAAATTGGATTCCTGGCATGGCCAAAAACTCAGGAACCTGGGGCTCAAAATTGTCTGGTGGTGGGGTCCATACGAGATCAATTGTTGGGGGGGGGTCTCAGCTGCTCTACGGCGGCGTCTTTGAGGGGGTCCCTCATCACCAGAGGAGGAAGAGGAGCTTAAGACGAATCCTTCAAATTCCCCGCTTGCATCACTGGCTGTGTCAGAGTCAGAGGCAAGCATGGCATATGCCTCCTCCACTGAATACATTCTCCTGGATGACTGGGAGGACATTTGGGAGGACATTTGGGAGGACATTTGGGATGCCATTTTTATTTTTGTGTTACTGGTAGTGAAATGTTTCAACACGTGTATAGTGTAGGGGGGGGTACAAACTTTATTTCAACCCGGGGGGTATGTAGTGTGTAGTGTGTATGTAGTGCAGAAAAAAAAAAAATACTTTATACCAATAAAAAAAAAAAAAAAATGAAGGGGTTAAAAATAAAAAATTGAAGGGGTTAAAAAAAAAAAAAAAAAAAAGGTCCTGCGCCAAAAATTGAGCACAGATGTTGGTCAGTAACGTCTGTCACTGAACAGCGCTCAAAGGCAACAGGAATTTGATCAAAAAAAAAAAATAGATCAACCCTGTGCCGAAAAAGCTGATCAGTGATGTACGTCACTGATCAGCGCACAGTGGCCACAGGACACCCACAAAATCACAGTGTGTGTAAAAAAAAAATTAAAAAAAGACCCCACAGCACTCACAAAAAAAAAAAAGGTGATCAGTGATGCGACACTGATTACCAGTGAGGTGCAGCAGGTGCACAACCTTTGGTGCAACTGACAGTGCAACTGACAGGTATATATAAAAAAAAAAAAACCTCTGTACCCCCAAAAAAGTTGCTGATCACCTCAGATATAGTGATCAGCACAAAAGGCGGGGGCAGCAGACACAAAATTTAGCACTCTCTATCACTCTCTGTCACTATCTCTCTCTATCTCTCTATCTCTCACTATCTATCACTCTATGACACTGCAGCAGCAGCACTGACAGGTATATCTATATATAAAAAAAAACCTGCGCCCCCAAAAAGTTGCTGATCAGTTAATTTATACTGATCAGCACAAAAGGAGGGGGCAGCAGTCAGTTATATAAAAAATATATAGCACAATCTGTCACTATCTCTCTCTATCTCTCTCTCTCTATCTCTCTCTATCTCTCTATAACTATCACACTGCAGCAGCACAAAATATAGCACTCTGTCACTAGGCCTCTCTATCTATCTCTCTCTCTCTATCTCTCTCTATCTCTCTATCTCTCTCTCTCTATCTATAACTATATCACACTGCAGCAGCACAAAATATAGCACTCTCTGACACTATCTCTCTCTCTATTTCTCTCTATCTCTCTCTATCTCTCTATCTCTCTCTATCTATCTCTCTATCTAGCTATTACACTGCAGCAGCACAATTTCACAGCACAGGAAGGCACAAGTAGCAACAGGATCCAGGAAGCATCCAGCACACTACAAGCACAGATCAAGCAGTGATCAAGCAGTGATGAAGCAGTGATCAGGTAAGTATGGAGCAAGGTTCTGGTCAGTATATGGCGGCAGGTGGGCACAGTGACCGCACTGCACGCTATTCCAGACCGGAATGGCGTCTGCAGTGCAGTCACCGTTAGTTTAAACCCCCCTCCATGGCTGTGATTGGTCCGTCGGTCCGACGGACCAATCACGGCCTTTGGGGGCGGGCGGGGTGAGGTGGGGTGACACCAGTGTCACCCTTACACCCCGCGGTGATTGGTGCTGTACTTTACAGCACCAATCACCTCCGATCCCGTGTCACCGGCGAACGTTATTCGCCGGTGACACAGGAAAACGCTGTGAATGGCTGTTCACACTGAACAGCCAATCACAGCGATCGCCGACGGGGGGGCGGCATCGCAGCCCCCCCTGGGCATGCACGGACATGTCTGCTGTCAGGGACAGCAGACATGTTGAAACTGTCACCGCGTCTATAGACGCGGTGACAGTTTAAATCCATGACGTACATTTACGCCATGTGTCGGGAAGTGCTTCCCGACCATGACGTAAATGTACGTCAAATGTCGGGAAGGGGTTAAAATGACCTAATTTGTAACCGTCTCTCCTTGATAGCTCTCCAGAGATTTTGTGATGGGATTTCTGGCTACTGAGCGCTTTAGCGCTTTGACAGACCACTAACTTATACTGCAAGAGGTATGTCTGAATGCGGACCTTCAATCAGCTACAAACAAGGCTGTATTAGAGGTGAACAGCAAAATAGGGAATATGTAATTAGATTCATTCATGTATTTTAACAGATATAAATGGTAAGCAGCCTTGTTACTTGGTTGCAAACCATCCATCAAAGTTGATCATTGGAGCCTGTTTATAAAAGCGTTTTAGCTATATATGATAAATGGTGGTCTGGCCAGTCAGCTCCTAACTGTCATGCATTTGAAAAATGACAATTGGTAATTGTTAGCAAGTTTTTAATAGCTAAAACTCATTGATAAATGGGCCCATTTATGATTACACAGATTTTGTTTTAAAAGAGCACAGTTGAATTTATTCTTTTAATTTGAATGCATGAAACAATTTAATAAAATAAAATTGGCTGCAATAGCCTCAAGATGTCTGAGGTCCAACCATATGTACGGCACTTTGTTGTCACCAACATCACAGATTTCCCGTTACCCCACAGAGTTGGTTTAATACCCAGCAGCTTATCACAACTGCACATTGCCGCTAATACCCCTTTGACATCGCAAATGCCGGGTCGCACCTCAGAACGTACACGGGTCTGTCCCGGGATAGAGACCCTGCATTTGCAATAATTAGCCCCCACAGCGCCGCAGCAATAAGCATGATCATAAATTGAGTTAGAAGATGACCATAGAAAACCTCTATGGTGACCTTCCAACTGTACTTGTCCTATCTGAAGACCAATGTAATTGACTGTCATATGAATAGTCTGCTTTAATTCCAAGTTACAGGATTGATTTGCTTGTGAACGTTTCTTTTTCTGTACTTGTGTTATGAGGGTACTGTAGTGTAAATGGAAAAAGGTCTTATTCTACTAGAGGCAAAGACAAAGGCGCCAAAAAATAGGAGCTGGTTTTCAGAGAAAAGCTGTTGCTCAATTTTAGGGGTAGTCAATCCCTAACAAATAAAACCAACGGAAAATAATAACGATAATTCTCTCATGTAAATATGGAGACAAGAAAAAACGTGTATAAATAATAAATCGGGTACAACCAAATGGGGGGTGAGTGGACCCAAAAAAATGAAGTCGTACCACGACTCACACTTTGCGTGCGGTTACAGGTGTGTAACGGTTTCTTTAAGGTCCACCAACGTGTGAGACAGAAGGTAATACCAAAAGACAGGTGAAATCAAGGGTGCATACCGTACTCAACTGTATTAACAGGAGTTGGAAACATATAAAGGTTTCTTTAATCTCAAGGATCACACAAATAATGTGGCAATGAAGGTACTTCGTACCATACTCACAAGAAGTACTGGTACTATAAACACATAAAGGTATCTTGCGGAGGGGCTGGTGGGTGGCAAATCTCCACTGATTGGTCCCCACGTAGCAGCAGGTATACCCAAAAATAAAGGGATACCAGTCTCAGTACCAAGATGATTTATTAAAAAAAACTGTGATCGTGACCCATTGGCCAAGGGCACGATACAGATTATAAAATCAAGTAAAGCAGAATAAACATAAAAAATGGCATAAGAACTCACTTGACATCCAACATGTTTCGGCGGGCTCTGCCGCCTTTTTCAAGGATAATCAGTGAGTGAAGCATACAGAGTTCTTATAGCAATATGGAGGAACCGTTTCCGGGTCATAGTGCATTTCTCTAAAGTGGTGTAAATAACATTTTTAGAGTCTAGTGGATGACCTGCATTAACTATTCGCTAGGTAGAGTGATGAAATAATATAGTATAAATTATATAACAACTGCGTTTAAGCGGTTGAATGGAAATAGCCTGTAAACGGGCGATGGTTTCCGGCTATTGGAACGCATCCCCGGAAGTGCTGGAACGCATATCCGGCTGGTGCGCCGGGTTATGCGTACGTGCATAAATAGCATGGGAGATTGCTTCCCATCATATGAAGTATAGATGGGGGCGTGCACAGAAAGTGTCTGATCATTAAGACCCATATCAGGTGGCCGGACACAGGCGCGCAACCACGTAGATGGTTGAAGTTACTTCCTGGAACGCAAAATATGACGTCTGCGCTCCACAGTATAGGAAGTAAAGTGACATATTTAGTATATAGTGGGGCGAACAGATGATATATACGTTCACCTGAAAGTGCAATAAGTGTAATAGAAAATAAAGTGCAAATGTGCATGAATTGAAAACGGGACAGGTTCCTCCATTTACAATATATAAATAAATACATAACAACAAAATGATTTTTTTTAAAAAAAAAACACATATGAAAAATATAAAAAATGTACATATATTAACATAAATACATAAAAGCTAGAGCATCATAAAAACCATTTTAACTCGAATTCATGGTTTAGACCCAAAGGAGAGAGAGTGGATAAATTAAATATCCACCTCATCTCCGTTTGTGCCAGTCTAACATCTCTGTTATTATTTCTCCAGTCGCCCTTCACTGCCTCCAACCCCCAAAAACCTGTGATAAATTTCACAGAACTCTCATGAATTTCTGAGAAATGAAGGGAGAAAGGGTGATCTTTAAAGCCTTTTTTAATGTTACGCACATGTTTGGCTAGTCGGACCTTTAAATTCCTTTTAGTTTTGCCGATATACAGCTTATCACATGAACATCGGATCGCGTAAATAACGTAATTCGTGTTGCATGTGATAAACTGTTTGGGCTTCACAGTGATATTGTTTAATTTAATCTCTGTGAATTTTCTAACTGTAGAGGGGTGGGATTTGCACATTGAACAATCTCCACATCGGTGGAACCCATTATTTCGTGTAGACATGGTCCCTCTTTCCATAAATGCGCTACTGACTAGTTGGTCTTTCAAGCTAGCCGCCCTTCTATAAATGAATTTGGGGTTCTGCGGTAAAATCCTAACGAGGGCCGGATCTTCTAGTAACACTCTCCAATTTTTCTTAATGATATGCTCAATAGATCTATGGTAAGCATTATACTGTGTACAAAAGGCTATAGTATATTCATTAATGGTGGTAGTAGTAGTAGGTTTATTCTTAAGCAGATCTGCTCTAGGGAGCAATCTAGTTTCCTCCAGAGCCCCCTCAACAAGAGTTGTGTTATACCCTTTATTAATGAATTTATCCTTCATTAAAGCGGCACTCTCCTCAAAGTCCATAACATTAGAGCAGTTCCGTTTCAGGCGTACGAACTGCCCTTTGGGAATATTGGAAATCCATTTCTTGTGGTGGTTGCTAGAGGGATTGATGTATGAATTCGAGTCTGAAGGTTTATGGTAAACAGATGTTTCAATCTTATTATTTTTTATATAGATCCTGAGATCAAGAAAGTTTACCTCGTTTTTACTAATATTAAAAGTAAGATGGATATTAAATGGGTTTGTATTCAGGTAATCACAGAACTTTTTAAGTTCTGTCTCCGGACCTCTCCATATAAACACTACATCATCTATATATCTCCACCACTGGACCAGATTTGCCTCCCAGTCATGCCCATGCCACACCATCAGGTTTTCCCATCTGGCCATGAACATGTTGGCATAACTGGGGGCAAACCTGGTCCCCATGGCTGTACCAACCTCCTGGTTATAGAAGGTACCGTTAAAATTAAAATAGTTATTCGTGAGAATAAACTCTATACCTTGTATAAGTAAATTTTGTAGCTCAGGGTTGATATTAGTTCCCTGTAGGGACAGTTTTACCGCTTGTATACCATCAACATGCCTAATTATCGTGTATAGGGATGTTACATCCGCGGTAATTAAAAAACACTCCTCATCCCATTCAACTGCTCCAATTTTATTAAGTACGTCCTTGGTATCTTTTAAATGGGACCTATTTGTAAGGACAATAGGTTGGAGGTGGTGATCAATAAAGTAAGATAGATTGGCCGTGATACTATTAGTACCCGCAACGATAGGTCGCCCTGGGGGGTTATGAGCATTCTTATGAATCTTTGGCAAAAGATATAAAACAGGGATAGAATAATCTTCCTTTACCAAAAATTCAGCAGTTTCGTTATTCAAAGTACCAGAATTGACAAAATTATCAATCAAACTTTTTAAATTGGCGAGAATTTTATAGGAGGGATCTGTCTTTAATTTTTTATAAGTGATCCCGTCATTAAGTTGGCGGGCTACTTCAGCTGTATACATGGACTTATTAAGAACAACTACAGCCCCGCCTTTATCGGCGGGCTTAATAATTATGTTCAAATTCCCTTTCAGGCTATCAACGGCATTTCTTTCTTCCATGGTCAGATTATGTTTTAATGACGGCAGGTTATCTTTTAATATTTTAAGTTCATTGTTGACCATTTTTTGAAATGATTCAATAAAACAACCTCTGACATGCTGAGGGTTAAACGTAGAAGGTTTTTTAAAAGGATTAATGGTCCGATCAGTCGTTTCCAAATTTTTTTCCTGAAAAAAATTTTTTAAAGTAATTTTCCTAATGAATTTATTAACATCAAGGTATAAATCAAAAAAATTAATTGAGTTACTGGGTGCGTATTTTAAACCTTTTTGCAATATTTTGGTTTCGCCCTCAGATAAAGTGTGGTCACTTAGATTATAGATTTTGGTCACATGGTCCTCTGAATTCGGGGGGGGAGATTTTAATGGAACCTCTTTTCCTTCTAGTTCGTTTTCTTGTACCTCCTCTTTTACCCCTTTTGATCCTCCTATATATAGTTGGAATCCCTGGGGTGGGTGTGGCTAGTTGATTCTCCATGTTTGATGATTCCTGTCTAAAAAATCCTCATTGTGATGATTAGGAGATCTAATGGGTGGATGCTCCAGATTATCAAATCTATTTTGGGATGTAAAACGATCAACCCAATTAGACGGGCCTTCTCTTTCATGGAATCTTCTCCTGCTGGGAGGTTGTTCAGGGAAAACTGAGTCGTTCTTCCTATCTACCCAAGGTCTAAAATTCTTTTTAAACGGTACCCTTTTCCATCCTCTTTGGTTATGATTTCTGGGGGTCCTAGGGGGTAATGGTGTTCTCCCATGATCAGGGTTAGACCTTAAAATTTCACTATATAGGGGTTTGGGTCTGGAGGGTGATTGGTAACTCTGAGGTTTCTTTTTGAGGTCCCTTTTTGGGACAGTAATCCCGGAGGCGGGTCGGCCGTGTGCCCCTGGTGGCCCTGGACCGGGCCTCCCAGGTAATGCAACCTCTTTGGTCCCGTCAGCGGAATTCCTGTCTCTCTGAAACTTTTTTTGTTTCCTCCTCATAAGTTCTCTTTCATTTTTTTGGAGTTTTAATTTGATTTTATTTTCAAATTCTTTATACTCCAGTTGATCCTTAAATGGGTCAGTCAGAGTTTCTAGTTTTTTTAGAGTGGATTCAACCTCCTTCATATCTCTTTTCCTCTCTTGAATGATTAACTCCATCAATGATATGGAGCATGTATTGAGGATTTGTTCCCATCTTTCTAAAAACATATCTGACGGTTTGTTAAATGACGCCTTTTTAATAATCTGAAGTCCCCTGGGGATAAGCTTCACTGAGAGATATTTCTCTAGTGTAGTGACCTCCCACCAGAGACGACTTTCTTTTAACAAAGTGGTCTCTAGTTTGGACATCACATTTTCCAACGTGTCATCCACAATTTCAATGTCACCTATAGTATCTAAAGAAAATACTGTATCAATATGCTGATGACGTATACTACGATGAACATACATGGTTGCAGCCTAGAACAATATTTCAAAGTGGATGAACAAACTGACAACAAAAAAGAACGAAAAGTCCCAAGGCGCTACCAGTCCTTGCAGCCGAAATTCCGAAACGAGAACCACTCAGTAATCCTCCTGTACGAATCTTCCAAAACAAATGGGAATTCCTGGCGCTGGACTTGTATGTTCAAGATATCGATAATTCTCTCATGTAAATATGGAGACAAGAAAAAACGTGTATAAATAATAAATCGGGTACAACCAAATGGGGGGTGAGTGGACCCAAAAAAATGAAGTCGTACCACGACTCACACTTTGCGTGCGGTTACAGGTGTGTAACGGTTTCTTTAAGGTCCACCAACGTGTGAGACAGAAGGTAATACCAAAAGACAGGTGAAATCAAGGGTGCATACCGTACTCAACTGTATTAACAGGAGTTGGAAACATATAAAGGTTTCTTTAATCTCAAGGATCACACAAATAATGTGGCAATGAAGGTACTTCGTACCATACTCACAAGAAGTACTGGTACTATAAACACATAAAGGTATCTTGCGAAGGGGCTGGTGGGTGGCAAATCTCCACTGATTGGTCCCCACGTAGCAGCAGGTATACCCAAAAATAAAGGGATACCAGTCTCAGTACCAAGATGATTTATTAAAAAAAACTGTGATCGTGACCCATTGGCCAAGGGCACGATACAGATTATAAAATCAAGTAAAGCAGAATAAACATAAAAAATGGCATAAGAACTCACTTGACATCCAACATGTTTCGGCGGGCTCTGCCGCCTTTTTCAAGGATAATCAGTGAGTGAAGCATACAGAGTTCTTATAGCAATATGGAGGAACCGTTTCCGGGTCATAGTGCATTTCTCTAAAGTGGTGTAAATAACATTTTTAGAGTCTAGTGGATGACCTGCATTAACTATTCGCTAGGTAGAGTGATGAAATAATATAGTATAAATTATATAACAACTGCGTTTAAGCGGTTGAATGGAAATAGCCTGTAAACGGGCGATGGTTTCCGGCTATTGGAACGCATCCCCGGAAGTGCTGGAACGCATATCCGGCTGGTGCGCCGGGTTATGCGTACGTGCATAAATAGCATGGGAGATTGCTTCCCATCATATGAAGTATAGATGGGGGCGTGCACAGAAAGTGTCTGATCATTAAGACCCATATCAGGTGGCCGGACACAGGCGCGCAACCACGTAGATGGTTGAAGTTACTTCCTGGAACGCAAAATATGACGTCTGCGCTCCACAGTATAGGAAGTAAAGTGACATATTTAGTATATAGTGGGGCGAACAGATGATATATACGTTCACCTGAAAGTGCAATAAGTGTAATAGAAAATAAAGTGCAAATGTGCATGAATTGAAAACGGGACAGGTTCCTCCATTTACAATATATAAATAAATACATAACAACAAAATGAATTTTTTTAAAAAAAAACACATATGAAAAATATAAAAAATGTACATATATTAACATAAATACATAAAAGCTAGAGCATCATAAAAACCATTTTAACTCGAATTCATGGTTTAGACCCAACGGAGAGAGAGTGGATAAATTAAATATCCACCTCATCTCCGTTTGTGCCAGTCTAACATCTCTGTTATTATTTCTCCAGTCGCCCTTCACTGCCTCCAACCCCCAAAAACCTGTGATAAATTTCACAGAACTCTCATGAATTTCTGAGAAATGAAGGGAGAAAGGGTGATCTTTAAAGCCTTTTTTAATGTTACGCACATGTTCGGCTAGTCGGACCTTTAAATTCCTTTTAGTTTTGCCGATATACAGCTTATCACATGAACATCGGATCGCGTAAATAACGTAATTCGTGTTGCATGTGATAAACTGTTTGGGCTTCACAGTGATATTGTTTAATTTAATCTCTGTGAATTTTCTAACTGTAGAGGGGTGGGATTTGCACATTGAACAATCTCCACATCGGTGGAACCCATTATTTCGTGTAGACATGGTCCCTCTTTCCATAAATGCGCTACTGACTAGTTGGTCTTTCAAGCTAGCCGCCCTTCTATAAATGAATTTGGGGTTCTGCGGTAAAATCCTAACGAGGGCCGGATCTTCTAGTAACACTCTCCAATTTTTCTTAATGATATGCTCAATAGATCTATGGTAAGCATTATACTGTGTACTAAAGGCTATAGTATATTCATTAATGGTGGTAGTAGTAGTAGGTTTATTCTTAAGCAGATCTGCTCTAGGGAGCAATCTAGTTTCCTCCAGAGCCCCCTCAACAAGAGTTGTGTTATACCCTTTATTAATGAATTTATCCTTCATTAAAGCGGCACTCTCCTCAAAGTCCATAACATTAGAGCAGTTCCGTTTCAGGCGTACGAACTGCCCTTTGGGAATATTGGAAATCCATTTCTTGTGGTGGTTGCTAGAGGGATTGATGTATGAATTCGAGTCTGAAGGTTTATAGTAAACAGATGTTTCAATCTTATTATTTTTTATATAGATCCTGAGATCAAGAAAGTTTACCTCGTTTTTACTAATATTAAAAGTAAGATGGATATTAAATGGGTTTGTATTCAGGTAATCACAGAACTTTTTAAGTTCTGTCTCCGGACCTCTCCATATAAACACTACATCATCTATATATCTCCACCACTGGACCAGATTTGCCTCCCAGTCATGCCCATGCCACACCATCAGGTTTTCCCATCTGGCCATGAACATGTTGGCATAACTGGGGGCAAACCTGGTCCCCATGGCTGTACCAACCTCCTGGTTATAGAAGGTACCATTAAAATTAAAATAGTTATTCGTGAGAATAAACTCTATACCTTGTATAAGTAAATTTTGTAGCTCAGGGTTGATATTAGTTCCCTGTAGGGACAGTTTTACCGCTTGTATACCATCAACATGCCTAATTATCGTGTATAGGGATGTTACATCCGCGGTAATTAAAAAACACTCCTCATCCCATTCAACTGCTCCAATTTTATTAAGTACGTCCTTGGTATCTTTTAAATGGGACCTATTTGTAAGGACAATAGGTTGGAGGTGGTGATCAATAAAGTAAGATAGATTGGCCGTGATACTATTAGTACCCGCAACGATAGGTCGCCCTGGGGGGTTATGAGCATTCTTATGAATCTTTGGCAAAAGATATAAAACAGGGATAGAATAATCTTCCCTTACCAAAAATTCAGCAGTTTCGTTATTCAAAGTACCAGAATTGACAAAATTATCAATCAAACTTTTTAAATTGGCGAGAATTTTATAGGAGGGATCTGTCTTTAATTTTTTATAAGTGATCCCGTCATTAACTTGGCGGGCTACTTCAGCTGTATACATGGACTTATTAAGAACAACTACAGCCCCGCCTTTATCGGCGGGCTTAATAATTATGTTCAAATTCCCTTTCAGGCTATCAACGGCATTTCTTTCTTCCATGGTCAGATTATGTTTTAATGACGGCAGGTTATCTTTTAATATTTTAAGTTCATTGTTGACCATTTTTTGAAATGATTCAATAAAACAACCTCTGACATGCTGAGGGTTAAACGTAGAAGGTTTTTTAAAAGGATTAATGGTCCGATCAGTCGTTTCCAAATTTTTTTCCTGAAAAAATTTTTTTTAAGTAATTTTCCTAATGAATTTATTAACATCAAGGTATAAATCAAAAAAATTAATTGAGTTACTGGGTGCGTATTTTAAACCTTTTTGCAATATTTTGGTTTCGCCCTCAGATAAAGTGTGGTCACTTAGATTATAGATTTTGGTCACATGGTCCTCTGAATTCGGGGGGGAGATTTTAATGGAACCTCTTTTCCTTCTAGTTCGTTTTCTTGTACCTCCTCTTTTACCCCTTTTGATCCTCCTATATATAGTTGGAATCCCTGGGGTGGGTGTGGCTAGTTGATTCTCCATGTTTGATGATTCCTGTCTAAAAAATCCTCATTGTGATGATTAGGAGATCTAATGGGTGGAATAACGAAACTGCTGAATTTTTGGTAAGGGAAGATTATTCTATCCCTGTTTTATATCTTTTGCCAAAGATTCATAAGAATGCTCATAACCCCCCAGGGCGACCTATCGTTGCGGGTACTAATAGTATCACGGCCAATCTATCTTACTTTATTGATCACCACCTCCAACCTATTGTCCTTACAAATAGGTCCCATTTAAAAGATACCAAGGACGTACTTAATAAAATTGGAGCAGTTGAATGGGATGAGGAGTGTTTTTTAATTACCGCCGATGTAACATCCCTATACACGATAATTAGGCATGTTGATGGTATACAAGCGGTAAAACTGTCCCTACAGGGAACTAATATCAACCCTGAGCTACAAAATTTACTTATACAAGGTATAGAGTTTATTCTCACGAATAACTATTTTAATTTTAACGGTACCTTCTATAACCAGGAGGTTGGTACAGCCATGGGGACCAGGTTTGCCCCCAGTTATGCCAACATGTTCATGGCCAGATGGGAAAACCTGATGGTGTGGCATGGGCATGACTGTGAGGCAAATCTGGTCCAGTGGTGGAGATATATAGATGATGTAGTGTTTATATGGAGAGGTCCGGAGACAGAACTTAAAAAGTTCTGTGATTACCTGAATACAAACCCATTTAATATCCATCTTACTTTTAATATTAGTAAAAACGAGGTAAACTTTCTTGATCTCAGGATCTATATAAAAAATAATAAGATTGAAACATCTGTTTACTATAAACCTTCAGACTCGAATTCATACATCAATCCCTCTAGCAACCACCACAAGAAATGGATTTCCAATATTCCCAAAGGGCAGTTCGTACGCCTGAAATGGAACTGCTCTAATGTTATGGACTTTGAGGAGAGTGCCGCTTTAATGAAGGATAAATTCATTAATAAAGGGTATAACACAACTCTTGTTGAGGGGGCTCTGGAGGAAACTAGATTGCTCCCTAGAGCAGATCTGCTTAAGAATAAACCTACTACTACTACCACCATTAATGAATATACTATAGCCTTTAGTACACAGTATAATGCTTACCATAGATCTATTGAGCATATCATTAAGAAAAATTGGAGAGTGTTACTAGAAGATCCGGCCCTCGTTAGGATTTTACCGCAGAACCCCAAATTCATTTATAGAAGGGCGGCTAGCTTGAAAGACCAACTAGTCAGTAGCGCATTTATGGAAAGAGGGACCATGTCTACACGAAATAATGGGTTCCACCGATGTGGAGATTGTTCAATGTGCAAATCCCACCCCTCTACAGTTAGAAAATTCACAGAGATTAAATTAAACAATATCACTGTGAAGCCCAAACAGTTTATCACATGCAACACGAATTACGTTATTTACGCGATCCGATGTTCATGTGATAAGCTGTATATCGGCAAAACTAAAAGGAATTTAAAGGTCCGACTAGCCGAACATGTGCGTAGCATTAAAAAAGGCTTTAAAGATCACCCTTTCTCCCTTCATTTCTCAGAAATTCATGAGAGTTCTGTGAAATTTATCACAGGTTTTTGGGGGTTGGAGGCAGTGAAGGGCGACTGGAGAAATAATAACAGAGATGTTAGACTGGCACAAACGGAGATGAGGTGGATATTTAATTTATCCACTCTATCTCCGTTGGGTCTAAACCATGAATTCGAGTTAAAATGGTTTTTATGATGCTCTAGCTTTTATGTATTTATGTTAATATATGTACATTTTTTATATTTTTCATATGTGTTTTTAAAAAAAAAAATTCATTTTGTTGTTATGTATTTATTTATATATTGTAAATGGAGGAACCTGTCCCGTTTTCAATTCATGCACATTTGCACTTTATTTTCTATTACACTTATTGCACTTTCAGGTGAACGTATATATCATCTGTTCGCCCCACTATATACTAAATATGTCACTTTACTTCCTATACTGTGGAGCGCAGACGTCATATTTTGCGTTCCAGGAAGTAACTTCAACCATCTACGTGGTTGCGCGCCTGTGTCCGGCCACCTGATATGGGTCTTAATGATCAGACACTTTCTGTGCACGCCCCCATCTATACTTCATATGATGGGAAGCAATCTCCCATGCTATTTATGCACGTACGCATAACCCGGCGCACCAGCCGGATATGCGTTCCAGCACTTCCGGGGATGCGTTCCAATAGCCGGAAACCATCGCCCGTTTACAGGCTATTTCCATTCAACCGCTTAAACGCAGTTGTTATATAATTTATACTATATTATTTCATCACTCTACCTAGCGAATAGTTAATGCAGGTCATCCACTAGACTCTAAAAATGTTATTTACACCACTTTAGAGAAATGCACTATGACCCGGAAACGGTTCCTCCATATTGCTATAAGAACTCTGTATGCTTCACTCACTGATTATCCTTGAAAAAGGCGGCAGAGCCCGCCGAAACATGTTGGATGTCAAGTGAGTTCTTATGCCATTTTTTATGTTTATTCTGCTTTACTTGATTTTATAATCTGTATCGTGCCCTTGGCCAATGGGTCACGATCACAGTTTTTTTTAATAAATCATCTTGGTACTGAGACTGGTATCCCTTTATTTTTGGGTATACCTGCTGCTACGTGGGGACCAATCAGTGGAGATTTGCCACCCACCAGCCCCTCCGCAAGATACCTTTATGTGTTTATAGTACCAGTACTTCTTGTGAGTATGGTACGAAGTACCTTCATTGCCTTATTATTTGTGTGATCCTTGAGATTAAAGAAACCTTTATATGTTTCCAACTCCTGTTAATACAGTTGAGTACGGTATGCACCCTTGATTTCACCTGTCTTTTGGTATTACCTTCTGTCTCACACGTTGGTGGACCTTAAAGAAACCGTTACACACCTGTAACCGCACGCAAAGTGTGAGTCGTGGTACGACTTCATTTTTTTGGGTCCACTCAACCCCA